>NW_028274823.1:64148145-65566291 GCF_037043125.1 Eumetopias jubatus | reverse complement strand
AGAGAGTGGAATTTAATCAAGGCTGAGGTTTTCCAGAAGAGAATAATGAAGGGAGAGAGGGTGAAGTAGTTGATGGGATGCAAAAAATGACGATAATGATGGCCCAGGGAACCTAAGCTAGTAGAGTGAACCGAGGACGTGGAGGGGATTGAGGGACAATGAAATGTTGGCGGGAAAATCGAGTGTAGGTCCCAGTGGGGAAGAAGAGATTTGGAAGCTTGAGGAGGGAGCAGCACATTAAGCCATTATCAGATATCACCACCTCTGCCTGAATTCATTTACAGGCACTTGTTAGATTAAATTAAACTTTAATGCATTAATACCATCGGCAAAGTTGCATGTTGTACTAGGTTCCTGGGGCCGCTGTAATTGGGTGGCGTAAACAACAGAAATTTATTGTCTTGCAGATCTGGAGGCTGGAAATGCTAAATCGAGGTGTTGTCAGAGTTGATTCCTTCTTAGGGTTGTGAGGGAGAATCTGTCACATGCCTTTCTTCTGGCTTCTGGTATTCCTTGACTTAAAGATGGTGTACTCCCTGTGTCTTCAGTAGTCTTCCCTTTGCATGTCTGTCTCTGTCCAAATGTCCCCTTTATATAAGTACATCAGTCTTATTGGATTAGAGCCCATCCTGGTGACCTCATTTTAACCTGATTACTTCCGCAAAGACCCTGATTCCAGGTAAGATCACATTCTGAGATATGGGGGAGTTAGGACTTCAATATATTTGTTTGGGGGAGACATAATTCAACCCATAACACAAGTATCCTAAGAGGTAATATACATAAAGAAAAGGAAGTAATATACATGTTGAGGACATATGCAGGCAGGTGTACCAGCAGGATATTTTAAACTGAGAGTGATCAAATTTGAACCTTAAAAAAACAAAACAAACAAAACAAAACAAAAAAAAACTGTGTTCAGTTGTTGGATGTTCATTTGAACAGGTACCAAGTCATCCATTACCCTTTACCTCTACTGGTGGCAACAGGAAGGTGGGGGTAGAAAGGTGGGGACTGAGGGAATAGGGAAGCCAAAAATATTACCTGGATAATGGTCCAAACAGAGGCCCTGGAGAAAAATCACACAGAAGCTTTTAGTCAAGTGGCCCCAGCTACGGATCTGAAAAACATTTCTCCACAGAGTCTGAAGCTCCTTTTCCTTCCTCAGCACTGTACCTATGAAACAGGCTGGCCATTCTGTGTGATTGGCCCAGGGATGGACTGGCATTCTCCCAGCCTTAGGAAATGCGATGCTAACCGTTGGGTCATGGCAAACCACGTAAGCCCTCGACACAAGGCACTTCCCTCTCAGGACTAAAGCACCTGGCAAAACAAATGCATTCTCAGAAGTGATCAATAGATCCCCAAAGATCTTTTTGAAAATATATAGGAAGCAGATGCCCAGTGCCTGGGCCCTCTCTTGTGGAGGTATTTGCCAGAAAATCTATCTAAATTGGGGTCTAATTAGAAAAAGCCAGGGAATCTGGCTCACCAGACTTCTAGAACTGTGATTATCCAACTAAAACCAATGAGACCCATTGATCAGCTGCCATTTCAATGGAAGAAAACCGGTCCTGATTTAATTCATAGACATAAGGATTATTTATTACTATGTGGACAATGAGAGGTCACTAAATTTTAGTCTTCATAAATTAAAGTTAGCACATTGCAAGTGGATCGAGGATGTTAATTCATTGCTCTGCTAATAAGTTTGGCTCCCACACAATGCTTGGCAACATTGCCAACTCCAACTTAAGCTCACACGCACACAGCTGGAATTCCCACAGGTTTCAGGAAGGATCCTTTGTTGTCAGTGTACTAGCAATGTTGCTTTGGGTTGGTTGGTTGTGGTTTTCAAATTGTTGCTATTCTTGTTTTTTAATTACAGATTACTGTGGTTTCATTATATTATTATTAATTGTATTTATTGTCAGTTGTTTGGTAAACCCTACTGTGTGTAATGGTGCACATTTGCACCAAGAGTATTTTTGGCCTATTATTATCCAATAACTAAACTTTAAGGCATATGTATGTATTGTGGTTCAAATATGAATCATCCAGACCATTATTTCTAAAGCAGATTTTGTGTATATATATATATATATATATTTTATATATGTGTGTGTATTTTATATATATGCATGTATGAATACATATACATAAATATGTACATATAAGCATACATATATTCCCCCAAATTTGCTTGCACAGTGGCATTTTGTTAGTGATAAATATTTGTGCTTTTTATTCACATAACTTCCAACATACTATCAAGTTAGTAGTTTAATACAATTATTGGGTTATTTTTGTAGGTGTAGGGCATTATTTTATAATAAGAAATCATGTGTATATGGATCTTGTCTTCTCTTATATGATAAATAGTAGGTTTTTAAGTTGTAAGCAACAGATTAGCGACACTTTCTTATTTTGTTCCCCAGGTTATGGGAGATCATGCCTTGCTATTGCAGGTGTGTTCCCTGCAAGGATCCATGTTGGAGGCATCTGAGAGTCAGAAGCCTTGGCACATGCGTGGGATGACAGCTTGACAGAGTTATTGGGTTGGGGGTGTACAATAAGGTGAAGCAGTTTAGAGCAAGGGCCAGTTCAAGTGACATGACCACAGTCTACATTCTAGTGACATGACCCAAGAAACTTTTTCAGTCTGACTTCCAACTTCCTCATCTGCAAAATGAGGAGACAGATCTACCTCACAAGGTTGTTACCAAATTAAATGAGATGGAGCATGCAAAATCCTTAGCACAGGATTTAGCTACCCAAAATGGCAGTATTCTTATTGCTGGGGTTATTACCATCACTAATTTGTCAGCCAGGATGGGCTAGATTATATGACTCTAACAAACAGCACACAGAGAAAAACTTAGTAGTTTCCAGCAACAAAGATTTATCTCTTGAATTCATTACATATCCATTGCAGGTTCGCGGTGGCTTTGCTCCAACTCACCTGTGCTCAGGCACCCAAGCTGGAACATCGCTAGCTATCGTGGCAGGGAAAAACATTGCTGGCTCTTAAAGCTTTTGCCCAGGAGCCATGCGTCACTTTGGCCCATATTTTATTGGTGGACGCAAATCATACGGCCACCGGTACATTTAACAGGGTGGAAATGTGTAACTGCCCTGAAGAAAACGTCCAACAAGGAAAATGAAATATTTGGTGAACAGAGATACCATCAACCATACTATGAGAGCACGATCCTTGGCCCCACTTCCTCAGTCGGAGAGTCGACCCAGCTTAACTATTAGGGTCCAAAGTCCCTGCCAATGCAATGCAAGCTATATTGAACAATTGTCTGAAAACAGACCCCACAATTAGGGCCCCTCTCCAAATTTCTCTCTTATATCCAGATCCAAGTATGAGACACCTTCCGCTGCCATTTCACGAATGCTCAGAGCAGTCAGTTCAGGCTGTCCTCACTGCTACCACTTCATTTTCAGCCAGATTCTCGCCATGCCAAAGCTACTCCAACACCTTAACAAATGCAAAGTGCTCTTCCCCTCTCAGTTTCTCTCCTCCCCTGCTTCCTGAAGTGGCCGGTCTTGTTGAACCATAAAAGTCCCCAAGGAATAAGTAACTAAATTATTTGTGGGGAAGAGTGGGGAGACATATAAAAAGATAATACAATTTCCTGAGAGCTGAACTTAGAGAAGGAGAATAATGTCCACTCTCAAGGGATTTGTTTCTACATCCATTATGGGCCTACCACAAGCTAGACTGGGAGCTAGACTCTGAGCATGCTCACATCTCAGTCAGCTCACTGTCTCAGAGTGAGTGGCCAGTAACTCAAAGGAAGGAGCTAGGGATGTGAAACTGAGCCAGGGAGCAGACCCATACTGAGAGCAAATCAAAATTTGAGCTTATATCATTTAGCAAATGCAAAAATACACCCAACCATGATGAACCTTCCCCCAAAAGCCACTCAGATGCAGACTGATCCTTGGGGGTCAGATATTTAAAGACTGATCCCTGGGGGTCTGATACTTCTTGGACTCGGTTGAGTGATGAGGATGAATAGATTAAATTCCCCCCAAATTCACAAGCCGTCTTGGCATGTGTGGCAAACCATCTAAAGTGTCACCTGGACAGTACAAGAGATCTAGTCTAGACCATGAGGTTGAGGTCCATTGAGATAAAGACCTGGTGAGGAATGAGTGAAGCTCTGGCCTCCTGTCTCTATGCAGGAGCTTTCCCAAACTCCAGCCATTCCTCTGCTACATGCAGAAACCATGCCACAGCTATGTGCCACCTGCCCTATTAGTAACTTAATCCTTTTAATATTGAATGACTCTTTTTAAACAGAACTTAAATTTAACCTTTTCCTAAGCAGTAGTAGCTGTGAATTCACAGCTTTGATGTGCTAATTATTTTGTCTGATATACTTTAAAAATAAATAACCTTTAAATTATTTTTTAAATGTGTTCATAAACCCCTAAAATCACTCGGGCCCCACGGGTGATGCACACACTGAGCTCAGAGGTTGAACCCTGCAACCTGCTGCCCGCGCACAATCCCGCTCACCTGAGTCTCCGTGAGGCTGGCCATTCCTTTATTTTTTCTCCTATTCTTCCCTTTATCCATAACACAGACCCAAGCCAAGACCTTTTTTTTGTTTGTTTGTTTAACTCAGAGGTGCTTCAGGGAATGATTTGACAACTTTGCCTTCTCTGGTGGACTCCTGAATTTCTTTTTGAATGTTTGGCTCACCTGAACACCAACATGTACGTTGGGGGATTCCCCACCTTATTAGCCCATCTCACCACAAAGTTGATATCAAACTCACTTTACCAGGCTTCCTGCAAGTAGGGTGCAACCAGTTAGTTCAGATTCAGCTCATCTGATGATCCCACATGAGAACATGAATTCAAAATTTAGTTACACAAAGAAGTCCCACCAAGAGCCCATCTACAGAAGGTGACAGGTACATCCATCCCTCTCCTCATCAAGTTCATGATTTAGTGTGTTCCAAATAGATGTCATTGGATAATTGCAATATAGTGAAATAACTATCTCTAATTAGGGCAGATGCAGAACACTCAATGCAGAGGTTACAGGAAAAATTGCCAGGGAGGAGATGCTTATGTTGGCTCATGAAGGATGGGGTTTCCCAAGAGAGTAAGGAAAAAGGTAGCTCAATTAATGTTACCTATTATTATTACCATTCTTACCAGATTTGAGTCAGACAGACATGGATTCAAGTCACAGCTCTACTAGGAAGGTCAGCTTCCTCATCTCTAATCTTGCCCTATTTGGTTCTGCAAAGAATAAGTAAGATGATTTAAGTAAAACACAAACTAAGATATTTGACACACAGGTTCTTCATAACTGCTCTTTCTCTTCCCAAATCTAATTTTGTTTTGTTTTGTTTTTCTTTATTGGAATGTCCTTCACCTCTCCATTTCCAATCTAGAAAAAAACCTATTATTCAAATTGTACTTGAAATACTGCCTCTTCTGTGAAGCTATTACTTACCAAGAAGACACAATTTTCCTTCCTTTGAAACCGCTTTGAAGTTCATCGTGACCTCCGTAATGCTTGGTTTGTGGTTGGTACATGTTTGCTGTGATAAATTAAATTGCCCCCCACCGTTCTGACTCCTGTTCATAGTCTTAACGTCTGCTTGTTCTTTGTTTGTTTTTTCAATTCTTTCTATGTGCCCAGCTAGCATTATGACCATGCCAAGGCAAAACTCTGATTTTTGAAAGGCTTGACCAGCAGTTGGGATAACTAAACTACAAGGTGTCTTTGACCCCAAGGTTCTCCATGTCCCTCCACTCTTGGTCAGTCTTGTTCCAAACCTGTCTTCTTCTTTCCACATGATACATAGCTACTGAGCTCCTTCCACATACCAGACAGGGTCATAGGTACTTGGTCTATGTCAGTGAATAACACAGACCTTGTTCCTTGTCCATGCTCCCAAGGAACTTATACTCCAGTGTGGCGAGACAGTCAGTAATCAAACAACACCACAAACAATGACATGATAATGATGCTACAATGGAAAAATACAGACAGACTTGTTCTAGGCCCAGTCTGTTTCTTGCTTCACCTAGCCTCTCCTCCTAGCTTTTCTTCCTCTCCACTCTCATCCCAGTGTCTGTAGGTCCAAATTCCTATCCGTTAAGGCCCAGTTCAATGCTATCTTCTTCATGAACATAGAGAAAGACATGTGCACCATGTAAATATACAGAGAGCTTTTCACATGCAGCTTCTCACCCATGCTACAAGCTCCTGAGGACAAGGCTTCACATACCCATCTGGGCGCCAGGAGCTCCCAGCAGAAAGCCAGGAAAGAAGCACTCAGTAGCTCTTTATGAAATGAGCAAAGGGTCCTGTCCCTTGTCCTGACACACTGTACCTAAGGAACCCACAGCCATGTTCTTCGTAGGAAACCTGTTCCGTTTCTGCCTCCAATTCAGGAATATATTCTTCACAAAAGGTAAATAAACACTTGCAATCCAGAGATGCCAAGAACTTAGAACATTCTGCATCATGATTTCCATGGTAACTGAGGTTGTGCGTAAAGAACTCTGCCATGATAGCATCTTAATCCAGAAAGGCTGAGCATTTTTCAAATTGTGAATTCTGTCATTCTGGCCATAATAAATGGTTACCTGTATTGCAAGCTGCTGAATAGATACTCTGCATTTCTAAGCCCACTGTCACCGTCCCACGGCATGGCCACCATGAATGTAAAGTACTATTTATCAACAGATCATCTGAAGTTGTTTATGGGAGCCCTGGATCAAGTCAACCCTTACTGCCATCAATAAATAAGCAAAAACTTAAAGAACGTTAGGTTAGGGTGTACACACAGTATTCCTCTGTTCATACAGAGTTTACTGCTTTTCACCATATTTTGATTTTTATCTTAGGTGCTATGCATAAACAGAGCCAGAGGCACTGCTGTGAGGGCTGGTGAATGTGCACGCCTCTGTTTATTTGGGAAATAAGAGCTGTGGGGTTTTAATTACCCTGAGCTGGTAGAGATCAATTTGAAAAACAAACATATTAGTAAAAAAAAATCAAGCACTCTTTTGCTGCCAGAGGATTACAACTTGAAATCATAGCATCTTAGAGCTTTACAGCTAGAAGAAACAGAGACTGGGGCGGGGGGGGGAGCCAAGCCCCTCATGTTACAGATTGGAAAACTGAGCGCCACAAGGTGAAATAGCATGAAGAGTGTTTAAGACCTTGGGTTCTGCTATGAGATCTTGCTCAAATCCCAGGTTCATGACTTACCAGATGACCTGGAAAGTCACTTGACCTTTCTGGGCTTCAGTGGCCTCATCTGAAAAATGGGGACAATGATAGAGTTGGGAGGATTAAACGTGGTAATGGATGTAAAGTGCTCAGCATGGTACCTGACATAGTCAATAATCAATAATGTGAACTTTAGTCATTATCATCATTATCACCATCATCATCATCTAAGGTCACAAGGCTTATTAGTGACATTGTTTTTGCCTGAACTAATACCTCCTTACACATACCTGAGTTTGTTTCTATAGATATTAAGAAATTAAGATGTTATAAATCTTGTCCCAATAATCATATGGTCCAAATTAGTTTCCAAATCAACTTTTATAGTAATTCAGTGTTCTCCAGTGCCCATTGAATCTTCCAGTAATTGTACATTCTACATTGTCACAGTTCTGGAAATATCGTTCACTCAGCATGAATATATTCTTGTCCTGAAAGTGTAGCCACTCAAGAACTATGATTTACCAAGATGTTTTACTTTGAAGAGTACAGAATCTCAGAATATTTGGCTACAATTCTTTTACCCTTTCCAAAGGCCCCAACTTAACAAAACACGATGCTCTTCGTGGCTTGATCTAAATGGATAATCCATGACTCAGAAAAAGATGATTTCAGAGCATGACATGCAAATGCAGAATTCATGGCTGTTTGTTTAAAATCTGGGCCCTTTTCCTTGACTGCATTTACTATAATTAGAAGATTGGCCGTTCTCACAAGGGGTTACAAACACACCATGGGCAATGTTATATGTGTGATGCCAGAAAAAAGATTAATACTTTTATGCTGAAGCTGTCGGCCCCCAACACGACTTGCTATCTAAAAAAAAGAGAAAGAGAGGCACCTGGGTGGCTCAGTCCGTTGTCTGTCTTTGGCTTAGGTCGTGATCTCAGGGTTCTGGGATCAAACCCCGCATCGGGATCCCTGCTCAGTGGAGAGCTACTTCTCCCTCTCCCTCTGCCCCTCCCCACCGCTTGTGCATGCTCGCTCTCTCTCTCAAACAAATAAATAAAATCTAAAAAATAAAAAGAGAGAGAGATTCCAGAGAAGGAAAACACTGGGAATTTGGATGATGATTAATAGCCAGCCAAGAGAAGAGAACTGTCTACTAGACTCTCCATGGGATGGTGGGAAATAAGAATGGAAGGACTGGACTATGTGATGATCCAGCCTAGAATAATATGGTGCTTTCAGTGGCAGGTTCAAGTTTTGTGGGGTCCAAAGCTCATATAATTGAGGAGAGCTTCTTTGAGTAAAATAATGCAAAGTTATAAATAAAAACTACTGGGACCTCTCCCAGAGTCTTACAAAGGGCCCTGGCAAGTGAGGGGCCTTGAAGCTTAAGCTTCATTAGTAAATTTGGGTTTTGGTGCTTTAAAGTTTATACCATTTTCACATAGGTCAGATTTAGTAAATTGATTGAGAGCCTTAGAAGTTGGGGAACTGTGGTTTGACTCCTGGGTGGACCATGTATAAGTTGGCTGTGTCTGTCACCTTTGTAGGCAAGTGTCTTAACTTCTCTGATCTTCATTTTCCCCAATTATAAAAGAGAAAAAAATAATATCAACTTTGTATGGTTATGCAAATATTTAAAATTCATGTAAAGCACTGAAATAAGCATCTAGTTAGCATTTAGTAGGTGTTCCATAAATAGTAGTATTGTTTTTATTTCCTATATTTCTCATCCAGTTCCCATCTTAATCCTGTCGATATAGTTTTAGAAAATAAGGTTTTCCCCTTCAGCGTCAACCTTTGATAATTTGGGGATTACAGTTGTCTAAGTCTGTATCTCTTGCTTCTCTGTTCTGATGCGTAACTTGTCCTCTTGACTGTTTGACCCCAAAATGAGTATGGGGCAGGATGAGAAATGGAATTCAAATCAGCTAGTTAATATCCCTGGAAAAAAGAAAAAAGAAAACGATACCTAGTGTTCCAAGTATTTAATCCCTTTCCCCCAGGTCAGCTGTTCTAGATCAGCTATTCCCTCCCTGTTATGGTCACAGATGTCAGGGAGCAGGGTTGGGATGCAGGTACACACGCGTGGGCTTCTGCATCTTGTTCCTTCCTCGGTCCAATTAAGAAGATGGAACAGGAAACTGAGGGGTTGTCCAACTCTATCCTTTCTCCTGGAGATATAGACAGTGTTTTCAAGTTTAGAAATAAGGGCGTGTCCTTCTCTTTCCACAGTTTGCTATTGTGAACATTGCTGCCATAAACATTGGGGCAAACCATGAGACTCTTAACTCTAGGAAACAAACTGAGGGGTGCTGGAGGGGAGGTGGGTGGGGGATGGGGTAACTGGGTGATAGGCATTAAGGAGGGCACTTGATGTGATGGACACTGGGTGTTGTATGCAACTGATTAATCACTGAACTCTACCTCTAAAACAAATAATACACTATATGTTAATTAATTGAATTCAAATAAAATTAAAAAAAAAGAAAGAAGGGCATGCATTTTTCATTGAAAAGAACAACCTTACTTCCTAGGGGTGCCAGTCTCACATTTCTGACTCTGCAGGCGGGGACAAGCTTCAGCTCTGGGAGGAGACACATGGTGTAGATTTGAAGTCAGTTCCACTACTGGCTGCTGGTGGGACCTTGGGCAAGTTAGTTTCAGGAGATGTAATGATCACACCTACCTCCCAGGATTCTTGTGAGGATTCAATAAAATATGTATGTAAAACACACAGTATAGTGCAGGGGCAGAGGGGAGTGGGGGAGGGAGATGGAGAGGGAGAGAAGGAAAGAACCGGAAAAAGCCCAAAAGAAACTCAAAGCATTCAGTTGTATCTCAAAGTATGAAGAACTGGGGCATGTCCCAATGGCTAAAGGGACTTCCAAGGGCAAAAAGACTTCATCCTTATGTGCCAAGACAAGCCCTGGCCACTTACCACACTGTAATAAGAAGAATCTTGAGGCCATATCCAGGCATA
Organism: Eumetopias jubatus; assembly: GCF_037043125.1. NCBI lineage: Eukaryota > Metazoa > Chordata > Mammalia > Carnivora > Otariidae > Eumetopias > Eumetopias jubatus. The sequence goes on along the minus strand of NW_028274823.1, from coordinate 65,556,083 downwards.
GCAGGAAAAATTTCCATGATCTATAAATAATGTCTGCCCTAGGCATGGGACAGAGCGTCTTGCAACATATAGTCCCCACCTACTAGCTCTGCCTTCTCTTCTCCTGGGGATTCAGATCATTTTTCCAGGCTCTGCCACTAGATAAATATATGAGGTCACTATTTTAGGTAAAACCTCAATCTTCAGAACTAAGAAAACCTACCATTTACATAAAATTAAATCGTTCTTCACAATAAATATGCCAAGAAATAACCCAAACAAAAGGAATCTCCATTGTTCTTCCTATTGCTTTATTATCTATCTACTTGGACCTTCTAATTCCATTTAATCTCTGCAGTGCTCAGCAAAGTCTGTTAATTCTCTTTTGAGACAGAAAACAACAACAACAACCTGCCTGACTTACAGACTTCTAAACATTTCAAGACAGTTGGTGTTCATTTTAGTTCTGCACTGTGGATCTCACCTGGCTCTAGCTTTGGTACATAATAGGTGCTCAATAAATACTTTTAATGAATTAATAAGATTTATTTTATGCCAGCTTCTTTATTCCGATATGTGCTTCCGAAACACAGATATGATATATTACTCATGATTTGCTCCCTTGCCCCCATTCCCTAGAGTGATTGGCATAGTATCCAGTACATGGTAAGGGCTCTATAAATATTTGTTAAATGAAGTATTAATGGCAGGACTGTCAACCTCCATAGCTGCAAATTCCTTCTGCTATCTCGTCAGACCTCTTGCTACATAAATCTTTCATATCAGCGCATTACAGTATTTGAGAATTCCACATTTGAAGAGCTCACCAGAGAATGTTCCCCATAAAGAGGAATGGGCCTCTATATCACCTTATTACTCACTAATTTCATCAGAAGTGCCATTTGTTGAATTCCCCCAAGCTACTTCCTTTTTGTTTTTTACTTTCCCTGCCACTCTCTGCTTGCTTCTCAGAGGGGCTTCTCATTCTATTAGAGCCACAGACAGCCATCAGGAGCCAAAGGCCTTCTGGTCCCACTGTAGCAAATGTCCTGAGCTTCCCTGCTGCACCTCTGGGCTGGAGGAGTTTCCATTTACTGAATCCAGTAAGCACCTTTGTATATCGATGACTCACTCAGCAACTAAATTTTTTTCTTTTTTTTTTTTTTTTAAGATTTTATTTATTTATTTGAAAGAGAGAGAATGAGAGAGGGAGAGAGCATGAGATGGGGCCAAGCAGGGAGCCCGATGCGGGACTCGATCCTGAGACTCCAGGATCATGACCTGAGCCGAAGGCAGTCGCCCAACCACCTGAGCCACCCAGGCGCCCTGAGCACCTGACTTCTAACACTCAGTCAATTCATGCTATGTTTCCATCATGTGTTGGTTAAGTTTAATTTAAGACAAAGATTTCTTCACACTCTTATTCCATTTTGCTTCCACTTCCAAGGCTATTTATGTTTGTGTAGAAACCAAACGTGCTTTTCTGCAGGCAGGTGGATGCTGGTGTTTTATTCAACAGGTGTCTACCTACTACCTACCTATCTTCTCATCTTTCTAAGTCTTGTTTTTTCTCTCTGCAGAAACCTGTTTTATTTTGCTTCAGTTCATTTCATCTCATTTTATTGCATTTATCTTTGTTAGCTCTTCAAATCTATTTGAAATAATGTGGTTTATACAACTCAATGAATGTATATATATTGTGTACACACACACACACACACACACACACACACACACTCACTTGAGGAACAACGCAAGAGAGTGAATGGCAGACAGCAAGTATAGGCTAGTATGCAGAAGGTTAATTTGAAGGGACATTCGAAATCATCCCGCTGAGGTTCGGGCCCTGGCCTGAAGTCACATGACTATTTCGTGGCAGAGTTAAAACAAGTTCTCAGACCTTCTAACACCAAACCTCATGCTTGTTCAGGTCCTCAGTACCTTACCCAGTGCTTAGTGTTAAGGCAAATATATGTAGTAATCCACTTGGGCAGGTCATTCAGCAGATGTGAAATAATTTGTCATCATAGGGCAAACACTATGTATCCTCTAAGAGTTATACAAGCAAATGTCTGCCCTTAGTCATAAAGTCTTTTTCAACATATTTCTTTAGTCTAACGGAACTTAGGTTACTATTTGATTGGCTGAAAAACTCTCTAATTCTGAATCAATTCAATTTAAATTTATGTTTTCGAAACACTCGTTTCTCTTTAAGAAGTATTCGAAGCAGCTTATAGTAGGAAAAAGAAAATTAATAAAACAGGAGCAAAAAGGGAGATTCAGTCTTGAAAACATTTGGTACTAAGTGACAATATTGTTATCTTTGTGCTTTAAACATGGCTCTGAGCTTCCTGGAAGCCCAATCTAAAAAGAAAACACAATTAGTTGTGTGGTTCTCTTTAGCTGAGAAACAGAATCATATTTTCTCAGAAGAGAAGAAATTTCCTTATGTTAAATTCTGAGATAATTTTCTCACAGGGAGCAATATATGGGGGAATATAATAAATAGTATTTTCAATGACAACTCTCAGCTAAATCAGGAGAAAAATCCACACAACTTTTCTGTAGCAATTCCAGCAAAGAGACCAAGATGATGTCTTAAATTACATAAGAAAGATTCTGTGAGGGACCCAGCAGTCAACTCGATCAAAGGAAAAAATGTAGGTAATCTAGAGAAAAGGGCAAATTACGTGAGCCTTAAATTATTCTTCCTCAACTTTTCTTTCTTCCAGGCCCTGAACCGATTGTAGATGTTACAAGGTTTCCAGACCTTACTCTCTAGCAAGAACACGGAGTGCAGTTATCCAGAAGACAGCTAATTGCTGGCAAAGCTAAAATTTTGAAAACACCTAAGCGGGTTAAATTTGGTATTGCCTCAGGCAAACTGTCAAGCCTAAGCAAACTTCCTGCTTGCGTGGCAGACCTCCACCCAGAGACTGGTTAAACTTCCTAGTCAGGAAAAAGTAAACAACTCCATGTTGCCTTACTCAGGGCTGCCTCAGTTTCCTCAACTGTAAAATGGGAATAAGCATTGGCCAACTCACAAAGTTGCCAGTGGAGAGTGACAGTGATAACATGCAAACATACTTGGCACCTAGTGGATTCCCAGTAAAAGGCTACATGCATGAATAAGTAAGTTTCAGCAGATAGTATAGACTTCCACTGAATATGGAACATGCATCACTCCAAAAGAGATCTCAAAATCGGCTTTAAAGGACCTGTGTGTTCTCTCTCCTTTTAACGTGTGGTTGTATCATACCTGCAGTTATCTAGAGCAGAAGTCACCAAACTACTGCCCCTGAACTAAATCCAGCCAGCTGCTTGTTCCTGTAAATAAAGTCTCATTGAAGTACAGCCACGCCCATTCATTTACATATTGGCTATGGCTGCTTTCCTGATGGACCAGCTGCTGAATAGTTACAACAGAGACCATATGACCCGTAAAGCCTAAAATATTTCCTACCTGGCCCTTTAAAAAAGAGTTTGCTGACCTCTGAACAGAACACATGTCCTCTTAGATGCTGCACATCATTTTAAACACAGAACATTCCCAACTATGATTTTCACCTGAGCATGCGCATCGATGAGCATTCATGCCGACTTACCCTTCTCAACCTTAGATCCTGGTTCCTATCACTAATGCTCCCATCTTCTGAACCCAGTTAATGAATCAAATCCTACCATCTTCTTTTCCCTATAAAAATTCTCACAGCCTACAGCCTTTCCATTCTACTCCCAAGGTAGCCCGGAGGGCATTTAACCGCCCCCCCCCCACCCTTTCTTCTCCTCCCCTCCGCGCCCCACAACCCTGCGGCTCTGCTGACAGACTCTGCAATTCGTCCTCCATACATCTGCCTGAGCCAGTGGCCTAAAATGCCATTTTTACACTATTCCAATCCAGCTCAAGAGTCTACAGTGGCTCCCACCTGCCTTTTACACCAAGTTTGACTTTACTCTCTTCGCTTTTAAAACAGTTTACAGCCTGGCTCCACAGTACATGTGAAAATCTAAGTCCCATTCCTTCCCAGTCCACACCGAGCACTGTGGTCTGGCCCATCTCCGTCAGCACCCACCTTGCTAAATCTCACCACTGTTCTTCATTCCCACCACGGCCTCTGTTCTGGGTTGCATGGAGTCCTCCAAAATTCATATGTTGATGTCTGGACCCGGAAAGCCTCAGAATATGACCCTACTTGGAAATAGGGTCATTGTGGATGTAATCAATACTGGAGTAAGGTGGGCCTTATAAGGGTTTTTATTTAAAAAAAAAAAAAAAAAAGGAGAAATTTGGAACCAGAGACACAGGGAAAACACCATTCAAACATCAAGACATAGATCAGGGGGATATATCTGTAAGTCAAGAAATGCCAGAGGTGGCCAGCAAGCCACCAGAAGCTAGGACAGGGGCCTGGAACAGATTCTCCCTCATGGTTCTCAAAAGGATCCAAATCTGCCAACACCTTGCTCCTGGACTTCTGGCCCCCAGAACCGTGGGACAATAAATTTCCACTCTTGAAGTCCCATCTTTGCCAGAGCAGGCCTGGCAAGGTAATACAGCCTCCTACCTGCCCCAGGCTCAGAAGCTTTCTGGAAGATGTCTCTGAAGGCCCTGTGATATGTGGCCATACAGAGGTGACAGGCAGAGAGGTCTGTGAACGACAAGGGAGCAACTAGGGAACCCAGCAGACTGGGCCCTCCCTTCCCAAAGGAAACCCAGCCGGCTTCCTCACAAGCCTGCACGCTTTCCCAGACTTCACCCCATTCCTACTGGGTCAGAGGGCGAGCAGGACTGAAGAAAGCCCAGATCCGGAAATGCACTCCAGGGATCCGCCTTCCTTGCCTTGCTTCTAAATGTCTACTCTTCCCCTCCCTTCCTTTCCTCACTGAAGACTTAAGCCACAACTTTTATAAAAAGCACGTTCTGAGCCAAGCAAATCCACTTCAGGAGTCCAGTGCCCGCCCTCCCCCTGCTTCTGTCCTGGAAGTCTGGACATCTATCTGGAGAGGCCACAGTCCTTGAACGAAGGCCGCCCGCGAGAGACTGCCAAGACTCCAGCTTTATCCAGGAACTTCAAGGAGCTAAATTGGAACCTATCAAATCATTAAGGAGACTTCTTGCAGGGAATGTGACCCCGGGGAGTGAAGAGAGGCAGAGTGGAGCTCTGCGGCCATTTCACTCTTATATGCAAGCCCATGTGACTCTGACTTATTGGCGGTGAGAAAACAAAACCCCCTCCAAGTCACTGGACTCCAAGAGGCCAAAGGCCAAACCAACCATTCAGCCACCGAGTCATCACAGACTGTGTGTCTGTAAGTGTATTACCCTCTTCCCCAGAGACATCTGGTGAGTCCAAATGGCTTGATAAACTTCCTATCTCAAAGGATGTAGAGTGAGCAGTGACCAGATTTTCTTGATCCCAGAGAAGAAAGAAGGACATGCACTCCAGTGAGGACATGGTTGATTAGGTGGAGGGAGAAGCAGGGCCAGCTTCATAGGTGTGCAGTGTGCACAGGCGCTGTGCATTTTTATTCTGCTCTGAACCCTAAAAATTATGTAAGCAGTTCTGGGGAGAAGTGTGTGTGTGTGTGTGCACACCTGTGTGCATGTGTGTGTGTGGGGGGTGTGTGTTTAGCTAGAAGGTGGGGGTTGATGATGAGTGATGAGTAGAGAAAGAATGGCTCAAATTCAACCTGGGAGTAAAGAATGAGAAGTCCAGTCTATTCTCAGTGTTCGTAGTACTTGGGTTCAGTAAAGATGCTGCAAACACTGAATTCATGAACACTGAACCATTGCTCCTAGGGGAAATACAAGGTTAGGTTCCTGTGAGCCTCTGGTCCCAACATTTTCATCAACTTATCAACATACAACCTACTTTTGTACGTGTTTCTGTTTAAAGACACCTTATTAAACATATATTATTGATTCGTTAACATAAAACTCACAGCCAACAGCTCTATACCTCCAGTGGGAACGAAACTTATCTAACACATTTTCTCTACAAAGCACATTACAGACATTTTGCACTTTGGAACACCAGACAGCACTTCAGCATGGTGCTCGGGGGCCACTTTAAATAGTGAAATCACCAGCAAAAAGCACAAAATTGTGAAAACACAACACTAAACACACTGTGAAAAGGACGTAACATGAGAGAGGAAACAAGAAGGCAGATGTTGCCTTGTTTGACCTCCACTGGGAAGATGCGTGCCCAGTGACTCAATTCACCACTCTGCACAGGTCCACAAAAAACTGCAAAAATGCCCTAAGTATTGGTTTGGAGTTACAAATAATTCACAACTATGGAATCCACAAATCAGGAGGATTGAGGAGCTTATCGTACAGTTTCTGTTCCATCACTGCTGTCTGACACTCAGCAAGTCATTTATCCTCTCTGTTGGTTTCCTCTTCTCTATCAACTGAATTTCTATTCAACCTTTAAGACACAAGAAGCACCATTTCCTCCATGAGGATTTTCTAACAACCTCAGTAGAAAATGAATTGTTTCTTTCTTTGTGGCCCCAAGTCACTACTTTTCTATGACATCTGCCCCTCATCTGTCACCGTGCCTCAGATAATAGCCATGTTGTTGGAGCATGGGGCAGCTTTATCTACACATACGACACTACTCCGTCTTCCTCCTCAGCTTCTTTGGTTCCACTGACTGCCACCTCCTGGCCCTCATGGCCTCTGACTGCCGAGTGGCTATGTGCCAATCCCTGCTTTATGTCACCATCATGACACAGAAGGCCCATTTGGGTTTTGTGGCTGGCACTTATGTTTTTGGTATCTTCAGTGCCTTTGTGATGAAATTGTTCCTTTCTCCTCAATATTCCTCATTTTTGCCTATTCTGCTATTATAAAGATGATTTAATTATGCTTTACTGCAATTCATTGTTGATCTTCTATTATTCCAGTAAGTAGATTATAAAATCTGTTAGGAGAGGGATTATATCTTATTCATCTTTATAGCCATGACACTAGTGAGCCATTTTCCATAGTATAGGTGGTGAATAGGGATTTATTAACTTGAAATGGGAATAATAAGCCTGGCCTTACCTATCATCATCTTTTAAATTGTAGTAAAACATACATAGCATAAAATTTATCATTAAGAATATTTAGTACTTACAATGATGTACAACCATCACAGAATATTCAACACTCCAAAAAAAAAAAAAATACAACAACCCTATACCCATTAAGTAGTCATTCCCCAATGTCCCCTTCCCCTTAGGGCCTGACAAGTACTAATCTCCTTTCGGTCTCTATGGGTTTGCCTCTTCTGGACAGTTCATGTAAATGGAATCATATAATATGTGGCCTTTGTGTCTGGCTTCTTTCACTTCGCATGATGTTTTGGGGGTCCATCCATGTTGTATCATTACTGATACTTCATTCCTTTTTATACCTGAGTAATATTCCATTATGTGGATAGACGATATTTTGTTTATTTCATTCATCAATTGATGGGCACTTGGGTTGTTTCTACTTCTGGCTTTTATGAAGAGTCTGCCATAATATTTTAATATTATAATTCACTATAGAAATGTTAGTGATAATGAATATTTTTGTTACACAAATGGACTGCCTGTTTACCAGTCCCCTACCACATCCCTACTAGACTATAAGCTCCTGAGGGCAGGGACTTTATCTTGTTCCCTGTGGATTCCCTAGGGCCTTGGCTAGTTCTGGCGCAGAATACATGCCTTAGTAAATCTGCTGACTGATGCATGATTTCTGCTTAGAGGACTGACTGCCCTATCACAGTAGATAGGAGACATAGCAAAAGCCACACCCCTAAAATCATAGAATATCAGATCCTGAAGAAGAAACCATCTGGTCCAAAATTGTCATTGAATATTCTTGGCACCATCACTTTCTAGCTGTGTGACCTTGCATAAGTTTCTTAATCTGTTATTCAGATTCCTTATCTATAAAATAGAGGTAATAACTTGATCTACCTCATAAAAGCTATTTTGATGATTAAGTGACTTAATACATATTCAATGTTGATTATTAAGAATGAGGAATTAAGATCAAAAAAGGTAAGCAAATTACCTAACATTGCACAGCTACTTAGAGGCAGAGCTGGGACTAGAACCCGTATCTCTTAGCTTTCCCATCTTCCATGTGGTTGTTTGAAGACTACTCAGAACACGGGAACAGAGCTTTCCCCTATAATGAGAGCAGTACTGCTTCCACAGTCATATTCTCTGCGGCAAACATCACCTTCCTTGAACAGGTGGCCTCCAAGCCCTGTTAGGTTTTTTGTTTTGTTTTGTATTGTTTTGTTTTGTTTTGTTTGGGGGGGTTGTTTGGTGGTGGTGGTGGTTTTTGGTTTTGTTTGTTTGTTTTTGTTTTTGCCTCCTTCCACATTCCAAATCTAAGTTTTTGCCCACCTCAGGAAGATAGGACATCTCTTGGAAAGGGACAATGCAAACTAGCACATTAAGTCTACTAAGAAGTTCTACATCTAGATCCTTGCTCACGCAGCAGTTCCAGAGCATACGGAAATATGAAATCTTTTCTCAGCAGAGAATCTCTATCACCATACTTGGAACGCCAGGAAACATAGTGTTTTGGCAAACGCTGGCCTCATTTGTTACCCTTGACATCAAATGAAAGGGTTTTGTCTAGTTTTTTCACTGCTAGAACAGTACCTGGCAACAAATGATTATTTGTTGAAGAAATGAATAAATTTTAATAAAAATCCCTGAGGGAATTTGAGGTATTGGCCACTGGTAGAGAAGAAGCCAACACATCAGCTGCTGGGTCTTCAGTCTAATTGTCCCCACGCAGAAGATCCCCCACTGAGTTGGCTTTCCCATAAGAAGAAGGCTCCCATCCACTCAGTACTGACTTCTTGCTTTCCAAGATGGCGAGTCCTTGTCAGAGTAACCCAAGGTTGTAAGTCCAGTCACTGCTGCCTGGTTCACTAGACTCCTTCCCCAGCATACCGATGTTTCAAGGGGCACCAGTCTTCGTGACTTCCACACAAAAATCAGGTTCCCTTACAGATCTGATATGAGTCAACAGGCTCTAACCGGAACACTCATCAATGAATGAACTCCCTTCCACCAGCCCCTGCCAGTCCTTCTGGTCTTATCTAGGCAGTAGCCAAGAGCACTAGGAAAAGGGAAGGCTGCTTCAACTTTTCCTGGCAAAGGGGCCTTCCTTTTCAGAAACTTTAGCTCAGCTAAGTGGAGACACCTGGTGTTTGTTGTTGCAACTTCAAGAACAATACATCAAAGACTCCAGGCAGAAAGTCGGGCTCCTCATAAAAATTGCATCATCACAAAGACAGTTGGAGAAGAGGAAATGCAAATGGTAGCCATCTCACTCCTAGGAGACTTTCTTCCCTCTCAGATTTTCTACTGTCTCTAGTTTTTCTCCATACTTTTGCCTTTAAAACATGGGGAAAGACACAATTACACGGCACCCAAAATTTGTGAGTAGCCAGGAAGGAGGAGAAAGCCTCATTCCTGATTGCTTCATTTTGTCAGGTGTTATATCAGAGTGCTAACTTCTGAGCAATAACTGTTCGGCAATACTTAATAAGTAGCTGGTGTACCATAGTCCCCCTCCCACCCCAAATTTTTTAAGTCATACAAGGCCAAAAGAATATTAAAGTTTCACTGTGGAAGAAATATGGCCACTGCCAAGAACTGATTAGTCATAAAATCCACAGCATTATCATCATCCATCACTGCCTTTCTTTTAATGACTGAATAAAAAGAGAGACATCAAAGTTTTCAAAATAAGGTTATAAAAACGCTGTACACAGATGAGGCCTCCAAATATTTTGATAGAACCTGAGCGAAAAAAATACAGAAAAATCATTGAAACAAATCACAAAACATATGTTGTTATGTTTTGCTCTAAAAACCATGAAGTTTATCCAGAACCCTATTATGGTAACTGCTTAGCTTTTCATGCATTCCTAAATTACCATGTAATCTAAAACCTTGTTTTCAGCTGCCCTATATTGGAAAGTCCCTTAAAATAATCAGGATGATTACAGGCTAGTATTCAGAAAGAAACTTGCTTGTATTATAGTAAATGAAAGTGTTATTTATCAGGCAGGCTGCTTTAAAAAAAAAAAAGAAAAGAAAAAAAAACTACCTCAGAAACACAATGTATTCAGGAAATACCTAAACCGAGGATTGCATTTTGGGCTCTCTACATTTTCAAACACATGGATAGTTGGTGTAAAAATATGTTCTTTTCCTGCAGGGACTTGACTGTAATTAGTGTATGCCAAAACTCTCTCACAGAGATTTCATTGTCTTATCTACTTACATCATCTTAATGCGATTTTATTTTACTTTGTCAAAGTCATATTAATGTAAATGTGTTCTTGATAGCAAACAGAGTTCTTTTTTATGCAAAACAGGATTCAGCTGACTCTAATAAAACAGCTTGCAGTCTATTAGACTATAACAGTAATGTGCTTATTTTGTTTCTCAAATCAAGACTGTGTCAGAAAGCTATAGACGGAGATTTGTCTTGTTTTTCACAATAATTGCTAGGGTGGGGTTACATTATGATCTTTAAATGAATAGTATCGCTTAGAACAAACACTTCATATATCTTTTATCTTCCCCTGCATACAGTTCTGAGTTTTCTTTGAAAATGCTGCGCTACTTTTCCACATAAGTCATCAGAATGTTTCCAAAGAATTTTAACTGCCAGATTAATTATATCTTGCAAACAAAGATAGATTGCTTACATTCTTTATTCAGAATTCCTGCCAGTATGGAGCAACTGGCAACAAATTAATTTCTTTTGCAACCATGCAAAATGTTTTGCTATGAAAAGCTCTGGAAGGTAAATGGATCCTTCAAAAAAAAAAAAAAAAAAAACCCAGGTTGCTCATTCTGAAAGGCTAATCTGTAAGCAAAGAACAGAGGACTAAATGAACTTCATGCTCTCCCCGCCCCCCCTTGCTTTTTAGCATCTATGTTATAGCCTTCCGTTAATGTATTCAGTTAATTAAGTATTGCTGTGACCTGGTGGCAATTTTTGCAATCCAGGGAATTTTTCCCCCTCTAAATTCTGCCTCCCCCACAGAGCAGAATATAATCTGTTTCCAGTCAGTCTGTTTATGTCAGCTGCGCTTCTACTACAAGCCTCTAAGATGTTTTAATAAATTTATCAACCAAAAAATATTACAAACATTTCATTTCCTTTGATTCAGACACACACACATACACACACACACACAGGCCTCTGCCTTCATTGCAAATTCTTGCTGGTATGAATCATGCTAAGTAATATTTGCTTTAACTTTCGTGTGGTTCTACAAACAACCTTTATATGGCTGGACTTCAAAGCTAGGAGAAATAAAGGTTAGAAATGTGATAGGAGTAATCTATTATTAGGCATGAAACATTAAACCACTTTTAGCTATAAGTCTTAAAACCGGAATAATCTAGGTTTTTTAATGTAGTGCATATTTATTGTGCTTCCCTTACACAGGCATTTATCACAGAGAAGTGTTTGGAAGAGGAATATTTTCCATTGCACTACAGGCCACAATTTGGTTTAATTTTTCCTAATATTTAATTTAGAAAAACGGTAATATTATAACAGGGTTCTCATGTTTCCTGGCCAAAATGCTTGGTGTTCCTCACAGAGTAAAATTAATCTGTTACCAGCCTGCTGACCTGTAAGTCAGGTTTCAGTAAAGTAGGCATGGAGCGGGGAGGGCAGAGGAAGGGGGTGAGTTAGGGTGGGTAGGGAGATAAGATCTCTTTCTTTGACTAGAAGGAAAAAAAAAAAAAGCTTAGAGGAATGTCTCAACCCACCCATGCCATCAAATGACAGAAAATAAGCTGAACGTGTATTTGAGCTGGGTAGTGTTTGAAATCATTTATTAGCTCCATCCAGAACGACTTGCACTGCAGGAATGTTAATTGTTAAAATCTGTACTGCAGTGATTTCTTGAAGCTGGGGGGCTGCATGGAGTGGAAATTCAGCTCCCTGTTTCTCTTTTTCCTCCACATATATTCGCACTTAAAAGAACAAAACAAAACAAAACAAAACAAAAAACAAAAAAACTAATGTTATGAAATAAGTCAGATGTCAGATGGGGAGCTTCCTAGCACAAGGGAATGCAAAACAGTGTTAAGGGTATATGCATATGCAGGAACAAATAAAACAACATTGGTAACATTTTGTTCTGGATTTAATTTGTGCTCCTAATACAGTAGATTAAAAATAAGTCCGACTGTTAAACACATTAATGTTCAGTCAGTGCCCATGTGCCAGGAAAGCAGCTATCACTCCGGACCTGGCCGGACTCTCTCTGGAGTCTTGAGGAGACAGGAAATCTGACCCCCAGGAAATCTGAGTACCCAAGTCCATTAATGACCCTACAGTTTGAGGATTCCTCATTTTCATCCACTGATTAAATCCCAGAAGCTTCTTCATATCTTCTCACACTGTGTCAAAACTGGGGTCTCTCAACAAAGCTGAAAGAGAATATTAGCTTGGAAAGATGGAGGAAAAAAATGGCTAATAGCCAGCCACAAGCAAGACACTCTTTGAGGAAAATTGGGCAATTATTTGTGAGACTTGTGTCCTTTAAGAAGATTGGTGTAAGCCCCACCTTCCACTCCCCTGGAATTTTATGACTGGGGCTAAAGATAAGATTGAATCCCTATATGCCTGCACTGGAAGACATTCCAGAGATCATAGCACTACTCTTCTGTGGGTGATGCCCAGTGAGATTAAGGACAGGGCATGGCCAACGTCCTACAGAGAAGCTGGCCCTTATTAGACATGAAAACCAAGCTTTGGTTTCCCCAACCCTGTTTGATGTGTCATACCACACTGCCCTTTCAGTTTGTTCAACAACAAAAACAAAACAAAACAAAATAAAAAAAAAACGAAATTAAACCCATAGGTAAGAAAAATAACGTATTTCTTCAGGTAATTACACGAATGGCTCTTCACCTAATCTGTGTGTTATTGCACCTGTATGGTTTTTTTTTAATTTTTAAATTTTTTTTAAGCGTTGTTTATTTATTCTACAAAAAGAGAGAGCAAGCTGCAGGAGGGGCAGATGGAGAGAGAGAATCTCAAGCAGACTCCCCGCCAAGCATGGAGCCCGATGCAGGGCTCCATCTCACGACTCTGAGATCATGACCTGAGCCAAAATTAAGACTCAGATGCTTAACCGACTGAGCCACCCAGGTGTCCCACACCTGTATGTTTTTTAAGAATATGTATAGTTTTTTTTTTTTAATGAAAATACCAACTCTTCAGTTCTTACCCCCTCCTTCCCTTACACAAATCCTCCACTCCTAGCTTCCCCTGCTCCCTCTCCAGTGTACTTTTTTGTGGTCTTTGGTCAATCTGGTTTAATAGGTTACCTGTTGCTGACACTCACTTCACACAGAAATGAAGCTCTCTGCTGTGACATGCTTTCTGGAAGCAGAAGGGTAGGAGGCTGTGATATTTGTAAATCTAGGAAGTAATAGCTCCCCCAAAAGCAATGCAGAGAGTTACAGATCTTGCCAGAAAGGAGAAGAGTTAATTGAAACTATTTGGGGCATGCAGTATTGAACAAGGAGATGGTTTCTGAGCAACACATATCTAAACATGGCTTGCCAAAGACCTGCACACTTTTAATTTGCTCTACAAATTTGGTTAGCCCTATAAAGTGTAAATATCAAACACTGGTCATGGAGAGCATTAAACATTAACCAACTGAGACCTTAAAGACTTGAGTAGAGAAAGATAGACCAGGCAACTCTGGGAAATTAGGTTAAAACTCCAAAAAAGAATGTTTGTTGGCTGAGTAAAACTAAAGTAAAAACTATTTTGAGATTGGTAACCATTTGTCTCTGTAGACAGGCCATTTCCCCCTCTGAGATTATATTTTTAAAATCAGGCAAACTTACCAAAGTCTATTTGATTTTCTGATTATTCTTTAAGATGCAATGTATTACCACCTAAATGAACCCTGAAGAGGGATATTTCAATTGCTCTTCCCAGACCCATTACCTTACCTGGAACTGTGCATTTTATCCATTGTGTATTCCATGTTGCTTCGTCTAGGGTTCAAATCCCGTAAAGGTTCAATAAACTTTTGTTGAGCAGCAAAATAAAAATGCCCTTTAAGGCAGTAAGGATGGCTCCCAGGTTCACCCATTCAGATTTGTTGGATAAACACCAACACAAAAACCTGCTTGAGTCCAAGATGTACTACCTTCTCCACGAGGGCAATAAGCGCTTCCTTTGAAATAGTAGGATTCAGAAAAAGGAGAGTAATACCATATTCAAGTACCTTGTTCTCTAAGTATCCTTTGGCCCAGCAGGCCTCACAAAGTAAACCCCTACAAGGTAAGAATAGTTCTCTCTCAGGAGAAATTTGGTACATTATTTCTTTGCCATCTACTAAGAGTCTAGGATAAAGTAGGTGACAGCTCTCAATAGCCCCACATAAGACATGGAGAGGCTGAAGTAAAAACAAATTAAACCACTACTAGACCAGGAATTAACTCCTAAGACAATTTAAATATGGCTGCTTATCTTCATAAGATTCAAAATACCTACTCATGATAGAACAAAAGAAGACTTAGGAGCCCTGTCTTAACTCGGGTTGCCTGAAAAATAGCCCCTGAGACAAGAATTTGAGTGAAGAAATTGATTTGGGAGGCAAAAGAAAAACCAGCCAAGGAGAAGGCAAATGAATGAGACCAGATAGGCAAGGCAGCCAGATTGAGATGTATTGACAAGCCAACTACCACTGTGGGCAACGGGAGCTTGATCTCAGTAGAAAAATTCTTAGAGCCAGTATAGAATACACACTTCAGTGTTATCCCACCAGAGAGATGGGAGCCAGGGTATTTATATACCAGCTGCCATCAGTCTTCAGATGAGGTGTTTCCTGAGAGGCACTCACTCTGGGGCACAGACAGCTGGTCACACAGGCAGACAATGCAGGTTTTGGTGACCAAAGGAAGCTCTCCAAGCAAAGAAAGGCAGGAATGGCAGTTATCACGCAAGCCAGAATGCTCTCAAGTCACCAGGGGAAGAGACTATGGGTAGGGCCCTAATAGACCCCTTTGGTGGAATCTAAATATCAGCAGTAATTTCTAAGAAGTTCAACTGCAGTTCTTTCTTGTGTTTAGTATAGTGGCTAACACATCCTAGGGCTTAATCAATATTTGTCAAATAAAGGGGGTACCTGGGTGGCTCAGTCATTAAGCGTCTGCCTTCAGCTCAGGTCATGATCCCAGAGTCCTGGGATCAAGCCCCGCATCGGGCTCCCTGCTCAGCGGGAAGCCTGCTTCTCCCTCTCCCACTCCCCTTGCTTGTGTTCCCTCTCTCGCTGTCTCTCTCTCTGTCAAATAAATAAATAAAATCTTTAAAAAAATTTGTCAAATAAAGGAAGGACAGAATAAAACATCAGTTAATGATTTTTTTTTAATGCTTCACATAAACGCCTTATGTTCTGTTCAGTATTGCAGTTTTTTTTTCCTCAGGAAGCTATATAATATGAGCTCAGGCTTAGTATCAGACAGACCAGAGTTTACACCCCACTTCAGTCACTTTCTAGCTGTGAGAGCTTGAGCAAACTACTTCTCCTCGTCTTGGTTACTCCATTTGTAAGATGCCTATTTCATAGTATCAAATGATAAAAGGCTAGAAAAGTAAGTGATACAGGGATTGGTATAGTAACTGACACATAGGAAGTACTCAGTGCTACTATGAGGACTCAAGAGTCAGTTCTCTGACTTCAAATCCCACTTGGGCCACCAACTACCCATCTTTCTTCAAGCAAGTCATCTAGCCTTTTGGTGCAAACTTCCCCATCTTGAAAGTGGAGACGAAAGTTACCTGCTGCTCAGTTCCCGAGAGAGAGAGGCTCTAGGCACATATCATGACAGGGATAAGTCACACTGAGGAAGCACTTCATAGGTTATACAATCCTTACATATGTGTCATCTCATTTCTGAACAGGCAAGGATTCTGGACTTACCTATCATTCTTCCATTGTAGGGAAGTGCTCCTCCATTTCTCCAAATGCCCCCTAGTCTGATTATATCATAGACCATGAAATGATCCAGAGACCTATAGGAAATGCACATAGGAACCCTGAGGAAATGGGGTTTGACTCCTCAGTGCTTGCTGAGGCAGTCAGGGTAGGCATGAGAGTCGGTGTCCAGTGGGGCCATGCCCAAATGGATCTTGTAAGTTTATGTCGGGATGGAGTGTTAATAAAGATCCCAAACGAGCCAGGAGTAGAATTTATACCAGCAGCCGCTGAACCAATGAAGTCATGTAGCTGGGGATCTGAGTGGGCTTGTCTGAGATGGGCGGATAAGGTAGGCCTCATGCACACCAAACCAGGAAACAGACGCTTAAAACTTAGCCTAAGGATGATCCCAACACAATGTCTGAGCAGTCATTATGTGTCAGGTATGATAAAGGATATACAGATGAATCTCCTTTTATTATCCCTACTTCCCAGTTGATAAGACAGAGGCTTAGAAAAGTTATTTGCCTTGGTTATGCAAAACTGTGACCCAGATCAGCCTAATGCCAAAGAGAGGTTGTTTTCTTTAGAGAGAAAGAGAGCAAGCATGGGGGTGGGGGTGCAGGGAGAGGGGCAGAGGGAGAGGGCGAGAGAGAATCTTAAGCAGGCTCCACTCCCAGTGAAAAGCCCAACACAGGCCTTGATCTCACGACCTGAGCAGAAATCAAGAACCAGACACTTAACCAAAGGAGCCACCCAGGTGCCCCTCAAAGAGAGGATATAAACCACTGCATGACATTGGCTTTCCACAACATCATAGCATTTTGATATCATTCAAAATAAAACTATAATAGACAAACACCAAATAAAGAAAACCTACTTGATAATATATATTTTTTAACTTTCAACATCCTGAGGGAAAAGCATTTTACAACAAAGCATTGACAGGCACCAGACTGAGCACTTGAATCATGAATACACTCCACAAGAGAAAACAAAGTCATGGGCCACAACTCTCCAGATGCCCTTCTTCTAAGGCACTGCTAACTAAGGCTTGCACAAGAATTCAGCCAGGTTAACGCGAATAAATTTAAATAATTAGTCCTATTTGTGATCAGTTTCCTTCATTGCATCTCAATGAGCTCACTTTAATTTAAGGGAATCTAAGAATCAAATAATAATTGCTAACTTACTATTCATTTGCTGAGCACTCACTCCATGTCAGGCACTGGCTCAATGCCCTACCGAGCTAGTTGCCTGTATTCCTCACCACATCCTTCTGCGGTAGGTGCTCTGAGTTTCCCCTTTTATAGACGTGAAACCGAAGCTCAGAGAGGTTGAAGAACTTGTCCAAGGTCCCATTAAACCTAACGAATGGAAGAACTGAGATCCAAATCCCGACTCCTTGGTTGCAAGACCAATGCACTCATCATCCACAGTGCTTGGCTATCTCTGGAGCCTTGAATCCTAGTGATGGAAAATTACCCATTTTTATTTAGGCATTCCCCATTACATGGGACAAATATGGGCTTTTAAGTATTATAAACAACTTTTTTTTTCAATGTACTTGAGCAAACTCAGTTCCTAGGAATTCTTGAGAACAGTTTACGTTCCAAAACAAAACAAAGCTTCCTAAAATGAGCCTGTTCATGACATAATTGTATAAAAAAGTCAAATATACAATTGCACACAATATATGATCCCGATTTCATACACATTTTTAAAACTTTAATAAATACATATTTGTAAAAATACGCTTTCAGAAAACACCATATTTCATATGCAAGTTTACAATCCTGACACTTAGCCTTACGTTATGAGTATACAATCTCCATAAAATTCAGCATGGAAAAAAACTCTAGAAAGAAATACAGTAAAAAGTCAAAACATGATCTCTATTTCTTCTTATCTAAAAGAACAACTGTTATATTATTATCAGGGACAAAATGAACATTAGTATTTTCTCATTCCCATTATTAGGGATAGAGCTGGGCTTTTTTTCATCTATTATCTCAACTAATATCCACAACAAGCTCATGATGTAGCTATTGTTTTATCCATTTTATTAATAAGGAAGCAAGATTCAGAGAAATTAAGTGATTGTCCCAGGGTCATATGACTGAAAAGGGGCAGAAGCAGGATTCCAAATCTTTCTTACTCCATGCTGAGAGTTCTTTGCACTACAATATGACCCATCATACAAATTATTTATGTTGGCATCTGTACATGTCTCCATGACGAGATGATTTCCTGAGAAATTAATTTATGCTATGTTCCTGATTTTATAGGAGACTGAAAGGAGAAAGGCATTTTCCCCACCCGAAATCAAAACTGTGGAGAGGTATCTTCCCAAGACAGGAGAGATTCCTAGGGCAGAGATGACCTACAAGTGGAAAGGGATGGATGGGGTGCTGGGTTTGCTGAAGGTATGGATGGGGTGCTGGCTTCCCAGGGAGGCTCCCCACGAGGCCTGCAATCCAGGCATTTTGCCCGAAGATCCTGCTGCTCCGGCTTAGCCCATGGTAAATAAGGCTGCCCATCTTTGAAACAAGAAATCCTAGGATTGCTCAGAGCATAACTTGAAAACCTCCAACCTGAAAAATTCAATGAATGGAACTTTCTCTTTCTCTGTCAGGTCAGGGCTCAGACTTAGTAGCAAGGAATTTACTAAAACATAGGCACAAATCCCATTTCACCAAGGCCTCTGAGGTGTTGAACTCATTGGCACCATACCGGGGAATTCATCCTCTTTGGCAGGGCCAGAACGAGAAGCAAACTGTGGTGAAAACAGTCCACTGCTCATGTTTCTTTCGAAAGCTTCTCCTGGGGCAATATGGCTGCCCTTTGGAATGGCAAGAGCTGACCATCCAGCAGAAAGGAGCCCGATTCCCGGTAGCTTGTGGGCCACGTGGGCCATGCCCTCCCCTATCCTAACAGAAGCCAAGTTTCAGTCCCATCAGCTCCTCCTCTAGCTGCGGCCTCCAGCGTGGGCTCCACGTCGATCATTAGCAATAAATAGAAAATGCATGAAAACTCCCCCAGGAGTCTCCTCTTCATTTA
This sequence comes from Eumetopias jubatus, assembly GCF_037043125.1. Classification (NCBI taxonomy): domain Eukaryota; kingdom Metazoa; phylum Chordata; class Mammalia; order Carnivora; family Otariidae; genus Eumetopias; species Eumetopias jubatus. Next base: position 65,537,055 of record NW_028274823.1, on the reverse strand, counting down.
AGACATGGAGATTTCATTGCTCGTGCCATGGCTAATAGCAGACCACAGAGTGGCACAGCAGTTCCCCCAGTCCATCTTTTTGGCGGACTCGTTACACTTGGGAGTGGGGCTTGTCCGTGGTACGCGCATTTGTTTTGAGGCTGTTTTATGGCACATTGTCAGGAACTCAGGTGCTGGGCCTCTTTCACTCTAGCTTTCAGCAGCTGCCTTGGCACTTCCCTTTCACATAATTAAACACCCTATGGTACTTAACAGAGTCATAAGTAGCACATCAATAAAGCAATAAATAATTGTATTCAGGAAAACTCCAGAGCCATCATCCATTAACCAGCAGCTGTGAGCAATAGTTTTGATTAATCAATAAAGTTATATAATAGGAAAGCAAAAGTCAGTCAAGGCCCGGGGAGGAATCAGCCAGACTCTGCAGCCATGAAAGGAGTCTTATCTCTGAGGTAACTTGCAGACAGAATATCAATTGGAAGCACTAGCCCAGGGACTAAGTGCAGCCACAGGAAGCCCCACCTCCAGAAACTAGTTAAAAATGCTAGTTAAAAACAAAGAAGCGGTACCATTCAGCTCTAAGGCAGGAGGGCTGCCTACTGAGAATATGGAGGGAGGGTCCCATAAAAGCAAAATACTTCAACTTCAGAAAACAAATCCTGGCAGCTCAGCCGAGGAGCAAGGAGGAGGTTCAGGACAGGCCCGCATCTCCATCGACGTGGCCACTGCGAACTTGCCCAGGTGCGTACGGGAAGGTGATCAGCCTCCCGCCAACAGGGAGGCACTATGAGCACATGATCAGAGCACTGCTCTGAGGGCCAAGGCCAGGACAGGGCTGAGGAAATCATTTGGTGAACTGCGTATAGCCCTCAGAATCAGCTGTGGAGTTTTGGTTACAACAGCTTGCCCGGGCCCGGTGCCTGCAAATGGGAGTCTGAACCTGCAAGTGAGGCCCGGGAAACTGTATTTTTAACACACTTCCAGGTGGTCTTCCTGCACGGCCGATGGGGAGGCCCTCAGGTTTAGAGACCTCCATGGACCTCATGGGCTGGGTCAGGCTTGCCATGGGAGCCATGAGGCTGTCAAAGTCCTTAGCTTGCCAAGCAAAACCGATTTCTGACATTCTAGTTTTGTGAATGAGCCACGAGCTTATTTGTTTGCACCCATAGTGTGGGGCCCATGCAGCACAAAATCTCAGGGGTTCATGTCCAAGCCTCTGTGATGTAAGATGTTCCCCCGTGATTCTGATGAAACTAGCCCAATGCCACCCATGTTGAGAAACATACGTCGATTCCACAAAATAGTGAGGACCGTCTACGTGCCAGGCACTGTTCTGAACTCTGGGGATTCTTCAGAAATAAAAAGTAGCAAAGATCCCTGCTCTCAGGGAGCTTCATTCCAGTGGTGCCCCAGAGGATGTCCCCGTGTCTCCGTGCGTGAGACTGTGGGGACTGAGCCCGTGGATATCGCCCACCCAAACTCCAGTTTAGCAAGACAGCCATGTTTTCACTGTAGAACCATGAAAGTACATAGAAAAGTAGGTGGGTGGTATAGTGAACCTCCATAGACCTCCTACCTGTTTCCACAACTATCAGCTCATGGGCAATCTTCTTCCACACTCGCTGCCACCCCCATCACCCAGGTTTTTCTGAAGCAGTCCCAGACAGCATATCATCTCATCTGTAAGCATTGTCAGCATGCATCTCTAGGACACAGATAACCTTTTAAAAAAATAATACTAATTTTCTTACCTAAAAAGTTAACATTAATTTTGTAATATCATTAAATTTACAGTCAGTGTTACTGTTCCCCCAACTGTCCCATATTTCTTAAGTGTATGTATGCAAATCAGGATCAAAATAAGGTCCATATATGGAAATTAGTTGATACGTCTCTTAAATCTCTTTGGCTCTAAAACATTTCCTTCCTCTCTCTCTCTCTCTCTCTCTCTCTCTCTCCCTCCCTCTCTGTTGAAATTTGCTGGAGTAACCATGTCCTCTGTCCTGTGTACTTCCTGTAATGTGCTAGTTACAGCCAGACATTTGCTGAGAGTTGCTTCTGACTTTCTGGCAAGAGTATTTCAGAGGTCTCTCAGGAGGCTTTTCATATCTGGTTGATGTTGAGCTCTTTGTGAAGTGAGCAGCCATGTACAGTCACTGCCTAGATCCCTTTATTTCATTAAGGGTTCATGAAATAATTTGTGACTCACTAAGAGAATTCATCAGAATCATTGCTTTAGATCCCTTATTCAGTTGCTGATATTCTAATTTTGATAACTTTATCAGCTGAATACTTTTATGATGAAACCTTCTCATCAGCTTTCTGGTTACTCTGAGGTACAGGAAAGACAGGATAAGTGTTCGATTTCTTTATTATCAGTTTTCAAAATTAGTTGTTCCTTATCATCAATCAAAGGTTTTGATAAGTATCAGTATAAATCCATGGATTCAAACAATTTGATGTGTTTTACTTCATTGCAGTTAATGTCCTTCTGAGTCTCACATTTTCACATCTTTAAATGTGATATGTCTGGTGGAGCTAACTTAGATTGGCTTCTGGGTCCTTGCCACGTGACTCAGTGTAGTCTTTGATAACTTTTTCTCTTCTATACCTAGATGGTCTAGGTGCTTCTTGCACCTTTACTGCCTTAGGTCTGGAATTAGCCACTTTTCCAAAGAGCCCTGCTTTATTTTTAATGAGCAATGGTATTTAAAGACCATATTCTACAGCCCCACTTTTATCAATTGTATTCACTGGGCTTTGGCACGAGATCCCATAGAATAACAGGTTTTTGCTACTTAAGCATTTCTTTGAAGGTCACTTGTCTTGGGAAGAAAAAGTTAATAAAGGGTTAATGTGGAATATATCACGAGTTCCTGAAAATTAACTTAAATTACAAATAACTCAATGGAAATATAAGCAAAAAATGTCAATCGGCAATTAAGAAAAAAGAAAAAAAAAACACAAATGTACAGGAAACACAGAAAATGTCCAAGCTTCGAGCTGTCAGGGAATTACAAACTAAATCACTAATGAGGTACTGGTTTTCAGCCTTCAGTTTGGAAAAATTTGAGAGTTACACTTTAAGGGGTGCCAGAGGTAACAGATATAGACACTCTCATACACCAATGTTGGGAATATTAATTGACCCAACTTTTTCTGGAAAGTAAAATTTTTAATGTGTATAGCCTCTGACCCTGTAATCTCATTTCTAGGAATCGAGGCTACAAAAATGAAAGCACACATAGCATATATTTGGATTTTGTCACAGCATTGTTTACAACAAAATTGAAGGGAAAAAATACGTAAAAGTCCACTAGGAGGGTACGGGTTGAAATTATGACACATGCTATAGAAAATTATGCAGCTATTTTTTTAAATGTTATACATTTATATTTACCAATATGTAAACATATCCACAATGTATCCATAGTTCCCCATTAGTAGACGTAGAATAATCCTATCCATGTACATATGGATGGATATATATACATATGTACATATAATAGATGGGTGATAGGTAGAAAGACATCAAAATGACTCAGAAAGGATGCTCAGCAAAATGTTGAGTAGTTACCTTTGGTAGGCAGAATGAGATGAGAAGGCCATTTTTAATTTTCGAAGCTTAATTTCATTTTATTGTTAAAAGGCGATGGCAATGTGAGTAGTTTTAACTTTTTTGGGTTTTCAGTATAACACCCCTAACAAACCAAAACCAAAATAAAACAAAACTCACCACAGTAGCACCAGTGAAGACAATATCATTTATCAAAGAGTTTGACGTGGGTCACCAAATTCCATCTTCATAAATCCATGACAGATACTTAAGGAAGCGCGTGGTGCTCAAGGGTAATTGCTACTCACTTCAACCTTGGCATTTGCACCATGATTTAATTTCTGTGCCCTCCAAGCTTCTGTGATCGTTAGTAGGATGAGATGTTCTTCAAGGCACTCCTTTTCTTGAACTGAGGTAGATTTTTGTGCTATTGTTTCTTTCTGTTCAGGTGTCTGGGATACTGTTCCCAATGAAACTGTTGCCTCTGACAATAGAGCATGGGATGCTGAGGGCTGCTGCTGAACTGTAAATCTATAAATCGTTACTGGTTTCCTGGGACTGTCCCCATGACACACTGGCACTGATCCCCATGGATTAGTCAAATGAGGTTTTTACCAAGGTGTTGCAGAAACTAAGAAGGATGTAAAATGTCATCAAAAGCATTAGAAGGGCTCATGGGTGGCATTAAGTTTAATGCTCTCCATTGGGTGCATGATAGCCTATCCTGGCTTCCTCTCTAAGTCCCACAAGTTTTCTGCAAGAGAAGATGGATGTGTGGCTCATCTTGCTTGAATGTTTACAGAGCCATTGGTCATGATATATGAGGTTAATCAACCCAACACCCCAAGGACATAGATCACAGTCACAATCTCAGTGTAGAAACCTAAACACTATGCTGCAGGTTAAGCCACTTCCCTGAGTCCTACAACATTCCCTAATGTGGACACTCCTACCAATATTTGATTTGTTCTTGACATCCCCAGGTCAGTAAGTCCTCAGACACTCTTTGGCCTTATCTTTAGGGTTATCTTCTCATTACCAGTCATGTCTCTTTGAGTTCCAACTCAAAGAGATTTCCATTTATAAAATGCCATTTAGAAAATACCAACCGCTTGCAAATTCAGGCACCTGCCACCATGCCATTGCAGTGCCTTTCACAGGACCCCACGACTGGCCTCCAGCTCTTACAGGAAAGGCCATAAATTCATTCCTTTGAATTCCCATTGTGTTCCAGGTGCTGTCTCTGTCCAGGTTCCCTTGTCTTGTAGGACACTGGGCATTTGGGATCTAGAAGGAAACCTGATTACAAGCTCGTTCAGCCCACTATTAAACACCTGAACAAGTAGTTAGGTGGCCCATGACTTACAATGTATCGTAAAGATCATTTCATAGCAGCCGGGGCTAGGGACCCACTAACATGTGGCTCTCCTGGCTTGGTCTAAGCATATATTTTCCTTCAGCACGTAAATTCAATGCCTTCCCTAGCCTTTCCTTTTATTTAAATGTTTTCAGGTTTTCTCCATCCTCTTGATTCAGACTTAGCTGCAATATTTCCTTCCTTCCTTACAAGTATTCTCGAAATCCAATTTTTTCCCAGCAAAACTCTTTTTGGGCTCATCATTTCTTCTATGATGATATGACTGAGGGCGATTCTAAATAACAGGAAAAGTGACTTCTCCGGATGCCTTTCCTTTTGCAAATTCCTAGTTACCCTTCAATACCTTATCCAAGTATTATGCCCCCTCTTAGCCTTCCCTGCCACACACTTTATCCTCGGCTGGGCAGAATTATTTTCCTCCATTTGAGCTGGAGTGCTTAACAACATGCTGGCCTCTCCTGCTAGACTATGAACTCCCTGAGCAAGTGACCACATTCCTTTACTACCCCTGGGGCCCAGTACAGTGTCTGGCACATGAAAAGTGTTTGGTGAATGCCTGTTGAAACAAAATAATATGGGTATCTACCATCTCTCTTAATGAACCCTTCATTCCCTCCCAGTATTTCTTTTTTTTTTTTATCTATTTAACTTATAATCTCTCTATAGTATGACATAGTTTCTGCTCTTAAATACTACATGCCACCTAAATGTGGTTGGGGTTGTAAACATTTCTCATTATGCAATATCATCAAATAGTGGGGCATTTCACATAATAAAATTTTCCGTCCTCTTTTCAAGATTAATAGTTCCTTCTTTTATTTAATTGTTGATACCCTTTGTAAAAGGTATTATAAACTTCCCAGCGTTCTTAAACAGAGTACAATGATTATAATGTATTGTTTTCCTGATGAGCTAAGTAACTTTAGGCACATCAGTTTTTGTACTCTGATATCACGTAATGAAGCCCGTGGGGGCTATTAAGGAAAGTAGATTTGTTGGTCCCCCCACACCTAAAGACCCTAAGGTTCAGTGTTATTACTGCTTGTGTCTCATTTTGGAGCTTTCTGTGTCCTTATTCAAAGTGTAATTGTCACTCTGTTAGCATCAAAAAGTGAGACTTGCCACTCCTCGTTCATATTGTGTTTTCAATAAGTTATTGTTGAATTTGATGAATTGGTTAAAAAGCAAGGACTTTTTGACAGCTACTCAGCGCTTGTTCCTGCTCTTCAAGTAAGAGGGGCATTATTGATGGGAGGACAGCCAGGCAGCCACAGAACAGGAAAAATATGATGTAAGGATTGGGTGTGGGGCTCATGAGATGAGAAGAATCGGAGACATGCGAGACAGCAGCAACATTCTACAGGATTCCAAGGGAAAAATAGGCAGAACTAGCAAATGAACTGCACCAATGTTTTCATTCACTGAACTCTGGGGCCCCCCATCCCTCATGTCGCAACTCTTACAGCATGGCAGACATCACCAAGTCCTCTTGTCTTTCTTTCCTATTGGAGAAGGCCTTACAATCTTTCTGAGCATTGGTCTCCAGAAAGCCACAGTTGGTCAGTCTTCAACTAGAGAAGAGAATACTTTCCAATAGTCAATCTAGTAAGTAGTTCTCCTCAAAAAATCAAAGGACTACCATGTATTGGGTGTGGGCCATGTGCCAAGCAAAGTCACAACCATTTTATATCTCATTTAAAGTCCGCGATCACTCTATGATACAAGCAACATTATTTCCCCATTTCACAGACGAGGGAACAGACCCACAGAAGTTATACAACTTCCAAAAAAGGCAGAGCTTGCAAGTAGTGGCACTGGGCTTTGAACCCTGGGTCTTCCCTACTCCAGAGTCCATGGTCTCAAACCCTATCCTGTATCTCTTTTCCAGGGAGGTGCATTTCTTATCACTGAAGATATTCAAACACATACTGAGTGCCCACTTGGCAGGGATATCGTTGAAGGGATTTAAATATCATATGAAATTAAACCAAATGACCATTTAAATCCCTTGCAATTCTGACAGCCTTATATTTCCATTTGCTCCTTGATAATAGAATTACTTACATGAGGCAAAGTCTCATAGATCCCAAATATCAGTAGATAATTTCAAAGGTTTCTGTGTTTGCAGTTTTAAGATAATACTTAGGAGGACATTGTTAATGACGTTTATCTGAGAGAAGCCCACATTTATCGAATTCTTTTACCAGTGGAATATGATGAGTTAAAGCAGGTAATTAACCAGGAGCCAGAGTTGAACATTCTCTAAAGTTGGCTGGGTTGTAGTAAAATCACAGAAATTTCAAGTTGGGTTGCAGAAGACCTTAGAATCTTTGAGTGGTTGACCAGCATCTGTTTCTCTCCTTTACGAGACAAATACTTATTCAGTGCCTATTATGACTGGCCTCAGGGGGTGCAGTAGAGTTTCAGATAGACAGGACCCTGCATCTGCATCAGGACAGCTCAGGTAAGCTATGAGTCCTGGCCTCCCTTTTGAGGAGCCCCCGGAATGTATCTGCTGTCTCATCTGCATGGTCACGCGTCATCTACTAGAAGTCATCTGTAATGTCTCCTTCAGGTCTTATTTTGGGGACCTAAGCACTCCCAATGTATCAACCATCTCTCATACGATGTGGTTTCCAGCCTGCCATCCAGAAGGCCCTGTGCTGGATCCATGTTAACAAATGGATTTATGACTATCATATTCCAATTGTACTTTGACCAATAAAAAGGATGCTAGGCTTGCCTTCTCCCTCATTAGTTTTCCTACTTTTCTTACGGACCCAAGAAGAAAACAGTCAAGGTAGCAGGTAACATTCTAGTGATAAAAACTATTGTCTATTGAGTACCTACCATGTGCCAGGCACTATGTTAAGAATTTTCCTTGCATTAACTCATTCATTCTCAATTATTTTTCCACTTTAAACATGAAGAAACAGAGATTGTGAGGGGCTGTAACTTCCTCAAAGTGACATTGCTAGTAAGTACTGCAACTGGGATTCAGAACCAAAAACCGGAGTTTGCGATCTCCCAAGGTCATGACATTATGGTCTGCATCAGGTGCATCAATCAGACATCACACCTTCTCTGTCCCGACATCTGGAAAGTGGAAAACTTCCATGAAAAAGTGCTAAGGTGGACATACCTTAAACTCCCTGCAATGCACAGTTGCCCTTCCCAAACCTCCATTTACCCAAGTAGCAAATGGGGCTTATTCTCTCACTAATTTATTTCCCAAATATTTACTGAGAGAATACTACATAACAGGTACCATTCTAGGTTCTGGGCCATCAAAGGATTAATGGGACAGACTAGATTCCTACTCTCAAGGACATACCTACATACATACATATATAAATGACAAACATATAGTAATGCTTTTGGGTAGTAATAAGTACTCTAGAGGAAAAGAAAGCAAAGTAAGGAAATAGAGGACAAGTGTTGGTGTTTCAAAATGTACTTGGGATTTTGGTTTTATTCAGATACGGTGAGGACAACAGATCAGGAGACAACTCACAGTTCCCACTCGGAGGGGGCCCACCAGGTCAGGCAAGGCCACCCAGGGAAGTACCAGGATCAGTCAGAAGGCACGAGGAGGGAAGAGGGAGCAAAAGCCTCCATTGTGGTTTGAAAGGAAAGGAATGGGAGACGCAGGGCAAGCAGTTGAGCTGTGGGCTCTGGGCTACAGGATGGTCACTACTACCCGGCCCTGGGTGATTTAGTGCAAAGGGACAGCTGTCTGTGACTACAGGAGCTCGGTAAAAGGAGATAGGAGGTAGTAAGGGGGAGTAAGGCTAGGATTGGTTGGTTTACATAGCAAAGTCAGGCTCCTACCCCAAGGCAAGTGGTTTGTTCTCTCTAGGAATTAGCCAACCCTGGGAGGGGCAGTCTCCCCCAAGGTCCTGAAGACCCTGAGATACCAAAGCCTCTCAAAGTCTAGAAACAAAAAACAAACAAACAAAACATGATTAGTACAATGAGGTTTAGGGAAAGACAATACTCTGTAGACTCCTCAGGGACAAAGGAGGATTTGAGCAGAAGCCTACAGGAGGCGAGGTCTGGGGAGAAGCCTCAGACAAAGAGCAGAGGAAACCCCAAAGCCTCAGGGAGAACAGGGTCTGTACCTGAAGAGCAGCCAGACGGCCAGTGTGGGGCCTGTGGAATGCACAAGGGACAGGACTGTAGGAGCCAGACCTCGCAGAGCTCTGGAGGCCATTCTAAAAGTTTGAGCTGTCTTAGTGTAAAGGGAAGATTCTGGAGGGAATTTGGGGTTTGTTTGCAAGTTGACTTATTATAGAAAATTTCAAACATTTACCAAACTAGAGAAAAATAGTATAACACATCCCCATATTCTTATCACCCTGCTATAGTCGTCAATTCTGATGGCCTAATTCCATCTAAGCCCACAGTATTATTTCAAAAGAGATCCTAGGCATCATGTCATTTTATACTTCAGCATATATCTCTAAAAAGTAACTCTGTGTTTAAAAGCATGACCATTATATCATAATCAGACCTAAAAAATAACTAAATAAAAACAATACCTCAATATCATCAAACACTTACTCGTGTTCCCCCCCAACACACACACACACACACACACACACACACACACACAATTTTTATTTAAGTAAGATGTAAATAAAGTCCAAATGTCTGTGTCTTAGGCCTCTTTTAATCTGTGGGATTTTCCTCTCACCCCCACCCTCTCCACCAGTGCTAAGGATGATTAGCCCTTCAGGTTTGCGTGGGATTGAGTGGGTTTCCAGGATGCTGGGCTTTCCAAGAAATCCTGGGAAAACAGGTACAAGTTGGTCCCCTCTCTGCTTTACCCCCTTGCTATTTATTTGATGAAATGGCCAAGTTATTTGTCCTGTAGCATGTCTCATATTCTGGATTTTGCTAAGTGCATTACCACTGTGTCATTTATTATATATCTCTGTCCCTTGTATTTCCTATACGTTGACAATTAGATGTAGAAGCTAGGCCAGATTTGGGTTTAATATTTTGACAAGAAAACTTTGTAGGTGGTAGTACATACATCCACACATGATACCAGGTTATCTCTCTTTTTTGGTCTAATTTTAGCAGACACTACCATTAGCTGGGTATGTTTTTTCACTAGAGAGTTTTTAAATGGTGGTTTTCTAATTCTATCATTGTTTCTTTATTTATTAGCGGAAATAGTTTTATAAAGAGAAAATTTTTCTCATCCATTCTTGGTTACCGTGAGATACAGTCACTGAGGGATTCTGAGAGGGGAATGATAAACATCTCTGGATGTTTTTCTAAACATCACTCTGCTGCTGTGTGAACAACAGATTGTGGGAGTTTAAGAATAGAATCAAGAATGGGGCGCCTTAGTGACGCAGTTGGTTAACCCTCCAACTCTTGATTTTGGCTCAGGTCGTGATCTCAGGGTCATGGGATCGAGCCCTGGTGTGGGGCTCTGTGCTCAGCACAGAGTCTGCTTGAGATCCTCTCTCTTCCTTTCCCTCTGCCCCTCCCCCCACTCGATCTCCAAATAAATAAATAAATAAATAAATATCTTCAAAAAGAGAGAGAAAATAGAATCAAGAAAACTCTTTGGAAGCTAACCTGATGTTCTAAGAAAGAGATGATAGAACCAGTGGAGGTGAGAAAACATGGTCAGACTTGGGATGGAGAGCCTGTGCTGAAGGGTTGGAAGCAGAGTATGAAGGAAGATAGAGGAGACAAGAACGACTCTAAGGTTCTGAGTAACTGAGTGGGCAATGGGACAGTTACTGAGATGGAGAGAACTTGAGGAGAAACAGATTTGAGCTTAGGAGAGACAGAAAATGGTACAGTGAAACAAAATCTCGATGCCTGAATTGCATTAAGAGATTTGAAACCATTCCAGAGGATCTTAATAATACCACATTCAAGAGACACCTAGTCCACTAAAAATATGAGTCTTCTTTTTTAACTTGTGGTTTCTGCATCAAATAATTTGACTCTTCTAAATATTTAGAAGTTGCTCTATTTCCAGTCTACCACTAAGGCTATACCACCAATGCCATTTATCAGAGCTACAATGCCCATGTAAGCCCCTGAGGGTGAGCCTTGAGGTTACAAGCATCACATTCACACATCTATGTTAAGCAGCGAAAGCTGTAATAGGAAATCAACTTAGTCTAGAGGCTAAACTAATATTTCATGAAGGCCAAGAGCAGCCACTTTTCTCCCTGCTGACGTAGCCTTCCTTTCCAGAACCACTGTGGATGGTTGTGCAGGTACAACTCTAGGGAACGCCCTTCACACTGCAATCCGTGTTCTTCCTTCCCGATGAAATCTCTCACTTCCTCAGAAAACTCCTGAAGAGAAAGTGAAAGGCAACTCACCTCAGTAAAGATGGTGGCTGTTCTCTAGGCAGCCAGAGAAGCCCTGGGCAACTGCTCTTCCTCCAGTTTGCTCTCCCTGCATCACCTGCCTTTAGTCATGCTTTGTGGGCATGCTTTTTCAGATGAAATATCATCACTCATAAATTAATACTCTTAAAAAAAGCCATTCACCCAGAGCTCATCTACAGGTGTCACTCCCCTCCTGCCTTTTGTTCAACATAACGTGGCTTTTTGAACTTTACAATCTCTGGCGCATTAAACCAAATGTGAAGTATAAGCCAGCTGATATCACTGGGGGAAAGAAGAAAAAGCAAACACACTTTTCATGTTTGTCAGTAGGAATATGTGACACACTATCGTTGTTGGTATAGGGATTGAGGGAGGGAGGGAGGGATGTGGATGGGTACATGCATAGATTTATTTGTAAATTTATTGACACTGAATGAGCCTACAAGTTTCCCACCATGGGGTGGGAGGTCATCTTAGGGAGAAGCAGTGGCACTGAGCTAAAAACTATTACAAGACAAAGGTAAATAATTACTCAGAGGTGGGAATACTTTACCCACAAGGAAGACCACTCACATCATCTCTTAAATCCTGCATCACCCTCACCTGGTGAGTTAGGCAGGGCATGTAGTATTCACCCCATTCTTGAAATGAGAAAAAATTAGGTTTGGGGAAGATAAGTGATTTGCATGATCCCACCGCTTATTAAAAACTGCAAAGCTTCACATTCATATTCTGAATTTAGGGCCTTTGGCTTACCCAATAGCAAGTAGTGGACTTCAGGCTTCAGTGGGGTAGACACTTCAAGTGTTAGTCTTTCCTAGAGCCCCTCTTCAAAACCTGTGATATGAATGACTATTCTCACCCACCAATGCATGAGGCCCAAGTGGACACTCCTTCCCCACACTCTGGACTTAAGCCGAAACCCAGTTACCCATCTTCACTGGGAACCTTTATCCTGGAGGGCCGATGTCTACCAAAAATGGCTGTTTTGGTTTTCTTGTACAATGTACCATTTATTTTCTTCTAATTTTAAGAAGTATTACAAGTTCATGTTTTTAAAAGTGGAAAATATAGAAATGCTCCCTCATTTCAAAGGAAAAGTAATTAACATTATGTTGTAAGTCAACTGCAATCATATAATACAGATGATTCTATAATTATATGCACTGAAGTTATAATGCTATTCTATTTTGTAACCTGCATTTTTCCCTTTCTATATCATGAGCATATATACCAACCATTAAATATTTTACTAAAATATTATTTTTTACTTCTGCAGAGTAATTTTAGCTTACCATATGGAAGTACTGTTATGTATTCAACCATTTCCTTTTTTTTGGATGGACTTGTTTGTTCAGTTTCAGTTTTCTTTTCCTTTTACCTTTTATCATAAAGGAGCAGGTTCATATGTACCCCAATATTTGTCATACACTTGAGTCCTCTCTATCCCTAATGTCATACATCTGACCAATCAGCAGACTCCTGCTGCCTTACCTCCTTCCTTCTTGCCTTCTGTCTTTCCTCCTCCACCTCTACCACCAATGTTCCAGTTCAGGACCTCACACATCTCTCTCCTAGACTGGGCTCCCTAAAATCCATCTGGGCCCACCCTTATCCATTCACCAACTCCAGCCTGAATAGTCTAAAACTCTAGTTGGACCATATCGCTCCCCTGCTTATAAACCATTCAGGGGCCTCCTATAAGCTAAAGCTAATGCCCAGTGTCTATTACATGGAATATGGGGCCCGTCAAGGTCAGGCCCTTAGAAGCCTGTTTTCAGTATAATGTCCTGCTACTCTCAGGCTCCAACTCCCCAAACCAGGTGTAGCAAATGGCCCCCAGCAACCACTCCTGCCCTCTCAAGAGTCATACTGTGCATTTTTCTAGATCTACCATCTCTACCCATGCTGTTCTATGGCTCCTAAAAAGCTTTCTCCTCACCTCATCTCTTCACCTGGACAGCTCTTTTTAGTTGTTCAAAACTCTGATCAAGAACTTTTCCTCAGGAAAAATATCCCCCCCCAATGCCTCCCCTCATCACTTCACCTACCCCCAAGCCTGTGCTAGGAGCCCCTCCCCATAGGGCTCCCACTGGCCCCTGGGCACATATCCATCAAATACTACCACACACTGTTTGCAAGGACATGCACACCTGTATGTATCCCTTGCTAGACCATAAAATAATGCAAAACTCTCTTTTACATTTTAACACCCATAGGCCTATATACAACACTTGGCACAGCACAGATGCTGAAGAAATGGTTAGTGAATTCAACCAATTTATTCCAAGGAAGTGAGGCTTGTTGTGTACTTAATCTCAAACTTGTCCTACCTACATCGCTTCTGAGTCTCATTTCTTGAGAATCACTTAATCTGATTGTCTACTTTTGATCATTTGCTGATTGTCTACATGCTGTGCATTTTCACACACGATCTAAATTTAATCTCACCACAAACTGGCAGAGGTAGACAGCTGGTATTTCTGCCTCCTTCTAGAATTCACTCTTCTTTCATCTTATAAATTTACTCCAACTTTTCGCTGCAGAACAATCCATCTCCTACTCCAGAACCAAGTGATTTTGGTGGAATGAGAGGTGCTAACAGCCCACAGCAGTGAATGGGCAGATGACCAAGACCAAAGCCAAATAGCACAGCACATGGTCTTTGCCACAGCAATTGTTTCAGGGATGAGCACGTGACCAAACAAGCCAATGAGAGGCAAGAAATGCAGTTGGGCTGTTTAGATAAATGTACATCCTCTTTCCCAGAAATGATGCCAGAACTGCGATAGCCATCTTGCCCCACCTGAGCCTCCAAATGACACAGTGAAAAGAAAGGCAGAGACGAGAAAGGGGAGACATCATTTGATGATGTTGGATTAGCCCTAGATGAACATGGGCTGAAAGCCACTCCTGTGATCTGGACTCGTCACTTGCATGAGCAAATCAACTCCTTTTATCTACGTAAGTCAATCGGAATTAGGTTTTCTATAATCCACAAACCAAAAAAGTCTTAATGCATATACCTATAAAGGAAGTATTATTGGAAATAATTATTGTAAATTAAGACTCCAGAACATTACTGTTGGCAAATTATAGCTAATAAACAGCACAGCTGAGATTCAAATTTGGGATTTTGTAACTCTATACTTTGCTATTCTCACTCATGTGATTAAAAACCTGACACAATGTAGATAAGGGAAAGCACACACAAGAACACACACGCACACACGCACACACACCCACACACAAACACATGATCTCTATACCCTATCATGAGATTTTAAATGATATCTGTGAGTCATTCTGCCCTTCTCTCCAATTAAGACATGTTAATACGTTAAACAACTTTGAAGGTCTGCCTCATAATACAGAAGAGTATTCCTAAAAATGTGTGTACTCATTACTTTTAATTAGTCAAACTTTATTGTATAGAAATATTCTTTATTTAAAGGGATTTGATGGTAATCCTTCTGCAAAGTGAAGAATCTTAACGTTGAGAAGAAAACGAATGCCATAATTTAAATCTGGCTGTTGATCAATCAGGATTGCTTAAAAATAAGTCTGATTTACAATTTAAAGAGAAAGGGAATCCTGACAGCATGCAGGTCATGTGTAAAAGAGCACATCCTACACTCTATTTCAAAAGTTTGGAAAAATAGATCATTCGAAATGTCCAAAATACTTCTAAAGATCTCCCAGGGTAGAGATTCTCAACTGTGTAAGGAAAATTTGATAAAAACAAAAACAAAACCCACAAAGACAAACAAACAAAAAAATACCTTCTGCTGGAACAATTAGTTTATCTAGTAGGCATTAATTAAAAAAAAAATTTTTTTTGAGCCCCTCCTAAATTCCAAGTACTGAGCTAGGTACCCGGGGTATGACATTAAGAAAAGATAAGAGAGTCTGTTCTCTTAGAGGTTATACTATAAAAAATGTGTTCTGTATGCTCAACTAGAAACTGGGTATACAGAGATAAATGAAAGTGACACCATCCCTGTCCTCACAGAGCCTCATCAAGCACAATATCTCTAAACTATTTTGATCGTTTCACCCCATTATTACAAAGACTCTTGAGCAAGCATCCCTCAGAAATGTATATTTACTTGTTTATAAATTGTAGCTTTGCTCTACTTTCAAATATGTGCTGTATAACATATACACATCAAAACCAACCAACAAACAGAAAGCAAGAAGGATGAGACCAAAATTTAATATAAAGAGTCCTAATATTTCCTTCCCACACCCTTCATTGGAGAACACTGGTCTAGTAGACTGGGCCTCCAATGGCCAAGCATTACCCTGACGGAATTACAGCCCCCCCCCCCCCCGCCCCGCCCCGTAGGCACAGTCAATGACGGACCTGCGCTCTGGGGCTGGGGCTATGTTGAGTATTTCTTACTTTGGTCCAGAAAACCACTGATTGGTGCCTGGCCACTCTCTGTGATCCTGTCTGGGATTCACAGACACCTAAAACCACTCTTGAAAACAGGGCAACCATGGTCAAATCAGTTGAATTTTTATTTTTCCAACCCTTGGCTTTGGCATTGAGTAGACACTTTGCTTGAGTGAATATTCCTCACAAAATATCTCACTTACACACCAAGAAGAGCTGGTTTATTTGGCCAATGCTGGAAAACTCACAGACTAAGTGTCCAGTGCATTCTCTCCAGAACTACATGACTTGGACACAGCTGGCTGCATAGTCCAACCAGGCCTTCAGTTACGAAACACCAGTATTCTTGGCACCCTCTACTTCCAAGGCCAACGTGTAGAGCCCATAAGCTACAAGAAAACAGTGTTTCCTTACACCAATTTCTATTCCTGTTGCTGCAAATTAACTCAATCAACATTTTCCGAGGGCCTACCTTGAACTAGACACAACAAATAAAAACTTAATTTTGCCAAATGACTTGATATGTTGGTGAAGAGACTTGGTTATAGGCAGAGCTTCCACTTTAAGGAAATTATTTCCCAGAAAAATGAATGCTAAGTAGAGTTTTCATGCCCATCCCCTGGCATCATTGTGAGCATACATTAGCAACCAACAGCATGCTTCATTCCCGCATACGCTAATGAAAAATGATTGCTTGTCTTTCTAAAACCAAACCAATTATTCTTGTTTTTGTTGAATGGAAATCTAGCTTGTGTTTAGTGACAGAATAACTAAATCAGTCTTATTTGGAACCCAAGTGTCAATGTGGATCCTGTCACTTTGCTGACAGGAAATGTAACCCAGATAGCTTATTTGATAAAACAGGGCTATTTTGGCTTTGAAACAAAAAACTCCCCTCTTTTGACTTCAGAATGAATGAACCATGTGCCCTCACCTCCATCCCTCTCTTTCCCTGATGCCTGTCCTCACATAGCACATACCGGGGCAACATTTTACATTACCAGCAATATCTGCTCTGAGCTGGTACACGAACGCCTACCTGATTGAATATCACCATTTCAGAAGTGCTGCCTAATCACATTTTTTCAGGCTGTGTGAACAAAATAATGTTTCTTTAATTACGTGAACTCTTTATTTTTGATATTTTAATGGCATTTTAGAAGATAGAGCGGCCACTTCTCTTAGATCGGGTGGTATTAATCAGGTGTGACAGCTAGTTATTTGATACATTTTTAAATCCCACTTGTGTTTTCACACGAGTAATCTGGGACTTGATTTCTCAGTTCTGAGCCTGTAATGGCAACTTGTGCTTCTGCCCATAATGAGCAAAATAATTGAACCAAATTAGCACTATCTATAATTCAGTGGCAGCTTAGAGGCCTTATTTTATTTTATTTTTTAATGAAATTAAAAAGCACTCTTCCCCCTCCCCCCCACCCCAGGATAAATGTTAATAAATAAAGGTCAGTGAGATCAACATTCTTCATCATGTCGGTCCAACATGTCTTCCCCTGGGGCTGCACCCAGCGGCCACACTATAAACGTGGCAGATCCCTTTCTTCACTGAGCATGTGTTGTGCCCGCGAGTTGCTCAGACACATGTGGGGGCTCCGTTACCTGGGTCAGGACGCTGGGGACCATTTAGTGCATCTTAGATGCTGTTTGGGGATCACAGAGTATTAACATGGAGTACAACCTGGGCACGCATTTGTCATAAGTGCAATAATTGTTAATTTGTTTGTCTCTCTGGTATCCTGAACTGAGAGGTCCCAGACAACAGGCCTGGGTTGCCTCTGTCTCATTGGAACCTCAGAGCCTCCACACCCAGCGTTGTTCTAGAAGCGCTTATCTAGAGGCCACACTGTTAGTAAGTTAAGTGTTTTTGTAGAAGGCAAAGTATAAATATTGCTCAGGCCTCTCATTTGACAGAGAAAGATGAGGAGGCCCAGAGTAGACCTGATCAAGTCACAAAGCCCATATACTTGAATTCCATTCACAAGTCCCAGGACAGTCTCCCATTTACTATACTGGCCTACTCCATAAAGCTGAGGGTCCAGGGTGCCTGGGTAGCTCAGTCGTTAAGCATCTGCCTTCGGCTCAAGTCATTATTCCGGGGTCGGGATTGAGTCCCATATCGGGCTCCTTGCTCAGCAGGAAGCCTGCTTCTCCCTCTTTCACTCCCCCTGCTTGTGTTCCTGCTCTCGTACTCTCTCTCTCTCTCTCTCTCTCTCTGTCAAATAGATAAATAAAATCTTAAAAAAAAAAAAAAGCTGAGGGTCCAGTTAGTATTCAGTTAATAATAAGAGCAGGGGCTCCTGGGGGGTTCAGTCAGTTAAGCGTCAGACTCCTGATTTCAGCTCAGGTCATAATCTCAGGGTCGTGAGATTGAGCCCTGAGTCAGGCTCCGCACTCAGCGCAGAGTCTGCTTAAAATTCTCTCTCCCTCTCTCCTTCTGCCCCCCCACTGCTCACACTCTCTAAATAAATAAATAAACAAACAAATAAATAAATAAAATTTTCAAAAAATAATACTTAGAACAATAGAACAGTCTTTCTCAAACGTAAATGGGCATATGAATCACCCATGGAGCCTGTTAAAGTGCAGATTCTGATTCGGTAGGTCCAGGTTGGGGCCCGAGATGCTACCTGTCTAAAAAGCTCTAGATGACCCCAGGACTACTGGTCTGTGGACCACACTTTGAGTAGCAAGGCCAGAGAACAGAGTGATTAATTCTGCTGTCTCTGGAGTCAGACTGGCAGGGCTCAAACCCTGATTCTGCTACTTTGTGCATTTTACCCATAGGCCAAGCACAGTGCCGCTACTGTACGCCAGACGCCATGCTGTAAAGTCTTCAGAAACCAGGGAAACAAAGCAAGCAGTAGGAAGTTGAGGGGGGGGAGGGCGGAACTGAGGCAAACTGGAACTTTCGTGTGCTCTCTGGGTAGTAGCTGCACTCTATCTTGATTTGATTGTTACATCATGGGAACAAAAGTCCTTGCAGAGAAAATCTGCATCATTGATTTCATATTTGAGGAAGAAAAAACTGTAGATGATAGATGTTAGATAGATAGACAGGAAGACAGAGAGTTCAATGATACCTCTTAATTTTTAAAAGTTGGCAACTACTTAAAACATTTCAAAACACCTTGCAGGCCATCCATGGGCGGGATCCTGCCTCTATCTTGCTACTTCTTTACAAACATGTTCTCATTTAATCTTCAAAACAACCCCAGGTGGTGAGTATTTCTATGATTACCATTGATCATCAAGGAAACTGGCCTAGAGCCGTTCAGGAGCTCCCTCCCCTTGCCTGCTTAGAGACAGTGCCAGGACGGGAGCTGGGAACGCCTAATTCCAAAGCCCCATCACAACACAGCAGTGGCGATCATCACCAAGTCCTGCCCAAATCTCGGTTTCTCAAATGTCCCCTGGGCTGTGGCTGATGTGCCATGTTCTAGCAAGAGGGAGCAAACACCAATAACCATTAAAAGGAGTTTGCAAATCCAGCTGGCCCAAAAGATCAAACTTGTGATCTAGGCCTCCTGAGCGCTATGCTATCTTGTTTCTACCACAGGCTCGGTCCTTACATTGTGTGAAGGTTAACAGAATGAAATAACTAAAAACACCACCTTGAATCTTGGCACTGTGAGCCACATAACGTCCATAGGCCTCAATTCTGCTCAATGCCCACCTCACTGGGCTAGTGTGAGGGTTAAATGAGAGCTGAGCTCATGAAGCAACTAAACCAGGCGTGTAATCATGCTCAGTAAACAGCCACCATATGTATACACAGTCCCTGTTATCTCCAGGACATCTCCCCCGGGGACCCGAACATGGAACCAGAATGTCCCTTGTATGTCAGAGATCTGATTCACAGGGCACCTTTCTCAGCAGCTAATCAGGAGGAAATCTCAGGCCAGGTGAGCAGTGCCTGATGTCCCAGGATAATGACTTCTCGTCTCCCTCTATTGTCTTCTCAGCCCCCACCACCCTACCGCTACAGAAAAAAGCCTACACACTTGGAAGACAAGACAACCTGGTCTGGATCCTATTGTGCCCCTGGCTCCCCCTCGGTCACATCACATAGGCTGCTGGAGACTCGATGTTCCCAGTTGAGAATAAGAACAATAATCGTTATCTCCTAAATTTTCTTCTGGTTTTTGCAGGAATTAGATGAGATGATGTATGAAAAATGCCCAATACATAGTAGGCACTTTGCAAATTTAAGTTCTTCTTTCCCTTTTGTCCAACCTTATCCCAGAATGTCACTGGGTAAAGAGTGAGCATATTACACATACCCTACACATGCTCTCTCTCCAAGCTCTGAAAAAAGCTTGTAAAGAAGGCAAAATTATAACACATTCAGCCCTGGACTGGGAATGGAGAACTTAGATGTTTGTTTATAAACAAACACGGAAACGCAAACTGTCATTAACCCCATTTTCAGGGTAGGGAAACGGGTTTAGAGAGGCTAGGTCACTCACTCAAGATCACTCTGCTATCAAGGAAGACTCAGTGTCTCATTCCTCAGTGGGTACACACCAAGACAAGTCATTTTACTTCACCCGTCAAATAAAGATCTCAGCAATATCCAACCATATAGGAAATTCATATTTTTGTCCTGGCTTTTGGAGAGTCTTCCCCATCAGATTCTTCACTGAGCCTAGACCAGGATGCAGCCCCTGCTGAAAAGGAGCCTAAGGCCAGTGGCTCGCCCTCAAACACATTGTTCCGTCATGTTAAAGACAAGTCATGTTTGGTGATCTGCCCCAGTCTCCTTTCAAGCGGGCCTGTGTGGACAGTTGGGTAGTCTCTCTCTTGGATCTAAACTATTTTCAAGTGGCTCAGATGTCCAGGATGGAAAAGATCCTTTTGATACAGATCAAGTTCAGCTTTGATCATTAAACCATTCCCTACTTCCCTGTGAATTTTCACCAAAGCGGGAAACTGAGCCAATGCATGCACATCAGCTCAGAGGGTGGGTGCTATGGATCAAGGCGGGAGGGAGGTAGGGGCACAGCTGTCTCCTGTAAGCTGCATGAAGACACCCTGTTAGGACCGCAGTCCAGGGAGAAAAGAGGCACTTTAAATAGAAATCAAATACTGCTACCCTTTCTCCCTCTCCACTCCCTTGCAAATAAACACATAAGGTTTACGATTGGATAACCATTTGGTTTCATTCCAAGTGTAGAAATGGGTTTAGAAGACTTCAGTTTCCTGTCTCCTAACTTCCCTGACCACAAATATTTTTTATTGTAAGCCATGAAAGCAAAGGGTTATTTAATAAATTAACACTTCAAATGCCTTTGGTTCAACTCTCAGTTAGTCCTAAACTCAATTATTGGCCTTCTATTCATTTAGCTCAGGCACTTAGACCTGCCTCACCTGTCTCTTAATTCCTTCACCTAGAAAGCTTTAGTTCCTATCCTTGCTAGATTTTATGGGTTTACAATACTTTATTCAATTGCTCTATTGTAATATTTCTGCCCTCCACCCTCACCCCAAATAATCCTTTATGAGGAAGCGTAGACACAGCCCGGAATGCAGTAAGGTAAGCACAACAGTCTTTATAGCATTTCACAAATTTCTCGTGGCCTCAGAAATCACAAAATAATCACATTAAACACACACAACAACCTAGCCCTTTGCCTGCAGGACAATGCATGTTTTTTTATTAAAAGAGGAATTTAAATTCCTTCTGTGCACAGACTGTTTTAACTAGAAAGACTTAGAAAATTAATTTTTGCCTATAATCTCTTATAGATAATGCTTTAAAAATAGTTCCTCTTTAAGAAGCATATTTCATGCAAATATCAAAAAGCCTTTTATCTGTGTTCAAGATTTCTTGTTCTATTTCTGTCCCTTGTTTCCTTCTCTCAGGAGAAGATCAGATTTCTGGGGCCCTGGATCCCAGAACTCAGTGCTGGGAGGCAGAGCGTGGGGGGGGGGGGCGGTGGGGGGGCGGGTAGGCCACAGGTCAGCCGGCCTGCCATCTCACAAGCTCAGAACCCCAGGTCCCCACTGAACTTCCTACGCTGTGCTGGGGCCGCAGAGGGGTGAAAAGGTGAGAGTTGCAGCCTTGCAGCTGGAAAGATCGCGAAGGCCTGGCCCTGTGGCACCCGTGAAGAAAGAGACAGAAGGGCAAGAAATAGCATCTTCGGGGGTGCCTGGGTAGCTCAGTAGTTAGGCGTCTGTCTTCAGCTCAGGTCGTGATCCCAGGGTCCTGGGATGGAGCCCCGCATTGGGCTCCCTGCTCAGGAGGAAGCCTGCTTCTCCCTCTCCCACTCCTCCTGCTTGTGTTCCCTCTCTCGTTGTGTCTCTCTCTGTCAATTAAATGGATAAAATCTAAAAAAAAAAAAGAAAGAAAGAAAAAGAAATAGCATCTTCGAAGCATTGTTGCCCAAACCGCCCTCACTCACAAACCACCTTCAGGGTTTCTGCACATCCTAATACCGCCTGTATTATTATTTATTTAATATTTTTTTCAGATGATTCACTCTTTTCCTTTAGTTCAGCCTCATCCTAAGCAATCGCATTTGGTGAATGTCACTGTCTAATGAACTGCTGTTATGTGTGTTCCTAATCTACATTAAAAGAAGGACATAGGGGTGCCTGGTGGCTCAGTCTTTAAGCATCTGCCTTCGGCTCAGGTCAGGATCCGAGGGTCCTAGAATCGAGCCCCATGTAGGGCTCCCTGCTCCGGGGGAAGCCTACTTCTCCCTCTCCCACTCCCCCTGCTTGTGTTCCTTCTCTCGCTGTCTCTCTCTCTGTCAAATAAATAAATAAAATCTTTAAAAAAAAAAAAAGAAGGAAATAACCATTAAAATGAAATGTTTATCCACGTGCCCATAAAAATGTTCTCAAGTATACCACCAGGCATCCCCACAACACACTTGGGGAAACCCTACTGTTATGGACTGAATATTTGTGTCCTCCCACCCCCCACCCCAAATCCATATTTTGAAATCTTACACTCTAATGCGATGGTATTAGGCGGTGAGGGCTTTGGGAGATAGTTAGCAATTGTGGGTGGAGCCCTTACTAATGGGATTAGTGCCCTTATAAAGAGACACAAGAGCTGGCTGAGTTTCTGCCCTCCACTACGTGAGGGCACAGTGAGAAGGAGCTGTCTGTGAACTGGGAATCAGGTCCTCACTAGGTATGGAATCTTCTGGTACCTTGATCTTGGACTTCCCAGCCTCTACAACTGTAAGAAAAATAGGTTTGTTGCTTAAACCACCTAGTCTATGGTGTTTTTGTTGTAACCGCCTGAACGGATGAAGATGCCTGCACGGATGAAGATGCCTGCACGGATGAAGAAGTCACCCACCTTAAGACACAGAGGAAGATACCAGGAAAAGGCAGGAAGGAGAAAAAAATAGCTAGGACTCAGCATTTGTAGAAAAAGAGTTTCCAAACTGTGTCACTTGGGGGGGGGACTCCTCACCTGTGTACACACTCCCCAGATGAAGCCATGAAGTCAGATGCTCAAGATGCCTTCTGTCCTCTCCCCAGAGCCCCAGGAGATGCAAGGCCCAGACCCTGCAAACTCATACTGTTTGACAGGTGGCTGGGCCTGGAGAAATCTGCCCAAATCTATCCCGATCACCTGAACACCCATCGGAGCCCACCTCCTATCACTGTAGTCCATGGGATAAGCTCTCACCTCAGAGAGACAGTGCTCATTGTTAAGCTCCCTGGCCATTAACATGGTATGTTTATGGCCCACAAAGGCTATGATACCTACCCATGCCCCAAGTATTGAACATTTGGGTTTGCTAATTTTCTGAAGGCAGCTTTGGGATAGTAGAAAGAGTGAAGTTATGGAGTCAAGTCTCTCCTGCATTTCTTCCCAGACGTTGACCAGATGTGCAGTCTTGGGTCAGTTATGTAAATCCTGTAAATCCTGTGACTCCCAACTTCCATGTCTTCAAAATGGAGGTAATGATCCTTATTTGTAACAATTTTTTTGTGGAGGGGAGGCTGGACAAAAAGCCTAGTATATATAAAAACATAATACTTAACACATAATTTGAAATCACACAGTAAATATATTTTTAATATGAATTATGCAGCCACTAGAAACGATAAAATCATAGTAAAGAAGACTGGAAAAGCAATTACGAGAAACCCTTAAGATGATCGAAAGATATTCCAAATATTCCAATATTCCAATCTTAATATTATTCCTGTGTGTGCGTTTATGTGTGTTCACTCCAATTTCATGTGAGAAAAACAGTGCATATTTATGGACAAAGACAAATAAAACCATAGTAAAGTAAAACCTTTTGTGCCTTAGAGCTGAGAGACAGTCTGGCCTAGAAGTGAAATCCTGAGTCCACTACACTGGGCTTTAATCCCAGGTAGGCCCCCTCCCGAATGTTATCTTAGCTAAATTACGTAGTCTCTCTAAACCTTGGGTTCCGCTTCAGAAAAACAGGGATATTAATCATAGTATCCACCTAACAAGTCGGCTTAGCTGGTCTTAGTAAATTCTGGTATTGAGTAAATTTGCAAGAAATAGTACTGATATTAAGGTGTTAGGATGATGGGTGATACTTCTACCTTTTAAGAAAGGATCTTTGTTCACTATCGAAAATGGAAGTAGCCAAATTACAACTATATTCACTGTGTTTCTATTGTTCAACCCCAAAGCTGGAGTGTGGGAAAGAGCTAGAAGAGCAAAGGCCCCGCCACCACTAGGCTGTCTGATCAATGCTAAGCCACACCTGGGCAGCTTGTGACCACACCAGAGGGACAAAGGTTCCCTTCCCACCTGGCACAGTCGAATAGGACATAATGATCCAAGTGCTTTTTTGTCACACGGAACAAATGCATCTAAAATATCCCTGGGCTGTATATCTACCCCTGCCACTTCCAATTTTACTTCACAGCTACAACGGAAAAATTTAAACCTCTTCAATTTAAGCTGCTTTTATTTGTATTCAGACTAAGATAGAGTGTGGGTGCCAGAGGATAACTTGACCATTAAAAAAAATTCCATTTGACTACATATATTTTTTATCAATTTGGGAAAGCTATCAAAGCAGGCATTTTCACTTAAATGCTTGGAAATAAAGCTGATATTATCTGGTTGGGGGAGGGCTGGGGAAATCACTATATATCAAAAAAAAAAAAGACCCTTTTGTGTATCCAATTTCACATTGCTGTTGTCATGTACAGGATGTATATTCAAATGTGTTTGCATATTTCTAAACTGATCATACATCAAAATTAGAGCCATATTGTTCCTTTTACAGTGAAACTGTTTATATAGGAAATATTGTACCAAACATTCCCTGCCTCCACCCTGGATTGTGACTGATTGCAGAGTGAGATAAAAGCACTTATGTCCACAAACAGGGGAAAAGCCTATATGCATGCAAGAAATCAAAAGAAGGTGTGATTTTAACACAAACACTATTATCAACCAAGAAAAAAAAAGATTACTGGAGTTTATGCAAATTCAGAGAAAGCAAAAAGCGTATACTTACACACTGACAGACTGAAAATTAGGGGTTGGGTTAGATAACAGAATTCAGTTGGGTACAGTTCAAAACAGCTCCTGGATGGCATTTTATTTCCATGTGACCCACAGAATTAGAGTCATTTACAAGGGCTAGATATGGCCCACCAAGGGGAATCCACTTCCTACTACCCCATGGGAAACAGTGATAGAAAGCCGGCCCCTTGATTCTTTAGTGTATTCGCCGGAAGAGCTGAGCTGGTTTCAGTAAGTTCAGTTGAATTTTCCCTCCTCCACACTCAGCCATTTTTTTCCTTCTTCTTGCTCAAAACCTTGCTCCAACTACAAAGTGAGGATGGAAGCTGGCAATTATCCTGTAAATCCAGGTTATGTTGTTTGGTCAACAGAATTGTAGATTTGATGCAGCTTAAAGGAATTTTAGAGATTATCCCATCCTGCAGCTTTCAGACTTTGAATATTTTGTTCTACATATGAAATCATATGTAGAACCCCAACAGATAACTTAGATGTTAACAGTATTCCACCATAAATTTATTTTAAAAGCAGGCAAGAAAACGTCCTGATTTTAACATTTAACCTTTTATACAGTCGAAGAATCAGAATGGTAAGACTGATTTGATAAATATAAAATTGATATTTGGACTCATGAATGACAATTAACAGTCTTACAACTGCTTCAGCATCTAGTTTGTTGCTTTTGAAACCATCATTTCTCACACAAATAAGCAGTGTAAAAAAGTAACAGTTTTATATTTTAAACAGATAAACAGAAAACTTGATTTAAAAAATGTCAAATGTTGGCATACCTGGGTGCCTCAGGCCTCGATTTCAAGGTCATGAGTTCAAGCCCCATGTTGGGCTCCATGCTGGGTATGGAACCTACATTAAAAAAATAAAAATAAAAATAAATTTAAAAAAATAAATAAATTTCAAATGTCAGAAGACACTGTATTCCAAGGCCTTCACAAAAACAAGGTAACCTGGCCACATAAATAAAAGGATTGATAGGCTGTAGTATGTAGAATTTGGGGTATTATGGTTTTTGTTATTATAATTCTTAAAATTGAATAGAAATCTACTTTAAAATAAAATTCAAATTAAATGGCTACAAAACTCTTGACTATGGTTTGAAAACCGCTGATCTAGTTCAACATCCACATTCTAGAAGCAGGGAGACCAAGCCCCGGCAGTGAAATGGCTGGCCCAGGGACGCAGCTTAAAGCAAGTGGCAAACTCCTTCGGTGCCCCCTCTTCTTCTTCTCTCATTTCTACTTCTCTGTAGATTGTTCCTGGAGCTCTAATATGTTTTATTATCTCCCATTTTTAAAACCAATAAAATAAAGAAACAAAAAGCCTCAATGACCCAACACCCCAACATCTTCATCATATTATTACCTGCCTTCTTACTACCCCCACTTTTTAAGTCTCTTGAAGAATATCCTCGAGGGCCATCTCCTCTTCAGTCAGCTCCAATGTGACCACCCCTCCCCCCCACCCAACCAGTTCCCCAAGTCTACTTTCCCTTTGCTAAACTTTATTGTCTGTCACCTCCATTAGATTGCTAATTTTATTATGACAGAAATTTTTGCGTGTTTTGTTCATTGACCCATTCTGATTACCTACTCACAGTAGGCGCTTAATAAATATTTTTTGAACAAATTAATAAGTCATGTTATGGTCCTTGTCATTTGTGACTAAAACTGCTTATCAAAAATCTCTAAGAGCAGAGTTCTATTTTCAAATAACACTTGATAAAGGACTGAAAGGGAAGGGATATGGTTAGTCAAAAGTAATTGTCCAGTAAGAATCATTACAAGCATAATCATTTAATGGCTCTAGAAACTCTTGTATTGTTATAAGAGACCAAGTTTTAATCCAACTGTGGCACTCAAAGGCTTTCTCAGTCTTGGGTTTTATCGGTGTAGATGACAAATGCTTCCATTTTCCATAAGTCCTGCAATTTGGAGCTTATATATGCCCTTTTAATTTTACCTGTCAACCTGGCAGTTCATTTTCAAGCTCATCTCTTCCTTGTCAAATGCAGCCAACAGAACCAAGGCACACTAGTAATATTGTTTCGCAAACTCCCATACTTCCAAGTAATTGCAGATGACATCCAATCAGCAGCTTACGATGATAAAGTTTTATTTCCCACTCATGCTGCATGCCCGCTGTAGGACAGCTACAGCTCCGTCCCATGAGTCTTCTTTATTCTCGGACCCAGGCTCAGGGATCCGCCCCTTTTAGGGACATTGCATTCTCATGGCAGAGGACAAGAAAGTAATGGTCCCTAAAGCTTCTGCTCAGACATAGAATGCAACACTTCTGCTCACATTTCATTGGCCAAAGCGATTCACATGGCAAAGCCTGATGCCGATAGTTGGAATGCATTCTTGCCATGGAGAGGGAGGTCCTGTAGAGGAAGAAATCCCATAAAGATGAGAGCAGTTAAGGGGGTAATAACTATTTGAGGAAAGAAAAAGTAAGAATACTGTCCTCCACAGTGACAGTTTGAATATTGAGAATGAGAGAAAGACCGGAATCTAGA
Organism: Eumetopias jubatus; assembly: GCF_037043125.1. NCBI lineage: Eukaryota > Metazoa > Chordata > Mammalia > Carnivora > Otariidae > Eumetopias > Eumetopias jubatus. The sequence goes on along the minus strand of NW_028274823.1, from coordinate 65,509,319 downwards.
CAGACTCCCATGTTTCTAGTCTGGGGAGTAGAGCAGAGGATGGTACCACTCTTCCTGTTCAGAAGTACAGGTGGGGGAGCAAGTGGTAAAGACAAAGACTACGGGTTACATTTTGAACATGTTGCAATATTGCTGGCTGTGCCATTCATGAATAGAAATGCTGGTTAGTGTAGTTATATGACACTAACTTGGATTTGAAAGATTGTAACTGTGCCAAGATAAAGTTCTAGAGTCATCCGCATACAGATTGTGGATGGAGGCACATGAGTGAATGAGGTCTCCCAGGGAGTGTGAAGGAAGAAAGAGGTGAAGACTGAGGAAAGTACATTCTTGGAACTCGCAAGTCAGTTGTCAGTCGTGGACTGAGAGTCTACAAAAGACACTGAGAAGAAGGAAAAGACCCAAGAGAGGCCTATGGAAATCAAGGGAAGGGAGATTTCAGGAACTTGTAAACTAGGCACCAGTCACCATTTTAAGTCCTGCACACATATTATCTCAATTAATATCCACCACACTATAGGAAATAGGCTCAATTTTGTAGATAAAGAAACTGAGATGAAAAGAAGCTGGATGACCTGCCCATGGTTACACATAAATGAAAGAGGAGTACTGTGGAACCAAAGTGTATAGCTCCAGAAATCACTCTCCACTTCAAAGGTTAGGGAAGGATCTCCCGTGTGTGTCTGTGCTCAAAACCAATAAGACAAATAAGAATGTGCAATATCATCATATCCAAAAGACTATAATCCATCTTGGAGACTGCAGGAAAGGGTTTTATAGAACTGACCCCCGGGTCCCACTGGACACTTTGCTCTTTCCTCAAATTAGAAACACAGGTTTCATCCCCTGCTTCCTCTGTGTGAGCCAGCATCACCAACACTGGATCTCTTGCTCTTTTATGATTCTACCCATCCCCAGGTACATCTGGTAGGCAAGAGACAGAATGGCAGCCAGTGGTGAGCAGGGAGCAGAGCACGTCTGTCTGAGGCTCCATGCCAATTCACCCTTGGGGTCAGGGTTTCACTCGCCATGGCGGCTCTGTCGACATCGGGCAGACACATCTCATTTCCAATTCTCGCTAGATTTTAAGGCCACGTAGAAATCTGGAACCAAGGAAGTTTACTCTCTCATGACCACCTGCCCGTCCGTGCCACCACATTCGTTGTCCAAGAAGGCTACCTCAGATTTGGGATCACTGAATGTCAGGACAGGACAGGAGAGAGAGGTTGGTAGGCTATTCTCTGATTCAACTTTTTTTTTTTCCTTCCAGAAAACATTTCAGATTCTGAAAGAGTTCTGCAGCTAAATAGCTACAGAAAGGTTTGTAAGACAAGCAAGTTTCACGAGGCAAATGACTTACTCTCCAATCTTTAATGTCCTCAACTATAAAGTGTGGGATATAGTATGTGTTTTTCTCGGCCACACAGGATTGTTTTCAAGTACAGATGAAATCATTTCCACAGATGGTGGAGGTATCATCGTTAGTATCTTTATCACTATCTTACCGAAGACCAGCACCAAGACCTATGGCTTGAAATCATGTCATCAACAGGACATCTTCCAGGTCAACCATCCTGTATGTAAGACTACATTATTTCCTGTTTGAAAGATGCAGGATCTCTCTGGAATTAAGGCCTTCAATAATAGTAAAGTCTCAGGGATCGAGACACCGCAAATTCAGAATAAATCACAGAGGGAGTGCCTTTGCACCAATTACAAAATAAGGCCTGAGTGTGTAAACAAGGATTCAAGGGGAGTATTGACCCTCCTCTCGAGTTAATCTTCAAAGCATTTTGCTCAGAACTTTAAGAAATGTTTTCAAAGCAACGTCTTCCTATAAATAAGTAATACAGCAATTCGGAAATATTTTTACTGCTTTGTTATGGCAAGTCCCACAAGGGCCTACTCATGAAGATTCTGTTCACTGAGATTTCTTAATTAAAAATGTATTTGCTGAAAATATTCTATAATTTATACTTTATAGCAAGAATAAAAATTACCTTTTATTGAGGGCCCATTGGGGCACACATCATCTCATTTAACCCTTAGGACAACATGACAACTCCCAGATATATTGTAGAAGCTATTCTTTTCTTTGTACCAGCAGGAAAGTCTGGTTTGGGGGAGTTTAAGTAACTCATCCAGTGTCCTAAATCTAGAAAATGATAAAGCAGGGATACAAACCAAGGATTATATGATTCTAAAGCCCTGTCTCCTAACCATTTTTCTATTTTGTCTCTTAATTCAAATGACCTCTCATCCAGTTAGGCCAACTTAGTAGGGACTTTGCTGCAATGAAATATGCTAAAAGGGTCAGCCTTCACATCATCAGTTGTCATGCTTCTAGAAAGCAGTAGCCGCACTTGATCAGATCCTTATTAAGTCCATTCGGCCCAGCTGGGTGTCATCATCCGTGGATGCCACAGGAGGTTTGATACTCATGATCATGACTTCCAAGTTCCCCTCATGGTCAGGATACTGATAAGTGTGAGAAATGACCTGCATAAGGTCAGAAAATCACCTAGCAACTGGGAAATGGGCATAGCAGGTTAATTCAGGGCCTCTCAGGCTCATCCACCATCTTCTCCTTGACCTTCTGCCCACACTGCTCCCTGCAGCAGCCCTGGCATTTAGAGGGAAGGTAAAGGACAAGAAACATTAGTCTTTCTCCATCCCTCCCAAGAAAGAAAAGAGACCCAGCTGGAAAGAGCAGTGCAGTTGGTTCACAGTAATATAGGCTGTAGAGGGAGCTGGCCCAAACATAAGGAATGTGCAACTCTATCCGCTGCTGATTTTCTCCCCAAAGAGAGACCCTGTGGAACGTAAACTTCAACCAAGAATTGGATTTTTCTTACAATGTCAACAATTAGTTTGTTATTAAAGAAAAAATCTGGGAGGGAGACAGCAGATGGGCACATCTGACAAGAGGCAGGGAGGGGGGAGCAGTGTTCTAGGTAGTGGAGAAATTGTTCAAGGACAATTTGTGTGTGAAAATATAACCCCTATAAATCTGCCAGAGCCAACAGGACTGAAAACGAATCACTTACAGAAATGTGTCGTCTCTCCCCAGCAAAGCTGACCATGGGCTTAATTTAGGTGCACGCCCTGTTTGTACTGGGTTTCAGATATTTTTTTAAGTGAGGCATGGGCAACAAAGAAGTAAATTGATATCGGTCCCCCTGCCTTGTCCCATTAATAGCATCTTTTGCCTCCTGGTATTTTTAGAGCTTTGATTCAAAATATAAAAGTCTATGCCATAATCCAGATCAGCGAGCATATCATTGCCTTGGCAGTAGAATACTGGCCTAAGAGCAGGAGAGCCAACTTTTTGTTCCCAATGCCATCATCAACTTTCTTGTTCTTGTCGACATGACTAAAAAGGATGGAAGAGCTGATCCATTATTTAGCCAGTCAAGAATTGCCTAAGCAGCTCATTCAACCCATTAGGATATAAGTCACATTAAGGCAGAGATTCGTTTTTTTTCCTTGTTCATGCCGTATCCCCAGTGCCTGAACCATGACTAGTCCATAGCAAGAGGTCAATCATTATTTGTCACATTAATAAATGAATCATCCATCCATTTATGCATCCTCCAAGACTAATGCAAAATACGTATGGGTTTTCTTTCCATGGAATTGCAAATGATACTCATTATCTCACTCAACTTTCTCCCTGAGACACGAGTTAACATATTTCCATATTACTTTAACTGCTGTTCCACAATTTTGGAATAGGAGCTCCCCTCTGGGACTGTCTTGCACCAACGAATACTTCCACTTAATTTTGATACCCACCCCTACCAACTCTTTAGTAGTGGCCTACTTTCTTAACTTCACGTGTTCAGCAGCTTGGGTAATATAGGTTACAGACAATTAAACAAAGAGTTGTGCTCAGAATTATTGCTCTCTGGATTATCAGATTACAGTTTTATACCATCATACTTTCTTAAAATGAATGATCTATCAGTTTATTATGGGAGATTTTAGAAGAGAGATTTCTGATCTGCCCTTGGCTAAGTCACTTCCATCTCCTCATATAGAGAGAAATACTTGGACCAAATCAGAGGTTCCAAGAAGGCAATACTCAGAGTGGATGGAAACCATGGACACTTTCTACTTGACCTACATGGAAGTCTGTGTGTGTGTGTGTGTGTGTGTGTGTGGCAGAGGTGAGGGAGGAGGGGTGGGACAAGAGGTAGGGGAGTTTAGTTGCTTAGTTGCCAAGAGATAAAGACATCTTCACATAACAACCCAAAAAATCCAAATTCCCGTCTTCTCTTTGGAATTCAGATCTGGCAACACTGGGTCTAACATCTCACATAGGAACAGTTAGGAGCTGTTCCCTTTCTAGTTTGATCTCTCTGGTTCTCCCAGGGCCCTCCAACCCACATCACTCCTTAATGCTGACCCCCTGAATTAGGTGATCTCTGAAATTCCTTTCATACTGAACATTCTATTATGGAATTGTATGCAATACTGTCAATTGGTATTGGGTCTCTAATAAGCATTTGATGAGAGTCTACAATGGGTAAAACTCTGTGTTGTCACTATATATGACTTATTTACTTTTTAAGATCCTGGGGACACTTGGGGCTCTGAGTCTGTTTCCTCATCATTAATAAAGGGAATGGCTGCTAAACAAGAAAATATGAGGCCCAGATAGCCAACCTGCTGGCCTCACTTTGAATGTAAAGTTAAAGGATTAGAATGCTACCTCATTGCTGCTTCTCAAATATGCCCAGATATTAACTGTGAATGACTATAAACTGTAATAATTTGCTCATTGACTTTCTTCTAGTCATAGTATATAGTATATGTTGTAAGCCAGTACATTTTTCTTGTGGAACTCAATAAACTATTTTTATTTTGAATGGAAAATAAAAACAGCCCATAAATTTTGTTTCTTTTTTTTCTGAATAATCCCTTCCATTTCTCGAATTCTGTGATTCTGTGTTTTGGGGTTTTGTTTTTTTTTTAATGCCCTTTCTTCACCCAGAACAAAATAAGCTCCAAAACTGGAGATATTCTACAAATATCATATTGGTAGAAAGGAATAAAATTGAAATGGCCTAAATATGCCCTACATGTGTTTCAATACAATTGCCTTCTGACCTCACAGGAGCCCTGTAAAGTAGATATCATCATCCTACTTTTACTGAGAGGCCAGTAAGAGCTGGAACTCAGTGTGGTCTGATTAGAAATCCCAAGCTTTTCCCACCATTTATCATGGTCCCCTAGAAAGGTCTGTCACCCAAACTGTGGACAATTACGATATTATTTTATTTTATTTTTTTCAATTACATGATTTTCAATGGAAAGAAGCACCAATGAGTTGACTATCCCTCCATTACTGACTATTAATAAATAGATACAGTCTTCTCAATGAGGAATTTACTTTAGAAAATTAGAAATTAGTAGAAAATTGTAAATCTCTCCATAATTTTATCAATAATTACCTTTTATTTTTGAGTTTTATTTTTTTAAATGTTTTTACAAACAAAAGTTTTGTTTCCTCTGTATTTATTTTTTGGCTACCTTCTATTCACTGCAGATGACACTGGTTTTTCTTTTAGTCATAAAAAGTTTTAAAAGAGAGTCACTATAAATTAATAGTAACCAGGAGGGGAAATACAGGTGGCGAATTGAGAAACCAAAGATCAGAAAGAAAACATGCCAATGTCTGAAGTTGGAGAAAGACTAGTCTGAAGGAGGAAGTGTGAGATCAGGGCTCTTGGGAAGGACTTACTCTAGTTACAAGTTAATGAAAATCCCTCCCCAGGGAGCAGCCATCTTATTGGCTGGATGTGCAAAAAGACCAGAAATAATGAAGGGTCAACAAGGAGAGATATTAATCAAAGAAGAGATCTTTTTTTGTCTTTGTAGTGTTTCTCATTTCCTCCTCCATACACCTCTGTCCTGTCTCTTAACTCCACCCCACCCAGGGCCTATTATTTTTCTATTAGGAAGTGCATGCATCTTTAAATCCTACTTAATTGGTCACTGACAAATCTGACTCCTCTCTTGAACACTGAAGTCACTCAACTCAAGTAAAAATTTTCTTGTCTCCTCAGTAGAGCAAATGGAAATTATCTGCATAAAAATAATAAAATTGATAAATAAAAATTCCTTCTGTAAGAAAGAACATTAACAAGAACACAAAGTAGAAAATGCCAAGTGTTTAGAAAGCCTTCAGCTTCATTTTATTTAAATGCTCCATTGTTTGTAAAAAAATTCTTAATAGCTTGCAAATCCAATTTTTCCACTACCAATTTTATCCTTGGCCACTTGGCAAGCACTGTCTTTTTTTTTTTTTTTTTTTTCTTTTCTGCCTCTGTTACCCCAGTGCAGAATTTGGAGATTTAGATATGTGATTCCTGAATTATGAACCATTGCAATAAAAATATCATCTCTGTGCTGGGAATAGCACTAAGAAACATCAGGACCGAGACTGTTACAAATTACTGGGAGCAGACTATCTCTCCACCCTACTAGACAACAGAGATTCAGAACACACAGAGAATAGAGACACAAATTCTCTAGGGGTAGTTGATCTGTAGTGAAACCCTTTTATAATTTAGTACACACAATTGCATCTAACTTTTATACTAACCACATATTACTCATTGCATAATTATTGCAGGATTGAAAATGTATGACAAATATGCCATAACTCCCCCCACCCACACCATGGCAGACATTACAAATCAATCATGGAACTGTTTCCTGTTCCAATGGGGTTGGGGAAGGAGGGCCAGAAAGGGTATCCTGATTAACCCTTTCCCTCATAATAGAATCCAGCTTTCCAAGGACTGATATTCCCACGACTGCCAGAATCAAAGCTTCCCGTTTTATAATGTTGGATAAACATTGTTCAAATCTTCCTCTTTTGGTTCTTATTTCAGAAATGCCAAGCAGTTCATGAACACATTTTTCTTCTGTCAGATCTTAATGCAATGGGTTGAGTTTCAGCTTTGGCCAGGTTATTGCCCTTGAGAAAATTGAAGCTGCCCGCCCATGTCCCACTTAATGAGTCATGTCCACATTCTAAAGGCTGCAAGGAAAAATCCTAACTCAAACTTATTTGACCCATTTTTCTTCCTGAAAAACCTGCTTCACAGATCAAACCTCAGGCAGTCACTTTAGGAAAACTTGCCAGAGTACTATTTTTCAGCATATTAATATTCCCCCTTGATTGGATACAGGCTATCCTCATCTCCTTATGTCCACTTCAGCCACTCAGGCTTTCCTTACTGGGTGTCATTTCCAGGTCATTGGCCTCATTGATCATACATGAATTCTAGGTATTGGCCACCCACCCTTATAACAGCTATCTCCTCTATGACAGGATTTGGCTAATGGTTTAAAATAATGCCAACAATGTCTTGGATAAAGGCTTTTTCACATCTCTTATCTTACTTTGCTCTCACCATAGTTCAGTTAGGTATGAGCCATTTTGTGTCATTTGTCCCATGGGCAGATGATGGAACTGAGGCTCCAGGAAGTAACTGAGGCTATGTCTTAGTGATGACCAAACCAAGTCTATAACCCGTACCTCCTACCTCTCAGGCTTGCCCTAGAAGCCAATTAAATCCTTGCACAGAATAGGTTCTAGACTTTTCACACTGGACTTTTCAAACATTTGAAGCTTCAAGCATTGAAGGCTTAGTCTGGTAGATTATTTCTAACTTTTAAATCACTAGGCTTCTCTCTACTGAAGTAAATAGGTTTGCACCACCCTAGTCATTTTCTGTTGTTTTCCCATTGTTGTTATTTAGTAGCATTCCTCTCCCTCAAGGGAAGATCAATATAACTATACAACTTACTCAAAGAGTCACAGCCAAACAATACACACTGCCTATGGAGTTCCAGGAACATTGAAATAATTCTCAGTTGATAGCATCAGAGAATTCTTCATAGAAGAGGGGCTCTTAAGTTGGGTTTCAATGAATGATGAGGAAGGGGAAGATGAGTAGAGGCATTCCAAGGAACATAACCATCATGAACAAAACTTCACAACAGTCATGAAAGTTTTTCTGTCCTTTCAAGATTCTGGTTCCCACTATTTAAGATAGAATATTAAGGAGCATCAGTGGCAATAGTGAAAGCAATTCCTCTGTGTCTGAAGGAGCCCTGAGGTTAGACAGAGACCCAAGGGCACTAGGCACATTTTCTTTGCAACCGGTCACTGATTCATTATTGTCCTTAGGACTAAGTCATTTATCAGTGGCGTATTCTTTGATGGACACAACTAATGTTTTCTCATTCTCATGCTAAGTGCTATGCAAGCACAACTTAAGAGAGTTCTCCTCCTCCTGAGGTACTCCCTTAGGGCCCTACTGTTTAGAAGTTCTAAAGTTACTACAGCATTTAGTACTTCTGTATTTTCCAACTAGTAGTTGGGAGAAACAGCAAGATCTCAAAAGAGGAGACTCTTTAGGATGTAGAAAAGAATATCAAATGTTCATAGAGAGGAACTGGGAAGGGGAGAGATGGGTGCCAAGCCAAGCAAAATCCCCAAATAACCAAAATGAATTGAATTGACCTATTCTAGGTTCCTCTTCAGATCAGATACCCTTTGTATGACATCTAATTAAAAGAAAAAATCTACCAGGAAAGCACTTTTTATTTGGCAGAAAAGTTAACAGGCCCATCAAAAGTCACACAATATAGTTATTTACCCATACTAGATCCCCTTAGGTCTCAATTTCTAATAATGGATGGTTTAATTTTTAACCAGATAAACTTAACCTCTTTTTGGGGGAGATGATGCCTTCACACCAAAGGGTCAACTTTATTTTTTTTATTTCTGAATACTACAAATTATTCACATTCCCTTAGAAGCTTCCTCCTTAGTGACTTTGAGCAAGTTATTTAATCTCTCCATGCTTCAACTGCTTAAAAGGACTGCTGAGAGTGCTTCTATCATAAGAGTTGTAAAGATTAAAAGAAATAATTCATTCAAAGTATTTAGTGGAGCTCCTAGCACATAATGAGTGCTCAATAAACATTAGCTGTTAATTTCACTTTGAACCTTCTCTGGTTACAGTCACTGCCTGTTTTGCACATTTGCACAAGTTTGCCAGGGCCTAAGGCAAGGAAGGCTGAGCCCTTTCTCACACATATATGGGATATATATAAATACATATATATTACATTGTAGAAATTTTCAAACTACCAAAAAGTACAAAGAAACATAATTCCCTCAATTCTACTGTTGACATAAACTTGTATGTTTTAAGTTAAAAGCATGTTCTTTTTAAAACAACAGTATTTTTAATATCTTCCCATGTCTATAAACATGTTTCTGTTACATTCTCAATGTGTGCATATTTTTCCTTACTGGGGTTGTACCATGATTTTTATAGCCAATCCTCTATTTCCATTACTCGTGTTTCTTTCAAATTTGTTATTTTAAATATGTTCTGGTGTAAATTATATAATCCTTTTGGTGACCTTGTCCAAAATTTTCTTTAGCATAAATTCAGAGATGGGGAATTTCTGAGTCTGAGGGTGCACTGTATCTAAAGGATACATTATGTACTACCAAATTATCTTTCAGAAGGACTATACAAATTGACATTCCCCTCCTTGGGGCAAATGCCATTCTCTTACTTCCAATTCAACACTGGCTACTCTTTAAAATCTCTGCCAGGTTGATAGGTTGTAAATCTAATTTCATTTTTTAATTTAAGGGGTTTTTTTTTTTATCAAAAGTTATGAAGAAAACAGCTTAACACATTCATCAAATATTTGAATTTTTTCTTCTGTGACATCCCTGACAGTGTCATCAAGGAGATGGTAAAATGTGTGCGAAGAGCACAAACCCTGGACTGATTACCTGAGTTTGAATCCAGGCTTTATCTCACGCTAGCTGTGTGATCTTAGGCAAGTTACTTCTCCTCTCTGTGGTGGTGCACAACAGACCCAGTGCCTTCATTTAAATGTGGATAATATTAGCACTTACCAAGCACCTGTAGGCATTTAGGACATTGTTTGCCCATTTTTCAGTGGGTGTGTTGGACTTCTTTAGGTGGATATGATGAAGAAGGCAAGGTGAAGGATAGCCAAACAAGTAACGGCATAAATAAAGGCACAAAGGAACATGAAGTGTCGTGCCACTCCTACATTTGAATCTTTCCAGTATTTTCATATGATTTAAAGAATGAAAAACAAACACAGTTTCATACATTGTTTTTCACTTCATGAAACCCAATTTAAACCAAATGAAAAAAAAATAAAAGCCTTGGCAAGACATCAATGTGAAATTTCCTTGGTCCATGGACAACGGTCCCCCTGGGTCTAGCAGCTCCCAGGTTGTGCTGTCTTTTACCTGTAATGCCCCTTGTTGAGCAGGTTTGGCGAAGTACAGCTACACTTGTTTCAGAATTCTATGGGCCCCAGCCTCTGGATCTCAAAATGTAAATTATACCAGGATACCTCTCTTTTCCTTGTTATGCAGCACAAAGGGGGATATTTAGAACCCAATTTTGTGCTCTAACATTGTTCTCATGTGTGGGTGACACTACCTAGAAATGCAGTCCCAGAAACTTCATGGAGAGTCGAAAGAAACCTGACTTCATCTGGTTCAACCTTTTCATTCACAGTGAAGGTTCTAGACCACTCTAGTCACAACGGACCCAAGAATGGGGGAGCAGAGACCTCAGGGAGCTTTCTAACTTTTAAGGTTGAGGAGTGTTTTATGTAATTTGTTTAAAAATGTTTAAACCCAACCCAAATGTTGACAGGATCAGCTACACATGAGGAGCCATAATTACTTTACCCCATTCTGCCCATCCATCCTGTCCCAGAATGGCTTGAGGCACTTTATGAAGGTGGAATTCCACAGCATATATTTGAGAACCATTTGTCTAATGTGCCAAGACTCTCTTCCCAGAGCTTTGCCTTACGGAAGTCATCCAACACCACTTAGCATCTCTGGGTCTCAGTTTCCCTCATAGGTAAAACAAGAGTACAGGTCTAAAATGCCTCTAGAACAAACATTTCAGGATTTCACTTATGGAATCATGATTCCATTTATTCCATTTAGGCCTATATATTGACTTAAAGAACAGACTTTCCTAAGACAGGGTACTTTATGACAACAGAAAATCATCACCCCCAAAATTACTATTATTGAAAAATAGCCCAAGGGGTCAGCAGAAATTATCAGCCAGGCACAGGATACAATTCAGGGCTCCTCAATTCCAGACCATGAGAAGCCAGGTACACTCCAAATGGGCATTGCTTCCAAAAATAAAAAACACAGGTACTAACTTAGGCAAGAAGACATTTTCAAGATCATCTTACTCGACTTCACAAACAGGACTTTTCAATACTTCCAAGTAAAAATTTCAAAACTGCTTTAAAAAAAAAAGATTTTATTTATTTGAGATAGAGCAAGAGTGAGAGAGAAAGCACAAGCAGGGGGAGCAGCAGGCCGAGGGAGAAGCAGAAGCAGGCTCTCCACTGAGCAGGGATCCCGACGTGGGGCTCGACCCCAGGACCCCGGGATCATGACCTGAGCTAAAGGCAGATGCTCAACCAACTGAGCCACCCAGGCCCCCCTCAAAGCTGCTTTTAATACCATCTTCTCCGCGATGTTTCCCCAAGATGCAGTCCCTGATTTTTCTCCCTGGTATCACAGTCTGGGATTCTCACCTCCAATTGTACATTAGAATTCCCTGCTTGCGGGGGAGGGTAAAAAATTCCTATGACTTGTGTACCTACCCTCAGAGATTCTGATTTAATTGACCTGGGGGCACAACACCATCATCATATCTTAAAAACTCTCCAGATGATCCTGGCGTGCAGCCAAAGTCGACTGCGGCTTGTCTAGATGAACTGGCCCCAAAGGAGGTGCCTACTTCATTAGCATGCTGAACAAAAGTTTAGGATGTCTTTTGTATATATTTCAACTTCTTTATAATTGATCTCTTTGACTATATTAATATCTATTATTACATTTGTAACAGATTAGTGTAATGGCAAATATATAATTTATAAACAAATACACATTTATCTGGCGTGCATTCCAAAACAAGGCTTTTCTGATAGAAGTATGTCCCTGGAAAGTTTGAATCTCACTAATTCATTGGGTAAGTAGCCATTTCTAGTAAGTGGGCCTTTCTTTAATTATAGTCTTTGAGGTCTGTTTTTAGCTAACATGTATAGTGTTATCTGCCTTTCATTTCTGCATTATGTCCTATCTCCCAAAGTAGATTGTAAATGCCTTAAAGGCAGAGACTCTGTTTCTTGCTTTTTACTGTTCCCCATATTTCTTGGCATGGTGACCCATGGCTGCTCAACTTTGGGCAAGCCTTAGTTCCCTCACTCAAAAAAATATTGATACTAATAGTACCAACTTCATAGCATTTTTATGAGGGTTAAATTTGAGACACAGTTCCTAATACATATCGTGGGCTCAGTGAATGGGAATGATTTTATTACTCGTTTGTTGAGTTAAACTCTTATCCCATATACATGGGTTACCAGGTACCATGCGAGAAAATGAAGAAAAAATGCGTAAGACATGGTTCCCTTTTAAGGAACTCGGAGTCTAACAACAACAACAATACCCCAGACATTTAAACAAACGTAGGGACACATAATAGATGCTCAAATTGGCACATGTATTAAGTGCTATGAGAATATAGCTAAGGGAACAATTTTTCCTAGGGCCTTGAAGCATGAATAAGAGTTTTCCTACAGACAAGGAAGAAGCATAGGCTTGGAAGACCAGCATAAGCAAATGCAAAGAGCACTGGTTCTCCTTAGCGTAGTTTGGGAATTCCTGACACCATTTTAGGTGGTCCACAGGGTTAAAATAATGATCATAATAATTATTTGCTTTTTTTCACTCACATTCTCTCTCAAAAATATAGTGGCACTTTCCAGAAGCTACATGACTTGGGATATTCAACAGATTGTAGAAGCAGCTATGAGAATCCAGCTGTCTTCCATTAAGGAGATTTGTAAAATGTAAAACAATGCTTCTCTTTTCACTAAGTTCCTTTGTTTTGGAAAATATAGTTATTATTTATATAAAAAAACATGTTATGCTGACATGTAATGAGTTTATTGTTATTTTAAAATGAGTTAATGAATATTTTAAAATATTTTTCTAATATTTCAGTTATAATTTCTAGTATGTTAAATATCAAGATGTGTGTGTGTGTGTGTGTGTGTGTGTGTGTGTGTATACATAACCACCATAAACAAAAGCTTTTTGAGGTCCTCAACAATTTTTAAAAGTGAAGAGCGTCCTGAGACCACTAGCATAAAGGCATAAAATTGCATGGTCTGTCCAAGGAAGAAATGAATAAATGAATACATGCAGTTAGCTAGCTGCCTCGAGTTCTTTTTGGAAGTAGACAGAGTATAAATTATAAATATATACATCACGCATTCATACACAATGAATCTGATTATCATATCCTCTCAGCCCCTGAATAACAGATAAAATACACCAGAATGCTGAAAGAGTTAACCTGAATTTATTGGTGATTTTTGGAAAGGAAGGGGGAGCAGATTTAGTTAATCCAGTGAAAGTCATCGCATATAAATTTGCAAACTAAAATACTCCCTGGGCTGAGGTCATGTGTTTAATTTTAGCAAGCAGGGTGAATATGTGTGGGTAGGTATTTATACTAAGTGGTGGACTGAGCTGGAGATAGGTTTGGCAGTGGAAACGGTGATACAACCTTTATTATTTTCAATGCAAAAAAAATGAACTATTAATGTGATGTTCTGGTTGAGAATTTAAACTCTCAAAAAATCTGGAAATTCAAAGTCATGGTACCCATAGCAACCATAACTCTGCCCCCTTGCATGCCCAGTGTGGAGTATTTTGTATTGCAGTACATGCTGTGAAATCTATGCCTAAATGTGCTATATAGCAGAGTTACAGTTGCTGTGGGAACTGTAACTTTGAATTGCCTGCCTTTTGTGTCATTAAACTTTCAGCTGAAGTATTGCATTAAAGGAATTTTTTTTTCCTCCACTGCGTTCCCTCATTTAAAAAAAAATTGATTGGGTATTTTTTTTAAAGAAGGATGTAAATGATGTTAGACTCAAATGGAAGGATAATGCATTCTTGTTTCCCAGATATATGCACTGATATAGCATTAGTGAATTACCACATTTACATATTTCAACCTGCAATAACAAGTCATAAAATAATCCTCTATTTATATAGCACCTTTAATCCTGAAGGGTCCCATCACACACACAGACATACTGTAACCGAACCACATTGGACGAGAAAACTCAATAAATATTTAACAGCGCCCAACAAAATTATACAGTGCTTTAGGACAGGCAGTAGGGAAGAAAGGTATTGTCATCCAGTGGTCGGAACATAAGCCAAGGAGTGCGAAATCTGAATGCTTCTGTCTTACTTTTGTGATGGCATTGGCTCTGCCCTGAGTCAATGATTTGAATCCCTCACAATTCTGGGTGTTCCATTTGCTCTGTTTACTGGAGGAAGTATTTCTAGGTCCAATGGCAAGAAAAGACTTCAGAAGGTCATTTGGTGGGGTCTACTACTCCCAGCCAAGGAACATACCTACATATTATAGAACAGACCACTTCTACAAAATTCTGCTACAAAGGGCACAGTAGTAAATATTTTAGCTTTTGAGGGCCATACGGTCCTTGTCACAACTCCCCACCTCTGCTGTTTGGCGAGATAGAAGCCGTAGACAATACAGAAATGAATGAGTATGATTGAGTTCCAGTAAAACGTGTTTATGGACACTGAAATTTGAATTTCATATAATTTTTATATGTCACAAAATATTCTCCTAGTGATTTTTTTTCAACCATTTAAATATGTAAAACACATTCTTTGCTCATGTAAAAAACAGGTGGTAGGCTATAATTTGCCAGTCCTTGCTCTAGAAGTTTGGGTTGCATGTCAGGCTCAAGGCTACCTTTAGACAGAGACATGCTTCTAAATATTTAACTAACTTCCCATCCTTAAAAAAGAAAAAAAAGTATGTGTGTGTGTCTGTTTATATCTAGATCTAGATATGTACATATGTATATATCTAGATTTGGATATATACAAATATGTGGGTGTGTAAGTTCGTTATACATTTTGCTGATATACAGGAAGTGTAGCATAAATGTACAAACAATAATAAAATATACAACACTTTTCACTGTAAATTCCATATAGCCAGTCTATTCTCATAGAATGCTTTTTGTTAACTAGTCACTGAACTCTTGTGTCCATAGCTAACCTATGATTGCATTAACAAATGAGTATGGTTTCAAAAAAACAAAACAAACAAACAAAAAAAAACCAAGCGAATATAGTGTCAGTGTGAACGTCGGTTGATCTTTTCATTTATATTAAGGAGAAAGACGAAAGTGAAAAAACGATGATGTATCTCAGAACGTCAATCTTTCATAAATGACATGAGCAACTTCTTTGCTGAATCGGGTTATAATTTTCAAGTATTTCCTTCACTTTTTTATACTATTCGCAATTTAATTGGTACAGACTTGACAGACTTTCAAGTTAATTTGTATATTAGTCAGGGTTCTCTAAAGAAACAAAACCAATTGGATATGTGTGTGTATATATATGTATGTATGTATATATATATGTGTATATATATATATATATATATATATATATATATATATAGGCTCACATGGTTTATGGAGGCTTAGAAGTTTCATAATCTGCAGCTGGTAAACTGGAGCCCCAGGAGAGCTGATGGGCAGTCCAGTCTGAGTCCAAAGATGAAGAATCAGGAGAGCCTATGGTGTAAATTTCAGTCCAAAAATCAGCAGGCTCAGAGGCAGTGTTTTAGTCTGAGTTCAAAGGCTGGAAAAGACCTATGTCCCATCTCAAGGAGTCAGGCAAGAGTTCCCTCTTACTCAGACTTTTTGTTTTATTCAGGCTTTCAGCTGACTGGATGAGGCCCACCCACATGGGGTTTGGGGGGGAAGGTGGGCAATCTGTTTTACCCAGTCCACTGATTCAAATATTAATATCATCCAAAAAATCCTCACAGACACATCTAGAATAACATTTGACCAAATATCTGGGCACCCCATGACCCAGATTGATATATAAATATAACCATCACAATCTGCAATATTAACATTTTTCTCCATCATTTCCTTAAGTCTAAACAATCAAGAAAACAATAAATCAAGCTCTGATTTGTAATGTTTGCTGAGTTCCATGGTCTAAATACTCCCACCACAGACAATTTCAAGCCACCAACATGCCAATGAACACGGATCGGGAAGAGAACTCTCAGTAACACACCATCTTATAGTATAGCGACCATAAAAATATAAAAGCTAAAAATAACCTCAAGAGTATATAGATAAGAGTAAAATGTAGTAAAATAATTAAAAAGTGGTGAGTTTTGAGTAGGTATTACCTTTGTTTTTAATATAATACTCACTTGTGAGTTCATGTCATTTACTGTTTAATAATAGAGATGTTTATTAGCCAGCTTGCAAAATTCCGGAAAGTATAACAATCAGTTCTGGTGAGTAAGTAATAGTTGGTTCCAGCACACCTTGAGAATGGAATTGTGCAAGCCCTGAGTAAGGTTCGTACTGGTCCCCTGCCTTCTTCCTGAAAAGGCTGACCAATTTCATTTTGGCCAAAGCTTACTGAAGACAAGAACAGAAACAATCTCACTATTCTTCTTGGTATTATTTTTTCCTCTGAAGTACTCAGATCTCTTTACACCCTGAGTGAATTACTACATTTACATATTTCAACCTGTAATAGCAAGTCATAAAATTATCAGTCTGTGGCATGGCAAAATGTAGGTGGAGGCGACCAAGGGACTTGCTGGCGCTTCCGTGGGTTTGGTGGATGGCCTAGCACAGGGGGCAGCTAATCCACAGATGACCAGTCTGGATAATTCTGCCACAATCATCTGAGAAATCCTGACAAAGCCAGAATTAGGGTTTGAGTCCTGCAGATAATTATAGCCATGGACAGGGAAACATAGGAAATCAGTGAAGAATGGTCCCCTTGACTTTCAGTCTAATGATTTACCTACCATACCCACTCTGCTTCTAAATAATGAGTTGCTTAATGCTTGTCAAGTAATTTTAAGTTATAAATCACCAAATACAAGGCATCATTAACGTCCATTTGAAAGTGCACAGAGAAATTTTTAGTAGGCAGTATATGAGGCCCCCAGTGGAACCAAGACTCCATGTCTATACATTTTCTTGTCTTCTTTTTTTAAAAATCAGGTATAGCAAGATGTTTTAACAAACCTCAGATGACTGGGATCTCTGGTTTTAGAATGATCTAAGCTGTCCCCAGCAATACCAGGCTGAGGGGCAATTTGATTAAATTCTTTATTAATATGAGGATCACAAATGAAGCTGAAGAATAAGGAGCCTGGAAGTTACACCACCCGTTCACCACCTGAGATGAAATGGTGTTGTTATCCCAGTAGAGGAAGAAGGTCACAATTTAGTCAAATGTCATATGTACATACAATTTTTAAAAAGTGCATACAATTTAAAAAAAGAAGAAATGAAGCTTATTTATTTCTAAACTAAATAACCCATAAATATCAAGGCATTTGAAGGCAATGAATTGTTAAAATTACGGGGGGGTTTGGTGTATCTGTGATCAGGGTGAGGGAATGAGACTTGGCTTTCATTGACAAACAAATTTAGAAAAATAGATTCAGCATTGCTACTATAACTGGAAATGGCTTGGACAAATTTAATCCAACTTCCCTGAGAATACCTAATTAATCTCAGGCCCGGGAGGAAAATCAGGATTAAGATAGGAAGTCTCCATTTGTACTAAGGGCAGAGGAACTGGGGGCCTCCGTGTCCACAAAGGGCATCACATGACCCCTCCCTGGGGGATCTTCTCAGAGCGCGTCGCTTCTCTCTTGGCTTTGGCCTCAAGTCCATGAGAAATGTGTACCCGGCTACCTACCTTACCGCCTGACCTGAGTTGGAGACCCACGCCCACCACAGCCCAGGAGACAAGCGACAAATACGAGCCCCATATTTAAGATGTAGCTCAACCCTTGACCACTAGAGGTCTCCTGGAAAGCAATGACCCGTATAACCCGGTTTATCTTCCTTCAAACCAATAGACTTGTTGCACTAAGACTTGGCGAGCCTGCTCTGCTGGAGGCCGCCTTATTAATAACGCCACCCACCCCCACCGCTGAGTACGGCGCCAGGCTAGGAAGGGGGAGGGGACTAGGCGGTGGCTGACCCTCAGACAGTGCTGGTTTTTCGATCCACGAATCAGTCTGCAGGCTCCGGGGCTACCCCCTCGAACCCCACTTCCTAACCAAGCAAGACGGGAGAGCCCCTAACTCAAGGTCCCCAGGTGGGCAACGCGGAGTCCCACAGACTTCCAACCAGCGATGGGCTAGTCAACGGACCAACGTGCAGAATCACCTAGCATCAGGTCCACCAACAGGCCAGGATCCACCCCCCCTCCCCGGGTTTCGCCCCCACTCATTCCTCCCCCCTCCCCCCACTTCATCTCCTCCCTTTGCCTCCCGATCGCCAAAGTGGCCCGAGTTTAGCCGGTGGAAGGAGATTAGGGAACCTTTCACCGTCCCTGTTCTGATCCATGCGGTATTTTCTGCAAAAATTAGCGGCTTCTAGCTGGAAGAGGAAAGGAAAAAGGAGCGGGGAGACGAGGGGGAGCAAGAAAGGAAACAGCCAGGTTGAATTCCCAGTCTTTATCAAGCAGTTCGCTCACCAGTGAAAGAAAGCTGCAGTGGCAGATTCGAGCCACATGCGGTAGTGTGTAGCAATTAGTAGATAAAATGCTGACTAAAGTGCTAAAACATGAAGTATTATTGTAGCCAAGGTCAAAAATGCTTCAGTTGTCTTTTGCAATTTGGGGGAGGGGGAGGCCCAGAGGTGCGCAGAGAGGTTTGAATTTTCGAAATGGTTGCCTTCTTTCTTCAAACTGTACTTTTTTTTTTTATGATCCTGTTTATTATAGCCCAAGCTGCCTAATTATGTCACTGCTGGTTTTTGCAACTAACTTAATCCTCCTGATCCTTTATGAAACGATTCACAGGCACTGAAAAAATGTGTCTACTGCTTCCCCACCCCCTTGAGGGGGTGAGAATGATTTTTTAAATTTTTTTACCTTTTAAATAAACCAAATAAGACTGAGAGTTGGATTTGGGGCTAGCAAAGCAGCAGGAATATAGATGCGTGGGTATAGGGTCCTGTGTTTCAGTGTAAGAGAGAGCCCAGAAAATAGTGGGTCATATAAACCTATACTGCTTTCTTTCCCACTCCTCTTTTATACACAGTGAGTCCCAGCTACAAGCTTTTTTATAGATAAATAAAGCAGTTGCTTTCATGATTATAACTGTCCTGGATGGATTGTGTTCTTACAACATTCGATCTGTTTATGAGTATTTACTTTACATTAGCCCAAGGACCCTGCACTGCGGGAGTTTGTCTCTATTCCCCTGGGTGTCGGTGTCTCAAGTCTTACATCTGCTCTGTGATTGATGGAGCCTTGAATCCACGTTATTACTCTCTCACAAGCAGAAATCAAACAGGCTATTAACTACATTACTTCAAAGAACTGTTTCAATACAATCTCCTTATCTTAATTGAAACTTTCTTTGTATGGATATTTGCTACACAATTTACAGGTGCCTATCAAGCATCATATTAAAGAGGTAAAATAGATGATATTTTTTGTTTTTTGTTTTTTTTTTGTAAACACACACCATTGTGATCTGTGATTTTAAAAGCCATTTACAGGATTGGACCAGAGGTTTGATTTATTAGATTTTATTATGTTCATGGGGGGTGGTTGTGGTGGTGCTGCAAAAAGAGAGGGAAGATACCCCTGTGATCCAGTTTTGAAATTTAGCATTCATCTGATTACAAGACTGCAGATATTCAAAAATATTCAGACCTAGATCCCTGCAATTGTTAACATCTGAAAAACCTTATCGGGAGTTTACAAAAAGAGAGATTACACAGCATGCAGCCTAGTTCATCGCCTACCTTGAAGAGACATAGAAGCAGGGTTTCTAATTAGATGAAGTCCCTCACAGACACTTAAAGACTTACAGCACCAAAACCAGCAGAAGTTGCTTGGATGCTCTAAAGAGCTGTGTATTTTTTAAGAGAGAGATTTAATATACAATCCAGGGATACCCTCAGGCATTCTGTTGAGGTTTCCTGCATAAATGCTGCTGCATTGGTCATACAGGAAACTGACTCAGAGTCGATCTCAAATATGATCTTGTCAAAATACTGCAACTCAAGTTTTTAAATATAGGATGTCTTGAACTGGATGTATATATTTACGCTAACAGGACAGAGACTAACTGAAGCCTTAGGCATCTCTCCTGTATTTAAAAAAAATACGTAAAATGCCCTTCAGTGAAGTCCATTCATATGTAAAAAGATGAACAAAATGGGTTATTCTAATCAAAAGTCTGCAGTATGCATCATAAAGTTAAAAAGAGAGAGAGAAAGCATGAGAGAGCTGTAATTTCTCTTTGTAACCCATGTTTATAAAATAGAAAGATCAGATGAAATTTCAAGGAAGATAATTAAAGAGTGATGTGCAAGTCATAATTTGGCTAATGCAAAGATGGGAGACTGAATTGTTACATTGTCCTCCTTCATTGTGCAGGGTTGTGATATTACTTTAAATTATTAAAATAGTTTTCATCTTTAAGAATACCGGCTCTTTGGCATGGGCTTTTATTACTTATTGTAATTGGAGGATCTGCCATTTTCTTTCGTTTATCTCTGTGTGTATAGAAACGAGATAGATCTTGCCTTTTATTACTTCCCCATGTTCTGAATCAAAAATGTGGTTTAGATAATGTTAAGTGCCCTAATTCTTACTGCAGCGGACGCAGACGTTATGAGAAGGCATAAAAATACACACAGAGGGTCTTTCCACCTCAAGTCACTGAATATGAGGCATTTGTGCTCTGCCGGGTGTATTAACTTCAGCCATGTGAATATAATTTTCATTAAAGTAATCCTGTTTCAACTAGATGCTGTGACTAGAGGTGAAACGTTGCGAAAGCGTTAAAAATAGCTTACTAGCAATTTCAACATCCTGTAATTTTATCACAGATCAAGTTTCAACTGTCATACTATACAGACCTTATTCCCCATATAGTACATGTTTACTTTTTTAGCATGCCAGACCCACTTTAGAAAGACTGGTGCCAATATAATAAAATCGGGGGGGGGGGCGGGAGGTGCTGGAAGGAGTGGGAGGAGAACGGGGAAGGGGGTGGGGAGCGTGGGGGAAGCGAGTACACCATTTTACATCAACACTGCGAAAATGCAATCTAGCCTGGCGGAGGACGGGCAGCTGGGTCGGAGCGAGCGAGGGCTTTGCAGTCTCTGCCTGTTCCTTGTTCTGTCGCTCTTAAGTTTCTCTGTGTTTGCATAATAGCCGTGCATGCAAACCTCGCAATGCTCCAGGGCTCCAGAACAATAAATATACACATTTAAAACCTTTATTGTCTTACGGTTCATGCCCCTGGTTTTCAACAGCTTAATTTCTGGTTGTATTTAACTAGTTTGCAAATGGATTTTTTCAGTTTCAAACTATTATTGAGGAAGCTCCCCTCCCTTTTTTGGCGGGGGAGGGGATGGGGGTGGGGTAGGAGTCGGTATATTATTCCTGTAGCGCTGGGTTATATAAACACATTATCATTTGAGAGCGCCCTTGGCGTCCATCAGCATTGTAAACACGTACTAGTGTATATACTTCAAAATTAAAGAATGCACACGCAGAACCGGGAGCCTGAATTCATATTCCGAGCAGACTCGCTGCTCGCATTTATTGATTTATCATGCATCGTTTATTGTTCCAGTCCCTAAATGCAGTCGCTGTCCGTTCAATATTGTTTGCAAAATCCTGAGATGTGTGTGCACTGCTCACTTGTCTTTCTGGTTTTTTTTTTTTTTTTTTTTTTGCCGAGTATTTTTTGCGAAGCGAACAAATGCATTAATATTTATATGTTTATATAATCGATAACCCACTTTTCCCTTCCATGTAAATAGGCATCAAAATATAATTTAACAGATTAGTTCTCGAAAACATGGCAGTGAGGAAGCGTAATTTAACTATCAAACAAATCTACATGTCTAATAACAGCAAATCTGCTAAGGAGCATTAGAAAGAGGAGCAGCGCCCCGGAATCTCTGCAGGAAATGTTCTTTATATTAGACATATACAAGCAGGTCCTGTCAGATGCACAGCGGAGCTCGCTAGCTCTCGTCTCTTGCAAAAATCTCATTAGACGACACCCCTAGACAAGGGAGATTGGGAAGAGGGAGATCTCATCTTCACACAGTTTTAGGGTGGATTTTATTTTTACAAACCGTCCTATATGTTTTTTGCCTTGATCCATCCGCTTCCCGCCGAGATCGGACGGAACCTTCCTTCCGATTATGAATTTGATCATCCCACATTTGGAAGGAAACCAACACAGTTTTGACAGGAGCTGAAAATTGAGTCGTCAGAGAAATATTAGGACATATTTTCAATCATTTTGGTGCCGAAGGGGAGGCAAGAGCTCAGTTTTATATTGAGACATTACGCCAGCTGAAGGCAGAGAATGTTTTTCCCTGCCAGGACCTGATGCAATCCATTCAAGCCAACAAGTTTGGAGAGAATGTTGAGTTCAATCAATTCAGAACGTCGAGATGGAGCCCAACTCACTCCAGGTATTTCGCTCTCCTCCGCTCCTCCGATCCCGGCACCCCCCGGCACCCCCCAGCCCCCCAGCTCACCCACACCTCTGCACCCACCCACACCCCCCACAAACTTTTCACCAAACTTTTACCCTCTGCATCCCCCAAAATCATTTTTATTGTTTAAAAAAATCCCTGCACTGATCATACATACATAATGTAATTTTACCGCCTCAGATGGAGAAGTAGGGAGAGGTGGCGGTGGGGGTGCCCGGAGTTTTTTTTTTTTTTTTAAGGGAAGCAGAAAATTTGTGGGCTCTATTATTTTTCCACCCAGCTTTATATCTGTTGGCTCTTCTGTATTAAGAGTGTGGATGTCTGTGTGTAAATGTGTCTGGGAATAGATGTTTGTGCTCTGATGGCTACGTTATTTATTTGGTGCTTTTTTTCCCCTGCAGTGGGTCGGCTCACCGTGTGGCTTGCACGGACCTTACATTTTCTACAAGGCTTTTCAATTCCACCTTGAAGGCAAACCAAGAATTTTGTCCCTTGGCGACTTTTTCTTTGTAAGATGTACGCCAAAGGATCCGATTTGCATAGCGGAGCTCCAGCTGTTGTGGGAAGAGAGGACCAGCCGGCAACTTTTATCCAGCTCTAAACTTTATTTCCTCCCAGAAGACACTCCCCAGGGCAGAAATAGCGACCATGGCGAGGTGGTAAACTTATATCTCCCTCTCTTCTTTCTTTATTATCCCCCCCCCAAGTAATGCTTATTACAGGGCAAGCTTGAAAATACTGTATTCACTTCTGCAGGCGAGCAGGATCGACTCCTTTTTTAAAGGGGTAGCGCCACTAGCTGGGGCTCGAGTATTTTGCCATTGTCAGAGTTTGGCTGTCAGCTTTACAAAGAGGATCCAACTGCTGATTTTAGTCAAGATCAAATAACTTGTTCGAGAAGGGTTTTGTTCAAGGATGTGTGTGTGTGTGTGTGTGTGTGTGTGTGTGTGTGTGTGTGTGTGTGTTTGAGAGGGGGGTGAGAGAGATCGTTCGCTCTCTTGCTACTGCGCTTGAACATCACATGCTTTTTATATTTTTTTGCCTTTTGAAAATTTTACCTTCGCGTCTGGCTCGGTCGGGGCTGGGTGGATTTCTTTCGGTGGGTTTCGATATTGTTCACTTTTTTTTTAAGTAAGTATTTGATATGTTTAAGAGGGCGGAAATTACGAAATGGAGTCAGAGTGAGATCAAAAGCTATTGAGTTGGCAAAGACGTGTTGAATAAAGTGATAAATGACAGGTACTGGAATAATACATTCAAATAACTTGCAGATCTGCCCGGGCGGATTTCAAAGCGGTCATGTAACCGGCACAAACACGTTAAGCATTAACAACTATCTCTCACCCCCACCCCACCCCCCCCCACCCCGGACAAGCCATTTGATGTTCTAGTTTTCAATTACTCCACGCAAAGTGGACGTCTTCCAGCGCGATCTTTGGGGATGTGTGGGACCGGGACGGGGGAGGGAAGGCAGAGGGGTGTGTGCTCGCCCACTGGCCCTGCGGGTCCGGCGGCCTCCGTGCCCAGACGGCGCTCCCGGGGAGGGTGGGGAGGGACCCAGCTTCGCCGGCACGTTTCTGGGCGGCCGCGGGGGCGCTAGCCGCGCTCCCGGGAGGACGCCCGAGGTGAGCTGCTGTCACCGGGCGCCGGAGCGGCCGCCTCCCTTCGGCTCTGTCATTTCATGTGTGACCGCAGTTCTGCGGGCTCCCCTCGTCAGCTGACCGACCTCAGCGCCGTGATACCCACCGGGGGAACTATTTTGGGGAGGCTGTGCCCTCGGTGCGGTGGGAGGGAGGGCGCGCGGCCGCCTGGCAAGGCTTTGTGTTGCCCGAGCGAGAGCAGGGTGATCAAACTGAGACTTTTGAGGGCAGCTAGCTCTGTGCCAGGCCCTCGAGCTTTCGAGGTAGATGTAAGGATCTTTTTGTTAAATGAATGGTTCCCGGTTTAACTCATCCCGGAGCGTGGAGCTGCCTGCCAGTCCTTCCACAATTCCTTGGTCTGATGGAGTTGATTGTACTTTTGGCATCGCCAGTTCACTCCCTCTCCCAGGATCGAATTACCCATCAGTGGTCTATGCGGGTTAATTACTGGAGTTCGTCAAAACCTTCGCCCTGAGATCTGCCTCTTCGGAAATAAGCCCCGCCCTCCTCCCCGAACGTTTCCCCCCCCCCCCCCCCCGCCAGCTTTGGGTTTTAAATGTTCGTACTTCCAGACGTCTGCCTGCAATTTTACAAAGGTGTTTGGAAATACTGGGAAAAAAATCCTGCAACCTACCAACAGGTTGAGCTCTTTCCCCCTCCCAAGGTCTAGCTCGGCCCCCTCCCCCGACCCAACTTTCCTACGCAGCTGTCTTCCTCCCCTCCCCCTCCTGATTTCTTATTATTTGCTTTTCAAATTTATTACTTCAACATGGCCTGTGATCTGGAAAAGGGAAGGATTAAATATCCAGAAAAGAGCTGGTGCCTAATAGACTTCTGACTAAACCCAGAAGGAAATTATTCAGTGTTTTATGAGATATTTTGTGGTCACTCTCCTCTTTCTTTTTTTTTTAATTGAAATTGAAATATTTTTAAAGACCCCGAGTTGACCCTACTTGGTCCAGTTTTAATTTCTGTTGGTGTAATTAAATAGTGAATTCTGATTTAAGAATAAAAACAGTATTAGCCGAAGGTTGCGTCTGTTAGAACTGCTGATAATGAATAGATGCACAGTATTTTTAAATAAACGATTTTAAAAAATTGTTCATTAAGGGGAAATGAAAGCGAACCGTTGTAATGATCTGTGCATTTTGTCACTGCTATATGAGCCATACCTAAGAAAATTAATCTTGCCATTTAAAAGTAAACTCTAGGGGGTTTGGGGAGGGAGATGGCTCTATTTATAATCCTCAGCTGCATATACATCGTCTAATATTATGCATGATTTGTTTTTTAATGCTAACACGGCTGGTAATTAGCTGTATGATTATACTTGTATATTTCATTAGGACTTTGGCTGATGTCATTGTGAATTATTCAGCCATATTAAAACAATTTTCAATTGAGATAATGACACGCCTCAAAATTATGCAAATGCAGGCTGCATTGTGCAAAATAATTATGACAAATGTAAAGCAGGTAGAAAGTTTCCCAATGCAGATCGCTTTTCCACCCTGGTGATGTCATTTCCCCCCCTGGCCTAAGTTAGTCATTCATTAGCTGAATAGCAGCCCCAGTCTCCTCTGGAGGAGAGCCTACAGAAACCAGCATTTACTGCAGGCACCTAGAGGGGGCAACAGGGTCCTCTCATTAAGAAATTTGCTTTGTTTTCACTTACTCCATTAACTTGTTTATATACAGTGAAATGATTTTTGTTATTGATTTTAAATAGTTTGGAATGATGCATTTGCCATTTGCAAAGTGTAACTGAAAGAGAAAGGTTTCTTGGTGATGTGCACTGTTACTTGGAGAAAATGTTCAGCACATTTAATCAGCCAGTACAGTTTATTTTAAGTAACCAAATGGAGGTTAATAATTTCTTGATTGAGCTGACATCAGCATCCATTTCAAAAGGACAGCCAGGACTCAGTATGCTTTTTTGGTTTAAGAGAACCATTCTGTCTATTTATGATTTCTTGAAATGTAAAGACGTCAGTTCTAAAAGCAGGAAGATTATCATTGTGCGAGATTAGAAATAGCGTCCCTGTGTGGTTTGCTATCTGCAGAGGGCCTTTTTGGGGAATATTTTATTGATCCTTGCAATAATTGTATGAGGCTGGATAAGGCAGGACTTTGTATGCCATTTTATAGATGGAGACAGAGGCTTAGAGAAATTATGTGGTTTGTCAAAGGTCACCAGGCCAGAACCCAGGCCTTCCTAAGCTTTAGGATTGTTTTTTTTTTCCCCCCCCCCGCACTGAATCCTACCCTTGACACCAGAGTTTTAATGCATCATATTATATTCTAGAAGTATGCACTAATGTGGGCTGGTCCTTGTTCATTTTAGAATTATGACTAGTCAATCCGTTTTGCCAAAGGTCACTGGATTTTAGGTAGCAGAAGCATTCTTATTCTATAAAGTTCAGCTGATTCGAGCTAGTGGTATCTAACAAGAACAGTTGCATTTTAATGCCATTATTAATAATCATTAACAATTTATTATTAGTTATAATAACTATGATAATGACTTAACTGCTGCCTTCACATACTTCCAGTGCTGGCAACTGGTGTAGAGGAAAAGCGGTCCAGAAAGAGTTACATCTTGATTCTGCAACTTAGTATTTCGACCTTGAACCAGCATAAACACTCAGCCTCAGTTTCTTCAGCAGCAAAATGGGGACAATAATGAGGCAGGCTGTGGATTGTGAATATCAAGAGGCATTGTATGGGCAAAAGTACTTCAAAAACAGTACGGTCCTTAAATAAATAGGGATGATTGTGGTGATAAAGAGGGATGATTGTGGTGACCTTTATTCTAGATATGATTAATTTATAAACAATAAGCAGGATAACTTTTATGCCTGTGTGGAGGTTCCCAGGCCTAATCATGATACTGTCTTAAATTACCATGAAAGTGAATAGCAGAGCCATATACAAGGAGTTAAGTGTCTTTAGTAATTACCCACAATTGCCACATTCAGCCACTGCCTCTTCAGAGGAGGAAAATGGCAAAGTAGGCGGGTAATTGGTTCTGTTACTGGGTAACTTCTGATTATATTCATTTTCAAATTGCCAAGCGCTTAATCTATTGGCAATATACCCTCTTAAAAGAGGTGGATGTGCAAGCTTGGATTTCAGCCTGACCGTGGGCTGGATTCTACAAGAAGCTTTACTGGTCACCTGCAACTGTGAGTGTGGATGAGTAAGCTAATGATGTCAGGAAGTCAAGATCAAGCACACCTGGGCATTACAGATAGTAATGACACGTAGTCAGGATTTCTACAAGTGGTTACTATCTGGTTAAAAATTGTCAAACATTCATATTCCAGAGCCCCTGTTGAAATTAACTCGATTGGAATCTCTGGAACTGGGGTCCAGGATCCTGCATTTTAAACATTGCCTCACTTTCCTCATCTATGAAATGGAAATACAGTACCTATTCCCTAGGATTGCCTTAAGGATTAAATGAGTCAATACATGTGAAGTGCTTACAACTGAGATTGGCCCATAGTAGATTCTTCAGTAGTGGTGGACTCACTGTTTTTGTCATTAATATTTGTATTGCTGTTCTCATTGAAATTTGAGACCACTACCACTACTTTCCTTTTTTTTTTTTTTTAAGATTTTATTTATTTGAGACAGAGAGCACAGCCAGGAGGAAGGGCAGAAGGAGAGGGAGAAGCAGACTCTCCGCTGAGCAGGGAGCCAGACGTGGGGGGACTCGATCCCAGGACCCCGGGATCATGACCTGAGCCAAAGGCAGAGGCTTAACCGACTGAGCCACCCAGGCACCCCCCACCACTACCTTTCCTAAAGAAAGGTTTTCTCTGTGAGAGGACAGCATCTAGGTTGGTTTGCTAGAACAAATACCCGATACCAGTCTCCCCAAATCAGGTTGGCTTTCATCCATACGATGAGTTTAGCTATGTCACCAAAATAAAAAGTTCCTTAAAGATTTACATTTCAGTATGGAGCTATGCTGTCATCTGGATCGGCAGGATGTGTTTAAAAGATTGCCTGCTTGTATCACATCTCATATTAGTCAGACATGTTCTGAAATCTAGGAGGTACTGGACTGACCCTGTTCTAGCTGTAGCTGGCTGCTCAGTCTCTGGTCTATATCCATGAGCTGACGTTTTTTAAATTTCCAAGACCTCTTCAAGTGACCTCACTGGTCTTGGACAATTTCTTTAGCTTTTCTGAGCCTCAGTTTCTCCATCTGTAAAATGGATCTAATGATCTCTACTTTGTCAAGAGAATTAGAAACAATAATGGAAAGCGCCTGACAACTACCATAAGCACTTACTACAGGAGAGCTCAGCAAATGAGGGATACAGTTCGGGCAATTTTTAGTAGTTTTAGTAATGACCTTCAACTAGGTAAAGGAGTAACTTTGCTCCAACTGGCTGGCCCTTCAGAACTAGGGTGAGAACTAATGAACTCTCTGGAGAGAATTTAGAGGACTGTGGTAAGCATCAGTGAACTACGGCCTGAGGGCTGAATCTAGACCACTGTCTGTTTTTGTAAAGTTTTATTGAAACAAAGTCAGACTCGAGTAGTTGTGACAGCGAACATATGACCTGCACAGTGGAAATTGGGAAATTATTTACTGTTTAGTCCTTTACAAAAATGTTTGCTGACCCCTGGCCGGTGGAGTTGATTTGAAATAGGGAGCGGGATTGTGTACTTTTTTTCTCTTTCTGACTTGGGTTGGAGCAAGACCCAGTAATATTAAGAAATAATTTAACAGTCACATGTCAAAAATATTTGCATAAACAAATCTCTGTTTCAGCGCTGATTCTAATGATGTTAAAATTTGAGAATCAGTAGAATGTGTACTGAGTTAGATTTTGTAGGTTCAGATCCTAACTCCAGCAAACGTTGGTGTCATCTATCTTGAGTTAATCAAAAACTACTTGTTGAGAGCTTAACCATGTACTCAGAGCTCTGCTAGGTACAGAGATAGATGCAAAACAGTTCATGGTGTGACCCTGTTTCTGAAGAAGCTTATCAGTCTTCATTGAGAGATGAGATCAACGCGTTTTGAAAATGTAAAAACAACCTAAGACATTATGTAACACGTTGGTGAATTGTGCTGACAATAAATGCAATGTGTGTTTAAAGGAAGGCTCGCGACCTGCATGATTTTGGGAAAAGAATTTATTCAGCTTGCAGATGTTGATTGAAGGCCTACTATGTGCTGGACAACAGGCTACAGAGAAGAAGGAGAATGGCTTCAGCCCTCAAGGAGCTCATCGTTTACTCCCATGGACAGACATTGGTCACAGAAAAGCCGTCAGACTCTCTCTGTGCTCCTTAGTTAAAGTGGAGATTAATTAAAGTCACTATTTATAGCCTTTCCTGATCTTTCTGGAAACTAGAAAGTATTGTCTTTATCTTTGAAGTCTCGATCACTCAGTGCATATTTATAGAGCACCTACTTTGTGCCAGAGCCTGTTCTAGGCCCTGGGGATATAGCCATGAACAAGATAGACAAGAATCCCGGCCTTCAGGGCTCTTCCTGGGCTGTGGTTGGTTTCGCCCTCCCCTGTACTTCGCACATGCGCCTTTGGTGATGGTTATCTGTGTCCTTTCCCTTTGCCTGTCACTCCCCCTTTCCACCTCCCCTCTTCCCCACCCTAGGGCTGTTCTCAGGAACTACAGGTTAAGCCTTATTCACCTCTGGGTCCCCGCCCCCCCCACCCCCCAGTATTCAGTGCCAGTCACTAAGTGTTTATTGAATGACTGTATGACATCAGTCATCTAAAATGTTCTTTCCCACAGCCTGCTTTCTTTAAGGCCAGCCTGGTTTCTTCCTGGCAGAGGACCTACAATGGGTCATTCCCATGTGGGCCAGCTGCAGCACACCCCCGACTCATGCGTGTTCTTTCTCGTCTAAAATCCATTGTCGTTTTGCCCCAGGATGGGAGAAAGCGTGAAGGATTTTCTTTCAGAGTACTCCGCAAAGAGATGGGTGCCTATTTGGGACTGATGATGAGGCTAGACCCAGCATCTCCGTGTTTGAGTACTTTTCCCATCTTCAGCCTTCAGCCCATAAAAAGCCGGGGCTGTGGGGTGGCAGTCTGACTAAAGACTGCCGGTCACTCCTCACCTGAGTGTGGTTGGCAGCTCCTGTGAGCCAGCATGCTTTCCAGACTGATGGTCTTAACTAGGCCAACGTTTGATAGTGAGTCAAAATTGTAAGCAATTAAAACCTCCCTTGACATTTAGAGCGTCAGGCACATACTAAGGAAATGTTGTTTTTATGGAGTACACGAGTCCATACATGTAAATACTTTGTTATTAATTATTAATAAAGCATACCATTGTTCGTGGTGGCATCTAGTGATACATGACTCGAGCTCATTTATCAAAGTCTAGTTTTAACCAATATCCAGAATATAATTGCTCCAATCAAATGCATTTGCTTGTCATTTTTTATAGCCAGGGGTGGTTGGACATTTGCCATCTCCCACTCAGAATAATATTGTAGCTAGTGATTACCCGTTGGTTTGGCTTTTAAAGAAATTTAAAACAAATTTATCGGTTGTTGGCTTAAAGATTCATTCGCCTCGCAGAAATACGGTCGCAGATTTCCTGCATTTCTTGAAAACTCTGCTCCCATGGCCTCGCACAGGCATGGATGGGTTTTTCCAGCCACGCTGTGGTCTTTGCCAGCTTGCCAGAGATTAGAACCCGGGCCTTAGCCTTCAGAAAACACGGCTCCCATCCTGGACTGTGAACGTCCGGATCAACAACACATTTCAAACATGCAGATGATGATTATTACAGAAAGGGTGCTTTCGAATCATGCTAATGGCATCAATCTCCAGCACACACTTGCGTAAATTAATTCCGCTTTTAAAATCAGATGCACTGTTAGCAGCGTCAAAGATGGATATTTGACATTTATCACACAGACGAGGACGTGTGGTTTAATTACATGAATTTTCTGTAGAATCTCTGTGGCTGTATAAATAGACGCACAGTGGCGCATGTCCTTGCACGCGTGACCATCAAGTTCACAGCCCTGTCTCCATCCCTTTGCCACAGTGAGGAAAAGAGCGGGGAGGGGCCGTGTGTTACTAGTCAGTCCAGTGGCCCCAGAAACCTCTTCTCCCACTTACCATACCTTTCCTTTCTCGTGACTCCGAGCACACCCCCTCTTCCCCAGAGCTGAGTTCCAAGCCTGATCAGTGGCACTAAACATTAAACTCTTGTCTTTGAGAATAATAGGCTTTGCTTTCTACACCCTCAAGCATGTTGAGCTACTGTGCAGGCTGGAAAATAAAAATGTTCTAATTGTGTCTTTTAAATAAGCATAGGAGTGAATTAATTAGACCATATTTTGTCTTTAGTTGCTTAGTTACACAATAGTATTCCTGAGCACGAGTAAGATAAATTGGCTCTTTTTGTGCTGCTTGTCCCTTAATCATAATTACTGTATTGCTTAGGAGAGTAAAGCATACATAGATTTTGAATTTTTTATTAATAGTCAAAAATATGCATATGATATATAAAGTATATGCTGTTCAACCTGTTTTATATGCTTTTATGTGGGAAGAAGTTTTATTGTGGTGGTAACATTTGCATTAGTTGCTCAAAGATGTAGTTCTGGGAAATACATAATTGAAATGTTTTTGAATTGCTTTTTCTGGCCTTTTCAATCTTATTCAAAATAATAGTGCCTCCAGTCTTGGAGCAGTCATTCTCATTTGATTTAACATCTTTCTTTGCACTGTGTGTGCAGGGCCCAGCCTTAACCCTGCAAAGCCTAGATGGGGCTCCGTGATTCATAGGCCTCAGACATCGCGCCTTATGTTTTTGGGCTCACGCCGTCGGGGGTCGGGGGCAGTGGGGCAGCAGAGCATGAAATGCCCTTTGCCCTTGGCACACTTCCATGTTCCTCGCAGAAATTTCCAGGGTTAGAGATCGTTAAGACTTTGTTTTAAGTGGGGCTGGACGATGCTATGAGCTTGCCTTCTGGGGTCTTGCAACATGGGATGTTGCTACCAGAACTTGGGTTTCTGGCCCCCTACCCCGACCCTCCACCGAGGAGGCAGCAAGAGTTGGACAGCTTGATATAGTTATTGAACAATGGGAGAGTCTGGTTTAAGACCCAGGATGCATGCTGGGTAAATGTATGTGAAAACTGACCCCATTGTTCTGTTGTATTTGAAAAGCAAGTAAATTATTTACAGATATTTGCTAATTAAAGCACATGTTGTTTTACCAGCACAAAAGAACACAGTATAACTGGAGACAAAGAACTAAGTGCAAATAATTTAAACTTGCTAATTCTGTGTATTTTTCTGAAAGGAGGAATATGTTTTAAAAATATGTATAAATACATACATATTAAAGCGTGTGTGTGTGTGTGTGTGTGTGTGGATATTCGGATATGCATGGTGGGTTTTTGTTTGGTTCTGACCCCTACATGGGAAGCCTTGCATGCTACAGCGATAACAGACCAAGTTATCACCAGTTACCTGTCGCTGGGCTTGCCCCAAGCCCCCGTGGGCCATGGGGATGGAAATCATTGTGAAGGAACACTTGTTTTTCCTTTAGTCCAAGCTTTGCTTGCCATCCTCTGGGTTGAGCTCGGCTCAGGGTACCAATGGGAAAAAAACAAACTATCCAGATATTATACCAGAGAATAAAAATGTTCTTACTCACTGCCTTGTTCTCTGACTTTCCTCCACGACAGGCTCAGGTTTAGTTGTTTTTCTTCTGTGACTACCCAACTTTGGTGACATTCTGGTTGGAAATTTGCATTGTGGAATGAGGGCCTCTTGACATGGGGCGAAGGGTTCAGATGCAGAGAAGGTTGCCAAGAACATTCTCATACTTTCAGAGACCTTCTCCTGGCTGCATGTTGGTAGAGACACAGGGGCAGCTGGTCCCTCTGGCTCCGCCATCTGCACGGACATGTTTGGTTTCAGGTGTGACTGGCTGGACATCCCTTGGCTTTGCTGATAAAGAGGATCAGGAAGACTTGCCATGGTTATCTAAGAAAAAGGCTCATGTCTAATTTGCCATGGACATTTGAATAGACTTATAGGACATTCAAGAGAGCAAGTCCAGCCCCCTTTATTTAATGGACACAGAAAGGCCAGAAAAATCTTGGGCCTAGCAGCCAGCACCCTCAGGCACAACAGTCTGCTGCTTTGAGGAAGAAGGGCTGCTCTCTTAAGGTTCTACTCTGAGGAAAATAGGCAAGCGTTTCCCATGGGTGTGTTCAGGGTAGATCATCCCAGTGCTCTTAGACCAGTAGATGGTGCCTCTGTGGGACATGACTGGTATAAAATCACTAATGAGAGTGTGGACTTTAGTGCCAAGGTACTTACCCAAGGGTCAGTGATTAGAAAGAAACCAGGCTTGGTGTTCACAGTCCCCTCTGGACCTTACCTTCATTTCCATATTCTTTCCTGAAGTTAGGAAGGCCCTCTGATGGTATTATTTATGTTGGCTTAAGAAAAGCTTTGCTGAGACAGCGCTCTTGACGGCGAACTGAATTGGCATTTCTGCCACTCTCTGATATTCACAGATGGTTTCTTTCATTCTGAAATGTTTATTGCATGCCTACTATGTGTCATTTCTCTCCAGTGGGGACATTAAGAGTGAACACAATGACTAATGCACAGATAAAAATTTCTGTTCCCATAGAGCTTACTCATTCTCTCATAGTAAGAAGGAAAAAGCAACTTGATTGATTTATCCAAAATGGTGGAAAACCATCCCCATACATTTTGGTCTTAGAAGCACATTCATACTTCCTTCTTCTAAACTTTTCTCTTCTCTTTGTATGCACAACCCAGAGAAAATGCCCCAACTTTCTCTTCTTCCAAACCATCTGCCAAAGTTTTACCCGCAGTGTTTTCAATGAAGTCACAACATTTTCTGTGTATTGAGTAGCTAGGATATGTCAGGCATTGCATATATATTAATAAATAAATTAAATGCTCATTTAATTCTCAAAGAAATTCTCTTAGGTTGGTTGTATTGTGACATTTTCATACTTCATAGATGAGGCAGCTGAGGCCAAAGGAGGTTAAGTAACTTGCCCAAAGTCACGTATAGTGAAGACTCAGAGCTAGGATTGAAATCCAGGTTTTCCTTGATTCTGCCAGGATTGGTGATCTTCATGTCTCCCTATCACTTTAAAATACATTGAGTGACTAACAATGGGACTTTGATTATATACTGACCTAATTCCCTAATTGAGCCTTCATGAATATTGTTTCTTCAGTCCTTCATTTATTTGTTCAGCATATGGCACTTGAAAGCTTCTGTCCTGCTCTCTAGGAATGTGCAGTCCAATTGGCGGTTGACTGATGCACAGATGACTCAGTCATCATACTGTGCACTTGAGGAATAAAACGTTTAAAAGGGCTCCTTAAATCCCACACCCCTCAAGGCAGGCATGTGGTGCCTCTCACACATTGCACAGGAGAGGAGACTCAGCCTCAGCCCCCCTCGAATGCCTTCTGTGTGCAGGCCAGCATGGGGCCCTGGAGAGACAGAGGTGGGGAACCAGGCAGATCCTGCCTTCAGGGAGCTGCCTGTCAGGTGGGGAGTGCATAATTAATCAAACTGTCACATGTAACGGGTTATTGTGTGGCACAGTCAATGTGATGGAGTAAAAATACAGGGACCTCTGACAGGAGTGCCTGATCTTGTTGGGAAGCTTGGTGAAGGCATTTTGAAAGAAACAACATTTGAACTCAGGTCCAGTGAGATTCTGATGATGGTTGGGAAGAGATTTCTTTCCAAGACGTGGAGGTGGGAGCAGTGTCCCTACAGGATGGGTGGAGCCTAATCTCGGTAAACAGGTTAGAGATGCCCACTGCTGCCCACTGGAGGTACCTACTGTTCTCGATGTCATCGAGACACCTAGATAGCATCTTCAGAGGTGATTTACATTGGCCAGCTGTGGGGATGTTGAAAACGGGGTCGGTAAACTGAGGCCCACTGGTCAACTCTGGCCAGCTGCCTGTTTTGTAAATAAAGTTTTATTGGCACAGCTGCACCCAGTTGTTGACAAATGGTTTCTGGCAGCTTTCACACTGTAGTGGCAGAGTTGAGTAGTGTGACAGAGACTGTGTGATACACAGAGCCAAACATATTTACTATGTGGCCCGGGACTAAATTGATATTAATAAAGGTAGTAGTAAAACTAGATGCTTACAGCTTCATTCACGTGATCTTTTATTTACTCCTTACAACAGTAATACCATGAGGTAGGTTCTAGTGTCATCCCCATTTTGCGGGAGGGCCATCTGAGAAGTTAGGCAACTTGTCGAGGTTTCTAAATTCCCTCACCAGGTGAATGACAGAGACTGAATGGGAACTTGAGTTCTCGTGATTCCAAAACACAGATGGCAAAAACATTGCGCCTTCCCGCTAACAAGTGGAGGAAACACAGTCAGTATGAGCAAAGGGGTCTAGAATTCACCGAGGTATTCCTCTGTGAAGTAAAACCTCGCAACAGCTAGATCCCTCTTTCACGGCCCTGCTCAAATGCCACCTCCTCCATGATGTCTTCCACCATGTAGGGGAGAAAGGGACCCAGAGCCGATGCACGTGCATAAGTGCCCACCAGGCCCGGCAGGTGAGACCAAGTGGAGTGAGCCAGGTCTGGAAGAAGATATGATGCTTGAGGGAACGGGGGATGTGCGACTCACTCGAATGTTGTTACTCACATCCTGCTGACCATTACTGGGCAGGAATGTCATTTCATATTGCCAGGCCTTTCCATTTTTCAAGAGACATGTCAGAAATCTAGACTTTTGTGTGAGTGTAGTTGGCACTTTGGTCCAACTTTCAAAAAACACTGGGGGCCAAACAAAACATATCTTCAGTCTGGATGTTTCCCCTCAGCCTCTCCCCCAACCCCAGCTGCCACCTTGCACTCTCTAGAGCAAAGCTTTGGACGATTCAAGTTTTAAACCGTTCTTGTATCTGGCCCATTTTCTGTGAATAAAGCAAAAAGAACCTATTGGTCCTAAAGGGGCAGCAAAGAAGTGAGAAGGGTAAAGCCAGGTAGACAAAGCCCTCACCCTTCTCTCTAGCCAGAGTTCCAGAGGCCTGCGGGTACAGGACTTGAGCTGTAGAAAGAAGCGTGTGCCAGTGGGAATGTGGCCTGGAGTCATGCTGAAGGTATCCTGGAGACGGGAAGCTTGGGAGCAGGCCCTTGAAAATAACTAGGACTCTCTTGGATGGAGCTTTTTGAAGAATGAGTTGGACGGAGGGGGAAACCCTTGACAGAAGAAGCCATAGGAAGGACATAGATAGGAAGGAAGGACATAGCAATATTGGATATGGTCTGCACTGGGCAAGAAGGCAGGGATTTAGTGGAAAATAAGGTAGACAGAGGCCAGACTTTAGGGGGTCTAGCAGGTCAGTCTTCACTTGAATCTGAAGGCCAGTGCTGATTAATAATTTCACATGTGCATTTTTTCTTTCTGGTTGGAATAGAAACTCTTAGTCTAGAAGCTTGAGAAAACCAAACGTGCATACTTACTCTGCCAGTTAGTAGCTGGTTGTCATCTTGTTCTATTTACTTAATCTCTTTGGGATCTCAGTTTCCTTACCTGTAAAATGGGTTCCTCTTGCAGGGCTGTGAATATCAAATGAAATTTATATGGGCACAGAGCACCAAACCATGGCCTGGCTTCTCCTAGGCCTTTAGCAGATGCTCATTATCGATCCTTCCCTTCCTGGTCAGGGGCCAAATCGTAAAGTATTGTCTCAATGAGGTCTGTCATGATGCTAGACTGTTAATAGCTCATTAATAAGTAATGTATTGGTTGAGCCGTTGGACTACTAACTATTATTTGAAAAATGCTAACTAAAAAAACTATCAATTTGAATAGAGTGAAACTTCCTGGCTTCCCATCTGTCCTGAGACTTTTCTGTTTAGGCGCAGAGATTTTGATCCATGTTTGAGGTTTCTGGTCAGGTCTCCGTTCTGTTCTGTACCATTTAGGTCTTAAAGGACATTGAGGGGGCATCTCTCCCATCAGCCACAACAAAATGGGATGAGATGGGGGAATGATGGTGTCAAGAGACAAAATCTGCATTCCAGATGTTCCATCTTGGTGTGCCAAAGAACGTTCAAACCTGCTGCTTCTCAGGTTCCGCCCCCTTCGTGAGGCAACCTCTGCGAAACTGGTGTTGCCTGCCGAATGTGCACAACATTGAATTTATTTCAAATACTCTCACCTTCCCTCCGTTTAAAAAAAGCCTCTCCTATTTCCTATTCTTACCCCCCCCACACCCCCAATTTAAAAACATGTTTCCCCCCTAGACACCTGCTCTCCCTCCTCTTCTTGTGGTGGTGCTGGGGTGGTGGTAGGGAGTGTATTTCACACCCGTCTTAAAATGTGCAAGGGCAGGTTCTTTTAAAAAGCAAAAAAGCACCAGCAAAGGGATGCAAAAGGAAGGGAAGGGGTCCCAGCCAAAATGGCTGGGGGATCTCAGACATAGGATCTTCAAAATAGAGACTGCCTGCTGGGCCATTAAATCCTTTTGCTTTGGGTTAATCCCACAGTGTATATCAGATTACTGAATTCAGATGAAAACACTGCTCTAGTACTCTGTCTCCTCCCCAAATTATTCCAAAATCAAGTGTACATGGGTTATAAATACAGAAAATAATTGAATTCTGTGTGTCTTAAGTGAAATAATCTGTTCCATTCTGTTTCTCGTGAATATTCTCCATAATAGTCTAATTGTGTTTCGTGCTCCTGGGAGCTGAATGTGTGTTCAGCAACAATGCATTGGGTTGTAAAATACGCATCCCCAACTATCTGGGCAGGCAAAAAGAAGGATCTGGTAAAAAGGCTAAAGATGTTTCTCCTAATGCAAATTGCATAAATCACATAAATGGTGGTATCTTTTAAAATTATCAACAGGCTCTGTTTTTCTTTTTTCTTTCCACATATAGGTCCTGTTTCTCACTCCACATTTTTGATGTTATAGATCAGTAATTCAATAGACAGCCAAGCAGGTGTTCAAATCACTCCTGACCCCCCAAATTCCTTAAGTGACCCCTCGAAGCAGTGGAGTGAAAACATTCTCAGCATGTCAGAATATTGAGATATCTCACTTGCCTTAATTTTTTTTTTTGGCCTTAATTTTTAAAAGGCTACTTTTTGCCCTTTTTGTTTGTTTGTTTCTCTTTTTAAGCAAAGAGAAGGCACATCTTGATCCTGGCCATTAGATTGGAGGATTGTGTGTCTACAGGGCCTGCAGACTGTGCTTACAGGCAACACAATTCTGACTGGTCAGCTGTACCAAGGGCCTTCCAAAGATGAATCTGGAAGAGGTGGGAGGAGGAAGAGAGGCAAGGCTTGGGCTTCTTCTCTGGTAGCTAAGGATGTAATACAATACTGCTCTTGAAAAACATTTCTATTTTTAAACATAGGTCTTTTGGCTGCAAATTTTTATTCAGTTCAATTCAACCAATATTTATTAGTATATCCAGGGTACTGTGGGGGTGGCAAAGAGATGAGTAATATCGGCCCCTTTCCCTTCAGTTGCTTGGAGGAGAGAAAACATAAAGTTAGCCTTACTTGGCAAGATTATCTTTTACTCTGCCCCTTGCATCCAGGAAGATATGCTCATATTATTAAATAGCGTTCTTGGAAATTTCTGTGGGTCCCCCAAAAAAGAAAAGGCCTCTTGTATAGGTAGTTGTTTCAGGATTTAGGCAGGCAGGAAGCATTTTTCCACTTCTCAGCAGAAATTAGTCTAATTTTCAAGCAGAGTCAAAACTGGTAGTTAGCACCTTCCTTCATGGACTTTATTTCATTATCATACAAAAATGTGTACATATATACCATATTAAAGACGAGTGTATTGTTATCTATTGTTATATAACAAGTTACCTCCAATTTTTGTGTCTTTGGACAACATTTATTATTCAGTGTTTCTGTGGGTCAAGAGTCCAGGTAAGGCTTACTGGGGTGCCTCTGGCTCAGGGTTTCTCAAAGTTGCAATCACAGTGCCCGCCTGAGCTACGGTCATCTCAAAGCTCACTGGAATAGAATCTACTTCTAAGTGGCTCACTTGCCTGTTGGCAGAACACAAGTCCTCGAGGGCTGTTGGACTGAGGGTCTCATTCCTTGCTAGCAGGTGACCGGGCCTCCCTCAGTCCTTTGCCATGCCCTGTGGGCTTCTCCATGGGCCAGTTCCCAACGTGGCGCTGATTTCCCTCACAGTGTGCGAGTGAGACAGAAGCCACAGTCTTTTCGTAACCTAATCTCAGAAATGACATCCATTTGCCTAATTCTGTTTGTTGGCTACTGTGCAACCCACACTCAAGAGGCTTACCCAAGGGCATGAATACGGGGAGGTGGGCATCATTAGGAGCCAGATTAGCAGTAAGCAATGGAACCAGTCACCGTAAGCCTAAGGCTAGTCTGATGAGGGTTGAATGATATTCTTCTTACCCTATCTAGCTCTTTTTTTCTCTCTCTCTCTCCTTTTGTTGTTGTGTATTCTCCCTGGGTGGTTCCTTCCAAACACCTCCTCACTCTTCTGGGCATTTAATTATAGAAGACATACATGGTAGACAGCAGATTGCCTTAATCTTTTAAAGATTTGTAAGTCTTAGAGCATGTCAACAAGCCATATTGGGTCTTTCTTAAACCCAACATCTCGATCAGTGAATTTGGAGAGTTTTGCTGGAAAGGGCATTGTGTCTGGTGTGATAAGTCTGCCAAGAGAAAGGGAAGGAGGCCCCTGTACCTGGTGTAATTAAACAGGTTCCTTATTGTATAAGAAAATAGGTAGGTTTCATGAACAGTGGTTGAGGAGGGGCGTTAAGTCAGGTTGGTATGTGTCCATGTAAAGACGTAAACATCCAAATGAAAGGGATTGTTGTCCCAGTTTGTTTCTGAGAAGTGGGTCTACAGGAGATGAACATGTCCTCGCTACCCACCAACCTTCTGCATATGTCATAGGGCAGCTGGGATTCCACCTTGTAAATTCTGTGGAAATCGGCTAATTCATGGGAAAACGTATCTATTTCTCTTTCTGGGAAGATGCAACTTGGTTTTCAACCAAGTGTTCAAAACATACATATGTAGGCATTAAAGGTTTGAGAAAAAGATGACAAGAAGCAAATTTTAGTCAATTTTTAACAATGGAAGTTGATTTATTGGGTAGCCTCCATGCTAAACCTACTGGAAACTTAGAACAAAGGAGTGTGGATTCAAATTTAGAAGCATGCATCACCTATAAGGCATGTACCATGGTGTGTGTGTGTGTGTCTGTGTCTGTGTGAGTCTGTGTGTGTGTTTAACCTTGAGTTTGACATTGCACCATGCTCCTCCCAGTGCCTGTGTATCCTCTGTTTTCTCTGCATGCAGTGTCCTATGTTCTCCCCCCATTCTCCCCTCCTCTCCTGACCTTGCTAGCTCCTTCTGTTCCTTAGGGTCTTAGCAGAGAGACCTCCCCAACCACTCGATTTGAAATCATCCCCAGTTCCACCCCTCCCCTGGTCTTCCATTATTGCCTCTTCTAGTTCTTTTGCTTCCAATTTTTTTTACTATCTGGCTCTTAGACTGCCCCAGTCCTCTCTCTGCTAATACACACACCTCACACCATACACTACACATGACACTTAATGACAGTAGGCCCCAGGAAGGTAGGGAATTTCATCTGTTTTATTTCAGACTGACATATAGTTGGTGCTCATTAAATATTTGTTGAATGAATGAAATCACTTATGACAATTTCTCATTATATAAATCATATTTAACTGAGGGCTACCGTTTACCATCTACCCACCCCCCTAGACTGGCCTCCATGAGTTAGGGGCTTCTTCCCCAGCTGTTCTAGTACCTAGCACAGCTCAGAGTAGATGCTCAGAACATCGAAGAAGGGAAGAGTGAATGAATTCTCTGGCAAAGGACTGAAAAGAGAGTAGCCTTCATTTCCTAGGTGAAGGTGAACAAGAGGCCATGGGCACCATGCATTTCGGAAGGGAGCAGCACCGTGTCTTATTCATCCTTATCTCTCCGTGGCTGGTACTCAGCCCAGGGCTCGGCCCAGAGCACAGTCCATACAGGTTAACTGGATCAGATTGAGTTGAGCTAGGGAAAAGCTCAAAGTCTCTCATGACAATAACACTGGTGGTTCCTTCTGTATTCCCTTCTGCAGTTGTTTTGTCAGAATGCCCAGAAGCATGCATGTGTCCATCCATCTGTCCATCCATTGGGTCATTCACTCATTCTTTAAGCTCCACTTGGGAGTGTACCGGCTATTGGAAGGCATGGAAGGCTATGCAGGTTTTCAGCCCTGCTTTCAGAAAGCTTACCTTGAAGGAAACTTGGGCTTCATTCTCTGGGGTTTGTACAATGTCCCTGGGATGGCAGCAGAGTTGGAACTAGGCCATTGGGGTGGCTTGGGTCTGTCCTCTGCACCAGCCTGCACACCACAATCTTCGAACAGGAGTAGAAAGGTCACCAACTGTGGTTGCAAATTGGCTCTTGCATTAATCCTGGCTTATTCAAAAACACTCAGTATTTTTCCAAACTGAGTTTAGAGCTTTTGATGGAAGCCTGAATCATTTACCATGGCAGAGCATATCACCAGTATAGGGAAAACCAGAACTTAAAAATACAAAGCCCCTTTAAGTAATCCAATATAGGATAATTACATTATTAAATAAAGCTGTGGGTTTCAAATTATTCCGCCGCCATTGTACATGTAAGGATAATAGTGTGAACTGTGCGAAGTGAACAGAGCAAAAAAAAAAAAAAAATGTTTAACAAGAGGGAGCATGTCTAAATCATATGTTTATGTTTAAATAGAGACTACACAAAACAGGAAGATTTACTTGGTTTCTACATTAAAGCGTTCTAAATAGGCATGAGGCTTTTGGTGATATGCTGTGAAGACTGCTCTTCTCATTAATGACAGTAGTATGTCAAGACTCCACACCAGATCACCAACAGCCCTGCATCATTCAGACAGCATCCACCATGGTTTTCATCTGCCAACAGGGGCAAAGAGTTTTCTTCTTCCTTTTAGGGTCTTTATGGAATATAGGCCCCACTGAACTGTGTACCCGGGCAGGAGGTAATGTGCCTGTAAAAGTGGGTGAAAAAAGATCAGGAGATGTCAAAGGAATGGTTTGGAGTCGTTCAGCATATTAGACCATCTGTGTTGGGTGGCGGTTGAGTTTGGGTTTTATTGTTATTGTTTGTTGAGAAAAAGTTGAGTTGAGAATGTTCTCAAGTGAACTTTAACACTGGAATTGGGCTCATTTATCTTCTTTTGCTTGTTTTAACGGCCAGAGCTAAGAATATGGGTGCCAAGCTAGTTTTTATCATAGCAACCTCAAAGTAGTTTAAAAAAAAAAAAAGACTGTGGAGTGAAGACCCCATTAATTTGGGAAAGGGAAAGTGGGCAGGCTCAACCATTAACACATCTTTCGGTATACATCAGATACTTGCCTGTTCAGAGAGGAAGTATCTAGGACACTGGGATGCATCTTCTTGCTCTCTGTGTAAATTGTTTTTAATCTTAGGGAGGGGAAAAAAGGCTCCTACGTGGTCAATCCAAAAGGAAAGATATGAAACTAGGCAT
The DNA here is from genome assembly GCF_037043125.1 of Eumetopias jubatus. Classification (NCBI taxonomy): domain Eukaryota; kingdom Metazoa; phylum Chordata; class Mammalia; order Carnivora; family Otariidae; genus Eumetopias; species Eumetopias jubatus. The sequence continues at coordinate 65,466,348 of NW_028274823.1, read as the reverse complement.
TAATGAGAGGATGTTTCTGGAGCTTTCTTTAGAGATGGGCTTCTGGTCAGGGGAGCAGGCTGCAGCCTAACAGGTTTTAAATTAACTTGTATTAAAAATGTATTTAGGAAAAAAAAATGTATTTAGGAACATAAAATATTTAGGATTTTGAATTACTTGTTTGATACGCAAATGCCTTCGGCTATACTGTGAAGGATGGTTGCATTACATCTGACAAATCACACCTCAGAGCAGTCTTCTGTTTGCTTACTCCCTCTAATTGTGCCAGGATGGATTTCCAAAGTTCATTGAGCCACAAGCTTCACCCAAATGTCTGCGGGGAGGGAGGGAGGAAGGAGGTTGGAAGAGAAGGGGCTGGCTTGGGAAATTGGAACCCAATACACTAATGAGCCTCCATGGCAAATCCATTTCACCATGTTCAGGGAGTCAAATTAAACCTTAGCACATACTTGAGAGGATATCTTCATCACTCAGACGACAGAAAATTCTTCACATTTTTAAATAGCACATGAATGGCAATTCCTATAATCTTACTTTGGGGACAAAAACACAATACCAATCAAAAATTAAAATCCCTTTTGTTGCAAAATGACCTTAAATCCCAACCCTTCCCTCCTCCCCCAACCCCCAGGACACTGTTAGGGGAGAGTTCCCTTATCCCAGGGTGGGAGTAGCGTGGAGCTTCACTAGAGAAAGGACCGTAGAGAGCAATTTGCCAGCAAGACGGGGGTGGGTGCTGCCAAATCTGGTTTCCGGTTCCACCTCAGTTTTCTTATCTCTAAAACGGGCCTGAGAACACCTACCTCAAAGAGTCCTTGTAGAGATCAAGTAAGAGAAGGTCTGTTAAATTCATGGATTAGTGTCTGGGTAAAGTAAAACATCGCAGAGTTTTCCACTGCCCTCTCCTCAAAGACTGAGGAGAATGACTTAGAAGCCCAGACATTAGTAATTGCTTTCTGGCCCAGCTTCCCCCTGGAGGTACCCAGCAGCTACAGGGGTATCCACTGTTCTCTGACAAAGAATTAAGAAGAGTTAGGAATACACGCAGCAACTCACCAGTGGCATATGGATACCCCTCGCCCTCACTCCCTCATTTTCAGTTAAAGCCATGTGATATAGTAATGGTAATAGCCATTATTTCTTGGGTGCCTACTCTGTGCTGACCATTGTACTCTGATAGCTTCAACATCCTTTACTGCCCTAGGAGGCAAGTTTTTTTTTAATCTTAATCTTTTTTTAATCTTATTTTCCCCCATTTTTTAGTTAGTTTTTTTTTTTAAGTAATCTCTACATGCAACATGGGACTCGAACTCACAACCCTGAGATCAAAAGTCAGATGCTCCACTGACTGAGCCAGCCAGGCACCCCACCCCCCCAACCCATTTTTTAGAGGAGACCTTGGCAAAATGATGCCATGTCCCAAGATGAATGTGGACATTAAACCTAGTAGAGCTGCATTTGAACCTGGGGCAGGCGGACTCCAGAGCCAGTGCTTTCTAAGTGTCCCTTCATTTCTCCAAACACGGAACCATCCAGAGATGGTGTACCATTAAGATAAGTAGTTTTTGTATGCTTTAGGCACAGCATAGTCCTTGGCTCCTCGGGAAGTACGAGAGAAGTAGAGATTAAGCGAGGATACCTGCCGCTAAAAAGTTTCTGCAATGCAGGTGTTTACTGTAGAACATGGAATTACACAATTCAGCATGAAATTGTGGTGCCTCATAAAGATTTACCATCATGTCACAGGTAATAAGAACAGGAATTCCCAGTCTGGGGACCAACTTAGTGTTGATATCATTTTATTTTGTCTACCCAGTACATTAAAAAACAACTACTACCATCTATTGCCATCCTTATTTCTGAGGAAAAATGGATATTATTACACCAGATGAAAGGAGGAGGGACAAAGTCTTAAATGGGAAGAGTGGGCAGGGGCCCCGCTAGGTCAGCTCCTTCTCCAGAACAAAGAATATTTTAAAAACTGCTCCCTTCTCTTTGCTCTCCGCCCTCTGTTTCACTGGTTTGACTCCATGAACAGAGCTGCTGGCCCTGTGGTTTCTAGTGGGGTTCAGCCAGAGAGATGCCCTGCCAGGATGGGGGTAGGAAGGAGGATGAAGACAGGTAATTACCTGTCTTCCCTTTCCCATTCCCTTTTCTTTCCTGTGCGGTTCCTCCAGGCTCTTGGTGTCCCTCCAGGGAAGGGTCACCACCACTGGTAGAGAAGGGTCTATTCCATCCTAGTCACCACTCGCTCCCTGCTTTGACCCTTTGACCTACAAGTGATGATAACTGACCTGCCCTTAGCCCAGGTCCCTGTACTATCTATCTCTTGTGGCTCCTTTACATCCCACCAGCACCTTTGTCATCAGTGCCTTCCTAAAATCTTCCTTGGATTATCATTTCACAAGTATTCTCTTTCCTGCTCGGATCCTACACTGGTAGAAAGATCGTCCTAAAGATCTAGCAAATGGAGCTGTATTGTCTTCCTTTTTCTCATTTCATGACTGGCCAGTGAAAACTTCGTCTTGTCGACCCACGTTACCATTCTGCCCTGACTTTGTTGGACTTCTGACTGGCAACCCTGTGCCTGTAGAGTGAAACCTTTTACTTGCTCTGTAGGTGTCCTGTTAGTGGAACACACCAACGTCTTAACTGGGAGAGTGATCGGCCACATGAGCATGAGAGTGGCCAACCCAGCCAGGCCCAGTGGTGGCACTGTCTTCCCCCTGCACGCTGTGGGCACACCTGCCTACCACAGCGGTGAGGGCACAAACGGATGTGCTTGCACTGGTCTTTCCGAATATTAGCATTTAACAGGGTTTTGGTTTTTGTTTTTTTCATTTTTAGTTTCTATCTAGATGAAAAGATCCCACTCCTGTGAAACCAATTAGACTATTATTTTGGTTTCACTATTTATTTAGCTAACATCACCTGTTGGCATGTTTGTGTTCCTAACATTTATCACATTGCAATTGCTACAAAGAAAATTTTAAAAATCTAGGATGTTTGGGGAACATTGAGGTGAATATGCTGTTTTCCTGTTCTCATTCCATCCTCTCTCTGCCAACCCCTTTGATGTTACGTTTATGTGTTCATAATACTTTAGGCTTTATTAACATAGCTGAATATAGTTATCCTTTTTTTTTAAATTTTATTTATTTGAGAGAGACAGCGAGAGCAAGCAGGGGGAGGAGCAGAGGAAGAGAGATAAGCAGACTCCGTGCTGAGCATGGAGCCCCGCGCGGGGTTCGATTCCACGACCCTAAGATCATGACCTGAGCTGAAATCAAGAGTGGGTTGCTTAACTGACTGAGCTGCGCAGGCGCCCTTGAATATAGTTATCCTAAGCAATGATCTGTTATTGGTTACCACATGGTATGTTATAAGGAAGGTTGTATTCATGTTCTCTCTCCTGAGGAATGATATATTTATAAAGATAGAGGTTTATCTGTGTGTCAGAGAGACCCAGAATTAAAATTGTTTGGATAAGTCGGGAGTTCAAAATCTCTCTTGTGTCACAGCCTACAGATAGGTGGTTCAGGCCTAGTAAGGTGGCTCTGCACCACGAGGTTGCCTAGAGACCCAGCTCTTTCTGTCTTTTTCTCCTGAGAGATTTGTCCTCATGTGTATTGTCCAAAGGCGTATCCATTCCCTTTAAGGCCATGACCTGGTAGTGGCACACATCACTAATACTCATATTTTTTTTGGTGAGAACTTGGTCACATGGCTGCACCTGGCTATAAGGGAAGGTGGGGAAATGGTGTCTTTATCCTGTGTACAGCAAATTAGCGGTTTATTACTAAATGAAGACTAGATATTGGGGGAAGGCTAGCCGCAGTTGGGGGATGTTAAATTTCCCTTGTGTCGGGTAAGATCTTTTCTTACGATAAGCTAAGTGGGCTGTGCAGTTCCACTGGGCTTGAGTTGATTCTGAGACTTCAAAATGACAACATGGGACTGGAGTCTAGATGAATTTCTGGAACTAAACTGTAGAATGTAGTCATAGGCTTGGAAGGCAAATATTGGAATTCCCATGGAGAATGATTTCTTCAAAAAGTAACATGCAGAGAAAGACGATCTGGACCCAGACTACATCTAGGGATCTATGTTTCCTACATTTTCCCAGTAGGGAGATGGAATAATGAAGAGAAATTGAACCAAGCAAAGAAATAGAGAAGTGGTAGGTGTTAGGTGGGTGTTCTTCATGGATCCATTGAGTATTTGCCCATCTCATGAGCAGCCACTGACTGCCTGGTCTGGGCGGTCTTTTCAAGGATGCTTATCTAGTGAACAGCTTTGGAAGACAGAGCAAGTTTCTTTCTCCAGAACAAAGGGCAGGCATGATTACTGATCAGTGTTAAAGATTTGGGTTCCCTGCACTCAGGGTCCTACTCCTATAATGCACCCCACTTCACATGCACGTGTCATCTCGCCCTCTTTGCATCTCATTTTGGGAATTAGGTATTGAAGAAACAACACAAACATGATACTTGGACTGCAGCTGTTGCTGTGAACAATAAACCATTCTTTGTCTCTGACCAGGAGTCTTGTGTCCTCTGCCAGCATCTGTAGAACTGTGGCAGGCCAACTTGTAAGTTTGGAAAGAGAGTAAAATCTCAGACGCTTCATAGTTCTTAACAAGGGCGAGAGTTTTGTCAAAGATCGGGTTGTTCGTTATCAAATGCCACTAAGAGGTCAAAGAAAATGAAGAATAAGGAAAGGTCTTGGTTTCATGATATAATACAATGGTTCTCGAAGTTTTTGGACTCAAGGCCCTTTACACTCAAATTATTGAGGATGCCAAAGAGCTTTTGTTTATATGGGTTATATCTATTGATATTTACTGCATTATAAATTAAAACTGAAAAATAATCTAAAGTACTTGGTAACTCATTTAAAAATAAAAACAATATGACATCCATATGTAGCAAAAAATGAATGTTGAGCCGCATCTCACAAACCTTATACAAGATTAAGTCAAAATGGATCATACTTCTAAATGGAAAGCTACACACACAGCTTTGGGAAGGAAACATAGGAGAAAGTGCTTATGACCTGGGATTAGGCAAAGAACTCATAGGTACAAGCGTAAGGCCACAATTCAAAGGAGAAAAAAAACTGCTCAAATTGGACTTGATCAAAATTTAAAACTTTTGTTTTATTGAAGACACTGTTAAGAGAATGAAAAGACAGCCACAGAACGGGAGAAAATATTTCCAAATCCCGTATCTGACAAAAGACCTGTATTCAGTAGATACAAGAACTCTCAAAACTCAATGGTAAGAAAACAAACAGCCCAATTTGAGAAATGAGCCATAGACTTCAACATGTGCTTCACCAAAAAGGATATACGGATGAAAAAGTAACACCTGAAAAGATGTTCAACATCATTAGTCGTTAGGGAAATGAAAATTTAAAACATGATGAGAAGCCACTCCATACATATTAGAGTGGCAGTAATAAGTTAATAAACAAAAACCGTATTAAGTGCCGGCCAGGAAGAGAAACGACTGGAACTCTCCTCCATTGCTGGTGGGAGTGCATAATGGTACAGCCACTCTGGGAAACAGTCTCTGCAAAATTAGATAGACACTTACCCATCAGTCCCTCTTCTGAGTATTTGTTCTAGAGAATTGAAAATGTCTGTTCACAGAAAAAGCTTGATGTGAATGTTTACAGCAGCTCTATTTGTAGTCCCCAAAGTTGGAAACAAGCCGGTGTCCCTCAGTGGGTGAATGGAGAAACAATCTTATGACACATCCATGTCACGGGAGATAGTACTCAGTGGTGAAAAGGAACAAGCTGTTGATACATGCAGCAACATGGATGTATCTCAGAGGCGTTATGCTGAGTGAAAGAAACAGTCTCAAAAGATTTCAGATGGTATGATTCAATTTATATGACATTTGGAAAAGAGAACTCGATAGCAAGAACATATCAGTGGTTGCCATGTGTTAAAACTCATAGAACTGTACATCAAAACAGGAAATTTTTAAAAATGAAAATAGCAATATAAACCCATTATGTAAGTGCCACATTTTTATGAAAATTAACCATATTTTGAAAAACAAAAAAAATCAGTAAAAACAGTAGCATTGTTTTCCATTTTTACAAGCTCTTGACTGTCTAGCTTAATAGAGACAGCTGGGTTCTCATATCTGCTTCTGCATTTACTCTCCTGCCTTACCATATGTCATATAGTGTCTGGAAAACCCCACTATACACTTGAAAGAAAGTAAGACTGAAAAAAGCAAATAATGTCTTAGTATTATTATGATTTTTGTTTTGCTTCTGTGGACCACCTGAACTAATCTTGGGGATTCCCCAGGGTTCCTGGACTACGCTTTGAGAACCACCGACATAATACACTGTCCTAAATTTCACTCATTTTCATAGCATCTTGTCTTTTATCTTTTTTTTTTTTTGCCATACCCGCATGTCCTGTGTTTACTTAATGGTTTTGTTCAAATTGGCCTATTTTTTTAACTTAAATTTATTTAAAGAGGAAACTTTCTAAATCTCCTATAAATGGAAAACCAGTACTACTTTCCCATAAATGGAAAGTAACCACAAAAATAAATAAGCAATGAGTAACTTTAAAAAAAAAAAAAAAGTTTACCCGTGAACCATCTACACTCATCTCTGCATGGTACACTTTGGACAACATCAGAGCCGAGGACTCATGACAATGAACGTGTCGCTAACTCTGACATCCCACTTCATTTATGTTGGCCCATTTAATCCTCGCAATTATCATGAGCGGTAGATAGTCTTATTGTCCTTTTTTTAAAAAAATACATAAAATGGAAGCACAGGGAGGTTAAAGAAGTTTCCCTGTGCTTCACAGTGTAAATTGCAGGCCTGGAATTCAAACCCAGGCAAAGACTTCAGAGTCCAGGATGAATGCTATGTTGGCAGTTAGGAAGCCTGGAGGCTTGTCCAGGTCCTATCGGAAGGTGGTACGAGGCTATGTCATTGAACCTCACTGTCCTCGTCAATAACATGAAGGAGGTGGACCAAATCAGGGTGTGCTTGTTTACCCACTGGCCGGCAGCCCCGGCAGGGGGGGGGGGGGGCGCGGTGGCAGGCAGGTGAGGGAAACATCGACTGACTATAAGGCAGTAGGGAGTGATGGGTCACCCGTAAACTAGAGATCTCCCATCTTATCTAAAGAAAGCAACCACTTTAAACTGTTTTTGTTTCTGCTTTGTTTATTGGCGGATACCTCTTTTTTATTTTATTTTATCTTATTTTACTATTTTGTTTTTCTTTTATTTTATGAAAAGATGGAAGTCTGGACACCTTGTGTGAAGTTTCCCAATTTTTAGAACACGTGGGGAGGCCAGCAATACATAGGCTAATTTGTGACTTCGTAGCTAGATACTTTCCTCTGACAGAGAGGGTTCTGGGATGGCATGAGCTCTTTTTATACAGTGGTAGACACAAAATCCAAACTACAGAAACAAGCCACTTGAAACAGTGGCAAAAGGGGATCTAGACTTCGATAGCCTCTCAACACAGCCTCCATAAATATTGCTGGGGAACTGGGTTAACTGAAAAGCCAAGGTACATTACGAGAATAACAAAGTGTATTTCTTTGTGTTCCTTTTGTGTTGTATTAGAGTAAATCAGCAATATTTATCCAGTGCTAATTCTTGGTTTGCAGAGAGCTAATGTAATCATGAGACGAGCTTATTGTAATTCTTTTCTTAGACATAGAAGCTTGCCCAAGAACGGCAAGTATTAGGAACTTTAGTCAATGCTTGCTCAGAATAGTAAATATGAACATGTGATTTATGCCATTGTGTGTACAAAGCAATGTTTCCTGAGACATTTTCTATATATATGTTGGCTGTTTTGTTTTTTGGGTTGGTTTGTTGCTTCCCCTCCTCCGCTTATCAGATTTCCTTCTAAATCCTGGCATTTGACAATGTTGCAAGGCCAGTTTCTCTGTGAATCCACAGTAAAACATACTGGTGGTTGCACAATTCATCCAAACTTGGGTTTATGGCTTACGCGAGTTTATGTGAATCCCTGCATTTGTTTTCATGTATGTGTGTATGTTCATGAAGTCAGCTTCTGAGAGAGAGAAAAGGAGGGAGGACAAAATCTATAGACTGAATCTTGAAGGATGGGTTTGTTCATCAATGACATCATAAGGATTGTATTTTCTCTTCGTTAATAAACTATTTGTTTGGCGGGCGCTGTAAGCCAGCCAGGGCTAGTCATGCCATTTCTTGGAAAAGATCTGAAGCAACTGGTAATTGAAATGATAATCATTTGATCATAGTTAGAGCTATTTGAAAATAACACTCATCTCCAAACTGGTCTCGTCTAGGGAACCATATTTGGTAACATTGTTGCCAAATTCCATCTTTGCTAATGTTGAGACTTATATACCCTGATACTTAATTATTTTCCAGCATATTCTAAACTTGATTTCTGGTGTGCCCTGTCCAGAAGCTGTTCCCATATGCTTTGAAACAATACCCAGCCTGAATTTTCATTCTGACATTTAATAATCACCATGTAATAGCTATAAAATGCGTGACAACGACAGATCTTTTATTTCAAGAGGATGGTGTAGTGAATCTGAGTGAAATCATCCGTTGAAATGGTACTTTGTAATATGCTCCATTGTTTATAAAGTACTGAGTTTTTTTTTTTCTTGAGCAGAGGATAAAAACAGTTTCCACTTTGGGTCCCATTCAGTGGAAGTTCATATTTAATCATGATAAGAGAAAGGACTCCATTACGAAAGTTTTACTTTTCATTTTTGATAGAGTATTTATTTTGTTGCTGCCTAACAAACTTTGTTCTCAGAAGCAGCTTGGAACTGGATGAGGAAAAGTGAAATTTTAGATCCTACCTTAAAACAATTTTAAAAAACTAAATCCAGGGTTTCTTATTGTGTGAAGCTTATCTTAATAAACCCTTTTTTGTTTGCTTTGGAGTAGCATGTGCAGTACTGTGTGTGTGTGTGTGTGTGTGTGTGTGTGTGTGTGTGTAGGTGGGGGAGGAGGAGGAGGAAAGAGTCATGTTTAACAGCAAAATTAGCCAAAATCACTTGTGAATTCCTTTTGTTTAGTAGCTTAGAGACATCTTCCTGTTGTTGTTTGTCAAAAATATTTCTAAGATTTTGTAAGCTTAGGGGTTTTCACAGCTAAGCTTTCTTCAGAAATGTGAAGTAAAAGAAATAAAAAAGTCAGTTCAAGTTGAAATGTCAAATGCTTCAAATAATTTAACTTAAAACCCAGTGAGATGATCTTCTTAAGTCTTTTCCAAAGAATCTTCCGGTAAGAGAGGCCCTCCTTTGCTCCATGGATGGATATCTATTAAATATCTTGCTGGATTAAATCTGAGTCAGAAAAGTTGGTTGTTTCCTGGAAGCAATTAGAGATGCTTAAAATTCAAATTTATGATCCATACGAAAAACTTAAGTTTCAACTACTTTTCTTAGATTCAAAGGCTTTCTCCTCACTCACCCTCTCTCCCCTTACCCCATATATATTAAAAGAAAAAATCAGTTCATTTCTCAACTTACAAAGTTTTTAAGAAACATGAGAATGTGTAAGTTTCTTTCAGTGGGAAGCACATAACATTTATGAAGTATTTCTTTTGGGATTACATCACAGTTTTATTTAATTTTTAGGACAAAAGTTAAATTCAATATTTGTGTATAAGCCAAGGGAAAATGTACCATAAACACAGGAATTTGGGGGTGAGTCAGAGTTCCAAGAATCCCAGATTTACTTAGACCATTTATATAGAGACAGGCTAACCATTAGTCACCTAGTTCTCACTTTTTACTTTTGCAATTAACTGCACCTAAAAATTAGCTTTCACCCGAGCGAGTGGTCAGATGGGCAGAGTGAGCTTTGGCACCTAGCATTAAAAATGGCTATCAGAATTACTGCCCAATTTTTGGGCACTTTCTTACCGTATAACAAATAGATCTTCTACATTATTTTTCAACTAGACAGCTAGCCGTGAAAAACCCTTGAAGTGAATTATTGAAGATACTCTGTCACCAACAAGCCCATTGTCTGCTTGCATAAAGTTAAACCACTCAAATAGTATTTCAGAGGGGCTTTGTTGAAAATTTATCATTTGCCTCCCAGCCACCAATAATGTTTTGTTCTTCCCTGACCACCTCTTGTAGGATGAAGTCATTGCTGTTTCCGAAAAGGTAATTGTGAAGCTTGAAGACCTGGTCAAGTGGGTACACTCTGATTTCTCCAAGTGGAGATGTGGCCTCCAAGCTGGCTCCGTGAAAACCTCGGCCTTGGGGAGGAATGGACAGAAGGAAGCTTTGCTGAAGTACAGGCAGTCAACCCTCAACAGTGGACTCAACTTCAAAGACGTCCTCAAGGAAAAGGCTGACCTTGGTAAATATAATTTGTACTTCAAATCGCATGTGTGGGCGTATACACTAACCTACTTTGTTGTTGTTGTTGTTCACAGACCTTTCTGGAAACCCTGTCATATAGATAATCTTATATAGATAAAAAATTTCTTTGACCTCAAAGTATCCTGGGAATATGTATGGACAGATTGTCTGGTGTGTAAGGGATGGATGCTGGCTGCCAGATTGCAGGGCCTTCTCCATGCGGAGCCCCGTGCCAGGAACTGGGTGATATAACACATGGCCTTAGGCAGCTTCCCGTTGGTGTGAAAGCATAAGACTTCATTAGGGTGCCTGAGATTGAATTAAAGAAGAGTTTAAATATTTGTTCTAAGGAGATAGTATGACATCTATTAACACCATGTCAGAATTTCATGTGTTTGTTTACATTGGGTGGAAAACAGAGCGAAGAAGAGAGAGGAGTTACTTAATGTGGAGCAGGAGAGCAATGTCAAATTGTTTAACCTCCTAGCCTCAGTTTCCCCACCTGAAAAAGATGGGCACTTTAACACATCACTGAGATTTAAGATATAAAGGGTTTAGCACAGGGATGATTGGTGTATGCGAGGGGCTCCCTAATTAATTCTGTTGCTTTAACTTAACGCTTTCATCTCCCGAGACTTTTTGTGACCTTTTCTTTTTTTTCTCCCCCTTCTGTTTGTATCTCCCTGTGGCATTCACTGACTTGTTCTCCTAGCATTGCTCAAGACCAAAGTTGTTGACCTCTGAGTTAGACTAGTTATTTCCTCTTTAGGCAAAGAGGAACTTCACTTTTAACATATTAAGGCATCGTTTTCTTTCATTCTCGCACAATGCTGATGTTCATAGCCCTATTTTATGCCTTAATGTCCTGTTTTTTTTAGCCTAGGATTTAACTATTACAACAAACCTAGACTATGTACTTAATTGGCATAAAGAGACTGCATAACAGCAGTGACTGTCTTCTGTGTGATTCCGATTTGTGATGAGCTGTACTGTGCTTTGGGAATCATATTAATATTTTCTTGCAATATGAGTCAACGACTAACAGTTTCCTGTCATCTTTTGGTAGATGTCAGGCGGTAGTATTTTGGACATGGCAGCCTGACTGTCATGTGTACAGGTAGGGAAAATTATTAATCTGGTGGTTTTATTTTAAAGCCCCCAAATTGTTTTTTTACTCTCTTTCCTATATATGCTGTTACACTTCCTAATTTCATGAACACAGAGTGACTAGTCTTCTGATGTGTCATAATGGTGAATAATACATCTCTTGTATTACTTTCCTAATGTACGCTCTAAGTTGTATTGCTGTTGTCTTGTATTTTCCCTAACATTAAGACTTTTGTTTGTTTGTTTGATTTTTTTTTTTTTTTTTTTTAGTCATGGAATATACTGTTACTAATAAAAAACTAAACAGGAAACCCACGGGGGACCAAAGGATGTGTAGATGGTTAAGCTCGATGTCACACGTATAAACAAAAGTATTTATAGCAGAGTTGTTTTCTGTTTAAAATTGATAGTCTATTAATGAATCTGAAGAGAAACTCAATCCCTTAATTCTTTCAAAAGATTTAGAGGGTTTGATCTTACTGAATTCTAAAAAATGTCCATGATCTACTTTTTAATAATTGATTTCAGAAGAAATTGATTTATAGTGAATATTCAGAGTACTGAGTGGTTTTTAAATCTAGTTGTTCATCGAACTCACTAGGGGAATTTTAAATATAATGCTGATTGCTAAGTCCAGCTTCCCCAGACTCTTCCTTCAGTGGGATTGAGGCAAGGCCAAGGAATGTGGACTGATAAAAGACTTTCCAGGTGATTCTGATTTTGGTGTGTTTTTTTTTTTTTTGGTTTCATTTGGGAAACAGCACTACAATTAGTGCTGAGGAAGGGAAAATAATCAACAGGAGACTGGATGGGGAGGCTCTCCTCTGATGAACAAGAAATACCATGTGCTTTTTCTTCCTTTCTTTTTTTAAATGTAAAATACCCCTTTAAGGATAGTATTTGGGGCCCTGAAATTCTACTCAGTTGGTATGAACTGTGGGGAATTTGAGACAAATAGCTTTTGTAATTGGAATGCACACTGTGTTGTAATAATGTGGAAAGAGAAACAAAAACTTTCCTTAATGTAATGAGTTTCCATTATCTGCCTGATCTAAGGTTTACAAGTCTACATTGTTAGGATTTATATTGGGGAGATAGGGGGTGTCATTTGCTGTACGCATTCCTGTCCCAGCAACTTTCTCTTCAACCTCTTCCTTTCTCTGTCTGCAACATCAAAATATTTGTTGTCTGTACTTTTCTTTCTACACAGTGGTTTTCTTATCTCTCTTTCTCTTGGCCACACTGAAACCACTTCCAATACCACATTGTTAATGGAAGTTCACACACTTATTAGGTTTTTCCTTCTGTAGAACACTTCCAACTCCTCATTGTTCTTACCAAAGAAAGAAGATGAACTCTGAGATTATTTAAGACCCCCCTCTTTTTTTTTTTCTGGTGGAAGTCAGCAAAGAAGGGGAAGATCTCACCTTTCTTGTGGCTAAAATAAAACTCCAATACGTTATGTTTTTAACCGAAGTATTTCATCACGTTAAAACATCAATAATGACAAAATAATTAGGTTGACTCTTAAAGAAGGGATTTTGTCAGGCGCCTGGGTGGCTCAGTTGGTTAAGCGACTGCCTTCGGCTCAGATCATGATCCTGGAGTCCCGGGATCGAGTCCCGCATCGGGCTCCCTGCTCAGCGGGGAGTCTGCTTCTCCCTCTGACCCTCCCCCCTCTCATGCTCTCTCTCTCTCTCATTCTCACTCTCAAATAAATAAATAAAATCTTAAAAAAAAAGGGATTTTGCCATCTAAAAGCTAATTAAAGAACTCTTCTTGCTCAATGTTTAGGTAGAATAAGTTCCCTTTAATCCCAGTTTGTGTCACTTCCTGTCTCTCTCTGAAGAGTAAAAAAACAAGAATGTTCTCACAAATGTGTGTCTGCCAACAAATTAATACTCCGCAAAGAGAAACTCTGCCCCAAATGGCAGCTTCCAATAACTGCTCTGATTCGAAACACAGCTCTTATGTTTTTTATCCCCTGCCCCTTCAAGGACAATATTTGTGGATATCATGTTTGCTTTTTACAAATCTGTGCAGTTTTCGTTTAAGATTCAAAATGACTGGTGATGAAAATGACACATCTAGATAGTGGGAAAACCAATAATCTTCAAAAACACTCCTGAGATGTGTTAGAATGACTTCGTCCCCTTTCCTCCTCTTTGTCCTTTTCAAAGAAAGAAAGTTCACTATGAAACCAATTCAAATTGTGACTTTACTCTTTGAGATACTTTACCTTCTCTCAGACGGTTTCATACTGAAGTTTATAGGAAAAGAAAAAAAGAGAGAAATGAGCTATGTTAAAATAGGAGGGTTAAGGAATGTATTATTCATAAGCATAACGAACACAGGAACCTGTTTTTCCAGAAGAATCGGGTTGATTAAATCATTCACTATACAAGCTTCTAGTTATTTATTTTTGTCTTTAGAATTACAGTACTTAGCTTTTGTAATAAAGTGGACTTGAGACCCATATTTGGTATGGCAGTTGGAAGTCGTCAAATGAAGAATTATTTCATTTTACAAAATTTTTAGCAACTAAGGAATATAAACACTATCAGTTAAACATAGCAAACTTACATTTTTTTATTCCTTGGGCTATAGTTTGGGGGAAAAAATCAAATTATTTTATATAACTCTGCTTCTTACAGAGTTCCTTTAAGTGAAGTATGAAAGCTGCAGTGTAAGCTTTATTGGTCTGTAAATGTGTCATTATAGTTGGACTACATTTATATGCTTTGGATTGTTGTTTAAGCCAAGAAAATATGTCTCTACAGGTTGACTTTTTATTGAAACCCTTTGAGGCATACAACAGAATGTATTTTAGGCCAAGGTTATTAAAACAGCATTTTCATTTTTTTGCAGCAGACTCATTGTCAATTATGCTGCCACAAAGTGTCTGTGGATGGGCAGTTATGAATGGTTTCATCTCCAAGTGTGTCTCTAGAAAAAGAAAGAAAAGACAGAAGCGTCTGAGCTGAAATTGAGAAAAGAGACCAAAGGATGTGGGTGTGGGTACAGCTGAATTTAATGATGGGGGTTCCCTTGGTTCAATTTCTGTTTCTGAAGGCCCATCAGACTGGGAAAGTGTGGCTTCCCCTGTCCCTTCTGCTGCTCGGATTTTGTCGTACTCTGGGGAATAAGACAGCATGATGGTGTTGAAAGTGCAGTGGGCAGGAGGTCAGGAGACTCTTGGCTCCACCTGTCCTGGAGATCTGTCACTTCCCGGAACAGTCACTGTATGTTTACATTTTTAGGTTCCTTGGGTGTGAAATAGGTGTTAACAGTGTATACCCTGCTTTATCTCACTCAGTATTTGAGAAGACCAACTGAGGAATAATTAGTTAGTGTCAATGGAAGCATTTGTGATACTGATGTCCTAGTATGGTCAGCATGTTATTATCAGAAGGAGGTTTTGTATGATAGGGAGCTATGCAGTATTTTAGTTTATTTGTCCCTTTTGAACTCTCCTAATCACACGGTCTAGTGTTGAGGGCAGGGTTTACTTTCATTATTATCTGCCTCAATAGAAGACTATTATTAAAATCCTCCTGGATATATATATATATATATATAAATAATAAAATGATATTTTATATGTATATTACATATTAAATATAAAATATATCATACATATGTTTTATATGGTTCCTTACATATAGATAGGTATATTTATATGTTATATAACTTTTTTCCTCTTGAAAATTTTGTCAAAACAAGCTGGGCCATGAGTGGCCAGTCGTGTCAGTGACTTCTCAAGTACTTTTAGTTAGAAATTGACTATAGTCTTTGCTTGGAAATTCTGGAGGCCTTGTATTTCAAACGGTTATTTCAGGTCATTTTTGAGTTTGATATGTCAAACTGCTTCCTGGGGTGTGGATGTGGGTAGGATTCACACTCTGCATTGAAGAAAACAGTTTAAATGTCTCCAGTAAGAAGCATGCTAAGGTGCTGACAGTTTATCATAATGAGGATTTTTCACCTGATACATCTAATGAACTTACTAGGATTGAAGACATGCTTTATTAGGCCAGTCCTTTCCTTCCTTCCTTCCTTCCTAGATGAAAACTTTGTAGGTATATTACACAGTCTTGTGAGTTTATTTGGCGTTTATATTTTATTTATATTTTAACTTCATTGCTGGGTTAGCTGTACTATTTTCCTCAAGGTAGAAATTTGTGAAGTTTCTTAGATGATATATTGTTGAATTATTCTATTCATGAATATCATGAGGAATCCCTACAGAAGGGCCTCTTCACTGAAACAGATCTGGCCTTTATAGAATCTTTGAGTTCAAAATAGAAATCAATTACCCATGGAGCTTATCAGAAATTTTTAAAGGTACTTTCCAAAGGATTTTCTCACGAGGCCCTCTGACGGTATTGTTGTGTGAGCCACACATTCTTTAAAGAAGCTCACCGTGGCACAGTTAACACTGAAGTATGCTGTCCAAGGGCCAACATGGCTGTTTCTTCGTGAGGTTGCTTCATGTGATTGTAAATTGACAGTCCAAAGGACCTTTGACTGGAGTATGTTCACCTTTCCCAGAGTCTGTATCTAAGACATTCAAAGCTTTAGAACAACTTTTCTAAGGATCTGGGAACAGATCAGGGAGGTTATTTATTTTCATTCTAAAGTTGAAATTCAGCTTGCCCATGTAATCAAACTGTTGAACATTGTCCTGAAATAATGGTAAAATGCGTGTGTAAGAAGTGTCTTGAAAAAATGACAATCGTGTATTTTGTCTGCACTCAGCCATCTCGGCTGTTCCTGCTGGAAAGCAAGTCGGCAAAATCCACGCATGTGTGAGCCAGTCGGCAGCTGGTCATGGATATTGCTGTCTGGATACTTGTCTTGCCATCACTCATGATGGCTCATTCCAAGTTAAGACCCTCTCGTTTGGAATTTCTGTTGACTTGTGGATCTTCTGGTGTTTTCTAGAGTAATGAATGCATTTTAGGATTCCGTATTCTATTTTCTTTTGATAGTGGACTGAAGATGGATAGTCAACAGAAGAGAAGTTAGTAGAATTTAAGAGTTTATTCTTTTAGAATTAGAGATGTCAGGGCAGAAGTGGGGGGAAAATGTGAAATTGGAGGTTTCGGTGTTATTTTTAGTATTCAGGTTACCAGTATTCACCTCTTGACTACAATGCATGAACAAGGCAAGAGACTCAGGCTTTTTTCAAGCTCTTCAGAGAGTTGTCAGGCTGGACATTGGTACAGTTGATGTTTCTAATCCCCTTTCTTTGAAATAGTCCTCAATCCTCTTTTTATTTGCCTAAACAATCCCAGTTCTTTCAATTCTTCCCCGGGACGTGGTTTTAAAAAATCCCTCACCATCCTGGTTACTCATCTTAGGATCCATTTTGGGTGTTCTTTTTACACCTGCTTACCCATTCATATTTTATGAGCTCCTCTGTGCTGAGAAACCTAGACCCAAATGAGGAACAGCTTCCAGTGGAAGAGGGACTGTGATACCCATCCCTCCGTCTGGACAGCCTCCAGGTAGATCATGACACTGACTAAAGTATGGCTCTCTTCTTCTCTCCAGCTGTAGGGCCTAGATTTCTAATTCTCAAGGCACAAAGAGTTATTCATTGTTATTCAGCCACTACTCCTGAATTTCAGTTACCTGGGTTTTTTGTTTTTAAACAGTAGCATTAAATGTAGACTACTATCAAATGAAAATCATTGTCAACTAATATGGCGGGAGTCTCTGTGGCTCAATGCCAATGCTGTGCTTTTCTAGCTTCTGTGGTTCCTGTAGTTGTATTATAGCATTTAAGGGAGTACTTGCCCCAGCTGGTTTTTGCCTCGTTAAAGGTCCACAGTTGAATACCAGCATGGTGTCCAGCTTGTTTAACCTGCTCCGATCAAGTAAGATAAAGACCAACAAGTATTCCCTAAGTTATCATATGCGTTAGTTGAATACCTCATCCTCCTTCTGCACTCTAGCTGTTCTGGCTTTTTCGTTTGTTTTCATTTTCTGTTTTTCTGGTATTTTGTCTTTAGTCAGGTACTCTATGGTCATTTCTATGATAAAAAGACCATGATGGAGAAAGCAATCAACCCGTAATTTTGTTTTAGCTTCATCAATGAGAAATGTTAATTTCATAATGAACCACCTGTGGCGGTCACCAGCTGATGGGAAGATAACCAAAGATGGAAGAAATCCAGCTGTGGTCTGAGTCCTTTGCTCAGATAGATAGATATATAGATATATAGATACATATATATATATATATCACCTTTAGTTCCTGGTTACATACCTGGGGTCCATTGGAAAAAGTCTTTTGACAGCCTTAGCTTTGTGCAAGCTCATAAATTTCTGGTATCATAGATTGACGAACTTGGAGCAATAATTCTATATGCATTTGGTGGGAGGAGTGTAACACTGACTCCATGCCTCAGAGGTGCTTGAAAAATGTGCTTTGATTCAACAGCTCCCCTCCCGGTTGGAGATGCATAATGCTTTTCTTCTATCGTTGTAACTCTCAAATGTTTTTGTTTGCTCTCCACCTCTCATCTCTTGGGCCACTGCGTGGTTACTGACTGTAGGCCATTATTATAACTGTGATCTGAAGGCATCACCTTGCAACACAAAGCACATACATCCTACATGTGAATTGATGTGACTTTTCCAGAGGGTTTTGTGAGCAGATATTTGATTTGGGCATTTAGGCTTAATTCTCTTTAGTCTTGACGCTGATTCTCCCAAACAGCTCGTTTATCTTTTAGAGTACTTCAGATGTGAGGTTTTATTGCAAAACATTAATTTTCCTAAATGTCAAAGATTCACCCCTCTTCTCTCCTCCAGCATTATGTGTTTAGGTCTATAGGTTTGCACAGGTCACTGCAGAGAAAAGCCGAGGTTTGGACTTTTACCCCATCTTAATAAATATATTTATTTAGGACAGACGGGAATAATGGTGGGTTTTTGAAGCCTTTCTGAAGTGCTTCGTGCACAGTAGGGGCTGAGCAAATAGTCCTGCCATTTCGGGGTTTCCTGACTGGCCTGCCCATGTGTGTTTTCTGTTAGTGGTTAGTGTGCTGGGGTGAAGTGACATCTTTTCATTCTCCCCCAAAATCCCAGAGCCATGCCTTGCCTCCACCTTTCTCCCTTTGGACCTCTCCACTTGCTTTCTAAATTTTTAATAATTTCTAACATTTTTATACTTCTGACCCTTTTTTAAAATATTGGCTTTCAGCCTGTAGCCCCCCTCCCCTCCCCGCACCTTCCGTAGCCTCATGCCTATCGGGTAAAGTACAAATGTAGGCCAGCATCCAGTGATTACCCCAGCCTCCATTGCTTTTCTTTTTTATGAAATAACTTTCATTGGTGTTATTTTCATTACCAATGCTACCCATGTTCATATTACAAAATGTGGGCCTTGCAAACAAAAAGCAGAAAAATGTACATTGCTTCTTTTCCTCCTATCCAGAAGTAACTGTTGTTAACGCTTTGATAGATCTACATGCCAATGTATATAATATGGGCAGAGACCAGAATTCATATGCATGTACTTTTACCCCATAAAAATGAAATCTCATGTTTGCCTCCCCAGTGTACATCTGTACAGATGTTTTGTGACGTGTCCTCAAATGCTCTCTACACTGTGTCTTTCTGCCTGCATCATGTTTCACTCTAGAGGTGTTTCTGTTGTTGAACATTGTTGAACGTTTCGGTTGCTTCTGTTTTCCTAAAACTCGGTAAAATTCTTGGTGCTCTGCACATATCCATGACTATTTCCTTATATATCTGTAGAGGAGGAATTGCAGGCTCTAAGTGCACATGGAATGTTAAGACTGCCTATCTCCCTACCTTATCTCCTATCCTTTATGTAAATCTTCTGCTTTAGTCTAACTAGTCTGACTGCTTGGTCTCCTTTCTCTTGAACAACATGGACCTACCCTCCTGCCCCTCGATCTCTGCAGTGCATTTTGAGTGGCTCATGCCTTCACTCGTTCTTGAGATGTCCCTTGCAGGACTCTCTACCTGCAGAAATGCTCTCTTTTCTTTAAGACTAGCAGGTTACGCTCCTGAAGCCCTCGTCAGCCATTCCACTCGTAGGATTTTCCCTGCTTATGGAGCTCTTAACACACTTAGTGTCCCTACCACCTACCGAGCACCTAACTCTGTAACCAACAATATAAAAAAATGCAGTATTTTTTTCTTATGTGTTTGTCTTATCTTCCCCGTAACGGTCTTCAGTCTATCATGTAGGCATTCTAACTTCAAAGCCATACCTACTAGTTTGAGTAAACATGCCACTTTTATGATCAACCTCTAAACCTCTAAATCTCTGGAGTTCTCTGCTCTGAGTCGAACTGGGATCAGTGGTTGACTTGACTTCTTTTCCACACTTCCTACAATGACACCCTCTAGTGGAGGGGCCGTCTCATCGGTATCTGGTAGGAGAAGCAACATGCCTGGGGGCGGGTGGGGGGGCTGGGGGGTGGAATATGTCATTTTTAACTATTTTGGCTTAATCTGTAGCCAGCCATCTATAGACTTATTCTGGGAAACTCGTTAGGAGAGATTTTGAACGTGCGCGAAGCTAGCCTGCTAGCCTGAGGGTTTTTGGTGTTGTCGTAGGGGTTTGTGGTGTGTAGACATTTTGCGTATTAATACTGGCACTTATTAATTCATCTCTTCCTCAAGGGAATCTTTTACATGTTTCAGGATTATAACAGTTACAGAAATGTGCAGGGAAATAAACAAATCCAGACTGGACTTGCTCTGCCTTATCTTTCTTATTATCGGCTTGTTCGTAATCTGTCTTTTTTTTTAGGTGACAGGTTATTAAGGAGATGGTTTTAGCATGACATCTAATATTTCGTATTCTAGGCAATTGCACTGTTTTAATCCTTGCCTCCCTTAAAATGGTTACTTGCTAATCATGATGGAGGATATTCTCCACCTTCCAACTACCCATTCTGCTTCTTTGGTTCACAAAGAAAGTATTCTATTAGGCCCTACAAAAACAATGCTTCATGCCTGGCCTATTCACTCAATAAGAAATAAAACATTGTTTTCATAGCAGTGCTGATAATAAGGCAGATTTCAAAGCATGATGAAACGTATACTTTTCTAGCAGAGAAAAACCTATAGTTACCTGGCTAATTACCCATCACGTGACGCTTGTGTGTAAATATAGGCTTCTCACATTTGCAGCCTCTGTACAGGTTTCTTTTTTCTTCTCTCTTTTATTTTTTTTTAATTGAGAACACTTATTTAGTTGACATTGTTTTGTATTAATGTTTTCAATCAAAGATTTAGAATGAGCAAACAGAAGCTACCATTTTAGGGTGCCTTCTTTTTGACCATTGTACTAAACCTTTGTAGCATGGACTTTAAAATAAGACAGTCCTGGATTCAAATTTTTGCTCCATCAGCTGTATGACCTTAAAAATTGTAATTCTACTTTGATTGCTTAGCTGTGAAACAGAGTTAACAATACCTGTCTCACGGGACTGGGGAAGATTAGATTCGCTCACGTATGAGGAATCACCAAGCACACAGTGGGAGCATTTAGTCAAGAACAGGTTTTTTTCCTTTCCTCCTTCCTTTAGAAAAGTAAACCCTACAAAATGCTGTTTTCTCCCCCAGAAAGTAAAGTAGACAATTGCAACATAAAAGAATACCAAGATATAGATATAGTAGTACCTGACTTCATTGAGATTCACTTATGAGTATCTATTATAAGGCACCGAAGTTAATTCAAGGTTAAATAAGTCATGATCCCAGTTTTCTAGGGGTCCAGAAAACCTTGAGAGTTATTTTGAAATGCTTTTAATGTGATGTCTTTAAATTTAATTCTTTTTGTCAGAATTTACCTGTGTATTGTCCTGCAAACCATCTGCTTTTACTTCCTTAGATCATAATTAACAGCCGATCCTTAATTGGTTAGAAAATTTGATGCCAGGAATTCAAATGTACATTGGGGTATCACAAGTGAAACATGTGAATTACTGGCCTCATCTGATGCTTCAGTCGCTGTGACCTGGCCGATCTTATGGTATATTAGGTGTATATAGGTAGGTGTATGGTGTTTGTGTGCTTGTGCAATGGTCCAACCTAGAAATCTGTTTGTCCTTGAGGTGCCTAATTATTCCAAAAGAAACCAAACCACACTGTGAGGGCCATGGGTTTGTGTGTTTCCTCTTGGAGGTCATGAACAAGAATTTTAAATGTACATCAGGACAGCCTGCATTATGCTACAGTAATAAACATCTCCAAAATCTCAGTGGCTTAACACAACAAAGGCCTATTTTTTTTTGCCTGTGCACAGTTCATTGTGGTGTACGGGACTCTACAAAACAAATTTTCCCTATGTTCTGGCTCCGCATTGGTGCTTCGTGCTTATAGGAAGGGGAACAGAGAGGTGGAGAGCTGAATACTAGAGTTTAAATGTTTACACTCAATAGTAACATGAAGGAACACACATCGCTTCTACTCACATTTCCCTACTCATTCAGATTAATTCCATGGTCATGGCTTACTTCAAGGAGGTTAGGATATACAAGGAGTTTAGGATATATAATCCTACAGCATTCTCGGAAGGAAAGGGAAATTGGATGTTGGGTACACATTTGTAATAGCTCACACATGCCCTTGGGATATTGATCAATTTCACAGAATAATAAAATCTCAGGGTTGATAATTTAGTTATAAGATTCTAGTTATGACATCTTTCCTACACTTGCTACTTCTTAAATGTCTTCTGCTGACATCTTGATTAGTTGATCTTTTACCATTTTCAATGATTGAGAACTCATTACCTTACGAGGCAGTTCTGGTCCATCTTTGATCCATCTCTGTGTTAGAAATGATTATTTTTGATGACTTAAGTTTGAAATGCATATGGTTTATAGTACAAACTACTATATTCATGGTATACTATTGTTACTAATTCTATTCTTATAACAACAGAGAGCAAATCAAATTTTCCTTTTCCCTGATAGTGTTTCAAATATTTGAAAGAGCTGTCCCCACCCCCACTTTTTCATTCCCCAGCTCAAACACCAACAGCCTCAATCCCACATTCCATATGTAGCATGGCTTCTAATTCCTCCCCCTTGCTGGTAGTTGTCATCTAATGGAATCTCAGCTGTCCCTGCCACTCTCAGAGTATAACTATATTTGTCTCTACTTAAGGAAAAGATGGGACTGCAACTCCTTAATTTTTTTATACAATACACGTAAAAATTTAAACCATTTCCTGCTTAATTGTACTTTTTTACAATACATATAAAAATTCAAACCATTCAAGTACAAGTCCTTCTTTGCCTCTTTCCAATTCCACTCCTTCTCTTAGAATTTACTAACAATCAGAGGTTACTCCTCCAGTTATCTGTGTGTGTGTGTATGTGTGTGTGTGTGTGTGTGTGTGTGTGTGTAAATTGTTTTGCTTTAAAAATAAGATCTTGGGGTGCCTGGGTGGCTCAGTCATTAAGCATCTGCCTTCAACTCAGGTCATGATCCCAGGGTCCTGGGATCAAGCCCCACATCGCATCGGGCTCCCTGCTCAGCGGGAAGCCTGCTTCTCCCTCTCCCACTCCCTCTGCTTGGGTTCCCTCTCTCGCTATCTCTCTCTCTCTGTCAAATAAATAAATAAAATCTTTTAAAAAAATAAGATCTTACCACGTACCCTATTTTGCAACTTGCTTTTATCGGCTACTTAAGTAGCTAGAACTATGTTGTCCAGTATGGTAACCACTAACCAGGAACAGCTATGGAGCACTTGAAATATGGCTACTGCAAAAGAGAAAATGAGTTTTTGATTTTAATTAATTCCAGTTTAAAATTAAAAACTGAAGCAATTAAAATATTTTTTGTGTGTGAAACATAGCTTTATTGCTTTGGTAGGGCTACATATCACTTTGCTGAATGTTTAGCATACAAATTACATGTACTTC
Organism: Eumetopias jubatus; assembly: GCF_037043125.1. Taxonomy (NCBI): domain Eukaryota; kingdom Metazoa; phylum Chordata; class Mammalia; order Carnivora; family Otariidae; genus Eumetopias; species Eumetopias jubatus. Next base: position 65,442,927 of record NW_028274823.1, on the reverse strand, counting down.
AAGTATAAAATACACACCAAATTTCAGTAACTTACCATAAAAGAGAATATATATCTCACTAATAATTTTTATATTGGTTACATGTTGAAATAGTGTTTTTGATATGTTGGGTTAAATAAAATATATTATTGCAATTGATTTTACCTTTTCCTTTACATTTTTTATGACTACTAGAAAATTTTAAATTATGTGGCTCACATTCTGTTTATATTGGACAGTGCTGATCTAGAGAGATTTGAACAGTGGTGATGGTTAGCCAAACTTTTTATTTTGAAGTAGGATTGCTGTTGTATGCACTGAGTGCTTCAGAAGTCTAGGGCACTGTATTTGCTGTGGAAAGAAGATGGAGATGGAAGAGACCCAGGCTTGGGAACTCATAGTGTAGTGGGGTGGACAGACACAGCTAGGTTGTGACATGGGGGTTAGCCAGTGCATGGATGAAGGTTGTAAGCGACATGTACTGGAAGCACAGGAGAAGTTTCCATGGGTACGTGTCTTGCAATGTAAGCAAACTTGCAAATGCTTAAAGGGCAGGGATTATGATTGTTGAATAAGTGAGACGATTCCCATCCCGTGTGATTTCTCTGTTCTACCAGGTTATTACTAGAAATAAAGAATCTCGTGGTCATCTCTGGCTTAGATCTTCTTTCTGAATGGCCTACTCATCTCACTAGGAACTTGGACTTTGTCCAAATTTGGCTTCCCAGATAGAATTCCTGTGTTTGATGTTAAATGCTAAGCTTTCATTGTCTCTGATAAAAACATTGGGGTTCATATCAAGCTTGTCTTGTTAGCAGAAGGAATACATGTATTATATATTCCTTGTTGAAATTCCTAATATTTTGTCAAAGCTTTAGCACTTCTACCCAGAAAGTGTTCTGAGATGTTGAAGGGAAGATAATTAAGCTGAAGGCTCTTTCTTGATTTATTTGGGTTTATAGAGTTCCATTTGTTTCATAACTAGGAAGACTTTTTATGCCTACCAATGCATTCTCTGATGATAAAAGGCTATCAGTTGAAACTCGAAATGTTAAGTCTTTATCCTCTCATTGGGTGTCCTTGATTCATCAAAGCAATATTTTCGTGTGATATTCCTTGCTTGTATTACCCACAAGCTACGAAAAAAGTTGGCAATTTTCGATTGCAAATGATAGAACTTTTCTGTGAAAATGTCAACTTTCTGCCTGGCTACATTATTCATAGTTGCAAATGGGGCTAGTGTGGTTAATCAAATCAAGTCATATAAAACAATTTCTCCTGAAGGTAATGTTAGTGGTGGATCTCACAGAATCAGAGAATTACTCTGGGCAGAGTTTTCTGGCTGAATAAAACTTCTGTCGAATCTGTTCTGGGAGTGAAGATATGGATGGTATACATCCATACTACAGATAGCGGGTTCAGGGGTTAGCAGACAGTGCACTGATGATCCTCCGCTTTCTCCCACCCCCCAAAATCCTATAACTTACACTGTAAGTCAAGTGCCTGAATGTTCTGCTGAGGAATCATGAGTCATGGGTTCTTCATTCAGGACCAATGGATAAATTTGGGTGAGGGTGCCTACTCGCCCCCACAACCAACACCAAATCTTCATGCAGAATTCTGTATGTAAATACACATTTTCTTGGGAGACCATTCAGAGCATTAATCTGATTGTGAAAGGAGCCTATGAAGGTTATGAAGTACTTTTTTAATGCCTGATTATCAGTTAACTCCTCTCCCCAAAAAACACCCCTCGGGCACTTCTGCCAAATTGGATGTATTGCCCTTTCCTGCTAGTCCATACAGATGGGATCGAGAGGAAAGGTAGTTGGGTTCTCCTGTCCTGATGGTGCTTAACCTTTGCGGGGTGCCATGGATAACTTTGAGAATCTAAAGAACACTGTGGATTCCCTGCCCAGAAAACATTTACATCCACCAAATTGGAATGACATTGGAGAACATTCATGGACGCTGTCCTGAAATTGCTTTTTGAACTCTTGGGTCAAGACTGCTGGTTGAGTCCCTTTAAAGAGCACAAAATCGTCATGCTTGGAAGACCAAGGAGGGTGATGTTGTGTCCACCTACAACGTTGGTGGCATTCCACTCTCCGATATGGGGATTTCTGGTTCTCAAGCATTTGTGGCTCTCTCATCTCGTATATTTTTCTTCTATATTTTCAAATTATAAATTTTGACAGCAGGGTTAGACCAGAGGCAATTCTTATTTTCTACTGTCTGGATAATTTGGATCTGCTGTGTAGACTATATCTTTATTAGTTACTTCCTCTATAGGGTGCTGTAAAAAGGCTTGCAATGGTGGGAAACCCTCTGCAGACTCCTTTTGATGAAGTAGAGTGCCCTTTTGTAATGTAAATTTATTTCCTATGGCTTAATTTTTAGATATCAGATTTTCATAAAATTAGGCCTAAGGATTCCTTTCAAAGCCTTTTTGTCAAATCGACCCAGTGGCCATTTCTAACAGCAATTTGTTTATTATGTGAATCAATCTCATGTTCAGTATTCTTAATATTTATAAAATAATGACTTTTTCTTAGGGAACTCTGCATATTTACTTATGGCTCTAAATTTGGTCTATTTCCTGGGAGTATGAGTTGAAGCCCAAAATGAGAAACCTTTTCTTTTTTATTCTGATCAAGACCCTATCTGCCATTTACTAGACTGAAGTACTTACAGGGAAGAGAGAAGTTTCCTCCCCCAGCCCAATTTTTAATCTAAGATACCGTCTGGCACGCAGTAGGTGCTCAAAATGTACATTGGATAAATGGATAGATGACTAGGCTTTAAATCTTATATCTGGAGGCAGCAGAATGTAATGGTAGGAGTCTTGCTGACCTGTACTTGAACCCTGGATCCCCAATTTAAAAAAAATTATAAAATCCCTACTTCTCAAGGATATTGTAGGACTTAATAATATACTGAATTTCAGGTTCTTAAGACAATGTCTGGCACAATAAAGTATTTGATAAATGATAGCATTATTAAAGTCTCAGCCCTTACATTAAGATATCCTAGACTTTAGTAAACCAACATCACAATTTTTGTCATATCAATAACTCCCTATTTTTTATTTTACTTAATATTTTTCTTTAAATTAACTGCCTTTTTTTTTTACCTAACTTGATTTAATAGAAAATTGTATTTCACTACTATAAATGGAAAACCTGTATCACTTGTTGTAACAGTGGAGATAAATACATAATTCTTAAAATTAAAAAAGCCTGTTTATCCATGTACCACCTACGATTGACTTGGGTACCACTAGTGTGCACCACACTTAAGTCATTTCCTTCGAGGCTTTTCTCTTGGGCAACAGCCCAGCCTAGGTTATTGATAGCAAAGAGACCTGCTCAGGCTGTGGCAAGCCTCATGTCAACAGCAGGCTGGGAAGGGTTGGAAGCAGTTACAGTGCACTAATCTATAGGCTCAGAAGTGTAACTGCCACACAGATGTGAGGTCTGAAAATAACCCACCACACACCTGCCCTTGCTGTGTGTCCGTTACAGCATTAATTGAGCACCAGTAGATGAGATGCGGTAGGAAGAGTAAGAATAAAGACACGAATCTTACCTCTGAGATGCCCAGACTCTTGTGAATGGTTTAATACTCAGCCCGGGATTGGGGTTGCAAACTTAAGAATCCCAACTCTGGGCAGTTTCGGAACATGGGTCCCAGGGCGTGAGAAAAAGGGTCATTGCTATTACCCTCAACAGGCCCCAAACAGTGATTGTGTAACCTTGCAAAACTGAGTCCTGGGTAAATTTGTCTCTTTAGAAATGCACCTAGTCAAAGGTGATTTGCTGAGGCTGCATCCTTCGGGTGGTCTAGTTTAGAACAACCTCCTTGCCCCAGGGTTGTGTTCAAGCTAAGCAGAAGGAAATAGACCCTGTTCTGAAAGGGAGTGTACTTTAGTGGCACACGAAAAACAAAAGTGAAGGCTCACATCTGCGTTGTGTTGCATAATTGATAAAAGCCGAGGAAGCACCATTGGAGACCAGCTCCTCGTCCATACTACTCTCCCAGTCATTCAGATATGGGCAGCACGTTTGAGGAGGCTTGTTAATGACCCTGCAGGCACGTTGGTACTCTGAACATTGCATGTGGTTTGAGAAATGGGTCTGAATGTGTTTGCCAGACTATTTGATTCCAACCGTGTGCCGAAGACCATCCTCAATTTGACTGAGCTCTACCCTGTTATGCTGAGAAAGAAAAAGATAATTCAGCTGAGCGTTGCGCTGTTGGCTAGAAATGCCACAGTTCTGAATACAAATATTACTAATGGTAAATGAATCATTAAAGGAAGAGTAGCATAAAATATCTAACAAATGAACTCCTGAAGTTTGGAATAGAATAAATTTTACCATCCATGAGCAGTACCTTAATTCGTCAACCAAAATATTAGTTGTCCGTTGAAGTCGCCAGAAAACATTTATAGTCTTAGAGTAAATGACTGGTAATTAGGACTTACAAGCTATAAATACAGAGCAGGGATTTGGTGATATCATAATAAACCACGAGAGAAGCTAGAGTGGTTTCTAATGTTAGTAGAACCTTGAGAAATATTTAGATCCATGTTCTCAGCGCCACAGTTAGTTGTTTTTTTTTTTTTAATTGGGAGGTGGGGTTTTATCAAAAAATGTGCAACTCTTTTCCATCAGAGGCAGTGGGAGGATAGACTGTCGAGAGGAGGTTAGGTCCTTGGTTTGTATAATGCCTGAATCTTTTAACAAACAATATATACTTAGAGAAAAATAAATTATTCCCCCCATTCCTGTCTCAGATCCCTCACTTCAGATCCCTTTCCTTTGAATGAGTTTTGTATAAATAAAAAAAGACAACAATGGAAAGTTCCTGGGCCTCTCAGCTCCTCGTCCCCAGTTTGGCTGGTTTATCCCCTGTTTCAGATTGTAAGAAGTAAAGCATTCATCATTCCAGCTCTGGACTTTGTTTCCCTCTCTTTTTCCCTGCCGGTCGGCTGACTCTGGAGACATGACAGGGGTGCTGACCCACACCTGTGTCCTGGCTTCCCTCATTCACTGCAGGAAGGTGGCCCATCGGTGGGAGGGTGGCAGCTAGGCCGCGTCCAGAAACAAAGTTGGGTGATATCAGTGCGGCATCTTAGTGAAAGATCCAGACCAACAGCTGATCTATTACGGGCCAGTGTCAGTGACCTGCAGGACCAGCCCCGCAGAGCATCATATATTTAAGCAAGGAGCAAGACAGTTCTTTGTAAAGTCCGTTAGTCCCACAGAAAGCTCCATGGAAATGTGGGCCATGTGGTGTTGGGGTTTGTGGAGAGTTGCTTGCTGCATGATAGCTACCCTCTTCGTTTCTGTAGCCCATTTCAGGAGATTTCAGGCATCCTGGACTAGGCATTTCTGTGTGCACACACTATAACCGTATCTAGCATGTGCAAGGCACTGGGGAAGAAATGTCCTGGACAGCCAACACACCTACCCTGATGTCATTAGTGATAGTTTTTTAACGGAGCTCACATGCAGGGACAGATGTTCTTGGTGTGAAACACAGTGCCAGGATCTGGCCCAGAGTAATTTTATTTTTACACATGTCTGTGGTCCTCCAATCCCTTGTAGATTTGCACCTTTCTTGAATTTGAAACCTGGAATCAAATCCAGAGTCCAGCTTACTGGAGGGTCAGAGTCACGGGTGAAAATCAGCACATGAACAGCTATCGGGCACATGGCAGGCCTCAGTCAGCAACCAGGGGCGCCCCAGTGTGGCCGGGGTTAACCCATAGTGCCTGGACGGAAGGGGTGTCACAAGGGAGGATCCAGGGATGCAGGAGAGGGGGCAGGGAGCACATTAGAGAGGGGGCTGGGGGCACTGGCTCTTTACTAACCGGCAAGGAAGTCCTCTGGTCTTGTAAACTGGTGAGGCCATCGTGGGGCCTACCAGCCAACCAGGCAGCCCCTGCCTAGGGTGCTGGTGTCAGTGTGTGAGCGGGGGGGCAAGAACCCGCCTAGATTCTGTTTGTAGCTTACTGAAAGCCCACCCTACAATGCCTAACTGAATAGTGCTCTTCAAAATGCACCGACTAAAAATAGTTTCATCTGCAGTGTGAACATAGTTTCGTATTTATACTAGCATCTGGCCTAAGGAATTGAAGACTCCATTCTTTAAATAGCTCCACTCCAGCTCTTGAATACTCTGAGAAGAAAATCTATCCCAGTCAAACACCTTGTTTACATAGCCATGTTTAAATGCAAACAGGCTCCCTTTTTAAAATGCAGAAGAATATTAATTTGGGAGTGATGGTGCTTTGGGGTAGCCTTTTGTGGGGGGGAGAAAGAGGGACTGACTAGAAAATGAATTTAAAAATAGGTCCATTTAGTAAAAAATTTCTGAGACATCTACTGTGTTAAAATTTTTGTATTTCCCTAAATTAGATTTGCAAACAGGTAAATAGTATGTGTGAATTTGGGGGGCCTGCTTTACTGTCATATGTGAAACCAGCTAGAATGAAGGTCTTGGGAAGAAAAACTTACACTGCTGCTAATGCCCAACAATAATAGAAATATAAGCCTAGATACACTTTAACTTTTTCTACCAGCAAATGCTCTGGGGCCGGAAATCATTTGCCAGCAGGCAATGAATGTACTTTTGTTAGTCTTAGGGGGATACTAATGGTTAGTCCCCATGAAGAAAAATGTGAAAATAACACACTAAAAGTAAACATTACGAATGGATGGCTAATGATTAGCTGTTATAGTCCAAAGGGGCAGGGTATTTTTTTTATAGTTTTATGACCCTTGCCCAGCCTTTATTGAAAGAACATTGTATATTCAGAGTTACATATTTCAAACTTCTACCTCCTCTGAACATCTCCTTAAAGATCATAGCACATATTCTCTGCCTTCATTTGTATGTTGTTGTAGGGAGAGGAGGATTTTAAATGAATACTGGTTTTAACATTATATTAAGGAAGAGGAACAGTTATTTTTAAAAATTCAGTTCATGAACCCACAGAGTGGGATATAATAATAACTCTTCCTCCCATTATGAAAATTAAGTAAGGGCAGTAGGATTGTTCTGCTCGGTGGATGAGTTTGTACATGATTGCTACAGTGTCGTCAAGATAGAGCCCTGTCCCAAGTGAAGGGCCTTTGTGTTCATAGGCCTGTTCAGAGAAATAAAAATGTTAACAGGTTGCATTTTTTTTTCCTTATTTAAAACAAAAATGGCTGTTTTTGAGCTCCTGGGGGCTCTAGTTTTACAACTTAGATTAACTACTTTAGTAAATAAAAGAATGTCGGTAGAATATTGCCCACTAAAATGTTAACATGTGCGTATTTGGAGAGTAGGAACATAAAAGCAACTTTTCAGTCATTGCTGTTGAAATTAGATTTGAGGCCATGAGTTGTTCTTCACGGTCTAGGAAAGTAAATGCTCCAGCTGAATGAAAACTAGGTATATTCTTTTCTCCGAGAAACACTGAAATGTCATAATTTAAGCACCATTTTCATTTTTCACCAGTGGAGCTTTTCTAGATAAAAATCCAATCTAATTCTAAATTATCCATTTAAAATGTTTTTTTTTTTTTCCCCACTACAAATGTAATATGTTTTTTATGGCAAAAAGTAAAGATACGCGAAAAGAAAAAATAAAAATCATTCATAGTCCCAAGATCCAGAGGGTTCTACCACTGGTAACAGTTTAATTCCAATTTACTATATTTCTTAATCCCCAAATGCCACCGGTTGTAAAGATGCACCCCTGATTTCACAACAGCTTTTGAGGAACAAGAAACAATTTCATTCCAGTTTTTAGATATGTACTGATTTCAGAAAATTTGTAAGTTGTGAAGGGGACCAAGGAGTGCATTTGAGAATTGGTTTTAAAAGGCCCAGCTGTGGCCCTCCTTTTCCCAAGAAGCTATATTACCCCCAGGTTCCCAGCTCACAGTGAATCCTGCCCTAGTCTGAAACCCTTAGAATTGTAAGGAACCTCAACAGTTCCATCTAATCTCACAGTAATCCTTCCATTGATCTTCCAGTGATGCTGACTTTACTTACTTTATACAACCATGGATTTTTTTTTTTTTTACGTGCTTTGAATTTTAGAAAGTGCTTTGTTTTTATATTGAACTGAATAGTATGTCCCACCACATTTTTCCATTGGGACTGATTTCCTTAAGAAACCCCACAAGAGAGGGTATACATTCTTTTCCCACCTAAAAGTCCTTTAGTTATTTTTTTTAAAGATTTTATTTATTTACTTGAGAGAGAGAGAGCACATGAGAGGGGGGAGGGTCAGAGGGAGAAACAGACCCCCCGCTGAGCAGGGAGCCCAATGCGGGACTCTGTCCCGGGGCTCCAGGATCATGACCTGAGCTGAAGACAGTCGCTTAACCAACTGAGCCACCCAGGCGCCCAGTCCTTTGGATATTTTAAAGGCAATTGCCATATTGCTTTCAAGAGCTCCTGAAGTTTTACTGGTTCTTCTGACATCTTCTGATTTCTTGGTTAAACATCCCTGGTGCTTTCAACCTACAATAATTCCTTATGCTCCTGTTGATGTGCTTCAGTTAATCAGTGCTTGTTTAAAAACAGTGTTGCAGACTTTATATGTTGTCTAACCAATGTGGTGTAAAATAAGACCATTACATTCTTTATTCTGGACCTGTATTTCCATGAATTCTGCCCGATGTTTTATTGTTTCTTCCTAGCACCATTTTCTTTTGACTCCTACAGAAATGATGTTTAGCTAAGAAAACTGGGTCTTTCTCATATGAAATGTTAAGAAGGGCCACCACCATCCTGTTCTTATATTTTTTCTTTTATGAAACTAAATGTAAGACTGGATTTTTTCTTTTTTGAAACTAAATGTAAGACTGGATTCTCCCTTATTACATTTAGCATTATTTGATTCCAGCCAATTTTTAGCCCTTTAAGAGCTGAATATATGTTTGGATCATATCTTTGGTTCTCATATATTTGGATCATATCTTCCCACTGTATCATCTGCAAGTTTGAGAATTCCTCTGTATCTTTACTCAAGTAGTTGACTAAAACAAGTATCCAGCAAATAAACACAAGCCATTCTTATTGTTTAGCTGTGACCACATTCCTACTTGAATTTCTTTCTGAGGTATATCTTCCTAACTTGACTCCAAGTGTCTTACAGGAAGAAGCTTGTCTTACTAGTCAATATTTGGATCTTCCAGAGCGCCTAGTTCAGAGTCAACTTTTTTTTTTTTAAAGATTTTATTTATTCATGAGAGACAGAGAGAGAGAGAGAAGCAGAGGGAGAAGCAGGCTCCCAAGGAGCAGGGAGCCCGATGCGGGACGCGATCCCAGGACCCTGGGATCATGACCCGAGCCGAAGGCAGACGCTTAACCATCTGAGCCACCCAGGCGCCCCAGAGTCAACTTTTGATGGATCTGTTGGCCATTAGTGAATTATATGTCTACCTCCCCTTACCTTCTGCCAACACCACAATTCTTGGTACATGAACAAAAGGGAAATTAAGTGGTGTGAAACAACACAATGGACCTCAGTGGAGATAGTTCACCCAGTGTCATGTATCCTAACACAGAAGAGTCCTTTTTTTCATCCATATTTTTTCTTACAGAATGATAAACAGAGCTGGTTGATGGATAAAGGCTCATCTTTCAGCTAGATGATTTATTGTATAGACAAAACTGCCCAAACATTTAACTCAGTTTTTCCTTTTCTAAGCAGATGTTCTGCTAGAATGTAGACACAGCTTCCACAGATACCTTTCTGGCCTGCGACTGTTAATATCTTTGTTAATATATGTGCCATTTACAACAGAAGAATGATGCTGGCATTTTATTCTGACAAAGTGTTGGAGGCATGGCTCGATGTAATAAAAGGAGCAGCCCAAGCCCATGGAGCAGCTCGTGTAACCTTCTGGTTGGGATATGCTTGTTGTATTCATGCAGATAACCATCTGTTTGTACATTCTTATACTGACTTATTCATTGCTTTAGTCATTAAACACTTAAGGGTTTTTGTGCTCAGGCTCTGTTAGACTTTAGCTTTCCGGGAAGATTCTTGAAAATATTAATTTTTTTATTGTATGGCAGTATTGGGGATGGATCATTTCATAAAAATTACTTAGGTTAGCATTTGCGGGCACACAAATATACATAATCTAATAATGTTCAATAATATTAATCATCATCATCATAAATTTAACACGGTAAGCCAGTACACACACACAAATATTTATATTCCATAAATGTATGTGTGTATGTATATATATATATACTTATATATGTATTTGAACCTATAGTTTCACCATACCTTGCTTAACACTACTATGAATGATGTGCTCTAGCATTTTCTTTTCTGTTATATTCTATTTCATTTTTTTAAAATGATGATTGCAACCCACCAAACTAGGTTTTATGATCCTACTAATAGGCTGAAATCCTCCGTTTAAATAACACTGACCCAGAAGTAATTGTTTTGCACAATGTCTTCTTTCTGGTTAAGACACTATTTCCAAACTGAACTGCTTATGGATCTGAATTTGGTCAACTGTTATCTAGGTTCTCCTATCCCTATAACAATCCCTACAGAACTTGTGCTTCTTTTCCAAAGTCTAGAAAGGAACCCTTCCAAGGTATCCTACTTCTAAGGCACCATTACTGATATAGTTCTTTGATAATCTAATTATATTGATATAGTATATTGATAATCTAATATACAATATTGTCATAAGTAATTAAACCCTCCGTATCTAAAGTAAAAAGAAAACCCTACATCATTGTCTTCTATGACACAGTGCCCTTGATTTTTCAAAACATGTGGGTAAGTTTGCTGTTCTTCCATATAAAATAGGTTTAGAGAATCCATCTTTTAGGCATTGTCTGAATTGGTGTGTGACTCCTTGGTGGAGAAAAAGCAATAATTTCCTGCTTCTTCGCCTTGGACCTAAGAGAAACTGCTTTCAACATCCCAAAGACAAAGAAAAGCTTCTATTTATAGGCTTCATGTGGTTTCTAAAGTTTTAACCAAAGTGAATAGAACAATAATAAATTGCTTTCACATTTCTGCCCATAGAATTGTTTATTTAGCATTTTCTGTAAAACAAGAGACCTTCCATCCTCATGAAAAAACTGTATTTTGATTGCCTGGGAGATTTGAAATGATTTCTAATCTTGCCACAACTGTCTTCTGCTGTATAAATGAAATGTTTCATTTTCAAAGAGACTGTCAGGATATTCTGAAGACAGTTCCTTCCCTACTCTGCACAGCAACCCCCCGCCCCCCACCAAATAAAGTGCTTTGCTTTGGATTTTTTAAGAGAACAATGGCATTATTTCATATATTGGAAGATAACGGTTTTTAGCGGGTCCTAAGATGCTTATTTTCTACCAGTTTTTTGTTATTGTTGTTTCATGACATTGCTCCTAAGATTCTCTTTTTTTGATTCACTAATTACTAAGAGTTGCCAGTTTTGTGGGGTGGTCAAACGGGACAGTAGCCCTTTGTATACGGAGCAAGAATTGCTAAAATATTGTATGTATTGCAAGCCATTATCTCTTTTTTTAAGTGTGGAGGGTGGTGCTCAGGGCACTAAGTATCCACAACAAAACTCCCTTCCTTTGTTGAAATAGGCAGGCCTTTTCTTGATAGCTAGACAAACCATATCAAGGGACTGCCATTTTATCAGGGTGTTGAAGAGGACTGAGTTGAGCTTATCAACCAGGCTTCCTGACCTTAGGGCTTAGCATTTTCAAATTATTTATATTCTCATATACCCTGCTGATCTCTAGACCTGCCCTGAGTGTGAAAGAGGCTCAGTTTTGTTTGTTTGCTTGTTTGTTTGTTTGTTTGTTTGTTTTGTGGCTCAGTTTTTAATGGCACTTGACCCAACCAGTTTTCACCTCAGAATCATCGTGTTCTATTATCTCGCAGTCAGAATAAATTGATGTTTTCAATTTACTAAGTGCTTTAGCTTTGTTTAGAAATAGCCCATAGGTTATTCTTTTAGATTTTTTTTTTTTGCCCTAAGTTTCTAGATTTCCATGCTAAATTACCTGACTGATATATTTAATGAGGAGAGTTTTTCATAATTACACTTAAAAAAGTGGAAAAAGTCAAGTTTAAAGCATATACTGTAATGCCATTACCAGAAAAGTGACTAACATCCAAGCAGAGAAAAATAGTTAGCCAGCCCACTAATTACCTTAATATATATAATCAGGTCTCCAAGCTGCACTTAATCAATATCTTCTGCCTTGATTAGCCATATTGAAATACTTGAAACCCTGACTTGTAATATGAAATTCAGTCATACTTATAAATGGTGATAGCTTTTATTTACTTAGAGTCAACAGTTGATGAAAAAGCTCTTACTTAAATAAATTGGCTTTGAGAACAAGGATACAAACAGAAACATAATTCATTCATTTTATAATTGTTCCTTTCTGCTGTGGACATTAGCCTTTGGCATCTGGTCTTTAACCATAATCTATGGCTAGATATAGCCAGGGAACTGGAGGCATGCGAAGGTGAATTCAAATTGGATAACGCTTGAGAATTCCAGTTTAAACAAGTTGACTGGAATCTAAAACACACTGTAATATGGACAAAAGAATTGTTATTATAGATTAAATGTATGTCGAAGATATAGAAGGATTATTGTGTCTGTTTCAGATGTAATTTCATGCCTGAGAATTTACATTGAAGGAAAAATGGTCTGGATCCCATTAGCGAAAGGCCCTGTTTTGCTGTCAGTTTAATTAAATGGAAACCTCTGGCAAGAGCGCTCAGGAGGTTGATAGAAGCAATACTATTTTGTATGTTGGAACAGGAAACTGTTAGGTCTTCCAGTTTGAAAAGGATACAAGAATGAAACCTGTGATTCATTTTTGTTTACAAACTCCCTCCTAGTTTACAATGACCTAAGTGATAAATTAACTATAATAAGTTATACATAGTGTGCAGGACAATGGCTTGATCCCAAGATATGAAATGCTAATCTCTGATGAAGAAGGTAGAACTTATTTTAATGTGACTTTCCCCTAAACAATGCATTCTTCAACAAAAGTAATTGTTTCCTTTGGTTTATTTTTCTGTAAATAGATTGAGTTGAGAAGGGGGAAGGGTGTTCAGTTTGCTTTTAAAGTGTGTGTCCGTGTGTGTGTGTTTGTGTGTGTGTAGCAAAAGAAAGAGAAGAAAAACAAAACAAAAGAAGAAAGGGGAAAAAGAGTAAAAGAGAGACCCTGAAACAGTGATTTATCTGTTAAGTGTGTTTGGCATCCTGCCTTTTGGCTGGAATTTTTGAGAGAAACATATTTGGTTTACTTTAATGGGCAAAAGCTCTGAACCTCATTCGTAGAAAAAAAGAGCATGTTTTCTTTTCCCTTTTTCAGTTCATTTTTTTATATCTTGACATTCTGTCTTGTAATTGAATAGTAATTCTGAATTTAGAGCTGGAGAAGAAGAAAATTTAAGTGGGTCCTCCTCCCCTCCCCCCCTTCCCCCTCCTCTCTGTCCTCCCCCCTCCTTTCCCCCCCTCCCCTCTCCTTCCCTCATTCTCTCCCTCTTTCTCCTTACATTTCAGAGAAAAGGACTGGCTGATCCCAAAGTTTTATCTCCTTTCACAGCCACCCTTAGGACTGGCACCAAAACTGAATAATTTCACTGAGACTGTGCTGGAGGGTTGTTGACATATTTGTGTCTATTCTAATAATATGAAGTTATGTGTTAGTAGAAGGAAATTTTCAATCTCAGTTAAAAAATAAAAGGTAATCAGTGAACATATTCTATATCATACTGTCATGGTGGATTCATGACATTATGCATTTAGCAAAGCTCTCATACAATACACAGAATGAACCCTCATGTAAACTATGCATGTGATTAATAATAATGTATCAATATCTTGGTTCATCAGTTTTAACAAAGGTACCACACTAATGCAAGATGTTTTAAAAATATATTTTGCAGGAAGATACTAGCAGCAAAAAAGAAGAAAAGGGTATATAAGTAGTATGCAAACCAAAATCCAGTTTTTCCCCCTCAGTTTGGTATTGTGATTTTATCACTATTATTAACTAAATGTCTTTATTGGATTGTCATTCTCTTAATAAACATGATGAGGGGAAATTATCAGAGTTACAAAAAACATAAGTTGGGTATATTATTTCAAAAGGGTTGATCAAATATTTAGACCATCCAACATTGGAGAATTTATATGGGGTCATTTTCTCTCTCTGTGTCCACGTTTATTTTCTTCATCTCTTTTAATTGTGCTTATTTTCTTATAATAAAAGTATTCCATGCTTGGGGTGCCTGGGTTGCTCAGTCAGTTAAGCGTCTGACTCTTGATCTCTGCTCAGGTCTTCATCTCAGGGTCGTTAGTTCAAGCCCCATGTTGGGCTCCACGCTGAGCGTGGGGTCTGCTTAAAAAAAAAAAAAAGTAATGGATGTTTATCATGTTAAGATGATATAAAGAAACAGAGAAAGAATTAATCACCCATAATACCACCATGCTGAAATAACTACTGGTAATATTTATTGTCGCTCATTCTAGTCTTTTTTCCTCTGCCTATATATGAGCTTTGTTTTTTTTAAATTTATACTGTATCTTCAGTTTCATATCTCTTCTTATTTAATGTGGTCTTTTATACACAAAAGATATTCATTGGCAGTATCATTTTTAGTAATGGATTCCACTGTATTCCATTATATGGAAGTACCATAATTTGTCTGTCTATTCTCCTATTCTTGGACTTTGGGTTTTTTTTTTTTTCTAGCTTTTGACTATTATAAGCAGTGTTCTTGTGAACATCCTTGAAGTTATATCATTCTTTGTATCCTTGATTATTTCCTCAGGACAGATTCCTAGAAATGGAGCTTGTAAGGTCAAATGTCGAAGTAGAATTCAGAGGCGTTTGCTAGGTGTTGGTTCAATTGTAAAGAACATCTTCAGTAGAATCAGGATATCTTGTACACTGAAAATCCCTCAATGCTTGGCATTGTTGAAGCCAATGTAAAATGAAAAACATGTTAACAAATTTCAAGAGAAGTTGGGCAAATTTAGATATAGCCAATATTGGGCAGATTTGTACTTTGTGTGTAGTACATGTTTCTTTACCCAGAATTCTATCTCTAGTTCTTGCATTGTGATTGGGAAAGATATCCCAACTCTAAGAGTGTTCCTAACCATTCCCTTCTCCACCTGCCAGAACTCCCTACAATGTCCCTTTGGGGGCTTATGTTTGCACTAAGCTTTCTATGGAAGAGACACCCCCCCCCCCACCTTTTAGAACATTCTAGCTGCATGTCATTTGTGGGTGTGTGTGTGTGGGTGGGTGTGTGGTCTGTGTGTGTGTATGGGGAGGAAGGCTTCATCCCCATTCTCTCTGCGCTCTCCTAGTCACAGGTGAATATCAGACACTTGCATTAGAGAACTAGCCAGTGATAGGCTGGGACATCTGTGAAAGGGTTAAGCTGAAAGACTGTTACAGCCAATGAGCATTTATCCTCATGATGTCACAATGGTGATATCAGAGTCTCCAGGGAATTGATTATGAAATTACTCAGAACTGGAAACATTCATTCCACTCTCAGTAGCTTTTTTGAGTGTGACAAAAACCAGGATAGATTGAAGTTTTAATAAAATAGGGCTGTATATGTTGCTCCCGGTTCATGAAGATCATTATTTTGAGTACAGTTAAATTAAACACACAGGCACACACACACACACAACACACACACACACACACACACACACACACCAGATGTCAGTGTGAAAAAGGGGAGGGGGAAGCTTTTAATCTTTGTTATTGATTTTCTGTGTGTACAGTTTTATCTAAAGAGTATGGTTTACCAGCTATTGTGTGGTTGGGCTTTCAGGCCAATAAAAAGCTTTGGTCCTTAGAAAATAAAATGAGATATTCAGGCAGCTAGTTTATTTTAATTTCTTTTCTTTTCCACTTCATGACAGTATTTCAAATAATTAGGTTGATTTATGATTACAGATAGTTTTAAGATGTAGGACGCTTTAACAATGCAGTGCCAGTTTATTGTATCTGGCTTTATCCAATTATAAAATTGAGTTTAGTCATGTAATGATTCTCTAAACTAAAATATCAATCACAGTGCATGGACTTTTCCAATGTATATACTGTGAGGCTATTTTAAGCTTCTCTCTTCAAGGCGCCCTCACATCTGAATATGCTTACTTGGCTTTACTCTTTAACATGTAAGAACACATGAAACTTTGGCTACATTTAGCCTCCCGAGTCTAATGCACATGCTTGGTGACAGCAAAGGGGGAGGTTTTGACGACGAGCAGAATATGATAGACTAGAGTAATTATTTCCACAAGAAAATGAGCATCCTACGTTATTTGTACAAATAACACAAAGTGATTATTTGGCTGTGCCGTTGTAATGAAACAATAAAGATCATATTTAATTTAAAACAGTATCCCCCAGGGTCTTCTTTTTTATTCAGAGCATTTTTGGCTACTAAAACAAACATGATTTGCTGCTATGGTTAGCAACAGCAATTTTAAAGGAGAGCAGAGGGAGGGAGAGATTGGGAAAGGGAGAGAGGGAGAGAAGGGAGAGAAGCACATCTTTTCCTCTTTCTCCTTTAACTCTAGTATTCCAGAAATCATGATAAGGGCATACGGAACAGGAACTGAGTTGCTTATTGAAATAAGTTGCTTATTGCACTATTCTTTCCATATTGTTCATATAACCATTTATTTACAATAATTTGAGTAATCTCAGAGTTCCTCCTAAAGGCTTTTTTTGGCCTGGATAAAAAGTGCAGCTTTAAGATATTTCTCCTAAAATAAATTTGAGACGGTCTCATTTATAGTCAGCAGTGCCTTGATTACTTGCAGACACACTGGAAATTTACATGCGCTTTTCTCCTTTATAAAACACTGATCTGTTCATATCATTAGTTCCCTCATGACTAGTGCTTGGCTGCTCGCCAAGCGGTCTAAATCTGTAGTTGTAAATCGTGAGTTGAAATAGCAGAAAGTGGATTTGTAACTTAAAAAGTGTAAACAGTTTGGAAAATGAAGTAATTTTGGAGTATGATTGATTGCCTTGTGATTGTACTTTAAATTAGCCTGGGGTCTTGGGGGCAGATATGTGCTCTAACTGCTTATTACACATTTTCAGTTTTCGAAGGAATAATAGCATTGTTGGTCGGCTTTTAAACAATGTATGCATCTCCTGGAGTGACCTTTTAGGAAATGAATAGTTTTATTGTGTGTCCATTACTTTGCCTGAAACAACATTTTTGAGTTATTAATTTGACTTGTTCTATAAATAAAGAATTCAAAATGCAAAGCAGCTGTGCGACCCAGAGCACAGTATATCATGCCTGTGCTTTAGAACCACTGTTTGAGATTGATAATCCACAGAACAAATGGTTTCTTGGGTGATAAATTAATAATGTTTTCTGGAGCCTATGGTTACCAAAGATTAGTCCTTCGATACTGCAGAAGCCAAAAATTATTATTAAGGAGGACAATCGATTCATTGGCCTTCTGGGGCTCTGGAAGCATAGGTCTGCTTTTGTGAAGGGATCTCTATTCATTTAAGAGCATAGATAGAAAGCAGGAATAGCCCAGTGGGTCATTTCTGGGCAAAATATAGCAGCTGTGATAGGCAGGAGGCCCTGGAGTCAGAACGCCTGAGCCCAGGTATCTCTTACCCTGATTTACCAACTGAGTCATTAGGCAGGACAGCAGGGTTCCATTCCTCTTTTTCCTCCACCAGTAAAATGGGTATAAGAATTTCAATCTCGCAAAATCGTTGTAAGATTCAAATGAGACAAACTGGGGAAGGATTTTATAAATGTAGAATGCCTTGTATTTCGTATTGTCATCACCAACATCATCATCATTTTTACCGCGATTGTGTTATTATTACACTGGGTTTGGGAACTTGGCCTGTCTGTTAATACCATGAATGGCTCACAGATACAAGTTGTGAGTAACAGTCTCATTCACTCTTTGCTTCCATGAGGGAGAGGTCTAGGAATAGTTGTTTTGTACTAACACTAGAATTTTAGTTTTTGTTTATGGGAACAGTTTTCCCAATATAGCCCTTTCCTTGCATTTTTTTACTTCTTCGTCGAACTCAACATTTCTTGGGGACCACATTTTGTTCCCATGTTTAGAGATGAAGAATCTCAGTTCCTTAAGCAATTGTTAGAGCTTTTACTCCGTGTCAGGAAGAGCCTGCGGTAGACACCAGGGACACACAGGAGAACGGAGGGTTCTCTTTGCCTTTGCAAGTGGTCGAGCCTCAGGCAGCACTTTCCAATAGAACTTTCTGTGGTGATTTACCTGTTCTGTGTCTGTGCCTTCCAGTAAGGGACCCCCCAGTCACATGTGGCTGGTGACCGCCTGAAATATGATTAGTGTGACCGAGAAACTGACATGAAGCATTTTAAATTTTATTTGATTTTAATTCATTCAACTTTAGCTACCTGGTTGGCAGCTATTGTATTGGACAGCCCCGATCCAGAATAAAGATTTGCTAGTTTAATTGCCAGGTTGGGAAGTAAACCTAAATATTTTGGAAGCACATAAGGTTATCCATGTTTCTATTCTCCTTGATGAGACACAATGCCAAAGCCCAAAACATTGGCGTTTAGATAATGCCACCGGACAAAATGGATGAATTGCTTTTTAGTGTGTTGTCCAAACAGGGAATTGGTGCGTATAGGTAGGGAAAATGCACAAAATACTCCCAACAGGGTCTAAACCCTGAGCAGGCAAACGGTGGTGGTGCTGACACAGGATGCTGGCTGGGTAGAAACCCCAGCCAAGCCAGCTAGGGGTGTTTGACTGGCTGCCCTGGTGAGTGACGGCGTTTTGCGGGCATCGGTGCCCAGCAGTCCTCCAAGTGTAGGATTTATGAACACTGAACTACAGAGTAAAGAACTCCCTGCCTCACAGGGAAAATGTGGCAACTTCACATTTTCATTTTGAGTTATCAAAATACCTTCATATCCATGGAACATAAGAAACGTCCAAAGGTATTGGGTGTGAAATGCAGCCGTCCAAGACAGGACCACACAAATCATTGGGGGAGCACCCCGAGCGGCCAGAGCGCGCAGGGGCTGCTCGGTAGAGGGGTGGGGGGGTGCTGCATCCGAAGCTCTGCAGCGTGGGGCGGTGATGCATCTTTCCAAGTGATCTGGGTTCCTCAAAGTCCATGCTTAGTTCCTACGTGAGTTTCCTCTGGGAGAGGAAGCAGCTTTTGGCATTGTGGAGCCGTATTTAAATACTTGTGGTGAAAAGTCTAATATTAGAATGGGAACACAGAGACTCTAGACATCATGAAATCCAATCTCCTTACTTTGTTTGTACTTCTGGACTCCAGCGTTCCCGGCTGAGCAGCGGAGGTCTCATCAAGAACCTCGTAGAGTGGATGGCCCAGTGGCACAGGACTTACTTTCCGCCCCGCCCCCTGACACAGCTCTGACGTCATTTCCCACCTGGCACCGCGGCTCTCGCCCCGCCCCAGCCGGCGGGCCGCCCGGAGCGGGTCTCCTCCCCATGCTTCTCCGGCACAGAGCCCTGTTCTGCTGCGGGCCACTGCGCAGGCCCAGCTGCTCGAAACTTGCTTTCCGCGCCGCACGGCCTCAGGCACCAACGGGCTTGCCCTTTGTCCCCGAGTCCTGGCAGGCACAGCGCCCGGGGCCCACAGCACCTTTCTCGTTGCCCCCAAAAATGTTTCCAGAGGAGAATACAACTTTTGGGCGAAGAAAATGTTTTAATATATAACATCTATATATTCGTCTTTATACCAGTGCAGTCCTACCATGTGATGTTTCTTATTTTCCTAGGGGGGCAGGGACCGGGAAGGAAAATGTCACCTGGGGCTTTTGGAAGTCCTAGTGCAGTGCTGCCTTCACGGGCCCCACCTTCCTTAGAAGGCCCCGTCCTTTTTACAGAGAAGGCACCTGAAGCCCAGAGAAGGGCGCGAGTTTGCCCAAGATTACAAAGCCGGTGCCTGGTACGTCTCTCCCTTCTGAAGCTCCTTCTTTATAGGACATCAAGGAGATTTTGTCTTAAAACGATTTATTCTGGGGCTGGCTTTTCTAAACCGTAATGTAATTGTACTTTAATCAATAAAAAATGTCCTGTGGAACAACTGGGAGGGTGGGGGGAGGAGAGAAGCCCAGCAAATGTGAATTGTTGTTTATTTGTCTCTCTTAAACAGTGTTTCACGTTAAAGCAGCGGCAAATGAGATGGATTGTATTACAACCTTCTTAGAAAAATAGCTGCTGATCTCATAAATTCATCGAGCTTCCTGGTTCCAAAGGCCCCTCTTAAAATAATAATAAGTGTCGCACACTCCGTAAATACCTGCCTCCAGGTAGCGGGCAGTGAGGGGATTATAATTGCAAAACCGGAATGGGCCCCTCCTGCCTCCTCTGAGGCGGCGGGTTCTGTGCGGACCGCGCACGGGAAAGGGGAGGTGATGGCTTCCTCCCAGGACTGTCTCCTGTCCTCCGTATTACATGATGCCTGGATCTCAAACGTCATCCCTCGGCTGATCATTCGCTCCTCTGGCCATCTCTCTGGCCCCGCGCACAGGTCATGACTCTGTACTCGGAGCTGCCCGGGGGGGCCACTGTCCTCGTGTCATAGGTTTATCCAGGCAGAGGTGTCTCTCAGAAGCCCTAAGCAGCGGTTCTGACCCGGAGCTGTAGAATCAGGCAGACCTGGTGCCACAGTGACCTTGACCAAGCTGCTTAATCTCTCTAAGCCTCAATTTCCTCATCTATAAAATGGAAGCAGTAAACACATCCCTCGGGATTGCTGCAGGGATTAAATACACATTAAGGGTTTAGCGCTTGCCTGTCAATAGTGGGTGTTCAATAAAAGGCAGCTGGACTCGATTGGGACAGTGTGAGAAAACTGAACATTCTGACAGGTAGCCCAAAGATCTTTCTTGGTCTTTTTCTTTCGTTTGGCATCAAGCTCTGTGATGACTGTGGTGTGAACAAGCATCAGAAAATGTGCCTGGCATTTTGCAAACTGGGCTGCATCTTACCTGTATCCAGGTGTGTGAGATGTTCTCAGAAAATGCTTCCAAGTCAGTTGTACTTGAGTTTTGTTGGAGATGCAGCCGGTTCGTCGGGTTTAAGATCTTTTTGAAGCCCGTGATGTACACTCCTCAATGCAGGTCTCTCAACACCAGTCCGTTGCCTTATGTTGGCCATGGGAGGATGCCTTCTGCAGGAAAGAAACACCTGACTTGGGTGTAACTGAACTCTTATTACCTTCTGTCAGACGCGCACAGCAGAAGAGACAACTTCAGCCCTCCCCCCTGCCCCACCAACCTGAGTGTCAGAATGGTTTCACTGTCTTTATAGAGTCGTCTTTGACACAAACGGTGTGGCATTTTCAATTTTTTTTTTTTTTTTTTTTTACTTTTTGCAGGTCTAGAAATCTTATTTAAATCAATGTAATGAGACACTTTGAACAAAATGTAATCATTCTCACTTCTGCAGGGTTGGAAGAAGCAGTATCACAGCTACAGAGCTGGGCTGAGCTGGTTGTGTTCACACAGACTAGGGTTCTTGCCGTGTGCTCTGACTCTTCACAGCGTATCCTATAAGTAGGATTTTTTGAGTGTCTGTCTTAAGTGAATTATACTCTGGAAGAATTAAGAGGGCTATCATTTCACTATGATTTTTGAAAGAGTGAGAACCCTCAGACCCAAGCAGAATTGCTGGGCCAGACCTCTCCCTTTTTCTTCCAGGCCCCCTTCATGTCCTGAGAAGAGCAGTTCTCTGGTTTTCAAGAAGGCTCTATCGAAGTGGAGGTGTAAGGTTCTGTTAAAGTTCCAGGGTTTGTGAGGTCAAGGGAGTCTTCGCTTTGTCTTTTACAACAAGCATATATTTATATATTAGTTCTGAAATTTTAAAAAAATATTTTTAAGAATGCATGAGCAAAGATAAAAGAATTATCTCATTTCTTCTGGCTAAAGATATCTGTCTCCTCATGGTCACCTGTGAAGGAGCAACTCACTGACACTTAAAAAGAGCATTTTAACCCAAGATATCATGTGGCAGGAAATTTTACCGGAAGAATCTCTTATTAGTTTCTTCCAGTAAAAGAAGTTTTGAATGAGCAAACTTATAATAAGAAGTACCCCCCAAGGTGATAAATTATGTGGCTTTTTAATCTAGAAATAGGCACCTTAAACAGAAAGAACAGAGATGACTTTCAATCATCTGCTTGATTTGAAGGCTAGGGGAAGGTAGAGGGAGCTGATGGATCTTAGGGCGTCTTTCTTGGCTGCCTGCGACCATGTATGGAGTCTCCTTCAGATGCTGTACATGTGTGCCTCTGACTAAATCCTTAGAATAACTGGTGTTGGAAGTCCTCTAAGCTCCGAGATTTGTTACTGGAACAAGGAAAGGGTGTTTGGGATGTCCCACTCGACTTGAAGGACCTGAAAGCTTAACAGCCAATAAAAAGAGCATTGGTAGAAGATGAGTGCTAATTTTAGGCAAGAGCAAACTGTTTCCTCATGCAAGCTCTTCCCTCCCTCCTTCCATTAAGAATTGAGGAGGCGCAATGGCTCTGTCTTAAGGTAGGATGACAGAGAGAGGTGATTTTCTCAAGACAAACATGGAATTTTTATAACGTAATATTTGCTGGTATTTAAGTATACTTTGGTGGCATCTTGGCTGGTGTTCAGAGACTTGAAATCATTTTGATTGTAAAGAGTCACTAAAAGGAGCTGTTAAATTGTGCTTCTTGAATTACATTTAGCTACAAAGTATTCGTTCTGTCTTGGCCTTGTAAATGATAAGACCTATTATCTAGATGGTCTCTGTCCACATCCCACCTGAGGAAAAAATCGAATTGGGTTTGAGTTTCAGTTAAGGCAAAATATATTAATAATATCCTTCATTTTTAAAAGAAATCTCGACCGCTTCCCTGCACGGAGCGTGCAGTCCTTGCCCCCTAGAAGGGGTGGGTTATTTGTAAGCTGGGTACCAGAAATAAAAATGAAAAAGGAAGCATTTAAATTGTAGGTGACGCAGGGGATGTATTTGTTTTTCTTCTGCATGAACCCTCCCATAATCCAAATTGCATTTTTTAAACCTCTTTTTGTTCAAATTATTTCAACAACCATCACTTTAGAAATTTCAGACTTGGACATGATGAAATAAAAAACATCACTTCCACCGCTGGGGCATAAACACCTCCAAAGTGTGGTATTCCGTGGGGTGCTTTGCATTTCAATTCTTCGTCCCTTGGGCTCCATAGTTCTGTTTGGAACCACCATGCCTCCTTCACCTGGGGTCTCATCTCCTGGATTCTGCCCTGGAGCACAAGACCAGGAGCCCCTGGAGGGTGAGCCCTGTCGTGGGCACCAGTGAAAACCCACTGATGGGCAGTGTCTGATCCCGAGCAGGAACTAAATAAAGACTTGTTGAATGAACGACTAAAGCACAAGACATTATTCTTGAATATCTGCTTGGTCAAACCTCTGATAACCTTCCTGGGATCTTGGCTTTGAACGCTGGCCACCATGGGCTCTTTCTCCCTTAAAGAGACTTGATGGGGTCATGGAACATTGTCTCCCCTGAGCCAGGGACGGTGGCGCTTGCTCAAGCTGTGTGGGCAGATGGAGGGCCTCACTCAGTCACCTGCGATGAAAGGAGGAAAAGGAAAGTCAGGGTTCAGATCTGGCTCTCCTCGAACTTGTCTTCCACTCTTGCTCAGATGAATGGAGTACGATGCTCGAATGGTACTCCCGGTGACTTCGGGATTTAACCTGAACCCTGTAGTGGCTCCCGAGGTTCTCTGCCACCTGTCATAGTGCCCAGCCTGGACTCCGGCCACGGCCCTTTAATCCCATCCTCTCCATGGGCCCATAGCTGTTAGAGCCCCAGGGACTGAAGATATGCCTCTTTTCTTGGAGACGCCAGCAGCAGACAGCCCTGAGCTCTGGGCTCAGATCTGTTCCACAAGCCTCCTTAGCAGTGTGACTGTGGCAAGTTAGTTCATCTTTCTTATGTGTCGGTCTCCTCGTCTGGAAAATGGGAATAATAATAACTTCCTATAGAGAAGGAGAGAGATGTGTTCATGATCGACACACAGAAGGGGTTGAGTGAGTGGTGTTTTTATCTGCCTTGGGAGGTGTCTGTGTATCCTTCAAAACTCGGCTCCAGCTTTGCCTTCCTGAAGATCTTCTTGACACTGTGTGGGTGCTGAGGACCTGCCTCTGCTGTGATTCTTTTGCGAACGCTTATTTATTTGTTTCCATGTCCACCACCTCGCCCAAGCTGCCTATCCTGAGAGGAGGGGCACTGGCTCTTTGATCTTGGTTCTCCTACCCCCTGCTACCTCCTAATCCACAGGACATGGTGTTTGACCGGTCAATGGATGGGTGGGAATTTTGACCTCAAATGCTACCTTTCTCACAATACAGAGGGCATAGTTGTGTGAGCTGTGTGTGTGATAAAGTTTGGATGGTTTGTGGATCTTTGTCCTGAGACCCAAAGGAGGGAGGAAATAGAAATCACACTACTGGCATCACTGAGGGGTTAACAGTGAGAAGTATGCTGATGAAGGATGTTTTATACAATGGCAGTCTCTTTCTGAGATTATCTTCCAAATAAGGCAAAATCCAGTTTCACTTTAGGGATTGTTTTGAACATGAGACTGGAAGGGATACTTTAATAGCACAACCTGAAACGAGAAGTTTGCTTCTCTTTAGTTCATAAAATCACGAGGATTTTCAAGGCCACCGGCCCACTGGAGAGGCCCAGAGAGTCTCTCAGATTCTCATCAACCTTCTCAGAGGTTTGGGGCCACACCGAAGGCAGCTGGGGTGTAATGGGGACAGCACGATATTTCATGCCGGAGGACCTGTCCCTGTCATTAGCTGGGTAACCCTGAGTAAGGCATTCACCTTGTTGAGCTTTCTACATCCTCTTGTATAAAATGGGGATATTCATAATAGACTTCAAAGGGGGTTCTGGGAGGACTGAGTGAATCTAAATACGTGAAGGGGCTTTATAAATTCTGAAGTGTTACACAGATGAGTGATTATACTATGCATAGTAAACTATTTGTGATTTTACAGTGTTAAGCAGGATATGTATGCAAGAAGGGGAGTTGCAGGGAGCTGGGGAGTGCTGTAATCAACATTTGGGGGAGTAGTCCCCAAAATGTGATCAGAAAACACTAACCTCTTGAGGTCAGCCATGAATGACCAAAAAAAAAAAATGGCAGGGGGAAGAAAGAGGGGTGAGGGATGAGAGAGGGTTCTATGGTAAAATAAATTCAGGAAAGGCAGTATATTCCCTCCTGTAGATTGAAATGCCCCTTAGCGAGTCGAAGGCTCCAAGAAGCCTGTCTGCGTAACTCTGTTAAACTCAGAGTTTTCCATACTAATACTACGGTACCCTTTCCCACATAACACTTGGTTGTTTGTCCCCATCTTTCCCCAGGACTAGTGTTGTGTGAAATACTTTGGGAAACCACTTGCAAAGCCGTCCTAATAGTGAACATCTATCGAGTGTTTACTGTGCCCTACACTAGCTTCAGTACTTTTTATCTTTTAACTCATGTATGCGCCCAGAAAGGCACTGTTTTTTTATGTCCATTTTAGAGATTAGGATCCTGAAGCTGTGAAGTTGTCACTCCCCGGATTCCACTGTTAGTAGTTGTCAAACTTCATGCCCTGCTGCTCTTTCATACTCGCTACCTTGTTGAATCCTACAGATGATTGAACTATAGGGCTCCCGCTTCCCAAACTCTCAATGCAATTGATCTTAATGCTCACCACGATACTGGTACTGACCATAGACAGACTACGGACGCCAGTATTATGGAATATGTGATTTTTAAATGTGTAGCCTACTTTAAAGAGCTAAACTGTGTTACCAAGAGAAAAGAGTAATTCCCGTTTTAGCTACAGCGCCCCCTGTGGTCTTCTGGTAGAAAGCTCTGACGCCCTTTCGGTTTAATAGCCCTACCCCCCCACCGCCCGCCCCCGGATTTGTACATCTGACTTCAGGATTTTTCAAACACTCTGTAGTTCTTCAAACTGGGTTTCTAGTTCTTATTTTCATCCTGCCCCCAAACCTGCATCTCACCATCTGTTTCAATAGGTGCTTTAACATCTGGGATACTTGTTACAAAGCCCCAATCCAGAGACCCAGCACAGATACTTTCATTTTGCATGTTGGCAGGGTGGTCCAGGAATCTTCATTTAAACAAGCCCCTCAGCGGTTCTAATGTGACTGGCCCACAGAACATATGTCCTCTCTTGCTTTTCATTTGAACTCAGAGTGTGGGGACATCCTACCGAGTTACCACTTGCCAAATGAGAAGCCTGGAGGAGTATCAGTCAAGGTTGAGGCAGAACCAGATTTCCACTCCGAGGGCTCAACCGGAGAGATGTTAACAAAGGGAAGACTTGCAGAGGTGTGGTTAAGATAAAGGGAACCAAGAAGGGTGGTTGAGGTACCCGGGGTCTAGTAACAGCAAGAAGCAAGGGAGGAAATATTGCTACCTGGTGAAGGCTGGAGCCCTCAAGGAGCTACTGTGGTGTAGGGGTGCAACCCCAGGTAGCACTGTGGTGTCAGAGCTGGGAGGGAGCAACGAAGAAATACCCCAGCTTCTCTCTTTCCATCATCTGCTCTCCTGTTGGTGTCTTCCATTTGCCAAATTAAGAAAAAGTCAGAGTGTGAGGAAGCCCAAGAATGCAACCCTTAGGGGTCACATAGCAAGGTAGAGAGGATAGACAATGAGTAGAGGACACCAAATAGTGAATAATCAGAAAACATTAATTTGAAATATCAATTGACCGCTAATTGAAATTAACATCAGTTGAAAGCCTACCATACGCTTCACTTGTATCGACAATGTTAGGGATTCAGACATGCTAGAGACCCTCCCTGCTCCTGCCCTTCAGAGAACCCACAGTCTAGAAAGGGGGACCTAACATGAACAAATACACGCAGTAAAGTATCACAGAATAACTGCACCTTGGAGTTAAACTGATTTTGATGATCCAAAATAACAGATTTCTGGAAGCAATAATCTGTTCTCCAGAACAGGGATCAGGAGAGACGGGGACTAAATAGATTAGATTTACTGTCTATAAAGTCTCTGTCCCAACACAACTCCATAACTGCACAACTCTGCTGCTGCCGCAGGAAAGCAGCCACACACAGTGTCAATGAGCAGGCATGGCTGTGTGGCGATAAAACTTTATAAAAAACAGGCCCGTAGTTTGCCAACCCTTAACATAAACCATCTCACAGAAATATCTAGAATAGGGGCGCCTGGGTAGCTCAGTTGGTTAAATGTCGGACTCTTGATTTCCGCTTATGTCATGATCTCAGGGTCATGAGAGCAAGCCCTCCCTCCGTCGGGGCCCCGGGGTCAGCATTGAGTCTGCATGTCCCTCTCGCTCCCCCTTGCTTGTGTGCACTCGCTCTCTTTCTCTCGCTCTCGCTTTCAAATAAATAAAATCTCTTTTTAAAAAAGAAATATCTAGAATGGGGATCTGTAGCACTGGTAACTCGTGATATGAAACCACAGAATTATAACTGGAATTAATATATTAGTCACCCGCGATTTGTTTATTGTATCTTTTATGAGAAAAGGGAAGTAGGTGTGGATATTAGAGACTGGGGAAAGGAGGAATTTTACAGTGGAAATGAGTTTCCGCGGATGATAGATATTATGGGAAATGTGAATAAACCAGATTCCTCCTCCTCCCGTCTTACATCAGCTTACTCACGACTAACACTGTACAGAAGGAAGTAAGACAGGGCATATCCATATCATCAGCTTTCAATGATAGTCTTCCACCGTGCACTGTGAGAGCACATTAGAAGGTGCCGGAGTTTTCATATGACTGCATTGCCGTGAGATTGAATAGTGGTTTCAGTTTCCAGTACATTTTATAAGTATCTCTTTCCTTCAGATGTTAAACTAATTTTCATATTGCACACACTAGGAAAAAGAAAAGAAAAAAAAATACCCATTCTGAGCAACTGATGCTCTCCTGGCATTGTGATAAAAAATAGAGCAGATGGTTTGTGGAAATGGCACCAGGTGAACTTGTAGGTAGTTAGAGCAGGAAAATAGATATAACTCCAAGAGAGGACTCTTACCAGGTTTTATAGTTGAAGCTCTTTTCTCTTTAATTTTACTTTGATTTTTTTTTTTTTTTTCCATCATTCACTAGAAAACCAAAGGTGGCAAGCAAGGATCTCTGCTGAGATAGTGATGCAGGGTTGCTTGCTACCTTTTGGCCTTGTTTGGGATTTTTGGTTATCAGAACAATGAAGTAACAGCCACTAGAGGCCTTCCCTCCAGTTTTGTTCTCTTCTTCCAGTTGTGTTTCCAAACCTCTCAGGATCATGGGGTCCTAGAGTCCAGGACCTAAAGGCATCATGAGGACTGTGGCAAATATTCGGAACAGCCCCATCTGTCCTGGCTGCCTCTTCAGGCCCAGGCTGTCCATCATACGGTTTCTTTCCTGGTGGATTCTTTACCACTGTGCCATCCAATATGATAGCCACCAGCCACATGTGGCTGTGAAGCCATTGAAACGTGGCCTGTACAAATAAAGAGATACCATACATGTTAAACACATACCAGATTTCAGAAACTTAATATGGAAAAAAATTATGTGAACTCTCTACTAATGCTTTACATTGCCCACGTGTTGAAATAATATTGTGAGTATACTGGGTTGGGTAAAATAGATTTTTTTTTTTTAAAAAAAGAATATACTGTAGAGAAACACTTGCACTTGTCCTATGAAATAAGACAAAATATTTTCTTAGTTTATACATATATCATATCACTGTGTTGTATGCCTTAAGTTAATACAATGGTATATGTCAGTAATATTTCAATAAAACTGGGGAGGTGCAAAATATTCATTGAATTTTGCTTTTAATAGTAAAAAATTAGTGTCAAAAAAAGATAAATAGATTATTAAGGTTATTTCACTTTTTCTTTTTACTTTTTAGATTTGTCTACATATTTGGCTTTAGATTTCCCAAATACTGTATATGAGCCTTTACCCAGTTTTCAATGGACATCTAAATTTTCTCATCATCAGTTTGAATGAGTTTTTTGTTAATAGGAGGTAGAAAATGTTAAACATGACATAGATGGTAATTGACTATAATTAAAATGAACATACATGATTTGATAAAAACCTTAAGTTTTAAAATCTGTATTTATTAAAGTATAACAGTTCTGAATAAATCATATGAAATGTTTATCTTTAGGTTTTATCTAATTTACTTCAAAATATCTGGTAGACTTACAGAGCATTCCACCTAGATTTAAAGGGATCAGCATCATTAACCTTTATTGCTCTGGCTTTTCTGAGTTCAGAGCATCCTAACACAGGCCAAAGTACTCCATTTCCACTGCCAACTTCTTTAACAGAAATATGTGGAAGAAGTGAAAGAGCAGAAGCCTCTGGTTTAAAGTGTCTAGATACAGCAGTAAAGGAGGTTTCTTCAGAACCAGTATTTTGCTTGGTCTCTCTAGTGGTCCTAAGACCAGGAATGGGTGATGGTTAAAGAAGGAGATTAGCCACCGTATTGAATGTGGTCTCATCCCTGGGCACATGGACAGAAGAGGGAGTGATAATAGATGTTGAGGATCTGTCCCATTCCCATGTAGCCTCCCCTAGGAAAGTCCTCTTGTACCCCGTTGGGTGGGAGTTACCACTTTGAAGACCACTGATTTAAGATGAGCCACTGATACCAAAGAGGCCTTTGCCCTCTGTTTCTTGTTAAGCCATGTGATGATAAGAGAGGAAGCAACGCGATCTCTACACCTCTTGTCACTTCAGGAGGTGAGCTCCCGGAGGTCAGTGCAGTCATTTGGAGGGTGGTCCAGCACTTTGAGGGTGGTCCACACACTCCTCAAGTGGTGAGATTATTCAAAAAAAGTCCCCAAAATGAGATGTCTGCCTAAACTCATGACCCTTCATCTGAAAAGGCCTAGCAGCCCCTGAGGGCAGCGCTGTTTGCCAGACAACTTTCTCCAGATTCCTTCAGCCTTTAGGAAGAGCTGCTGGTCCAGAGGCTAGGGTGAACCCAGGACACGGCTGCTGTCACTCCTGGGTGGAAGGGTCACGTGCTTCACTGCGGCGCTGTCTGCAGGCAGCTCCTTGCCGGCGCACCTGCGTGGGTCTGGGCGGGTCATAAGAAATGAGGACACCGCTCCTGTGCCCTCCAGGAGTTCTTATTCTAGTTGCCGGCTGGACGCCTGTCATCCTCCCAAGAACGACTAAGAGCTCCTTCACACAGAAAACATAACCCCTGCCAGACATTGCCCTTTCTTATTGTGTCGGATACACATCACATTGACCATTTAATTATTTTTTAATGGATAGTGGCATTAAATATTCCTGTGATATTGCATAACCATCACCGCTATCTATTTCCCAAACTTTCTCATCACCCCAAACAGAAGCTCTGTACCCATTAAGCAACAACTCCCCATTCCCTGTCCCCTCCCCCCACAAGCAGCCCCTGGCAACCGCTAGTCTACTCTGTCTGTAAGTATTTGCCTCTTCTAGAAGCCGCATAGGAATAGAATCATACAATATTTGTCCTTGGGTGTCTGGCTTATTTCACCTCGCATAATGTTTTCATTATGTAGCATGTGCCAGAACTTGGTTCCTTTTTATGGCTGAATAAGTGTCCTTCGTTTGTATATTCCATCTTTTGTTAAACTGTTCATCTATTGGTGGACGGTTGGGTTGTTTCCCCTTTTTGACTCTTATGAATAATACTGCTATCAACACTGATGTGCAAGTATCAGTTTGAGTCCTTGTTTTCAATTCTTTAGGGCATATACCTAAAAGTGGAATTATTGGGTCATATAGTAATTCTCTGTGTAACTTTTAAGGAACTTCCAGACTGTTTTCCACCACAGCTGCACCATTTTACATTCTCATTAGCAACGAATGAGGGTTTTAATCTCTCCACATCCTCACCAACACTTGGAGTTTTTTGCTTTTGTATTTGTTTTTTAGATAATAGCTACCCTGGTGTGTGTGATGTGGTTATCGCATTGTAGTTTTGATTTGCATTTCCGTAATGATTAATAATGTCAAGCATTTTTTCATGTGGCATTTGTGTAACTTCCTTGGAGAAATATCTGTTCAAGACCTTTGCCCATTTTTTAAATTGGATTGTTTGTCTTTTTGTTGTTGCAGGGGCTCTTTATATATTCTGGATATTAATCCCTTATCAGATATGTGATTTGGAAATATTTTCTCCCATTCTGTGGGTTGTCTTTTTACCTTTTTTGGCAGTGTGCTTTGAGGCACAAAAATTTTTAATTTTGATGATATCCATTTTATCTATTTTTTAATTCTTATTGCCTGTGTTTTTGTGAAATCCAAAGTCATAATGGTTTTCTGCTATGTTTTGTAGTTTTGGCTCTTATATTTGAGTCTTTGATCCATTTTGAGTTAATGTTTGTGCATGTTATGTCGTAAAGGTCCAGCTCATTCTTTTCCTGTGAATGTCTAGTTTCCCCCACATCATTTGTTGGAAAGACTGTCCCCTCCCCATTGAATGGTCTTGGCTCTCTTGTCAAAAACCAGTTGCCCATACATTTGAAAGTTTACGTCTGGATTCTTTATTCTGTTCAATCACATTTTGTCCTTATGCCGGTACCACACTCTTGGTTACTATAGCTTTGTAATAAGTTTTTGAATAGGGAAGTGTGAGTCCTACAGCTGTGTTCTTTTTCAATATTGTTTTGACTATTTGAGATCCCTTGAAATTTCATATACCTTTGCCAGATGTTCCCATCTTTTAAAAAATTACATGGTTAAAATGCAGGCAAACAAAGGAGAAAATAATCACAGATAATCTTACAACCTAGAGGCATTCATCTACTATGAATGATTTTGAAGCATTAAACAAAACAACATGGGATACCACTTCACATCTTCTAGAATGGCTATCAAAAGACAACAGCAAATGACGAAGAAGATGTGGAGATGCCAGAACCCTCATACACTGTTGGAGCGAACGTAAAATGGCACAGCCTCTTGGAAAAATAGGCTGACAGTTCCTCAACCGGGTAAACATAGAATTACCACATGACCCAGCGATTCCATTTCTGGGTATATACACAAGAGAAATAAAAACATATGTCCACATGAAAACCTTTAAATAAATGTTGATACCAGTATTATTCATAGTAGCCAAAAAGTATAAACAACAATAATGTCTCATCACCTGATGGAACAGGTAAATAAAATGTGGCATATCAATAAAATGGAATATTATTCAGCAATAAAAATAAATGAAATACTGATACACTTTATAAAATATATGAACCTTGATAACATCATGCCAAGTGAAAGATGCCAGTGACAAAGAACCACATATTGTATGATACGGTTCATATTAAATGTTCAGAATAAGCAAACTGGTAGAGACAGAAAGTAGATTAAGCGGTTGCCTAGGACTAGTGAGGGGTAGCGAGATGTGGGAGCAAGAGGGTTCAGAGTTTCTTTCGGGGAGAATAAAAAAATGTTCTAAATTTGATTGTAGTGATGGATGCACAACTCTGTGAATATACTTACATCTCAGTAACGCTATTAAACAAAAGACGTAGGTTTGAATATATTGTTTCATACCTACTTTTTTTTCACTCAATGTAACAGAATCTTTGCTTGCCCTGAAAGTTATTTAATTTTGCTATTTTTAAGGGCCACACAGTTTTAATGAAAGTAGACGTACCATCCGTTACATACACAGATATGTGTGTGTATGTGTATGTATACATGTATAAAATGTCTTCAAAATGCTAGGCATTAAGTAATCAATATTAGTCATTCCTACACCATTTGTTGTTTAGCTCTCCATACACATGTGGGTTTTTTTTTTCCCCTAATATAAACAGTGTTGGAATTTATGAAGTTTAGCCTGATAAGTGTTGACTACTTGTCCATGAAAGTCATGGCAAATAGTGACTGGTCATTTTGCTAAGGCACACATTTGGATCTTATATGCTGAGAGACTGATGTGTGGAAGTTAATTATTTTGCTATTGATCTGTCCCGTATCACACCTTAATGAGGTTTATTCATGAGTGTGGGGGCTCAGGAGGGTCTCTTAAATGTAAAGGGTTTATACAGCTGCTGCATAGTGGGATTGTGGTTCTCTCAATGATGGCAAGCTTAAGATACAACTTGAAAATAAAAATCCATATAAATTTATAAGGGGAAAGATGGCAAAAGTTATTATGGTTTTTAAAGCCAGCTGGACTAACGAGGTGAGGTTTCCTTCTCTTCCAACAACTTTGTCATGGTCACCACAGGGCTGACTGGATTTCAGTTGTAGTTCCTTGTAAGCCAAGAAAAGGTTGAGTTTAACGAAGTTCAAATCCAATATAACAGCCTTACCTGGACCACTAGTAAATAAATAAATGTGTAAGTTAACCTCTGAGAAAACTTTTGGCACACTTTTTAGAGTAGGGGAAATTTTGTCTAAGCCCTGGCTCCCTGGTGTTCTCGTGGGTCCTTTATATTTTCTTCTTCAGATACTGAAATTCATTTGTACCGAAAGAGAATGGCTAACTGTAGCCCAACAGTGGGTGAAGGGAAGGCAAGTTAGCTAGGTCAGGCCCCTTAGGATCCTGCTCCAAATGTGGTCACTGCTTTCCCTACTTGTCAATCTGGCCACGTGGTCTCAGGAGTAACCATGGTCCTGTGTGACATTCACATTCAGCAGACAGGAGCCGTATGGAAATAAGATGCAAGAGTCCTCCGAATGAAATCTAGAGTGGCTCCTGAAAGTGGCTTAGAATTCAGTGGCCACTTGGGAGAACCTTGGAGGTGGAGCTGGCTGGCTTCCCAGTGGATTCGCTTGTTACTCAGAGCGATGGCAGTGTTTGGTTTTAGTACAGTCTGGTATTGTTTTCTTTTCGGAGTGAGGAAGCAACAGTCAGGGCAAAAGCCAATGTGAACGTTCTAATACATATTTTTGTGAGTGTGTGTCCATGTATTTGAAGTGGCCAGCATTGGGAAACAGTGAGTTAAAAGCCCAGGGTTTTGCATTTGAAATATTCTTTGTTCTGTTTACAACCATGCACGGAGATATTTTCCCACATTTCCTTTTATATAAGTTCTCCAGTGATGTTTTCGTGGCCTATCCTGGGAAGATCTGTCTTTCCATTTATCAAAACAAATGGCAAGCTGGGGACCATTTAAAGTCGTTTTTTTAGTTAATAAAGCCAATCTTCTTGTTCTGTTATGTTAAAAGTACATTATCTTTTTATTGCCAGCTCTCTATGGCTAGGTCTGTTTTCTGTCTTAGCAATCTCAGGGCTGCCCCACTTGCTTACTGTGTAGAGAATTACAAAATCATCAAGGGTGGGGCGGCACCAGCTGACTTACAGTACAAACCATTTCTCAAAATAACCACAACAGTGCAATACTGATGTGTAATTTACGTCACAGTATGTTTTTATGAAATAGTTTGTGGCATTTTCTTTCATTTCTATTCCGGATGGAATCTTGTGCTCTCTCCCTTTTAATCAGGCATTTAATTTATTTTTATTATTAATACTTTCCACTCCTTGTCTTGGCATGCCTCCAATTTAACAGCTTTGATGGGGGGGAAACAACAACCAACAACCCATCTTCCCCCACCCCAACTCTTCAACATCAGTTTAACTGCAAATGTATTTTCCCCTTTGATGTGTACTTACTTCGGGTACGAAGCTTACTGCCTTAGGAGAAATGTAGAAATATGGTGGGACGCGTTACACACTTACACGGACTTACATTCAGGAATTGATGAAGTTGATGTACAACTTCGGAATTTTAAACACTTTCAACCAATCCAAGCTATGTAGTCATATGCACTGCTGCATTTTGCTTTTACAAATGTCTTTCTGTATAGTGTCCTGTAATTAGAACAGGAAATCATTGAGTAACTGTAAGATGAATAAGAGCACTTAGACTGAAAGGAAAATTACCTTCCGAGAAATTATATTCTCTCTCTCTCTCTCTTTTTTTTTTTCTGCATGTTACAGTGTTGGTAATGATAGTAACAGCTGTAGCTGCTCTTATCTGTAGAATTTTCATGCTTAGGTTTTCTGAAATAAAAAAAAAATGTTCCTTTTCTGTAATAATCAAAAATGAATGGACAGAAAATAGGAAATGCCTAATTATGACAAATATTCAGTGTCACAACAGAGCAGCAATTAAATGGAAACTTCAGTATAATTGTCAATAGCAGTAAGAATTGGACTAGTGCCAGGTACATAAAGTTGATGCTTCGCCCTTGGTTGGTTGCTAGGAGCACGGTGAAAAGTATAAAGCTTTGAGAAAGGAATGCCTAATGTAATAAAGTAACAGAAAGAAGCATAAATCATTGCAAGAGCCTCTCATATTGACATTATTTTACTTAAATTGTCTCAAAACTAGACATCAAGTTTTATAACATGAGCAAATTCATATTTGCTTGGGGGAAAAAAAAAAGAACAGTCTATGTTGTCTTTGAAGGACTGGGGACTTTGTGTCTCAAGCGTAGCCTTCATACATATTTGGAATCTTTTAAGTGAAAATCTTTAAATGTTTGTTTCTATTGGCATCCAAATGCATTTGCCCTAATACGATTAAGAGAACTAAAGGGCAAAATACTTGGCAGATTTTTCAGTTGAGGTAATTAGGTGCAGGAAGGAACATGCATACTTTTTCCACCAGGCTCTATAAAATCCTGGTGCAGAGATTTTTTTTTTTTAAGATTTTTTTTTTTTTAAGCTTACTGATTTTAGAAGTAGATTATAGTGGTTTTCAGTAAGCATAATAGTGTGATGTTTCCGCAACAAGCCTTCCCTTCTCCCCCCTCCCCAAGAATGAAAAAGAAAGTTACATTTCTAAATGTTGTGTAAAAGATAAAAGCAGATTTCTCCACTGGAATTTATGTTTTCAGTCTCCTGTGCATTGGCCACCATTATCTATTTAAAAAAAAAAATAGCATTATGGATATTTGAAAGTCAATGCTCCATTAATTCATTGTGTTTGCTATTTCATGCATCTCTTTTTGTATAAAGACAACTTGAGCAACGTGCTATTCAGAATGAATGCCTGCTCTTACCCTCTCCCCCCCACCCCTTCCCCACTCCCAGCCCAACTCTGAGGATTAAAGCAATGGTATACAGTTACTGTTTGAAAAGCTTGGGTGGAGTCTCACGTTATAATTACAGTTTCTCTGTGGAATTCTGTTTTGGACTTTGAAAATATATAAATAAGTGAAAAATTGACATTGAGAGAGGTTAACAAAACGTGTAATTATGATATAAGCACAGGATTAGAGTAATTTTGGTTGAGCATTACAAGCAGTGTACTTTAGGTATTAACTTTTAATAGGCAAAGTTCTCATTGAAGTTGAAATGAGGTTTAGTAATTTTGGGTCTCTTATTCCCTTTGAATATTTCATTTAAAAATAGGCATTTTCACTTTTGTTTTTTTTTTTTTTCCTTTGGTGGAGGGGAGAATTGAGGAATGGGATGACATTTTAATAGAATATCATAATACGGCTTAAAATTTCAGTCTTTGGTACCAAGAATTTATTGCTGATCATTTTCTGTTGACAGAAATCAAGTACTGCCTACATAACCCAACCAACTGCCGCTGACTAGAGTGTGTTAGAGTAAGATTCCTTGGGTAATACTTTGATTTCTTTTCCTATGTGGGTGTGGTTGAAAGAAAATCTTTGTTCCAGGAACACTTTGTTTATCTTTTGTTAAACAAATGTGCAATTTATCCATTCTTTATTCATTCTTAGATTTATCTGCTAGACCTGTTATGAATTGGAAAGGGGAGAATGTCCTATGCAGCATTTATCGGCAACCTCTGTTTCATGGGTAACTGCATACGAGTGTTTGTTTATATGTACATGAAATGCATAAGGAGGAAAGAAGTAGCTGAGGAATTTAAATAAGAATTCTTGAAAGGGTTGTTTGGCTTTATTTGTTTCTTAGTGTACTAGGGCAAAATAAAATATGACAGCTGTTGAACAGTTTAAAAGTTTTGTAGCTGTATGAGGAAGAAGTTAATGCAAAGGCTTAGGGGAAAGTTATAGGATCATAGAATTTTAGATCTGGAAAGCTCTTCCAAACTCATAATTTTATTCTCTGTTAATACATACCTTTCATGTGAAGGTGACCATGCTTTGTCTTGAGAAAAAAATATTTCTCCAGTTAACTAAGCACATCTACCCAAATTCATGTAGGGTGAAGTTTCTCTGAAGTGAACTTTACCCTAGATGAATTGTTGATTCTTCCAGGTCTCACATTTATGCTGGATGTTCTCTTTACTCTCACCTAGAATGCTTTGTTAATTTTCTTAGCAGTCCCAAGGGTCTCATGGGCTTTGGGGGTCTGTTTTTTTTGGGGGGGGGAGGGGTGTTCTTTTTTTTTTTTTCCTGTAAATATTAAAGGTGATTCCTCTAGGCATGTCTAATTGTAAGGTTGGAAATTTGCCTCTGTCTAAACAATGCCAAAATTCTGGTCCAACTGGAGGGTTCTTTTCATAAGGAACAAAATTATCATAATTTTTGTTTTGGTATTATTAAGCACTGCCACATTAAACCAGGTCCCAACTGGGCCTCTAGCCTCTTAGTATGGGAGCGCTTCAGGAAGTGCAGGGGTTCTGGGCTTGCATAACTTAAAGTAGGCCTTATTTCCTATTACGTGGGTAGAAAGTAGAAAGGTGATATACATAGTACCCCCCCATCCATGGGGGATACATGCCAAGACTCCCAGCGGATGCCTGACACTGCAGATAACATCAAACCCTATCTGTACTGTTTTTTCCTAATCATACAACCTATGAAAAAGTTTTCTTTATCAGTTAGACACAGTAAGAGATTAATAACAATAACTAATAGTAAAATTGGACAGTAAAGTAGTCTCGTTCTCTCAAAAGACCTTATTGTCCTGTGCTCACCCTTCTTCCTGTGACGTCAGATAATAAAATGCTTGAGTGACGAGAAGAAATGGGATGAATGACGTAGGCACTGTGACATAGCGTTAGGCCACTACTGACCTTCTCATGATGTGTTCAGAGTGGAACATCTGCTTCCAGACCGTTGTTGACCACACGCTGCAGAAAGCGAAAAAACTCTGATGGGGCGGGGGGGACCACTGTGCATGAAAGATGTGTCCGTACTGTTAAATCATGGCGGAGTGAGTTGCAGTGTTCCAAAATCACAACAAGCTAACTTAACTGGAGTGAAATTCTGACCCAAAACTGGCTGAATTGTGCAGTTCTTGATGACAGAAGTTTCAGATTTCCCGTGACCAAAGGCCATCATCCTCATCCCCAATACTGTACCTTAATTAAATCTCTAGTAGGGCGCCTGGGTGGCTCAGTCAGTTAAGCAACTGCCTTCGGCTCAGGTCATGATCCTGGAGTCCTGGGATCGAGTCCCGCATCGGGCTCCCTGCTCGGCGAGGAGCCTGCTTCTCCCTCTGACCCTCCCCCCTCTCATGTGCTCTCTCTCATTCTCACTCTCTCAAATAAATAAATAAATCTTTAAAAAAAATAAAAATAAAAAAATAAATCTCTAGTAATAATGAGCTGCAAATAAACAAAGATTTTCCTTCAACCACACCCACGTAGGAAGAGAAATCAAAGTATTACCTTAATGATCATAATGATGTTACTATTATTAGTATTTGTGACATTTTGTCATAATGAAAACCCCATCAGACTTGGAATGAAAAGACTGGGTGACAGTCTCACATCCGTCACTCTCTTTCAAGGTGTCCTTGAGAGCCTTGGACTAGTCACTTGGGTGTCTCAGCCTATTTCTTCGCCTCTGAATTGCGGAGATTCACGAGCCGTAATCCTACGAAGAGGGTTGTTGTGAGGAGCAAAAGAGATGTGTTTTGTGAAAGACCAGTGTAAATTTTTGTGTTTTCCTATCAGTACCAGAAATCATGGTAGTATTTCTAAACCAACAGTCTCTCTGTCCCTCTTATTTTTGGTTACGAGGTCTTTTTTCATTTGCTGTCTTCTATGCAACCTACAACAATCCTGGGAGAGTGGCAAGGAGAAGGGAATTTTGTCCTATTCTGTTCTGGGTACAGTGGGGGTTTGGCTAGAAGCATATACCTGAAAACAGGTTATAAGTATATATATATATATACTTAGAAACCCCAACTTGTGACATTTCGACTTGGCAATTTTTTGACTTTACAATGGCGTAGAAGCGATAACGCACTCAGTAGAAAGCGTACGTTGAATTTTGAATTTGAATCTTTTCCCAGGCTGGCAGTACATGGCTTGATACTGTTGTGGTGCTGGGCATCCACCCC
Source organism: Eumetopias jubatus (assembly GCF_037043125.1). Lineage (NCBI taxonomy): Eukaryota > Metazoa > Chordata > Mammalia > Carnivora > Otariidae > Eumetopias > Eumetopias jubatus. Next base: position 65,403,572 of record NW_028274823.1, on the reverse strand, counting down.
CCAGCCGCAGCTCCGAGGCTGCCAAGTGCTCACAAGGGTGAACGTCCAACACAAAACCAGCCTATACCTGTGAAACTGTCCTGTTTTTCACTTTCAGGACAGGATTTAATAAATGACATGAGATATTCAATACTTTATTATAAAATAGGCTTTGTGTTAGATGATTTTGTCCAATGGAAGTGTTCTGAGTACATTTAAGGTAGGCTAGGCTAAGCTATGGTGTTTGGTAGGTGAGATGTATTCAATGCATTTGCAACTTAGGATATTTTCAACTGACAAGGGGCTGTCGGGACATAAGCCCATCGAAAGTGGAGGAAGCTGTGTGTGTTTCTGTGTGTGTGTGTGTGTGTGTGTGTGTGTGTGTGTGTGTGTACACACATACATAGAGAAAGAGAGAGATCAAAACCCAAACTAAATAAATTACTATAAGTCTGTGCAAAACTCTAAACTCAGACTCAGAGGTAGTGGTTTCAAAGTTTAATGTGCATGAGCTACCTGGAAGCTTGTTAAAAATGTAAATTAGAGATTCTGAGTTAGTGGTTCTGGATGAGCCCCTGGAGTCTGCCTTTTTCCAGTTACCCTATGTGATTCTGATGTGGGCAGGCCCAGGAGCTCTCTGAGAGAGGCTGTCTCCAGAATGAATGGACATCATAGGACACATCTCCAGGACGTGGACCAGAGGGAACTTGCTGGTTTTTCTTCAACAGAAAGCAGATTCATGGCTTGGCTTGTATTTTGGGAACTGCATGAAGAAAGAAGGATAAATGTTTCAAGCTAGGATGAGGTGAAGAGAAAACAAAAACAATCAAAAAAACCCAGGTCATTTCTAAGCACCAAAGATAGACAGGGAGCTGACTGCATCCACAACAGAGAATTAAGAAGCGGTTAGAGATGGCATGATCATGAAAAATGGTTGGGGGCGCCTGGGTGGCTCAGTCATTAAGCGTCTGCCTTCGGCTCAGGTCATGGTCCCAGGGTCCTGGGATCGAGCCCCTCATCGGGCTCCCTGCTCCGCGGGAAGCCTGCTTCTCCCTCTCCCACTCCCTCTGCTTGTGTTCCCTCTCTCGCTGTGTCTCTCTCTGTTGAATAAATAAATAAAATCTTTAAAAAAAAAAAAAGAAAGAGAAATGGTTGGAGAAGAACAGGAGGGAGGTGGCATTATCATGAAAAATGGTTGGAGAAAAACAGGAGGAGAATGAGGGGACAAGAAGCAGTGAAATACTCCCAAGAATCCAGGGGACATCATCTGCTAGAAAATGAACTCTGAAGGATCCATTCTTTTGCCGTCATTCAGCCTGAAAAGCAGAGCTTCCTCCATCCCAAGAACTTGGAGAAACCAGCACAGCCGTCCCTCCGGTACAGAAATCCAGTAGCACAACCAAGATAGAATGGTGGGAGCTGTGTGCACAGTATATATGCAGGAGACGGTCTTAGATGCTGAGCATGCCAATACAAGTCCGGGGGTTCGTGGTTACGCCCCTCCCCCTCATCCATGGTGTCTTGGACAAATAGAGGATAATAATACCATTGACACATTCGGGGACTGCTTCTTCGAATAGGACTTAGGTACGCTGGAGTTTCTGATGATGTTTGGTGAAAATATCCAGTCAAACGTTTTGTGCTTTAGCTCTTCTAGAAAGCACACATTTGAACCCGAAGTGTGAACTCGTGTCTTGGTCTGCGGTAAAAATCTCAAACTGAAGTGTCTTGGGACGTATATCAGCATTTCAAAACTGAACTTCATTTGGGGACTTGCGTTCAATGTAAACATATTTCCTTGTAATTAAATATGCCAGCTGACAAAGTGGATACCCACAGACCAGGCAGGAGCCTAAGAAATGTAAACTGTTAAAAGATGTCATCTTGAAAGCAGCTAAACATCTCCATTCTCAAAGAAGCCTCCAGCCTGAGGAACTAAGTGAACATAATTAGAAATACATCTGGGTATTGGCCTCCTATCTGAGAAGGTCACATGCACACCTTCCACTGGTACTGGTTAGATTCCATCATTTGTTCTGTCCTTCCTCATTTGTCTCCCACTGGTTACCAGATGGCCACGATAATGTTGGTATCCTTAACAACTGTCTTGTGCAATTCCCTGCAGCATGGTAAGAACTCAAAATATTGAGTGTTTTCCCTTTGGATAAGCCAGTGACATATCTGGGAATTGCTTACAAACGCCCTGATGGTGTGGTTATAGGGAGTGATGGCAGACTAGGTCATGGAGCCGAAATTCATCGTGACATGATGCAGGTGGCAGGCTACCAAAGGGGAGCTTTTGCCATTTCTCAAGCTTAAGATGAAGGAAGGGGTCCTCCGGGCCGAATCTGGTTTTTATAAATAAGTGCTTAATATCGTGAGGTGTAGATAAGCGGCAAAAGGGAGCTTCGTGAAAGTTGCTGAAACGTTCTGAGCTAAGTTGGTTCTGATGGAGCTGTCACAGGATGCTTGGGGAGTCCTCTCAGCATCGTTCTCTGAGTTGTGCCAAGTTACCAGATGGGTTTGAGGCACATTAGAAAATAGGGAGCATGGGAAAGGGGGAGGGCAAGGAAGGTGGATATATCAACCAAGTCGGGATGGATCATGCTGCAAAAACAAATAACCCCCAGATCACAGCCTCACTTAAAACAACAAAGGTTTCCCTTGTGCTTGTTTCTATGTCCATTGCGGACCGACGAGGGGCTCTGCTCCGCGTAGCTCTTGTTCCAAGACCCTAACTGGCAGCCCAGCTGCTATCTGACTCATGACAGGTGCCCAGGATGAAGGGAAAGAGAGAGTGTTGTCAGTCAAACACTGGCCCCTAAGGTCGCCACTCACTCCTGTCATATTTTATTGGCCACAACAAGTCACAGGGCCACTTGACGCCAATGGGCCAGGACGCGTGGTCTTTCCACAAGACCACAAAGAGAACCAGAAATATTTGTTGAACAGCCCTAACCACCACCAGATTAGATGATGATGCTATTTGAACTTATGGACGTCTCTCTGGGGCCACATGACCTCTTCAGGCCCTTCTAGCACTGAATGATTATATAATCTAAAGAAAGAGCAGGCTCTGGAAATTTATGTAGACAGAAGCTCAACAAAATTCTGATTTTTCCGGTGATGATGACTTTAACGTTTGAAATATATATCAGACTCTTTGAAAAACATTGTTTTGGTTCTGCTGCTTGCTGATGACCCAAACCTTGCATAATCTGTCTATGAGGTCACCCCGACTCTCTCTCTTCTCTCCACCTTTTCTCTTCTCTGCTGGTAACCCGAGGCTTTTTTAACGGAACTGGAGTGGCGAGGTGAGGCTGGGAGAATGCCACCGTAACCCAGACGGGGAGAAAGATGAACGGGTATCAGGGTCTCACTGAAGACACGTTTTCATACCAAAGCAGAGTGACAAATGCAATTATGCCATGGCCATGACGGTTCTTTGTGGGAGGCAAGAGGGTAACGGAAGTGTTTTCTTGTTTGTCTAGGGGAGGACGAGGAAGAAACGAACGTGATCGTTCTCAGCTACCCTCAGTACTGCCGGTACCGATCGATGCTGAAGCGCATCCAGGATAAGCCATCTTCCATTCTAACGGACCAGTTTGCGCTAGCCCTGGGGGGCATCGCCGTGGTCAGCAAGAACCCCCAGATCCTGTACTGTAGGGACACCTTTGACCACCCAACGCTCATTGAAAATGAGAGTATATGCGATGAGTTTGGTGAGTCTTTTTTTTGTTTGCTTGTTTTCCCACATGAAACTTGTGCTTGTGTGTTTCCTTGCTTTGGGTTCTTGTGAAGAGCAGTGATGGGAGCAAGGCTTATTTTCACCAGCTCTATGTGCCAGCCCGCCCCTCCCCCCCCAAAGTATCATGGCATAAAGCATCATCGCCTCCTGAGCAGCCTCTGTTGGCCAGGGTAAAGGGTAATTATTTAGAATTTGTTGTCCAATATAGGTTCTGAAGTTGCTTGGTCGACCTTGAAATTGGACATTAGGACAGGAAGCTTTCATGTTCGTTCTTTCTTAAAAGGCTTTGGCTATTCACAGATACTTTTTTTTTTTTAACTGATCACTCCCTTTTCAGTGTGATAAGGAACTATAAAAATGCACCAGTTGTAACCACTTCTGTACTATAAGATCAACAGATAGATTGATGATAGATCCCTACGCCCCTTAATTTTTTCATGTACATGTATGGATACACATATATATCCATCTTTGGGGGGCACAGTGTATAAAAATATGTATAGATATTTATATATCTATCTATATTCAAATATATATATATGTGTCTCTATATATATATCTTTATACACTACGCCCCCCAAAGATGGATATATGCACACATAATTTTATCTGCATCTCTCCTAGCTGATCAGTCATGTGTCTCTCTAGATAGAAGCAAAGGAGAAGATATATCATAGGTTTGGGAGCCTTTGCATGATGCAGTGAATGGCTGGAGGCAAGCCAGGATCACATCTCTCACATCTTCAGTTTCTCATCTGTTTGTTGAAGAGATTGGATCATATCGGTGGTTCTCAACAGGCTGGGCAGGGATATCAGAATACCCTGGGGGTGCTTTATCAGCCTAGACATGTTCCTTGGAAATTCCTGTATTTACAGAGGCATGAGACCTTCTCCCTGCCGCCACCTCGCGCCCTACCCCTTCTTTGGTTTTCCACCACGGCGCAACCAGTGTGATGGCTGACCCATGCTAAATGGGGACCTGGGCAGAGAAGAAGCTGAGACCCGTGGCCCAGAGAGAGCACTGCTGGCATCATTTTGAGTCAGAACATTCCTTGATTTTGTCGGCTAAGATCTTCCCAAGGCTCCCCAGTTTGTGGATTATTCAGATCAGATTATTCTGCTTAACTGTTACAGGCCTCAGCATGGTTTGGGAAATCCACTCTGGCCTCTCTAATCTGATTATTCCTGACCCCAGTAGCCCTCTACCTGCTATAGGGAGCTTGTAAGTAGTGGTGAGCATGAGGGGATGATCCAAGAAGGAAGGGAGGAAAGAGGAAGGGGACCTCGGTTCATCGGACATGGCATTTTTTTCCTTATAAACTTTTTTTTCGGATGCCTTTCACAACTCTGCCTTACCAAATGACTGTCGGTCTAGAAGAGAATAGTAGTGTTTATACAAGTTATTTATCCCTTCTTCCAAGAAGAATTTAGTGTCATATTTTTAATACTCCAATAACCGTTGTATTCAAGTAGATGAATGTATCCAATACATCTTTTCAAAAAATACCCTCTCTTTTCAGATCAGCATTTACAAATTGACCCTTTTTAATACTTCTGTTTTGAGGGCTTTTCTCCCCTTATCGCCTACTCCCAAACCCTCTGTCCTGCTTGCCGCTCAAGAGGTCTGTAAATTCCTGACACTAAATAAAACTGAAAGAATGCTTTCCCTCATTTAAGACTAGTCAGAGTTAGAGTATCATAATGTAACATAATGAAAAATGTTTTAACCTTTTTGGCTAATTTAAGAGTTATTAGTCATTGAGCTTCAAAGCTGTTGCGTCTGGAATTGGTAATAGAAAGAAGTTCCAATTTAACAGTGATCACAATGGTTGTTAAGAGTTACTAAATTAGTTTTAAATGTTCTCACAAACACAAGCATCTGACTATTGAATGTTTTCCTGAACTTTTCTTCTGGTAAAGCTAATTTTAATGCTGTTTTTCTTCTCCAGCCTCTTAAAGTGGAAACTTTCTTTTGGAATAAAGGTACCTTTAAAGAGCTTCTAGATGGCTAGTTTAATAATTAGAATATTAGGTTTTTCTCTTAGTTGAGTTTGTACTTCAAGTAGTTTGCACTTTGTGTAGTATTTCGATTTATTAAGTGAACCCCCCCAAAAAAACTTATTTTTGACCTGATTTGAACACCTTCACCCACATCCCTCCCCCACCTTCCACTCTTGGTCCTCCATCTAAATTTCCAGAGACCACCCTTTTAAACCTCCAACTGGTTGTATTTGAAATCAACACAGGCTAAAGCGTTTGTTAAAACGTGGGGTTGGGTTTCTCCAACCAACTAACAGTTGGTAGAAGAACATAAATTTAATTAGTGACTAGCATTAAACAAATGTTCCTAATATTAAACACTGCCAGATGACCAAAACACTTCTGTCAGATTACCGCGGGTGCCAGGGGGCCCACAGATGAATTTTCTACACAGTATATATTCTGTACCACACGTTTGGTGACTTCAGTAATTGGTCAAATGTAATTTAGGTAACAGTATGCCTAGGCTGTAAAAATCAAGTTTTATTAGCCATATCACCAGGTGGATGAATGGCGGAGCTGATGGCAAAGAGTTTATAGCATTTAGCAGCTACACCTTTGACACATGAAATTCATAAATTGCCATAAAGTACCTGCAAGGCCCTTCTCAAAAGGACAGTGTCTGCTTTCCTATGATTAAATAATGTTTATTTTATTAACTAATATATTTTTTGCTTTCTTCTGTTAAATGGGATTATGGAGTGGGGGCAGGAGAAGGTGTTCAAAAGATAAATAAAACACAGTTCTTGCTTGTTTGGAGGATTTAAAAATCTAATTGGGGAAGACAGGATTAACGCACCTGAAAGGTTAACTAATGTTACAAGAAAGTCAATGATTAAGTATTTGGTGAGTGTTGCAGAAAGCAAGTGCAGGAGGAATTTAGCAGCGGGGCTGGTGGTGGGGGGTGGTGGTGCGTGGAGGTGATCATGGGAGGGGTCAGGGAACGCTTCATGAATAAGGCAGGACTGGGTCTGGTATTAAATGCTAGGGGAGAAAGGCTAATAGAAAAGTTTTGCAAATACCTAGATCACTTGTAATTCATGTCCTGACTCTCCACGTTGGGAATGGCTGCCTTCACCGTGGGTCAACTGTTGGCCTCCCCTAGGTTTGTTTACCCTTAATAAATGCTCTGGTGCTCTCTCTACCAGGGGGACGTGAATATGAGTCCGTGGACCAAGGCTGGGACAAACCCAGGCAGTGGCTCTGGAACTGGGCTTTCCTGGGCAGGGATGATCCACATTTTCTCTTGTATGACGACCTTTCCCAACTGCTCAGACACCTCCCCTCCTCCCCTCATTGTTTCAATGTTGTCCACTGAATAACAAGTTTAATTGAATAATAAAAGTAAGGCTTTTAAATCTACAGTGAATCCCTATAAATAAATTCTCCGTGGAATTTTATGAAGCTGTTTAATGAAAAGTTTGATTAGAAACTATTAAAGAAAAATAGAATAGATGAAATTTCATCATTTAGTCCCACATTACAGTGGTGTCATTTTGATTTTTATTTACATTGAGATATTCAGAATAGAGTAAATATATCCTGGTTTTAATTAACTATCCTCCTTACTTGGGAAAGGTTATTTTAGGCTTGAAGGGTTTTGATAGCGTACCATCTGCTTTCTTCCCTGTATTTTATTCAAGTCCCTTCCCTGCTTTACAGCACTGTGCAATGTCTAAGCCTATGACATAAGCATAAATTGAATCATACTAATGGCAGGTGATTGAAAAGCTTCAGCCTCGACATCCTGCCTGCATCCTTCCGTCTTGTCAGTTACAATGCTCTTAAAGGCGGTGTGCTCTTTTTTCAGCACAAGAGAATTGACTATTTTTGAAACTAAAGCATTGTGAATACTGGCTGTGTTGCACATGCAATTAGGAAATGAGATTATAATAGTAATGAGGGCAAAGTGACATCAGGAATGACTATTTTTCTCGTGAAAATCTTTACCCTACGCGTAATTCCTGCCCCCACTGTCCTGGTAGGATCTCTGAATGTGAGGCATTCTTCAACTGCCCCCCACCTTGCTTTTACCTCTTTTTATAATTTGATTCCTCTTTTGTAAAACAGATACCGTCATGTATATTGTATTATTGTCTGTGCTGTAGAGAAAACAGATACACGTGCAAACATTTTGTCTATTTTCCCTGTTAGAACAATAAAATGTCCGCCAGTTTGTAATGCGCAGTGTTTACCTTAATATCACACGGGTTGATTTCCCATGTACGAAGCATTGACGGATGAATCCAAACAGGCGTGCACAGTACCGTAGATGAATGGAGAGCTTTAAGTAACTAGCTTTTATCAGATAGATGTAAGGTGGACCCAATATATATAAATGAGATGAAATCAGTCCCTTAAATAAAATCTTAAAAAAAAAAAAAAAAAGCGGCTGGGTGGTTCAGTCTTTAAGCGTCTGCCTTCGGCTCAGGCCATGATCCCAGGGTCCTGGGATCGAGTCCCACATCGGGCTCCCTGCTCGGCGGGAAGCCTGCTTCTCCCTCTCCCACTCCACCTGCTTGTGTTCCCTCTCTCGCTGTGTCTCTCTCTGTCAAATAAATAAATAAAATCTTAAAAAAAAAAAGAAATCTGTCCTTAAAGGTGGGTCTAAGTGGATTAAGATATGGTTGATTAAAAAAATAATAAAAGATACGACTAATTTTAGTTTGAGTTTTGAATTGTGAAGAGACATAAGTCATGCTTCTGAGTTCTTTGGAGTCAGGATGTGTGTGTGGTGGGGGGCGGGTGGTAGTTCCTTGACCAAGGAATGGGATGGGGTTAAAGGAAGGATGTGGTAATTCACCCGAAAGGGGCAGAGATGAGATGGGCTGCTGTCTTGACATTTGGTCCACATGCAGGAAACCATGGGCTCTCACCCTTGGGGAGTCGGGGCTATATCAGTATTGAAACATGTCCTTTGCTGAAGCCCAGGGAGGATAGCACAGTCTAGGGGGGAAAGTGCTGGGCTTACAAATCGGCTAGGTATGAATCAAGGCTCACGTGTCTGATTTGCTGTTCCTCCAGGCAAGTGACATAAGGCCCCCACTTAGCCCATCTTTCAAACTGGGTAGAAATAGCTCATCATCAGGCTTAGACTAAGTCTGTATTCGCTTGATTAAAAAAACAGTCCTTGTGATCAATGAAGATTCTCTCCTGTTTCTATTAGAATCTTGGGCTTTGGACAATTTAGAGCCATCCAAACCAATCTCGCTCCGTAAATAATAAAGGAACCATTTCTCTAAGGCTCTGGGACTCTTCCTAGAACCTTAATGGAAAAGAAAAGTTTTCTACTTTATACGTTATGTTTTTAAGAAGCTTTTCTGTCTCTGCACTGAACTTTTCCTTTCTGTTTTCCTGTTGGGTGAAATAATGACATTATAGACAAAAGAAGAAAAGGCCAAGGGAGGGAAGGAAACAGAAGAGGGACTGAAACCTTGACGTTTTATGGAGGAAAATTCAGGATGTGTAAAATTATTTTGAAGCACAGAGGATGAGCTGGACTCTGCCTCTTCCCCTCCAAACATCACATGTTTTGCTGGAAATGAAAGGAAAGGCAGTTGTTTTGTTAAGAATCATGGGAATTTGTAAGTGAGTAAACATTTTTTTTCCTTGCCAAAGTAGGTTTCATGGTCACAGTGGATTTCGATGATCAAATGGCCTTGTTCCTGGCCCCTGTCCACATTCAGGCTTTCGCTGCCTGCCTGCAGTGCCCACCGATCTCCCAGATGATAACAAGGCAGATGTTTCTCTTTAATTGAAGCTGAGTAGGAAAGGAGTCGGGCTTCTTGTATATTGCTATTTATGCAGATGTCCTTAACCTCTAGAGGTCTCTCTTGGAGGACTGCTTTGTCCTGGACATTTTCTAGAGCTTCTGTTTTTTGCTAGAGAATGGTCTAACCAAGACCATGGTTGTTACCTTCTCTTTGTTGCATGTGCTGCCCAAGGAGGGACGGAGGAATGTTTAAGTTCATCACACAGTGGAGTCCGCTGAACCCAAATAAATCTGCCGGTAGTGGTATATTGGATGTGCTTGATAGGACCTGTAATGATTAGCATATGGCCTTGGCTTCCAGGACCTGAGACACAAAGAGGGATGGGGAGCAGACCTCCTTGGGCAGAGGTGTTGGAAGCTAGGGTACCGTCTCTCTTGAAGGTTAATGACCCGAATTTTTTTGTTGTTACTATAAACTAATTTTTCAGAGTCATGATATATGGGAGTGGGTAGGATTTGTGAATTTCTATTTTTGGAATCTGGAAGGATATTTTAAAATAACTCCGGACTCTTTTTGTAGCTGAGGGGACTCAATGGGTTATTAAAAACTATTTGGACTCCTGGGTACAATAAACTCTTGTTCACTCCAGAAGAAAGGATTTGTGTCTATATTGGCTAATATTTCACCTAGCGTTTCATTTAGAAAAGCAAGAAAGTTATATCCCATTACATTAGCAAGATCAACATATTCCTCTCTAGGGTGAAACAAATATTTTTATCAATTCACACACACACACACACACACACACACACACACACACACACACACACACTACAGGAAAGAACCAGGTCATTGAAAAATCACAGGCAAAAGTGCTAGTTAGGGGTAAAGATGGTAGAATGAAGTTCAGAATAAGTCTGCATTCGCTTGATTTTTAAAATCCTCTTAATGCCAAAGATACCCTCTAAAGCCCTTCATTCTATCCTGTCAAGGGAACTGGATTGATTAAAGTTCCTTGGACCAGGGGCGCCTGGGTGGCTCAGTCGTTAGGCGGCTGCCTTCAGCTCAGGTCATGACCCCAGGGTCCTGGGATCGAGCCCCACATCAGGCTCCCTGCTCAGCAGGAAGCCTGCTTCTCCCTCTCCCGCTCCCTCTGCTTGTGTTCCCTCTCTCGCTGTGTCTCTGTCAAATAAATAAATAAAATCTTTTAAATAAATAAATAAATAAATAAATAAATAAATAAGTAAAGTTCCCTGGACTGTAGGAGAGGCTGTCTGGGGATGCTGAGAGCCCACCACAGTGCCTAACACACAGGACGTTCTTGTCCATTTACGCATTCCACCAATATCTATTACACACCTACTACATGCCAACTGTTGTTCTGGTCCCTGTGCACCCAGTTATGAACAAGACAGAAAAATTTACACCCCTAATGATCTTACAATGTCGTATGTGGGGAGAGGGTTGGGAAAATATGGGATGGCCATGGACCATATGTCGTGGGTATAGACCATACCTCATAGAGCTGTGAGGATTCAAGCCCTTAGACGGTACATGGCGAGTACTACTTAAGTACCCCTCGTTTACTAAATCTTCTTGTACCTCTTGTATCACCCAACACAACCTTAACCACACATCGAGTCCATAGTGTTCCTCAAAAAACAGCTACAGAATTATTTCATACCTATACAGACTCCTGGGGACATAAGGTATCATTTGCTACTAAAAATCATTCAGCATCAGCTCATTCCAGAAATACTTGTTTGTTTGTCCTTCTGCATGGAATGTGTTTCCCCAGATATCTTGGGTCTGGCTCCCTCTCATCATTCCAGCCTCAGCTCAAATGTCTGATCCCCAGAGAAGTCTTCTCTGACTTTCCCCTTTTCACAAGTCTGGCTCCACCCCATCACCCAACATATAATTATCTTCCCGTAACTCTTCACTATCTGAAATTAACTCTTATATTTGTTTCTTTATATGTTTATAGTCCGCCTCCCCCATCCCCACCTGTGCTATAATGTAAGCTCTTTCAGAGCATGTTCACAGTCGTGTACCCAGGGACCAGAACAAGACTGGGCATATGGAAGGTGTATAAATAATAAATACTGGTTACATGAGTGAATGGATACCTGCATACCGTTTGTCAATATCCTTGCTCTCCCCATTTTGCAGATAAGGACACTTCAGCACAGCAAAGTTACCTCGCTATCAAGTGGCAAAACCAGGGTTTGAACCTAGACAGTCTGGTTCAGTATCCATGCTCTTAACAGTTACACTAGATTGCCTTTCAGCTTAGACCCGACTCAGAGAGATCTTTCCAGCTTCCTGAGATCGAGCTGCCTAAAAACAGATAACTGATCACCAGCTCTCTAGATAATGAATGTACAAGGGGTTCTGAAGGATTTCGAAAGATCAGTGTGTGTAGGAGTGGTCAGGAAAGGAATGATCATGAAGATTCAAAATCTGAAAACCACTGGATGGGATCCGGAGACTTTGATGCCACCCACCGTCCTCGCTCATCTGTATTATACCAGCCTCCCTGATGGAGCCTCTACTGCCCTGGGGTCTCTTCCACACACTCCCAGAGTGATGCTGTCCATCTCATCACAGAAACAGATAATCAATCTAGAGTCCCGTAAGAGCTGCAGGTTGAAAGGGGCAGACAGTAAACTGCCCAGTGTTTTCATGGGCTCTTTCTAAGGCATGGGGTCACGATGCTCACAGGACTTCGATTGTACACCTCTCTCTAATTGTCTGCTTAGAACACATTGGCTTTCCCAACTTGGCATCCCCCTTTAATGAAAAAATTATAGGTCTAATTCCAAAAAATGAAATGTATGCAAGCTTTCCTGCTTCTGTCACTTCTTTATTCCTGTAGCACATAAATCATTTCCCTTTTTAAAATTACATTTTGCTTGCCATGACTTGGTAATGGGTTTTCGAAGGAGGCAGAGCAGCCAGGCTCTTGGCACAGGAGCAGGCTGTGCTGCCTGCTCAGGAAATCTCACTGCAGCTGGCGTGGGCCTTGATTCCATCATCTGGGCTTTATGCTCCCTTTGGAAGTTGCCTAGAAATTCTCTCCCTTAGAATCTCCTTTCTGAATGGCCTTTTTGGCTCTCCAGTTGCCATCATGGACTGAAGAACAGATGGGATTTGGGCAGAAAAAGACTGGTATGTTCTAATGCTGCTGGGTGCTTACATTCATTCATTGAGCACCGACTCTGTTGAAGGCAAAACTCCAGGCATTGTTGGGATATTGGTCTCTGCTGTCAAGACACTTAAAAATCAAGTTGGCCGAGATAAGACGTAGAGTAATGGGCCACTACAAATATTATTGTGATCTTCTTAACAATTCTGGATCTTCCCATGAATAACCTGATAACATAGTTTCTGTAGGGTCGCAGGTCCAGCATGTTGCCAGAGTGGGAGTTAGCGTCCCCACCCCAGTCCCCTGACCCCAGGGGACATACTTTCCAGCCTGAAGTGAGAGGAGCACGGGCTAAGATTCCAGACTTATTTTGATATTTTGATGTTCAGAGGAGACGGTATCTGCCAAGCTTTATAAATGGGAAAGCTTTGCCACATACTGGAGACTGCAAGGCAGTCCACTGAGGTGAGGGCTAACTGGAGGAGGTCCAACTGGAGGTGCCCCTGGAGTTGAAAGATGTAAAAGAGGGCCGGGATGTCAGAGGAGGCCTCTGAGAGGACATGGATCTTCAACCGGACCTTGAGAGATTCAAAAAGAAGGAAGTTATTTCAGGTGAGGAGGTGGAAAATACTCCAGACTTTGAAGCTCAGAGAAAGAGGTTGTTTCCTCTGCCATTTTTAGCTATCAGCATAGACATTTAAAACACACACACAAAAACGAAACAAAACAGCCTCCACAAGCAAAACTTTTTTCTTCCTAGAAGATGTCTCCTTCCCCTGAGGGACCAGGTGCTCCTAAGTCCTTCTCCCAGAGGCCCCATTATGGTTAGGACCCAGGGGAAACCTCTTGGAGGAAAAATCAACTTGTGTCTTATTAAATTGGAAATTTCCCCTTGGGCCTATAAGAAGGAAAAGGAGGGATGCATCAACTTTGCAGCAGGCGGTGGGGGGGGGGGAGAAGTGAGGGGAGGTGCCTGGTTGGTTTCCTGGGTATTTAAGGGGCTGCTTCTAGGTTGAAATTGTAGCTTCCAAAGAATCATCTAGAACACTTCACTCTGTGTCCTCCTGTGTTTCTCAGTACTTTTCCAAAGTTGCTTTTTTCTTCTGCTTGGTATTAAAGTTAATGGATTCTACTGCATTTCTCTTCCCTAGACTCTAAGCTCCTAGAGGGGGTAAGAATCATGCCTTACCTACCTCTGTATCAACATATGTTTGTGGAAATGATATAAAAATCCTGCTAAATTCCAGAAGGCTTCAAATCATCATTTTATCTCCTTTCTTAGAGTCAAGTATTTCTTGACCTCAATCTTTAAGGTTTAGCTCATTGCCAGTTGATTTAATTCTTAAAGGAAAGTATCTAGATCAAAGGAAATGGTTTTTCTCAACATTTATTCACGTCTTCGAACCAGAGGAATATTCTTCATAAGCTGGTCAAGGTCTTTGGTTGAAGATTGTTCATTTGTTACGATGTTTAATAGATCCGGAGTTCTGCACAACCTAGAAAGGTGTTCTCTGAGGAAGTCAAGCAGTACAGTAAGTTAAGGCAAGTGGTATCCAGAAGTCACTACACTGATCTTTCTAGTCTCTAACCTACAGATCTCAGAATTCAGTGTGAAAACCAAGGAACAGTGGCAGAGTCATTAACATATAGGACATTGACAAGTTCCAGTGAAATGTGGGCTATGTGGATCTGGAACATAATATAGATGACGATTCAGGCTGGACTCATCGGAAAATGTTGGGAAAGAAAAGTCTTCACCAGTTTAATGTTATTAGGAAGATTACTTGGTGGGTGGCACTTACACCCGGAGGATACTTTGTGGATCACTGACCTGCTCCATGGTATTTGTAGATGAGGATGAAGTCTTCTGTCTCTCAGGAGAGTTCCACTAAGGAGAACCCCATCTTTGGATGAAGCAAGTTCACAACATGCAGGGTTGAACATGTCACACTTTCTTCCTCCCACAGTCCCAGACATGAACATTAGGTCTTTAAAATAGGAGATATTTTAATAAAGATGTCACACATAGTGCCAGAAATTATACTGCCCCATCCCCGAGTACAGACATCTTCCAAAAGAGAAAGGATGTTGGTAAACGCGGGTTCTTTTGAGGTCTGTCTTTAGTCTAGTTCACAGGTCCCATGCTATTGAGAATGCATTCTATCCCATAGTTGTGGGAAGAAAGGAAGTTGAAATGTGTCAGGACTAGAACAAAAGGGCTATTGGGAGCCCCCATTAAATTGTCTTGTGGACCATTGGTACCAGTGTCATCTGCTGGAGCTGAGATGAGGAGGTAGCCTCAGAGAGCAGAGAGTGTGGCCTCGCCACTCCCAACTCAGCAACCACTCCACCCACCCTCAGTCCAGGCCATTCACAACTCGTGAGAGGAAGGTACTTCACATGGATGAGTGTTCCTCCTACTTTTCAAATGGCCATCACCCCATCTTCATTGTCTTGCCCCTGAACAACCTTGTACAACCTTGAGGACCAGTGTCCATGACCCCAGTGGGCAGTTGAAGAACTGATTGGGAAAGTCAGCAGCTAAACATGAGTGCAGTAGTGGTAAGACCATGATGGGATGTGGACATCAGCTTCTGGATCTGTGTTCCTGAGGCCGTCCCCACAAATGTGGCCTCGTCCTTAAGGGCATGGCCTCACAGCCGCGAGATCCTATGCAACAAATCCTAGGCAACCGGGATCTTCAGCCAACCAGATGCTCCCCATCCCTCATCCCCTTTGTACCATGTTTCAGGGAGCAGAAAAAAAAATAGTAAAAAACAGTTCATGTTTTTCAAAATATTTTTCTCATTATGCAATTAATTCCATTATGGAAAGGACAAGTATAATAATAATAATAATAATTGCCACTCTTCTGTGAGCATGTACCATATGTCAGGCCTTATGCTAAGTCCTGTCCATACATGATCTCACTTACTCCTTAGAGCACCCCCATAAGGAATCTATTAACCGTCACTTTGCAGGGGAGGAAGCAGAAGCTAAGAAAGATCACATCAGCCCAAAGTGACACAGCTAGTAAGTGGTCAGGCTGGATTCCAGATCAGGTCTGTAGAGCTTCAAAGCTGGTATGCTTATCCACTCTTTGATATTGCCTGCCTAAATATCACCGGTAATCTCATCAGGGTTTATAAATTCCTTCCAGACTTTTTCCAAAGCATTTTTATTTACTTGAGAACATTTTATATATGCAACTGTTACATCATAAAATTCTAGTCATTACAAAATAAACATTTCCCTATATTATTACAAACAGTCTTACAAGCACCATTTTAATAGTCACATAATACTGCATCAAATGACTTTATCAGAGTTTACATAATCCCTTTCTATTAGAAGTTTGTTTTCGTTTCTTCCAGGGTTTTTAGTTTTGTTGCTTTCATGTATAATTAACACTGTAATGAACATCTTTTTTTTGTGATGAACATCTTTATTTATAAAAACATCAGCATTTTGATGGTTTCTTTCGGATAAATTCCAAGAATCTCTTAGTGCCAACATTATTTTCCTTCTAAGCAATAGCAGAGCTGTGGGCTAATCAGAGCCAGCTCTGCGCTTACCCACAATCAGCCCTTCCTACTGGACCTTCTACAGCTAAGGTTGAGGATGCTGAGAACCCAGTGTTCAGAATGACGATCCAGAGTTTCTGCTCTAAAGCACAACAGGAAAAAATTTCCTCAATGAATACTGGGGGGGCTTAGGCAAGAAAGTGAGCTCATGCAAAGATTTCTGGTCTCCTGAAGAACTCACTAAAGTTTTCGTTTTTAGTCTCCAACCTCCTGAATTTGAATGGGCAACGTCCTGTCACCAATATTTTAATCGTACTTGATGCACACTGAAGATTGAGACTCGGTGCTGTAGGAACGCCTGCAGTTGTAGTTGGTGGCAGGGTTGATGGGGAATGGAAGTCGACGATGTAATCATTATGGCCAGCCACCTCCTTCTTCCTTAATTGCTTCCATCCAGGCGCGATTGTGCTACAGTGTGCTGACAAGTCGCAGCAGAAGGTAGGGAATGTTCCCTGGCCAGTCACCGGCTCAGGTAAAAGGCCTTTCCTTAAGCAAAAGTGCAGAGCCATAGGGCACCTGGGTGGCTCGGTCAGTTAATCGTCCGACTCTTGATCTCAGCTCAGGTCTTGATCTCAGGATTGTGAGTTCAAGCCCCATATTGGGGTCCATGCTGGGTGTGGAGCCTACTTAAGAAAAAAGAAGGTGCAGAGCTGTGATTTTGGAGGCATACATTCTAGTGCAGAAATTAAGAAAAAGCACAATGTACTAGAAAGGGCACTTGACTGGGAGTCTGGAGAACTGGGTTCAGAATCTGACCCTCTCCCCAAGAATCCAGCCTGTGCTCAAAATTTTTGACAAAAGGGACAAAAGAAAAAAAAGGTACTCATGGAAATAGCTGAGGACCTTCTTCACGTTCACCTGCCCAGTCTGTGTTTCCTCAGCCCTGGACAGTTGCCATGTGATGATGATTCCTGTGAGGTGTTTTGTTTTGTTTTGTTTTTTTAAGATTTTATTTTATTTGAGCACGAGAGAGCACAAGCAGGGCGAGGGGCAGAGGGAGAAGCAGGCTCTTCACTGAGCAGGGAGACTGATGCGGCACTTGATCTCAGGACCCTGGGATCATGACCTGAGCGGAAGGCAGACGTTTAACCGACTGAGCCACCCAGGCGCCCCGATTCCTGTGAGTTTAAGCATGGTCAGTCACCTAGCCTTCCCTGACATAGACTGAGCACCTGCTGTAGGTGAGGTGTGACACTAGGAAAGAACGAGAGTGAGACAGATTGTGTGCCCTTCGGAGGCACCTTGTCAAGCTCAGTGTCCCTTCAGTGTGCACCGGGTCCACTCTCACCAAGTGCTAAATAAGGCAAAGTATGGCCCATGGGTCACATCTAGAGTTTTTTATTGGAACACAGCCAGGCCACTCTCACGTGCTTCTGTCTCATTCACGACTGCTGTTGTGCAAAGTTGAGTATGCCCTGCAAGGCTGAAAATATTTCCACTCTGACCCTTTACAGAAATGTCTGCTGACCCCTGAGGCAGACCAAACGACTAGGTACTAGATTTTATCAAATCTAAGACAACATCATTTGTAACACACATCATTTTCATATGTACCCACTAAGAAATAAAAAACATTATCATTGTCAGATGCCTTCAATGGGGAGACCACCGATCCTGGAGACATCGAAACGTGATAAGGATTGTGTACTTTACTTTTCCAGAGAGATATTTTACAGATATTTTTAAAAAATGTAAATAGGGATTGTCATGAAGACTATTTTCCCTTGCCCATAAATCAACCAGGCTGTTGACTCCCCATGAAACCTATAATAACAGACCATGTGATGGGACCCAGTGAATCAGAAAAGTGCTGGCTTTTTGGCATCTGTCTTGCCGAAGACTGTTGCTATTAATGAGTGGAAGAAATATCCTTGGCTTTGTTCTCGGATACTATTTTCAACTCCCGTTAGTATAAATATTTAGGGTGTCTCAGCACAGTGGCAGTAAAATAGTTAGTTCTTTTATCTTAGGACTGGAATATTTGAACAGTACACCTGCTCTTAAAATGTGTTATAAGGCTGCATACGAAAGGCTTTGTAGTAGTTTGGAATGGGAAGCTTCCCCAATGCTGCTTATGGTCAGATTCTTACCAGTCTGAAAAATATGCTAATTACACACAAGGCTCTGAGCAAAGAGTGAACTCAATGTTATGATTTTAAACTTCCTCAAAACAAAAACAGGACACCACTTCGCGCGAGATAGCGATTAAACGGCATCAACGACGTGTGCATTGCATGGGTCCGCAAATCGATTGCTGTATGGACCCAGAGAGCATCCGCATTTGCGAATATAAGTCATGGTATGATGTTTTGTTTTTCCTTCAAAAATAGAAGTTTAGGAATTCTGAGTCAGGCCACTTATTATTTGTCTAATTCAGCTGCAGAGTAAGTTATTAATGACCCCCAGATGTTGTTTATAGTGATTGGATATTTTCAGTTGTGAAGGAATATTTTCTTTTTTTGTATGTGTGCAAGTGATATTTCTTAATATGCTCTATGGCATCTGAATAAAAGTTTGATGGCAGAACAGTTTGCATGTCCAATGTATTTGCTTCTAAGTGAGTTCTTCATTCTTCACATTTTTAGCTCTAATTGCTTTTTTTCCCATATGTCTAAAAATAAATATTTGCAAGTTTTGCGTCCTGCTCCTCATTGTAATACATAAAATATTTGTACACTGAGCAAAATTCACTGATAATGTTCGCAGTGGGCTATTTAGAGAAAGTAAAGTTTGTGTGGTAAGAGGAGATAAAATACGTTTTTATTAGTATAAATGCCAAAGAAAGCCATTTATCATATTTTGAAAGAATATTTTTAAAGGAGTGGCCAGATATTTGACCTCTGGGACTATTTAAATAGATTCAGTTGGAAAAAGCGATCCAGAGTCAAAAATAGTCTGTTTGCTATATAATGGATATTATAAATGATCTTTGGAAGGTGGCAATTAATTTTTGATCATCAGGGACAGGGGCCCCACTATGTGGATTATCAAAGTCCCTGACTTCCCCGGGCAGACCTCCTCTGCCTTCATTTGAGTTTATTCCAGCTCATTAGCACCTCCACCCGAAGGTTGGCAGAGAAAAGGAGAGGAAGAAAAAATGAAATCACTTCTGCTGCTCTTAATGGCCTTTGGAAAGAATGGATCATGAATGAAATAGAAACTAGTGGGAAAAATAAGCTATTGGATTTTCAGTGTTTTCTTTTATCCTTACTTTCCTCCGTTGACACGAATAATCAATAGTTGGCTTAAAGACTTTTAAATGAACTGTGCATTGGAAGGCTTTGCAGTTATAATAGCAGTATTATTCCCTTTATGCTCCCAAAGACTGGGTGAATTCCAGAGAGGTAAATATTGCCCAGTCTCCACGTTGGCATGTTTCTGAGCTTGCTGCCTTTTTGTTGTTGTTGTTGTTGTTGTTGTTAAAAAATAATAATAATAACCCTTTCCCAGTCAGTTTTTTGTTGCGCAGAATTCCCCTCCCCCGGCCCCATATTAAATTTAACAATTATTTGTGTGCGTTCAGATCTAAACATCTGCTTGGCCGCCATACCCGTGATCATGTCTGCGATACTGACCTGGTGATACTTTGCATTAATGAAAGGTGGCAGGTTTGGTCTTTCTCATCATATTTGCTTCTTAATGTGTTGCTGTATTTACAGCTCGCCCAGAACAATTTGTGACAAAGGTTTGCTTTTATCCTAACAGCTGCCGGCTTTATACCACCTCTCAAGGTTCTATTAGACGTGACAATAAAGCAATTCTTCAATGTGCGCATTACTTAGCCATCTTTTTGATATATATTCTTTAAGTTATCCTGGCTACATGCATCTCCAGTTTCAGTCCCCCTTTTGGACCACCATGCAGCCCAGAGCTTTTGAGCTTTGTCTTGGAAGCTCCTTCCATCAATCAGAATACCAAATTTACATTGTTAGGTTCCCTGGAGGTGTTAGAGCAATTATTGTGAATAAGAACCCTGCAGCCAGGGTGAGTGCCAACATTCCAAGTGCTAGCACAATGGAAAAGAGAAGTGGTTTATGTTAGAATATGGTCACATTCTTCTGATTAAACCCACTCAAAAAAGACAACATTGTAATATTTTCCAATGACTGTTTATCATGAATTACGTCAGCCTTCGTTTAAATTGCTATTATTTCTCCTTAATGCTTCTTGGTGCCTGCATAATTTACGGCACTGGCAGCCTCGGGACTATGAAATAACCTTTCACAACCAACCCACAATAGTAAAGAACATGGAGTTTTTGTTGTTAATTATTATAGGACTCCTTTAACTTTTACAAAGTGACATAAAATATTGTTGAGGTATTTATGGTTCAAGCTACTTTTACATGCATCTATTTTGCTTCTGGCTAGTTCTTAACTAAAGCAATCATTTGTGGTTATTAGGCCGCCGGAGATATTATGTCAGAACGGGTTTAAGAGTATTATTATGTATCACATGTCATAGGCTGCATGTCAGCACTTGAGGCTGTCTTTCAATAAAAACAAATGTAATTTTAGTGTGTGCTCTTTTAGGGATCGGTGATTTGTAAGCTAACCTGAGTTCATCTGAAGGTGCCCCAACCTTGTTCGGGAGGGAGCCAGTCTCGGCCTTCCATCATACCCCGTTAGTCCCTTTCCTGTGGATTTAAGGCCTTTTCCAAAACAAACTTTGGCAGAGGTTTTAATTCAGAGTGAAGAGTTGCTTCTGGGGAGCCACAGAATTAGCAAGGACTAGTTAATTGCCCATGGCTGATCTTGTGATGAGCCCCCCATTTTGTGGTTCTTCTTATAGATTTCGTAAGCCCTGGGGCTTCCAGTTATGGCCTTCTGAAGAAGGGAGGAGAGTCCTGGCCCCTAGAAGACCTGACCTCACACATTCACAGGGGCTACCCCAACATTCTGGAGCTAAGTCCTGGGTGAAGGGTGGTAGAAACAAAAAAGGATGGGAACTCTTTTGAGTTTCCACAAGGCTCCACTTCCAAGCAAACTTTGAATTAATATGTCACTCCCCTGGGTTCCAAATACTGTGCATATTTTCCAGTCCTTGCTTATTTAAAGCAAGAAAGGAAGGGCGTGCCAGAAAGTTTTACAAAGAATGAAAACACATTAGTGACTCATGTGAACAATTACTGATTTTCTTAACATATAATTTCTTAATTACTGTCAACCGAAATAATTTGCATGATAATATTTCCCCCCCCTCCCCACCCCCAATCCATGTTTAAAGAGCCATAAAATAGTGATCAAAGGACCTGTTTGATCAATAGTAGGGAAACTTAACTCCTTAATTCTGGGTGGATTGATGGGATTCTGACATTGGATAGTTTTTAGAATAATCACCTCCAACACAATGGGCAAAATGAGCTTTCCAGTAAAACAAACAGCTTTGCAAAGAGCTCGGGGGCATTTTCTTTAGCTTGAATTCAAGGAGGAAATTGTGACTTTTATGAAACTTGCATAAATTTACATGTATCCTGTCAGAGTTTTAAAATTAGACAACATGCCTGAATGCCCTGGAAATGAGTCTGCCATCCAGATTTAGAGTGCTTTTAGCTTTTTTAATTAAAGACATTTCACAAGCCAACCCCAGAGAAGAAGAGAATTAAGCATTACATAAGAATGTAGCAAAGTTGGAGATTTAATGAGTGAATATTACAAATTTATAAGGGAGATAAAAGGTGTGAAAGGAGCAGTTATTGGGAGTTTTCTGCATTTTTATACATATACGTGTGTGTGTGTGTGTGTGTGTGTGTGTGTGTGTGTGTATTTATATATATATAAAAACGGGAAGAAGTGAAAAGGCCAGGCTGCCATTTGCCGTAGCCCTCGTTCTGGAACTGGTTCAAAGCTCCCAGCACTGACTGTGGGCTGTGAGGCTTGTTAATGAGCACTTGTGGCAGTGAACTGGGATCATGGGCTTGTCACATGAATATAGATACACACATATATATAACTCAGAAGATAGAAGACAAGAACTGTTGCTGCCGTGTGGCTGCGAGAAACTCAAAACAATGAAAATCAGCCTAAAAACTGCATTTATAAGAACTCCTTGCTGAACCCAACAAATGCTCATTCTGAATTCTTTAATAACTGCTCAGAGTGAAATATCATTATTGAAAATTGTTTTTAGCTACATATGTTACACCGTTTAAAAAACTTAGACTAAATACTGTCAGCCCGTGTTTGCTTTCCTAGCATGTTATTCATTTATTGAGAAATTCAGAATGTAAAACATCTGGGAGTAAGCTGCTGTGTGCAAAGTCATCTTTAAAATGTGTATATTTCAGAACTTCTTTTGTGTATTTATTTAGAAATATGGGAAAATTCTGTAAACATGTTCTGGAATATATGTAGCATTTGAATATGAAAGAGAAAGTTGGCATAACTGAAAACCCAAATTTCATTTTCTATAAATATTACTCTGTTGGAGGAATGGGTTTCTGAAATTAGAAAATTCAGATTATGGTTAGCGATATTTACAGGGAAGTGTCTCTCTTTGCCCTGGACTGAATGTGCGAACCAGAAATGTCCATTCTGGCTCCTTCTGGGGTGTGATGTGATGTTTATGTCTAAATAAAGGAGTTAATTTATTTCAAAGCCTGCGACGGAGCTGTACAAACCCAGTGGTGTAGATATAATAAGAGTCCGACCAGAAGGGCTGCACCGCTGGCGTGTTAATAGCTCCCTGGTTTTGTTCGACAATTAGTCCATATATTTTATAGCTGGGCCTTCAAGGAACTGGCGCCATCAGCACAATCACAGTAAGTGGAAGATGACACAACATAGAGATTGGAGTCAGGAAGGGAAGTTATTAATGATTTGTAATTTTCTCCTTTTGGGAAAGTAGAAATAAGACCCAATATCACATAGCTCTTTTCCATTCTTGTAAATTTCACATTCTCTAACCATTCTGGTAGTTCTGAAGCCCCAGGGCAAATTCCCTCTGCCCCAGGCTCTTTAATCCTCTTTTTTTTTTTTTTTTTTTCTGAAATGGAATTTGTTCTTTGTGATAGGAGCAGAGCTTTATGATTAAGTTTGCTGGTGTAGTCCAGTGGACTGGACTAGATGAGCTCCAACCTCCTCCGAACACCACTTTCTGGGGTTTCTCCAACCCATTCTGTGGATGAGATGCTCCAGACAGCATATGGCTCTCCAGCTAAGGGGCACTCCAGCTTTTATTTTAACCTGCTAGCACCTGGGGTCCTTTGAAAACCTTCCTGCTTTCACTGTGCCTCTCAGCCACCACGATCCCTCATTTGTGGCTTTGGCTCTGGACTTGCTATAATTTGAGGGCCATCATCAAAGGAATATTAAAATCAATGTGTTTTCCCAGGACAACAGTTCCCTGGGTCTTATAAAGAGCTAAAATGACGGAAAGGAACAGGGAGCATACTTTCTGGCAAGGAAGTTGACTTAAAATTTAAACTAAAAACAAGCAAGCAAAACCCCTCAATGTGAACAATCCACAGAGATCTCCTGTCACAAGGTTAAATTTGTTCATTGACCAGAGCAGCAAAACCCATTGAGCCAGTGTCAAGAACCATCTATTCTCTTAAGAGTTTAGATGAGGTCTCTAGATCAAGGAAATACTGGGAATAAGCCAAAGAGACAGGCCTCTGTGTTTATCTCTTTCTTCTGCCTGGATTTCCAATAGACTGGGGCAAGCCTCCCACCCCTTCCCCAGCACCTAGTAAGTATGGTGGAAACATGGTTGTGGATGAGTTAGAGAAGACTTGTTTTGAGGATTTCAGCCCGTTGCTATGGATAACGCTTATCTGTTCATTAAAGTAACAGTGCCCTTTGGACATGCTTTGCTAGTAGATAGTCGAATGTTTGCAAGTAACAAGATACTTATGAATATTCATCAGTTCAGACTGTCCAAGAGTTTGCTCCTTAAATTTCTGTGAGGGACCTCTTCCCACAGTGCCTCCTTCGGCCATCACAGTATACAATTGACAGCCTCGAATTAAGTATTGCTGCCTTCAGAGTTCCGTGTACACATAACATAGAGTCCTCTTCAGTCTACTCACACCCAACTTGACCACATGGCATATTTATACACATGTGGGCAGGTCATTGCCACATTTCGAGGCATGTTCTTATACCAGAAGAATGAAATACCGAAGTGCTGAGGGGATTGGTCAGTTTAAGGTTGCTTTAGAGGGGGGAAGAGGCTAGTGCATCACATCAGAAACAATGGACTCTTGTTCAGGAAAGGGGGGAAAAAGAAACAAAGAAGGATAAGATAGCTGTGACTCTAAAAATAGAGACAGATAGTGAGATATCACAGTAACCAAGTGAAGGGAAACCTTATTTACACAATTAATAAGAATGGTACTCTTGGACAAAGTCAAGAGGGATATTTCTGATCTGCCAGTCAAGCCACAAATATTTATTGAGTAATAGCTGTTCTGCCTTGAACTATGCCTTAGGCACACTGAGGAACCCAGCCTCTTTGGGAGAGTTAGTAAATGCACTTGAACCAATTCATAAAACAAATTGTGAATAGAAGAATATGGAGCTAGCTGTGTTATGAAGAGTATATGCAATTGAAAAAAAGTTAATAAATACATCCAGGGTGCTCAAGACAGCTTCCTGGATGGTCTTTAACTTGGAGGAGGATAGAGAAGGCTTAGATATGTCCACACTGTTTGGCCCACTGGTGTTGTTTGAACTTGATGAGACTTTATGTTCCACCATTAAGGGCTAACATTCAGAGCAGCTCATTTTACAGCCTACTGGATTTGATGGGTTTGCAGGTGAAATAGCCTACAGAACGCAAAGCCATTAATCCCTAGAGATGCAGCCTTTGGCTGGAGATTCTGAAGGTTTTGTGGGTAATCTTTCATAGCGGTGCCCCACCTCCCTCCCAAACCGTCACAGGAGCATTCTGCTGGTACATGCAATTCTTCATGTTCCTCCAAGAGTCCTTTGAGTGGATGCAGGGAAATAACACGAGCCCATTATCACAGATGTGGAAACAGTGTGATTGGGATTCATGCATAAACATGTTAGTGGAAGAGTCTGGAATAAACTTGGCTCAGTTACTGGCACTACTATCTGTCCTAGTGATGAGATGTTGAGCTAGAGGCTTCCTGTGGCCTGAGCAATGAAGCCACCATTTCACCATCACTGCCGTCTGCTCATCTCTGGGTAATAGGTATTGAGGAAATTTACACCCTGTTTGCATAATGCTTGGTCTCCTTTCTTGTTTGTTCTGTTGTTGCTGTTTGTTTAGTTAACTTGACTGAACTTTCTCATCTCGAATACAAGAATGACAATACCTGTTTCCCATGGTTCTCATGAGGATTGGCCAAGACAATATATGGGAAATGTTTTGCACTGTGCTCCTGCTATAGTAGTCTTAAAATAATAGCAATAGTAGTCATGATCAAGGTCACATAGAGAATGAGCTGGTGGTGTGCCCTTTTCTGTCCTGGATAAAGATAAGAGACAACATCCTCAGCAATATCCACACAGAGATATGGCAGATATTGATTTACATGCCTGCCCCCTCTGCATAAGCAGTGTCCCATTCAAACCTCAGTTTTCTTAGCTTTAAAATGAGCAAGACAGGGGTGTGTGGGTGGCTCAGTCAGTTAAGCGTCTGCCTTCAGCTCAGGTCATGATCCCGGGGTCCTGGGATTGAACCCCGCATCAGGCTCCCTGCTCAGTGGAGAGCCTGCTTCTCTCTCTCCCTTTGCCCCGCCCCCTGGCTCGTGCTGTCTCTTTCTCTCTCTCTCTCTTAAATAAATAAATAAAATTTAAAAATAAAATAACATAAAATGAGCAAGACAATCCCCTCAACACAGGGTCCCTGATTCATCCTTCTATCTATTTTTCTTTCTATTGAGGTCACCATTCATCAATTCAATAAATAAGTTTAGGGAGAACTTATTATGTATCAGACATTGCATTAGACCCCGAGTCAACCTTAGTGAATTAAACAGATATAAGTCCCTGGTCCTCATGAAGTCTAGAGTCTAGGGATGTGAATAGCAAGTAAGGAAATATATGTGTATTTTATATATAATCACACAAAGAGAATTACAGGCCATGATAAGAGCAACAAACCCAAAAAGATTGCTGTCTGGGTTAAATGAAATACTGTATGTGAAAATGCATCAAAGGCTATAAAATGTAGACCTTCAGAGACTCTTAATTTTGACTAACGTAACACCTGCTATCTTTGTAGCAGCCAATGGCTACTGCACATGCCCAGTGCATGAGGCTTAATGGTGACACCACCACCATTGCTTTTTCTCTGGGGCTTATTTCAGAAAGGAGAGTGGAAGGGAACTTTCTGTTGAGTTTATAATAGCAATTATGGGCTGATAAGGGTAGACCATTCATCAAACGATCATACCTCGGACTTTATCTCTTTGGGTCAAATGCTTCCTGATTGATATTGACTACCATATCTTAAGCAGCTTTGAACAGATAAGAAAAGAAATTCCTTTGAAAGAGATTTGACAAAATTATGTTTTCAGATTTTTTTTTCTTTAAGAAGAGAGATTAACTTCTCATTGTTCTTCTAAAAGACTACAAAAGCTACCAAACCATTGAGTTGAAGAAAATCTAGAGTTTTCATGGGTAGATATTGACTGAGTTCCCACTGGATACAAATGATCATCTGTATCGATGTTCTTTTCTTGTTTGGAAATTGTTTGGAAAGAACTTTCAACATACTGAGAATGACCCTATACCACAGATACTTAGGAGTAGACAATTGTCCCAAGAAAAGATAACCCCTTGATGGCTGTATAGAAACAGCCCTGCTAGAAAGAGAGCTGTAAGCAAAAGTCTTATAGGTTAAATATAATTCATTTTCATAGAACATTATTTGTAGAAGCAATGTTTTAAAGGCAGGGAGGGTAGATTTCTGACGGTGGGCCTGATATCCAGCTTTTAATTGAAATGACCATAAACATTGTAATTAATCAACTATGTACTCAATTATAAAGTATATAATTATATTCTGAACAGTAAAAAGCCTCCTAAAGTGTATAGAAATCAATTAAACAGGGCAATACAGTAACCGATCACATAAAATTATATTTAATGAGATGTGTCATCTATCACAGTGTTTTCCACATAGTTCTTATCATACATCTTTGTGATTCATCTGTGCCTTCTTTCTTGCTGCCACGAAGCTCACAGTGAAGGAACCTCTTTATCTTGGCTATAGAATTTAGTGACATTATTTTGAGCAGACATATGTAGGTATCTTTAAAGAGAGTTTGGAGGGGGGGAAGATTTTGGATCATCTCTAATGGCTTTTGGGAAGGATGACCTGGATTTGTCCGTGTGCCTTTACTTGTTACACATTTCCCTATAGCAAGTGCGGGCATTTGCATTTCTGGTCTTGCTACCGAATCCAGTCTGCATCTGTTCCCTTGAAATTAGCTAGATGACCTACGTTTGTTTGTGTACATCTGCAATAGTTGCTAGATGTGACAACAGAGGTGTAATTAGAAAAACATGCTAAATACAAATCCTCCTGATCAAGTCACTGCGCGTTGAGAAGCTTATAAGGTGTGACTTGTGACCAAATCGTGGTGCCTATGTTAGCAGAAGTCCTTCTGTGTCTTCCATGTATAATCAAGCAGATCATTGCAAGCAGGCTGACCCAGGGCCAGTGGGACTGTGGCAGAGGAAAAGTGTATTTGCATCTTTAACTTTGGCAAATTGGAAAGACTTCTAAACATTTTTGATATACTCTATAATGGCTCTCATCAAGTGGATGCTCAAGAGGTGTTTGTATCTGGTGAGGATACACCAAAGACCCTGGTCATGCAAATTCTGACATGTACCTCAGAACGGATAACAAAGAAATAACTGAGTAACTGCTAATGGTCTGGCTTTCTAATAAGGTGGTGATGCCACCCCTTTCCCTCCTCCTCACTCCTTTCAGACCCCGAATGGCTTTTCCATAAGCGATGTCGACAAGTCTCTCATGCTGAGTAATTACACCCAATCCTTGCTGCAGGAAACAGAACCATACAGAACCACTGGCCAGGGCAGGACTGCCAAATGGTGTGACCTAAAGGCCTTCTTCTCCACCTGTCTGGGAGCTCACATGGTTGTTTTGATCCCCACTTTCCAGCATCACTTGCTAGCAGATACTTGGGGTGTGAACAGTTTGTTCATTTATTTGTGTGTCCAACCAACATGCTCTGATAACCAACTATGTAATTGTGCGTTGCCCTATGTGAGGACACGGGGCTAATGCAATCAGGAACTCAACACAAAGCGAACCTCTGAGGCGCTCACTTGCTAGTGGGGGCACCCTTGAATTAAACAGACACTTAGTATCTAAGTACTGTCTTGAAGTATTTAAATAGCATTAAGTGCTGTGACAGAGCTAAGTGAATCCTTCTCTGATTCAGTAGGCAAAGAGGAAGATACTTATTCTTTTTTTAAATTTTGATTATTCCCTTGAATATTTTACTGGAACTAATGTAATTGAGGGACTGGCAAGTTTTACAAGTGACTAATATATTAATCCCACTCTTCCCTGCTGCCTTGTGGGATTGTCAGTTTAGTCAGGGCTTAAAAATGGAACTTGATGAGATTTGCTCTAAAGATGTTGACTAATACCAATTAAACCCCTAAACATCACACACAGATTGATTACGCCTTTTTCACTTTTTTAAAGACCCAAAGATGCACCTAGTTAATAACCTGCTCCATGTCCTTAATAAAGAGCAGGCTAATTAAAAATTGTTTGCTAGCTGAAAATGAATAAATTAAGAATCACATATTAACACAGCCCTCATCAGCCCGCAGAAGGAGCTGAACATGGGCTGGTGGGGGATGAAGGGAGTAATTGTGAGTCCTTTATCACTGAGCATGACATGTATAAATGTAGCGCCCTGTCACAGAGATGTGGGTGCTGGGGTAAGAAGGCCCTGGGCAGGGCAGGCAGCCAGGTGAGACTTCCCCTGTGTTCCTGATACAGAAGCAAAGAGTGGGACACAGAACGGAATGTGTGCTTCCTCTCTTGCCCTCTCCATCTCTCCTAATCCTGCCTAACCATCAGGCCATCCTGCCACGAGTCCTGCACCCACCCCCTCAAATCCCTCTGTATGTCTCCCAAAAGCCTGCAGCATAGAGAGTCTCCACCACGGTGATGCATCGGTCCCATGGTGTCTGGTCAAAGGACAGCAGCTCCCCCAGCCCCGGTGCTCTGTACAGCCAGCCATCTGGGACTTTCTTAGTTCCTTGAACTTGCTTTCCTCTCCTTGGACTATGTCTCTGTCTTGGTATGTGTCTTTCCTGGAAGAGCAATCTTCTCCTTGTCATCTCCCCCCTCAAACTGGCGAACCTCTTCGGTCCTGCCGACCTCAGCTTACACATCACTTCCTCAAAGAGGTCTTCCGCGTGCTTCCAGGAGGTGAGCCCCCCTGCGAAGTTCCCAGAGCTTCTCTTCTTACTTGTTGACAGCACCTACCCATCCACTTTCCCAGAACTTCAGCTTCATGAGAGCAAGGCCAAGGGAAGTCTTGGAAACCCTTGTGTCCCTGGTATGTAGCCTACATATCCTAGGTGACCAGTGACTGTTGAAGGACTATGCCAGAACTCCCAACAAACAAGCTTGGTTCTGTTTCCCTAGAAAGCAAGAAGTGGGTCTCGTGTTTCTTTGGTGACCCTCATGAGACGAATTGGTGCTCAAGAAATATTTGTTGCAAACGATTCTTCGTTGTGGTATTATATTTACCTTAGCGAGGAACGAGAGGAGTTTCCTTTAATAATGTGTGGGACAGGGAAAGAAATGAATGAGCGCTGGCTTGTTTCTGTCTTAGTTCGAAGGAGTTATGTAAGCACCAAAGGGCCAGTTCACAGTATGGAGTGAGCAAGAGTGTGTTAAGTGCATGCCAGTGGTCCCTGCAATTGCTTAGCAGCTTCTCCCCCTGGACCTCCCACCTGAGGGAATGGAGGCCGCTCCCCGTCGGTCCTGGGGTGGGCTGCTGTGCAGAGGCAGGTAGCGGGGTGCCAGCAAGGTGAACTCGGACGACACACGGGTCTGGGTCTCAGTCCCCACTCACTACTACATACCAGCCTTGTGCTCCCCGGCAGTTGCTTTATGTCTCTAAGCTTCAGTCTTCCCATCCTTAAATGGGCATTAGTGAGGGGCGCCTGGGTGACTCAGTCAGTTAAGCGTCTGCCTTCGTCTCAGGTCATGATCCCAGGGTCCTGGGATGGAGCCCTGCATCGGGATCCCTGGCCAGCAGAGAACCTGCTTCTCCTTCTCCCTCGAACCCTCCCCCTGCTTGTGCTCCCTCTCTCTCTCTCACTCAAATAAATAAGATCTTTAAAATAAATTGGCGTTAGTGATATTACCCACCTCAAGGGGAGATCATATGACGATTAAGTGCACATAAAGCTCTCAGCACAGTGCAGAGCATGGAACACTTGTTAGAGATCGATAGCGTGTACCACAACTCACCTAAGTCGAGGGAGATCTGCGAGCCTCTATCTGCTCTCTGGAAGTGCTTGTGGGACAGTTTGAGGTGGCAATAGGGACACAGAGAGGCCTAGGATTGATCTGTCCAGAATATTCCAGAGCCATGATGTTCTTGCATCTGTTTTCATTCTCTTCCTCCCCTCCCAGCCCCCTAACCCTCGCACACACCGGCAGACGCTCTCCGTTCCAGGTGCACCATGCCCTCTCTTCTCTCTGTGGATTCCAAAAGTTAACTCAAAAGTTTAATATCATATTTTTTATTTAATGTAATTTTATCTCTGATCAGAATCTCTTTTTTTCTCCATGTTTAAGTCTATTATCCTCAAATATTTTTCAAAATTGATTTCATAGGGGCGCCTGGGTGGCTCAGTTGGTAAGCGACTGCCTTCGGCTCAGGTCATGATCCTGGAGTCCCTGGATCGAGTCCTACATCGGGCTCCCTGCTCAGCGAGGAGCCTGCTTCTCCCTCTAACCTTCCCCCCCTCTCATGTACTCTTTCTCTCTCTCATTCTTGCTCTCTCAAATAAATAAATAAATCTTAAAAAAAAATTGATTTCATAGCAGGGGGTGCCTGGGTGGCTCAGTTGGTTAAGTGTCCAACTCTTGCTTTCGGCTCCGGTCATGATCTCAGGGTCCTAGGATTAAGCTGCTCCTCGGGCTCTGTGCTCAGCTCAGAGTCTGCTTGTCCCTCTCCCTCCCCCTCTGCCCCTCCCCCCACTCTCTCAAGTGCATGAGCGCATGCATGCTCTCTCTCTCTCTCCCCCCAAATAAATAAATAAATCTTTAAAAAAATTGATTTCATAGGAAAGACATAATCCTTGATTGGAATTAACCAAGTGAGAATATATGGCCAAGGAATGGTGGGAAGATGAATCTAAGACCCAGGAATAATAATAATAGTAGCAGTAGTAGTAATAGTACTGCTGTTGATGCTGCTTATATGCCATTTACTATGTGCCAGGCATTATTCTAAACCCTGAATCATTTTCTCCATTTTACAGATGATGAAACTAAGTTACCCATGTGAACCATATAGTGGAAAGAGTATGTAATTAGCTTAGTTTGCCCTTAGGACTCTGATGGAAAATTATTTTTCTTCACTTACTATCAAACAAGAGAAGGAGATCACATTGCCACAGGTTCTACCTTTGTTTAGTTTAGACATTTGACTCAATTTATGGAAGTCTGTCTTTGTAGCTTGATCATAACATTGGAATGTCAAAAAAAAGTGCAGGGAAAACACACTATCAAATGAAGTCTGCATTTACTGGTAAGAAGCACAGAGCATTTGGCATCAGTGGAAAGCATAGTCTTTGATGTGGAAAATAGAAGAGTTCTTGCTGTTTCCATTTGGGTCAGAGAAAGAGACGATCGCTATATGATAAGTTTGGTGGGTTCTAAAGCTAGATGTAATAAATGACAAGCCACAAGTTGTCCTGCCCCAGAGGATATGCAAGGATGAAATACACATGTCAGGAAAAATGTGGTCAGTGAGGAACCACACAACAGGAAAGCAGAGAATATTTAACAAGACAAGTCCCTGTTATCCTGGGAGTGAGACTTGAAGAGGAGGCGATTTACCTCTTTGAGTGGGGGGCTGAAGAGGGATGATGGAAGAGACAGTGAGTAGGGGAGTAATTTATGGTGAATCATCTTACCCCCTGACATACAGAAGCCAGGACAGCTGCCTAAGGAGGAAACATTTTATTTTAGGTATGGCAGTGTCCTCGGTTTTAAACAATTTTCCCCTGTTTTTGAAAGTGTTCACACAATTAATGCCTCTTGCATGTATTCAACAATAGTTGCCTAGCAACCATCAAGAAGCATTTTTGGAGCGCAAAGGGTCTAAAAATGAATGAAGAGCAAATACAGTTTGAGTTGTGGCTGAGATGACTGGATTTCAAAGTAGATCCACCAGGAATCAGGCCATGCATCTTTAAGAGAAATGAGATCTGGTCTGGCATCCTTGGAGGCCCACTGAAATGTCCTATTCATCTTGGACACATGCAAAGGGAGAATATGTAAAAAATAAGAGAGACCTCTAAGTGAAGCTTGATACACTTTTCTGCCTTCAGGCAGGACTGCTTTCTACCCAATCCCAAATGCATGTGGAGATAATGAAGTTGTGGAAAGCCCTTAAGAAGAAGGATGATAGCTCCTCCTCTGGTAACCCACTTTAGGATCTTGTAACCTTTGGACTGAGACGACTAGGTAAAGAACATGGGTTAATCAAGGAACTACCTCTTCTCTGCAGGTTACTGATATATACCCTTGGCTGGCTCTCATGATCATACCTCATTTGAAATGAAAATCTAAATGAGCTTCCAGATCAGAAGTCACAAACGCGGGTACTCTGAGGTGTCAACAGGAAGCTCAGGGGGAGAGGGGCAGGTGAAGCCCTATAAAAAATCAGGAAGCACTGGGTGCCCAGGCTCTGTTGAAAGGAGCTGCTGTTTTCAGCTCCAGTCTTTTGCTGTGTTGTAGGAGTATGAGCCCAGTGTTGTCAGATCTCTCAACTCTTTAAGAACAGACAGACATACTGATTTTTATGTGAAAATCTCATGATTTTAGATTGATGACAATTATTGACAAAAACTGCCCGAGCCAAACAAACTCTGGCACCAGGCAGATTTTGTCCATGTACTAGTCTTGTCCAATAAACCCCTAATGTTATAGATGAGGAAACAGGCCTGCTGTTCTTCAAGTCCATGAAAATGTGAACTCGTTAAAGTCAGGAATTGCGTTACCTTCTCTGTTTTATCCCCAGCTGGACTAGCCCAGGGTCAGGCATGTGATGGCGAATGCAACAAATATTTATTGAGTCAACAAATAGTAGATGTGAGAAACAAAACCAGGACTTGATTTGGCCAGTAAGAAACCAGGATCTTAAATGCTTCTTAAAGGACTTTTTTCTCCTAAGAGACCTTCCCTTACTTTCACATGGATAGAATTTGATCTTCTCTTTTACCACATCACAGCCTTGTTTAAAGCGAGATTTGATTGATACAAATTGTTCTTATAAAAACCCAGAGGAAAAGCCTTGTGTACCCTGTGTGGGTTTCAACCTTCCCATAGATTTGTCTGTACTGGGACAGCTATGAACATGAGGTCGCTTTTCTTCTTGGCCCACCATATGCAATTCCATTCCATTGATTGTCTGTTTATTGAGCCCCGACCATGTGCAGAGTCCTCTGTATGGTGATTCTAAGGTACAGGGGATTCCGATGAGCCTGGGGGCCTCAAAAAGGTTGAACAATTCATTTAGAGAATGAAGATACTTAGCATAGTCTCTTTTTTATTTTCATTTTAATGTTTTCTGATCCTATTTTGGCAACACTTTACTGTGTGGCAATTTTCTTTCTTCACTTTTTGTGTTAAGATTTAAAGTGGTCTAAAACATAGAATCAATTATTACCAAGACATGTTCTCCCCCTTTTAACAACCTACTTATTGCCTCTCTGATGAAAGGCTCTGCCAGAGTAGACGACAGTCAGCCTCCAAGGAGGTATACCAGGGGTTTGTGTCAAATGATCCTCTAGCTTTCATTGTACTTATTCTTTCTTGCTGGGTTCTACAAGGTGCTTATCTCTGTGCTGAAGGTTCAGATGTTTCCAGAGTGACAATAACTCTCCCACCAGAGAACCACTGGCCTCTTGAAATGCTTAAAGTAATGTACTCTTCCCTTGTGTCTATGCCTATAATAGTAATAATAATGGCATCCACCATTTATTAGTGTCTTCTGGGTACTAAATAATGTGCCAGACATATTGTCTCATTTTATCTCATTCATAGTCTTTCTCCACCATTCATAATCTTTCAAGAGAGAGATACAATCCCGTTTTGATAAATGGGCAAACTCAACCCCAGCGAGAGATGATGGCTTGCCTGAGGTCATATTGGTTGCCGGGTCTGTGAAGTCAATGAACAGCTACCTGTTTTTCGAAGTCTGTGCCCTCTTTACTTCCTTGTGAAACGTGGGGATCCAGAGCAATTTTACCACCTTCCCCAGTGTTTCGGAGACAAAAGGAAAGATGCTGGATCGCTTTTTCAGAAGCAAACTCTAGGGGACATTTTAAACAAAGTAGATGATTTTGCATGAGACTGTGTTTAATTTCAGAACAGTGTCCTTTGCTGGCGAAGATAATCAGATGTAATGTCATCTGCAACCTCTCTCCGTGCGTGATTTCATAAAACTGGTGTAGCAGTTTATTATTATAAAATTAGTATAGCATAGAACAAACCCGGGATGCAAGCCAGATGAAATAGACAATGAATAGTTATATAAGGTTTTGGAAGCACATGTAGTAGAACACAAGCTCACTGTATTTTCTTCTCAATTGTCTGCTGTTTGTTCATGTTTCCTTTTCAACATGATTGCATCTCAGTTTAATAGCACTTGCCATCTCAGGCTTTATGGTGCCAGGCCTGACATAGTTACATCCCCTCTGTGCTAAAAATATTGCATGTATATATTCAACCGCAGCCCGACATGTTTAGCTAATGGGTTACTCGGAGCTGTGCGCTTATATAATTAAGTGATGTATGTAATTTTGTGTTAACACATTTGCAATGTGTGTTTTCCTGGTGATTGCAATGCTTTATTCTGTGTAAAGTGTGACATTTTAATTCCCGCTGAACAATTTCCTACCTTGATTCGCCTTGTTTTTGTGGCAGGGGATTATTTTGCAATCAAGATAAAAGCATTATTTATGAAATTTCTGGGCTATCCCATTACTGGGAACTTTTAACTGAAGATCAATCTCCTATTTTATTGATCCCTTTGTTAAAAATCTTTATTGGAGTTTAAATTTAATCTCTACATTATAGATTTGCCCAGACTTTTGTCTGCAGGCACATTTTTTTAGGCAGCCCTGCAAGGATGGGGTTCCTTAAAAAATAATTCTCACCAGGCAGTCTGCCATCTTATCTTCCCCTGGGAACTTAATTTCTCTTTTCTCTTTGGTGTCACTGACTTTTTCCCTGTTGAAGGTTCTCCGGGAGAGAGAGCATCTCTGTGGGTTGGAGGGTCTTGGCAAACCAGGTCAGATCCATAGATTCACAGACAGGGCAGATTTCTGTTAAGCATTTAAGTGATTGACAGGAGCTGGGCCTCAGAGTTACAGAGTGGAAATTAAAATGTGGGGGGGATACACTATTTCTCTTTATTAATTGTAATCGTGACCAATGGGAGGTGCTAGAGACAGGAAGGTGAGCCGCCAAGGGCAACCCAGCCCCCTTGCCCGCTGCAGAGGTGTTTATGTTCTCCGGTGGGATCAGCAGTTTAATAAATATTTATTAGACTCTTACTAAGTACCAGGCAGTGCTTTCAAAATATGGTACAGAGAGACTCACTTGTTCAGTAAATGTTTATTGAACACCTACTCTAACCAGGACCAGAGTCTGGTGAGGGAGAGAGACCTACAATTTCAATATGGGATGACAGCAGCTAGGATAGAAGCCTGCATGCTGGAGAAGCTGAGGACAAAGAGTTCCTCCTCCAGCTGGAGGTGAGGGAAATAAGGAAGCTTTCGAAGGGGGTGGGATGCCCAGTGTCAGTCTAGGAGAAAAAGTGAGAGTAGGGGCAGGAGGGAGGGACAAAGGTGGAAAAGGAAGGGTACTGTCAGAGGGAAGCCTGTGAGCATGGGCACGCAGGAATAAAGCCATGAGAGGTCTTGCGGCCTCTAAGGCATCGCTCCTGTTGGAAGATAGCGAGGCCACTCCAAAGTAAGGTCTGCGGTGGTCTGTTGTCCTGGCCCCCAGAGGTCCTCAATGCCCCTCATCCAAGGAAGGCCCCTTCATTTTTCAACACAGCCCAACGACAGCAAGCAAGTGGCACGCACTGATGCCAGTGCTGGACGGTCGCCCCATGGCGTCCCACGTGCTCGCCTCCTGGTCCCTCCCGTTCGGGCCCGAGCACTCTTCTCTGTGGTACACAGAAGATTCGGCCAGGAGGACCCACAGGCCGTGCGCTCCAAGGGAGCTTTCTTGGTTGTATGTTTTGGCATTTGAACACAGCGGGAATGTCCTTGTCAGCTCCCATTTGACTTTATTAATTGCAGTTCCTTGGAAAGTGTGTTTTAGTAATGCGGTCTTGGGATGACGGAGCCCGCCCCGCGGAGACCCGAGAGGAGGTATTCAGGGCCCATTGAAAAGCCATCTGCTGTTGATGCCATGCAACCAACAGACAGCAGTGTCTCTGGCAGCCCCGACACTAGCTGTGTGACTTCAGGCAGAACTGCAGACTCTCTGGGCCTCCCTTCTTTGGTGTGTCAAATAAGAGTTTGGACTAGTGGTATCTAAGGTTCTTCTTAAACTCTGGAATTCCAACATTTTCTAAGTTACTCAAATGAAGAATCCTGCTGTCCTAACACCTGTGGATTCACCAGCACCTAGCAGCGATCTGTGGTTCCAAATTCCTTTGAAAAGCCAAGAACCGCTTTTTGTACTCCATGCCTTGTAATGATTCTCTGGCTCTGTATTTGAGGAGGGGGTCGTCTGCACGAGCCCTCGAATCTTGATTTTCATTTTTTAAGATACAAAGGGAATCATTAAGCCTCTGAACGTTCCTAGAATATATGGCAGTATGGATCAAGTAACCCATTTTATGAGTCCTGTTGCAAGACGCTGTCACCTAGAAGCTCCGTATTGTTTCCAGGCCCCACCCCCCACCCCCGCTTCCCCAAGCCCTGAGGCTGTGGTTAATAATGTCAAAAGAATGTTTTAAAATTGCTCTTCTGTTGATTCCAAAGAGAGCCCTCACGTGGCTAGAGTCCTGGGCTAGGAGTCAAATTCTAAATTTAATTCCAGCCTCTGTGAATGTCTTCGGTTCTCGCCTCCTTACCATTGATCGACGATTCAGTTTCCTCATCTGCAAAATAGGCATAAGATGCCTTGCTCCACAGAAGTGTTTGCAAACAGCTTCGTTGTACCCCAGGATTTGCTTTATATCGGGGCAGAATATAATTTTCCATTCCATAATAGGAACAAAACAAAAGCCCTTTTGAGTGTGCACCTTGTGTAAACGCCCTGTGCTTAAATTCTGATCAATCTCAGAGGTCAGCAAATCCCCACCCTCTTCTTTATTTTTTTTTTTTAAGCTAAACAAGGCTAACTAGGGAATTCATTTTGGAATAAAAAGACATGAAAGAAAGGGTATTTCAGTTTGCACAATAGTACAAAGAAGAACAAGAATCATGTTTGCTAAAGAACTCACAGCTGTTTAATTTTATATTAAAATTACTTTAAGAACTTTGCTAATTCAGAGACAAAACCAAACAACTATTGTTGCAAAACTGAACTTCCACGTGTGAATGGAAAAGCCAAGATGAATCTGCCCCTAAACTCATTAAACTCAAATTTAAAAATACAGAGCATTTTTGTGAATGCAGGTTAGAGGAGCGGCTTTTATCTAAAGAGAAGGCACATGAAGAAGGAAATGGTACATTTGCGGTAATATGATGAAAAATAATTTATGTTCTCATGTACTTTGCCCCCAGCTTTTTCTTAAGCCGCTCAGTCTGTTTTAATACCAGGTTTGTTTGCTTTTTGGGGATGGGCCTGTCAGGCAGGATATTGTCGAAAGACGTACAGCAGAAATTTTAAATGGTGTTTTTAAAAATTAAAATTAAATACCAAATGGAGTAACCAATTATTAAATTTGGAGTTCAGATTTTTATAAAATTTTATTTCTAGAGGCTCTGAATGAATGGTGTACCTACACTTAGCTCTACACATTCCAAGTTTCCATATGTTGCCTATTGTCAGAAACAAATAAGCTGTTCCTTATTTTTTTTAAGTGATTTTCTTCCATATTAGGGAATTATTCAGACTTCTTTCCTTGGTTCCTATAATTCCAAACCAGTTGGAACATCAGTCTATTTTTGGTTATGAAGGAACTTTTAAAATGTGGACATGATTTTTTTTGAAGTTCCTAAATCTCATAAAAATCAGTTTGCTGCATATATAACAGTTATGGGAGTAAACATAGTGAAGTTATCATATGCCCGACAAAGTTCTAATTTCCATATTCCAGCCTCCCCCCCCCCCCCAGGTCCTTCCCCTCTAATCCCACTCCGCATGGGAGGGCTGCTAAATGTAAATTCTGAAACCCATACAACAACATAAGTTTGTGATTTGTGACTGTGTCTGTCAAGGATGAATGTGCTTACCTGTATTCGATTAAACCCTGTTAGTTTCTGGGTTTGTATGGTCTGCCCACCACATCACATAGATTCACCACGAGAGGGCAACCAAGAGTTGACTTTCAAGCTAACAAAGCTAGAAAGGGTTTTAATATCAGCTAAGTGTTTTCACTTGCTAAGGATTTATTTCCCCGCCTTCCGATTGCCACATGCAGCCTCCAAGTTTCAACTAACAGCGAATAATAATCCAAATAAAGTTCTTCTGAAGGGAAATATAGACAGACTGGTGCAGACAAGAGCTTTTGCCCAAATAAGGATCCCTTTTTGGAGACCCCATGTGTTAGATAACCATCAACTGACAGTTGGTCATGAGTTAATAATGTTGGATGCTGAAATATGCATACCATGTTGCTATAAAAAAGTTTGGAGGACAAAGACAAATACTGGTAAAGTTAGGTATCAGAAACATACCAGAGGTGTGCAGACTGCTTCCCTGGCTGTAGGTGGAACCTGCCAAGTAATTTCATTTAAAAAAATGTTATAAGTACTACACAGTAGAATGTGTAATATTCACTGCACAATTTGCTGGTGTTGTAGGGATTTGCTCTTAATCTCTCTGCGTGTTACTGCCTTCAGTGCTATAGCAACTCCTGCCTTCTAAGAAAAGAAAATATTTCCTAAGCTTATTTCCATTGCTACCATTGCTGTTCTTTTTATTTTTTTTTTTATTTTTTTTTTTTTTACAATGGGGACCCTAACAGGAGGGGTTGGGGAGGGTTTCCATAAAAGAATCCAGGTGGATGTGTGGCCCTTTGATTGGCCTGTTGTATTTGGAGGGCTGTTAACGTCTAGTTCTGTTTCCGTGTTGTTGCTGCCACGGGAATCAAAAGGTGAGGGGTAGAGGGAATAGGCTTTGATTTCAGCCACCGTGACCAGTGGGAGGCTGGTACATTGGGCCAGGTGGCCACGGAGCAGCTAGTGTCTTCTTGGAGTGACACCCCAATGGCCATTCGTGCTAAGAATGAATGCGGAAAGAATGTGTCTCCTCCTCTGCCCCCTAGAGTTCAACCCTTTTTGTTCTATCGACTTTTCGGGGCTTATCGGAGTGCTTTGTCTTCACTGAATAATCTCACTTTTCGTTGTATAGAACCGTGGGACTTGAAGCACCTTGGCAAAGCCAAGAAGGCCATGCCCTTGGGTGCCTTTAGGACTGACTGTATCTGATCTCTCTACTTACTTGCAAATGAAATCTCCAAAAAGGAAAACACACCCAGACCATGAATTTATTCAACAATTTGTGGTTAAGAAGCTTCTACCTTCCAACCAGCCAAAAATCATTCAAGGTCTGTTTTCTCTTACTCAGTTTGCAAATGGCTTACATTATACCCAACCCCTGTTGGTAACTAGAGAGAACACTTAGTAAAAATAATAATTAGACAGCCTCTTTTTCTCTGTCTCTTCTCCTCCTTCCCCCCAAGTGCCCTGTCAAGGCTTAACATTTGCTTTGACATCTTAGTTAAGGAAGTTAATGAAATAATATCTTCATTGGGGCCATTGAGTAACCTGGAGTCAATGATTACCAGATCTGAATTTTGCAAAGGAAATACCTCAGCTTTGGCAAAATTCTCAGAGACTAACATCGATGCGTGACTATCCTTACATATAACAGTAAATAAAATCCTAAATTTCAGTGACACTTTGAATCACCACTTTGCTGATGATTCTGGCTTCAGATGTTAATCTTGTTCTGTCTACTCTTTAACACATTTTCAAGGACCTATCTGTAATCATAACATTGAATTGTTGACTAAACCAGCAGCCCCCAAGAGAAAGATAATGCAAGCCACATGTAACTTACCATTTTCTAGCAACCGCATTTTAAAAGGTAAAAAGAAACAGGTAGAATTAATTTTAATAAAGTGTTTTACTTAATCCAGTATATTCAAAATATCACTTCAATATGGAATCAATATAAAATGTTATTAATGAGCTATTTTACATTTTGTATCTTGTCCTGGAAATCCAGTGTGTACTTTATGCTTATGGCACATCTTAGTATGGTACCAAATTTCAAGTGCTCAGTAGCCCCACGTGGATAGTGGTGACCATGTGAGACAGAGCCCCTCTCAACGGTCATAGAAACGTTTTATCTTACACTGAAAAAAATGGGAGGGAGTTCTAACCTCTTCTGTGTATTCTCTTTGTTCATCTGATGACTGTCTGTCCACATTTCTCCACAATGTGACATACACTCAGTCCCACTACCCAAGCACTCTAGCTTGCCCTGCCTCCTCACACACAACCCATTCTGGACCCTCGCTCCACTCGGCTTCAACACATTTTCCAGTATAGTGGCTCCTATGTAGCCACAAGCAAATGAAGCTCAGACATGGTGCTGGTAGCTCACAGAAGAGAAAAGGGCTGGGCGGCCTTTACCTGAGCAAAGAAAAATGTCTGAGAGCTTCAGACAAACAAGAATAGCCATCTTTTTACTTTTAAGTAAGAGACTTGTCCAACTTCTTCAATTATTCTTTCTGAAAGGTAGAAAAGCATAAAGAGTGTGAAAAAATCCCTTTTAAGTATAAATTCCTTTTGGGATCTCTTAAAAAAGAGATTGGAAGCTTATTACTTGATGACCTTTTACTTTTTCTTGTATGTACGTGTTTGAAAAACTGAAATTTCTCTCATAACATATTAGTTCAAGTCTGTAAGAAGTTAAACACCTCTATGTTAATACACACACTCACACACACACACACACACACACACACACAAATGTCTCTTTTACTTTTTCCAAGTAGGGAATGTTTTCTTTAGAGATGTAGCAAATCAATTATCCTCAATGTTGAAAATGGAATATCTCATTTCCAAACCTGGAGAAATGGCTGAACAAGAATGTTCTGTTTATATGAGTTTAAAAACTGTTCTGATATTTGCTGCTCCTTGCAAGGCTATTCAGCACAAAAAATGTTAACTTTCACTTCTGTGCTGTCCTGTTCAATAGTAACACCACAGAACACATCAATCATGGACTAGATGAGCAGGATTTTTGATTGTAACAAAAAGAAAAAAGAGAGGCAAAAATCTTCTGTGTTTAAGAGGTCCTATCTTTATAAACTTCATAAATTAGAGACATCAAAATGTCCTTAAAAAGCATTTTCAGACTGGATCCTTAAAATAGCCTAAATTAAAAAAAAAAAAACCAAGTATCTTAAATTAATATTCTATTCTTATTCCAGACAATCATACCAAGAGAGACTAAATCTGTGTTTATTGAATAGTTTTCAAAAAATGGAAACACAAGTTATTTCAAAATCTTAAGAAGAACTACACAGTAAACATTGAAACAATGCACTTAATCTAATTGTTAATAGCTTTCATGCAGTTTTTTTCCTCAACGTCCAGCATGATCTTCTCCCCTAAGAGTGGAGCCTGAGCCCCAGGGCCTGAAAATGGACCCTGGGTACCTGGCATCCAGTGAGAAGAATAGCAGGAGAAATGAGTTGCCGGGTAGAAGGTTGAGCCCCTATGGCATTTTGAAAAAGACCATTTTTGGTTTTGCTGGGTTTGCAACTTCATGACAAGACCTTGCGGCTGGGGAAGGAAATCTGACCCTTTATTTGCAGCGGTAACACGTGGACCAAATGGCCACCCGTATGTAGTCTGTGCACCAAGCTAAGTCCTCAGGTATCCACTCCGCCCTGATGTTTCTTTACAGAATTGTAAAATTTGGACTTTTAAGGCAAAAGCGTCTTCCACCGGCTCCTGATGCCATGGTACGGACACCTCATCACCTCAAAGACAAGTAAGCATTTGTGAAAGAGCTGTGGGCCACCACTTCGGTCCCTTTCAGGGATCC
This sequence comes from Eumetopias jubatus, assembly GCF_037043125.1. Taxonomy (NCBI): domain Eukaryota; kingdom Metazoa; phylum Chordata; class Mammalia; order Carnivora; family Otariidae; genus Eumetopias; species Eumetopias jubatus. The sequence goes on along the minus strand of NW_028274823.1, from coordinate 65,360,894 downwards.
TGAAGGGGACCTTTCCCTGAGAATGGGTCCCCTGATGGATATGTGAGTAGCCAGGACAAACCAAAGGGAAGCTGAGGGTTTGAAAGTTCGGGCACGGATTTCAATCTCCTTCCCTATTTCCAGAATTCTCTCCTTAGAGAGTCAGTCTCCTGAAAACCCAGACTCTCCTCACTCTGCACCTAGATTTAGTGCCCAGATTTTCCCCTCATTCTCTAAATGGCAGTGAAAAGTGTCCCTAATCCCTTTCTTCTTTGCCAGCGCCCTTGTAGACAAGCCTGTTATACACTTCTAGAACATTTCTGCATTCCTTTGGAATTCACTACATTGTTTCGGAATAATATATAGATAACATTTGGTCATTTAAATTTCTCTCCCTCCTCAAGACACAGAGGGGAAATAAAGAGAAATCTGCCTGTCACTGCTGGTAAAACCTGATTAAAAAAAAGGTTTGCATGTGTTTTAATGGCAAGAACGCGTGGAGTCACATGCTTTCAAACCAATTAGCAATACAGATGAGCTAGCAAATCGAGTTCCATTTATAGGGTGGGGGAAGGGGAGAAGTCAAATTATCTGTGTTTTTAAGTGTTTCTGAGAAATGAAGACCTCTGGGGGCAGAGAGAAGGCGGGTCAGGAAATAGCTATGCAAATCACATGCCTATGAAATTACTAAAACTTTGATCAGGAGCATTAACAATTGCTCCAGCATTCACAAGTATGAAACAAAGAGTGAGTAAGACTGGACCTGTTTTGGAAGGGATTACAAGAGTGTTTACTTACATGGTTTGTTGAGCAGTCAATGAAGTCCACGGCTGTTTTGGACTTAAGCTGCCCGGGCAGTCCAGGTATGACAGACGCACTAAGACATTCCACTCTCATTAGTGACTCGTGGGGATCTCAGCAATGCTGACAAACAGTCAAAGTGGCTGGACCTCGTGTAAAGCCTGCTTCATTTTTTTCCCCCCTGCCCTCTTTCTAACCACACAACTGCTCACCCTGCACAGGAGGTGGGAGGGAACCTGGGTTCTGGGAGAGTGTAGTTCATTGGAAATGCTAAATTGTGGTTATGGGCATGGTGGTCCACACAGCACCAGGGGAGAGCTGGGGGCTAAGGCCAACATGGACACTCATGGTGGCCACGACATCCAGGGTGGCGGGCAGTGTGATGGGTGCTCTGGGGCACACACGATGGTCAACGCTCAGGGCAGCCAAGAGTGAGGGCATTTTGCGGCTGGCTCAGGCCTCGGTTCATGCCTCTGAACTATTCTCCTTCATGCCTTGATTTGAGAAAAAAAAATTACCCTGGAAAAGGGAACCGTCAGAACAATTGTGGAGAACGATAACACTCTTGCAGTGGCTTTTGTTTGTTGTTTGCCTTACCTCCTGCCTCTGGCTGTCAAGTCAGCATTTAACGTTGGAACGGCCCACAAGATGGAGTCGGGTGCGTTGATGGCCCCGGGGGCTCGTGTCTCAGACAACACAGTTGCCTCCCAAACATTCCTGTTGGGTGTAGAAGGTTGTTTATGGGAAAACAGAATAAAAGTAAACTTGAAAAGTGTTAAGTCTGTGTGTCCTGAATGCTTTGCGCATTCACAGAAAGATTCAACCAGTTAACAGACTTTGAGCACTGCCGGCGGCCGCTGCCGCTTCCTGACACCGCCCTCTTAGGTGTGGAGTAGTGAGTGTAGGGAAGATAGCTGCGGATTTGAAATACACATTTTAGGGAATCATTTTATGAATTTTTAAAATAAAAATGTTGACTTTAAGTTAAAGCCAAAATGAGGGCTGAGAGCTTCTGTTTTTCTTTTTTCCCAAGTATTTGAAAACTGAAATTCTGTAAGAGATTATCTGTGAAATGCCTTTCTTTTATTACACCCATAAATTTCAGGAGTGGCTTTGATCAAGCCTTCTTCCATGCTTGGTTACTAGATCTTTTACTCATACATTAATAACTTTAAAAACACTCATCCTATTTTTGTTCTAGTGAAAGAGGAAGTTTCTAAATAGTCAAAAGGGAAACATTGAAAATAGAACACAGTAAATGATAACTAAATTAGGGTATTTTTTTTCCAGCAAGAGCAATGCTCCATGCTGAAACTTGCCAGAGTATTTTAAGATTATTGTCTATAAAGAAAATAGATCAGAGAATTGAGATCCTCAGAGGAAAGGCCTTACAGAAATGCAAAGTATTATCAGAAATGCGTACTATACAAGGAACGATGTTTGTCAGTCCCTAATACATCAGTCAGGGGAGTTTAGTTTTCTGGCTTGTGTTTAGTGTTTAAAACACACACATACACACACACATGCATGCACGCACGCACAACTTGCAAATCAAGTGAGTTAACGCTCTGCCAACTTCCTCTAGATATTGACCCTGGGGGTCAAACTCTTAGGAAAATGAAGCCTGGTTTTCCATCCCCCTAATTGCAGTCCCCACCAACAAGCAAGTCCTATCTCTAAGTGGAAGCTCACAAAGAATTTCTCGAGAGAATATGGAGCTGCTTTGGCAACAAAATCCTCTCTGCAAAATGAGAAGAAAGAGTTGTTAACTGATGAGTCAATCCCGCTTTTATAGCAGTTTATCTTCGTGGTATTTCCAAGAGCATAAATGTTATAAAAAAAGAGAGACGGTCATGACAGGAAGAACACAGTAGAAAAAAACAGGAACGTTTAAGCCAAAAGCAATTTACTTTGCCAGTAACTGGTTACATTTCCTTTGTTTTATTATTATTATTTCAAGAGCTGGGGTTGAGCCGAAAGTTTCCCACACCTGCGCTGCCTTGACACATAACTTGTCAGAACCCATAGTGAAGGGAATATATAAATGAATGCCTGAAAACTCTGAGTTTCTAGACGCTTTAAGAAAAGAAACAAACCCAAAAACCTTGTTTTGCTTATGTTGCCTAAAAAAAAAAAAAAAAAAAAAAAACCTCTATTTTATTAATGTTTGACAGAGTTAAGAAAAGGAAAAAACAAAACACACAGGTCAGATGTCAAAGTAGCCCGGAGCACTGGCGGTCACTGATGCTCCTGGGATTACCGCCGATGGAAATAGTAGTGACTTCACAGAGGTGCGTACTTGTTAATTTCATGACGCTGAGTAAGAGGAACAGATGGGCACTCAGAGAGGAAAGATTTTTTAAAAACCACAGAGATCTTTCACTGTTTAGGCAGAAGAATCAGTGGCCCACTGCAAAGGGGGAATGTGCATGGCGCTCTAAGTTTTATTAGACCTGTGTGGCTTTAGTGGAAGCCTTTTACCTGCTGCTGAGTCAGGTCGATGGGGACCCTGCTCCATGTCAGGTCTGTAGGATGCCGTTGGCTGCCTGAGATGGACTCTAGCACCCTTGTGCTATGTGGTGTTTGGGGGAAGCTCCCTGGTGCCTGCAAGCCCAAGTTAATCATATAAATATCTCATTATGAGACAGAATGAGGGCCAGTGTCTGTCTGTCAGAAGTTACTTAAAACAGGGACTCTGGATAAAGTCCAGCGGCCTGGGTTGGAATCCTTCTGCTACCTGTAACCAGTTGCATGACCTAAGGCAAGTAATTTCATCTCTGTCTCAGTTTCCTGGTCTGGAAAATGGGGATAATAATCTCAACTTCCTGTTGGTTTGCTGCGAGTTTTAAAATAGTTATTGTATGCAGAGTGCTGACTGGCACAGAGAAAGTGCTCAGTAAATAGCAGCTATTATTATTATTCGTGTGTAATATTGAAAACATTCATGTAAAGAGCGTTGACTGAACTCCGTGAATGAGCCAGGCCAGAGCTGGGCTGTGGATTATATACACATGTAAAAGTCACCGTGCATTTATTGCTTCACACATTTTTTTTTTTGGTAGTGGAACTGACTCGAGCCAGTTGTGTTCTCAACAAGCATGCTGCCAGCTTCCCACACCCCTGACCACCACCACACCATAAAGCATTTGTTTTCACTCACCCGCCTGGCAAATGATTTGTTCTCTTGACTCTGTAAGAACAAAAAGTAGCCTGGGAACCAGAATTTTTACTCCCCCGCAAAAAGCCAGCCCCTCAATCCCAAAGCTTTGCCTGGGGTCTTACAGATCCCAGAGGTTTCAGATTGTATTATGGGGGCTACCCACGCCCCCTAGTCCTGCAGGCTCCATTCTCCCTGGGACTTTGAACATCTGCTCTTCAGGGCACTGGGACATTGGAGACAAGAAGATCACAGTCCTTCCGAGTGCCAGACACAAAGGCTTAACGGTCATCAGGAACCAAGGGCCTTAGGTTTTTTGTCTCAATTCTCAGAGCAAACTTGGAAGTCGCTGGGTTACGTTCCCAGAGCTCAAGTGTAAATAGAGAAGGTGAAGGCAGTTTTACAGGTGCCCGGTGTGACAGGTACACACAGGGGCAGGTTGGCGGGCTTGGCTCGTGAAGACTTGAAGGAGGTACATGTGGGCATCTTTAGTTTCATCCGTCACTTATTCATTCACCAGGCTGATATCATGTAATGCCATCTCCTGGGTGTGTGCTGGGCAGGTGACAGATGAATCCCACATGGTCCTGCCCTGAAGTACCCTCCAACTGAGGATAATAATAACCCATCAACCACAGCTAAAGTACCACGAAGACCGTGGTACCTTCCAGAAGAGAAAGCCAGGAAAGGAGGGCAGAGGAGAAATGAGAAGAGAGGTACCTGAGTCTGAGGCTTGAGCCATTGGTGGGATTTGCCTAGCCTACCTGAAATGTCAGCGACTTGCCTCATTAGGAACAAAAGGCTTTTTTCTCTTGATCAGGTCCCATTTAGAGTTTAAGTTTGCGTGACCAGAATATTAGGTGCTAGCCTGTTCTAAATTTAAAATTCTCAGAATCTGCTGGGGAAGGGCATGTCCTTCTCTGGGTTCTGAAAACAGCTCAAAGAATGGAGAAAATAGACCCGATTTGAGGATGACCTATTGTCGGTTCCCGGAACCTTTGCCTGTATTTAAAACAGCCTGTTCAGTACAAGTTCTATCTAAAAGGCCTTTGGGATTTGAAAGCTTTCTGGAAAGAAATGCTTTTAGGTTTAAGTGTTTTTTTGCCAAAATGTGAGGAAGGAGAGATCATAGTTAACAAGTCTGAGAACAGAGGCGATACTGTTTTGTTTCTTTTTCGTGAAATGTCTCAGACCTACCCCATGTCAGGCTCCCTTTCTGTCAGCTTTCTGCTCAGCTATTATTTTGATAAGGGACATGAAAGTACATCCTTCCCTCACGCTCATTAAAGTCTTAGCACTTGGGTCCGTGGTGGAAACACTTCTGTGCTACCCCGAGTCTTCAAACCAAAATAGTCCACGCCCTGGCTCCAGGCTGAAGCCCGGGTCAGTTCATGGAAGGTGGTGGCATGAGACTGTGACAGAGGAGAAGGAGGTCTGGATCCACAAAACAGGCCCGATGAAATCACCAACCCCGCGCAGGGGGGGGCCGGGGGGAGGGGAGCAGAGCCCTCCCTGCCAGTCTGGCAACTCCGGCAAAGTCCTCAGAGCTCATCCCACACACTCCGTGCTAGTCACTGCTGTGTGTTTACGTGAGTAATGGAGCTGCCGGGGGAGGGGAGTTGTAAGCAGAGCGCGGAGCCTGGCAGCTCGCATTCACATTCGCGTTCGCGTTCGCGTTGGGAGGGAAGCTGACATCCACACCAAGTCAAGACTTCCAGGGACGGGGCCGGGAAGGAGTCACATGCTGTAGCTTTCATGAGCACAGACATCCTCAGGCAGATGTTTGTCGACTGGAATGGGTAATCGCTACTTTCTCTTTGCTTGATGTTTGTCTGTGAGTTTGTTTACCTGTGATAATTCCAGGCTGGCTTTGGGGGATGGACTTCTGGACGCTCCTCTGGGGAGGGGGGGGAAGGAGAGGAGAACGGGTTTAGGAGGGGGAGCCTGAGCCCCCCAAGCCACTTTTTAAACTTTTGCCGGACTGTAAAGGAGCTAGCTCTGCTTTCCTGAGCTTTCCCAACAGCAGAGCTGTTATCCACAGTAGAAAAATCAAATGAGTGGGACTCGTTATGTGGATGAGATGAGTACAATATCAAATGTCCTAAAACCCCTGGTTAACTGTGTGATGTCAGGAAGTTGAACAACAATTAACAGCGTTCTAGTTGTTCAGAATTGGTGCTGTCATCATCCTACCTTAAAGCAATAAAAAAAAGTGTGGGTGCCTCGAAAGGGCTGGAAGAAAACTGCTTGGGGGATAATTCATTTGTTTGGAATTGTTCAAGGGCTGCTCGATTAGTGGTTTGTTTTAATTTTGCTCGGCTTGGGTGACTGATGGAGCTTAATGTGAAAGCTGATGCTGGACAGTTGGAGCACGAGATAAATAGCAGCCCTCTTTTTGCTGCTTTCTCTGTGGATCTTAAAGGGATTCGAGCTCAACATCAAGGATGAAATGGAACTTTGATTTGCATCTTGTCTGTGGCTTTAAAAAAGTATAATCTTCACGGAATCAGGCCAACCTCAGTGTGATCTTTGCAAGTTATTTTAAATAACCCTCGAGATCTTCATAAAAACTCTCTTGAAAAGGAAAAGAGAGCATGCTGATTTGAATGTAGCTGCCAGATTTGCTGCGATTTAAAACATGCTGGTCGCAATATTATTAGTAAATACCTGTAAGAATATCTTTCCGATTGTTATGATGAATGTTCTTTCTGTTCTCTCTCTCTACTTATTTGTATCCAATCAGCTTATTTGGATCATAATTTCAGAAAACACTCATGTCTCCACTTTTGAGGCGAGAGGCTTTCAAATGCTACATTACTATGATACTGTAATGGGCTGGCATATCACCTAGGTTTCTGAAAACCAGATACAAAACAAAAGGAATCATCTCAGAGCCTGGCTTAGAGTTGTCCTTCAGCTCAACATGTTTCTTTTCTAACAGTAGGGAAGTGCATTTTCCTGATCATTGTCCTTGAGAGCCGAGAGCTTCATTTTATTTATACTAATTAGACATGTTAGCTTTGGGAAGAACTGTAGAGTCTACCAAGACGCAGCCCTTCAGAGAAGGGGGCATAACGTGAGGGTTGGCTTCCACACATGGGTGCGCTCCTCCGAACAGGTTAGAGGGCACCACTCTGTTAACATTCTTGGTCTTTAATAAGGAAACCCATGCAAATGACAGTGTACATCAGTTTGTTCTTCGTTTGTTTTCAGCGCCAAATCTTAAAGGCAGACCACGCAAAAAGAAACCATGCCCACAGAGAAGAGATTCGTTCAGTGGTGTTAAAGATTCCAACAACAACTCCGATGGCAAGGCTGTGGCCAAGGTACGGTCATTCGCTCCCTGCTCTCTATTTGGTTGCCTCTTTTTATTTTTCCTTTTTCTCTTTATCTCTCTGCTCTTGTGTCTTGGTGGCAGTTTTCAATTCAGAATCTGGCTTCGGTATTCAGAGCTCTCTGTATCGGTTCCCTCCCCTGGGTGGTTGGGGGAGGGGGAGTGCAGGCATTTTGATTAGTCAACAGAAAGGCTTCCCACCTCCCAGTCTGGCCTGTTGGGTAAAGGACAGATGATTAAGTGCCCACGTCATTGAAGCTGAGGATTTCATAGAAGGTGACACAATGACATAGTTTACTCTGCTTGTATCAAAAATAGACCAAGCTGAACCATCCTGTTTCTGAACGTGTTCATCTAAATATGTTGCAGAGATTAACAGAGGATGAAATTAGAAATAGCTAGAATTACGTTTTTTAGTTATATTTTTTCAAAGTCACCTCTCATTTACCTTAGAGTAAAACTGAGGCTATTTACCTGTACGGAAAAATAGTTACAGGGATACAGGTACCCATATAGGCATTTGTATCTTCTTGAAGATCTCTATTAACACAGAATGAAAATCCAAATTCTAAACTATTTTTCGGGCCCGGGCCAATTTTGCCCAAGCATTCCTTGGAGTCTTGAAAGTGCATGCCTGAGGTATTTAGCACCATGAAGGGTGAAGTGTCACTTTATATTTTTAGACTTACCTTTTTGACTTTTGTGAGGTTGGTCAGATTTGCACGGTTCTGTTTATTGGGTCTTTGTGCTTAGGTGTTGATTCTGTGCCAAAGACAGCAATAACCCCCTTAGGACTGGAATTGAAGACCAGATTTCAACTGATACTATGTTTCCAGATCCAGGAAGTAAGCTTATGAAAATGGGAGCATTTTCACTAGTGGTGAATTTGGAAGATTCTGATGTAGGAAAATATGAATTTGGTTCTGTGTTGACAGTCTACTGTTACTCTGCTCTGTATACCACTCCTCTTCCCAGTTTAATGAAGCCAACCCTAGACAGTCACAGTTTACAAGTCTTACTTTCAGCCGATGATTGTTTAATCAGGAAGTTCTGAGGACTTTTTGGTTAGGATTTCTTCATGCTTCCAAGAATGCAAAGGGTTAAAACACAGAGATCAACCAGTAGAAATGTGTATTTTCTGGCTATACACAGATCTGCTTTCCTAAAGTTACTTTTGTCCTGCTCTTTTCACCTTCTGCAAATGAGTGCACATGGGTACCAAGAATGACATTTTCTAGTAATTTGAACATCTCAGCCCTAGAACTACCTCTCAGCTTCCGTGGTCTCAAAGAATGTCAGCAGGAACAGTTATTCCCTGTGATGTGGTTTGCAATACTGTAGAACGGACTGAGAAGGTTTTAGGATCTTAGCCTTCAGCGGAGCTTGCACTGCTGGTGTCTTATGTTGGCACCCTGCCCCATACCTCCAAGGTGACATCATGTGTTTACCCCAGTATGTTCCGTACCTGAGCCCAGCAGGATGAAGCTCCTTCCCATGTCATTTGGAGTTACTAATGAAGTATGCCTCTGGGAATTTTACAAAACATCAATTCGTATGAGCGAATTGATCTGAAAGACCAGCACCTCCAATATTTCTCACCAGGGAAGGCTGCTCAAGACTCACAGTAGGACCCACAAAACTGAAGAGAACAGGAGCCTGTTCTGTATTTGATGTTCACTGACTTCTTAGGAGGGATCGTAGTCAAACCTGGGTTTTCTGAGGGACCGTTTCCACACCCCTCCCACCAACGCTACTGTTCAGAATCTTTACAAGGAGGTGGATCACCCTTCCATTGTTGGTTTCAGTGGTGAGTGGATGAGGCACCGGCCGCAGTCAGCCCCTAGGCACTGGTCTAAAGACCTAGCTCTTCTCAGAGTCTTGGATTACAGTTCTGCCTTGGCTGCTTCCAACAGGTCTGGCAAGACCACTTCAACTAAAAGAAAGAGACTAGTAGATAAAAAGTATGGCGGGCTGGTGTGTTGACACCAGCAGACTGATGGAAGGTCTCTACGGAATGAACAGGCCACCTCTGGGACCAGGATAACCACTAGAAAGGCATTTATGTCTTAAAGGGGTCTTTTCTCATGAAACACTGTGATAGAGATTACAAGCTTGTGACCATCTGATCACTTGCTGACCTGGAAGCAATATTTCAAGTAACAGTTTGGCTTTATGACCAAGACCTGTGTGACTGTGTCTTGCAAAAGTGTCTCAAACAGACTATTTCTAACCATGGATATATACCAGCTCCACACAGCAAAGCTCTCTAGCATGAGAACCTCCTGGATTTGTGGTCTGCATGGCTGGAAGAGCAGTTCGAGTAATTTGTCCGTTGCCATCAAAAGGTTGCACTCTCTCAATGTGAACGTAAAAGCCAGCTTTGTAAGACTCTGTTTGTTAGGGACAGAGGATCCCGTGACAGCAAAAGTCACCCGGGGAAGAGGCTATCAGTTCTCCGAAGATGTCTTGAAAGTGTCCAACCAAATCCTGCTATTTCCCTGGGATCATCTTATGCAGCAGATGTGGGTCCAAGCCCATTCATATGGTGATCTGTACGAGAAAAATCTTCTCGGTCCAGGCCTCTAATGGAAGGCCTCCACAGATAGAAGGCAAATGACTTTTCACATTCTGTAAGCACTTTCGAAAGGCCAGAAGTATATTACAGGTGGTTTATATTCTAAAAGGAACAAAAAAAGGGAAACCATGGTGTGGTATGCCATATGTTCTTTCACTTAAATCACAAACATCCCTTTGATATTTCACAAATGTGATACTTTCGTTATTTTCACTATGTTTCATCCAGTTTGGTTCTCAGAACCACCCCCAGGAATTATCCTTCCTGCTTCACTGGGAAGAAGATGAGGGTCTCCCAGCAAGTTAGTGAGCACATCAAAATTAGACTATAGCTTCTTCTTTCTTGCTGGTTCATCACATCTTGCTGCCAGTCCAGTGAAAGGATGTGGTTAATATCAAATAGGTGGTGGTTCATTGAAAACATTAAATGTGGATTCTTTAATTAGCACTTCCTCAATCACTTTAGAAACCCCAAAGCTCTTAGTGAACTCAACAAGTAGAAGGTGTTCAGGTTGGGAAAAACAGATCTCGTAATTAACTGTCACCATCAAAAGGTTGGTCTTTCTCAAGGTCAACATGAAGACCAGCTCCTGTTTCAAACTGCAGGGGATTAAAATGAGAATATTTGGGGTAAATGTGAGAATATGTAGAAAGGAACTTGGCTAGGTCCTACCCAGAAACAGAGTAATAGCCTAAAGGGCTTCTTTATGTTAACTGAAGAAATGGTATGGAGCTAGCCCGAGAAACGAAACCGCTGCTCACTTCTTACAAAGCCTTTGCGTGTCCCCACCCCCCGCCCCCGAGAGGAGAAACCTGCTGGCTCACCCACCGGGGTTCAGGGTGGAGTTCAGTGGGCGGCAGCCTGGCTTTCCCAGGAGCCTTCTCTACAAAGCAGGGAGTCTGAATGATTTTGGACCTGGTTTGTGCACCTGGCCCATGCTTTCCTTCTGTTTCTGGGTATTTCTGCACAGTTTGAGGCAGAAGGTTAGGCAGCCATCTAGACACTGAGGGAATGCTCATACTCCCTTAACAGTGGTACTTCTGACCTCATAATATAAATAATGGCCCATGATCGCTGCAAATTTAAGACTCAGCCTGTTTTATATGCAAATCTTATATCTACTCCTGTTTGTGCAAAACCAGGGTTTGGAGTGAGGCAGACCTGAGTCTAAACCCAGAGTTCTGCCCCCATGAGCCGACTAACAAAATATATAACCTCACCAAGCTTCATTTTCCTCAACTGTAAAATGGAGCTAGAGGCCTCCCTTTGATGGTTGTTATGAACATTTGGTGGACTATGAGAAGCCCACAGCACTGTATCCAGCTCATTGTGGGGGCTCAATTGATACTGGTTTCCTTCCCTTTGCTCAATATACAATAGAAGGAATGGAGCCCTTTTATACTTTGGAAACCACCTAGTTTTATCTTGTATTCCTCATTTGATAGATCATGTTTCTAAGCCGTAGGTTTTGTGATGCCTAGTAATAAGATATGCTTTTAATTGGAAGTATGTTTTGACTATTGATTCTATTTTTTTATGAGTGTCGGTAAATTATAGTGTTTAATACCGCACAAGCCCTAGAATGAGACTACCTGGGTTCAGATTCCAAGCTCACCACTTACTAACTTGGACATGATCCTGTGGCCATCACTCATCTTCTCTGTGCCTCAGTTTCCTCATCTCTAACGCAAGAATAATCACGAGCCTCACTAGGGTTGTGGACATAAAATGAGATAATACCTTAAAAAGTGCTTAGAACGGAGTCTGGCTACATCGTAAGCACTCATGAAAGGCCAGGGGCAATACAGATTAAAACTGGAATGATTTTCTGGTTTCAAAAAGCCATTAAATTAGAGATTTCATCAGAACTTGAGACTCAGTCTAAAATTTGACAGTGAGAAATGATGACGACATAAAGTTTCACAGGATGTTCTCCTTAATGCAATGTGACAAAGTGCTAAAGTTCGAAAATATTGTAAGTAAAAATTCTACATGGAAAAATGTTTTAGTCCCATTTCCACAGCCCCTTAAAAATTAAAATCTTATCTAGAGGCCCAGTTGAATGATTGTACAGGAAGTTTTATTTTTTCCAGAACCAGTCTAAAGATATTAACCTCACATGTTCACTTGAGAGAATAAGTTAAAGAAAGCCCTGGCAGTAGGATACAGTTCCCTTTTATAAATAAGCATAGCCTTTTATATTTTTAAGGCCTGAGAAGGAGACACTGAAGGGAAAGAAAAAGAGGGGTCAAAAATCTGAAATGGAAAACAATGTCGAATATGTGGGACATTTTTATTCATAACATTTCCCCAGCACTTGCCCTCTTCTCTTCGATGTTAGATATAGAGATGTAAAGAATATCGGAATGTACACATTCCCCATGGGCGCACTTGAACTCAAAGTCTGACCCTTTGTACTTCCCCCTTTTATAATTAAAATAGCTCAGCAACTTAGCGTTATATTTAACAACCATCAAAGGCTTCTTGTAGAACATGGCAGTGAGCAGGGAACATTAGGTTAGCCACTCAGTTTGCTGAGTTCCATATTCACCTAGACTGTGGAAGGAACAACATCTGGCACGTTGGCTGCCATTAATTTTTAAATATGGCGCTTTCCATTTACTCTTCTTCAGTTTTTAACTGACCTCTACTCTTTCCTTTGTGGCAAGTTAATATCTCCTATTACATGCTCAGAGCTGACCAAAAAGCCATTAGAGTGGTTTCTTTTGTTTCCTGCTGAGGTGTATCTGGGCATCCCCCTCAAGTGAGAGACAGAACACATCTTGCTGGTGTTCCTGATGCCAACATCTGCCGGCATTGACATGTTTTTTTCAGGTGGCTGGAAATAGTAGCAACAAGAGAAGTTTACTATGAAGAAGTAAACTTTCTTTCATGTTGATTCAAAGTGTGAAATACGGGACTATTTACTAAGAAGACAGGGCTTTGTTCAATGACATTAACAGATGGTGCCCCTTGGGAAAATAAAAGTGTGTAAAGAGGCAAAAGAATGGTCCCACTCCCACCAGATGCGGACACTGTTTCTGGTTTCCTATCAACGTACTTGTAAGGACTCTAAGGCTGGCAGAGTTTGGCAAACCATGGTCCCCTCATCACCTGTTTCTATAAATAAAGTTTTATTGGAACACAGCCGTACCCATTCGCTTATATGTCTGTGACCACTTCTGTGCTAGTTGAGTAGTTGCAACCGAGCCGATCTGGCCCCAAAGCCTGCAATATTTACTACCCGGCCCTTTACGGAAAGTTACCACCCACTGGTCTGAGACAATTCATATTCAGTGTTGCCTCCAAAAAGCTCCTTGAGGGCAAGGTTAATTTACTGGCTAACCCCTCCCACACTGTGAGAAGTGTCACGGCTGTATCTTTGTTGAGCATTCCAAGGCGGTACTTGATTTGATGTGGCATATTTTCCCCCCTTTTCCAGGTGAAATGTGAGGCCAGGTCAGCCTTGTCCAAGCCGAAGAATAACCATAATAACTGTAAAAAAGTCTCCAATGAAGAGAAACCAAAGGTTGCCATCGGTGAAGAGTGCAGGGCAGATGAGCAGGCTTTCCTGGTGGCACTTTATAAATACATGAAAGAGAGGAAGACGCCGATAGAACGAATACCCTATTTAGGTTTTAAACAGAGTAAGTATGCTTGTTTTCATTTCTGAAAGATCAAAACTGCTCCTATTCTTTAAATTGGGAAAAAATTTTAACTCAGGGTTATGTTGCAATCCTAATCTGGGGATGATGCTCTCTCTGTTTATACTAAATCTACAAATCATCCAGCCCAGGAATTTTTCTCCCTGCCCCTTTCCGCTACGCTGTTCCCTTCTGGGGCAGTTGCAGTGAGATATTTATAGGCTTGAATCCACTGATTATGACTGGAAATAGACATGTTGAAAGTTTCTCATTTTCTGTTTTGTCAATTTTGAGTGTCTGTAACGCCTTTCTTCTGAGATAATAATATGACGTCGCTTTATCAGGCCCAGATGTTGCCTGCAAAAAAGCAGCTTTAAAGAGGACATTGAAAGGTGGACAAAACAACCAGAAAGAGAAAACGTATTTCCTAAGCCCCAAATTTGTTAAGAGATAACAAAAACCTGACTTCAGAGGAAACATGAAATACCCAGATTTGAACCGAAAGCCCAATTTTGGATTACATTTAAGCATCATAATACATTTTTAAGTAGAAAAGGAAACTCGCAGCTGAGCAGAATTCCATAGAAAAAAGAGAAGAAACCCAGATCCAGTCCTGATTTCACAACTGAATATATATATTTTGCCTCTGTCTGGATTTTGTAGCACACAGAGCAATGAGCCCCTGGCTTGAAATTGTATTTTCTCCAAACGTATCTTCCTAGATTAAAACCATGTGTCATTTTGATGAAGAATGTCAAACCTGTATGTTTTACATAACAATTTACATACCTAATAGCAATTGGCACTGATTGCAAGAGAACACTCGCAGCCATTATAAACTTATATAACTACGAATGATTACAATGTTTGTCTGAAAACTGGTTGCTTGAAATAGAAGTAAAATTAATGTACTATGAACAGCTTTGTTGCATTATGCATTGGTTCAGATTAAATCAGGGCCGAGGCAGGGTTCTCGATAGCTTTGAAACAGTGCAAGGTTCAATGAGGCTTTTCCAACGTGTTGTGTCAAAGAGCCTTTTTTTTTTAATTTTAATTTTATTCTTCATTTCCCTTACCAAGGAATTACTTGAAATTCAATTTTCCCCCTCTTGTAAAAGAGTCAAATCCATAGCAGTCCCATTCCATGGTGTTTGGGACAAATGAACAGGGTTGCTAGCAATTTGGCATAGTTGTTTAACAGAATAAACATATGTAAGCCCTGCAAAGAGAAATCTGTTCTAGAAGAGTATGTACTCGAAACATCACACAGGCAACTTAGGGGACTAAGTGGACTCAGGACTCGATTCTTCTGTGAATGAGTTCTTCCTTCCCTTTGATCTGTTATGTCACCGAGACTTCAAGGGTAAAATATGTGTCTTCCTACTCATTGCAAGGCACCATGTGTTAGTGAAATACGGTATGAGTTCTTAATATAGTGCTGCCATCAGACATTCTATTAAAAAGGTGATCATGGATTACAGTGGCTGGTATTTATTGATTATGATAAGTTCTTATCTGAAGGAAGCATGATATAGTACCCTTTAATCAATGGCTTCTTTCTAAGGGTTGAACAAGACCAACCCTAATTTTGAAATCTCACTCTTTTCCCCAAGGACGCTGTAATTGGGCTTCCCTGGGTCTGCTGATGGCAACAGGATTAAAACTGTGTTGTCCTTTATCCCCAAAGTAGAACCATTTCCGTATTTGTGACTGTTTCTTAAGAAATATTTTAAGTGGTAATAATATATCCTGTTGTTGAATGCCCTTTGGCAAATTGTTTCCTAAGAACTTAGCTCTCTGGGATACTAGTGTTTTGGTTTTTGGTTTTTTTTTTTTTTCTCTCTTTCTCATTGAAAACAAAACAAAATGTTTTAATTGACATTTCTTGGAAGTATGTTAATGCAATGCTTATCTAAATACTTATTGTCCCTCTAACAGTTAACCTTTGGACTATGTTTCAAGCTGCTCAAAAACTGGGAGGATATGAAACAGTAAGTGTTTAAGCAACTTAAATGAAATAATTTTGCAATCTAACTCCCCCACCCCTTCTCTGACCAAAATGGAGAAAATACAAAAGCTAACCGTCCCTGACTGCCTTCTCAAATGGCTCCACACTTTTGGGGGTTTATTGGGCCGCTTTTGGAAATGATCCCAATTAGTTCCAGGTTTGGCAAAATTGTAAACTTGTCGTAAAAACTACAAGTGGAAAACATATGTAACTCTCCCCTGTCAGGGAAATTAGTTGGGTCTGTAATTTTTTCCCATGTTGAGAAAGGGCTATTATTGTACAACAAGCCAAGATTGCATAAAAGAAATTTCCCTTGGCAACATACCTGACATCTGTTCATGTCTAATATGGGAAATGTATTAAAGGCTTTCAAAAGTAATCAGTATTGGCCATTAAGGAATAGAATGCAGCAGAATCTTCTCTTATTCTAGGGCAAAGAAGCTTTATTAGACAAGGGTCAGTGCCGCATAAACAGGAAGTTATCAAACTTATTCAGAACAGGCTCTGACACTCTTTATCAGCTAATTCTAACTGACAGGAATGGGTTATTTTTAGCCCACAGGAAAATTTGATGGCCACGGATTTTACAGCATGTATTTTGAACCAATAAAGCGTTAGAGCAACAAACTAAGATTAAAATCTTGAAAGAAGAAGAAAGAGCTGTATTAATATAGCACACAGAGATGAAATCTGTAATAAAATCAATTGACATAGGAAGATGTCGTCATTGGAAATATTTTCTCCTCCACACAATGATCAGATTAAGTTGTGCAGTTTCTTCTGCAATTGAATAAGATTTTTTTTTCTTTCCTTATGAAGTAACCTGGGATATCTCTGTATCATAGTAAAATGACAGTAAGAGACACAGAGTCAAGAAAATGAAATTCATTTTTAGTCCCACCATAATAACCAGGGTTTCTTGCCAGCTATAGCATATTGTTCCACAAACTAATATAATGGTTTGATGTCAGGGTTTTGGAATGGGAAAGATGGCAAGCATGATGTGATTCGGATAATCTGGTATTTACTGTAGAGATACCTGCCATGAATTCTGACTCAGGATTCTAAGATGGGAGTAAATGTGTGTGTAAAATGTTTAAGACCTGGGATATATGTACCTGTTTATAAAGCAATATAATGCTCATGTGAAGTATTATAAAATGTGTGTTTCATAGACATGAATTTACTTAAATATTTGTTTTACCAAACACCCTCTGTAAATATAAATAATAAAATTTTTCACTTGGTTGGATCTGTTGATAGGACAAAGAGATTGACTCCTTGCCATGGTGGCTCATAGTTTTGCAAAATCTTAAGCTAATTATAGCTTTTGTCCATGTGAAAAAGTTAACTTATTCAGAGCTAGCCTCATGGATTTAGGAGTCAGTCCCATAGCCTAGATTTTTAAGGCTAACGCTCGATGTTAAGAACAGGAATACACATTTGTATGAACAGCGGATAAGTTCCGTGATACTGCACAATATTATGAAATGTCTTTTTGAACCCAGAAACATACCCTCATTTTACAAGTTTACTGATAGAGAGTGCCAACAAATTTCAGAGTCTGTTTTTCCTGCTTTTGTATCTTCTCCATCTTCACTGTTTTCCCCATGGAACAGCAAGTGGGTGTAGAATATACAAAAGAAACTTCTGATAAGTTTCAGGGCATTCTTCTTTTGTTGAAAGAGCGAAATAACAAATGACTGCGCAATCAGCCAATCAGCGGAACACATAGGCCAGTGGTTCTAGTTGCTTGCCATCCAGGAGAGGCAGTGGTTATGATTAAGAGACAAAGTGGAAAAAGATCCGTTCCCTGTTCAGGTATAGTACTGTTCCATTTTAGAAATGAGGGAAGGAAGACTTGTGGCTCTCATGCCATCTGAGCAGAATTTTGGAGAATCAATGGGATTTAGATATGAATTATCACAGCCTTCCAGGAAGAGAAAGCCAGGTGGAGAAATAAAATGTGGAGGTAGAATGATGTTGGACATGGAGAGTTTGAGTAATGTAAAGTCCGGTGACCAGGTGGCTGGGATGAGTGACCTTGAAGGCGAGTCCAGAGAGGATGGAGCCCTGTGAGAAAGGCTTTCGGATGGTAGCCCCTGGACTTATCCTGTAGGCTGGCTGGGGGCGGGGGAGGGGGAGCGACGCAGAGAAGATTGATAACAAGCTAAGTGTTATGTTCTGCCCCTCATTCTGCATTCACCGTGTGTGTAGGTGGAGTCACGTAGAGAGGGGCTGGGGTGGGGGGCGGGGCATCTGGGAGACCGGATCAGCATCTGCTTCCCATCTGGATGTGTATGAGCTGCAAGTCTTCAGCCAAGCCACAAAGAGGACTGGCAACCTCTGGAATCGCTCCTTCCCTCCTTCTCTCTCTATTTACCCATCAACTCCCTCATTGTTCTTTGGGCCCCTGCCATTCTTCACCCCCAAGTTTTTCATCTCCTCTGAGACAGCAAATCTACTTAGCCCTGTGAACTATAAAATCTGCATCCGGGGTCAAAAACTAGATGAAGCCGGTTGGTAGGATTTTTCCTTCCCTCCTCCCGTGCTCCCTCTCTTCTCTCCTTCCTTTCCTTTTTATTTTTTTAATGCTTCATACTACCTTGCTGTCCCTGCAGGCACAGCAATTGGCTACTCGCATGCTATGTTGAAGCTTTTGAATCCCCCAAGTACAGAATACATTTTTCTATTGGTATATGTTGACCAATAAACGGAATGAGATGTTCAGTGAGGATTCAGTTTTGAAGTCAGTCCAGAATAAGATCCCGTCTGAAGACTTAAGTTGTCATCGCTGTGTTATTGAAAGACATTCATCTGTGAGATTATCTGGTGGCAGAAGCAAGTGTAGACTTGTCATTAGAGCTCAGAGGGCGATCTTAGAATCTTCTAGATCCGTGGCTCCCAAAGGCCACTCGAGAACTAGGGCTCAGATTTGCAGAGGGGAACTTGAAAGTATAGGGAGCTGTCTAGACCTCCACACTGAGCCGTTAACTGCTGTGGGCCTGGGCCTAGGAACCCAAGAATCCTTTTTGACAAGCGCTCTGGGTGATGTTAATTCAAAGCTAATGGTAACAGTGACTATTCCCACTTCACCTACTGGCCCTTGTGGGCTCCTCGCTTCACGATGTGGCCACATCTAAGTCAAGCATCAAAGAATAGAAAGTTGTCTTCATGCTATTACTAAAGAAGCCTGCCAGAATATTACCATTTCTTTGGCTCCAAAGCAGCACCAACTTTCCAACGAAGGTTTTTCCATTTGATAAAGCGGTAATCCAGCTAAGTCGGGACCTGATAAGCCATTTTCATTTTGAATGAGGGAAAGAGTACCGTCTGAACCTTTTTATGTTTTGCAAATTGGCCTTGGTGCAGAGAAAGATACTTGCCCTGCTCCAGTCCATACCCTCATTTTACAAGTGAGGAAAGTGAGGCACAGTGAGGTGAAATGAGTTGCGAGGGGTCATCGTGGACTTCTTCAGATTCTGACTTGCTGAGATTTTTGCACACAGCTGTCATGACCTCCATAGCAACATTGGAAGGAAAGAGATGCATAAATGACCATTCTTTGTGCCTTCCACCCCCAGCGGTGTCTTTTGTATCTACAGTGCTTTCTCCCTATTTTGGGTGATATTTTGGGAAAAGCCTCTAATAGCCTACCTTCGTTAGTAACATCTTTCAGTCAATTCTTTGTACCTACCCTGAGCCTTACCCGACACACTAACTACTAGCTGAGATTTTATCTGATTCTTGAGAAAAATGCGTGAACTTAGGAGATGGGTCAAGAAGTCTACGTGATGTAAACATTCAGTAATAGTAAAAAATTACAAGTTTCAAATTTGTAGATGTATCTCTTCGCTGTTAACTTGTGATTGGATAAAGACATCTCTCTGGAATTCCTTCTGGTTATAAAAAGAGGCCATCTTAATTGGCTTGTTTTTGTTTGTGGTTATAAACTATTCCAAGCCTTCTGGTTTGAATTGCGGATTATGGATTATTTCATTGCAGTCCTTCACAACCCTCAAATTGAATTAAAAAAAAAAGAGGAGTAGAAGTTTTATTTTAAGCCTTTATAAGCATTTGACTAATGGCTGTATTCAGTTCTCTTGGCCTCCTCTGCCTTTGCTGGAAATGAATTTTGTGTCTCTGCATCCTTAGGTTTAGAGATCGCAAATGTACTGAATGGATTTGATTCCCTAAAAAACAATATCCTGGCATTTTAATTGGTTGGCAGTGAGGATCCTTCCTTTACAATCGTATATCCAACTTCTCCTCCCAAACATTTTAGAGTGGTAAAGCTGTGCTGATGAGCAAAAGAGGTCTTCACTTCAGTGTCTGGTGAAGCAATTAAAGCTTGAAGAGTAGCTTGGGGTATTACCAGGATGCAGCGTGTGGAGGGTGGTTTGCTAAAGTGATTTCCATTTGGCTAACCATGTGATGGTGAGCCAGAGGCAATATTTGGAGAGAAGGTAGAGTAGGGAAATGGGTCTTGAAAAAAATCTTATTCTAGAGGCAGAGGACCATGCAAGCGGTGCCTTCTAAGAATGCCAGTTAGCAGGTCCGTCTCTCCCCACGGGTGAGACAGGGCCATTATTTCTCATCTGGAGGAAGAAGTCACATGTCTTCTTGCTTGGAAGGCTTTGACACGAGATTCTGGCTTTGACATCATTTCAAGACATCCTCTGAATCTAACCCTAGTACTCTGGATGGACAAAGCCTCTTGCTTAATTCAGAATTCTCGAGGCCAAAGATGATGTCATGTAGTTTTGAAAGGCTCCAGTTCCTGGAGTACTACCAGGAAAAAAAAGTCATCTTCCTTGAATTCAGTCCGCCCTCAAGGTGTCCCGAGAAAGAGGCTGTTTCTCGGAGCAGCCTGGGCAACGCTGCATGCAAGCAAATGTTCCTTTTGACTTCACATCTGCTACATTCTTAAGCCAGGGACACACTCGAATCCTGCAAGATTTCTGATCGCTGTTTCCTAACCAGGCCACAAAAATTCCAACATTATTTCATCCCTGCAACCACGAAGGTAAAGAAACCAAGCTCCAAGGCCATGTCTTGGGTTAAAATCGTTTCCCAGTTGTTGTTGCTGTTTTTTTAAATAACAGGATATTTGCATCAAGTAAGCTATAGATGGGACAGATTCCTTTCCTACCCACTGGACCCGTTTTCTTGGCAGAGGTGTGAAGGGTTAGTTTCAGGCCACCTTGGGTTCTAAAGAGCGGTTTGAAAACCACTATGTTTAGAAACAGTGAACATACATAAACATAATAGGTGTACAGTGCTTTTCAGTTTCTTGGTCTTACCCACACCAGGGAAAGAAGTAACTGTCAAGTGTCTTCAAAGTGAGGTGAAGTCTCCACACACCTAGATTGGTTTGCTTTACTTGGGTGCGGTCTGCTCGGTTTTTCATCTTGCTTTATGGTTAATGGTATGGGGTTATGCTTCCTGCTAAATTATGAACCCTTGAAAGTAGTAACTTCTCTTTCTTTTCATGATATCTCCCCACCCTCAGCCCTCCATCTTCCACCTTCCCCCTCCACACCTCTGTACCTGGCCCAGTGCCCTCCAATGGCAGCCAGTAAATGCTGGGTTGATGTCAAGAATCCCTATCATTTAAACGAGGCTTTTGCAGGAAATGACAGGGGAAGCACAATCCAAGAGAAAACACTGCTTGAATGAATTTGGCCATTCTCTTTAGGAAACAGAGCCAGAAGTTCTTTGTATCCTTATAAACCTAAAATAATAGAAGGTCAGGTGGAAACGTGACCATGACCGGGAGGCTCCAGCTTAACCAAAGAGCTGGTCAAACTCACCCCATGGCTAGATCAGACTTTCCAGCTGAATGGCACGGGGGGCTAGATACTACGAGGCAGACATTGGTTTTTCCCCAGTGGGGTTTTAGAGATAACACACATTCCGGGCTACAGAATAAAAACCCGAAGCAAATGCATACTTTGGCATGAGGAAAGCATATTAGTGCAGGAGGCACATTGGTACAGGTGGGAGCACGATGCCCGGGAGCTGGGCCAGGAGGAGTTCTTGCATCCTTTCCTTTCTCCTTAGAGGGCCCTGGGACCCACCGTGGGTTGGACAATGGGAAGATTTAGACATCTCTCGCTTTAAGGCCCATGGACGGCGTTTAAATTAAGAGCACATCTGGACACAAAAAAATGGAGATGTGTACCCAGGAGAACTGTGTACTTAAAAGCATAAAAGCAGTTAGCAGTTGGAAAGAGCACATTTTATGACTTTCCTGTGGAAAGAAAATATCTCAAAATGGCCTGATTCATCCAGGCCGGCCGGTGGAAGCTTGGTAAACAGGGACCACTTCCCGGAAGGCCCAGCCCTTGTCTTTGCTCCAGATGAACTCTTACTGGTGAAAACTGTATTTAAACACCAGAATTGCCAGCAGGGGCTAACGCAGACTGCTAGCCAACTGCACGTGGCTTACTAATGCCAAGTGGCACTTGAGGCTGGCCCCCTGCTTGCCACAGTTTCAGTCCTAGTATGAGGAAGATTGTTCTCCTCCTTTTGATAATTCATTATTTATTCTTTTTTTAAGCATTTTTTTAAAAGATTTTATTTATTCATTTGAGACACAGAGATACAGAGAGAGAGAGAGGGAGCATGAGGAGGGGGAGAGGCAGAGGGAGAGGGAGAAGCAGGCTTCCCGCTGAGCAGGGAGCCCAGATGTGGGGCTTGATCTCAGGACCCTGGGACCATGACCTGAGCTGAAGGCAGACGCTTAACCATCTGGGCCACCCAGGCGCCCCTCATTATTTATTCTTAAAGAAGTTTGTTATTTCTGTGATAGGCAAGTGCTGAACAGGGTACTACCCCCTAGTCTAGATGATAGGTATAGGAGGGGTACATGGTCATTTTCCACACATTAAATATCTCCTCATCAGTGGTCTCTCATTCATGACATTTTTTAAACCTGTATTATTTTATCTGTGTGGTCCCTTGTTTATGTTTGGTATCCCCCAACACACACACACACGCACACACGCACACACTGATGTGTTCATGTTGGGTGTTGGGTCTGGTTTCCATTGTTGCATCCCAGATGCTAGCATAGCACCCAACCAATGGGAGATGTTCAAGAAATGTTTGGTGAATGAATAGTTGAGTGAATGGATGGATCCCAATATAATTGAGAGTTATCTATGATTCACTGGTGAACATAACAGAGAACCTCTGTTCTAACTAGATACACACATGGTCAGGGTAGAAGGAGCCATAGTTTTACGAGGTGAGAGTAAAATCTCAAAGCACTATTAACCTAACCCATCCCCTTAGATTCTTGCTGACCTTGTTGCTGTGCTATTTCTCCACCAGTAAGAGACCCACAGCTCAAAGTCAGACCTTGTAGCAGAAGCTGTGATTTCCACAGTTCTCTGCCTCACGTGAAGCAAAAGGTCCCTAGGTTCTGTATTATCACCCTGCTGTACACGTGGACTGTTCACCAGCACATTCTGATGGGGAGGCTGTTTTGATGTAGTGAAAAGGAGGTCTGCTCTTGGCATCATAAGATATTGGTGTGAGTCCTGGCATGGCCGTTCTGCTGTGTGTCCCTGGGCAAGTTGTGCAACCTCTCTGTGTCTTACTTCCTTCATCTGTGATGAGATTCCTATAACCTACCTCACAGGCTAATGGGAGGATGAAATGATATCACGCTTGTGAAAATATTTCATAAAATATGAAATGGAGTGCACGGGAGCGATACAAGGATGCCAAGAGTGATGGTTTCCTCTGAGGTGCGTGCAGGGACAGAGATAGGCTGTTTTGTGGCCCTGCTGGGCTCCCCGGGGTCCACGCACCTCATCTGAGGGAGGGAAGTATGGAGGTGTGTTTCAAGGGGCCTCGGTGTGCTAAGGGCTTTGAGGAATAACAGAGATACGTGGAAGAGGATCCTGTTTCGCTTCTTCCTTCACGCAGATCTTGAATAGACCAGCCTGAAAGTGTATTATTTAAAAAATTGGAGGGAGATCATAATTAAATATAAAGTAATTACTAAAATATGTATTTTGAGTGTTTTGAAAGGGGCTTGAAACCATTTATTATCATCTAAACCAAGCTATAAATAAAGGAAGATTTTATTTTTAGTCATACCTGCCAGGAGATGCAAGAGGTGGTTCGGTCTAGAGAGAACTGTTGAAACACATCGGTTCAAGAATGCTTCATGGGAAATTGAACAATGCAAACTTCCCATTGTCTCGGGGTCAAGAACAGTTTATAGAAATAAAAGCATTTTTATTTGAAATAGAAAAGGTGCCATTTACCCTGTAATATTTAACCACCCCTCCCCTCCTCCTTAGATTACAGTGACAGAGCCCCTGTTTGCAAGTTGAGATCCACGCCCCCCCCCCCCCCCCCCCCCCCCCCCCCGCCACCCTGGCTTGCTGCCTTTAGCCCCTAAGTGAACTCGGCTGGCAGCTCTGCGGGTATATTTCAAAAGAAGCCCCGGGGCTCGGATTGTAGCCACTGCCACGCACACCTCTGCCACACCCTGCCCCCTGCACATTCCAATAACAGAGTTTTCCTGGAACTCTGTTCAGAAACGTTTACAAGGACCTCAGAATGGGCTCTGTCTCCTTGTTTCAAGGAAATACTAGACTTGCTGGGATGTAGTAAATGACGTGGTTTCCCCAGATTAATCATTTGCCAGATGATGCATCTGTTATTTTGTAAAATCTTAATTTACGTACAAAAATAAAATTCAAGAGAGGAATTAAACAGGACCATGGTATGCCGTTGGGTGGATTGCAAGCTGCCGGGTTCTGTTCACCCAGCTCCCCAGTAGACATAGCTCGCATTTTCACTTTGGAAGTTGTTCGTTTTCCTAGCATTGGACTGATAGCCCGTTTTCCTGACCTAAGGGAATAAAAATAAACAGGTTGCAACATACACAGTTTCAGATTTGGGTTTTGTTTTGGTAGTTAGAGGACCTGGATTAAAAATATAGCCAGAGATGACTGCAAATTCCATAAGCAATTTGATCAATTGAATTAATTTATGTAGTAATTTTATTTAGTGTTTGAAGTGGCCAACACAGCACACAGGTCAAAAATCGGAAGATACAAAAGCAAGTTTGGTGAAAAGCCTCTCTCTTTTCCTCTATCCTTGGCCACCCATTTCCCCGCCCCTTAAGCAACCAGTGTTCATTCTGATTCATTTAAACTGATACTTTAGCTGAAATCTTATTTTATTTGGATGCTTTATCAACATGACCTAAAGGATCAGAGTATGAGTTTGGGTCCTCGGGGGTGGGGTGGGGTGGGGTGGGGGGAATAGCTACATAAAATATCCAGGGAGATGCCTTAGAGGAAATGCTCTAAGAGTGACACAATATAGAACCCAAAGCAGAATTCCATGTTTATTGTCAAGAAAAGTACCACGAGCGAGACCCCCCTGGGAAACCCCGAGTCTCCCCGCATACTCATTTGGACTTCTCTGTCTCTGGGTTTCCAGAACAGCCTGTCCTCTCCTGCGTGTTGCATGTGTACTGAATCCTGGCACTGTGAATCTCCTATGATGCAAGATTGAATTTCCCGTTGCCATTTTTTCAGATAACAGCCCGCCGACAATGGAAACACATTTATGATGAATTAGGCGGTAATCCTGGGAGCACCAGCGCAGCTACTTGCACCCGCAGGCATTATGAAAGGTAAGAAGCCCTTTCTTGGAAAGTCCTTGCTTAATTAAAAGTGTGTTCATTGGAAGACGGTTTTGGTGAAGGATAAGATAAGGGGAAGTCTAAAGGACCTTTCTGGAAATAGAAAATATCCTCTGGCATTTTACCTTGCATACCACCTTGTGATTTTTTAGCGGACATGGCTTTCTCTGGTTACAGGGGCTAAAATTAGATGTTCTTTTAGTTTGGTTTTATCCTGTGACCACCTATTTGACAATACCTTTTTATTTTTCCCCCACAAGCCTAGATTACTCAGTACATTCTTCATAGGTTCATGAACTGTGAGAACCTTCAGCTTCTGGAAATCCTAAGTCCGCAGTGTTACTATGGGGTTGCCATGTAACCGTATGGACACTGAAATGTTTTAATGTTGAATGTATTAATATTGAAAAGTATGCATTTCTTTAATAAGAAAATTGGCCCCAGATGAGATCCACTGGGTTTTTTCCCCATCTTGGTATTTTTTTTCTTCTACGGCTATGCTGTTGACCAAGAAAATCCTTTTTTGCCGAGCTTTGCATGGTTCAGTTTTCTAACACTTTCAGCCTCTCTCAGAAGGAGACGATCATGCAAACAAGAGGTAATGCTGCCTTAGCTGCTATGAAGCTTGTCTCCACAGGAGCGTTTCCCCTTTGCATTAGGACTATCATTGCCCACAGCAGTGCAGGTCTGTTAGCAAATTCATGCGTTACCCTTGCTCTGTGCTTCCAGTCCATCTTTAATTTGTTAGGGTCATGCCAACTTCTTTATCCCTGGCATTTCATTTCCCTGCTGACATGTTGACTGACTCAGCAACCTGGTTTCAAAATTCAGAGCTTGTAAGATTCAAGCAGAGGGGTGTGTGTGTGTGTGTGTGTGTGTATGTGTCTGTATGTTTTAATAACTGTCATGGATGGAATGAAGTCAAGACACAGCTGAACAAACAGGCCAGTTAGCTTGCTAGTTTGAAAGGTAAAACAGAACTGCTAAGTGTGACGGCTGCTCTTTACAAGTCCATTACCATTCCAGCTTCAACCCAGATGCTCAACACCTGCCTTTGGATCCTACAAATGCATCTCCAGATAACGTTATCTAGCGGATCACCTCTCAGTCATATTTTGTTAAGTTTTAGTTAATTTTTATCTGTGTTGCACTTAGTGTAGAGCCTCTGTTAGGATAGCCATTCAGTGAAACTTAGAAAGTTTTTGTAGATGTCATCATGGTAAACTAGGTTGGGTTTAGTAACCCATGAAAAATCCCCACAGAGTAGTAGCAAGAGATTGCCTTACTTGTCGGGGTAACGATCCACAAGGATTTTTTTTTTAAATGGTAAAAGGAATTCGAATTATTACTCTTCCTAGCATTGTTTTCAGTATACTACATCAGTTTTTCAAATGTGAGTGTTATTTCTCTTAGTATTTAATATAAAACCTACATTCTCACTGGACATAACAGGGGCACCACTGAAATCCTAGTACAAAATAGCATCGGTATCTCAGGTGAGTGTTGTGTAAAGAGCACGGAAGGGAACACATTCAGCTTGATGTTGACTTCTGAGTCAAGGCTTTAATCAGAGCATTTTCATTAGAAACTCTATCTGTATTTTCTACTCTGTCTGTATGTTCGCTGATAGTGAACCTCCCGTACCTCCATCTGCAAATGTTCCCGACACCTGAGTCATCAAACTTCAAAGATCAGATAGTTAAAATTTGCAAAAAAGAGCATATCTCAACGGTTAGCTAGTTCACCCAGTTAAAGAATGAAAATTAATCAAACATATTACAGAGCATCACATGGTCAAAAAACAGATTAGGTTTGGGATGGAAAAAGGATTGGATCTAATAGTAGAGAGAGTGTGTGTGTGTGTGTATAATTAACTCAAGCAGTTATGTGGATAAAAATAGCCTCAATCTTAAATGAAATACCAGGATATATTCTTTTGAAGACTGTATCCTTTGTTTCATGATTTACCTCATCTGGAGTAGTAGAATCCCAAATGCCTTCAATCAGTCAAATTGGAAAATTCTAGTCGAGGTACCTCAAACTTTAGCTACTAGGAAACATTATTTAAGATTCTTTATAATGTCTCTTCTGTCCTCATTCTTGGGAGTAAAGGAGTATTTCATATAGGTTTGGTCTCCCACTGGATTACATTTTTTGAAAAGCTATGTCACCCACTCTGCTAAATCTAGAATTTGTTGGGTCAGTGTGTATCAGTCAGGATGCAGTAAGGAAAATAAAAACCACACCAGGAGGGGCACCTGGGTGGCTCAGGCATTAAGCGTCTGCCTTCGGCTCAGGTCATGATCCCAGGGTCCTGGGGTCGAGCCCCACATCGGGCTCCCTGCTCGGCAGGAAGCCTGCTTCTCCCTCTCCCACTCCTCCTGCTTGTGTTCCCTCTCTCGCTGTGTCTCTCTCTGTCAAACAAATAAATAAAATCTTAAAAAAAAAACACACCAAGTATTCAACAAAGGGAATCTGCTATAGGGAATTATTGAAACAAATGTTGTAAAGCACAACGTTAATATGGAGGAAATAACCACAGGTTCCCTGGAGTCAAGAGAATAGGAGAAAGGGTTAGGGTGTTGCCACCCAGAAGTTTAGAGAGTGTGCCTCACAGAGCTGGGATTCAAATCCCTCTCCGGGAGAGGCTCCCAACCAGTGCTGGTCATTATTGAGCTCAGAGGTGGAACCCCGCGGAGCTAGGCTCAGACCTGAAGAGGCAGTGCTCCCTGTCTGGTGCTGGACCTCAGAGCAAATGCCATAAAACTTCTGGGATTGTTGACAGAAGCTAGAGGCTGGAACCAACTGCTGCTGCTAAATTACTGTTGGGTTGTCCCTGAAATGAACAGCAAGCAAAATAGAAAGAAGGAGTCCTTCCTCCCCTCCCCTGGGCTCTTCGGGCCCCATTTGCAGGACCCCAAAAGGAAGAGAGCTGACAAAAGAGACATGTAATCTGCAGAATCCCAGTCCCAGCATCACCAAGCAGAGCACAGAAGAGTAGATTTGGGGCTGAGACAATAGTCAACCGCCAAGTGGGACCCCCAATGTGGAAATCCCTACACAGAGCCAGAAACCAGGTTAGAACACAGCTGTCCCGGGTGAATTAGCAAGGTCCTTCATCCTTCCTTGTATATCCTTTCGCCATCTAGGCCCCTTTCACATTGCTGTGATCAGATACAAGGGGTGTCTTGAGTGGTTAGTAGTTAATAATAGTGAAGTACTAAAATTTGCAGACAATTGACTTAAAAAAAAAAATGAGACTCCAGGGGGCGCCTGCGTGGCTTAGTTGGTTAAGCCGCTATCTTCATTCAGCTCAGGTCATGATCCCAGAGTCCTGGGATCTAGCCCCCCACATCAGGGTCCCTGCTCAGTGGAGCGTCTGCTTCTCCCTCACCCTCTCCCTCCCCCCGCTCGTGCTCTCTCTCTCTCTCTCTCTCAAGTAAATAAATAAAATCTTTAAAAAAAAATGAGACTCCACTTAGAATTATACCAGTCTCACTCATTTTGAGTGAATCATGATCTGAAAGGAATCACCTATGCTCCTATGTGTTGTGATCAGGAGAAAAGTCTGGGGGCAACTTCTCTGGCTGTCTTACGTCTTACTTCTCTTTACTGGTTCAGAGAAGGGCAGAGGACACTCAGATCTGACCCAGGGATGAGAAAGTGTTCTGCTTTGGTCAAAGAGGCTGAAGCTCTTGGCTAAAACTATGCTTAGGGACTTAGCAGATTTCATTCCTTCTTGCTAGTTACAAGCTACACTAACACAAAACAAACAGGACTAGATTGGTGAAGGGCCACCGTTTTCAAGAAGGTTCAAGAAGTTGAAAAAGATCAGGATGTTGTGGGCAAACATCTCGTCGGGAGATGCCCGTGGACATGTTTCAAACCTTTCCCATCAAATCAGAGTGACCGAGTTCATCCTGTGCAACCAGTCATCTCGTGTTCTTCTTTTCACCCCAATATACAGACATGGTCCTTTTCCTATTTCCATACCACCAGCTTTGCTTCCTTCGAAGATGAAGAAGGAATGAGTGCTCTACTATGCATTATCACTGATTTATTTTTCATGTGGTGCGGTTCATGTTTCCAGTAAATGTTTTCATTTTCCAACAAGAAAAAAGTAGCTGGTTCCTCAGTAAATATTACTTGTATATTAGTTGGGCACTTTTGGTTTATTAATGAGTGAAATAATGAAAGTGTGGGTTGTTGAAAAGAATCAATGGGTGTTTTTATTTAAGGCACAGCAGAAATGGTACAATGCCTGTGAATGCATCATTGTCGCTGAAGGCCTGACTCGTCCAAACTTGCCTGTGATTGGTTTAAATCAAATAGGTCCAAGCACTTCATAAAAATGTCTTTGTCAGCCTGGCTTTGCTTCCAAACCTATTCATCTCTGTCAGTTTTTAATATTAGTACCAGGCTCCTGGCCATAGTCCATTAGTACTGTACTTAATTGCTCATGTTACAGCTGATCACCAATATAAAAAGCATTAATGTTTCCCCATCGCGAGACTGTTGCTATGCGGATGTCTCAAACTCAGCAAAGCTCATGAAGTGTGGTTATTCTGGACACTTCTTGCTTGGGATTTATAGTAAAGTTACTATAGGTTGTAACTCAGAGAAAAATGCCCACCTCTGGCTGGGCGGGACCCTTCTATGTAGAGCATTTTCTTTCTTGTCTGACTCTCCATTTAAGGTGTCCCAAATCACCTTTCTGAGGAAAGGAATAAAAAAAAGGAAAATCGTTATTTTTATGGAATTCTCTTAGCTTGATTTTCTGGAATAGCGATTCACTTTAAAGACTTTGTTTTCACGTGCAGATGTGTTTTCCTTTTTAGAAAAATGTTTTTTAAGCACATGCAAGAGGCAAAAAAAATCTTCACACAGAATACCAGATTACTGGTGTGAATTTTCCTGAACGAATTGTATAGTGTGTGTCTGAGGAGTACATGAAGTTGTCATTAAGGATGGAAAAAGGAGCATTAAGGCAAAAAGACTTCATGATGTGCTTTTCTGAGTATTTAGAAAATCAAGATCAGAGACAAACGTATTTGTTTACAGGGGAAATGAGTAACGACGCTTTATCTTCTTACATACATAATGCCCAATTTAGAATTCTCTTCTTCTGCTTTTCCCATGAGCACTCCCCAGGCAAGACTGTCCTGCCACAGGGCTGGGGTGCCTTCCTTCGCCATGACTCGGGGTGAGCCGGACCCAAGTCAGACGCATCTGGGCACAACCCGAGTGACAGTCAGCTAAACCTCTTGCCTTCCTTCTCTGAAGGTAGAAGGCAGAGTGTGGGAGGGTCACGTTTTGAGTAAGATAAATACGTGCATTAAGGTAAATGCCAAAAAGATATCAAGTTCTAAGGAATTCAGCTAATCACGTTGCAAGTAAACAAGGGGGAAAGTAAGGTGAGTTACAGCTGTCTTTATGTCCAGCACACGATGTGATGAAGTCTTGCTCATTTTGATACCCCTAAAGTTAATCAAGACCCAGTTCAGAAAGACACGGGCAAGATCTCAGTGTCTGAGATCTGAGAGGTCCCTTAGTCATCCTCTAGACTCATGTTCCTCAAGTGAGGCTTTCTGGCCTGTGTGTGTCCGTGTGAACAGAACAGTTACAAATGAGTGTTATACTTACATAGCAGTCTGCCGGGATAATTTTATGTCCATTGAAACTAATAAAACATCGGGGCTTATATTTTATGTGCCTTGCTTTAAATTTCATTTTTCTACTAATTCATTTTCATGAATTCTGAATTTTACAAAAGTGTCTGTCGGCAACAGACAGGAAATTTAAAAAATCTAGTCCTCCCTGTCAGGTCGCTGAGGGAGCCTGGCTCCACACCACTGGTCACAACCTCAGATGTTTATGGGGGAGGTGGTGCAGGTGGCCGGGTAGGACAGTAGGAAGCTGGCACACATAGCCCAGGCCAGAGAGGCCCAGTGGGATCAGCCAACACCATTGCCTTGGGCAGATGGAGGCTCAGTACTGTCAGACCTTCCATGTTTTCTTGATAACTTTTATGTGAAGTCACCTGGCTTACAAATACTAGATCCAGGGTTTCTGAAAATATTTTACACAAGTTAAACTAAACACACCCCAGGGCAAAGGTTGCCTATAGACTGCCAAGTTCTGTGAGGACTGAACCATCTTTGGCACTGGGCTAATCCAGTCTCTGCACAAATGCCCTGCGGTTGGGGGGCAAGAAAGAAGAGCCACCATTGAAGGTGCTTTTCATCTAAACACTCTGCCACATGCTGAGCAAGACACCTTCTGTGGCTGCCCATTGACCCGACCTTGCCTTCTGAGGCTGACTTTCAGTGCATGCCACTTCCTTGGTGATGGGCCTCCATAAGCTTGACTCCTCTTTCACTTCAAGTCCTCCTAGTCCATTCAGCCATGCCTCAGAGCACAACTTACGGATTTTCACCAGCTTGGCCTGCTGTCATATAGATGCCTCCGATCTGTGTTACTCAGACTACCCAAAGCAATTCCAGATATGGCATATAGTACCTCTTGGGATGTAGCGGGATCATTCTATCGACATAGCCTAAGATTACATTTGAAATTGGTAAGAAGCCCTCTCCTAGCGGCTGGTTTCTTTTTCTGGGGTGGGATAGATTTGCCATTTGAGTGACTGCCTTTTTCCTTTGCTGCTGCCCTCAAGAGCCAATGGGTGTTTTTTGAACATCTACCACGTGCACAGCACCCTCTGGGATAATGAAAACGTATGAGGCAGAGAGTCTGGAATAGGGCTGGCAGACAATGAGGAGATGCCCATGCTACCACATTCATAGCAGAGATTGTGAAGGGAACACGAAACAGCTTTCCATGAGCCCAAGCTCAGCTTCAGAACCCCTCTCAGTATGGCACCCCCAGGCCATTACTACCGACTCATTAGAACCGGAAGGTGCTGTGATCCTTGGCTTACCTAACTTACCATACGATCCGACTCATAGTCCATACATACCTGAAAGAGAGTTAGATACTTAAGGCTATAAAAAACCTCAGGTAAGTAAGTAATTGGTACAAACAGCAAGTTCAACAGGGATCAAAAAGGAAGAGCGAATTTTCGGCTGGAATGAGCAAAGTCTTCCAGGAGGATCTAGACTTTGAACTCGATCTTAAAGAGTTAGGTTATAACTTGAGGATCATCATATATTGCCTAAAATATTCAGCTGTTGAATTCAAGACCAGTGAAGATACTAATTTTGAGGGCATGGATCATGGGCTCTTGCTTTCCTGGAGTCTCCCCAGTGCACCCAGGACAGCATCATGAACATATCAGGGACTCAGGGATTAGGGGTTGAATGAATTAAATTAAATCCAAACAAAAAGGATAGTTTCCTCTAGGAAATGTGTGTCAGGAGGTAGGGAATAAGATGGTAGAAGAAGCTGTCAGGTGAATACTAAGGCTGAATTTCCAAACTGCATACACCCAAGGCAGGTATTACAGTTTATCTTCTCAGTGTCTATTGACTGTCTTGCCCCGAAGTCCAATGGGTAGACCATGCCCCATCCTCACCCATGGGCACCCGTGGTGGGGTTGACCAGTCTATGGACTTGCAGCTCCTTTCTAAACACTGGCTCGGTGATGGGGGCTCTGGCCAGTGGGCACAACGAGTAGCCATCTGCAGCACTGCCACACACACCCTCTCATCAACCTTTCCCCAAACCCGCAGAAGGCTTCCTGGCTCTTATCCACTGCCAGCAGCCCCGGGAAAATCGAACAAGGTGCCGAGATTCAGGCAGGCTGGGGCACGGCCGCTGCTCTTCCATCTACACCCCATCAAGCTTGTTCTTGGAGACCTCCAGAATTTCTCCCGAAAGGACAGTCAGATAACTTCATAAGCAAAAGCCTCCCTCTGTATCACTCAGCATGCTTAAAATGCTCTGATACCTTTCCAATGCCTGGATATTTCAAGAAACTTTTACAAAGGAAAACAAAGCCCTTGCCAGGCCCTGGAGTAGAAAAACTGGTTTCTGTTTGAAAAAAAAATAAACAGCCTTTGAAAAAGTCTCTATTTAAAAATTCTTAAATTTGCCTCTAAATGCAAGTTGTAATTAATAGAAGTCGGAGTTTACACTCTAGAGTGTAAAAACACCCTCGGGCACAAACTAATCAAGTGTGTGTGTCGTGCTGTAAACTACAGCAAGCTCTTTGTGTGACCCAAAAAAAACCTTGCCAAACAGCAGTTTTTGTCAGGCTCCTTTATTGTCTCATTTTTGCTTTCTCCCTACCTCCCCCCTACTCACCCCTTTGAACCTGGCTATAGTATTTAAGAAACTTTGCAGGTCCGATGTTTTATTGATAGTTTTCATCAAGCATGAATTTAAATTTGAGAATAGATTAGGTGTCTGAGCCCCTTTTCTTTTTGATAAATAACAAGAGGTTTCTACTTATGATTTTCTGTCCTCGGGGCTTTATCATTAAGATTAAATAACTGTACTCTCAAGCATGCCACTGCACAAACATCTTTTCAATTACGTGAGTAACAGATGCCTTCACAAAGGAACTATTGAAAATTCAGAGAGCCTGTTTCCAAAAAAGGGAGAAAAAAAGTATCAGATGATAGAAGAATGTAATTGTTTACCATTAAAATATATCCTTAACTCTTCCACTGAAAACCTCTTGGAACATTTTGGTTTTGTACAAGTTATTACAAAGTTTGATCAAAATACTAAATGTTTGGGGGAATTGTTGACCATTTCAGAAGCTCTGTAACCTGTGGTATCTCACATACGTGGGACCCAAATGCCATAGTTGTTTGCTTGTTTTTA
The DNA here is from genome assembly GCF_037043125.1 of Eumetopias jubatus. NCBI lineage: Eukaryota > Metazoa > Chordata > Mammalia > Carnivora > Otariidae > Eumetopias > Eumetopias jubatus. The sequence continues at coordinate 65,326,933 of NW_028274823.1, read as the reverse complement.
CATAATGGACACTGCCTGCCTTCGTTGGTGGGGTGCTCATTATGTTGAAAACACTGTAGTTACATTTGTCTATTAATCTTGAAATAATGTTCATCGCCCTTGAAATGGATCCACGCAACTTGATTCTGAGTTAGTCATTGTTTTGCTGCTGGCACTGTGGAGGGCTGGGTGCTGTGTATGGTCTGTGTCCTCTGTTGTGAGCATGTATTTTAATCCCTGGGGCATAAAGCCGGCCTTTCTGAAATCCATCCCAAGGTCTTCAATTGAAAGGCATGGGGCTAACATTGGTCTAGGCTCTTTTAGAAGTGGCAAGGAGGCATCATAGAAGCAAAGCCCCTGAGGAGCTTTCGTTCTAGCTGAGGAGGCCATGACCTCAAGTGTGTGTGTAAAATTAAGTGCTACAGGCTGGAATTCATCGAGGATATGGTTCTTGAGTTTCTCCTGATCCAACCAGAGTTGCCCCCCTTTTAGAAAATCTTGGCCTAGTTATCCTGGCGTTTTGTAAAAGGAGCACTGTGCCCAGTGCCCGAGCCATAGGGCTGCTTCTGTTGTAATGGGTTGACTCTTTGTGGAATGGCTTCTGAGAAAAGGAGAATGCTCACCCTGATTTTTTTCGTGCCTTAAGAGCTTAGGGTTCTCTTAAGCCACGGATGATCAGTTCAATACCTCCTCGTTGGTGGTGCTTTTTAGACAAGATATGAAAATGCACCGCTGCCCTGCTGATATGAAGGCAGCTCAGAGAGGCAGGCCGATCTGTGTTTGAACTCGAATTTTGGCACTTGATAGCTGCATGCCTTTGACTAGTCATTTAGTTATTTCACTCTGAACCTCAATTTCCTCATCCATGAAATGAGGATAAAATAATGTATCTGTATATACTTCTTTTTGTAATGGTTGGACGTAAAGTATACAAAATGCCTGGTATTAATAGGCACTTAATACATGGTGGACACTATTAATATCTTAATGCCTAATCAATATATAAGAACAACCAGAAGTTGTCCTCCCCACCCTCCCACCTCACCTTTTCACCAAGATCCTCGTAGACGAAAGCAACTCCAGTTCAGGGGTCCTTCCATCCTCAAGCTACCTCTCTCATGTTGACAGTCCTTTATAGGAATCGAGTTGCCATCTAGCTGGGGCCAGGCTCCTTTTTTTCTTTCTTTGCTTAGGGTTACAGCCACTCCAGGACCATAGAGGAAGGTGTCAGAGTCATTAATGGGTCTAAGAAACAACTCTCCCACCACTTCCAGGGGCAAAGAGACAGAATTAGTGCCTTCAAAAAAGTTTCTCATTCACCTTCTACTGCCTCTTGAGTAGGTAGTGGTCGGCAGGTAATTTTCCCAAGAAAGAGCTTTTCCGAAGACAAGTGGCCATATATTGTTGTTGATAATAATGGGCCACATGCCCTTTGGGTATCTTACACAGAATACAAATGATGTGATTTATACCCACTTCCTCATTGAAGAGCTCGGTACAGTTTACCCTTGGTGAGCTCATCTAAGCTAAGTCTTTTATACAGAATCCATGCGGCATTCTCCCGTTGCTTTCTTGGCTCACATGAGTCCTGCCTTGGGCTCAATTCTCTGTGACTTACATGTCAGCATGGACTGTCCCTCCATGGTTTGATGCTCAAAGCCTTCAATTCACCTCTTCATCTGTTGGAGGGGGATACTGGAGACCTCTTTCTCAGCTCTCTTGGTTACTGATATTTTGCTTCTCAACCTCTTTCTCAGCTCTCTTGGTTACTGATATTTTGCTTCTCACACTCTGCACACTATTTTTTCTGCTTTACAGGAACTCACGCCACAAAACCAAGGAGATCTTTTACCCAGGGCCCACATCTTTCTCAGATGGAGCCTGGCTTTTAAAAGGACAGGGACAAAGTTTCTTTTGTACTCAGTGAGTGTTGTGCCCACTGAGGAAACATCCCACTTTTGTGCACACTGGCATAGCACATTTGTGTGCTTGACTTTGGTCTTGGTGCCTATCTCCCAAAGGCTCTTCTGCCATTTTGGTCGTGGTCTGGAACCCTGAGAGGTGAACTGTATGTGAGATCAGACACTTTCTATGCTTTTTGGAACCTTAACCAGTATGCATACATCACCTTCAAACAAGAAAAATATACCTTCTATTGGCTCCATATTTGGTGAAAGATTGCTTCCCACACTTCACAGTGAAGTTATATTTTCAATTTCTGGCTGAGAAGGGAAATGTCTGGCCAAGCCTTAGAATTTATCAACCCTGGAATCAACTCGGAGGTATAATGACTTCATTTGGGATCAGATCAGGTCCGAAGCCCCAGTGGAACCAATATGTCATTTCTTTTCTACGACTGTGAAAAAAACCTAACACGTATAAGAATAGCAGTAGCATTTTTGCCCTGACATGCACACCAACTTTTCTTCCCTCTGGCCTTAAGATATTCTGTTCCAAGGGCACCAGCAGATCTTTGGGCCTAGCCTTTTTCACGTCTGATGCCCTAAAAGTGTCTACAGGGTAGCGAGGGTGAGTTCGAGAATCAACTACAACCCTAAAAATTTCCTGCTTCTTTCCCCAACTCTTCAAATTTGAATCAGTTCTAGACAGTATTATAATATCATTTTGCAGAGCTCTATAAATAGATGGATTCTCATTTCTCCTCCTAAGCACTGTTTGCTCAATGTTTTGGCCCCAAAGTTCAGTCATTCCATGCAGGCATTAATCAATACAGAAGATTATTAGTGGTTACTCGTTCAGATGAGATTTGACATTATTTTCCCTCTGCCTATGGGGAGGGAAGGGGGAAGGCTGCCTAATAAAGATGAAGAGTCTTTTCTTCTTTTGTATGAAATGCAAATGATGAGGACATGGGCCATACACAGTTCTGGAGTGTGAGGCTGCCGGGTTTTGTTGAGAAAGAGAGGCAAGACCCTGGAGGATTTTAGAATTTGTAAATATAAAATCATCTGCCTTGGTGTTTAAAGAGAATAATAAAAGGGAGAAAGAGTTGGCAGGTTGCCAGATTACTTACATTACAGTAATAGATTTGCTGACCCCTGATTCTGCTGTAGAGAAATGTATTGAATTTTTCATAATATCAGATGAGGCAGATCTAAAAACCTAGTAGACGGCACACCATTATTTAACTTGAGATTTAACAAAGCCGAAATCTTTTCAAACCAGCAATTTCTTGTATGATGATAATTTAGTGGCTCAGATGCTAATAAATCAAGGTTATAATGCTATTGATTTGTTAATTTTAACTTGGGTTGATTTTGAGTCGTCTTTATTTTAAAAAAGGGAAAAAAGAGAAAGAAGGAGAAGGAGAAAAAAAATCTTGCTTTCACAGTGACTGAATTTAATAAGAATCTTGGTGATAGCAAAAGGCCCCCCTACTGTTTCTGCTTTGGGGTGGAAAATGTTATTCTTGTATTATTCCTAGGGAAAAATAAAATCTCATGCTGCTACAAATCTTATGCCTATGGAAAGATGTTATTTTTTAATACATGATGGCTTACCTATTTCAGAGCCATTAATGGCCTCGTAAATAAGCATTTTGCTAATCTGAAATGTGAAATCTGGATAATAATAAAGGCCCATTTATCTGCCTAGCTTTCAATTCCTAGATGTAGATCAGGGGTAAAAATCTCTCTGGATTTTCTAATGAATATATTGCTTCTCTTCCCCATTACCTCCGCCCACCTAAAACCCAGCCCACATTCTTAGAGTTGCAGCCCATTGAAAATATTTCTCCTGTGTAATGAGTTCTTGGGGGCTGGGGTGCATTTTTGCTTTTATCTGTATAGTTTAGAAACTGATTAAATCTTTGTTGTACTACAAATATTTGAGGAATAATCATCCGCAAGGCACAGGCATGTTGCATTATACTAGATTCTTGATACAGTATGAACCTCCTCGGCTTCCTGCATTGGGCAATGTTGACCTTAATATTGGCCAACCTGTTTGTAATGGTATCACATGTACGCTAAACGCTTAAATGTTCAGAAACCTATAATAGCTTTCATCCTCTTGCACTGTAAAAACTTCTAATAATCAAATGATAAGATCATATCCTGTGGGGTAATTGTGTTGTACCGTGACAGGATAACTGAAAAAACACTCAGTGAAAATCGCACCAAACGGAAATCACTATATGAACAGCGATTGTTTGTGTGCTGGGCGAGACCGTGCCCTGTTCTTCAGGGCTTAGCTGGTCATATTTCTACTTGTTTCCTTTTAGCTGCTGCCTTTCTTGTTTTATTTTGGGAACCTTTTTTCCCTGAGCCACTATAATTATCTTTTAGTGATTTAGAAGCGGGGGGGGGGGGGTGGAACCACTCAATCGACCTTTACACACACACACACACACACCACACACTCACTTGCTCACATAGACTCTCCCTCTGGAAGTCTTGAACAAGCAAGGCTTGTGTTTGGATTCAGTTTTACCTTAGTCATGCCTCTTTCCAGATACAAGAAACATTTAATTCCACATTTCCTGCTTCTGGCTTTAGGCCTTTGACCAGCAAAGTGAAATGTATTTTTTACTGCTGTCGACCAGCCAGCTGCTGAGTTGAGTGAAGAAGAAAAAAAAAAAGAAAGAAAGAAAGAAAGAAAGAAAGAAAGAAAGAAAGAAAGAAAGAAAAAAAAAAAAGGAGTGAAATGGAAATGTTGCCCTGCTTCTTGAATCGGCAAAGTCGTGTGAGGAAATTCAAGTCTCCTTAGCGCCCACCCCTCTGGAGGGCCTGGTGGGGAGGTGAGGGGTCCTCTGGGGCCCGGGCTGGGTGTGTGCCCCACCCAGTTCTCTGCCTCCTCTCCCCTTCTGCCCCCACTCTCTGAGAGGCGGGCTCCTCAAGGTGTCACAGGCTCAATGAGGAATGAAGTCAAGGGCAGGGGTGGTCCCAGCAAACAGCCAACGTCGGAATACCCAGACTTCAGTGCTGCTCGCGTTCCCATGGCAACCAAACACCAGTAAAACAAACCTATCTGTCCCAACAATAAAAAATGTTTTCATTAAAGTCTATTTAAAACCTTTTTTTTCCAATGTAAAATATTCGATGCCTTTCGCTCCCAGACAAAAATCCCCAACCTGCCAATGTTAAAGGGGATCAAGTCCCCAGCAGAACCCTGCAGATAAAAGGGATTGGGGTAAGGTTGGGGACTTTACAGACGAGACGGCATAAGTTCAAGTATGAACAAGATTGCTTTTTTCTCTCTTCTTCTGCTTAGTTATGCTTTTTATTATATAAACATTAACTGTAATATTACAGTGGGAAGCAGGTATTTGGCAGCCATATATTATTTTAGTAAGTCTACATAGAGAGAACAGTTTCCAGTTTTAGCAGCTGTAACATGTTTAAACTCAGTTTGTAATGGGATCTGAAGATAACTATTCCCCATGGGCTGTGTTGATCTTCATGGCTGGCCCACTGCCAGATGGAGGGCTCGAAACTATTATTCACGCCTCCTTGCACATACTTTGTCCGAGCATGCTCAGTTAAATGAATTTTGTTTCTAATACATTGTAAATTGGGATTTCATTTTCCCATAATTTACTTGGTATTTCATTAAACATTGAAATATTATCACAAATGCCCCCACGTCTGTACTCACAAACCTGAACAGTTGTGTGTGTTTAAGGAGCTGAGATTCAGATTGCATGGTTAGAAACCAATTTCAGGATAGCTAACAGATACCCAAACCAAAGAAGTTTTTGCCTGGAAGTCTTAGTTTAAAAATAATTAGGGTTCCCAATATTTGAACAGATTTATGTTGTTTATAAGCCAAGTACATTTTCTTCATTGAGTCAACTTGTCTTATTTAAAACAAATTATGTTTGCTGTATTAAAGTTCATATTTTTAAGGCTGAGTCTTGTATTAATCCCACAGTGAGTCATTAATCATACCAAATGCATTATAAAAACTTTAATCATTGAAGTTGAAACTGAGATTGTAATGCAATCCATCCCTTTTAATTACATCAGCTATTTTTCCCTTTCAGATCAAGAGCTATGTCGCAAAGGGAAAACAGATTAAAACTAGAGCTGTTTGATGTTTCTCTTTTTAGAACAATTTTATGTACTTTGTTTTAAAAGTTATATAATTAAAGTGCTTGAATTTTTCAGCCCTCTGATTTTTGGGGCTTGAGTGGTCTGTCTGCCTTCCTTCTCCCCGGGGACCTCTTTTGTTTGGCACCCCAAGATGGAGCTCATTCTGGAATCCCCTGCCCACCTCAGAGCTCGGTTGAAGACAGCTGTCTCTCAGCCTCACTGTGCTTGCCTCCCATTAGCCTCTTTATCTTAAGTGTCTGGTTTATATTTTGATGTGACTGAAAACACAAACTCTGGAGGCAGGCAGAACGAGGTTCAAATGCCATCTCTAACAAACGGTGTGATGCTGAAGCAAAGATGTGGAGATTACACGGAATAATCTACGTAGTGTAACTAGGACATTAACCTGGGGCATACCAGTACCTCCTAGAATATCATCCTCATGAGGTCAGGGCCTTTGAATGTTTTGTTCACTGCTGTATCTCAGTGCCAGGAACCCGGAGCACACATGCTCCATAAATAACTGTTGGAAGAATGATAAAATGGATGGTAGCCATCGCGGGTGTTGCTATCATGCCATGGTGCTGTTGTTAGCGCTTAGCCAGGTTCCGTGAGCTGTGATAATGACGTTAACTTTGGATGCTTCCATTGGTATCTTTGGTATATAGATCATAAAACCAGAAAGGTGTCTTGCAAAAGAGTGTGTAAGTTACCAGGTTCTGGTTTTGGACCGAGGAAGTAGAACCCTGAACTGTGGAGTGAATTTCTAGAAATGCACTGGCGTCACTGGGGATGGAGTCCTTCAATAAACCGTTTGTATGGAGAAAAGAAACTAAACCCCAATAGCTTCGATGCTCCTAGAATTGCCTCCCGTGATTGATCATCTCTTCTGATACCCTTCCAGATTAATCCTGCCGTATGAAAGGTTTATTAAAGGAGAGGAAGATAAGCCCCTGCCTCCAATCAAACCTCGGAAACAGGAGAACAGCTCACAGGAAAATGAGAATAAAACAAAAGTATCAGGACCCAAACGCGTCAAACATGAAATCCCTAAGAGCAAGAAAGAAAAAGAGAATGCCCCGAAGCCCCAGGAATCATCAGAGGTGAGTCGCCCTCCTCCACAGAAATACCAGTCCTGTCGGGTCCCCAGGAGCCCTGCATCCACAGCCGGGTCCCTGCACCCCTGCAGCCCCAGACTGAGAACAGCCCCCATCTCAGCTTCACAGTTCCCCAGAGAGGGGATCTGTCAGTCTGCTCGGGAGCTGAAAGGCAGTGCGTGCTATTGAATGGGGTAGGTCAGGAATAGGATCTAGAAAGATGGGAACATCCTGTGGAAAACTGAGAGCAAATGCCAGCTTTGAGATAGAAGGAGCCAGAGCTTCAGCTCTGTGAAGCCAAGGGGCTCCAGTGTGAAAGATGTGGCTTCTTTGTCATTTCACAGCCAGTCTATCTGAGGAGCTGGTATGACTTTGAAACAACATTTTGTGGGTTCTAGCAAGGAGGGATGTTGAAATGAGGGGCCATGTCTCTGCAGGACTATCCTCGAAACTTCAGAGACTCCTTTGCCTCCCATAATTGACCTCCATGCAACAGCCTTGGGTTGAGACCAATTTAGAAATATCTTAAGTACATATTTATAGGAGAATTTTGAAATTGTTCCTCTGAAACCACTATTATCTCTCATGTTAACAGGTAGTTTCTGAACCTTTTAAAACCAGCCCCAGCTGCCCACAGCCCCTGACAGCTCTTTGGTAGAAGCCATTACCCGTCAGTGTTCAGCCGGTCATGGAGGCTGATCTGGGCTCTGTTTCAACATGAATAATAAAAAACCCTGCTGCCCATAAAAAAAAAAAAAAAAAAAAGAAAGAAATAACTTAGCAGCCACATTTGGAGACAGCATGTTCTAGGATCCGACCCCAGAGGGAATTTTGGTGCTGATATTAAACACCCCCTAAAAATCAGGTTTATAATGAACACATAAGAGACTCCCTAATTAAACACTGGCTTGAAACACACACACACACACACACACACAATGCACACCAACCTCCTAACTAGAAATTAACCTACCCAACTGACTCCTGTGTAAGAAGATATTATGAATGCCAAGAAAAGACTTTTTTGTTGTTTTTATTTTTGTTTCATAATTATTCTAAGCTTTAATAATTAAAAAAATGGGGGGAAAAAAAGATGATGCAGAGAGATTTCTAAACATCTGCAAGCTTGCAACATAAATGGCCAAAAGCAAGGAAATTCCAAGTTAAGGCTCACATTCCATTCTTCCTTTATCCTGTTGGCCTGGTGATTTATTATAGGGTTTTGGATCAGTGAGTTCTATTAGATACCATATGTACAGCATTGCCAAAGCACCAGAGGACAAACTGAGGCCAGAGGCCAGCTGACCTCTGAGTGGCTCCACTTTGGGGATGAAGTTTGAAATGGTTGTTTTGTGAGGTGGGGGAGGAATCCTCAGCCCATTGCCCTGAAGCCCATCAGCGTGGGAGATGCCTATTGCCAAGAGTAGGGCCCAGCTCCCTCCGGCTCACAGAAACCCTTAAAGCCTTCAGGCTCCCTGTTTCTTATAGTTCCCAATGCCTCGGTGCATTGTAAGTGTCTGGAGTGTCAAAGGGTATCATTGTCAGGTCATCTGAATGACCTGGAATCTCACACCCTCTCTAAGTCAACCGTATGGTAAGAATTGCTCCCCGCTTCCAACATAGACCCCTGTGTTTGACCAGGTGTATTTCTTCTCATTGACTGTGTGTTGGGGGTTTGGATTTTATTGCTGTCATTGGTGTTTTTATTCTTTAATTTTTGATGTTTTCAATACAAAGCAGTGAACTCAATGGAGATAGGAGGGCTTATAAAGCTGTGCCAGGCAAACCCACTGTCTTCAGGTCACTAGACTGCAAGTTGCCTGGTGGGAAGGTACCATGTAACATGTCAAGGCAGACCGTTAAATGCCATCCTAGAAAAAGGGTCCTTTACTTTTTTCTGCCTAGCTTTCAGAGACCCCCTAAACCTGTTTTCCAACGACAACCACAGAACTCCATGTAACCAACGGCCTAGGTCACAGAAACTTCCATGAGACTGGGTATCCCCTGTAGCTTCACTTCAAACCACAGCCCCATCAGAAGCTAACATTTAAATGCAATTTGCCTTTTTCCCTTGCTATACTCATTTTTCTGTATTTTCATGTAATGCATAAGCTCAAGAGACCAATGATGATTGTTAATGTAGAACAAGCAATGATATTTGTACTGGAAAAGGCAGCTATTAGTATGAAAGAGAGAGAGAGAGAGAGAGAGAGAGGAAGGGAGGGAGGGAAGAAAAGAAAGACGATAAGCAAAAGCTCTTAGGTCTAACACATCCCTAAAAGACAGGGATATCTTCAAGTAGATTTAAGGAGAAACATCTCTGAAAGGGTGTGATTCCTTAAAATGTCTGTTTCTGTGCATCCCTACACCAGCATCCTCAATCTTACCCAAAGATGTTAATATGTTCAACACTTCTTAACAAAGAACAACGTTCAAGGGATGAGATGGGGGGGAGGGGGGGCTTTGGGGGAGAAGACCAGCTCAATACGACTGTTTAGTGACTGTTCTCTAGGACATGTCAGGACAGCATGACAGTTTTGAAAGGGCCTGTCAGCCAGCTGGATCACAGATGGAAAGTTAAAATGACCTTCTAAGGTCAAACTTTGCACAGCTACATAATGCAATGAATGGGTCAAATTGTGCCCACAACTTCGGTCAATAGGGACACATAAAGAGCATCCATCTCATTGACCACAACATATTCCAGTGAGCAGAAAAGCTGTATTTGGGGCGGTGCTCACTGCCTGCATTTTGATGACTTCATTTTTAGCTTTAATAGAAATGTAGTTTGCTGCAGCCTAGGAGGACTTCGAGTCCCTCTGTCCCTCAGGTAGACAGGCTGGTGTTGCATCTGCATAATTCTCCAGTATTTTAGCATTTTCTGCATGTCATATGGCGCTGAGTAGAAATTAACACTTACGCATTGCTAATTTTTTGCATCGTACTGAACGCATTAGGATGGGATTTGCTCTCTCAGAGAAAGGCAAGGGGTTATAGTAAGTTTGTTGCTTGTTGTTGACATGGGGTTGGTTGGTTTTTGAAAGAGAGATGCTTAAAAAAAAAAAAAAATCTTTCTCCAAAGTGTCATAAAGCACAACATGTAATTTAAAACCCATTTGGATAATTGACTGATTTGACAAGAAAACAACCTCAGAATTAAACTATATATGAGAATCAAGGAGTGATAAGATTGTATACCATCAGTACAGAACACTTTGCTATTTTGATAGGTGTCTCACAAGGGACTTTGAGCGAATATGCGTTTCTACCCTAATGTTTCCGTAATTTAGATTTCTTTGTTTAGAGCTGTGATTGGGGGGTAATAAAGCTTTACAGAAACTCCCTGAACTGACTGACAAGCCTGTTTTCAAGGAAAAACTGCTGCGTGTAATATTTTGTTTCATAGCAAAATGTGTCAATGCATTTGGCTTCCTTCTGACTGCCTTTTGAAATATTTTATCAGGTTTCATCAGAGCCAGAGAAGGAACAAGAGACTTTAAATCAGAAGAGCATCACTGAGCCTCTCCCAGCAGCAGACGTGAAGAAAAAAATGGAAGGGTACCAGGATTTTGCAGCGAGGCCCCTGGGGTCTAGAGCAGACCCAGAAAAGGACAACGACACAGATCAAGGTGCCAACAGTGAGAAGGTGGCAGAGAAGGTGGCAGAGAAGGAGCCTGCTCCTCCGCTCCCGAGTGCCCCTGCGGCCCCTGAAAGGGGTCCGGCCCTGGTGCCGGGGGCTGGCAAACAGTCCCTCACCTCTCCCAGTGCTCTTGTGGACTCAAAACAAGACCCCCAGCCCTGCTGTTTTACCGAGAGCCCCGAAAGTGAACTCCAAGAAGCACCCTTCCCTGGCTTCTCCACCACGCAGCCCCCCCTGGCAAACCAGAGCGAGCTGGAGGATGACAAGCTGCCCGCCATGGCGGACTACATCGCCAACTGCACCGTGAAGGTGGACCAGCTGGGCAGCGACGACATCCACAATGCGCTCAAGCAGACCCCGAAGGTCCTCGTGGTTCAGTCATTTGACATGTTCAAAGACAAAGACTTGACTGGGCCCATGAATGAGAACCATGGACTTAATTACACTCCTCTGCTCTACTCGAGGGGCAACCCCGGCATCATGTCCCCACTGGCCAAGAAGAAACTTCTGTCCCAAGTGAGTGGGGCCAGCCTCTCCAGCAGCTACCCCTATGGCTCCCCACCCCCTTTGATCAGCAAAAAGAAACTGATGGCCAGGGATGACCTGTGTTCGGGTCTGTCCCAGGCCCACCACGGCCAGGGTACTGACCACATGGCGGTCAGCCGGCCCTCGGTGATTCAGCACGTCCAGAGTTTCAGAAGCAAGCCGGCGGAGGAGAGGAAGAGCATCAGTGACATTTTTAAGCATGACAAGCTGGGTCGATCGGACCCCCACCGCTGCAGTTTCTCCAAGCACCACCTTAGCCCCCTTGCTGACTCCTATGTCCTGAAGCAAGACATCCAGGAGGGCAAGGAGAAGCTCCTAGAGAAAAGGTCGCTCCCCCACTCCCACATGCCCAGCTTCCTGGCCGACTTCTACTCGTCTCCTCACCTGCACAGCCTCTACCGACACACGGAGCACCATCTTCACAACGAGCAGACATCCAAGTACGCCTGCAGGGACATGTACAGGGAAGCGGAAAACAGTGTTTTTCCTTCCCACAAACACCAAGAGAAGCTCCACGTGAATTATCTCGCGTCGCTGCATCTGCAAGACAAGAAGGCGGCGGCGGTGGCGGAAGCCCCCACGGACGACCAGCCCACGGATCTGAGCCTTCCCAAGAACCTGCACAAACCCACGGGCAAGGTCCTGGGCCTGGCCCACGCGGCGCCGGGGCCCCAGGAGAGCAAAGGCGTCTCCCAGTTCCAGGTCATGAACAGCCAGACTCGGGACTGCCACCCCAAGGCCTGCCGAGTTTCGCCCATGACCATGTCGGCCCCGAAAAAGTACGCCGAGTCGCTCTCGCGGTCAGGGAAACCTCAGCACGGGAGACTGGAGAACTTCAGGAAGATCGAAGGCATGGTCCACCCGGTGCTGCAGCGGAAAGCCAGCCCTCAGAACATTGGGGCCGCGCGGCCCATCAAGCGCAGCCTGGAGGACCTGGACCTGGTGATCGCCGGGAAGAAGGCCCGGGCCGTGTCTCCCCTGGACGCGTCCAAGGAGGCCTGTGGGAAGGAGAAGGCGGCCTCCGAGCCAGAGAGCGACGGCAGCAAGGCGGCGCCCGGCGGCCATTCAGGGGGCGCGCCGGAAGGCCACAAGCTTCCGCTCTCCTCCCCCATCTTCCCAGGTCTGTATTCCGGGAGCCTGTGCGGCTCGGGCCTCAACTCTAGGCTCCCGGCCGGCTATTCGCACTCGCTGCAGTACTTGAAAAACCAGACCGTGCTTTCTCCACTCATGCAGCCCCTGGCTTTCCACTCGCTTGTGATGCAGCGGGGGATTTTTACATCGCCGACAAATTCTCAGCAGCTTTACAGACACTTGGCCGCGGCCACCCCCGTAGGAAGTTCGTATGGGGACCTTTTGCACAACAGCATTTACCCTTTAGCTGCTATAAATCCTCAAGCTGCCTTCCCATCTTCTCAGCTGTCGTCCGTACACCCCAGTACAAAACTGTAAGCCCAGCTCTGCCCGGCGTCCGGCGCGGCGTGCCTAAACGGAGCTTCCCTCCCAGCCCTGGGGGTGACGGCTTGGAGAATTAGAAGGCAGTATTTCTTCTAATCCTGGGGAGGTGAGATCAGCCCCAGCCAAAGGGGCCGCGAAGGGGAGGTGAACATACCTGATTTTTCTGGGACGACTCCAGCCTTGGCTGGTCAGTCTTGAGCTCCTTCCAACACAGATGCCCTTGCACCGAGATGGGTCACTTGGCACGAGGGTCTCGTGAAGGGATGTATGCGTGTCCGGGGAGAATTTAGAAGACCCCGTCTTGAGTTGCGACGGTCAGGAACAATCTGGGCAAAAAAAAGGGGGAGGGGCAGGCATTTCACAGGAAGGGGCAAGGAAGACTGGCAAGCGTTTGCCAAGGGATGCCCCTCTTTTCCTAAAACTCTCCAAGGTTCAATCAATGCAATGTATAGTGGAACTTCAATAGATCTTTCATTTTGACACTATTAAACAATCCAGAGAAGTAAACACTGTTAAAATGACTGTATATATTTGCTTCTTAAAACTACCCGTATCACTGTTTGCTCACCTAATTTATATACAGGTAGTTCCATTTTCTCCCAGTTCCTTCTTGTCCTTTTTTTCTTTTTTTTTTTTTTAATTAAACAGTATCGCTTTTGTTTGCAGGTCTTTTGTTTTTGTTTTGTTTTGTTTTCAAGGCTGACTGACTGTCCTAGTTGTTGATGTGTGTCTGTAATTTTTCCACATCTTATCATTTTGAGCAGCTTTGGGTGGTAAAGTTATTGTTTACAAATTGAAGCAACTGATTCTAGTGGAACAAATGAAAAAGAAACAGTTGAGCACACAATAGTGCAAAGAATGTTCCTTTGCAGATCCGCAACTTAAGGATTTTGTTCCTCATAAATGGCATAGTTGAAAGAGCTTATACACTGCTTACCCGGCCAAATGCTTTGCTTTGAAGTATTGGGTTATGTGAAAATATCGAGCATTGTACTTACCTTATCTAGGCTGTGAAACTGTCCTACATACCAGAGGAATCATAAAAACAAAAACCTCACTGGCAGCAAGCTGCTGAATAACAAGAGTCTAGAGGACATATTTGTGGGCTGCACAGATATTTTAGGAATTTCAGAAATTAGAACAGAAGCCAAAATGATTTACATTGGTGTTGGCACTGATCCCTTTAAACAGTGTGGGAAAGGGGGTTGGGAAGAAGATGGAGCTCGACTATCCGGAAGAGAAGGAGCGGCTGGAGGCCCAGGCACCAGATACCTTCCCTGGGCCGTGGTCTTTTGAGTAATAGGTAGTCACGTTGCCTTCATCGAGTTGGTCTCTTGTTGTTCCCAAGAAGAACCTCCCAGGCCACATCTTTGGGGAGAATTGGCATGCTGGATTACCCGTTTCAAATGAAAGTCATCTTCTTTGGGTTTATGGGGCATTAGATTTGGGTGGATGCATGCCCACTTGGTGGCATGCGTCATGTCTTTAACCACCTGGCAATACGTTGGTCCACTTTATGATTTCTTTTGTCATTGGAAGAAACGGTCAAGTTGTTCACGGAGTCAAAAGATGTGCAGAGTGTGTATTGTCATTCTTGCCGCATTATTCCATTTGCTGCTGAGCTGTAACATCAAGGTGGATGCATTTTCTAAGCGTGTTGAAAGTCCATCGATACAGAGTGGATTTTCTTTCCAAGTCCCATCCCTGCTGATACGACTGCTTTGATGAACTCCCCAGCCAACCCTCCCCTCCCCCAACACTCCCAGTAGACATTAGAACCGTAGTTAACCAGTCTTTTACCTCTGAGATATTTAATTCTATGAAAATTGATGACAATTTTCAACTTCTAAGTAGGTAACTCGACTGCAAAATAATCACAACTGATAAACAATGACACTGCGGCTCTTACACAAAGCCATGCATGCCGTGCATTTGTATTGAAATGTCTCCATGATATGAAGCCAAATATTCAATGTAACATACTTAATATCCAAAGGTGGAAACAAAAGAATGTAGAGATCTAGTGTTAAGAGTTCATTTGCTTCAATTAATTATTTACCTTCCTGTGGAATTTCACATATATATATATATATATTTACATATATATATATATTTAATAGAACCATAGATAGACTAGTAGAATATAGATTATAAATGTGTGAGTGCAGATTATCCTGCTATTGCACAAGATAGAGGGGGAAAGAGATCTCAATTCTAGCTGGCCGAATGGCTAGCCAGGACACCTAGAAGAAAGTTGCACTAGATTGAATGGTCGCAGAATCAGACGACATGGAAGAACACGGAATCTCCAGTGTTTCTGCAGCGGACATGGGCTAGATCGTGCATGGTTTCTAGGAGTTTGTTTCTCCAAGAAATGGGGGCCCGCTTGTCCCTGGTGGAGCTCACCTACCCATTTGAAATATGGGCATTTGTTTTCCCCGCTACAGTGATTTCAGTCTGGTTTCATCATGTTGGAATTTGATCACACCATTTTTCAAACAATGTTAACATAGTCCAGCTTTTGTTTTTCTCATCTCTTCCGAGAGGAGAGTCACTGTTTCTGTCTGAGGAAGCTCATACCCTCGGCAAAACATCAGGACAAATAAAGAGAAATGGGGGTATACATTCCCAACAGAAGCAGTGTGTTATTTGTTTTAAAACTCCGAACAGAGATCTTGGAAATCTTTCAAAAAGACCATTGAATTCTTCATTGGCTGAGAACTACATTTTTAAAAGTCTTAAATAGGGCTTTGTTTGCATTGTTTGAGTTCAAGGGGCCTTATTATTAAATGGAATTGCACAAGCCTTTCTTTGTGCAATCAAACCATTGTTATTGGTAGTTTAGTAAAGGAAACTGTGGAATCTAATTGGCAATGGAGTCATAAATCTATTTACTGAGCGTGGCTTCCAAGAAATGTTGCAATTCAAAATAGCACTAAGTCCGTGATTTACTGGAGATTTGGAGATTCTAAATAATATTGGGGAAAAAAAAAAAAAAAACCTTTCCATGCAACTTCTGGTTTAACTTTTGGCAACTCAAAAAAACCCAAAAAAACAACAAAAAGAAACAAAAAAACCACCCCAGCCCAACTGAGTTTCAGAATTAAGTATTCTTCTAGTAAGTGATTGGAACTTGTAATATTTGCCACAGGACTGACTTATTTATTTACTAGCTAGAAGCTCTTAAGTTCACTTGTTTATCAGGGCATATACAGAAGGGTTTGTTAAAACTCAATGTTGTCTTTACAACTTTCTGACCTGGTGCATGAATTCTCAAGTACTGTATTTCAGTGTGTTGGTGTGTCTGATGGAAATTTTGAGGTGATCCCACAAAAATATTTTATGTAGTGTGCCTTCAAAGAGAACCATTTCTTTCTCGTCACTTGTTGTCCCACAAAGTCACATTTGGTGGTGGTCAGCCAAGCCCCATCTGGTCCAGTTTCACTCTTGTCCCAGTTTTAAAGAGAAATGGGAACAAGTTTGCCCTGGTGAGACCCACACCATTGCAACGATTATCTTGAGCACTTAAATTCCAGTGTTGGCTGTTGATGTATTTGATATTCTGCTTGTCTCCCCATGGTTGAAATATGTCTGAAAAATAGCAGCATAATCTCTTGGCTGTTTATACTTTTTTAAACTTTCCTGTGTTGTAAATATTGTATACTTTTGGTGATTCCAGCTATGTAACCTCTATGCTCTGTAAGGTGATTATTTGTATATAGCAACATGGCCCAGTAATATTACATAGTTTCCCAATGGAGAGGTTATTGAGTAACCTTTGCATTAGTTTAAACACTACCAGAAGAATGCTGAGCCAAACTATAAACACTCAATTTTGTATGTTTTCCAAATTGTACTTATTACTGCTTTTGATACTGTATTACGTGCCAATAGTTTCCCAATCACATAGCAGGCAAGAGATATTTTGTACTTTTTGATCCACTGTAATATTTAATAAAAAATGTTACTATCTGTTTCCTTTTGGGTGTGAACAATCTGTTACCTCTTCCTGAGGAGTCCCAGAGCCTCACAAGGGTTTGCTCCATCCCATTGTCTCCAAATTGGATCACAGCAGCAATGATGAAGATGGTGGTGGTAGTGATGGTGAGGATGGTGCCTTTAGTTTGTTGAGAGCCCTCTGGGTGCCCGGCTGGCATCCAGTATCTAGGCTTCACAATCCTGCGTGAGTACAGCTATGCCCATTTTACTGATGAGAACACTGCAGCTTAGACAGGTACATCAACTCACGCCAGATCACCTAACAAACCGCAGAGTCGGGAATTGAACCCAGAGCTCTTAAGTCTATGACTTCCTTTGTATGCCACGGTCCTCTCCTGGCAGTTAACAAGTCACTCTCTGTTCACTTGGTCCCCAAAGATTTACTCATGCCTCAATTGCCAGGCATAATGTTAGGAACTGGGAATACAATGGTGAGGAAAACATAAATATTGTCTCTGGAGCTTATATACTCTTATGAGAGAGAGCTAATCAAGTAGTCACCCATATAAATCAAAACCTCACCCTGACCTAGTTCCGGGGGAGAGGAGGGCAGTAACTAAAGTGATACATGAAGAGGAAGTGGTGACTAAACTGACATGTGAAGGATGGTTAGGAGTTGATCAGGTGAGAGGGAATTGGGAAAAGAGGAGTCCAAACAGAGGGCACCACATGTGCAAAGGCCCTGTGGCAGAAACAAGTTTGGCTTATCATAGGAATCCAAAAGAGAGAGAGAAAGAAAGACCGACCTGTGTGACAGAAGCATGATTTACAAGGTCCAGGGAATGAGGTTGAAGTGAGGTGAGAGAGTATAATGGGCCAGCTGAGTAGGGCTAACAGACAAGGCTGAGCATTTTGGTCTTTTCCCTTAGAAAAGGTTGAAGCAGGGAGGTAACTTGTTCAGATTTCTTTCAGTGTCACTTTCTGGCTGCTGTGGAAAGGCAGACTGAGAGCAGTCTAATACCAAGATGGTGGTCATTTCGTCTGGGGTGGTGGAGTGGTAGAGTGGATACGGTTCAGAGGTACTTAGAAGAGTGAAGAGACTTAGCAGTGGATTCAATGGGACAATTGATGGCTATTCAGGAAGGGCTGAGAAGCTGGGAGAGCAGCATGTTCCAACACCTGATGAGGATGGACAGGGTTCTGACCGTCCGTCCCCTCCTTAATCCTCTGCCTCCAGGCTTTCCCCTGGTTTTGCTCAGCTTACTATTAGTTGAAATGAGGTAATCATGAAGTAGTACCCTGGGTGCTCCCTTCTTCATGGGTCCCAGAGATTGGCACAGGGTAGAGGTTGGACAGACTTTGGTGGGGGTCTTGTTTTACAACCCACACCATCTGGTCAGGCTGGACTTGGAATAGACAGGAGAGAGTAAGCTGCTAGCAAGTATGTCACCACAACTCTCAGTGGGAAAACAGACGGATATTCTGATAAAAGACACTAGATGCTTTTTCTTATCAGGAAAAGGACTTCAGGAATTGCAGCAACATATCCTGGGCTTCACCCTCTTCTTGCTGGTTATCATCCCTTTGTAAATCCAAACACTCCAGACCAGGGTAGGACCCCTTGCCCCGTGGTCTCCTCGCCTTCGCTCTGATTCACGTGGATTTCACCGATCACGTGAATTGCTATGAGAACATCAAAAAAATTGTTCTTCCGTCTGTGACACATTCAGCATTTATAGATCTGATAGCTGAATCATACACAATAGGAAACATCATGATAAGTTATCTATTTTTACCAGGCCGGGCTGGCAAATACCATTGGGAAGGAGGGTGCTTTTGCTAAAGATGTCACTCATAGTGCAAAAGCAATGAAAATGCCCAGTGATTTATTCTAGGAAAGTGGCCAAAGTTGACAAATGTTTTAGGGCTGATAGTGACCAGGAAGTGGGTGATCATTTACATCAACAAGTATATAAGCGGCAGGAGGTGGGTAGTGGGGTGAGAGGTGACCTCTGGCCAGGACTAATGTGAAAGAAAGCTTAGCCTTCAAGGTTGGCCTAAGGACTAGAGTAAATCACATTAATTTGGGCCTTGCTAATTCAGAATTTCTGAATCTTGGAATCTCCAGGCTAAGTCCTAGGATCGAAAAACATTCCAAAGTATTTGTTTAACCTGCTTAAAAGAACAAACTATTTTTAATCATGCTAGCCATAACCCTAGGCATTCAGCCAACCGAGTAAGGACAAGGTGATCTGTTCCCTGAGGCACCCATACAGCAACTATTACTATTTTAATTATTGTTGAAACTCTCTCCAGAACAGAGCTGTCCAGTGGAACTTCCTAGATGGTGGAAATGTTTTCCAATGGGGTAGCTGGTCAGTGTGGCTACTGAGCCCTTGAAATGTGCCTCGTGGGATGGAGGAACTGACTCTTTAATTCTATTTCATTTTTATTCATTTAAATTTAAATAGCCACCTGCGGCTAGTGGTTCCTACACTGAACAGTACAGCTCCAGAA
Source organism: Eumetopias jubatus (assembly GCF_037043125.1). NCBI lineage: Eukaryota > Metazoa > Chordata > Mammalia > Carnivora > Otariidae > Eumetopias > Eumetopias jubatus. The sequence goes on along the minus strand of NW_028274823.1, from coordinate 65,307,707 downwards.
GGTCCAACTGGCCAGTGTACAAATACAGATAATAGTCCCTGTTACAGTCAGGTCAGTGTCTGCTGGCAAACTTTAACATAAACACTGAAGCAGGGGCGCCTGGGAGGGCTCAGTCGTGAAGTATCTGCCTTCGGCTCGGGTCATGATCCCAGGGTCCTGGGATCGAGCCCCGCATCGGGCTTCCTGCTCCGCCGGAAGCCTGCTTCTCCCTCTCCTCCCCACGTGGGCTCTCTCTCGCTATCTCGGTCATTACCTCTGTCTCTCTCTCTCTCAAATAAATAAATAAATAATCTTAAAAAAAAATCACTAAAGCAGACAACATTAAGTCTCTTCTTGGCAAAATTCCATTCATCAGTTGGGGGTGGCTATAGATTTAACACTATTTTTCACTCAGGATTAACACATCATAGGTTTTTAAATACTCAACTAAATCAGCAAATAAATCATTAAGAACACATCAAGAAAGAAGTCTCCAATTATGCCGTTTTGTCATCAAGTCCTGCTTTTTCTCTTCGGTCGGATCTGCAGCCTTACACAAGGCTGGAACGCGACTTCCAGAAAGTCTCTGCCATGTTGGTGCGGCCACACTGCTTCCCTCCATGGGAACTGGATCTTTAACTCTGGAGTTGAGGAGAGTATTCAGCAGCATGAGAGAGGAGATCAAGTGGGGAGAGGCAGCCCCAAGGACCAAGTGTGGAGGACTCCATGACAAAATATGTTCAGTGTCCCAGGCCTTGTACTTCAAACCTGGGTGTGTCACTTTATTTCTCCTTTCCACACAGTGACAACAACTAACCACACAGAGTGACAACTCCGTTATGTGACGGACACTGCTTTACGTGTTTTGTTCTGTTCATCTGTTTGTCTTTCGATATTGGTTCATTTGATCCTCAAGCATCCCATGATGTAGATACTATATTTATTCCTACTTTCTAGTTGAGGAAAACAAGGCCATAACTGAGCATTTGATGACCAGTCAAAATGTGCAGCGCCTGCCCTGATTTACCAGAAGACTCTTTCCGAGTTTTTCTTATTGTGTCCATCTCTTCTTTTTTTTCCCACCACCCTAACTCAGAAATTCAAGTGGTCAGCCAAAAATGTCACATAACACCCTAAAGTTTTTGTCAATTAATGAGGCAAAAAAGAAAGAAGGCACCAAGAAATGGTATTAGGAAAGAGAAAGAAGTAGACTTTTTAAATTATCAGAGAATAGCATTAACTTTAAGCCTCTACATTGGAAAAGTTAGATGAAAGGAGCTATTTTCTACAAAAATAGACATTAACAAAAATTTCCCAAGAGGGAAAAAAAAAAAACAAAACCCTCCAATGACAACGAAAAATTTCATCGGGAGTCAAATAGTTCTCCACAAAAAAGCACCAAGCCCAGATGGTTTTAAGAACTTCGTCAGAGACTTGAAAAGAAGAAAACTACTCAATACTTTGTATGGGTTTATTTTGACCTCATTACCCAAACCCAAAAAGGACAGTGAAAGGAGAAAAAAAAAAAGATCAGTCTTACTTGTAAACCAGATGCAACAATCCTAAGTAAAATTTCAGAAAATTATAGAAGTTTGTGTTTATATATGTATATTCAGACACACATAAATATGTATTCTACATATATGTACATGCATAATACACTATAATGTCATGAATATTTGAAATGTATTAAAAACAGTATTTTACCATTACCAAGAAGAGCTTATCCTAGAGATATAAAGTTGGTGAAATATTAATAATTCTATTAATGTAATAACATGCAAAAGCTAACTGGAAGAAAGTTAAGGTGGGCACATACCTCAAACAATACACAATAATACACAGATGAATTTCAAAGAAGAAAACATGAGAGAACCATTTTATAATCCAGGAGTGGGGAAAGCCATTCTATGATTCAAAATTCAGAACTATAAAAGATGATTCTTTATCTATGTAAAAATTAAATTTCTACCTGCAAAAAATAAGCAAGTTCAAAATGCAAATTTTACGTTGGTAATAAATATTGCAATTCATAAAAATCAGGAAGGAAATGGGCAAATGACAGTAAAACGTACAGGTCTTAAGTGTACAGTTCAGTGAACTTTGATAAATGTGTGCAGCCACGTGAGCATGACCAAGAACAAAATATAGTACGCCTATTTTGGCAGAACGTTTTTTCATGACACTTTCCAGTCAATTGACCTACTCTGACCCTGTAGGCAATCACTGCCATGATTTCTATCATCAGATTTGTATTACTTGTTTTCAGCACTCTTAAAAATTGAGGAAACAAAGATATTTACCATCACGTCACGGCTTTTATTTAACGTAGTACTGTAGGTCCTTTGCACCATGGTATGACAGGGAAAGGAAATAACTGGTATAAACTTTAGAAAGGAAGAAATAAAATTGGAAAATTTCATAACAATATGATTGCTTATCCAGAAGACCCAAGACTATTTACAGATAAATTATTATAATGAACGAGGGAGCTCAGCACATTTGCCAGCTATAAGATTAAAATACCCAAGTTCATAATATTTTGATCTACCAGCAACAATGGAAATGATACTTTTTTTAAGATTTTATTTATTTATTTGACAGAGAGAGACACAGCGAGAGAGGGAACACAGCAGGGGGAGTGGGAGAGGGAGAAGCAGGCTTCCCGCTGAGCAGGGAGCCCGATGCGGGGCTCCATACCAGGACCCCGGGATCATGACCTGAGCCGAAGGCAGACGCTTAATGACTGAGCCACCCAGGCGCCCCAGTGGAAATGATACTTAAAAAAAATTTCCTTTCAGAGTAGCAATAAAACCAAAAGTTACCTAAGAATAAATCTAACAAAATAACTTGGAAAGCAATTTGGCGAAATGTAGTCAAGTTGTAGATGTGTTTACTATAAACTCAGCAAGAACACTGCTGGATGGATCTGGAGAACCCTCACTCTTGTACTAAAAGGAGTACGTAGGGGGATGCTGGTTGCAACACAGGTTCCCACCACACACAGAGGGCCCCAGAGACACAAAACCACATAAAAATCCATTAATGAAGAATGGATAAGGAAGTATATGGATTAATATACAGTAGTTACAATGAATATTTTGAATATCTATGTAGCAATGTAAAGAAGTAGTCAAAAACTTGATGTTGGGTGAAAAAAATTGCAAAAAATGTTCACATGGTATGATAAGAATTAAAAACATAAACCAGTAGGGTAATACTGTTTATGAATATATTTAACGAATATAAAGACATAAACAGCCAGGCATCAACGTCACATTATTTGTAAGAGGGAGGAAGGAGAATCTGTTAGGGAAGGAGGACGCCTCTGGCGGCCTATAAAATTCACTTCTTTTTGAAATCTGGAGTGAAATGGCAAAGGTTCATATTTACTGAATTCGAGTGGAAACAAAGTAGTGATGTATTATGACATATTTTGTATATTTGGAATTATTCCTACTTTACAAAATAAATTAATTGACACATAACGTTGCATGAGATTTGCGGCCTTGGAGCCTCTGTTAACGCATCTGTAAATGGCGGGTAATTAACCCAGCACCTGGCCTCCTGTCAGGGTTGCTGTCACCATACGAGACCCCTCCACGAGCCCTGAAGTCCCGAGCGGCTGCCATCATTACGGCGGCCTGCCCGCTCCAAGGGGCACTGTTCATGTGGAGGGCACCAAGTCCCTCCCGGGCGTCAGCCCCTTGCTGAGAGCCTCAGACACTTTTAGCCCACGTGCCCTCATAACAACCTGGAGAGACAAGTAGATGCGGGCATAGAAAGGCTAAGTGCATGACCCAAGGCTCCTGGGGAGCAGAGTGGAAGACACAAGGTTTGATCCAGGCCCATCTCATTCCAGCGCCTCAGCTCGTGATCCCTGGGTGGCTACTTCTCAGCCCAGGCCTGTCTGCGTTCACCCAGAGTTACCTCCCAACACGTGCCTGTGTGATCAAGACTCCTACCTACTTCTTCTCTTCCTACCCACCCCCCCTACCTTCAGGGCAAAGTGGAATTTTTTCCTGGTTGCCTAATAGAGAGAAGGAGGAGGGCCTGGCATCTCCTCATTAGGGCTCGGACCCGCCATAGACAGCTCGGCCCTTTGCCTCAGACCCAGGTGGGGCTGGCCTCCGGTTATTAGACTGGTGCCCACGGACCGAACAAGAGCACCCTTCTGCTTTTCTTTTAGAGCAAAACTTTGCAGATTGCAAGAGCATAATGGGCACGCTTTCCAGCTTAGACTTCTAATCCCTGAGTGGGTGGGATAATGCTGTGTGGAACAGCAAACAGGCCTGCCCAGAGTAGGAGGATCAGAATAGGGCAGGTGTGGGCATCCCGACTCTGTCCTGAGAAACTGAGGCTGCCTAGTAATGGGTTAGTTTCCATGAGCCAGGAGGATTCGTTTACAATTCCTCCTTCGTGTGTGTGTGTAACCCAGGTACTATGCTTAAGTGCTCCCATATATATAATCTTCTCATAACAACCCTCCAGGGGTATGTGATTACACCTTCTTTACAGACGTGGAAACTAAAACTCAGAGAAAGTTACACAACTTGTCAAAGGTCACCTAGAGCTATTATGACAAGGCTGTAATTCAAGCCCAGACCTTCTGCTCTAAGAGCACATCTTAGACCATCAGCTCTTCTATTTCATAGAGGCCCCAAGAGGGAAGATGTTTTGCTGTATAGTAGAAAAACATCCTACTGACTCCTTTAATTCTTGAGGTGCTGGGCATATTCCCTCACTTTTTACATAATGTCCGATTCCTGAAGGATGGCCCCTCCACCCATGTGTTTAAACCAAGTCATATTCAGGAAGTAAGTCCAGCTTCCGTTACTTTGGGAAGTTATTTTAGTTTAGAAGGGAACCAAGGGTCAGTGGTCTTCACCAGGTTTAACATCTTAAGTAACCAGCTTAGATCCGGGGATAGCAATGTCAGTGGATGAAAAGTGGACTTTTTGCATGCTCGGATTTGGTGACGTTGAGAGACCAATGTGTGTCGATCCTTTGTTGCAGTGCAAACAAGGCACTGAGTTCTTCATACACATTATTTCATTTTTCCACTGAAACTCCTTCTAGAGAAGGAAACTGGGGCTCAGGAAAAGTAAGTAATTGGCCCATAGTCACCCAACTGGAGTGAGCACTAATTGTGAACACAGGATGAATGGCTCACGTCGCAGTGCCCAGCCTCTGCCCTGAACTGACCCAGCAGGGATTCACCTCTCAGGACTTGCACCTTTGCCGCCAGGCTCTCGATGGAGGTAAGTGTGAGGCCCACATCCAGGCACTTGGGCTCTCTCTGCCTGGCCTCTTGGTGACTGCTGTTTTTCAGCTTCTCCAGGTCTAGCACCCAAATTTTGGGAAGTACATCTTTGGGAAGTTCTTTTACTTATTTATTGTATATTCTTGCTCTGCTGCCACACACACAGTCTGTGGCATATTTGTAACTGGCCATTTCCTCTGCGGCCCATGGTCCAGCCACACATCACTAACCTTCTTCCAGAACCCGGCCTTCTCCATCCTGCCTCACATGGATGACAGGGAGGAGCACACAGAGAGTGTGAACAATAAAGTCCCTCCACCCAGCTCACACTAAGACCCATAAAATAACTTCATTGGGAAGCTAAGCCATTACGAATCTTTTAAGTTAAAGATGGAGAGTTTAAATCTCTCACAGTTCACAAAGGCACGGAAAAACCATGGCCATCTCCTGGGTCCTAATTTATTCCATCATTAAAAAGCGACGTGATTTTTATACTGAAAATGAGGCAGATATGTTATGTAATCAAAGGCAAAATTCTTCTGAGTTTTAAGAGTAAAACCAAAGACATCAAAAATACAAATTTGCAGCAGGCTGCTTTAGGCTGCAATCCGGCAGATACTCTTTGGGTGGCTCCCATGTGCCAGGCATAGTGATGAGCTCCCAATTATAGCACTGAGTAAGGCAGCACTTGTCTGTTTCTTCTGGAGCTTGAAATATAGCAAGGAAAACAGCTATGAAAGCAGGACTTCTAAGAGTGTTGAGTACTACAAGAGATCACAGTCAAAGAGCTGTGAGAGCAAGGGAATGGTAACTTCAACGAGGATTCAGGGAAGGCTTCTTGGAGGAAGTGACTTTTTTTTTAAAAGATTTTTTATTTATTTATTTGAGAGAGAGAATGAGAGAGAGAGAGAGAGCATGAGAGGGGGGAGGGTCAGAGGGAGAGGCAGACTCCCCGCTGAGCGGGGAGCCCAATGTGGGACTCGATCCCCGGACTCCAGGATCATGACCTGAGCCGAAGGCAGTCGCTTAACCAACTGAGCCACCCAAGCGCCCGGAGGAAGTGACTTTTAAGCAGAGATCTGGGATGTGATGAATAGGGAAATAAGATACATGAAATCTCACAAAAAAGAGAACATGGGGTGTTCTAGGAACTGAAAAAGAGCAAAGAGATTGGTGGTTGCGGTGGGAAGCAAGACTTTTGGAGTAAGTACTTGAATAAGGAAGTACAAAATATCAAGGAGAAGGTGATTAGTCAATAAACAGTATTGGAGAAAGGGGCTAATTGGAAAGAAAAATAAAGCTGGGTCTCTACCTCATTTATTACACTAATATCAATTCCAGATGGATCAGATTCAAATGTAAAAAAAAACTATATGAATTATTCTGGAAGAATAAATGACTGAGTTCATACACCAGGAATAAGGAAGGCCTTGCTAAGTAGGGCTCAAAACCCAGGAGCCATACAGGAAAAGACTGATATGTTTGACTCTATACAAACTGGAATTTTGGGGGTAAAATATACCATAAACCGAGAGAAAAGACAAATGACAAGCTGGGAAAATATTTAACTCATGTGACAGGAAAAGGGCTCATTTCTTTCATTTTTAAAAAGTTCATGCAAATAAAATAGAGAAATGACAAACAATGGCCACCAGCAGTCAATTACCAAAAAGTGAGGAAAAAAGTAGTCAGTCAATATGAAAATATGCTCAACATTACTCATACGTAAAGGCATGCAAATGAAATGGCAACAAGAGACTTTTCTGAACTCAGATTGTGAGAGAGTAAAGTGAGGCGGCCCATTCTGAGAAGACTGGAGAGGTGAGCTCAGGTAGACTCTGAGCCGTGGGGAGGGTGAGCCACTGGTCCATTGCTGGAAGGAAACTTGGCAAAATCTATCTGATTTTTTTTTCAATTGTAAAACAAATGAGTTTTATTTTTTTAATATTTTTTTATTTTTATTTTGTTGTGTTAATCACCATACACTACATCATTAGTTTTTGATGTAGTGTTCCATGATTCATTGTTTGCGTATAACACCCAGTGCTCCACGCAGAACGTGCCCTCCTTAATACCCATCACCAGGCTAACCCATCCCCCCACCCCCCTCCCCTCTAGAACCCTCATTTTGTTTCTCAGAGTCCAGAGTCTCTCATGGTTCGTCTCCCCCTCCAACCCACCCCCTTCATTTTACCCCTCCTACTATCTTCTTCTTTTTTTAAACATATATCACATTATTTGTTTCAGAGGTACAGATCTGTGATTCAACACTCTTGCACAAGGCACAGTGCTCACCATAGCACGTACCCTCCCCCATGTCTATCACCCAGCCACCCCATCCCTCCCACCCCCCACCACTCCAGCAACCCTCAGTTTGTTTCCTGAGATTAAGAATTCCTCATATCAGTGAGGTCATATGATACATGTCTTTCTCTGATTGACTTACTTCGCTCAGCATAATACCCTCCAGTTCTATCCAAGGTACTACTATAGACCGAATGTTTGTGTCTTCCCCACATTCCCATTCAGTCCTAACCCCATAATGTGATGGTATTAGGAGGTGGGGACTTTGGGGGTGATCAGGTCACGAGGGTGGAGCTCCGTGAATGGGATCAGCGCCCTTATAGAAGAGACACCAGAGTTCCCCTGGCCTCCCACTGCGTGAGGACACAAAGCAAAGACGGCCATCTATGAGCCAGGAAGGGGTTCTCACCAGGCACACAATCTGCTGGCACCTTAATTTTGGACTTCCCAGCTTCCAGAACTGTAAGAAATAAATTTCTGTGATTTATAAGCATCCCAGTCCATGGTATTGTCTTATAATAGCCTGAATGGACTAAGACAGATATGTATCATTTAACTCGGCAACTGCTCTGCTAGGAATTTCCCTGTGTAAATATACCTACAGAAGTTGGTCAAGAAATATGTATAAGAAATATCTTCCTATATTACTTAAATACCTCTTGCGGGGAGAGGGACTCACTGAATGGCTATGGAAATAGAACAAAGTGAAAGAAAAAAATATATGTAGAGGTGTATTCATTGTGGCATTGTTTGTAATAACAAATCCCAAAGCTAAAGTATGGGGCCCCCATGCCATGGGTTCTCCCACAGCTGTGAAGAAGAACGAAATAGTTTTGTGCACAGAGACAGGGGAAAAACAGTTATAGGACCAAGGGTCCAGCATCATCCCTTTTGTGTCACAATTTTACAGGAAAAGATACATATAAACAGATGATGATAGTTAGATCGAAAGACATGCACACCGGTACAGACATAAACAAATTATCTGAAAGCAATAAAAAATAATTTATCTTTGGGCAGACACGTGGGCCTGAGGGATGAGGTTTTACCTTTTGTTTTATACTGTACTCTACTATTAGAAGGTTTTAAGTTTATAGATTACTTACATTTATTAAAATATGAACATGGATTGCCTGGGTAGTGGGATAATGGATTTTTTTTCTTCTTTGAATGTCTGTAGTTTTAATACAAAGTTTGAGTGGTGGGGGGAAACAATAAAGAAAAAGACCCCAGGTGAAGTCTTGGCCCTCCGGGGGGGGGTGGGTAGGGGCAGACCGCGCAATGGCTGGAGCTGCAGGAGGAGGTGTTTCCAGAAGAGTGGAACGTCTAACATCCCACAGACTTCCCCACTTGCCTCCATTAATGATGATCCCCTCACAGGTAACCTTCAGGGAACTTGGCTTCAGCATTAACTGAGTTAAAATAAATAGAAGGAAATCAGGCTTAAAAAGAATGTCGTTCCTATTTGTGCGAGCATTTCCTCTCTATAGATACAATTGAACTAGATGACAAAAACAGATAAGGTTCAACTTAGGCCTTCTCTACCCATCGACTTAAGATGGCTCACAACCAGTCTACCTTCTCATGGATCCTGCATGCCTCAGTGGTCCACGCATGCAGAAGGGTGCAGGGGGCACACCATCTTGCCCCTTGAAATGGACCTGGAATCTAGGGCAAACGGAATTGAGGTGGCCCAGGAGAATGCTTTCTTCCTTCCTCTCTCTCCTTCAAGGTCAAAACTATTTCTTTCTTTCTTTTTTTTTTTTCCTATTTACCTTTTTTTCCTCTTTAAATTTTTTATTGTTATGTTAATCACCATACATTACATCATTAGTTTTTGAGGTAGTGTTCCATGATTCATTGTTTGTGCATAACACCCAGTGCTCCACGCAGAACGTGCCCTCTTTAATACCCATCACCAGGCTGACCCATCCCCCCCAACCCCCCTCCCCTCTAGAACCCTCAGTTTGGTTTTCAGAGTCCATCGTCTCTCATGGTTCGTCTCCCCCTCCGACTTACTCCCCTTCATTCTTCCCCTCCTGCTATCTCGTGCAAGACTGATGAATCACAGATCTGTACCTCTGAAACAAATAATGCAATATATGTTAAGAACAAAAAAAAAAGAAGGTCAAAACTATTTCAAAACCATGTACAGCAGACATAACTTGTTCTGATGCACAGTGAGAAGATGATGGGGCTCGTTTCTCAACCTTTCAACCTATTGAACCCACAAAGAAGATTTCTGCCTACCTCTGTTTACTCACAATGAGGCAAAGCACCATGGTGCTGTCACTGTGTGTCAGAGTCAGGAGGCCCCGTCCTGCCCTGCAGGCCTTCTCGGATCTCCTTCTAACCTCTCTGAGCTTCAGTTTCTTCAACTGTAAAACAAGGACGTGGGACAAGGGGGACAAGGTAGGGGAGGAATTGCTTAGAGAAGTCTTGGGTTCATTCTCTTATTTATGGTTTCTTGTGGTCCCTGGGGCATCAGAGGGTTCATTCCATCACTCATTTATTCCATAAATATCTGTTGAGCACCTCACCTGTGTAGGGCATGGGTTAACCACTGGAAATACCATGGTGAGCACAAGATCTTATAACCTGATGAAGGGGCAGACAATGAATGAGCAGACAAATGAAGAAATTAGATAACTTCAGAAAGGGATAGGAGCTGTGAACAAAATATCACTAGGAATGGACTAGAGCATCTTGGGGGTGAGGAGGCTAGTTGAAGAGATGGGTCTGGGAAAGCCCCTCGGAAGTGAGCTTATGCTTTGCCCCCACAGTGAATGGGCCACACCCTGGCTCTGTGACTGGGAATGCACACTGGTCCTCGCTGCAAGCATGTTTCCAAGATGGCATGCCCCCTGTCTATGATGGCATCCTAACAGGCCCAGACTGTGGGTCTTCATGGCCCATCGTCCCACATGGTGGGTGTAGGCAAGACTAGGGTTGTCCAAAGGAGAGAATGGGAAAGCCAATGGCTATGTCAGCCAATACAGGAAGGCGGACAGAAAATTCTGCCCTGCCATTTTATGTATTTTTTCTTTCATCTTTTTCATTTTTGGGGGGGGATGATATTCTTCCTAATGAATATGGTATATTATTGTGATAAAAATAGTGAACGCTTAATGGTGCTTGCTATATATTTAAAGACATTGCTCAAGGTGCTCACATATGTTAACTCATTTAACCCTCACAACAACTCCATAAGGCACATGATGATATCATCTCCATTTTACAGATGAAGAAACAAAGGCGCAGTGAGTTAAGTGACTCTCCACACTCAGGAGTGGCAGAGTAGGACTTGGAGCCGAGCAGGCTGGTGCCATAGTCAGTTATCTTAACCATTACGTTGTGCATAAGATATGTATAAAATTTGTGTATTTCCTTCTAAGCATATTTATTTATGGTTTTACTGGAGGTTCAAGTTTGAGTTTTTTAGAAATCTTCTGTCAAAAGTTTAGAGACCATAACATTGGCTATGAAGTCCAGGAGAACTGGGTTTAAATCTCTGTTAATGAAAAATATTATTTATGACACTTGTTAAAGATGATAAGACAGACTTTATTCAAGGAGGCTACTACAGTGGGGCTTAGCAGTAGGGGAGAGATCAGGCTCAACTCTGAATACAACAAAGACAAGTGGAGACTTACAGCCAACAAGTAGAGTGGGGGTTACCGGATGGAGAATTACTAAGAGGGGACATGGGGTAAGGAAAATTCTGTTGAACCAACTTTGATAGGATTTTTGCTAAAGTAGGCCAGAGTAGGGGATGAAAATTTTGTGGTTTTTGGTTTGGTTTGGTTTTGCTTTGCTATTCCATTTTATTATGGTTTCATCATGATAAGTGTACTCTTTAGTCCCCCTCCTCTATTTCCCCCATCACCCACCCACCTCCCCTCTAGCAATCCCCAGTTTGTTCTCTATAGCTGAGTCTGTTTCTTGGTTTGTCTCTCTCTCTCTCTATCTTTTTTCTCTTTGCTGCTTTGTTTTGTTTCTTTTTTAAAAGGATTTATTTATTTATTTGAGGGAGAGAGCGCACACACAAGCAGGGGGAGGGGCAAAAGGGAGAGGGAGCGAGAGAACCTCCAGCAGACCGCCCACTTAGCACAGAGCCCAACACACAGCTCGATCCCACAGCCCTGAGATCATGACCTGAGCCAAGATCAGGAGTTTGCATGCTTAACCAACTGAGCCACCCAGATGCCCTGTTTTATTTCTTAAGTTCCACATATGAGTGAGAGCATGTGCTATTTGTTTTTCTCTGACTGACTTACTTCGCTTAGCATTATACTCTCTGGATCTATCCATGTTGTTGCAAACGGCAAGATTCCATTCTTTTTCATGGCTGAGTAATATTCGTGTGTGTGTGTGTGCGCGTATCACCTCTTCTTTACCCATTCATCTATTGATGGACACTTGGGCTGCTTCCATAGTTTGGCTATCATAAATAAGGCTGCAATAAATACAAGGGCACATGTATCTCTTTGAATTAGTGTTTTTGTATTTTTTGATCAGATGGCAAGGGTGGGGGTATTTTCTAAACTGACCTGGCAGGATTTTGCTAAAACTAGACTAAATGGGACAAGGACAGAGCACAAGAATGAAGCCTCGTCAGAAAGAGGCCTCAGAGGAGCCCAACTCACGTTTGGTTAAGGCAAGTCTGGTAAAGGAAAAGCTTGATAAAAGCTCCTCCAGCAACAAGAGAAAGCCCTCAAGCAAAAGGAAGCAGATGCTGGTACTTGGAAGCTGGGCAGTCTTGCATGGAAATGGAAAGGCCCAAGGAGAATCAGATAGGGCCCGACAGTTTGTATCTATTAATCAGAACTCACTACCGATGCTGATGGATCATGGGTTCTGAAATAAAAGGACTTGAGTTAGAAGTTCAGCTACTAATTTCCAAGGCTCATTTCCTCATATGCAAAATGTGGGAGGGCGACAATAAAAACACACATCTCACAGGATTGTTGTGAGGATGAAATAAAATGATATATATGAATGTTTCTTGCTATATGCAACATAGTTAATAGGCCTTTTATTTTTCTTTTATTTAAAAATATGTGGATGACGGGGTGCCTGGGTGGCTCAGTTGGTCAAGCAACTGCCTTCGGCTCAGGTCATGATCCTGGAATCCCGGGATCAAGTCCTGCATCGGGGCCCCTGCTCAGCGGGGAGTCTGCTTCTCCCTCTGACTCTCCCCTGTCTCATGTACTCTCTCTCTCTCTCTCTCTCATTCTCGTTCTCTCAAATAAATAAATAAATCTTTAAAAAAATAAAAAATAAAAATATGTGGATGACAATAATACACCGAATATAGATAATACTGGTAAAGTTGGAAGGGAGTCATGTGAATCTTTGTTCATGTAGCTCTAGAACAATGACGACCAATGGTCAGAATGAACCCAGGCAGGGGTCCTGCTGGATTTTCTTTAAAGAAGACTCAGTTTTGTTCATCTGTCTTTGAACATAGAGATTAGTATGGCAGAGACTGTAAAATGTTGACCAAAATGTGTTGCCTCTTCTTCCTGGGCTCACAGTTGGAATTCTGGGAGTTGGAATTCTCCCCAGGTGGAGGCTTCTTCATTCACATGCATGGTGCTCGGGCTGAGATGAGTGGTTGGGCTCAGCTGGGGCTGCTGACTGGAGATCCTGCCCATGGCCTTTTCATGTGGCTTTGTCTTTCTCACAACATGGTAGTCTCAGGATAGTTGGATTTCATAACTGATAGCTGGGGGCTCCAAGAGTGAGTGTTCCAGAGACCCAGCCAGATGGTGGAAATCCTTTTAAGAACCAGCATTAGAAGTCACATAGGGTCATTGCCATTGTACTCTTTGGCCAAAGTAGTCCTAAGCCCACATAAAATTCAAGGAGAAGGGGGCACAGATACCATCTCTCGATATGAGGAATGTCAAAGAATTTGCTGCTGTATTTTAAACCTACCATTATCTCTAATCCTGCCATCCAAATATAACTGCCACTAATATTTTGGTTTATTCGTTACCAGTTTTTAAAAAATCCCCAAACCTATAAAATAAAATTGGAAGAGAAGAATTAATACTGTTAAAATGTCCTTACTACCCAAAGTAATCTAAAAAGTCCATGCAATCCTTATCAAATTCCAGTGGTATCTTCCTAGAAATAGAACAAACAATAGTAAAATTTGCATGGAATAAAAAAAAAACCCAAATAGCCAAAGCAATCTTGAGAAGGAATAGAGCTGGAGGCATCACACTCCCTGATTTCAAATTATATTACAAAGCTATAGTAATAAAAAGGGAGTATGGCACTTGGTATAAAAACAGACACATATCAGTGGAACAGAAGAGAAAGCCCAGAAATAAGCCCATTCACATATGGTCAATTAATTTATGACAAAGGAGTTAAAAGGATTCAATAAATGATTTTAGAAAGACTGGACAGCCATATGCAAAAGAATGAACCCAAATTATTTTATATCATTATTATTTTATTTTATTTTATTTTATACCATACAAAATTAACTCAAAATGAATTAAAGATTTAAATGTAAGACCTGAAACCATAAAACTCCTAGAAGAAAACATAGGTAGGCGGTAAACTCTGTGACATCAGTCTTGATGATGGTTTTTTGGATCTGAATCCAAAAGCAAAAGTAAACAAGGGGGACTACATCAAACTAAAGAGCTTCTGCACAGCAAAGTAAATCATCAACAAAATAAAAAGTTAAACTAGAACCTACTGAAAGGGAGAAAGTGTTTGTGAATCATATATCCAGTAAGAGGTTAATATCAAAAATATACAAAGAAATCCTACAACTCAATAGAAAAAAAAATCTAGTTAAAAAATGGACAAAAGATCTGAATAGACAATTTTCCAAAGAAGACATACAGATGGCCAACAGTTACATGAAAAATGCTCAACATCACTAGTCACCAGGGAAATGCAAATCAAAATCACAGCGGGGTATCGCCTTACACCTGTTAGAGTGGCTATTATAAAACAACAACAACAACAAATAACAAATGTTAGTGAAGATGTGGAGAAAAGGGAACCCTTGTGCACTATTGGTGGGAATGTAAATGGTGCAGTCACTACAGAAAACAGTATGATGGTTCCTCAAAAAATTAAAAATAGAATTACCCTATGATCCAGCCATTTCACTTCTGGGTATTGATCTGAAGAAAATAAAAACACTAACTCAAAAGATACACGTACCTCCCTCTTCACTGCGGCATTATTTACAATAGCCAAGATATGGAAACAACCTAAGTGTTCACTGATGGGTGAACGGATAAAAAAGATGTAGTGTATGTATGCAATGCAATATTGCTCAGCCATAAAAAAAGAACAAAATCTTGCCATTTGCAACGACATGGATGGAACTTGAGGGCATTATGCCAAATGAAATAAGTCAGACAGAGAAAGACGAATGCTGATTGATCTCACTTATATGTGGAGTCTAAAAACAAAACAAAAAACCCTCCCAAAACCCAAGCTCATATATACAAAGAACAGATTGGTGGTTGCCAGAGGTAGGGAGTTGAGGGGGGGAAAAATGGATGTAGGAGGTCCAAAGATATAAAATAAATAAGTCATGGGGATGTAATATATAGAATGGTGAATATAGTTAATAATACTGTGTTGCATATTTGAAAGTTGCTAGGAGAGTAGATCTTAAAAGTTCTCATCACAAGAAAAAGGTTGTGTAATTACATATGGCGATGAATATTAACTAGATTTATTGTGGTTATCATTTTGCAATATATACAAACATCAAATTATTATGTTGTACACCTGAACATATATAATGTTCTATGTCAAATACCACAACAAAAATAGAATGAAGTAAAGTAAAATTGGGAGAAAACTTTTGGCATAATTTTGTGTCCCAACCGTTTTGACTTTTACTTTTTTTTTAAAGATTTTATTTATTTATTTGAGAGAGAGGGAGAGCAGGAGGGAGAAGGAGAGAGAATCTGAAGCAGACTCCACGCTGAACGCAGAGCCTGACACAGGGCTCAGTCCCACAACTGCGAGACCATGACCTGAGCCAAAGCCAGGAGTCGGACACTTAACCGACTGAGCCACCCAGGTGCCCCTCTTTTTGACTTTTAATGTAATATCCTGAGTGCTTCTCTATGTCATTAAAAATTCTTTGAAGATCTTTTTAAAAAGTATATAATGTTCTTTAGCCCAAGGGTGTTTCTTAGTTTACTAAATGCTTTATTCGTTGTCTGCCTTTGACTTTATAACTGGCATGAACAGCTCTAGCTAGAGCTACAATACTCAGGTCTAATTTTCTTCTTCTTTGTTAAAATTGAGGTATAATTGACAGCACACTTAACAGTGTACAGATTGATGAATTTTTACTTGTCTGTGCGCTTGAAACATAATGCAAATCAAGATACTGAACATTTCTATCACCTAAAATTTCCCTTGAAGTCCCTTGTCAGTCATCTCTCCCCTCCTGGAGGTAATCACTATTCTGACTTTTATTGTCATTGATTAGTTTTGCCTGTTGTCGAGTTTCAGACAAGAAATCAAAGGGTATATACTAATTTGTGTCTTCTTTCATTCACATATTTTGTTATATTCATCTATGTTGTTGCGTGTATCCATAGTAGTTCTTTTCTTACTGCTGAGATATTTCATCATGTGAATATACCACATAGGATGTATTCATTCCCCTATGGATGGACAGGTTTCTAGGTTTGGGCTATGATGAGTAAAAGAGCTACATTCTTGTATATGACTGTTTGTGGATATATTTACTCAGTTCTTTCAGGTGTATATCTAAGAGTGGAATTTCTGGGTCATAGAGCAGGTGTATATTTAGTAATTACTACTAAATTGTTTTATAAAATGTTTAAATTAATTTATATTCCCATAAGCAATGTATACAAGTTACAGTTGCTCCATATCCTCAGTAACACTGGGTATTTCCAGTTTGTACAAGTTTAGTCAATTTAGTTTTAGTTTTCATTTCCCCGATGAATAATACTGCTCAGTACTTTTTCATATGCTTATTAGTCATTTAGATATCCTCTTCTGTGAATTGCCTTTTGAAGTCTTTTGCTAAGCTTTAATTGTGAAAATTTTTTGCCTTTCAAATATTTATTTGCAGGAGGTTTTAGTATGATCTGGATTCAAATCCTTGTCTATGATGAAGTCCTTTCATAAACAGAAGTTCTTAATTTTAATCAGTTTCAACTTATGGACTTTTTTATAATTACTGCCTTTTTGTCCTATTTTAAAAAATCTTTATCCTAAGATCATTAACATGAACACACATCCCACATATTTTTTCTTCTGGAAAATTTCAGCTTTAGAGCTATATCCACTTTACATTAATTTTTATACATGGTGTGAATAATGATTAAAGGTCTTCTTTTTTTTTTTTAAAGAGAGGGGTTTCACAATCATTTATTGAAAAGGCTGACTATTCTCCACTGAATTTAAAAAGGATGTTTTGTGTAAATCAAATGACCGTATATGGAGTAGATCTATTTATAGCCTCTCTAGTCTGTTCTAACAATTCATTTGTCTATACTTGTGCCACTATCACATTATCTTAATTACTGTAACTCATAGTGATATTCCAGGAAGTGAGGAGAATTAGAGATTTGAGTTCAGGCCTGTGACCAAGGATTGGATCTTTCATGCCTACATAATCAAAACCCAATAAAAACTCTGGACACTGAGGCTTGGGAGAGCTTCCCCAGTTGGTAATCATACATTGATATGCTGGGTGGGTGATGTGTCCAAGAGACAAAGAAACTTCATGTCCGGGACCATCCCAGACCTCACCTCACCCTATGCACCTCTTCATTTGGCTGGTCCTGACTTGTATTCTTCATAATAAAATTGTCATAAAGAGTAAAGCACTTAGCTGAGTGTTGTGTCTTTCTAGCAAGTTATCAAACCTAGGAGGTGAGTGGGAAACCTTGAATTTGCCAGTTGATTATTTTTTATTTATGTATTTATGTATTTATGTATTTATTTATTTTTATTATGTTATGATAATCACCATACATTACATCATTAGTTTTTGATGCAGTGTTCCATGATTCACTGTTTGCATATAACACCCAGTGCTCCATGCAGAATGTGCCCTCTTTAATACCCATCACCAGGCTAACCCAACCTCCCACCCCCCTCCCCTCTAGAACCCTCAGTTTGTTTTTCAGAGTCCATCGTCTCTCATGGTTCATCTCCCCCTTCGATTTCTGCCCCCCTTCATTCTTCCCCTCCTGCTATCTTCTTCTTCTTCTTCTTCTTCTTCTTCTTCTTCTTCTTCTTCTTCTTCTTCTTCTAACATATAATGTATTATTTGCTTCAGAGGTACAGATCTGTGATTCAACAGTCTTGCACACTTCACAGTGCTCACCATAGCACGTACCCTCCCCCATGTTTATCACCCAGCCACCCCATCCCTCCCACCCCCCACCACTCCAGCAACCCTCAGTTTGTTTCCTGAGATTAAGAATTCCTCATATCAGCGAGGTCATATGATACATGTCTTTCTCTGATTGACTTATTTCGCTCAACATAATACCCTCTAGTTCTATCCATGTCATTGCAAATTTTCCAGTTGATTAGAAGTGTGCATAGTCTGGGAACCCTGTACCTTGCCGCTGGAGTCTAAAGTGAGGGGAGATTTGCAGAGAACTGAGGACTTCATCTATGAGGTCTGCACTAACTCTGGGTAGTCAACAAAACAACTGCATAGCAGGCACATTAAGGATTGCTATATCTTTTCAGGGAATTGGCTCCTTTACCATTATGCCATTCCCCTCTAATCCTTGGTAAGTTTCCTTGTTCTGATGTTGGCTTTGTCTGAAATTAATATAGCTACTATAGGTTTCTTTTGATTTGTGGTAGCATACTCTCTCTATTGCTTAGCTTTTAATCTATCTGTGTCTGTGGGTTACCTGCTGACAACATTTAGTTGGGTATTGTTTTCCTTGGCTGTCGTTAAATCCTCTGTGAGAATCTCTGTCTTTTAATTGCTGTATTTAGACCACTAACATTTAAACTGATTATCGATATAGTCGGATTAATAACTACTATATTTGTAACTCTTTTCTATTCATTGCCCTTCTTTTCTTTATTTATTTATCTTCCACTCTTTTTTTTCTTCTCTGGTTTTAATTGAGCATTTTATATGATTCCATTTTCTCTCTTGTCTTCACATATTGATTATACTTCTTTATAATTATTTTTTTTTAGTGGTTGCCCTACAGTTAGCAATATACATTTTCAGGGAAAACAAGTCCACTTTCAAATAGCACCATACTGATGTTTGCTTCATGGGTAGTATAAGTACCTTGAAAGAGTATATTCCCAATTCTGTTCTCCTGTCCCTTTTAATATCATGGCCATAAGCTATGATCACCCAATACACTGTTGCTATCATTTTGAAGAAACTGTTATCTGTTAGATCAATTAAGAATAAGAAAAGATAGGGGCAGCTCGGTGCCACAGTCAGTTGAGTATCCAACTCTTGGGTTTGGCTCAGGTCATGATCTCAGGGTCCTGATCTCAGGGTTGTGAGATTGAATCCCAAGTCGGGCTCTGTGCTCAGTGTGGAGTCTGCTTGAGATTCGCTCTCCCTCTCCTGCTCCCACTTGTGTTCTCTCTCTCTCTCTAAAATAAATAAATACAATCTTAAAAAAAAGAAGAAAAAAATTTTATTTTACCTTCATTTATTCCTTTTCTCATGCTCCTTTCTTCAGGTAGGTCTGATTTTTCTGACATATATTATTTTCCTTCCCTCTGAAGAACTTCTAACATTTCTTGCAAGGCCACAAATTTCCTCAATTTTTGTCTGAGAAAATCTTTATTGGTCCTTCACCTTTGAAGAATAGTTTCACTTGTTGATAATTTCTAGGCTGGTGGTTTTTTTGTTTTGTTTTGTTTTGTTTTTTAACAGTTAAAATATTTCACTCCAATCTCTTCTTACTTGCATGGTTTCTGAAGAGAAGTCTGATGTAATTCTTATCCTTAATCCTCTGTTGGTAAGTTGCTTTTTCTTCTCTGGCTTCTTTCAAGATTTTCTCTTGATCTTTATCACAGTTTAAATATGATATACTTGGTGTAACATTTTCTGGTATTTATCCTGTTTGGTGTTCTCTGAGCTTTCTGGATCTGTGGTTTGGTGTCTGTCATTAACTTGGAAAGTTCTCAGCTATTATTACCATTCAAATAGTTCTTCTGTCCTTTTCTCTCTTTTTTCTCCTTCTAATATTTCCATTACATGCATGTTATACCTTTTGCAAAAGCTCCATAGTTCTTAATTCAGTTCCATATTTTTTTTTCTCCTTGCATTTCACTTTTTGAAGTTTTTATTGCTATATCTTCAAACTCCCTGATTCCTTGCCTGGCTGTGTCCAATCTGCTGATAAGCCCACCAAAGGCATTCTTCCTTTATTTTACAGAGTTTTTGATTCCCAGCATTTCCTTTCGCTTCTTGGAGCTTCCATATCTCTGTTTACATTACCCATCTGTTCTTGCACGTTGCCCACTTTTCCACTAAAGCCTTTAACATATTAGTTATAGTTATTTTAATTCTAAAATCTCTGCCACGTCTGCGTCTGGTTCTGATGTTTATTTTATTTCTTCTGACTGTGAGGGGTGTTTTTCTTTTGCCTTTTAGCTCACCTTGTCATTTTTCATTGAAAACCAGACATGATGTATTGCATAAAAAGAGCTCAGTTAGATAGGCTTTCGGTGTGAAGTTCTATGTTTATCTGACTAGGAGCTGGGTGGTGTTTATTGTTTGCTGTAGCTGTGGTTTCAGAAACTAAAATGCCTTCTAGTGTCCTTGTTTTTGTCTCCCTTGTTGTTTTGGGTTTTCCTAGACACTTTAAATAGGGTTCGAGGCCTGTGTTGTTCTTGTAGCTGTAATCTTCTGTTATGGTACAGAAGCTGGATTGATGTGGTAATAAGGTGTGGGGGGAGGGGAATTTTTCTATCGTCCTATAATTAGATTTTAGGTTTTTAGTAAACCTGAGTTGGGTATTTTCCCTTTCCCCAAGGTGGTTAGGCTTCAGTAAAACCACAGTAGATTAGACACTGTAAGTTAGTTTCCCTTGAGGGCAGGTCTTGTGAAGGGGAAGAGTGAGCTCTGGGTGCATTTCGGAATGGTTATTTTCCCCTCTCCCTGCTGGAAGCATGAGGGGATTTTTCTTCAATCTTCACTTTGAGAACCTGGGAGAACTCATGGAGACAAAACTCACAAATGTAGGGAGTCCTCCCTAAAATTGGACCCTCTCAGAGTTTCAGACTCTCATGCTGATCCACACAGAATCTTCAGCAACTTGCCAGTTATAGTTTAGAATATTCCTACCAATACTGGCTGCAGTGAAGTGTTTCTGCTCCACGTAAGCTGTGCTTCTCATCCCTCACCCATCTGTCTGTCCAGTTTTCAGAGTAGCAGTTTCCCCTGTGACCCCAGTTCTCTGCTGGATCTAAGAAGAGATGTTGATTTTCGGTGGGTTCAGCTTTTTTTCTTGTCATGAAGACATGAGTGAAGACTCCAAGCTCTTTACCTGTTGGACTAGAAAGCAGAAGTTCACCTGGTCTGTTTTTGAAACTTAAATTAACATATCGAAGTACCGTATGTCCATATTGGCAGGAAGTAGTATGCATTTGCTTAGAGCTAGAAGTGTCTGGGAATTTATATCTAGCATTCTCCCCCAACTGCCCTTCACTAAGGTCCTGCCGTGCCCTTCACCGGGCCCCTTGCCTAGGGTTGGAGGTGAAATGAAATTAATACTCCAAGTTTCCTCCTAGGGATCAGGGTGAAACTACTTCATAATCCTTGCTTGGTTTTCTTCCTTTCCTTGTCTTGCTTCCTCCCCATCCTTACCCATTTCCTTTGGAAGCACTTCCTTAATCAACCACTTCCTTATGACTCTCATCTCAGAGTCTGCCCCTGGGGAACTCAACTTAGGATACCATCCAAAGGGTTCAAGATGGCGAATGCCTTCTTGTCTTACATTTTCACAGCCCAAAGTGTTCTTCCTTTGATCTACTCCAAAATGATCCACCTCCTCCAAGTGAGGTGGGTGACACCATTTAATTGGCAGCTGCTCATACAAATTAAGGAACTTTTTTATGCCTGCCCAACCAAATTCTTTGCCATTGGTTGTTTCCAATCTTTTTACTTAGTATTTTTCTTGTGACTAGCCCTTAGGGAGCTGCAAAGATCAGGGCCCACAGCAGCCAAATAATTCATCTGATTTACCACATTCAAATGTACTTGAATATTTACTCTAAAATCAGTATAGACTTTCTGACTCCTCCTTTTCCAGCCTCTCTTTTTCTCTCCCAGTGACTTCATTCAGGCAAAAAGGCCACCCACATCTCTCCCCACTTGCCCAGTCAAAACCTATTCATGAGAAATGATTAGTGGCTGAAATGCCCAGGCTACTTCTTTTCTCTTAGTAAGGGGATGGGGAAGGGACACTCAGAGTATTTAAAATATACTCTTTCCTTGCACAGTAAAAACCTTTGGGTGTTTTTAAGATTTTTCAGGGGTCAGACAATAAGTATGAGAAGAAATTTGGAAAATGGGGCCCTTGAAGGTACTTGCTGGCATCTGTCCCTGGTGACTGATCGCTGCTTATAGGCAATTCCTTACCTACAGAGTTTATTGGTTAATCACAGTGGCCAGAAGAGTAGCTCTCTCTGGATGGACCTCCCTCTGCCCCCATCTCTGTACCTAACCTGGTGCTGGTAAGAGCTCAGGAACAGGTCACTTCAGCTCCAGCCCAGGCACACTGGTGGCCAAGGACAGTCTACATGATGTGGTAGACAGGCAGCGAGTTCAGGAGAAAAGACTTGGTTCAAATCCCAGCTTTGCACTTGCCAGCTGTGTGACCTTAAGAAAGTCAATTAACACCCTCGTGGCTCCATTTCCCTGGATATAAAATGAAGATAATAATACTGACACCCATGAGATGTTATAAAGCAGAGATCATCATGTACAACGGCTGGCACCAAGTAAACACCAGAGGAGTATCAATCCCCCCACTCCTTCTGTAATGCAAGCTTCGGTAAATGACGTTGGGTTTTATTTAAGTCATTATTCTGCTTCCCTGGTTCAGAAACTAACCCCCTAATTAATTCTCCAAATTAATGTTCCAGAACATCAAAATTAGAAGGCACTTTTCTATCACCTTGTTCAACCCATCCATTTTGCAGAGGATGAAACTGAGGCATGCAGGGTTTGGGGGCCTTGTTTAAAAGCCTGCTGTTTCTTCTCTGTTGCTCTTTGCCCTGCACCTCGTTAATTATCACCTTTTTGAAGTCTATGTTTACAAATCCTGGCTAATGTTTAGTTGTTTGCATCTCCAGTATTATTTTGTGAGGTGTTGCCACATGGGGTTATTTTAGGTCTTTGGCAACGGTCTCCCAAAAGGGCAATGCGGTGGATTCCTCACAGCTCTCCAGAGGCACCAGGCTGGTGGTGCACGGCCACTGGCCCGGGGACCCAGATACTTCATTCTTGAGAGAGGACTCTTCTCTCTGGACACATTTGTCGGCTGGCAAAAAGGCATTCTTCCATGGCCAGGTGGTAAAGCTGAGCTGGAGGGGAGAGTCTCCCAGAGGGTAGAACAGTTCAGTCGGCTTCCTGGCCTTTCATGGGTGGCTTTGCCAAGACCGCTGTGCTCTGGAGGAGGGAGGGGGCAACACTTTCTCTGTCCCAACCCCAGGGTCTGTCAGAGATCCAGGGATTCAGAGGAGTATCTGAAGGGCCAGAGGCCTCACACAGCCTCCAGAATGTCATTGCCAGCCAGTTTGCCCTTTCCCGAAGAGTCAACCCAACAGTGCCTCTGTGAGCAGGAAAGTTATGAAAACAGCCTGATCAACACAGTCGGGAGAGCTCAACAACTTCCAAAATTGTTGTCCTCACCATGTGAAATGCAGTAAGTTCTACCAGGGAACAGAACAGACGTGACTGAAACACCCTCCAGGCTTTGTCAGACCACAGTGCCCCCCACATTACCGCTTTCATCCCCAGCTCTGGGGCAACCTCAGGAGAAGACCTCAAATTCTGAATGTTGACAGGCAGGTAAGCAGACACATCCGAATCTGGCTACGTGTGGGGTGGGGGGAGAGAACAAGTTTGTGCAAGCTCCCAAGATGATACTGAGGAACTGCCCTCCACCCGGGGGTTGCCAGATTTAACAAATATAAACACAGGGCGCCCAGTGAAATGGGACTCTCAGACAAACACAATGAATGCCTTTTAGCACTCCTATAGCCTATGTGATTTTGGGTTCGTCCTTCTACTAGAAAAATGCGTTTGTCTGAAATTCAGATCTAACTGGGCATCATGTGTTTGGCAACTCTCCCACCCTTTCCGCCCTCAAACAGCAAAGTGACATTTTCAAATACCATTTTTAAAAAGCATACATTCACTGTTAAAAATGCAGAGAAATATGACAAATAAAATGAAAACCAGTCATAATTTTACCACCCAGATTTGTTAACCAATGTTAACATGTTAACATTTTGGTCTATTCCATATGTACATCTGTATGTGTGATTTATTGTCAGTCATATATTTATAAAATTGGGATTATACCAAGCATCCTAATATTTGGTTTTTATTATGCTTTTCCCCTATAACATTACATGTATGTCTGTATGTGTGTGTGTGCATGCATATAAAACACTTTATTTTAAATATCATTATATTTATATACTTACCACTCTATATTTTCCTGTCTTTAAATATCATCCATTAGCAGGTCTTTTAATGGTCGAAAAATGCTCAAATTCCCAGCATACAGGGGAGTGAGAGGAACAGAGCTTCTCAGACTCCTCTGTTTTGCAGACGGCAGTTAGCCATCAGATGCTTGATGAACCAACACCCTGAACCATGCCAGCCCCATAGGAGGGATTCCAGAAATGCTTATTGATCAAGTGAATAAATAAGTGAATGAAGCCCTTTTGGCCCTGGGAGCAACCTTAGCCCAAACACAATCCCCACATTGCCACGTACAGGCTCCTGCTGAACAGAAAAGAGGTCGTCTGACTTCATCCAGCAATGGACAAACCAGAGCTCAGCATTGTGGCCTCTGTGTTGAACCCTGGCAGAGTCCTGATTTTTCTTTAAATTTTACAGTCAGTAGCCATATAGTGGTCCCACTGCAGGTTCTGTGGATACAGAAATGAACAGGATAGATAATTACATTCATATGAAATTGTATTAGTGTGTATGGTGGTGGTGGGGAGACAGACAATAAAAGAGTAAATAGATAAACATAATAATTTCATATAGTGATGAATGAGAACAAAAATTATTATAGCCACACAGCCTACTCTTCATGCTAACGCAATTAAACTATCTGGCACTCAGCATTAACATGACTGCAATACTCTGGAAAATTCCAGCCCCAAAAGATGAAACTGCAAACAGTGTGACTGTTTGTGTTAGGAACTTGCTGAAAACCCATTTATCTGAACAGCAGATCAGCGTAGTCGTCCCCTTCTCTCAACAACTCAATTGGGCTGAATATTCTTCAAGGTTCCCTCCAAAGCCCACAGCTCACTGTGTTAATCAGTCCTTGACTATTATATCACACACTTTGCACAACTCCAATCGGGGCTCCCCATTGAAAGACCTATCGTATACTAGACCCTCCAAATCCTATCAATATTCCACCCTTGACCTCTTCCTTCTGAGAAGCTTCCATGATTCCATCAAAGTGATAGTATCTCTTACAGCACTAAGCAATAAATTTGGCTTTGTGCAATCAGCAGGCTATTTCAGTAGTCTGTGTGGGAACCAGCAGTCAACATGAGTGGTAGGAAGGAAAAGAAAGCAGGGCCATTCAATCCATAGCGATAGAGGAGGGGCCGACAACAGTGGTACTTTCATGGGGAGGCAAGCTTCTCAAATGGTAACATTTGAGCTGAGACTTGAAAGAAGAGAAGGATCTGGCCTTGCCATATCCTGGAGGCAAACCTTCCAAGCACTGGGAATAGTAAAAGGAGGAAGGTTGACAGCAGAGCAAAGGAGGTCCGAAGGTGGAGGGTAGATGGATGTCAGATGACGAAGCTGATTACAGATCCAATGAGTTGGATCTTATGCTAAGGGTGACTTTAAAAACTGGAGGATTAAAGCTGCATTCTTGCATCCATCCCTCTGGTCAATGAACATGACTTCAGATCCCTCTCCTGCCTGGCATTCTTGGGTACCAACAGCACTAGAGATTTAGTGTTCTAGAGAAAAGACAGATACAAATAGCCAGGACTCAGAAAAACAATTCCCATACATTGGAGGAAGTATGGGAAGGAAACAAGGACCCGTAAGCACAGAACCAGAGGAGGTGGCCCTTTCTTGGCATGGTTCTGACTCCCATATCCCTTGGGTTCCACAGAAGCGTGGTTTGCCTGGTGGCAGCTTCCAGGCCCCAAGGTACATGGGACACTGCACAAAACCCAGGCCAGGGACTCCCCGGGGGCTTTTATCTATGCGCCTCAGGACCAAGCATAGTACCTGGCATCCAGTAGGTGCTCCATAAATGTCGGAGTTGATGGTCAACTTTTTAGGTATTTCTATTCCATCCAACTCAAAAGCTGTTTTGAAATTCGCACAGAACTATATATATTATTAAAACATGAAAAAAATGAGGAAATCAGAGGAAGACAATGCAAAGGTAAGGGAAGCAAGATAAAATTAGGGTTAACGTGAATGGTTAAAACCTCTGAGTGGTTTTGAATAGAACTACTTCTAGCAGCCGGTGAAAAGAGCGCAAAGTTCAGCTGCTAGATTCACAGAAACAAAATTAAGGACAATAACAAGAAGCCTTATTAGGGGGCTTAGGAAAGGCCCAGCTCTTTCTAGCACTGAGTCAAGGAAATTTTTTTTATGCGTCTTCATAAAGAGATTCTCTGTGAGATAGTATGTAACAACACCCCTAAGACAACACAGTTGTGAGTTTCAAAGAGCTGTTCCTTGGAACACCCCCGGGGAGAATTATCGAGGCATATCTGAACAAAATCCCATCAAGGAGACGGGCCAGGGAGGAATTCTCATCTGCCAGTTGCTGGTGACGACTGTGTAGGACCCTAGAGGGGCTGGGGGAGGCTGGGGAGCAGGGGAAGGTCAAGCTGGTGGGGACCCCATAGTGTTTGAGTTTGGTGGAGCCAGGCGCGTGCATACATCCTGCACACCTGTGGAGAGGAGTCACTCAGAATGCAGGGGACACCGTCCCTTCATGCCTTTGTGCAGCAAGTTTCTGCCCTCCTAGACCAAAACGAAGGGGAGGGAAGCCTCCAGAGAGGAGGGATTTGTAACGAGGGGAGAATCTTCATGAAGTGCGATAGTAAACACCTCATATTTCAACTCTGTGAAGAAAGCATCTCCTGGCAGATATGCTCACAAAAACGTGTGCAGTTTGTGGAGGGGTCGTCCAGGGCCCGCTGGAGGCTCCACCGGGGTGCCCCCATTTCCTGGGCCATAAAAACGAGGAGACGGGCGAGGAAGCGGATGGCTCTGGCTGCGAATGCGTGCCGCCAGCCAGAGCTCCCTTGGAATTAGCAAGGGCGGACGCCTCCGCGGCGGTCGCGTCCAGGGCAGACCCCCAGTCGCTTCTTCGTGGCGGAGGACTCGGTTTGGAAAAGAAAAAATCATGGCAAAATCAAAACAGAAATTAACATCTCTTTTTCAAATGGTGTCGTTTGGGAATGATCGTAAACACAGTTTAAATTCGTTGGATGTTCTACCCAGATCTGTGCTCTGATGAGATGGAGCGCTTGAGGGGAGAGAGCTTTATCTTTTTGTAAGCGTATATTGTCTTCTTGGACCCTGACATCGCTTTCAGATGGGAAAATGGAGGCTGGGTGAAGGTTAAGTGACTTCACCCAGGCCACACTAGGTGGCTCCTAAATCCTGTCTCCCACTGACTAGCTGAGGGCTCTTTCCGTGAAATAACGTTACTGGGGACCTGACTCCGTGCCCCACACTATTAGTAGGAGCCCAATAAACAGTCATTTCCCCACCGCTTACTGCCCTCTTCTCTGCTTTTCTGTTAAAGAGATGCTCTTAGATTGAGGGCTTCGAGTGCAGCTGCTTCCATAGTCTTACCTACGATGGCCACTTGGCCCACGTATCTGCTTTCCGTGAGTCCCAAGGGGAAGTGGTCGAAACACGCGAGCTTCATGAAATGTCTCAGAAGCCAATGAGGGCGGTGGAAGGCGGTCGAGCCTCCAATCTAGGAGGTTGGCGTGAAAATCCCCTCCGAGCCCTCTGCCCCAGCCCTGTCGCTGACTCTGTGCTCCCAGCCCTGTCACCGTGTCTCTCTTTTTCATCCAGAGTTACAAGGGTTTTTTGAAATGCTCACATCTGAACTATCGACGCCATGGGCTGCACATTTGGGTGACAAATAGGAGGCAAGAAAGACACGCATACATTCTCAGACAATAAGGTCAAGAAAATAAATTCTTTAGGTGACAATAAGGGGGTGGTGGAATTTATCAGCACGATTATTGTGCTAGATTTGTACTGTGTTCAGCTTAGATTGGAAAGTCAACAACACACACCATTTGGGATACTCTGTATGGGATCAGGATCCTTCCATTAGGCATATAATTTGATAATTGTTTCGGGCTTAGGAATACATTCTAACTTCATATTATGTACATATTTGTTTTAATTGCTCTTGTAGGGCAGGGGCAGGAAGGGCTGGAGGGTGCGGGTAGGGCAAGACACTGTGCCAACAGATGCAGACCCTAAGGAGATGATTCTGGAGGCGTACGTCTCTTAAAGGTCCCCCTGTTGAATAAACAGACCTAGCTCAAGGAGGGTTGCCTGGTGCTACAAAGGACTATGGAAGAAATATTTTTATAGTCATTTTTTTAATAGCAGAAGGAGGACATGGATAACCTGCAGTGGACTCAAAGTGAACAGGAAATTGATCAGTGCTCCAAGTATCAGAAAAGAGACCAAGGTCCTTTCACACGATTTCAGCATCAAGGGTTGGAACAAAGATGGTCTCGCCTTCTAGGAACCAGAACACTTTACTAACCAGACTAGGCCATTCCTTGACATTTGTCTATTTGCAGACTCTGATCCCCGAGCCAACTTCTAGCCAGCAAATTCTCCAAATATGATTACCTCCAGTATATGAGCTCATTTCTCTGCACTTACTCCCAAATGGTCGACATCGATTTGCGACATTAATGAAGTAAGTACCCAACTATCCTTGTTCATGAGCTATTACCTCAGTATTGATTGTAGCTTTAATTGACAATTACTTGAATGGGCTGGGCTATACTGAGCTTTTATTAATTTTCCATGGTGATGCTCATTACTAAACTTCATTGCAATTGTGTAACAATGTACACTCCCCACTGTGGCTAACTGAACTGGAAAATTCCACTGGCCATTTCCCAAACCTCTTTATCCTGGAAAATAAAGAATTTGGTATTGTTAAATTTGCTATCAGGATTCTAGACCTCGGTTCTGTGGGAAGAGAATTGGCTGTGAAAATAAATAGAATTTGGTACATTATTTTTCCTTCGCTGTTGTTTCAGAGAACATGTGGTACCCACAGATTTTATTCTACCCCGTGCTGCCTAGAGAAACAGTGAACTCCATATAAAATTATATTCGTTCTTCTTTCTCCCTTTTTTCTTTTTTTTAGAATTAGGAGTGGGGAAGAGACAGCGAGGTAGAGGAGATTTTGTGGTTTTGGGAAAGAGCGGTTTGGGTTTCTGGGGGAAGTAAATGGAGGGAAGGTAAATTGATGAGGGGCAGACCCATCTCTGTGTCATCACGAAGCAACATTTATGCTCTGTTCTTGGGCAGAGCAATGGAAGGCAGAGACCTCCCCTTGTGTCTGCCAACTCTCAATTGCCTTCAGCTCAAAATGATCCTTATTCCAAAGTGGCATATTGGGGGGACACGCTGAGGGGGATATCCTGATTCCCTCCAAAGGTGATTCAGAAATGTGACCTATGGTATCTGATTGAGCCAGAGCAATGGTTATAATGTGACAAAAATTGATTAGAGTTGGAATTCATTTTGTTATGAACTAATTAATGGAGATATTCCTCTAGTTTTCTGGGAGAGTGAGTAGCACAGCAGAAAGGTTTGTCCATAAAGGAACTGTGGAATTCTTGGTTGTGGCTGTTCCAGAATTATAACTAGTGACTATCCACAAAAATTTCAGGAAAAATATTGATTGGCATTTAGCAAATTCAACTTTCAATTAATTGAACAGGTGCCATTTTTGTTCGTTTTGTTTTGTTGGTCATTACACACTCATGAGATGCCAGGAAAACTAGTTCCTATTAGAGAGGATGTTTTGAAAGAGAAAAATTAACAGAGATGAGTTTACTTTGAGTGCAATCATCTTTGCCTTGTACGAAAGGCTATGTAGTATAGTGGAAAATGCCCTTCACTAGGAATCAAAATCCTTATGGCTTCATGCCTCTGAACCTCATCATAAAATGAGAGGTTTGGCCTGTTATAACCCCTGAGGGGCCTTTTATGCTCTTAAATGCCACAGTTTTGGTCTTGAGACACTGAGTTGTGTGAAGGTAAGAGAATGGAAAGAGTATTGCACTGGAAGGCCAGAACATTGCTTTGAGTTGTCGTTTCCCCAGCCAGCTGCGTGCTCTTGGAGAAGTCACTTCCCCTTCCTGGGTCCCACCTTCCTCCTCTATACCATGAGGTACTACTGAGCCAGTAGCCTGAATGATCCCTTCCCTTTTCAGGTCCTTCAGTTCAACATGGTAAGCAATGGCTCCTGCTATATTTACTTCTATGTGCAGACTTGGGGAGCCTCTAGTACCCAGTTATTTAATTAAACACAAATCTGGGTGTCACTGTGAAGATTGTCTTGTAGATGTGGTTGACATCCACACTCAGGTGACTGGAGGTAAAGGAGATTATGCTCAATCATGTGGACAGGCCTTGTCCAATCCACTGGAAGTTTTTAAGAGCAAAAACAGAGGTTTCCTGGAGAAGAAAAAGTTCTGCCCCAAGACTGCAATTTGAACTCCTTCCTGAGTTTCGATCTTTCCAGACTGCCCTATGGATTTCGGTCTTGCCAGCCCCCACAATTATATAAGCCAATTGCTTAAAATAAATCTCTTAGTATACACACATATAAATACACATTTATCTCTTTGGTTCTGTTTCTCTGGGAAACCCTGACTGATACAGCTCTCCGGGTAAGAAGATAAACTTGGGGCCATCAAAGGAAAATGTGCTGATTTTTCTTCTCCTTCCTGTGGTAAGAGGAGGGACACAAATACAGAGCCCAGGTTATCTCAGTGGCTATAGTCAGCTCAAAAACATTTGTTCTTGGGCCTACACAGTTTATTTCTTTTGAATGAGTTGACAACATTTAAACAGAAGGAGATATCACTTAAAGTGTGACTTTCTCTTTCTCTTAAATAATTGGAGATCGGGCAACCTGAGGTCTATATTCCTAGGAGGGAATAATCAGCTTGAACTAAATCATCAAACTGGGTTAGTTGTTGCCCTGGGGATACACAAAGGTTTTCCAAGGAATATCAATTTCCAGACACTCAACTTCCATATGTTCTCATTTCTAAGGCTGATCTGCTTGGCAGCCTGCTTGCCTTCTGAGCCCTCAGAAGCCCCCACTTGCTCTCTCTCCCTCTCAGGTCCCCTTTATGGTCACCCTTGTCCCACCTCACAAACTGCAGTAGATGTGGAAATAATGCTGCCCAGCTATTCCTTCTGCAAAGGACTTGCCCGTGGCGGGCTGAAAGATGACCCCCAAAATATATGTCCATCCGGAACCTCAGAATGTTACTTATATGGAATAAAGGTTTTTGTATATTATTAATTCCTGGATTACAGTAGATAGTCAATCCAGTGGCAAATGTCCTAATAAGAAGCTGAAGGACAGAAAACAGCCACAGAGGGGAGGCCATGTCAAGGCAGACAGAGAGCAGAGTGATGAGTCTCCAAGCCAAGGGGCACCAAGGGCTGCCAGGAGCCAGCAGGACCTGCAAGACAGGTGTGGAACAAATTCTCCCCCAGAGCCTCCAGAAGGACCCACCCCTGCTGACAGCTTGATTTCAGACTTTTGGCCTGCAGAACTATGAGAGAATACATTTCTGTGACTTTAGCCACCAAGTTGGTGGACCTAGGAAACGAATTTACTCCTCTCTGTGGGGAGCTCCTTCAGGGCTGGCCTCAGCTGCAGGGGGCCGCCCTGACTGCAGTCACACCCTTCCCAGGACAGCCCCACATCTGGAGATGGAGCATGTGGGGTACCTGTCTCCAAGACAACTCCGAGGGGCAGTGTTCACTTCAGAGCCGCCTGCTGGGGAGCCGTCACCAATTTCCTCTCATCCAGGCTTGCTTCCTCTTCCTTCTTTGCACGTGTATTGATCTTGAGAAAACATCCCGCTCCCCACATTCTGTCTCAGCATCTGCTTCCAGAGAACTCAACCTGCTATGCAAAAGCAATGCACCCTTTTGACCCATCTCAGGTTTACTACCGCGCATTGCCTCAGAGTATTACAACTCCCTGGATGACGATTAGACAACTCCAAGTATTGATGTTGATGTTGCTTTAACAAAAGAGTTTCTATTCCCATTTACTTATCTATATAAACCAGTTTTCTCAGCATTTATATCTATAAACTTCAAACATAGGAACAGGTTTGGTGGAACCTTACCTCATCCTAGGTAATATTCATCCATGCATACGTGAACTAATTGGAAGAAATAAAATGCCATCTATCTCATATGGGTAGGCGTTTTAAATAAAATTTTAATTTTATGATGAATAATGATTCGTAAAAATTTACAAATATATTTAGACTATTTTAATCAATTTTCCCAGAAGAAAAATATTTTAACTCCTATGGCCTAATGGTCACTGGAAATTATTTTAATTTGTATTTTTATTTATGTTGCAAAGAAGTATGGAGTGTGATGAATAAAACACTTTAAATCAAACATTATAGTTGAATAAAATTTTGTGGGGGAAGAGTAATTAAAAAATGAATTCAGGGAGAAAATGGAAGTAAGATTTCTGTTTTTCAAATAAGAACTTGTTTGTGTATTCTTTTTATGGTTGATGGTGGTTATCAAATTGGTATGGGGTCTAAACTCTATTGGAGTGATGTAAATTATTTATTTTAAAGTGTTACCCTTTATAGTACACTACTAGTTACCTTTTAAGAAATAACTGCTAAGCATATAATTAAAAATTTTAGATGTTAACTTAACAATCTGGTAAGAGGTACATGGTTTTCCAAAAATCTGGGGCATGTTCATGACTACCACTGATTTGCTCTGCCTGCTGGCCCTGTAGGCAGTTTGGTCTCTTGACTCCTGCCTTCGCTAAAGAGCAGAACAACTCTGCTAAAGCCTGTGTTAATCCCCAAGTACAGTTTCTGGGAGCATTAGCCCCCGTCCCCTGCCCAGATCTCTGATGAACTGACATTTCTGCCAGGGAGGAAGGGATGAGATACAGAGGAGGTGTAGCTTTTTCTAATTCTCGCAAAAACTCTTTAAAGGCAGGGGCTACCGAGGAGAATGGTCGATGGGCAACAGAGACTGATTTACAAATTCCCCCAAAGAAATTTAAGACAAGCTACTCCTTCCAGGCTCTCTCCCCAAACCCCTTACCCCTGGGCTTCCTTTCTTTCCCTTCTCTACCTAGATTCCATTGCAGGCAAAGGAGAATGAGACATCTGAGGAAAATGGATTCACTTTGCACCATTGCTATTCCTTCCAAAATAGTAACTACAACTATAATAATGACTGCCATTTATTGAGTGCTTACTATGTATCAGGTGGAAAAATGAATTATCTTAATAGTTGACATCAGATTCACTGCAGGAAGGGAATTGCCTTTTGAGACTGTCTTCATCAGCCCTCTTAGGAACTGATTATAAAAGCCATCCAAAGGATGCATAGGAAAGCAAGAAAATTTGGGGAAAAAGTTATAACAAATAATAATAGCCAACTCCTCTATAAATGCTAACTATATGTTAGATACTACTCAACATATTTTATATGTAGAAATTCATGAAATCCAAGGCACCTGGGTGGCTCAGTCAGTTAAGTGCCTGACTCTTGATCTTGGCTCAGGTCATGATCTCAGGGTCATGAGATTGAGCCCCGGGACTCTGTGCTGAGCATGGAGCCTGCTTAAAATTCTCACTCTCCCCCTCCCTGTGCCCCTCCATCCCCACCTCGCACATGTGTGAGCATTCTCTCTCTCTCTCTAAAAAAGAAAAATTCATGAAATCCTCATAATCATCCTGTTATTACCCTCATTTCTAAAATGGGGAATCTGAGGAACAGAGATTAAGCAACTTGTCTCAGTGCTAGCTAGCAATAAAGTGTCAACTGGCTCCAGAGTTTGTGCTCTTATCTATTATACTGTATTTACGCTCTTAACCATTGTACTATATCAGGACTTTTTTTAAATAAAACAATAATAATTAAGCCAATAGTGTCCCATTTCATCATAGAATAAGGAAATAGAACAAAGATCAGAAACAGACCCACATATAGAAAATTAACATATGATAATTAGGTATTTCAAATCAGTAGCAAAAATAAAAACAAATTTCCAATTCACACCTAAATCAAATTATATTCCAGATGGATCAAATGTATCAAATGTATAGAAATGTAAATATACCAAAAAATTTAAGTTCTAGGAGAAAATACTGGAATATTTTTATAATGTTGGCATTTCCTTCTAGGCATATGAAGCACAGTATCTATTTTAAAGAGGATTTGTACTTTTAGCTAAATATACAGTAAAAACTTCTATATGGAAAACAACACACTATAGGCTAAGTTGAAAGAAAAATAATACTCTGAGAAAATATTGCAAATATATGATAAACAAAGAGACAGAAACCATAATATATAAAGAGCTTCTACAAACCAACAAGAAAAGAAAAAACCAAACTACACATAAGGATGAGAAAAGAAAAAATTTCAAACGTGAATTCACAGAAAAATAAATGCAAATATCTAGTAAACCTAAAAATAGATGCACAATCATATCAAAAGCCAAAGATGTACAAAACTTTTTAAAAAGGGTATCATTTTAAAGAAAAATATTAGCAAATATTAAAATGTTTGAAAATATGGCAGATGGAAAACTCTAAGATGCTGTTGGCATATTGGCAGTAGCTATTTCAACAGAAAATGCATATTCCCTTTGTTCTAGTAATTATAGGGGATAATTATCAGATCTCCAATGTTCAAGAACATAGAACAAATCCACGTTTCCCTCCTGGATCAAATTTCTGCATCTCACCCTGGTTTGCGAGGCTCTCCATAATCTGGACCCACCTACCCACTCGGTGCCACCCCTGCACACCAATCTGCTACCCCAAGCCTGACAGGTACCAAATAACACCACCTTCCCTATGCTTTTGCTAATGCTGCTCCACCTTGAAGGCCCCTCCTTTTTTGCTTTCACCTCTCCAGACCCATTTCAAGGCCAAGTCTGAGCTCCATCTCCTTCATGAAGTCAGGTCCTTAGCACAGCCTCCCTTAAACATCTACTCTCTCAGGTGACACCCTAATCCTTTTGGGTATGTTTTCTTTACAGTGAGGTTAGAATTTTCTGGAAGACCAGAAATGCTTTGGACTTCCCATGTAAAGGCAGTATAGGTTACAGCGTTTTAATATAAGACAGACCTGGGCTCGACCTTGATCTGCCATTTTCTGCCCATGTTTCAAGTTATTTCACCTGTATGCACTAGGCCATAATACATGCTAAATCAATTGTTACTATAATGATTATGGTTGCTTACCTTCTCTCTGCAACATACTTGCCCCATCCCATCAATGCCAAAATAGAATCAAACCCATGGAAAGTAGTCAGCAAACTCTTCTTGCAAGTTGCTTAGCTAGAGGTCCAAATTGTCATGTGTTCTATCAAATACATTCTAAGTGTCAACTTAGTGTGTGTGTGCATGTGTTTTCATTCATTCATTCATTCATCCATTCAATTATTCAACTGATTCAATTCAATTCACTCAATTCATTCAATTATCTAAAATGAACTCCTCTTAGTTTGCTTGTAAGTGAGCTAGTAACTATTCTCAGTTTAGAGCTAGCCAAGAATCAATCTTGACCTGGTTGCTAGGAAACTCTGTCTTTGGAGCAGAAGTTAAGAATCAATTTCCCCATGCTTTAAAGAACTTACATTTAAGTAAATGACTTTCTCAGAAATATTGATTCATTCCAAAAGCATTTAA
This sequence comes from Eumetopias jubatus, assembly GCF_037043125.1. Lineage (NCBI taxonomy): Eukaryota > Metazoa > Chordata > Mammalia > Carnivora > Otariidae > Eumetopias > Eumetopias jubatus. Next base: position 65,271,940 of record NW_028274823.1, on the reverse strand, counting down.
ATAATATAGAAAACAAGAGGAATTTTATGTGAAACCTGCATCTTGACAGCAAAGTAGACATGCGCTTAAGAAAAACATATTTACACATATAATCTACATCTTGTTCAGAGAGAAAATAAACTTTAATGTAGTAATAGGACTATTTATGTAATGAACTCTCAGGGGTTGCTGCATAAATAATGATTCCCGAACTATATGAATGTTTTTATGTGAAAAGTGCCTTGTGAAATTTCAAAAAAAATTGGTTTTGTGATTACATCAAAGGTTGAATTCATATTACCAAATGAAGCTTTGTGAAGACATGAAGACATTTTCTAATGGAAAAATCATAATTAGAAGCACATTTTCTCAATAGATGTGTTTGGAAGATGCTTGCGCCTCCTCATGGCCTCAATGTCTTGCGAAGGATTCTCTTGGTCAGCAACTGGCTTCACAAGCAATTCTCGGACCTCAGCGAGCCCTGCTCCAGGGAGGAATGCCAGCCAGCCTGTGAAATATTTCTGCAAGAACTTTTGGCTGCCTTAACTGCCTAAAGCAAATGTTTGTTTGCTGCAGTACGTGAATCAAATGCTTTTGTGTGAAAACACTTGCTAGAGAAACAAATGTTTGTTTTGGTAATCGACATTTGGACTGTTGGAACATTACCACTCAAGATATTGGTTTGAGAAATATACATTTAATTTGGAAAGCACCAGTTAGGATCAGGCATGTGACACAAATCTAGGCTGTAAGGAAATGAGGTTGAAATTGGACCCCAATATTTCACTTCCCCTTGTCAGATCTGACTAGGAAAATGGTGCCTTGTTTGACATGTTGCTATATAATGTTACTGAGCAACAGCATAAAAGAAAAAAGTGATTTACTTCCTTCTAGAAGTGTATGACTTATAAATTATCAAAGATAGCAGCAAGAGTGTATTTATCTAGTATTAATATTTAAATGCCATCTTCCTATTGAATGTACCACATGCTCCATATTAATCTTTTAGATTAGACTTAGTACAAATTGATGTTTCCTAAATGGAAGATTTCTCCTTACAGTTCACTTTTGATTATCCATGCTAACTGGCAGGAGGAAAGGTACAGATACTCCAAAACAGCAGGTGATACAGAAATAAGCTTTGGCTTCAGAGAGCATTAAATTTTTTAGTAGCAGAAAGAAACTAATTACATTTTAAGGGAGAGAGATGTTCAGAAGGGAGTTTGATAGCAAGAAAGTAGTTTTTATTTTAAATATATTTGGTCATGAAAATCCATAAATAGAAAGTCAAACGATAGGATACTGAGCTCTAGTCTAAATACTAGAGTAAAAAATTTTTAATTAAATATTTTATTTATTTCCCATACATTTTAAATCATACTTTTAGTTCTGACAAATGCTAGGATTATATATAAATGTATTTTTTTTCCCACTCTATTTGAGTTTTTCTCTTTTGTGAAAGTAAACTACAGGACCCAGGTTCATCTGAAAATTTATGAGCTGAAACCTACAATCAAATCACTATATACTTAATAATAAAATAAAATTATAGCCCACATTCTTTGCTGCTGGCCTTAGTCCTACTTGATCTTTAGCTGAAAAAAAAAATCATATTTTTAAGTAGAAAGGGAAGCCAGTATCAGTTCAGAATAACCAAATAGAAGGATTATTCACTAGAACATCAAGAAACACGACTTTGTATCCTGAATCCACCCATTGCTGTTTCCATTTGTAAATTTCATTCTACCGTTGAGAAAGATAAGTGATATAATTCATGTATATTTGAAGTACTTTGAGCTCCCCAGAACTTAATAATTCAGAGTATTACAGTAAATTCCCATTTATTCTGAATCCAAACTACCAGAAAGCTGAAATAATGAGAATTTTTTTGTGTGCAGTTTATAAAATGGTAATGTCCCTGGAGCATTAAAACATTCTAAATTCTTCTGAACGGTCATAGAAAGATTAAATTTTGTTCAGCATAATTTTGTTGTAAAATGTTTGATAGAGTTCTAATTCTTTGAAGATAGTAATTAATCCATGTGTAGCCTATGGTAATTCTTCTTAACTTCAATATAGAAATAGTATCTTTGCATTTCCAGGAAACCTTGGCTTTGTCTTCCTAGTCTAATCATGCTCTAAAGTGTAGAGCACATCATAAACTTTACAAAGTTTGATAACAGATCACATATGGCCTACTTTATTAGCTATAAATGATTCATGTGATTTCAAGTTAAGAGACACCCGCCCACTCAAGCTAGCTAAAGGAAAAGATATTCTTTATTTACTCTGATACTGGGCTCTTCCATGGAACCCATGCCTGTCCTCAGGCACAAACGAACCAGGGACTAGAGGTCTGTGGGAAACCTTGGGAATTTATATTTTTGCTCTGCCTCCCATCTTTATTCTCTTTACCTGTTTCATTCTCTTCTTAGTCTGCAAACCAATACTGCTCTACTCCCTCCACTAGACAGAAAGTTGGGCCTGATATGGTAACAGACATCATGTATTATGGGATCAGGCACTGGAGAGACACCAGAACTTTTAAGGTCCCACTTGAATTGTAAGAGAATAAGATGGGTATCCACTCAGTACTCCACTTCCCAACCCTTCTCACCCCCAGTATACTGATGGGTAGGAGGGGAAGGATCACAGCCTAGGTAAATAATCACACCCTGTGGACAGAGGAAGGGGCAGTTATCAGAGAGGCAGGCTCAGTGTGAGCTGGGAGATATCATTACCAATCTCATCTGAAGAATTTTAAGTATCGAGAAACTGTCACATTCATGGTGACTGATACAAGTTTTCTAAAATTCTAATTTTCACTTGAAAGCTTAAATTTTAGCATTGGCAAAAAGTACTGTCAATTGCATGACTGTGGTGACAAGCCGACTTCATTCATTTTTGAGAATATGTCTGCCAAATAACCAAGTCTAAATAACCATAATTTGTCTGTCAGTTATTCTTTTAAGTAAAAATGTTCCATTTAAAAAAGAGAGAGAGAGAGAGAGAGAGGCTAGTTGGGCTCACAACTCAAGCAACCACACTCCTGAAGGCAACCATCATACTTTGGTACACAGTGCTTTATACATACTTCCTATTTCACCAGATAGAGTATTAAAAAATACATGTAATCAAGGGTCAATATTTAATACAAGTAATAATTTTTAAATGATCCATCAAGGGTGCTAAACAAAACTGTCTTCTTTTTCCCTCCACATGGTGGTTAAAAATATAATGACTACTAGCTGGTGTTCCTGCTAAGATGCCAGTTTTATCCTTTTTTTTTTTTTTTTACCATCAGTGCAAATGTCAATATAGTGAAGAAGGTAAATTATCTTTTTAGCGTTATTGTGAAAATTGTTTTGCTTTCTCATATTGCTGAAAGCGTCTCAGAGATATCCCCACTACCTCCAATAGCCAGGGATCTGTGGATCACACTTAGATAATAATATAAGTGTTATACACCAACCTGCTAAACGTACATTCATATTAGCTGAAATCATTGAGCAAGGGAATCTTATTCTTCTGGTACAGTATTTTCTGGGCAACAAGAAAATGTACTTCCATATTACATGGGACAATACCACATTTAAAAATTATAAACAAATTATAAGTTTTAGTAATCAATTTTGGGGAGAATTTTAAAAGACCAATAAAGCTGGTTAATAAAAACCACAGAAATGATAGAGTTCAACCTAACGTCCAGTGGAAGAGTATTTAAAACAATAAATACCATGATTTTAGTTTGATGGATTACTTTACAGGAACTGAGAAGTTCATGCATGGAACCATGTGATATGACAATTTCGCAAATCATAAAATTAAAAATTCAAGGAAGTGCTGGAAGTCCTAGCCACAGCAATCAGACAGGAAAAGGAGTAAAAGGCATCCAAATTGGTAAGGAAGAAGTCAAACTTTCACTGTTTGCAGATGACATGATACTATATATACAAAACTCTAAAGACCACCAAAAAACCACTAGAACTAATAAATGAATTCAGTAAGGTCACATGACACAAAATCAATGTAGAGAAATCCATTGCATTTCCATACACTAATAATGAAGCAGCAGAAAGAGAAATTAAAAAACCTTCCCATTTACAATTGCACCAAAAATAATAAAATGCCTAGGAATAAATTTAATCAAGGAAGCGAAAGAACTGTACTCTGAAATCTATAAAACAGTGATGAAAGAAATTGAAGTCGACACAAAGGGAAAAATATTCAATGCTCATGGATTGGAAGAACAAACATTGTTAAAATGTCCATACCACCCAAAGCAATCTATAGATTTTTAAAAGATTTTTATTTATTTTTTTAGAGAGAGAGAGAGCACATGTGCACAAGCAGGGGGAGGGACAGAAAGAGAGGGAGAGGCAGAGAATCTAGCAGACTCCATGTGTGCATGGAGCCTGATGCAGGCTTCGATCCCATGACCCTGAGATCATGACCTGAGTCAAAACCAAGAGTAGGACACTTAACTGACTAAGCCACCCAGGTGCCCTACAATCTATAGATTTAAGGCAATCCTTATCAAAATCCCAACAGCATTTTTCACAGAACTAGAACAAACAATCCTAAAATTTGTGTGGAACCACAAAAGACCCCAAATAGCCAAAGTAAACTTGAAAAAGAAAAAACAAAGCTGGAGGTATCACAATTCCTGATTTCAAGTTATACTACAAAGCTGTAGTAACCAAGACAGTATGGTACTGGCACAAAAATAGATATATAGATCAAGGGAACAGAATAGAAAGCCCAGAAATAAACCCATGATTATATGGTCAATTAATCTTTGACAAAGAAGGCAAGAATATCCAATGGGAAAAAGTCTCTTCAACAAATGGTGTTGGGAAAACTGGACAGCTACATGCAAAGAATCACCATACACAAAAATAAACTCAAAATGGATTAAGGACCTAAATGTAACACCTAGAACAGAAAACAGGCAATAATTTCTCTAATGTCAGCCATACAAACATTTTTCTAGATCTGTCTCCTGAGGCAAGGGAAACAAAAACAAAAATAAACTGTTAGGATTTCATCAAAATAAAAAGCTTCTGCACAAGGAAGGAAACAATCAGCAAAATGGAGAAGATATTTGCAAATGACATATCAGATAGAGGTTAGTATCCAAAATATATAAAGAACTGCAACTCACTACCTAAAAAAAAAAAAAATAATAATAATAATTCAGTTAAAAAATGGTCAGAAGACATGAACAGATATTTCTCCAAATAAGACATCCAGATGGCCAAAAGACACAGGAATACATGCTCAACATCACTCATCATCAGGGAAATGCAAATCAAAACCACAATGAGCTTCACACCTGTCAGAATGGCGAAAATAAAAAACACAAGAAACAAGTGTTGGTGAGGATGTAGAGAAAAAGGAACCCTTGTGCACTGTTGGTGGGAGTGCAAACTGGTGCAACCACAGTATGGAGGTTCCTCAAAAATTAAAAATAGGACTACTGTATTATCCAGCCATCACACAACTGAGTATTTACCCAAAGAATATAAAAACACTAATTCAAAAGGATATATGCACTCCTGTGTTTATTGTAGCATTATTTATAATAGCTAAATTACGGAAGCAGCCCAAGTGTCCACCGATAGATGAATAGGTAAAGAAGACGTAGCATATATAAAATGGAATATTACTCAGCCATAAAAAAGAGTGAAATCTTGCCATTTGCAACCACATGGATAGATCTAGACAGTATAATGCTAAAAAAATAAGTTAGTTAGAGGTAGACAAATACCATATGATTTCACTCATATGTGGAATTTAAGAAACAAAAGAAATGAACAAAGGGAAAAAAGAGACAAACCAAAAAACAGACTTTTAACTATAGAGAACAAACAGATGTTACCAAAGGGGAGGTGGGTGGGGGGCATGGTGAAATAGGTAAAGGGGATTAAGGGTACACTTATCTTGATGAGCACTTAATAATATATAGAATTGTTGAATCAGTATATTATACACCTGAAACAAATATAACACTGTATGTTAACTATACTGGAATTAAAATAAAATTAAAATAGAAATAATAAAAATAACTGTATAAATAATAAAACACATTATAACAATTTAATTATAACAAACATTTAAAAAATTCAAAGAAATCTTTGATGTTTAAGCTACCATAAACAGCCAGGGCTAAGGAAAGAGTGGTTTAATTTACTAGCTGTGTAACCTTAAGCAAATGTCCATGAAATTCTTGGGACTGTTTTCACAGTTTTGTTGTATTGTATGAGTAAATACATTTAAAGTGCTGAACACTATGTAACACATAGGAGATATCCAAAAATGTAATTTCTGTAAAAGTTTTAAGAGATAGGCATTATATAGCAGAGAAATCCCACTGCATATCTAAATAGATGGTTTTTACTATGCAGTCTAAAAGAATCACTAAAACAAATGTTACAGCTCATAAATCAAAAAGCATAATAAAATGTAATAATAATTGTTATTATAATAGTAATCTAAAATAGGGCAAAAAAGAAGGAAGAGGGGAACAATGAACTAATGGAACAAATAGAAAAGAACAAATGGGGTTAAATGTACAAGGATTGTAAAAGGCTAAAAAGAGATGTGATGTGCTAATATTAATCAAAAAAAGCCAGAGTGGCTATGTTAATATCAAATGAAGTAGATTTCAGAGCAAAAACAGTGACAGGGAGAAAGAAATTTATTTCACAAAGCTAAAGGAATCAGTTCATCAGAAGGATATGAAAATACTAAACTTTTGTGAATCTATTAACAGAATTTCAAAATATATTTGTAAAACTGATAAAACTACAAGGAAAAATAAATAAATCCACAACTATAGTTAGGGATTTCAATATCCATCTCTCCCCAATTGACTAAACGGGTAAATAAAAGGTAGATGACAGGTATATAGAATACTTGAACAACATAATCAACCACTGGACTTAACTGACATGTATAGAACATTCCATCCAATGACAGGGGATAGATGTTCTTTTCAAGTGCAGACACGTGAAACATTAATCAAGAGTGACAACATTCTGGACCACAAAGCAAATCTCAATACATTTAAAAGTATTCAAACTATACAATGTATGTTTGTTGGCACAGTGGTATTAAGTAGAAATAAATACCAAAAAGATCTATAGAAAATCTCCAAATGTTTAGGAAATTAAATAACACTTTTCTAAATAACTTACGATCAATGAAGGAATAAAATAGGAAATATAAAAGTATTTTGAACTGAATGAAATGAAAACACAGCATGTCAAAATTTGTAAGATGCTACTAAAGCCAGGCTTAGAGGGGAATTCATGCACTAACTGCCTATAATAGAAAAGAAGAGCAGTCTCAAATTAGTGAACTCAGTTCCCACACTAGGAAACTAGAAAATCAAGGGCAAATGAAACTCAAAGTAAGCAGAAGGGAAACAATAGGGAATTAAGTGGAAATCAATTGTCTTAGAAACAAAAATCAATAAAGAAAATCAATAAAATAAAAGCTGGCTTTTTGAGAGCAATAAAATTAACAAAGTTCTAGCCAGATTTATCAGGAAAAAATAAGAGAAAAAACAAATAATCAATATCAGGAATGAGAGAAGTGACACTAATAGAGTCTACAGATATTAAAAAGATAATTAAAGAATATTACAAACAATGTTATGTCAATAGATTTAACAATGTCGATTACATGCCTCAATTTTTTGAAGGACACAAACTGTGAAAGCTCTCTCAAGAAGAAATAGATAAGCTGAGTGGCCCTGTATTTATTAAAGGAATTAAGTTTTTCCAAGAAACTTTCAAAGGAAAAAAAAACCAGGCCCAGAGGGTTTTATTAGTGAATTTTATGAAACATGTAAGGAAGAAATAATGCAAATTTTATACAAGTTCTTCCAGAAAACTGAAAAGGATGTAATACTTCCCAACCCATTGTCGGAGGCCTCAAATTAATCTATAGATTAAATGGAATCTCAATCAAAATGCCAGCAGGGATTTTGTAGATACTAGCAAGCTGATTCTAAACCTCATATGGAAATGCAAAGGATCTCAAATAAGTCAAAACAACTTGGAAAAAGAATAAAGCTGTAGGACTAACAATCTGATTTCAAGACTTACTACAAAGCTGGAGTGTGGCCTTGGTGTAAAGACAATAGATCATGGAACAAAATAGAGAGCATCCAAGTCAAAATGACTTACAAATGCATGGGCTGATTCTCTACAAATGTGCAAAGGCAGTTCAGTGGAGAGAGAGTAGTCATTTCAATAAATGGTGCTGGAATAATGAGAATACCCATATAGAAATGATATGTCACACCATATACAAAATAAACTATAATGGATCAGAGACCAAATGTGAAACCTAAAAACTATTAAGCTTTTAGAAGAAAACATAGGAGAAAACCTCAGTGATCTTGGGTTAGGCAGACTTTCTAAATATGACACCAAAAATATGATTCATAAAATTAAAAAAAAAACCCTGATAAATAAACTGCATCCACATTTAAATCACTGTTCAGAGAATGAAGAGACAAAGCACAGACTGGGAGAAAATACTTGCAAATCAAATTATCTGGGAAAAGGCTGTATCCGGAGTATATGAAGAACTTTCAAAACATAATAAGAAGAAAACAAACAATTCAGTTTTTTAAAGGATCAAAAGACTTGAACAGATACATCACCAAAGAAGCTACACTGATGGCAAATGAGCACTGGCAAAGATGCTCAATATCTTTAATCATGAGGAAGATGGAAATCGAAACCTCAGTTAAGATACTACTACCTACTCATTACAATGATTAAAATTGAAAAGATGGGCTGCCACGATACACATACACTGGAATTGAACAATTACGTTAATTGGTGGTGGATGTGGGAGCCAGGTTTCTCACTATTTGAGTGGGAGGTTGCAAATAATCAAGGAGAAGTGGCTAGACTGATCTCCGAGGTAATGGTTTCGAGCTGGATACGTAAGTTTAAACTCAGGTTGAGCTTACTATAAATACATGATTACAGATAGAAATATTTATAGATGTGGATACATTCATGTGTTCCCATTTTCTTGCTCTGTCAGCAGAGAGATCCAGAAGCAAGAAGACTCAGTAACAATGAATAAAAGGAACCAGAGTTCTTTGAAGAAATGGCTGATTTTAGGACTAAGACAGGAAATACACAGGTAGCCTGGAGAATTCCGTGCTACCAGAAAGTAGGAAAGCACTCGTTCAAAAACACAGTCACTGGAGTGTGTCAAAGAAACACGGGGGCCAAGGAAAAGAGCTCGCATGGCTGAGGTAGAGTTTGTCAAGTCTCACAACTGTGAAGTTACTCTCTTCCCTCCTCTCCATACTGTTCTCTCTGGAAGAAAGTCACTCTGTGTAGCCTCAGCCTAAGGAGTGGGGGTTACGCTTCATCTCCTGGAGAAGGGAGTATCCACATAAGTTGTATACGTGTGTGTGTGTGTGTGTGTGTGTGTGTAAATATATATATAAATAAATATTTATTTATTCCCATAAATGAAGATATATTAGAATTCTTCTCTTTTTATTTATTCAATCATTTATTTACAACAGTATGGATTCGTGAATATTTATTTTATATTTTGTGTTATAACCTAATTCTACTTGGTTTTGTTGCTCACATGGTTCCAGCTTTGGCTGTTGGGACACTTCCGTACTTTCTGGTGCAACAAGGTGTTCCAGACTCATCTTGTGCTGTCCCTATCCTAACAATAGTGTCAGCCATTTCTACAAGGAACTTTGGTTTCTTTTAGTGGAGAAGAGTATTTAGAACCAAGGTCTGGGCACCAGGTATACTCACTGACACTGGCACGTCATGATCTCCAGGCCTCCGCCGTGGAGAGAGCCAGGATAGGTAAGAGAAAGGAGTTAATCGTGACACTTCCAATTCCAATCCGGCAATGCATGGTATGTTCTACTCTTTCCCTTCGCAGACCTGTAACCCACCAGTAGAAACCTGGATCCCATTATCCTCAGGATTTGTATCGTTTGCTCAAGCCTACAATGCATAAAAGATAGTTTCAAAATTGCTGGCCTCTTACTGCAATGGACTATAAGAGTGTAGCACTTAAAGATAATGAGTTCAGGATCTGTGACAGAGGCAGTGGAGGAAGGAAGTTAAGAGTTCAAATTTATCAGGACAAGTTATGCTGCCTATTCAAGCCTCAGTTTCCTCATGTATAAAATGGGAATAATGACGGTGCCTACCTCACTGAGTTGTTGTGAGGATTAAATGGGCCATGGCTATAATAATATTCAGTACATGGAAGCTAAATGTTGTTTTAGACACATTCTGGGAACACTCTTTAATATACTGTGTAGAGGGAAAGCAAGTAACAAAATAGGGGGAATCTTAAGGGCTAACTTGTGCCTACACATTATTTTCTAGACCAACTACCAAGGGAACTGTTAGCAGAGGGACAAAACTGAGACTTGCTACCTTGTTCCAGGCATTATTGTAAGCAGTGGGGACACAGCAGTCAAAAAAACCAATAAAAATCCTCTTCCTCACAAAACTTAACATTCTAGTAGGCATGTTTTTTTTTTAAAGATTTATTTATTTATTTGAGAGAGTGAGAATGAGAGAGAGCACATGAGAGGGGGGAGGGTCAGAGGGAGAAGCAGGCTCCTCGCCGAGCAGGGAGCCCGATGCGGGACTCGATCCCAGGACTCCAGGATCATGACCTGAGCCGAAGGCAGTCGCTTAACCAACTGAGCCACCCAGGCGCCCTAGTAGGCATGTTTTTATATCCACTGCTGTTTAATAAACTATCCCAAAACATGGTGTCATCAAATACAACTTTTTATTTCCTGAGTCAGGAATTCAGGGCCCAGCTTGGCAGCTCTGTTCCAGATAGTGTTGTAGAGGGCATTCACTTGGCTCCATTCAGCTGATAGCTATGATAGGCTGGGAAGGTCAAGAAGGCTTTATTTACATGCCTGGAGCCTTGGTATTACCCATATGTGGCCTCGCAGCACTTGGCTAGCTTGAGCTTCCTTTGGGCTTGCTGGTCTGTGGGTAGCTGATCTTCTTACTTGTCTGTTGGTTCCAAAAGGAAGCACTCCAGACATCAAAAGCAGAAGCCCAGACCGGAGTGAGAGGAAACAGACTCCATTTCTTGATGGGGGAGTGGCAATGTCACCTCAGAAAAGAGCATGTGGGATGGCAGCTAATGTTGTAGTCATCTTTGGAAACAATCTACCTCTGAGAGAAGATAACAAAGATAAATCAGTGAAAATAAATAATAGGAGAGAACTAAAGCAGGGAAGGGTGTAGTATGAATTGCAATCAGGATTCATTGAGAAAGTTATGTTTACATTAAAACTTGAAGGAAATAGAGGAAACTGGGGGAAGAACATTCCAGGCAGAGGAAACAAGTGCAAAGGCCCCAAAGAGGAATATGCTTTGCATATTCAAGACAGCAAAAAGGCTGATTTGTCTGAAGCAGAGGGATGAGGGGTCCCAAGACTGGGAGGAGATAAAATCAGAGAGGTAAGGGGTCAGCAGTTCATATAGAGCCTTGTAGGCCATTGTAAGAAGTTTGGCTTTTACTCTGAATTAAATGGAGAGCCTTGGTGGTTCCTGAGTAGGGAAGAAATACACATTGTATGTTAAATTGCCTTTTCACAGGATCCCTCTTTCCACTAGACTGAGCACACACAATAGGAAGCTAAAAGAAGTAGGGAGACCAGTTAGAAGATGATTGTAATAATTCAGACAAGAGATAATGGTGGCTTGAATGAGGGTAGAAGCAACAGAGAGGTGATAAGTGGTTGGATTCTGGACGTATTTTGGACCTACATCCAACAAGATTTACTGATGACTTGGACATGGAGTAGGGAGGAGCTAGAGAAGCCAAGGATGATCTCAAGGTTCTTGACCCTCTCACCTAGGAGGATGGAGTTGGTATCCTCCAGATGAACTGAGAAGATCAGGACCAGGAGACAAGAGTAGAAGGTCATGTTAAGTTTGGAATGATTATTGAGCTTCCCAGTGTAGCTATTTAATAAGAAGTGGGAGATGTAATTGATACATGCACCCACTTTTATATACGTAAGAAATTTTTGGAAATATACATCAAAACAGTTAACAGCAGTTACCTCTGGATAATGGGAATCTTCATAAATGGCACTGGGATATAAAAGGAGAGACTAATCCATGTCTTTTGTTTGTTTTTAAATTTAATACCCTTCTGTACCATGTATTACATGAATGTATGTATGTGTTACTGTGTCCTGTATTACTTTTGTAACTAGAAAATCATATACAATTTGTGTGGTTGGTGAAATGAATCAAGTCATCACAAATAAATCTTATCAGAAAAGCCCACATTGGACCAGGGTCTTGGCAATGTCCTTTCAAGCTCTGACACTGATTTCTATGACTGGGAATTAACTGCTAATTCTTACCTTCTCTTCCTTCTCAGAGCTCTGTGAAATTTGGTGTGTAAACAGCCTCTCTAATTCACTTGCCTAATCTTGAAAACAGCACCAAGAGCTCTCAGCACTTACCTACCTCACAGGAAATTTGAGGTTGGATGAGATAAGGTGTTCAAATACTTTGAGTTACCACAAAGACAGGTGCTCATGGAGGCAGGTTATCATGAGTCCTGGAATATTAAGACATAGTAAAAAGAAGCTGTTTCTGCCTTTTGATCACACAGGCATTTTGATACTCTTGAACTACTACTCTTCATTTAGTCTGACGTAGAACGAGTATTTCTCCCCAAACAGTATTCATTTTAGCATTTTGTTCATGCCTTCTGTCAAACAAGATTTCCGCAGCCTTTGATTTTTATCAAGATTTACTTGACTTTATTCTTCAAAGCATTTAATTCAAAGTTCACTCTATCAGTGGGTGGATTAGTTGAGTAACTGAAATATCAGTGTTGAATGTCATAAGAGTTTGTTAAATTATTTCTCTTCACAAGAGATATACTTACCAAAGTCATGTACTAATGAACAATGAAGTGACTGTCTAAATAGTAGACATTGTTAAAAGAACTTACTGGTACACAGTGAATGAAAAATAATAAACAGTGACAGCTCTAACAAACGTTCATTCAATGCCCCTAAGTATTCTTCTGAGACCATTATGTGTCAGGTACTGTATTAGGTGCTAATGAATACAAGAAGAAAACACATGTCTTTTCCCTCATGAAGCTTATATTCTGCCAGAGAAATGCCACATTGTGTTTTAAGTTTGGCATCACCATTTTAATGAAGTTTTTGAGATGCTATGTGAAGAGGAAATTGGAGGTTACAGGCTGTACCCGTTTCTGGAAATTATGTAGTTGATTACTATTATTTTGAAAAAAACCACCTTTAGTCCCACAAAGGTAAGGAGAAACCCAGAAAATCACCACCAAGCAGAATCACAAAGTACAGTCAGTGGAAAAAGTTGCAAGTCTCAGGAAAGATAAGCCATCTTTATATGTAAGACCTTTCTTAAAACTAGAACTTACAAGAAATTAGGCTGAATGTTCTAAAAACACTGTAAGATTAAAAAAAAAAAAAAAACACCCAAACAAAAACTTATGTCAAATACAGGCTAGAAGTTCACAGATATTATGGACTCCTGGGAGTGGCTTCTGTCTCTGAAAGGTGGTTGAATTAGACTGCCTTTGAGATTCCTTCCTAGCTTGAAGGAACCTAAATAAGTACAATTGTGAAGTTATGTTTTCTCTAGAGAAAGATTTCTCAATAGCCAAATACACCCAAGATGCTGATTCTATTTATATTTTATAATTATTTAACAATGATCTCAAACCAGAGATGGAGCTAAAGAAAACAAACAGGGCTTGTTAATTACTGAAGAGAGTTAAATAAAAGTATAGATTTTACCAGATTTTTTTTTTTTTGCCTTAAGTTCATTAGAAATCTTACCATTTGCGGGCCAAACGTCTGTCAAATTTCATTGGTAAACCACCAAACTGGTCAACGATCAGTCCAGGGTCCCCTGCCACCACCAGCATCCCCAACTCCCCAGAAACCTTGCTAACGTCTTTCCCCTAGCTTTTGCCTCCCTGTTCTAACTAATTTTCCACCCACATTTCAGATTTCAGTGCCAACTTCAGATGACTCTTGTTTCATCTTAAAATTTAGTTTACCATTCCTCGCTTCTATAATTATTCTTTAAAAAGGCCTCCATAGTAAAAATAAAAACTCACATTTTTGATTGGCAGCTTCTCCAAGTTGACTGGCACTTAGGTGCACATCCTAAGCCAATGAGCATTTGATTGCAACAGTTCCCCTGGCTCTGATTCAAAAAGGGCTCCTCTGGCAAAGCCATTGTCTCACTTTCGAATGGTGTCCTTCAGGAAGAGCCCAGGTTAACCGAACATCGGAATTCATGTTAATACAGTTACCGCAGGACTACTGGCTCCTCACCTTGCAGCCACCCCAAGCTGGGTTGTCTTCCAAGCAGTCTATTAGATGTTTCTTGTGCTTTGAACAACTTCAGGCGTTGGGACGGTAAGAATAGCCTTAGCAGCTAACATTTACTGGACACGTACTATTTCCTTGGAACTTTGCAGATAGCTTTATGTGTAGTTTCTCACTGAATCTTTGCAATGACCCTCTGAAGAAGGTCCTATCATTACCCTTTTACAAGGTCTGTGGCTTAGCAGCCTTACGCTGACTGGCTTAAGGCCAGTGGGTGAAGGCAGCACCTTTCCCTGGGACTCAGCCCTCCGCTGGTTTCCTTCAGCACTGCGCTGGCCAGACTGTGGAGTGGGATTCCCTGTGGGAGGGAGCCGGGCCATCACGCCTTCGCTTTCTCTTCTCCATGCCTGCCTCCCCTTCTAGGAGAGCTCATTCTCACCTTTTCTTGACTTGTACATGTGTATCTTGTCCTTGTTTTGTTTCACTTGGAGAAATCGTCTATAATTCAGCTAAAACTTCTACTTGATGCATGTAGATAGTGTGAAGTTCCAAAAAGAGATACCTTCTATGTATCTCAGTAAAGTTTTGTTAAAGAAGGACAAGTTAAGTGAGCGATTTACTAGAAACAGGATTGATGAAGGAACATTATCTTGATTTGAGGGGGACAAATACGGAGACTTTATAGCCATGGAGGAACAGAGCACACAGTGAACCTGTTGGCGTCCTTCTGTCTCTTCACTGGAATGGGAGTTGGCACAACAGGGAATGTGGCTATCAGCCCGTGAGGAAAGGACATGTGTCGTTTAATGAGATATGTTCTCTCCTTAATTCATGGTCCCAGGAATCCGTTCAGGGCTCATTTAAGCCCTTGGGAGACATGGAAGATTTGGGTGTCCCCTTCCCTCCACCTTATAGAATTCAAAAACAGGAGTACAATAAAACCCATTAAATTTAATCTTATATGGGTGCTGGAATTAATATAGTTTCTTTTCTTCTTATTGAAAAATCTGCCTCTCTCTCTCTCACTCTCTCTCACGCACGTGTGTGTGTGTGTGTGTATGTGTGTGTGTGTGGGGGGGTGTTGTTGGATGGAGATTTGCTTAGTTTTGTAAACTGAGTAATCCAGTACTGAGCAGTCCAAATGGAAGTTTCTAGAAGGTCCCAACGAACTGCAAAAAGGAGAAAGAGGAGTTAGTCTAAAGCTCATCAGTTTCTAAATTGAATGTCTAGCAGCACCTCACTAAGACTCAAGGAATGCATTAGACTAATGGTTTCCAAATCGCTGTGGGAAAGCCCACGGTCCTAGAGAGCAGCTTCTGGAATGGCAAGAGTGGGATCGGCAGGCAACAGGATGGGGAGGCCATGCGCTCCTTACTCCCTTTCCACTCCAGAGTAGTTGCACCGAGACCTGTTTTATTATTGAAAGACCCACATAAGATTTTGCTTGGAAATGGGGTCCTGCTGCTGCAACAAAAGCATAGAATTGTGTACTTGTCATTTTAATGCTGGTTACTGATCAGAAAAGTACTTGTGTTTTTTTCTGGCACTGGAACTAAACCCCATGAATCAATTCAAGTAATCTATAATCTCCTTGAGGACGGAGACTAGCCTTCATCCTCATCTTCCCCTGACCGGGCAGCTAGCAGAGCCCTACATATGATGGGAACTACTAAAGTGCTGGCTGAATGCATGTCGTGTTTTCCCCATTACATTAATAATACAAGTCACCTGCTACTTCCCAGGAAGTTCACGGCAGAAAATTAAACAACAGAGTATTTTCACTGGTGTTGATCAGGCCTGTGGTACATTTAGCCCGACACTTTCTGGGCTCTCCATTTGAAGCATTTTATTTTAGTAATTGATTTGGGTTGAAATCAGTCTAAAGTGGCATCATATCTCTGCATTTTTATTGAGTTTCATTTCTTGGGATGCTTTGCTGCATGAAATAGCAAAGGTATGGAAGTATCCTGGGCACACCATTCTAATTTCCTGAAGAAACTTTGAATGACTCATTTGGGGATGATGTCAGCATTGCTCTCATAATTGACTATTTAAAAAGCACTTTTGGTATCACAAATTACGAAAAAAAAAGTACAGTTGCATTTTCCACAGAGGGAGGCAGGAATCATGAACTCCATTCACAGGGCTTGGTATGGATGGACGTATGAGGTTTGCCCTGGGCCCGTGAATGTTTCCTCCCTTCAATCTGTTCATGGCTCTGGGTCCCTCTTCACAACCCTTCAGGCCTCTCCTTCCTCTTGCCTACTGAAAAGAGAATTTGATAAATTCAATCATGCTCAGATGTCGCAGGGGGAAGCAATTTAATGTGTCACCCTCTGTTTGTAAAAAGGCTGGTAGGTAAGAAGAATCAAGTCAATGGTGTCACGTTAGTGACCTGGATACATGTGAAAAGTTATTTCTCTTCTTAATTTTTTTTTTTTTTAATCAAGCCAGGGAAGGCTTGATCCTCTCAGCACCTTTGTATTGACAAAGCAAGACTCAAAACTAGCCCCTGCCGTCCATGGACTTCCCAGGTAGCGGTGGCGTGTACAGGCTACTGTTTTTCTTCTTCTAGAGACATGGCGAGCGTGCTCCCCCAATTCCAACTGTCACCACTCCAGCCCTCCTGCTCTAAAGACAGTAGTAGGTCACAGGTTATCTGGATGCGCTCAGCCCACATGGCAGAGTTCTTCAGAAACTAAACGAAAGGCAAATATTTCAGTTCATCTGACATTCAAGGCAGTTCATCCAACCCTATGCTTCATTCACCTTATTTCTCACTAATCCCCAGCCATGTGCAATTAAACCATTTCAGGCCCTCGGCATACCCTATATTTTCACGCTTTTTAAGGCCATATATTGCTAGGGAAACAAACCCCCCCAAAAGTTACTGGTTAAAACAAGAAGCATTTGTTATCTTACTATAAGTTTTTGTGGGTCAAGAATTTAGGAAGCACTTATTCAAGGCGAGGGGAATGAGGCTCCACCTTTGAAGAGAAGTGTCAAAGAATCTGTAGATGTATTTTAAACCACCATAATGCTCCTGCCTTACCATTTGTTCTGTTCCCTCTGCTCAGAATGCCCTTCCAAATAGGCATGGCCCCAAAGGACATGACTTAATAGTTAGCAGCATCCTGGTCTCTTCCCAACAGATCTGAGTGGCACCCCAAACCCCAGGCATGGCGATCAAAACTGTCTCCAGATATGGTCAAATGTTCCATGGTGAACACAAATCACCCCTGGTTTGGAACCACAGTTCTAGATGTTAAAAGTTCAGTGATTTATTTTTGTAACCCCGAAACCCCGATACTAAACAGCTTTAATATGCTGTTGTATTCACTACTCTAAAAGACTGTTCTAACAATCTAGAATGTGACTTTATTCTTTCAACTTTATGTTGCTGAGGACTCTGATTTGTCCTGTCAACTGTTCCCGGGCTTCCTTCACTCCTGACTCCAATAGCCTTTCAATAAATTCCCCTACCCACTCCCTTCTTTTTCAAGGTCTGGCTCAAATACCATTTCTTCCAGTTCTCCCTGATTTCCTTAGATGGAAGTTATCTTTTCTTCCCCTTCATATTTCTATTATAATGCTTTCCACAGCTTGGTAGTCGATTCAAGTTTACACATACCCAAAGCAGGTCCCTCCTGAATGCCTCCTGGGGCCAAGCATCATGCCCAGAATAGTATATGCTGGATCTTATTGTGAATGAAATGGATTTTCATTTGGGGCTCCAATACAAAGGGATATACCCAGGGACCACATCACTAGGGGAAAAGTTTGGAAGCTAGTCTGGCAAAACTTGCCCTTAATGCTTTTTTGCTCTTTCACATTTATTAGAGGCTGGGAGTACAATGAGGAAGTTGAGCACTCACTTTGGATCATGAATGATGATGTTCAAATCCTGTCTCACTCCCCGTGAGACTTTAGGCAAGTTACTTAATTGTTCTGTGCCTTAAATCGCTCATTTGTAAAATGGTGATTGTTATGATACCACCCTGAGGGGATAAAACGAGGCAGATCAACTTGGAGCTGCTCTAGCTGAATTAGGAGAGGGAGAACCAGAGGCTATTTACTTGGCATCACTCTCGCTGGGTCTACCTCAAAGGTTATCAACTCAAGAGCCTAGGGCTCTCTGGATTAGTTTGAGATAAATACCAACAGCCATTCCAGCGGTTTTACTGATAGGAAAGTTGAACAGATGAATAAATAGCTTGCGCAGGCAACATGGCTAGTTAATGGTAAGCCAAGGACTAGAAAATCCAATTCTCCCAACTCATAAACTGAATACTCCTTCCACTAACTCTGCCAACTCTATTGCTGATGTCAACTATTCCTATTTCAGTTTGTCTTATTTTCCTGAACTGGCATTCAAGGTCCTGCATGTGGTCCAACATACCCTACCTTTCCCCTATTGCCAATTTTACTTTAGCCATGCCAATCTTCACCATGTTCTATGGATTCTTACCTTAAAAATAGGTTCACTGCCTTATCTAATCCATTCTTTTCCACAACTTTCATGACTACATTCCCCCCTTAAATTTGAATGCTGTAAAATTAAACTCCTCCGGGAACCTACTGGATAAACTGATTTCTATTTTACTTATTTCTCCTAGATTTGAAAAATCTTCCTATTACGACTTGCTCTCACATTGTCCCAAGATACTCATAGTATATAATTTTGCATTGCTTAACTCATTTTAGTAGCGAAAAGATACAAGGCATTTTGCACTTGTTGAAAATTGCTTTGTAAAAGTTCTCATGTCTCTGTCTGATTGCTCATAACTCTTAAAATTAGGTGTTTGTGTTATACTGAATACTCTTTTATATCGCCTATCGTTGTTTTATGTATTATCTTTTCAACTAATTTCTCAGGTACACTGGTGGTAGATAGGGATTGTTTTAAATGTCTGTGTACAGATATATTGCTGTTAGATATGCAGAATGCAAATTCAAGCAGTAATTCACTTCAATATTCTCTAATATGGTTGATCCTACAAACTCTTACATGAACTTCTCAAAAATAAGTATTCTTTTTAATTTTGCAAACCCCAGTGGTGCCTAACATAGGGTTCTAATATAGGGACAATAAGTATTTGGACTCATTTTTAGATATCTCTTAAAGTCCAATATTTTCACATGAAGTGAAAAAAAATGGGGCTGGGTTAAAATTCTTTTAAGAATATATGTATGTATGTGTATATATTAGCTAGATCTTCTCATTCCTTTCTTTATACCTTTGTTACAATTTTATATGTCACACTATAGAGACAAGGTAAGAACTTATATGCCAGGCCCTGGGCTTTATGTTTGTTACCTGCATTATCTTAATAATCATGGCTATCCTATGAGGTAAATACTATTTTTACCTTAAAGATTAGAAAAACCAAAACCCCAAATTTAGATAATGTTAAAAAAAAGTCTCAAATTACACAGCAAGGTCGCACAGAGCTACAACTAAATCCAGGTCTGATTCCAGAATCTACACTCCTAACTACCATGCAATGTGACCCCAGGCAATTCTTCTGTGTTTGCTTAGTGGGCTACTGAGTTAATTCATATGCTTAGCACAATGCCCTACACATATTTACCCAATGCTATTCCACCATCAGCATTTCACTGTGACAGGATTAAAAGGTCAATAAGACATGCTCCCTGTCTTTGAAAAAAAACCTAATTTGTGATAGGTAGAATTCTAAAATGCACCCCAAGATGTCCTGCCCTATGAATATATCATGCCCGTGATCATATTATATGCAAAAGAGATTTTTCCAGATGTAATTAAGGTTACTAATCAGTGGATCTTGAACTAATGAAAAGGGAAATTATCCTGGTGGGCTACATCTACTCACATAACTCCTTTAAAAGTATTTTTCCCCAGCTGGTAGTGGATGGAAAAGTCAGACAGATTTGAATTAGATAGATTCAACTCCTCCATGAGGGGGATTCAATTCAGCAGACTTAATGAGTTGTTGCTATCTTCGAAGAGGGGGCCGTGTGCCAAAACTGGAGCGTGACCTCCAGTTGCTGAGAGTGACCCCTGGTCAATCCACAAGCACTAGGAACTGAATTCTGCCAACAGCTGAATAACACGTAAGCCTAGAAGTGGATTTTCCCCAGAGGCTCCATATTAGAGAGCCCAGGCTGTCCGGCACCTTCGTGTCGGTCTTGTGGGATCCCAAGCTGAGAATCCACTGGAGCCCATGCAGAATTGTGATCTAAAGAAATGTGAGATAATAAATGTTTGTTGTTTTAAGTTGGTAAGTTTACTGTAATTTGTTATACAGGGGACAAATTCACAAAACTAATATGTAAGGGAACACAAAACTATGAACAAGGACTTGGGTTGTAGAGGTAGGAATAAAACACAAAGAAAGGAGTAATTATCCTGGTGGAGAGGTTGAAGAGGGCATGAAGTCTTGAGGAATTTAGAGGTGCTACCATTTTGAAGAACAAATAAAATTTGCTGGCTGTGGGCTGAGGGAAGAGTGCATGAAGAAGAGAGGGAGGAGAGATGTTCTAGGCAGAGAGGATAGCATAAGAAAATGATGAGCAAGCAGAAACTTGTTGCGGCAACGTCCAAATGCTGAGAGCAGCAAGAGAAATGCGCCCAGTAGGGCGTGGCAGGTTGGAAGGGGGCTATGACTGACGCTTTCCGCCAGCTGTGGAGAGGCCTGGACTTTTATCCTGCCAGCACTGGCAGCACTTACAAAAGAGTCCTTTAAAACTAATTGAAAATATCTGGATTGAAGACTTGATGGAGTATATGTATGTGTCTACAATTTTATAGTATATATATATATAAACACATGTTTTAATGTTTGAGGGAAGTGGATAGATAACTCTTCTTAATACTTTTTCTCCTCTTTAATATAAAACGAAAATTACCACAACTAAGTAAATTAAGATGTTTATTAAGATGGCTAAATTCAACAAAAATGTATCTACTCACAAAAACAGAAAGAAAATGGTTTTTGAGTAAACAAACATAAAAATACAACACTTAGAAAAGTACCCATTTTCAACAAAACCATCTATTTAAAAGACATTTTTTTGAGTATAGTTGACACACAGTGTTAATTAGTTTCTGGTGTACAACATAGTGACTCGACAGACAAGTCTATAGGTTATGCTGTGCTCACCACAAGTGTAGCCACCGTTTGTCCCCATACACTATGGCAATACCATTGACTATATTCCCTGTGCTGGGCCTTTTATATCCATGCCTTATTCATTCCATAACTGGACACCTGTATCTCCCACTCTGCTTACCCATTTTGTCCATCCCCCCTGGCCCTCTCTCCATTGGCAACCATCAGTTTGTCTTCTGTATTTACAGGTCTGATTCTGTTTTCTGTTTGAAACATTTTATTTGAATATCTTGAAACATGTTTATGACATGGCATAATTATGTATATACAAGATCTTTTCAATCTCTCCTTCAGTAGTACATTAAGAGATTACCTTGTCTCTGAAAGCAAACTGCTGTGATTTAAAACACAATTTTCAGTAAGATTTGGAATGATTTTGCCTAGTTTTCTAATTATCAAACATGCTAGGACTGGTATTTTTCCTATATTCAGATAAACAAAAATATTTATGTAATAATCTCCTCAGAGAATGGGAAGCTTTTTAAAAAAAAAAGAAATGTTAAATATTTCTGGTCATGTTTCAGATTCAGAAGTAAAATGTTGAAATAATATAATTGAGCCAGGATAGCTCATTTCTCTCCCCCCTCCCCTGAGGAGCTCCATGGGAATAAATTAAGCAGGGAGGGAGGTACATTAGAATAAGGAGTCTCCTTGTGGCTAACAGCAACTGAGTAGCCTAGGTCGCTAATTTATTATCAGAGTGACTTAAGCTCTGGGCAAATTCTATATCAGTAACCTAAAACTAAGTTTATATCAGTGAATTTTTAAAAGAGTATACTATAAGAAAGATTATATGTAAACATTTTAATGATTATTAGTTATAGCAAGGTTATCAAATATTAGTCATAATAATTAGCAGCAGCTTTGGGTATGTCTTTCTCTGATTGAGCTGATTTCACAACAGTTTACTTCTATCAGTCTAGCACAGAAGGGGGTACCTAAAGAAAAAGCTAGCAAATGTCTTCATGAATCAGTTCCTTTAATGTATAGAAATTTTAATCACATGACATTGGCTTCCTTACCAATCTTTAAAAAATACTTTAAAAAATACATACCCATAATAGAATACTTTTTTTTTTTTTAAGAGTGCCAGCAGAGTCGGGGGGAGGGGTAGAGGGAGAGGGAGAATCTCAAGCAGGCACCATGCCCAGCATGGAGCCTGACGTGGGGCTCTATCTCAGGACCTTTGCAATCATGACTGGAGCCAAAATCAGGAGTTGTACCCTTAGCCACCTGAGCCACCCAGGTGCCCCATGAATATGTTTTAATCCATATGCTTGACCTACATTTAATTAAAAAATAAAAATTACAAACAATGCCAATTACGCAAGCATGTTATAAAAAATAACACCCCCTAGCGTATTTTCAAATGAAATCTTGTCTTTTTAAAATTCAAAGGTAACACCTTTTCTAGTGTTAACTAAAAATATGCATGATCCAAAATAAACTGTTTTTTCATAGAACTATTATTAGCAGTGAAGCAGTTACATTTAAACATGTAAACATTTAAAAATAGTGATGCCTTTGAAATGTAAGGGCACAAAGTCAACTCTGTCTACTTTATAGTTTAAGACTAACAGAACACTATCCAAATGATCATCAGTTAAAGTTTAATTACTGTTCAATAATTCACTCTTTAAAAGGACAAGGGCTTTGATAAATTCTGACCACAGGGACAGACATTTTCCCTGCCAAAGCACTATCTTCTTGTTCCTGGTACAGCGTTCTGTCTGTATCTAATACAGTTGTTCCTCATTCATGGTAACACAGGTGATTACATTCAAATGGCATTTACCATAAATTGAGCCAAACTGCCCTATAATTTCATTTTGGACTGAATTAATTAACTTCTCAGTAGGTGACTGAGGTGCTGAACACAAGCCTAAGGAAATACTTGACTGCTTAACCTACCTTATTATGAATCATCTCTAACACAAGGCAGCTTCCATTTTTAATAAACAGGACCAGAAAAATTTACTTAGTAGGATCTCAAACGGTAAAGATAAGGCATTTATAATAAATGAAATTAGTTTTCCACATACATGCACATCCATTTAAAAGAAGTCAGGGGGCACTGCAGACAGTTAAGGAGGATTTAACCAAACTCCCCAAGAGTTGGCACGCTTGATATTCTGAAAGACTGTGTTTACCTTAGGAGGTATGTGTTTATAATAACAAAATGCCGTCTTTGTCCTTGGCGAGATGTTTAAATAAAAAACTCACCACTTTGTAGCAAGTAAAAATAATACTATCTTAATGCTTTTGTAAGTAATTTATGTCCCAGAGCTTGAAATGTAAATGTAATTTTCTAAGACATTATCTTCAGATCATCAGAATTATCATAATATCATAAAATATCTATTCTTTCGGTTTCTCTAATTATAATATTATTATCAAGATCTGACAGCTAACTCTTTGTTTTCAAGTTTATAGTTTTCATATATCAAGAAACAAATTAAAAGGACAAAAAAGGAATGTGAAAAGGCAGCTCATAAAAAGCTGAAACGTCTTTTATTACATGACATATTTTTATCTGTCATAAACTTCCGGTTTAGGAAATGAGAAAACAAATACTTCTTTTGACGAACTCCTTGACAAAGTGTTTAAGTATTTTTAGATTTTTTTTAACTGTGGAAGGAAGGAAGGAAGGAAGGGAGTAAGAAGGAAAGAAGGAAGGGAGGGAGCCCCGACTTTGTATTATACCTTTTGGGGGAAGTGAACTAACATTTAATGAACACTACGCTAAAGGAAGTGAAGCTGAAGCCTTCAGCCTGATCCCAAAGTCTCTGTAGCATACAGCTAGATGGGCCCCCAGAAATAGCCTGAGTAACTGTGGTCCTTGGTCAGGCTTCACATAAATATTTCTAGGAGGAAGGGCCTCAGCCTTGTTTTCAAAGTATCCCACTGAGGGCACAACTGCTAGGTAGTTTCTCTATGAATAAATTCTCTTTCCAGTACACCTTAAATCCTTCTTGATATAATATGCATGAGGAAATGACAAGAATATAATTTGGAAGTTTTAACACTGGTTGTTACAAGGAAGGCTTCGACTAAAAAAAAAAATTGCTTAGATACCAGTTTCAGAAACAATTTTGCCTGCAACATCTTCTAGTTCAATAATTTAGTGGCAATGACAGCCACAAACACTGTCAGAAACAGCAGTGAGGTTCAAAAAATAAACAAAAATTTAAACAATAATATCCTGTAGATTTTTAATACGTCATTTACTGAATTGGCAACCACAACAGAATTTATGAGAGCCTTCTTGTTAGAAAAACAAATTAATCCTACCTTTGCAGGTTTTCATGCATGTGATTGTCTCTACAATTCTCTAAGGCAGGCACATGGGGCTTCCTTCTCACCAAATACTATGTCTATCCTGGTGTCGCAGGTCACAAGAGACCTTTTGTGTCATTACTCCCTGGAGTTGCAATTCTTACTAGGAGTCCCCCGCAAACACGAAAGTAACCTGGCAGTTACATCATTCCATATAAATGAAGAAAGACTGCTATCTAAAAATAATGAAAGCCTCCATTTAAATTAATGTTACTTTTCTGTCAAGTGTTCATTTTACTTTGTAATAATGTAGTTCTGATCCAAATAGAGTTCTCGTGAGCTTTAAAAAGATCTCTAGAGATTAAACACAGGGCAGTAATTTAATTCTTATATTTTTATTTCTTGCAATGACATTTAGGGTTCAGTGTGAAGTCAGATTTTTTGTGCCATTGCTGACACCTTATGGAAACTGTTTTATTTGGAAATTCTGATTTGGTTTTTAAAACTGTTCAGCTCTTGTTTACAAGAAGCATTATTATTTAAAAAATGGATTTTTGTTCCTTTAAGGATTCATCCTCTTGCTATTAATTCCTCACTTGATTTCATAATCCTGTTTGGGTCACTATGATTAGTTGCTATGGAAATTACCTCCTATGGAAATGATTCCGATGTCATTGTTGTAAGAATATGACTTTTAATGAATAATATCAATAGCAGACATCAACCCTTACTAGAAAAAGGAAATTTAATTAAAATGTTTTAAAAGGATTAATTCTGAAAATTATTATCATGGCCAACTTTTCTGATATTTTTGAATTGGCCATCTGCTTTTTAAATAAGTATTAAATGAACTTTAAGGTGTTAATCAGCTACTCACTTCCCCAAATTCCAATGTCACAATGGAAATTAGCACCATGCATAGAAAAATGGAAATAAAGAACATTTCATTTACCTTTTCTCTAAACTAATAAATGTTATGCTTCACTTATGAGAGTTAATGTCAACAGGATTTCAGGGCTCATCAAGGAAACAACTCTGAATAGCACATTATAAATTCCCTTTAAAGATGAAGAATTTAATATTCCAAGATTCATCTCAGGAATTTGAAAGGTCAGTGAGTTAACTAGTGTGTTAAACAACAGATGAGAGCCAGTGAACCATTAGATGAGAATTCCAGAATGCTAAGAAGAAATTTTCTTGGGTGGATTCTATAATTTGTGGTTTGAATAAAACTTTAGAAACATTCCATTACTATTAAAATTCTCACAATGAGAATATGGCTCATATTTAACACATTTTAAATTACTAGACAGTCTCTCCCCAAAGAAATTTTAATGCCTTCTTCTGCCCTAGTGCTTGCTCACTGCTGGCACTAATTTAGGAATTAACCCTTCCAACAATTAGGATATTGTCTAGAAACTGCCTTTTACACTCTACCAGGGAAATCACTTATATTCTGAAGATCAGAAGTAAAAGAGAAATCCATTTCTTCATTATAAAGCATTTTTAATACCTAATAGCTTATTAATTATTGACGTAAATCACTATATTTACCAACATAATTACATATTACCATATCTCTAGTGCTTCTGAATTAAGCCTAACAGTTATAGATTTTATTAAATGCTTTATACATTAAGGTTTTCTATACTTGTGCCTGCAACCATGATCTAGGGTCCAAAATGTCTTTGATAGATTTCTGCCTTGGAGCTGGCACTGGCTTGGCTTCAAAATTGGTTTTAGTGTCTGTGTGTTCACCATCATTTAAATGATTTTTCCTGGCAGGAAGAAGTTTTCGAGGAGCAGCCATTGGTTTCTGGAAGTGATGCATTAGGGTTGATAATTTGGTATCCAAAGGCGAGGTCCAAGACACACTTATTTTCTCCCAGTTGTCCTTAACCAATTGATCTGTGTTGCTCTGGGTTTTTAAGCTGAGTGGAGCTTTATCAGAAGGAGGAAGGGGAGCGTGTCTTTTTTTCCCTTTCCCATCATGTAACTGCTTGCTTGCAGGAGATAATACCTTTTTCTGGATAACCACTTGATGATTACCATCAAAGAGGCTGGCCCAAAGAGGTGGTGAGGATTCTTCATGCTGACCAATAAGAAACTGTCCATTTGTCTCTTCAAGTTTTTTTTGTATTGCATCAGTTAAACTTTCAAGTTTTACAGGTGAATCAATGCCTATAATAATTTTGAGAAAAAATATATGGGGGAAAATTAAAAAATTGTGTACATTTTGAGTTATTGTTTTCTAAACCAGTATCTGTAACAGTCATCAAAAACACATTGGATAAGCAAGTGGTTTTGGTTTAAAAATAACCCTACCAACAGAACCAAAAAATAAGATCATTCACTATGCACTGCACACACAAATATGTTCCAAAATAAATGAGTAAAAGCCAGTTTTCAAAGGAGTGGAGTTACATCAGGTTTTTCAATCCTACAGATTAAATATTTATTAAATAACTTTTCTTGGATTTAAAATCTATTCTGACTTCTAGGTAAGAGTGGATTCCCTTTTTATAAAAGCCTGATATGTAAACTTGGACAAGTATAACTGGATTAGCATCCTTTCCTGTAGACTAGCAAAGTCTCTCTTAATAGGGGAAAATTCCAAAACCAGAAACCCAAGGAAACAGAGTGAAGCCCTGATATCTGTTTGGTGATAAAGATGCTGGATGAATTTTTCCTTGGGAGAAAATAAAAGAACAGGGATAAATGTCTATTAAATGAATTACTGGTATTAAATGAATCACTGGTTGTATCATTTTTAATCTAACATTTTAAAGTGTGTGTAAAGTACATATTGTGGCAAAATAAAATAGAATTTAGTGTTGACCTGTGTTTGTTCACAGCACTGTTCAGTCAGGCAATCCCACAGAGAAATAAATACCCTTCAAAGTATGGGAAAATGGAATATTCATGAATCTAGAAATTTAAAATTTTCCAAAGTATTAAACTTAACCAGTTTTTTGACCTGAGATGAAAGCTTCCATTTATTAATATTCATTTATCAACATTCTTTAAAACAAATTTAATAAAATACAGAAAAAATTACAGAACATGATTATATTTTAGAATCTGCAAGTTTACATTTTCAGAATTTTCATCAGCTACTCAGCTAATATTTATTTTCAGTGCACCCTTATTCATTTTGAAGCCTTAACATTTTGTTTGATCTGAAGCATTCAAACTATGAAAAATGTGTATTCATTAATTTTGTATTAATTCATCTATTAAACATGAGTTCCTTAGTCTATAATCATAGTCTTTTTTCATTCATTTTGACTGTGCCCTGAAAATTTTAGCATTTTAATGTCAATAGAATAAGCTGCTTGAGTTGGACAATGTTGTTTTTGTTACCCTGCAGCTTAGAAAAGACAAACCCCACTTACTCATATCATGGTAGACTGAGGTCGCCTCTTTTGTCAAGAACAAAGGTGGTTTCCGTGGTGACATAATCTCAATTTTCATAAGTTCTTCACAACAATGCTTCCATTGGCCTAAGAAAGACAGAAAAAGGAAGGCTAGTTTAAAACATAAATGTGAAGACGTATACTTCATTTTCAATAGGTATCAACATATTTTTTGCTGTGAAAAGTAAGAGTGAATTTATAAAGCATTGCCTTAAGGAAGCCACAAAAACCTAGTACTACCTATAATTTTAAAGTCCAAGTCTAAGCATAAGAGTAATCTATTTGGAAAATAAAGTTCTGTGCACAGATATAAGAAGCTAAGATCTCTAGGCTATTAAATACTATACTATTTCACTAAATGGTCTAGTAAATGAAATTTCTATTCATGGCAAAAATTTGTACAAGTTCTCCTCTTTTAAATATTAAATAAAAATATCCAGTACTTAAGGCAGTTGAAAGACAAAAATCAACTGAAATAGAGTTATCTAGAAGGAAACAGTGCTTCTCAAAAATGGTGTTAACTTTGAAAATTCTAATTAAGAAATAAGAATTGCTTATTTAACAATTATTTCTTCAAATGATTATGCTTTTCAAAATTTGTATAACTCTAGAAAAATGCTGCATTTTCATTCAAGTAAAAGGTATATAAGAGCCTATTACACATCAGTCAAAATTCTAACTAGATCTAATTTATTTTAGGAAGGACACTTTAATTAAAGCCATTAGTCATTTGGAATTAAAAAAATACTCTTAAATAAGTTGTTCTGATTTTTAAGTTAAAATTTAAGAGTGTGGACAACATTAATTTTTCTTTTAATTATGTTTTACTATTTTCATCTTAAAATGCTCAGACTTTTTCTTCTGAGTGGATATAAAAACTTTAACCTTTCCATGTTTATTGTGTGCCTGCGTGCTGGATAACAACTGTGTCAGAGACTATGTGCCTCTATATCCATGTTATAAAAGTAGGTTATTGCACCTCACTATTCTTATACTCTATCTTACATCTGTAGAAAAGTAAATGTAATACACATGTGCCTTTTTGGAATGATTTATGATCTATATTTCTCTTCTTCTTATTATATTCTCAGTCTCCATACTCAATATCCAATTTAGTTATTTTCCATAGCTTAAAAATAAAAGACATTTCATGTTTGGTCAAGTTATCTATTCATTTTTGTTGTTTTAAATCTAATATACAGCCATGGTTATATGGTAATATGCATAAATTTTAAATCCATCACCTTCAATAGCTAAGAAACATAAAAAACCTTTTAGTATGTTTTATTACAATGCTAAGTATAGAATATGGTAAAAATTTCAAAATAGCCCACGTAGCATCTCATAAAGGGAATGAAATCTTGAGTTTGAGGCTTCAAAGGTTGCTCTGCAGAATTTAAATCTAGTAGGATCTGAGATCTGATAACTTATTCCTCCCCTCCACTTCCTTTTTTTAGATAAATATATAAAAGCCAGCTTTTCCTTCTTGGGGGCAGAAAAAAATAAGGTCTTATCTAATAGAAAAATAATGAAATACTTTGAACTAGCAAACATTTCTCCATCAAATCTTTGGCAAATTATGAAGTATAGTATTCTCTCTACATTCATAGATGAAAGCTTTGCATTGTTAAACTGGTAGCAGAATACTAATCATGTTGAAGACTGGAATATAAAGCCATATTATCCCATGCGTTACTGAAGTCAGAGTCACGTGGTATGTTCACTGATCAATTTTACAATGGAAACATTTATTTTATCAGTGAATAAATTAGTATGCACTGTTATACCTGATACCAACATGCTAACGTAAAAATAAAGGCCCCGTATGAAATATTAAACGGCTATGTTGTGTTCACATAAAATCTGTACACTGAAGATGTTTACCACAATAATATTTGCTATAACGTTCCCAGTCAAAATGATCTGTTATGCTAAGCTGCTTATGTAACTCAATATTTATATTATTAAATACTTGGAAAAAACGTATCTTTGAGCCACCATTCCTAGCTCTACCCCTTTTGATCAACCAAAACAAGTGTCATTCCTCTTTTACAAGTTCGTTAGCTCTCAAATATTAAAAATTAGCTATGACACCCGCCTTGCCTCCAACCTCCACTCTTCAGGTTGTTCTTCGCCAGGCTAAACAGACCTACTGCCATTTATGTTTTTTCTTGGTTTTTAAT
Source organism: Eumetopias jubatus (assembly GCF_037043125.1). Taxonomy (NCBI): domain Eukaryota; kingdom Metazoa; phylum Chordata; class Mammalia; order Carnivora; family Otariidae; genus Eumetopias; species Eumetopias jubatus. The sequence goes on along the minus strand of NW_028274823.1, from coordinate 65,241,540 downwards.
TTTCTCATTCTCCTGATTTTCTACTCTTAATCAGAGTCAAGTAATTGAATTTTGCTCTAAATATTAAGTTACCCTTAGTTTATTCTGCCCTAAATATCTATCCTCTACTTTGTTCTACACATCATATTTTACCTAAGGTCACAAGAGGCTACACTTACACTTATCACTTAAAAGTCAATCTTTAGGATAGTACAAACATTTCCATCTTTGCTTCATATCTTCATTCATGAATTCTAAAGTGCAAATCTAATAGAATTTATACTTTAAAGATTGGCAGATTTTATCCACAAATCATTAAATACTAAAGAAGTAGCCAGATGTAAGAACCTACTTGTCATTCCTTCCCTATTTTGATGGTAATATCATGAGATTTGTATCCCTGCAACTCCCCCATTTTAGCATGATAAATTATTTTCCCTACTCTGGCGAATAAAAACATAAGACCGTCTAGTAGCAGTTGATATCCAGACCATAATATTCTGCATTTTTACCTCCTTTCACCCCTCGTTCCTGTTTTTATACACATAAAAAGTGTAAAATAGCAGAATCACTTCTAAAAATAATATAGTCTTTGTAAGACAGACTCTCTAGAGCAGAGCATTTAGGAAAGCAGTTAAAATTTCAGATGTGATCAGCAAACGAAAGGAAGTTGTTGTCTTTTAAGTTACACATCTAAGATCAGCTGAAATTAAAAAAAAAAATGTAGTGCATGCTGATAAGCATGGAACAAATATTTAAACATCTATCTTCAGTGCCTAGGGGTAGTACTTAAGGGAAACAAGTCCTAAAGAATTCCAGGCTATGGAGGGAGTCCTCTGGTTTCCTGCAGTAAACCAGCAATCTCTTCAGGCCTCAATTTTCTCAACCTCAGAGCAGAGGGAAATCATTTCTGCCCTGCTGGGCTGTTGTGAGAAATAAATGAAGCCATGTGGTATGTGGAAGGTAATCAATAAATTTAGTTCCCTTCTTGGCCCCCACCCCAAACATCACTATAATACTTGACCAGGTCATGGATCACAGTAGGCTTATAAAAATTAATTTGAGGACAGCAGGTATTAACTCTTTTATAAAGTTTTCAAAAACAGATCTTAAGAAGTCCTAAAATTTCTGTAGGATTATTTTTAGGAGTTGCAGAAACAACTTTGTATCGTTTGGAAATGGCTCTCTTTCGTAATTCTATAAAAAAAGCCATTCTAAAGACATAAAATACTGGTTGAATCTAATGGTAGGCTTAGTTTGACTAGAAATAGCTGTTATCAATAGTCTACATTTTCAATATATGACTTCAATATTTTCTTGTTGATAAAATTCCTCCTTAAATTGAGAATATTAGGACCTCACATATTTTACATAGAACTCTATTATATTACTGTCACATTGTTTTTATAATCATGGGCTGTATTATTGAAACTGAAAAACCATATGTATGGTTTAAAAGAAATCTTTGGATGATGTCCAAGGTGATATAACAAATCTGGAGTTACCAGAAGGTTACATGAATCTCTTGAACATTTCAAATTTTAGGATCATCAGTAACCTAGAGAAGTTTTTTACTACTCAAATGGCTTCTTATCCCTTTGATTAAACACACTGCCTTAACCAGTTAAAACCCAATATTTTGAAAAAATGTGGTCTAATTATTTTAGGGACCAGAGAAACTTAAAAATAATAGGTAGGGATACGAGGAATTCAAAGGTATAATAAACTACAGTAAGTCAGGCACTGGGGAAAGGTTGAGAGAAAAAGGCATCGATGCATTGATGCTATATACTATCATTTTATTCAAGAGCATAAAATATCTTGATACAAACCATATAAGATTATAATTTTAATATTTAGATTGCTTTGTGCATCCTTTCATGCTTCATGAATACATTACTAGCAAATCCAAACATCAACTTACTAAGATCAAAGAAATGTTGCCAGAAGGCTTCCATCCATTTCTGAAGATCTTCTCTATTGTCCACTGCAAAAATATGAGTTACAGCCTGTCCGGCAACAGGGTTGATGACAGAGAAATTATGAATTTTTTTCTTGGCATCCTTATCCATTGCCCGAATTCTGGTTTCCTAAAAATTAAGACAAAATTGGTGTTTTACAGGAGAGTATTTTTGTATGATCAAATAAATGTTTTACTGCTTAGCTACCCTACTTACACCAGATGCAATTATAAATCTTATTGCTGATCATTTAAAATATGTAATTTTGAGAACTTTCAATATTCAGACTCAAATTGATAAAAAATGCTTTGTTTGAAAAATACTGAGTAATGTTTCAAAGTATGCTACGTAGCGAACGTACTTTAAATTACATGAGATTAAAACATAACCTGTTTTAATCTGTTTAAGTAGGAGTTTGCTGTCTTTTATATACATCTTAAAATTTGCAATAAAACAAGTACAGCATGTCATAACTGTAATGTGAATTATGTTAACTACATTTTCAACAGTAATAAAAGAATCTGTAAAATATGTTTGTTATTCTAATATTTAGGCATTATATACAGTGTTATCACTTAAAGCAGTAAAACCATAACTTAGTGTTTACTGCAGCAAAGCAGTTAGGTTTTCTCCATTAACATTTATTTCATATGTACCATTCATTTACAAAGCTCATAGCTAAAGATCCATGAAGTACTATAACCTTCGTGATAGTAACAATTATCTTTTTAAACGCTGAATGCACCGATCTACAACAAAGGCAATGATTTCATTCATGTTGGTAGTTTAAACTTTTTCTGCATGGTACTAGGTATGACATTGTGGTGCTTATTGTATCTACATGCAGAAAAGTCTTGTTCCCAAGGCATTCAAACACCACCACACCTCATGACAAACTAGCATCTACATGCAGTTTCCAAGGAGTTTGGGGGAAAGAAGTCTGGAATACAACTATCTATTTATGCAACAATAGGGATTTGGCTGCTTGGATAATGACTGACGTTATTCTAGAGCAGTGTTGTCCATTAGAAATACGTGAGCCACATATGTAATTTAAGAGTCTCTAGTAACCATATTAAGAAGGTAAAATGAAACTGGTGAAAATCATTATGTATTAATTGTTACATTATTTTAAAATCATGTTTTTATGTAACCAACACATCCAAAATATTAGTTTAACATGTGAGCAAAAAACATTTTTTGAGATATTTTACACTCTTTTTCATACTAAGTCTCCAAAATCCAGTCTCTATTTGAAACTTACAGCACATCTCCATTTGGACCAGGCACATTTTAGGTGCTTAACAGCCACTGGTGCCTAGTGGCTCCTGACCGGGTTGAACAGGTCTAGACTCATATGTGTAAACCTACTGTAGTGTGTGTAGAAGAGTAGTTAGCTGGCAGTTACAAAAGCTGATTGGGAATGAGAAGAAATTCCTCATTTCTTTCAGTATTGAGTGAAGAGAGATTGTATGTATAGTCATACCCCAAAACCAACATACACATATAATGATGTCTATGTGGACGTTACAGAAGTAGCAAAGAGTTACAAAGAAACACTGTAAATTCCCTGAAGAATGGGTGACTACAGGCAGGTGAACACCATATACACCAGCTCCCCCTCATCCTCAGTTTGTGACTTTCTGCAGTTTCAGTTGCCTCCAGTCAACTGCAGTCCAGAAGCAGATGATCCTTCTTCTGACATATGGTCCCAAGGTCAGTAGTAGCTACGTCACAGCACCTACGTCATTCACCTCACTTTGTCTCATCACTCAGGCATTTTACCATCTCCAATCATCACAAGAAGGGTGAGTACAGTACAACAAAGTATTCTGAGAGACAGAAAGACCACATTCACATAACCTTTATTACATATATTGTTAGAATTATTCTATTCTACTATTAGTTGCTGTTGTTAATATCTTACTATGCCCAATTTATAAGTTAAACTTTATCAGAACTGTGTATGTATAGGAAAAAACAGCATAGCACAGGTTCAGTACTATCCACAGTATCAGGCCCCCACTAGGGGTCTTGGAACATATCCCCTGCAGATAGGAAGGGACTTATACTACAGAAGTTCTTTCCTGAAGGAAGGAATTCTTATTCAAGAATCACATGAGAAAAAAATGTATGCTGCATGAAGTAGCAACATAACTTTGAAAGTTTTGAGCATCACAAAAGGTAAGGATTTGGTAACCATCTTAGAGACAGTCTATCCTGTCAATTTTAAAATGTAGGAATGTGAATGTCTTCAGAGGGTTATAATGGACTTATGGTCAACATTGTAATCTAAAAGAACAGGGTCTTTTTACATTCCTATGCCATGGTAATGAACTTTGTGAATTAACTCTTTTAAGTAATTATTTATACAATATAAAAACAAAATGGTGCCCTAAATGGCATCCTTGGAGGCTGAAAATGCATATAATCCATCTCTTTAAATAGAAAGCTTATTATCACTAGCAGAGAATGACTTAAGCTCTAGGAAGAATCTTTAATATGCTCTCAATAAGATTTATTGAAGGCTGACTCAGTGGGGGAGGAGGGCAAGAGAACCCTCCTTGCTGTTAGTATTAAAAAAAACAAACAATGAAATATGAAGTATTGCTGTTGTTGAAATTGTGCTTCCCTCCATCCAAATCTATCTTAATACAAATTTCTGACTACCTTTTATATATAGGATTAAAATGGATTCAACTTTTAAATAAGGAAAGTGTGATTTTTACAGATGAATATGTACATTTTTAATAACACCAAGATACCATTTCAAATGAAAACAGCTATGTAGAAAATCTGACGAACTGGATCATTTATATCCTTCTAAGAGGATATAATGCAATAATATAAAAATACTATACATTATACACTCCATTAACTCTGAGAACCATAAATACCACTAAATTTTTAAAACGTGAGAAGCGGGCGCCTGGGTGGCTCAGATGGTTAAGCGTTTGCCTTCGGCTCAGGTCATGATCCCAGGGTCCTGGGATCGAGTCCCGCATCAGGCTCCCTGCTCCTTGGGAGCCTGCTTCTCCCTCTGCCCCTCTCTCTCTCTCTCTCTCTCTGTCTCTCATGAATAAATAAATAAAAAGTTAAAAAAAATAAAACATGAGAAGCTTTTAACGGGTGCAAATGAAACACAAAATAGACCATTTGAATTAACTTACTATATTTTAGCATAATTTAACTAATGGGAAGTTTTTCAACCAAAAAACTCCATGTCAAAGAAAAAGTCATTAAACAAATAAAGTTTCTGATAATGTCAGAAAGTCTATGCAAGTTGTTTTTCATTGTGGACAAAGTATCAATAAGAGTGCTTAAAACTGCACTTCTCAAACAAAGAATGGATTAGAAAACACAAGGTGCGTTTTAGGGTATGAAAGCAAGAAGCTTGGGTATTTTCGCTCCCCCTACTTCAGCCGCCTAAAATATTATCTGTCACTCACTGTATTTGAAATATATTTGAAAAATAAGTGAATGAGATAGGAGAACAACTCAGTAATGACAGTTGTAGGTTGACAGACTCCGATCCCAGAGATGACCCTAATCCTACTCTTTATAGATGAGGACACTGATGTTCCGAAATCAGTTTTCTATCCAAAGTCAGAGTTTTCTGCCCAAACCATTTAGATGATTTGGGAGGGGTTTTTTGTTTTTGTTTTTTAAGATTTCATTTATTTATTTGAGAGAGAGAGAGAGAAATCACAAGTGGGGAGGTGGGCAGAGGGAGAGGGAGAAGCAGGCTCCTGGCAGAACAGGGAGCCTGATGCGGGGCTTGATCCCAGGACCCTGGAATCATGACCTGAGCTGAAAGCAGAAGCTTAACTGACTGAGTCACCCAGGCGCCCCTGATTTGGGAGGTTTTACAGTCAACTTTTATTGCTTTGTGGATAGATCTGAGACTATTCACTGTGAAATTTTAATCCTCAGCTGGATCTACTCTGTCAGTTATTATATACCGAACTGCAATCTTCCACTGCATGAGATAGTGGGTACTCAGAGAAGGCCAAGTGTAGTCAATAAAAATATAATCTGAGAAGTCAATTTTGTAACAAAATACAGTTAACTCTGAAATCAAAGGAAAGTTTCTTTTAGGTTATTCCTTATTTTGAATTAAGACTGTACTTCAACCTCTTGATTTCTGTGATAATGGAAAATTACTAAGTCAGGACTAGATTTATGAACTGTTTCTTACCTTACTTTTTGACTACACGATCTTTAAAAGGCTACTATGTACTCAGATTATGGTTTCTAAATACTCTTTCCTGCTAAAAGGAACCAGATCTCTTTACAGAGATGGCTGATTCTCAGCCTGGGCCAGGAAATGTACAGGATAATCCTAGAACATGTTCTCCCACCAGAAATCAAAGATTACTAGGGTTGTATCAAAAGGACTCAGGAGCCAAGTTGAAGAGGCTTCCAGTAGACAAAGTTGGGACCATCTGATGTCAATAAGAACGGTAATGGATTGATGCAGGAAATATCTTTAAATCTATAAATTCATAATGATATTTAAAAATGAACTCATTTGTCACTTTTTAAGGATTCTAAGGGAACTACCTCACTATTTTGGTAACTAGTTAAAGTCTTTATTCTGTCTTCCCTATAAGAATTGTACCTCAAGCAAATAGCTGATAAAGTAGAAGTTTCCCAGCTAATAAATGAAGAATATTAAAATATCATCAGTTTGCAATCCCTAATGAAATAAAGGATCTAAGCAATGCTCATCTGTGAATGTTAATATGAATAGAAGACTCAGACATATTAAATGCCTCCCAATATGGGGTGCCTGGGTGGTTCAATTGGTCAAGCCTCAGACTCGTGGTGTCAGCTCAGGTCATGATCTTGTGGTGGTGAGACCAAGCCCCAGGTCAGGCTCCACACTCAGTGCAGAGTCTGCTTCAGACTCTCTCTCCCTCCTCCAACTCACGCCCTCTCTCTCTCTTAAAAAAAAAAAAAAAAAACTTTAAATGCCTCCCAATAAAAGTACAAAATATTTCCTAAGACATATTGTTACTAACCAACCTAAATCAGCCAAAAATAGAAGGGAAAAGGAAAAAGACAACTCAAAGATGCAAGCAACAAAATCCAGACTATGGAAAACTCTGTAGGATACATGACCGAATTTCTTCAATAAATTGTGTGTGTGAGAGTGTGTGGGTGTGTATATGTGTGTCTGTGTGAGAGAGAGAGAGAGAGAGAAAGCACACGAGAGTGCTAGAGCATTCCAACAGATTTGGAGATTTAAATGACCAAATCAATTAACTGCAATATATAACCCTATTTCAAAATCCTGATTCAAAAACGAATTTAAAAATTACAAGACTGGGAAATTTGAACACTGAAATTTTGATGATAGATTGACTATACATATGACTATATATTTTTCTAAAGTATGATAATTGTTATATTTACAAGTTAAATCATACAGTCTCCAAGATTTGCTTCAAAATAATTCTGTGGTGGGGACAATGTGTGAAGGCAGATATAGGTTTACTTCTACCTTTCTCTTTATAGATTATCTTTAAATTTTTCCCCTCAAAAATTGAAAATAAAATACAAGTACAAAAAACTAAGTGCCTCCTTTCCTACCGATAACATTATTTCACTCACAGCTTCCTCATAAACATGTTGTAAGAATAAATGAGTTCTTTGAAAGGTGTTTGGTCTAAAGTCTTGTTAATCAGGAACAAAAACAAAATGTTGCTGGCCAAAAACAAGCTTTAGACCTTATATATACTCTAATGACAAAGAAAGTATACCTTCACAATATACGGCAAGGAATGTTTGAAATACATAAACCATAACCATAAATTAAACCAAGCATTAGGAAGGATTAGTATTAGTGTGATATAATTATTTTCAATTTATGCCAATTAAATCAGATGTAAATTCCTAAAGGAAGAGGTTTGTTTAAATAATTATTTTTGCTATATTTAATAAAGGACAATCTAAATCATTGGTAGCATTGAGACATTAAAGGACTAACATAATCAGAAAAAAAATCCCATGTGCTTCATAATAATCTGCTTGCTAGGATCCATGACAAACATAATGGTTAAAAGCAATTTCAAGACAATTTAACAAAGGCCTATCACACCAAGTAGTGATACTGATTTGTTTAGTACAACTTTTATTATTCATTAAATTGAAGTGATATACAGTATTTAAATCAAGAAAAGACTTTTGATCACAAAGACCCACGCCACTTTTCCATCCCACTCCCCACCCCACTGGCAATGAATAAAACTTTGGCTAATAAAATGTTTTCTACAATGTATAGAGGATTCAGTGGCTCTGTTAAGTACCCCTGATTGGGAATGTCTTGCTCAAGAACATTAATAGGGAAGTTTTTTGAAGTTGAAGCAATCACTTTGAAGTAAACCATCCTTTCAAATTTGGATTGAAAAGAGGAGGGGAATAGCTTAGGCTTTTCTTTCCTTCATGTGACTCTTTCCACAGATGGCTCCCTATGAAAATTAATAAACTGACTTAGCTTTATAGGAAATGCCATGTAGAAGAACAAAAATTATGGTTAGAGAACAGATCCTGTGATCAAAATAACAGAACTATTATTTATATATACCTTAGCAACTGCAAAATTTATGTTTTTACATAAAGTGGCATTAAACAAAATTATTATTTTCTAAATCATGAGAGAAGAAAGACAACCAAAAGAAAAGAACTCTGATTTGTATTTAATATTTAACATTATTAAGCATAAAAAGATCTTAGAGCCCCAGCATTGAAAATATACTAAAAACTGAAACAAAAGCACTATTATTTAAAAGTTTTATTTGGTGCTTACCTGCTCTACAGATCAGAAAATACCAAGTTGGCATTTATCAAAGATCTTGTTTATTTGAGAATATACTAATAGCATATGTCCCTTAGAATATTTCCAAAGTAAGCCAAACAATGAAAACATCTACCTTATATTTAAAAAAAGTAATTACTTAAAAAAAGTAATTTAAAACATTGAATAAATAAAAATCTATGAGTTTATCATTAGTACGGGGAGAACACAACAGACACAACACCCATTTGCTTCTTCTGGAGGGAGTAATAGTGCTCCAATACACACTGCCAATATCAGTACAAGACCAGTAAGTAATACCAACTCCTTACTCTGAAAACTGGTAATTAAAACAGTAAGCTTTCACCCTGCCTTTTCAGGAGGGACTGGGATTCATTCATTCCTACTTGACGAGAAAAAGTCCTTCTTTACAAAAGAATGCCAGCTAATACATGTAGAATGAGGGGTATTATGAGAAAGCATATGCAATCTCCGGTGTAATAATCAATTCAGACAAGGGCAATCAGGTAATAAAACTATTACGTGAAAGACTATTGGAGGACAAAGATATTCACACAGTGCCAAACTATCACCTCACTGACTACTTGCTAATAGTAAAGAGGAAAACTTACCTTTATGCTGAAGAGAGCTAGTGGTCACCACCTTAACCAGTCATTAAACGTGACATTGCCAACAATGAGACAACCTGACATCATGTGCCTCTGAACAGAATGCCCTATAAAGTATTTGTCACTATGCAGGAAACATGGTGGTAAATGATGTTTAAGAATGAATCTAATCAAGCCTCTAGACCTAATTTACAGTTTAGTAGAATGCATAATCCTTGAACATTCCTAGATTGAAAGCAAAAGCTAAAAAGGATGTCTTAGGGAAAATGGGGAAATGGTGAATATGGACCGGATGATTAGATGATATAAGACAATTACTGTTCATTTGGTTAGCTGTGATAATGGTATTGTAATTTCATTCACACACAGGTACACTTTTGTTTTAGAGTTTCCTATTTTTAAGAGTTGCACGTTGAAGTATTCGGGGATGAAGTGTCAATGTTGGAGACTTATGTTCAAACGGGTCAGCAAAAAATATAGATAAGAGGCTTTATAGACTCACAGCTGTAAGATAAATAAGGTCTGAAAGTGACTATAGTTGATGACACTACTGTATAATTGAAATTTGTGAAGAGAATAGAACTTAAATGTTCTCCCAAAAAAGCTTAAAAAACCTATAATCCAATAATGATTGTAGTAATGATTACACAACTGTATATTATCTGTCAAAATTATCAAATTGTACACTTACAATTGGTGAATTTTATTTTATGTAAGCTATACCATCATAAGACAAATTAAAAATGAAATACAAAGAGCTTCAACTCCCCCCAAGAAGAACACCTAGAGAGAAAGCAAACTGGACAGCAACAGTAACTGCTGAATCTAGGTGGCATGAGTGTCACTCCAGTATTGCTTCAACTTCTTCACAAATCTGAATCATTGTCTAAGTTGAGAAAAAATAAGTAAAAATGACTTTAATAGAAGATATAACTACATGGCAGCCAGGCTTACAGAAGTAACAAACAGATTTCTTGACCCAGATAGTCATATTTAAATAAGGTAACCAGGGTATTTACTGCTAAAGAGCAGTTTTCAGGTGAATGGAAGGGCTCAAGGGAAACCTGAGGTAGGAGTAGGAACTGCCAACAGGAGAGCTGCTGTAGAGAGAGGGCAGGAATCAGCCCTGGAGAAAATGAAGACAGCAACATCACAAAGCTAGAGAATGTTGCACCTTGGTATCAGTTCAATCTTTGAGATCAGCAACTAAATTCTATTAATCTTCTCAACCTAACCCTTACCTCATGGTTTAATCTTAAAATCCTCTTTTGTACTTGAGACAAAAGTCATGCACAATGACAATTTATGTCATCAGTCCTCAGGGTCAAATATAGCCCATGGTTGTCCCCAAGTCTAAGGTCAAGTCTATACAAATTACTAGATTAATCATTTTCCTGTGAATTTGTAATGGTCAATTGTGAAACCACCACTGGGATTTCTAAGTATGGTGACTTCAGGCATCTTAATAATGGAGCTGATTGACTACAGAATCACATCAGTCACCAGGCCTTCAGCTTTTATAACCACAAGGAAAAATGAATCAATTGAAAAAGGGTCAATTCAGCTGGGCCATGTAAACACTGTTAACTGCTTTTCTGGAATTACACCCTTGTCATCAGACAAGAAAATACACATACCCTGGTTACAGTAACAGAGGGGTTCCACTATAACTGCCCTCTTACATTTAAATGCTAAAGATTCAACACATGTCTACGCCATTGCCTAGAGGTAGAAACTGTGGCTTCAGGCTCACAACCTCATTTCAGAGATATTTCTTACTTTCAAAACGTATTCAGAGTGGGTATGGGGCTAGGAAAAAGTCTAATTTTGTCTTCCAAATCTAGTCTAGCAGTATGTCTGTAAGGAAATAGAAAAACAGTGAGCCATATAATTTTACTTACTAGCTAGACAAGTTCTATCTGATCTGTGAGTCAGTTTCTTCACTTATAAAACAGAAATAACATACCTATAAAACAGGGCTGACTTACCTGCTCTGTCTGCCATAAAGGACTGATATGGTAAAATGAATACCTTGAAAATTATTTTCAAATAAAACAAATGAATTTTAAAATACCCTTTGTCTAGATTACATTTTAATTTGTTTTAGGACTATCCATATTCTATTGTACAACATGTAAGAGAAAAATTGGTAGAATTCCATTTTTACTACCTAGGTACCTAGTGAAAAACAGTTTAGACAAAATCATCTACGCAGAACTCTTGTCAAAAACATCTACCTGAATCCTAGTGAAACAGTCAAAAACAGATGTGGGGACTGGCATGGACTTTTCCAAAATGTCAATATAATAAAAGACAAAAAAAGAAAAAGAGGCAGTGAGTGATGGGTCCAATTTAGAAAAAAAAGGAAACAATCAAACGACATGGTGACCAGCTGCAATTTGTGATCCCTGATGGGGGTCTTGGATCAAACAATAAACAAACAATAGCAAGAACACTGTAGGGACAATTGGGATAATTTGCTCTATATATTAGGTATTATTATTGTATCAACAATAAATTTCTTGAGTGTGGTAATAATATTATGGTTATGAAGGAAATGTCCTTGTTTTTGGGGAAGAAACGTTATGCTGTTTGCTACTTATTTTCAAATGGTTCTGAAAAAAATCTCAAACTACGTAAAGAGAAAGCAAATATGGGAAAATATTAATGACAGCTGTTCATTATTCTATTCTTTCAACTCTTCTGCACATCTGAAATTTTCAAAAGGCTAAGGTGGAGAAAAGTGGACACTGCATAAACAAAACAAAACACCGTGCAAGTAATGAAAAAATTATATCAATTTTCCAATAATAAAAATATACTTTCATAAACCTAATTATCTAAACCAAAATAAATTCACCATGTTGTAACATCGAGGTTTATTATTTAAGAGCAGCAGTAATCTTCCTGATACACAAAACGGATAAATTAAGTGGACTTAATTTAAAAGGTCTCACTGAAGAATTTCCTTTAAGAAAAAGCAGTATAATTTCCAAAAGCAGGATAGAAACAGACCAAATGTTGTTATTGGAAAAGATCAGAGAAATTAACTCAAGTCCTTATAGATTAGCAACCTAGTATCCATATGTTTCTCAGGACATACAACTTTTTTTTTCAAAAGATAATTTAAAGTCAAGTAGAACATGCACAGTTAACAGATGTGATGGCTCATGCTTTACCATTGCCTTCAATTCAATCACTCCACAAGCAAGCAAAGTAAAACAACTAGAAACAATTAAGTACAGTCTATGGAGAGAAAACATGATATTCTGCTCTAGAAATGACTTTAAGTACTCCAGAGTAGGAATGCCAAAAAGGGGGCTGGGGAATACTAGGCTTGGATAACAGATGAAGATAAATTCAAGATGACGGTGTAAGTGTGTGTGCGTGCACATGCATGTGTGTGTGTATGTGTGTGCGCATGCATGTACGTGTGCTTGTGTGCGCGCATGCATGTGTGTGTGCTTGTGTGCGCATGCATGTATGTGTGTGTGTGAGCATGCATGTGTGTGCTTGTGTGCGCACGCATGTGTGTATGTGTGCGCATGCATGTGTGTGCTTGTGTGCGCACGCATGTGTGTATGTGTGCGCATGCATGTGTGTGCTTGTGTGCGCGTGCATTATGTGTGTGCGCGCGCATGCATGTGCGTGTGCATGCATGTGTGTGTGCTTGTGCGCGCATGCACGTGTGCGTGCGCACGTGCATGTGTGCACACATGCAGGTATGTGTGTGCACGTGCATGCATGTGTGCGCATGCGTACGTGTGTGTGCATGTGTGTGCGCACGTGTGTGCATGGCAGGGGGTGGGGTGGGGAGGGATCAGGCTTTCCTATTCTGACACAAGGCTGGACAACTGCCCATCAATCACATAAGAAATCAGGAAGTATTCTCAGGAATGTCTTTTTATGGGTTCATTTGAATATTAACTACAAAAAGCATCACTGTAATATGAACTAACAATTTATGTTTATATAATCTCTTAAATAAATTCATGAAAAATGTAAATATCATGTTAATGTGGAGTTACATTCTCTGCTTTAAAACCTATTTACTGGTATAGATTTCCAATACTATGTTTTTTTAGGAAATATACAGTATTTCCTTTACCAGATAAGCTCTGTAATGGAGGAAAAATAAGATTAATTTATCTTTATGAACTAATTTTTAACTTTTTATTTTTTGTTTTTATCTTTTTTAAGATTTTACTTATTTAGTTAGAAGAGAGAGACAGAAATAGCGAGAGAGCATGAAGAGGGAGGAGAGAGAGAAGCACACTCGCCGCTAAGCAGGGAGCCTGACTCAGGGCTCGATTCCAGGACCCTGGGATCATGACTTGAGCTGAAGGTAGAAGCTTAAGCAACTGAGCCACCCAGGCACCGCTGAACTAACCTATTTTTAGCAGTCCTTCCCTTTTGTCCATAAATGGTAACAATGTGAATTGTACAGAAAAGAACAAACTTTATAAAATGTTATATCTTTATTTTCAAAATAGCATTTTATTTACCTTGTTAATGGACACTACCAAAGCTGGTTCCACTTTAGCTTCAATTTCTTCTGGAGTGTAAAAACAATAAAGTTTACCCCCTCTTAAAACACAATACAACCTTCTCCAACTAATCAGGCTTTCTTCCATTTGCTGAAAAAAAATTCAAGAAACCATCGACCTTAATCATTATTTATCATCATTAAATTCAACAAAATACTTAATTATCAAAGTTACATTAGTTAAAAAAATTTTTAAATGTGATAGAGTTACCCATTAATTTAGTGTGCAATAAGTCAACAGTCCAAAATCAGAGTAAGTTAGTATCACAGAAGAAAGGTTTGGAATTCTCAAAAGCATTAAGCAAAATGGAGGTAAAGATTACCACATAACTTTTACACACATAAAATCATAAATCAATGCAGTTTTAGAAAAGCTAGTCTATTCAAACTTAGTGCTTTAAATTCCACAGCAAGCCATCTAATGACTCAAAAAAATTATAAAAATAACTCAATACTCAAAATATAATTTTCCCTTACTGTTCTCAGAACACTGGAAAATGTTGACTACCCCATAGGAATGCAAATTTTCTCTCCTCTTAATGGAATCTTTTAAAGAAAAGTTATTGATTCATTGAAGCCCATAATTAATTATTTACTGAATATAAATAACTTTGGTTATAAATAAATCAGGAGTAGGTGGCACAGAGGCAGCCTTGGAAGCCCAGAGGACTAAACTGTGCCAAAAGCTGTCTGCCAGAAAGACCCTTCTATGAAAGGTGTGGAGCAGTCATCATCCGCTTCCACAAGGAGTCCTCTGCTGCTGACTATCCGGTTCCTGCTCTTATGAAACAGAGGAACCTGGAGAGGTAGCTCCTTAGCCATCTAAACTGCATCAGACCCCACTCTTCCCCCCTTCTCACCCCCAACCCTGTCACCCATCATTCTATGTCTAACATGGAGAAAACTGTCATTTAAAAGAAGACTTTAAAAAATACTTATTATTAGAAGGTGAAACAACTGCCAGTATATTAAGATCTAGATTGTAGCTATAATTGTAGGATATTTAAAGTCCTCCAACCTGCTGATTAAGAAATCCTGCAAATGCATCCTCAGCCATACAAGCTGGCTGGGCGACTAGGCGGCAGCACATGTTGCCATATAAGGGAAGCCAAAATGAAGACTCCTCTATTTAAACAAGATAGAAAAAAAAATCAAATTACAAACATGTTTATTTAAGGTCATTATACATTTTTATGTTTTTTCTTTTTGCAACTTTTTTTTGCTTTATATAAGAACATATGTAAAGGTTCATCCTACTCATATACAAGTGCCATAGTTAATGACAAAATCAAATATGAGAAAATAGATAGGATAAGATGATATTAAACTGATAGTTTATAAAACACTTTCACCTAGAATAGACATAGAACTTTTAGTTTCTTGATCTCTCATTTGAGCTTAAAGTATTTAATCAAAGGAAGTAGTTCAGGGCATATAAAGAAACTCACCTAATATAAAAAACTTCTAATAAAATGATTTTCATACGTCAAATTCTACTTTTTGCTCTGATTTTCATTATAATAGCTAGCAAAGTGATCCTCTAAATAAAACACTTCAGAGCACAATTTCATGATAATACTTTAATAAGCCTTTTGGCTCTTCTTCTTTCCCTTCCCTTACTGAACATTAGGAGAAGCCCTCCAACATGGGCATCTGTGCCAGGGGTTGTGGGGGGAGCTGTGGTGCGCCAGAGCAAGGTGCTACAGCCAGGCAGGATGGGGAGGGTGAATAGGAGAGCTGCCAGGCACAAGGTGTCAGAGCCTGAATGGGCTGGGGAAGATGGATGACGTGGGGGAATCTTTCCTCAGGGAGTGGTCTGGTGTAGGGGATCAAGGCCCAAGCAGAGTGAGGAGTGTCTACATGGTGTGGCTGCCCAATGCGAGGTATCAGAAGCCAAAGAGTAAGGAGAGTGCACACATTTGGCATGTGACTCAGCCATGGGAGTCAGAGTCCAAGAGCTGTGAGGACACAATCCATACATTCAGTGACCCAGAACAGTGTGTCAGAGCCCGGTGACATCTGAGAACAGGCACTGGGCATGGGGTGCCAGAGCACAGGCGGGCTGAGGGGGGTGTCCACATGGCATAAGGGAAAGGGCAGCCAGGCATGAGAACTGAAAGCCTGAGGACGTAGGCCTATGTGGGCTGTGTAAGCCTCAGCAAGGTAAGGAGTGGCCACACGGGGCAAGGGACAGCCTAGAATGAGTCAGAGCTCCAGCAAGGAGAAAAGAGCATCCATCTGGGGGAGATAGAAAAATGGCTGCCTTCAGGAAGACTGATCAAAGAAAATGCATTTTTAAAGGTAATAAAAGACAGTTTTCTCTCTGTCAGAGAAAGGAGTTACAAATGTGTAGAATGAACTTGCACTGTTGGGATTAGAACTGGATACACTGGTGTGGACTCATGGTTTCCAACATATAGAGATTAAGAAATATAAGACCACATATGTGCATATGTGTTGCTGTGCCCGCTGAGAGGGCCTGGGGAAAGCAGCACCCTAATGGTGGTACTCTTATGGCAGGGAGTGTACCTAGATCCCAGACCGTGTCTTCTAAGTATTATTTCCATTAAAAAGAACTGGCATTCCTTGGAGAAATGACTGGTTCCTAGGCTGGGGCACAGAAAGTACCTGATGAGATTGAAATATCTTGTTATGCCATAAAGCAAGGAAACTACTCAATGAATGATGAGAACGCTGTCAAAAAGACAACAGAACCCATCTTGAATGTGCTCCCCTTGGCCAAACTGGAGACAACCTGAACCTTAAAGTAAGCAATATTAACCAATTTTGATGCACTGAATAAAATAGGAAAACATGAGTCCATATTGATATAAATAAATCAATGAGTAAACTGAAAGACTAATAAGAAATACACCGACATAGTTTCAAAACACTCCCCTCCTCCACACAAAATATGTATTAATTGCAAAGGGGAAACAAGAATAACTGTACAGTCGAGAAGGTGGGCAGACACCACACTAATCAAGTGATCAAAGTGAAAATTATTAGTAACGGGATGAATCGAAATTATATGCCATTTGACAGAATGCAATGAGAACTTAGCATCACTTCCGTGATATTTCTGCCAGAGATGCATATCCTAAATCTTATCCCAAGAAAACATCAGACAAACCCAAATTTAGGGACCTTCTACAAAATAAGAGACTATGATTTTTAAAAATGTCAAGGTTATAAATGACAAAAAAAAAGAAGAACTGGTCCAGTTTGAAAGAAACTGAAAAAAGAATGATAATTAAAAGCAATGCAGGATTCTGCACTGGCTCCTTTTGTCATGAAAGACATTATTGGGACAATAAGCAACACTTTAATAGAGTATGATGATTAAAGGTGGTAATGTATTAATATTCATTTCCTGACTTGGAGAGTGGTAGTGATGTAGCCCATGTCCTACAGTAGGAAATACATACTAACATATTTGGGGCTAATGGAGAATCATGTAAACAACTTGCTCTCATGTATTTTGGGGGGGGAAGATCTTGACATTTAACTTGTAATTTTTCTGTAAGTGTGCAATTGTTTAAAAAGTTCTTTCAAAAAACATTAAGATATTCCTTTAATGTAGTGTGTAGGTGGGCATAGAGCTTTCACATTTGCATAATTCTCTGTATTAGGGTCTAAATAAAAACCCAATATATGGCCCTTTGCCCACACTCGACCACACGAAAATGATTTTCAAAGTTTCTACTGCATCCCTGTTGGTAATGACTATAAAATGGCTAGTTATTGGCTCTGACTATTATTGACGCAAAAGTCTTAATAATTCTGGAAAATAAAACATTTTTAGGTAAAAATACAATTATATTATATATAGATGCCATGCCAAGGTTTGGTACATCAGTAATATGAAAAAGACCAGCCGAAATGAAGTATACAAAGTAAAACAAAGTTTTTAACAACCAGCTTGCTCATCATTCTACTATAGAATAGAACACAACAAATTGCCTGGGACTATTAAAATCTTTTTTATTAATACCTTGGTAAAGCTGCTATCTTTCAGAAATAAAGGGTTTGAACTAGGAGAAATAAATGCATAAATACAAAAAAGGCAATGATTCTAAAACACAGACATAAATAAATAAATAAATATGAGAATCTCTTTTCCTAAAATAGGCAGGAAATGAAATAAAAATTGCATAAAAGCAGGCATCTAAGTAATACATCTGAAATCAACTTTGTGAGTTATGAATTTAAAGTTTGAAAGCAAATTTCTTTATATAGCAATCCCAGATTTATGAATGGCTTACGTTCTAAATATCTGTAAGCTAGTTGTATTTAAGTTAGGATGCACTTTCTAAAAAAATAGAATCATAAATGATGATTAGTGTTTCAGACGAGTTCATAAAGTTTCTCCAATCAATAATGTATCTGGAACCTAAATACCACATGTAACCATGTGCTTCTCTGTTAAAATAAGTTTAGATTTCATAGCACGCAGAGAAAAATAATTTCTTCCTGATTGCAGTCCTTAAAAAGGGATATTGGATGTAGAATTCCTTTTTCTACAGACTCCTTGCCACATACTCTGCAATCACCTGTCCCTTCTAACCTAGGTTTCTTTATAGCTCAGGACCCCTGTGGAATGAAGTGTAGAGTCACAGCTGCTTCTCTTGACTTCTGACAAGAAATACGGCATCTAGGCTAGTTACTTCACCTATCTGAGTATCAAGTCTTCATTTTTAAAAATACTACCTTCTTAGGTAGGAGGGTTGTGAAAATCACAAAGTGTAAATGGCATCTATCATTGTGTCTGGCACACAGTAGCTGCTTCTCATAATTTCATATCCAGGGCAGTCTCACTCTCAAAACCACACCCTTTCCATTTTCAGAGCTGTCTCTGTCCTTGTGCAACATAACTAATCGAAATATTTAATTCTTTTCTAACCAAGGGCAGCATTAGGACAAGATGAAACAGGAAGTGAAAAAGCAATTTGACTTTTCACTACTTAAAGATTTTATCTAATTCATTTGTAGTTTCAAATGGGGAACAAAATGGTGTTTAAAAATGACAGCAACAACAAAAACAAAACACAGGCAAGGGAAAGAATCCAGATAACATCTCAGTTCCGTGTGAGTCAATCTTCACAATGTGGTTTCATTGTTTTATAAAAAGCATAAAAATTTCTTGATGACAAAGATATCATTTTAGCTTTTCCTTTCAATTATCAAGAATAATAAAACTGAGTTATAAATTTTTAAAATTCTAGTATTTCCTCTTAATTTTATAGACATATTTAGGAAAACCCACTATATTAACGTAGATTTATATTAATGAATAAATTTGAGGATGGCTTTTTGCTGTATAAAATTGTTTCCTTTAGATTACAATATTTCTTATTTTTCAAAATATGATTTCCAAGATTTTAATTTACCCACACTCCTAGGAATATACATACGTATTATATAAAGAGTTAGGCACATATGTTACTATTTCTTAAATTTTTTTCTGTGGAGCCTACAAGTTCCAAAGTCAACAGTTTTTGGGTGTTATTATTTTAGGCATAGGTCTTCTCACAGTCTTTAATATGTTAGTCTGGATTGTGTTTCTCTAAAACAGAGCCATACCACACAGTTCCCATGCTGATCTGCCCATGAGCATTTTATTAAATAAGAATCTAGTACTATCTTACAGAATACTGAAGACAACTGAGGAATCACTGCTAAATTAATGCTTCCTTTATGAATTGTATTCCTTTCCACAACTTTTCAGATGATTTGGTTGAAAGAATGGACCCTTTCATCATCAATTCCATTATTCACACACTGATAGTATTTTGATTCTTTAGGTGCTTTAGCAGTCATCATCCCCAACCAGAAAGCATAGCAGAAAGAGCGCAGCCTGTCCTGGATTATTTAAAGTCTGGCTCACCCACTTCCTAGCTACATGATCCAGCATGTTATTTTCTCTAGGCTGCAATTCACCCATCTGTAAAATGTAAATGACAATAAAATGAGGAACTTGTGAAGGTCACAGAGCTAGCCAATGGTAGAACTAGAACAGGAGTCCAAGGCTGATGGCTCCACAGTCCAGGCTATTAATCACTTCATTGTAACATTTCTTTATAGATATGTCTCACAGATACTAGCAATGAAAACTGCTACAAAGTATTTATTTATTTACATTTTATTGTGGTAAGAACACCTAACAGGAGATCTATCCTCTTACCAGATTTTTAAGTGCACAATACAGTACTGTTAACAATAGGCAGTGCATTGTGCAGATCTCTAGAACTTACCCACCTTGCATACCTGAAATTTTATACCCGTTATTTAGCAACTCCTTCTTTCCCCTGGCAACTGCCATTCTATGCCTGCGTCTCTGAATCTGACTATTTTAGTTACCTCATATAAGTGGAATCAGGCAGTATTTGTCCTTCTGTGACTGTCTATTTCAGTTAGCATGATGTCCTCAAGGTGCATTCATGTTGCCACATACGGCAGAATTTTTTTCCTTTTTAAGGCTGAATAGTATTTCACAGAACAGTGTCTGACACATAATAGACACTCAACATATGATGGTAATTTTTATAATTCTAGAGAACTGACACAAATGAAATGACAATAAACTCCATCTGCCAGATTTTCTGATGAAACTGATAATGCTAATTCTATAATGGACTTCAAGTTTTGGGTGATGGAAGTCTAGATTGTTCAGACCAAACTTCCCACTGAAAACTACTGAAAATGCTGAATCAAATATAGTTAAATTTTTTTCCCAGAGCAACAAAGAGGTAACAACACTATAAGAAATTACCAGTACAAATCTGATAGATGAGAACCAGTGAGTTAAGTGAGCACAGAAGCTGTGTTTGTCCTGAGAGCATTTGCCAATCCCAGCAAGTCTGAATTTATGATTTAATGATCTTGCAAGATGAGGAAGCAGAAATCAAAGTCTAGGGCCTGAACAATGTAACCAGTTTAATGGGAGATCCTCCTCATGCTAGGCTGATATCCTGAAGGAATCACCAACAGGGTAGTGGTGAACTAGAAATAATCCAAGCCCAGGAGTCTCAATGCCTAGAGGCAGGGGATAGAAGGGGCCCAGAGAAACTCAGACACGATCTTTGGGTAAAGCGGGCCTAGACTGATAGTCCCCCTAGGTGCCTGCCAGAAGCAAACAGAAACATTACGCATCAATTTATTCCTGTATGTAAACTTTTGATTATGATAACAAGTATATGAAGACATTCAAGGAATTGAAACATCATGAGAACCACTAGAAAAAGACAACAGAAATAGATCCAGAAAGACATTATTATATATCTGTATTATTAGTCATAGACTATAAAAGAGCCTTTTTACTAAAAACCTAAAAGATAACATTGACAATGCATGCAGGAAATACAAAGTTCCAGAGCAAATCTGAAAAAGTCAAATAGAACTTCCAGAGCCAAGAAATACAAGAACAGAAATGAAGAACTCTTGGGCAGCTGGGTGATAGACATTTGGGAGGGTATGTGCTATGCTGAGCGCTGTGAACTCTGTAAGACTGTTGAATCACAGATCTGTACCCCTGAAACAAATAATACATTATATGTTAAAAACAAAAAAGAAGAAGAAGAAGAAGAAGATAGCAGGAGGGGAAGAATGAAGGGGGGGAAATCGGATCAGAGGGGGAGATGAACCATGAGAGACTATGGACTCTGAAAAACAAACTGAGGGTTCTAGAGGGGAGGGGGGTGGGGGGATGGGTTAGCCTGGTGATGGGTATTAAAGAGGGCACATTCTGCATAGAACACTGGGTGTTATGCACAAACAATGAATCATGGAACACTACATCAAAAACTAATGATGTAATGTATGGTGATTAACATAATAAAAAAAAGAAATGAAGAACTCTTGGTATATAGGTTTAACAGCATATCAGATGGAGCTGCAGAGAGAATAAAGGAAATAGAACATAGTTCATAAAGCAATCCAGAAAAGCATTAAAGACAGACAAAAAGATAAAAAATACATCATAAAGGGTAAGAAACATAGAGGATAAAGCCAGAAAGATGGACACGGGTTTAACAGGAATGCTAGAAGAAAAGCAAGAGGATGGAACAGAGGCTCTCTGAGTAGCAAAGTGAGATTTTTGTTCAGAACTAATGAAAGATACCAATCAGTAATTTAAGAAGTTAAAGGAGTTCCAAAAGCAGGATAAATGAAATTATATTCTACACCTATATTATAATGAAACTTCAGAAAACCAAAGACAAAGAGAAAATAAAGTTACCTTCCCAGAAGTGACACACTGACAAATGATTTTCAATAGCTAGTAAAAGAAGCCAGAAGAGAGTGCAATTATATCTTTAATATTCAAAAAGAAAAAATTGAAACTGCCAAAATCCTATATCCTATAAAAGATACCTTTCAAGAATGAAGCAAAATAGAGTCATCTTCAGACAAACACAAGAACAAAGAAGTATGGTACTGGTGGAACACACTAAATGAAATTCTAAGGATTATACTTAAAGCATAAGGGAAGTAATCCCAGATGTGAGATATAAGGTACAAATAGTATACAGAAACTTATAGGTAAATCTAAGTAAATACAAAATGTATAAAACATCTTGTGAACTTTAAAAATCAAATAGAATTATAATATACAACAATAGCACACAGGTCAGAGAAATGGAGTTCTTTTTTTTAATAATTTTTATTGTTATGTTAATCACCATACCTTACATCATTAGTTTTTGATGTAGTGTTCCATGATTCATTGTTTGTGCATAACACCCAGTGCTCCACGCAGAATGTGCCCTCTTTAATACCCATCACCAGGCTAACCCATCTCCCATCCCCCTCCCCTCTAGAACCCTCAGTTTGTTTCTCAGAGTCCATCGTCTCTCATGGTTCATCTCCCCCTCTGACTTACTCCCCTTCCTTCTTACCCTCCTGCTATCTTCTTCTTCTTTTTTTTTTCCCTAACATATATTGCATTATTTGTTTCAGAAGTACAGATCCATGATTCAACAGTCTTGTACAATTCACAGTGCTCACCATAGCACATACCCTCCCCAATGTCTATCACACAGCCACCCAATCCCTCCCACCTGAGAAATGGAGTTTAACTGTTTGAAAGTCCTTGCATTGTCTAAGAAAACAGTAAAACCATCTTTTAATTTTAGACTTTAATAAGTATGATTAATGACATTTCTAAAAGTAATTTCTGAAAGATGAGAAAAAGAATTATAACTTTACTTAGAACAAGGAAAAAGTGAAATGATAAAATTATCAATCCTTAAAAAGGCAAGAAAGAACAGAAAAACACATGGTATGTGTAAGATCAATAGCAAACACAGGATATGAAGGGAGATTTAAGCCCAAATATTTAATATCATATAATATGGCTTCTAAACTATTTGGTATTAAATGTAAAATGACTAAATGCTCCATTAAAAACACAAAGATTGTCAAATTGGATAAAAATTAAAATCCAGTATATAATCCTGTTTGAAGAGGCATATCTACAATATAAAAATAAGTACAGTTTAAGGTAAAAGAGTGGAAGAAAATGCACAATTTAAAAATTGTGCATCAGGGGCTCCTGGGTGGTTCAGTCAGTTACATGTCCAACTCTTGATCTCAGAGTTGAGTTCAAGCCTCACATTGAGCTCCAGTGTGGCATCCCCTTAAAAATACATTGTGTGCATCAAATAGCAAAGGCTCAAATAATATAAAGCAAAAATAGATGTAACTGTGAGAACTAGAAAAATCTACAATCACAGCAGATTTTATCACACCTCTCATAGTAATATAGAGTATATAGACTACAATAATTACTTCTAACAAACAGAATATATAGAAAAGACAGCTGAATAAAAACACTGACAAGCCTATTACAAGAATGATAATGAAAAGACAAGAGAATATACAGAAAGCCAGTATCAAATAGAAAGGAGGAACATCACTATAGATGCTGGGGAAATTCCATAAAACCACCATTAAGAAGTTAATGCTTATGAACCTCAAATTTTAGTTTATTTAATTTATGTTTTATTTTTTGAGAGAGAGAGCATGCACGTGTGCAAGTGGTGGGGGGGAGGGGGAGAGGGAGAGGGAGAGAGAGAATCTTAAGTAGGCTCCACTCTCAACAAGGAGCCCAACACGGGTACAATCTCACAACCCTAAGATGACCTGAGCCAAAATCAAGAGCTGGATGCTTAACCGACTGAGCCACCCAGGTGCCCCCATGAACCTCAAATTTTAGATAAAATAGATGCATATATATAAAAATATAACTTACTAAACCTGACTCAAGAAAGAGTAAACCTAAAGAACCCTGTAACTATTAAAAATAATTGAATAGTGTTATAGTGATATAACCATACAATGAAATACTATAAGCAATACAATACTGAATGAACAAAAACCAAGTTGCCAAGAAGACATAATGTGATTTTATCCATATAAAGTTCAAACCAGAAAAAACTAAATTGTATTATTTAGAGAAGCACACATAGGTGGTAAAACCAAAAATAAATGCAAGGAAGTGAATACCATAAAAACTGGGATACATTTACACCTAGAATAATTAAGAAGTAATGTTGGCAATGTTCTTTCTTGACATGAAGGTAGTTATGCATATATTCATCTCATAATTATTTGTTACACTGTACATTTACATTTTAAGAACGTTTCTGTATTTTTAATGTAATTTTTAGTGCAAAATCTAAAAATATTCTTGTAAAATCATCTATTTCATCAGTATGGAGTCACCCATCTTTACAACAATAAGTATAAGTAAGGTTGTACATAATTTTATATATTCTCCTTCAGAAAATGGACAAGAATAAATAACTCAAATTATATTTCTAAACTACTTTGCCATCACCACTCTGTATTTTTCCTCATAGGTAAAATAATCTGGGAGAATGGAGAATACTCTTGTTAAATTTTACAAATCTTTCTAATCACTTAGCTCCCTTCTTCAACTTGTTATATTATTTTTTTAGATAAACTACAACTACCAGTATCACCCAGAGAGAAAAGGGTTCAGATTAATTCAGCCCTACCTTCTCCTATATTCTCTGTTTCTACCAACAGGAGGGTTGGCTTCCTCAATTTCAACTTCAAAAATAAGACAGGTCTTTGACTGCCAACTAGAGGGGTGGTAAAGTAATCAATTTCAAGTCAAAGACAAAGATTCAGAATACACAAAATCTTTCTATCCTCACTAAGCTAGCCTCACAAACAAATCTCTGGCAAATGGCATGGAAAAAGAAAAACAATTTTTTTTTCTCTTTAAGGGAAAAGGAATAGACATATTAGAAAAAACCCACAGATAAACGCATGCCTACATTATTTAAGCCAACATCCGCTTCAGAGGAGCATATTAAAATTAGAAATTATTACTGACACCACGTTATCTATTAACATAACATATGTAATAAGTAAAATATAGATTATACTCACCATTTCCATTAATAGACAGATTATGTGTCTTGAAACTATCCTCAGCACTTTCCAAGGTCAGAGTAGTATGAGCCAGCAAATTATACTTTGCACCACTAGTAATAGGGAGAAATAAGACATACTTTGAGTATTTTAGTATATTTTCTACTACATAAAATATTTAGATGTTCAATAACAGAAAATAAACAACCTGATTGAAAAACAGGCTGAGGTCTTTAATAGATATTTCTCCAAAGAAGATATACAAATGGCCAATAAAAACATGAAAATGCTTAAGATCACGAATCATTAGAAAATGCAAATCAAATCCACAATGAGCAGGGCGCCTGGGTGGCTCAGTCAATTGAACATCTGACTCTCATTTTCAGCTCAGGTCATTATCTCAGGGTTGTTGGATTGAGCCCCGCATCCACCTCTGTGTTCAGCACAAAGTCTGCTTGAGATTCTCTGGCTCTCGCTCTGCCCTGCCCCACATTTACGTACAAGCGCGTGTGCTCTTTCTCTCTCAAATAAATAAATATTTTAATATTTAAATAAAAAAATACAAGGAGGGGGCGGAGCAAGATGGCGGAGGAGTAGGAGACCTAGATTTAGTCTGGTCTCAGGAATTCAGCTGAATAGGGATCAAACCATTCTGAACACCTATGAACTCAACAGGAGATCGAAGAGGAGAGTAGCAACAACTCTCTTAACAGAGAAGCGACCACTTTCTGGAAGGTGGGATGTGCGGAGAAGTGAATCCAAGGCGATATTCGGGAGGATAGACGGTGGGGGAGGGGGGCTCAGCCAGCCGCTTCTGGCAAGTGATAGAGCCACGGAGCACAAAATCAGAACTTTTAGAAGTCGGCTCCGCTGAAGGACGTTGCTGCAGTGCCTAAGCGGGGGGTGGAATCCTCCCGGGACAGTGTGGTCTCAGGACCCTTGGGGCCACAGAAAGACCGGGGGGTGCCTGAGTGCGGCAGAGCTCCCATGTATCGGACGGAGCGGGGAAGCCAGCTGCAGAGACGAAGCTGAGGCGTGGGCTCTCAGCTCAGGGTGGCCATAAACTGTAATCCACGGCCCAGTCAGGCCACTGCTCCTGCAGCAGGGGCTCAACAAGCGGCAGAGCTGGGGAGACTCCCCTTTCACCCCTGGGAGGAGCGGGGCGGGAACGCACCGCAGGGATCTGCTGGGTTTGGAGACTCCACACGGGGTCGGGTGCTAGAGACAGAAACGCTCGGTCACAGGCCGGGTGAGCACGGAGTGTGGCCAGAGACCAGGGAGACGGGAGTGACTGCTTTTCTCTGGGGGCGCACTGAAGAGCGGGACCCTGAGTTCTCAGCTCCTCCAGGTGGAGATTGGGAGGCCACCATTTTCACCCTGGTCCTCCAAAGCTGTACCGAGAGCTTGCAGGGAACAAAAGCTCCTGAGAGCAAACCCGAGCAGCTTGCTTAGCCCGGAGGACAAAGACATTTGGAAACCACGGCAACAGGCCCCTCCCCCAGAAGATCAGCACGAACAGTCAGCAAGCCAAGACCAAGTTTACCGATCAAGGAGAACGGGAGAACTCCAGCGCTAGGAGAATACTGCACATAGAATTCATGGCTTTTTTTTACCATAATTCACTAGTTCATCAAAGTTAATTTTTTAACTGTTTTTTTTTTAATTTTTCTTTTTCCCTTTTTCAACCAGCATCTTATCAATCCTTTTAAAAAAAAACATTTTTTTATTTTTCATTTTTAGAGTCATATTTTATCCCTTCATAGTAGTTACCCTTATTTTTGGCATATATATATATATAAGTTGTTCTCTCTTTAAAATTTTGAGATACAGTTTCTTCTAACAGATCAAAATATACCCTAAATCACTAGTGTATGGCTTTGTTATAATCTCCTGCCTGATCACATTCTCTCCCTTTTTTCTTTTTTTTTTTAACTCTTCTTCTTTCTTTTTTCAAACAACTTATCAATTCTTTTTATAAAATCTTTTATAATTTTCATCTTTACAGTCATCTTCCATCCCTTCATTGTATCAACCCTTATTTTGTACATATATGTGTCTTTCTTCCTTTAAATTTTAGGAGGCACTCTTTTCTAACAGACCAAAATACACCCAAAATCTAGTGTGTGGCACTGATCTATGCACTAGCCTGATCATATTTGATCATATTCTGCCTTTTTTGTATTGTTCTGTTTCTGTTTTTATCTTTCTTTTTCTTTTCCTTTTTTCCTCTTTCTTTTTTCTTTCTTCCCCTTTCTTTTCCCCTGGTTTCAGGTCCTTTCTGATTTGTATACAGTATATTTGCTGGGGACGTTGTTAACTGGTTAGCATTTTGTTCTCTCATTCATCTATTCCCCTCTGGACAAAATGAAAAGATGAAAAAAATCACCTCAGCAAAAAGAACAAGAGGTAGTACCGTCAGCCAGGGACCTACTCAATACGGATATTAGTACGATGTCGGACCTAGAGTTCAGAATCATTACTTTAAAGATACTAGCTGGGCTTGAAAAAAGCGTGGAAGTTATTAGAGAAACCCTTTCTGGAGAAATAAAAGAACTAAAATCTAACCAAGTTGAAATCAAAAAGGCTATTGGTGAGGTACAATCAAAAATGGGAGCACTAACTGCTAGGATAAATGAGGCAGAAGAGAGAATCAGTGATATAGAAGACCAAATGATGGAAAATAAAGAGGCTGAGAAAAAGAGAGATAAACAACTACAGGATCACGAGGGCAGAATTCAAGAGATAACTGATACGATAAGACAAAACATTAGAATAATTGGGATCCCAGAAGAAGAAGAAAGAGAGAGAGGGGCAGAAGGTATATTGGAGCAAATAATAGCAGAGAACTTCCCTAATGTGAGGAAGGAAACAGGCATCAAATCCAGGAGGCACAGAGAACCCCTCTCAAAATCAATAATAATAGGTCAACACCCCAACATCTAATAGTAAAACTTACGAGTCTCAGAGACAAAGAGAAAATCCTGAAAGCAGCTCGGAAGAAGAGATATGTAACCTACAGTGGTAGAAATATTAGATGGGCAACAGACCTATCCACAGAGACCTGGCAGGCCAGAAAGGACTGGCAAGATATCTTCAGAGCACTAAACAAGAAAAATATGCAGCCCAGAATACTATAGCCAGCTAGGCTGTCATTGAAAATAGAAGGAGAGATAAAAAGCTTCCACAACAAACAAAAACCAAAGGAATTTGCAAACATGAAACCAGCCCTCCAAGAAATATTGAAAGGGGTCCTCTAAGCAAAGAGAGAGCCTAAAAGCAGCATAGATCAGAAAGGAACACAGACAACATACGGTAACAGTCACCTTACAGGCAATACAATGGGACTAAATTCATACCTTTCAATAGTTACCCTGAATGTAAATGGGCTAAATGCCCCAATCAAAAGACACAGGCTATCAGATTGGATTAAAACACAAGACCCATCAATATGCTGTCTGCAAGAGACTAATTTTAGACCCAAAGACACCCCCAGGTTGAAAGTGAGGGGGTGGAAAACAATTTACCATGCTAATGGACACCAAAAGAAAGCTGGGGTGGCAATCCTTATATCAGACAAATTAGATTTTAAAACAAAGACTGTAATAAGAGATGAGGAAGGACACTATATCCTACTTAAAGGGTCTATCCAACAAGAAGATCTAACAATTGTAAATATCTATGCCCCGAATATGGGAGCAGCCAATTATATAAGGCAATTAATAACAAAAGCGAAGAAACACATTGACAACAATACAATAATAGTGGGGGACTTTAACACCCCCCTGACTGAAATGGACAGAGCATCTAAGCAAAAGCTCAACAAGGAAATTAAATGACACACTGGACCAAATGGACTTCACAGACATATTCAGAACATTCCATCCCAAAGCAACGGAATACACATTCTTCTCTAGTGCCATGGAACATTCTCCAGAATTGATCACATCCTAGGTCACAAATCAGGCCTCAACCAGTACCAAAAGATTGGGATTATTCCCTGCATATTTTCAGACTACAATGCTTTGAAACTAGAACTCAATCACAAGAGGAAAGTCGGAAAGAACTCAAATACATGGAGGCTAAAGAGCATCCTACTAAAGAATGAATGGGTCAACCAGGAAATTAAAGAAGAATTAAAAAAATTCATGGAAACCAATGAAAATGAAAACACAACTGTTCAAAATCTTTGGGCTACAAAAAGGCAGTCCTGAGAAGAAAGTATATAGCAACACAAGCCCTTCTCAAGAAACAAGAAAGGTCTCAAATACACAACCTAACCCTACACCTAAAGGAGCTGGAGAAAGAACAGCAAAACAAGCATAAACCCAGCAGGAGAAGAGAAATAGTAAAGATCAGAGCAGAAAGCAATGAAATAGAAACCAAAAGAACAGTAGAACAGATCAACGAAACTAGGAGCTGGTTCTTTGAAAGAATTAACAAGATTAATAAACCCCTGGCCAGACATATCAAAAAGAAAAGAGAAATGACCCAAATCAACAAAATCATGAATGAAAGAGGAGCGATCACAACCAACACCAAAGAAATACAAACAATTATAAGAACATATTATGAGCAACTCTATGCCAGCAAATTAGATAACCTGGAAGAAATGGGTGCATTCCTAGAGATGTATCAACTACCAAAATTAAACCAGGAAGAAATAGAAAACCTGAACAGACCTATAGCCACTAAGGAAATTGAAGCAGTCATCAAAAATCTCCCAAGAAACAAAAGCCCGGGGCCAGATGGCTTCCCAGGGGAATTCTACCAAACATTTAAAGAAGAATGAATACCTATTCTCCTGAAACTGTTCCAAAAAATAGAAATGGAAGGAAAACTTCCAAACTCATATTATGAGGCCACCATTACCTTGATCCCCAAACCAGACAAAGACCCCATCAAAAAGGAGAATTACAGACCAATATCCTTGATGAACATGGATGCAAAAATTCTCACCAAAATACTAGCCAATAGGATCCAACAGTACATTAAAAGGATTATTCACCACGACCAAGTGGGATTTATCCCTGGGCTGCAAGGATGGTTCAACATCCACAAATCAATCAATGTGATACAATACATTAACAAAAGAAAGAACAAGAATCATAGGATCCTCTCAATAGATGCAGAAAAAGCATTTGACAAAGTACAGCATCCTTTCTTGATCAAAACTCTTCAGAGTATAGGGATAGAGGGTACATACCTCAATATCATAAAAGCCATCTATGAAAAACCCACAACGAATATCATTCTCAATGGGGAAAAGCTGAGAGCTTTTCCCCTAAGGTCAGGAACGCGGCAGGGATGTCCACTCTCACCACTGCTCTTCAACATAGTATTAGAAGTCCTAGACGCAGCAATCAGACAACAAAAAGAAATCAAAGGCATCCAAATCGGCAAAGAGGAAGTCAAACTCTCACTCTTTGCAGATGATATGATATTGTATGTGGAAAAGCCAAAAGACTCCACCCCAAAACTGCTAGAACTCATACAGGAATTCAGTAAAGTGGCAGGATATAAAATCAATGCACAGAAATCAGTGGCATTGCTATACACCAACAACAAGACACAAGAGAGACAAATCAAGGAGTCGATCCCATTTACAATTGCCATAAGATACCTAGGAATAAATCTAACCAAAGAGGCAAAGGATCTGTACTCAGAAAACTATAAAATACTCATGAAAGAAATTGAAGAAGACACAAAGAAATGGAAAAGCGTTCCATGCTCATGGATTGGGAGAACCAACATTGTGAAGATGTCAATGCTACCTAGAGCAATCTACACATTCAAAGCAATCCCCATCAAAATACCATCCACTTTTTTCAAAGAAATGGAACAAATAATCCTAAAATTTGTACGGAACCAGAAGAGACGCTGAATAGCCAGAGGAATATTGAAAAAGAAAAGCAAAGCTGGCGGCATCACAATTCCGGACTTCCAGCTCTCTTACAAAGCTGTCATCATCAAGACAGTATGGTACTGGCACAAAAACAGACACATAGATCAATGGAACAGAATAGAGAGCCCAGAAATGGACCCTCAACTGTATGGTCAACTCATCTTTGACAAAGAAGGAAAGAATGTCCAATGGAAAAAAGACAGTTTCTTCAACAAATGGTGTTGGGAAAATTGGACAGCCACATGCAGAAGAATGAAACTGGACCATTTCCTTACACCACACACAAAAATAGACTCCAAATGGTTGAAAGATCTAAACGTGAGACAGGAGTCCATCAAAATCCTAAAGGAGAACACAGGTAGCAACCTCTTTGACCTCAGCCACAGCAACTTCTTCCTAAAAACATTGCCAAAGGCAAGGGAAGCAAGGGCAAAAATGAACTATTGGGATTTCATCAAGATAAAAAGCTTTTGCACAGCCAAAGAAACAGTCCACAAAACCGAAAGACAACCGACAGAATGGGAGAAAATATTTGCAAATGACATATCAGATAAAGGGCTAGTATCCAAAATCTATAAAGAACTTATCAAACTCAACACCCAAAGAACAAATAATCCAATCAAGAAATGGGCAGAAGACATGAACAGACATTTCTCCAAAGAAGACATCCAAATGGCCAACAGGCACATGAAAAAGTGCTCAACATCGCTCGGCATCAGGGAAATCCAAATCAAAACCTCAATGAGATACCACCTCACACCCGTCAGAATGGCTAAAATTAACAAGTCAGGGAACGACAGATGTTGGCGGGGATGTGGAGAAAGGGGAACCCTCCTACACTGTTGGTGGGAATGCAAGCTGGTGCAACCACTCTGGAAAACAGTATGGAGGTTCCTCAAACAGTTGAAATTAGAGCTACCGTTCGATCCAGCAATTGCACTACTGGGTATTTACCACAAAGATACAAATGTAGGGACCCGAAGGGGTACGTGTACCCCAATGTTTATAGCAGCAATGTCCACCATAGCCAAACTGTGGAAAGAGCCAAGATGCCCATCGAGAGATGAATGGATAAAGAAGATGTGGTATATATACACGATGGAATATTATGCTGCCATCAAAAGGAATGAGATCTTGCCATTTGCAACGACGTGGATGGAACTGGAGGCTGTTCTGCTGAGTGAAATAAGTCAATCAGAGAAAGACATGTATCACATGACCTCACTGATATGAGGAATTCTTAATCTCAGGAAAGAAACTGAGTGTTACTGGAGTGGTTGGGGGTGGGAGGGTTGGGGTGGCTGGGTGATAGACATTGGGGAGGGTATGTGCTACGGTGAGCGCTGTGAATTGTGCAAGACTGTTGAATCACAGATCTGTACTTCTGAAACAACGCAACATATTTTAAGAAAAAAGAAAAAGAAGAAGATAACAGGAGAGGAAGAATGAAGGGGAGTAAGTCAGAGGGGGAGAGGAACCATGAGAGATGATGGACTCTGAAAAACAAACTGAGGGTTCTAGAGGGGAGGAGGGTAGGGGGATGGGTTAGCCTGGTGATGGGTATTAAAGAGGGCACATTCTGCATGGAGCACTGGGTGTTATGAACAAACAATGAATCATGGAACACTGCACCAAAAACTAATGATGTAATATATGGTGATTAACATAACAATAAAAAATTAAAAAAAAAAAAGAACTTATCAAACTCAACACCCAAAGAACAAATAATCCCATCAAGAAATGGGCAGAAGATATGAACAGACATTTTTCCAAAGAAGACATCCAAATGGCCAACAGACACATGAAAAAGTCTCCACATCGCTCAGCATCAGGGAAATCCAAATCAAAACCTCAATGAGATAACACCTCACACCAGTCAGAATGGCTACAATTAACAAGTCAGGAAACGACAGATGTTGGCGGGGATGTGGAGAAAGGGGAACCCTCCTACACTGTTGGTGGGAATGCAAGCTGGTATAACCCCTCTGGGAAAACAGTATGGAGGTTCCTGAAACAGTTGAAAATAGAGCTACCATATGATCCAGCAATTGCAGTACTGGGTATTTACCACAAAGATACAAATGTAGGGATCCGAAGGGGTACGTACACTCCGATGTTTATAGCAGCAATGTCCACAATAGCCAAACTGTGGAAAGAGCGAAGATGTCCATCGACAGATGAATGGATAAAGAAGAGGTGGTATATATACACAATGGAATATTATGCAGCCATCAAAAGGAATGAGATCTTGCCATTTGCAACGACATGGATGGAACTGGAGGGTGTTATGCTGAGTGAAATAAGTCAATCAGGGAAAGACATGTGTCATATGACCTCACTGATATGAGGAATTCTTAATCTCAGGAAACAAACTGAGTGTTGCTGGAGTGGTGGGGGGTGGGAGGGATGGGGTGGCTGGGTGATAGACATTGGGTAGAGTATGTGCTATGGTGAGCGCTGTGAATTGTGCAAGACTGTTGAATCACAGATCTGTACTTCTGAAACAAATAATGCAACATATGTTAAGAAAAAAGAAAAAGAAGAAGATAGCAGGAGGGGAAGAATGAAGGGGAGTAAGTCAGAGGGGGAGATGAACCATGAGAGACGATGGACTCTGAAAAACAAACTGAGGGTTCTAGAGGGGAGGAGGGTAGGGGGATGGGTTAGCCTGGTGATGGGTATTAAAGAGGGCACATTCTGCATGGAGCACTGGGTGTTATGCACAAACAATGAATCATGGAACACTATATCAAAAGCTAATGATGTAATATATGGTGATTAACATAACAATAAAAAATTAAAAAAAAATACAAGACACCACTTCACATCCATTAGGATGGCTTTTATTAAAAAAAAATAAAACAGAAAATAATTGTTGGCTAGGATGTGGACAAATTGGAACCTTTTTGCATTGCTGATGAAAAAGTAAAATGCTACAGCCACTATGGAAAACGTATGGTGGTTCCTCAAAAAATTAGAAATAGAATTACCATATGATTCAGCAATTCCCTAAGATGACCTGAGCCAAATTCTTCTGGGTATATACCAGAAGAATTTAAAATAGTGACTCAATTGGATATGTGTACACCTGTATAAATAGCAGCATTACTCACAATAGCCAAACAGGAGACGAAGGTCAACTGTCCATTCAAAGGATGAAAGGATAAATAGTGGTACATACATACAATGGAATATTATTCAGCCTTAAAAGGGAAGGAAATTCTGACACAGGCTACAACATGAATTAACCTTAAAGACCTTACACTAAATGAAATAAGTCAATCACGAAAGGACAAATACTGCTTAATTCTACATGTAAAGTCCCTGGAGTGGTCTAATTCATAGAAACAAAAAGTCTAGTTGGAGGGGGGAACAGGGTGCTATTGTTTATTGGGTATAGAATTTCAGTTTGGAAAGATTAAGAAGTTCTGGGAATGGATGATGGCGATGGTTGCACAACACTGTGAATGTACTTAATGCCATTGAATTATACACTTAAAAATGGTTAAAATGGTAAATTTTATAATATATTTAACCATAATAAAAAATGAAGAAAAGCCACATTTAGATGTTATAGATGACAGATTATAAACATAAATGAATTATCAACTTACTATGTTTATCTCTTTATGCTATTTTATCTTAAGAAAATCTGCAAGTTATTTGGTTTAACTCACAAATGTTTCTCTGAAAGATCTCCATTCATTCAAAAATATTAACTGAACGCCTAAAATGTGCCAAGTCCTATGCAAGGTGATGGGCATTTTGGTAAACAAGACTCAGTATTATATTCTGATGCAAGGGGGAGGGGTGAAAAAGTAAGCAGAGGGATAAATAAAATAATGGCATTTGTAAGTTATAATGCAACCTTTTCTATAAAACAAAGGGGATAAGAAAACTGAGGACCTGTTAAGCAGGAGAAACAGGAAAGTACTCTCTAAGGGGTAATGGTGATGATCTCATAAGAGGATGGGACGAAGCAAAGAATGTGGGAAAATATTCCAAGCAGAGAGGACTGAAAGAAGAGCAGTGTAGCTAGAGCATAGGCAGCAAGTGGGAAACACCACCTTAGGACACAAGGTTAAAGATAATGGCAGGGATTAGATCCCTCGGACTTTGCTGGGAGCTTTGGAGAAGAGTGGATTTGATTCCAAGTGTAACAGGAAGTCATTGGAGAAGGTTAATAAGAAGATAGTGATGGGATCTGATTCATATTTACTTCCTGGGAATAAGAATGAATCTTCTTCTGATTTACCAACTCCAAAGATTTGGGATTTTCATCCATCATATGGGAAAATGAAGGACTTCATTACTAATTCCACTTTTTTTCATGATAGTCCCCTTTATGCTACTTGGGTTAAAATAGCACTCTTGCCAAAGTATCTAAAAATTCTGATGCTAAATTTAATATCCTGGTACTTTGTGGTGATAAAGAGTGAATTTTCATTCAATAATAATTCTATTTTCTGTGCTAGTAATCTTAATTTTATTTCAAGACTTTTTCTTGGTTTTATTATTTATTTTCCAAATTAGTAAAACCTCAACATTCAAAACATCAGAAAGCATGTTAAAATGAGACAGACAGACAGACAGTAATATAGACAAACTTTGGAGAAGAGAGAAGTATGATAGGAATTTTTATTAATTGTGCCAAGTGATATGTTTCATAAACCTTCTTTGTCTCATACTAAATCCTTAATAGAATCTCTACTACAAAGAAAAAGTATGTATACATGTAGTAGGTGTGTAATGCATACTCCACAGAACGTTACTCCCTTGGAGAACACCTGTTGGTTTGTTTTCTTCTCCAGTTTTATTGAGAAATAATGGAAATACTTTATAAGTACAGCATGATGGTCTGATTTACCTTGGTTTTTAATATACAACCACCATAGACTAGAGATATCTCTCAATACCCAATGTCTTTTGTCAGTGTTTATATAGGGAAATTCATGTTTCTGTCTCTAAAACTCAACAAGAATTTAACAAAGTGATGCATGACTAAAATTTCAAGCTACATTCTAAATAAAATTGGTATAATGTCAACTACTATGCAGACTTCTGGAAAAATTCACTAAGCACCAACAAATCTCCACTGTTGCAGGAGCTAAAAGGCACCAGCCTCGTACTCGGTGTGGGCCATTCTCTGCTACTACTTATCCTGGGTTTCTATAGTACCTTCCATAGTTAGCTCTTACTTTTCCCTAGCATTACACAATGAGTCCCCCCACAAAAGTTGAGAAAGTATTAATGAAAACTATGGAGAAAAGAGTCAAAGCAATTGAGAACAGCAGTTACAATGGAAGAGCAAATATGAATACATACAAAGTGGCTACTAATAATCACTAACTGTCTGGTGATCAGGGCCCAATATGTTAAGCATTATCTCAACATGATAATTTGTCCCTGATATATAAGTTTTATAGAACTACATTATAATTTCTCCCACTTAGAATAAAGGGGATTAGACTCCCTACTGGCATTTTAATGCAGCGTGTTATCTTCAGGAACAGCTGATTGTCAATAAGCAGGGAAGTGGTGCGAGAGAAAGATGCTAGATGTGTGTGACAAACCACAAGCCCGGTGTGGCTGGAGTACGATGAAGGAGAAGGAGAGATGTCCCAAATGTAAGTAGGGGGCAGACACTGTACATGGCAGTGCTTTGTGGGGCATACTAAGGACACTGGATTTTCTTCTGAGTGAGATGGGAACAAATGGTAGGTTGTGAGCAGAGGCATGCACTATGATGTGACTTGTATTTTTAAATGATCCCTCTGGCTGCCATGTGCAGAACAGGCCACAGGGGCCAAGAGTGAAAATGGACACCAACTAGAAAGCTTCTGCAGTTGACCTGACTGCAGGTCAAAAAAGCTGATGCAGGACTGGAATAGGGTGTTAGCTGGTGAGCTGGTGAGAAGTGGCAAGATTCTTGATCTATTCTTCAAGTCGACCCAATGTGGACATGGGAGGTGAAAAAAAAAAAAAAGAGCTGAAAACAACTCCAAAGCTTTTGGCCTGAGCAACCAGAAAAATGGAATTGTTATTACACTGCAGTAAGGCTGACAGAGAAGAATAGATACGGGAAATACGAATTTAGTTGTGGATGAGTCAAGTTTAAAATTGTTTTAGATATCTAGATGGGTTGTAGGGTAGGTAGCTGGACATATCAATTTGGAGTTAGAAGAAAAAAATATGGAAGAATTAAATTTGGGAGTTACCAGTAAATAAATGAAATTTAAAGTTAGAAAGTCAAGTGAAGTCCAAGGACTGAAAAATGAGACACACTTCATCATTTCAGGTCAAGTTGAAGAACATGAACAAAGGAGGCAGGTGAGGAACAGTCAGAGGTAGAAGAAAAAACAGGGAAGTGGATCCAGAAGGCAAATTAACAGAAATTGTCCAAGAGAGAGTAAGAGGAGAGGAAGTAGAGGTAGGGAATATAGAAAACTTTTCTGTAAAGGGTAGCTGTCAAATGGGGCAGTACGATTGGGAAATATTTCAGCATGCTTCTTTGTTGGTAGCAATGATGCAGTAAAAAAAATTGATGATGTAGGGGAGTGGGGGACATGCGCAGGAGTTTACTTTTGAATAGTTCAGAAAATGGGATCCAGTGCACAAGAAGGTGGCCTTAGATGAGGCAGAGTTCCCAAAGAGGGAAAGCAGCAAATAAAGATACAGATGCAGACAGGCTGACAGATTTGGCAGATGGAAGATATGCACGTTCTCTCCTGACTGCTTTAGTAGTATTAGTGATAGGTGAAACAAAGTCATCAGCTTTGAATAAGGAGTAGAGAGGAGGGGGAATTGGAGTCTTCAGAGGAGACAGTAATATGATGTGACATGCTTTCCCTGAAGAGAGGTAAAGTGTAAGGCTATGGAAACTTAGTAGGATTGCTGTCACACTAAGAACTCATTTAAGGTTAGTGATCATGGGTCTAAAGGGAGACCAGTCATTCTGACTGTTTTTCTCCAGCTTCCTCATCTATTTCTCATGAGTGCAGGTGCAGAGGAACTCAAAGGAGGATTTAACCAAGGTTGGAGTTTTTTCCAAGGTAAGTATGACATGAGAAAAATGCTAGGAAAGAATAAAGTGGTAAATCATGGAGTCCAGGCTAATTTTGAGTACTAAAGGGAGTACTAAAGGGCGCAAGCTGGAAATGTGGGAGGTGGTAGATAGAGTGGGATACTTGCTATAAAGATGGTAGAGGGTGTGCAATTATTCATAACAACAAAGTCTAGGGCACAATAATAGGGTGGAGGACTGAAATAGGCAGAAGGACAAGATCACTGGAGGCAGGGGTTCACAAAACTGATACGTCAAGGTATTAGATGGATAGACTACATGTCTTTTTAAGTCCATCAGGAAAAATATCTGAAATAGTGGGAGGCCGGGAGAGGGAGAGAAAGAGAATGAAGATACTTTTTATTTTTCGGAGTGACACTGTAATTTATTCTTACTAACCACTAAAAACATTTGACTATTCTTCACTTCAGGAATAGCATCATTTCAATACATAATATAATATAAAATACTGCTATTAGTGTGCACAGGAAGCAGCTGGTTATAGGCTGTGCATTTGCACCAAGTGCACTGGGGAGGTGGCATGTTCAGAAAGCAACTTGCGTGGCAGTACAGGCTAAAATTATGTGATGAGTGAGGTATATGTTCGAATTTTTTTTCAGACCTTGAGAAGTAATTGTGTAAGACTGATGAATCACAGACCTGTACCTCTGAAACAAATAATACATTATATGTTAAAAAAAAAAGAAGATAGTAGGAAGGGAAAAATGAAGGGGGGGGAATCAGAGGGGGAGATGAACCATGAGAGACTAAAGAAATAATTGTGACTAAGACATCTTTTCCTCAGCTACTTCCAGGTAAACACGGAGCATATTTGCCTCTATTTTCAATAAATGACACATCTGAAAATAACAATCGGAAGAAAGTTATTGATAACTTCTAAGGATGGTTAAATAAACTATGATAGAGCCAAATGATAGATAATGTGGTCATTAAAATGATTATGTGATGACTCTGTAATAACTCCAGAAAAAAAGCTGAATGTGTAGATAACTATGAATATCTAACTATCCCCTAAAGCTAGGTACTTAAAACCTTAAAAAAAATCAGTCCATATATAAAAAGTATTTGAATTAGAATGAAGTATGAATAACTTTTTTTCTCTTCTAGATTCTATTTGATAATTTTTGTAATCAAATAATGTGGTGAAGCAGTAGTATGATGGAACTCTCCCATAAAAATCAGAGACAGGCAAAGCATTATTAATACCACATATGTACAGTGTAAGGCATTTTGACAAGCAATATCTTTTTAAAGATTCACAATAACTACTTGAGGTAGGCATAGCAGATAGTTTGGTCCATGTTTTCAGAGGAAGAAACTGAAGTTCAGAGAATATAATTGACTTGCCTCTTGCTAGGCAAGTAGTATACTGGGAAGAAAGCCCCACTATACTTACTACCTTTATACTTCATTAGGAAATAGCTTAAAATTATGGTACTTTTTTTCTGTTAAAACAGATACAAGGGACCATATTTTACCACTGCAAGAATTTTGAGTTCAGAGAGCATGACTTATTAACCTTGGAATCCAATGTGCCATATGATATAACTGCTGAATAACCCTTTCTAAGATTATTAAATGAATGAATAATGAAATTACACCCAATGGCTGAGGAGCTCCTTAGTTACGTGTGAACTCTGCATCATCTTTCACACAATCAAAACAGTAACTTCATTGTCCTCAAAACATAAATAATCCATTTGTGCTGGACAAGTATTAAGATACTTGTTTTATAACTTCAATCTAATTTAAAATGCAGTATAGTGTCTTAATTTTTTTAAAAAAATTAATATACCTTTTTGTCAAATAATCACTCTCAATTTTACCTGTTTTCTTGAAATGATGGTTTAAAATGATGTATATTTACACAGTGATAAATAATGTACTAAATAAATAGTTCTCAAGAAGCATAAAATAGTGAACTCAGCTATTAGAGACACTGGGAAAATCTGGCTAAAGGAATTTCAGTAAGTGAAATTCCACGAATAAAATGAATAAATAAATCACATCAAGGAGTATGCTAAAAATTACCAAAAATGTCACTGTCTTCTTTTGGATCAAACAATACTTTATGATGATATTTCAAGTTACTTCATTTTTAAACCATGAC
Organism: Eumetopias jubatus; assembly: GCF_037043125.1. Classification (NCBI taxonomy): domain Eukaryota; kingdom Metazoa; phylum Chordata; class Mammalia; order Carnivora; family Otariidae; genus Eumetopias; species Eumetopias jubatus. The sequence goes on along the minus strand of NW_028274823.1, from coordinate 65,201,130 downwards.
TAATTACAATGCCAATGCTTCCAAAACCAACAATGATCTCACTTTTAAAACATTCTTGTCAGGATAACATTTTCTTACTAAAACATTACACTCATTCCTTTTAGCCAACCCTAATATTGAGTTCCCAACAGTTTAATCAGTTACATTTTTTTTATCAAATAGGCCAATTGTTATAACATTGCAGGGAGGGTGGATATTGGTCCAAAAATGTTATGAAAAAATAAATGACTACTTTAAATGGTAGTCTAAAAAACGCATTCTTTTGTCAGAAAGAACAGCTACATTCGGTCACATGCCATATTACTAGAGAAGATATATACAGCCCAACTTTGATCTTTTATGACCATTTTGGTTGAAAATTAAAAGCTGTATTGGGAATCTTCTCATTGAACTAGATCACTATTAAAGAAACAAAACTGATCCCCTTATGCATTCTGATCACTAGTGCTATTCTCAAACTCCTATCATGGTGCTGAAGCAGTCAGTTAAGGAATTACTAGTTAAGAGTCGTCCTGGGCTATGAATTTAACCTAGAATATGCTGGATTCATACCTGAAGCTCAGCAGAATATAGGTATTAGCAGAAATGATTCAGTGAAATGTAAAAGATTTGACTCTTCCTTTGACCAACTTTAATTGGTATAAATAAGCAAATGGCATGCAAGTTGCATGGGGAATGTTCATAAAGAAAATTAGTGTTTGGATTCAGGTATAAACCAAGTAGAATAACAAATCTAAATAGAATGAACAAAACAAATAAGTCAGTTGTTATTTAAAAGAACTTAATACTGGGGTGCCTGGGTGGCTCAGTTGGTTAAGCATCTGCCTTTGGCTCAAGTCATAATCCCAGGGTCCTAGGATGGAGCCCCACATCAGGCTCCCTGCTTAGGAGGGAGTCTGCTTCTCCCTTTGGCCCTCTCCCCCCACTCCCCGCTAGTGCTCTCTCTCTCTCACTCTCAAATGTCTAAAAAACAAACAAAAAAAGGAACTTAATACCAACAATATTATGCTCAAAAATTCCTCCAGGCTTCAAAAAGAATATAGGTTAAATGCAAGTTCTAACATCACTTAGATTATCTTCTATGAAATTATAAACAATGGTTTTAAATTTTAAAATATCTATTTTATAATCCTATGTTATTTTTAAATTGCAATGCTTTAGCATGAGTTTGAAAAAAAAGTTAAGGAAAAGCACTAGTCTCAGCACAGTAAAAATAGTAACAATAATGGAAAGAGCTACAATTATTAAATTCCCACTATATTTTTATTTTTTTCAATTATCAATTTTTGAGGAACCCCCCCCGTACTGTTTTCCAGTGGTTGCACCAATTTACATTCCCACCAACAGTGCATAAGGGTTCTCCCTTTCTCCACATTCTCACCAACATTTATTTCTTATTTTTTTAATAACAGTCACTGTAACAGGTATGAGGTGATATCTTACTGTCGTTTTGATTTTCATTTCCCTGATGATTTTTGATGTTGACCATCTTTTCGTGTTTCTGTTGGCCATCTGTATGTCTGTTTTGGAAATGTCTATTCAGATCATCTGCCTCTATTCTAATTGGATTTTATTTATTTATTTAATTTAATATTTATTTATTTGAAGAGAGAGCACAAGTAGGCAGAGCAGCAGGCAGAGGGAGAGGGAGAAGCAGGCTCCTCACTGAGCAGAGAGCCTGATGTGGGGCTCGATCCCAGGACCCTGGAATCATGACCCGAGCTGAAGTCAGACGCTTAACGACTGAGCCACCCAGGCGCCCCTATTTTTTTTTTTTTGCTATTAAATCTTAAGAATCCTTTATGTATATGGATACTAACCCCTTAAGAGATATATGATTTGAAAATATCTCATATCATTCAGTAGGCTGCCTGTTCATTTTGTTGATGGTTTCCTTCACTATACAAAAGCTTTTTAGTTTGATGTAACAATTCCACTACTGGTATTTATACAAAGAAAATGAAAACACTAATTCAAAAAGGTGTATGCATCCCTATGTTCACTGTAGCATTATTTATAATAACCAAGATATGGAAACAACCTAAGTGCCCACCAATGGATGAATAGATAAAGAAGATGAGGTATATTTATATAATGGATGACTACTCGGCCATAAAAAAGAATGAAATCTTGCCTTTTGCAACAATATGGATGGACCTTGAGGATATTATGCCAAGTGAAATAAGTCAGACAAAAAAGACAAATACCATATGATTTCACTTATATGTGGAATTAAAAAAACAAAACAAATAAAATGAAACTAATAAATATAGAGAACAGACTGGTGCCTGTCAGAGGGGAGGTGTTTTGGGGATTTGGCAAAATAGGTGAAGGGAGTCGAGAGGTGAAAACTTCCAGTTATAAAATAAATAAGTCATGAGGATGTAATTTATAGCATGGTGACTACAGTCAATCATATTGTATTAAATATTTGAAAGTTTAAATCTTAAAAATTCTCATCACAAGAAAAAAAATCTTTAACTTGGAATGGTGAACTAGTTACTAGGCAGTAACTAGACTTATTGTAGTGATCATTTCTCAGTGTATACAAAATTGAATCATTATTTTGTACACCTGAAGCTAATATGTTACATGCAAATTAACCTGCCCTGGGTCACACAAATAATACACGACAGGATAAAAAATTAAATATTCACTGCCAAACAATAAGGTTTTAAAATGAGGCTTGAGGCCCTCCCCCCCTTTTTTTTTATACAAGCTTTAAGGCATATGAAACCCTAGAAATGTCTCTAAGGAGGTGCCTAATAAATGATTGTGTCTAAGCATCCTTACCTTTCATATGAGAAAACTGAGACCCAGGGAATAATGTAACTTCTCCAGGACATTACTGGTCCTTTCGTTGTTTTGAATAAAGCAAAATAAATTTTGCTGCTTAAAAAAGTTTTAAAAACTACTCAACTCAATGGAAAATTCTTGACATATCTTAATCTAGAAAAGTTTTAAGAAGGCCTTAATTCTAAAGGAAGAAAATTAAAGGGTCCTTTACCTACTTTTTAATGATATTTATATGAGAAAAGACTTAACATCTTCTATGACTATTTTTCAGTGGAAAATGGGGGGGGAACCCATCCAATGGATCGTGACATCAACCTATGACTCATAAACTGCATTTTAAAAAACTAAAAATAGAATAAAAAAGTCTGATAAATGTATTATAAATAGCTAGGGCCAAGTATTGCTTCATGAAATCTATGTTGCTTATGCTGCTGTACACTCAGTAATGATGTAAAATGTATTTCTAGCATAGGCCTCAATCAAAAGAGACTGAAAGCTACAATTCTAGAATCCCAAGACATTTTCCATATGTAATGTATCTGACATGAAAAGAGTTATATAATTATGTTGTGATGATTAACATTTCCAGGGTCTATATACCTGAAATATTTTGCTTTTTGTAATCATAGTAAAGTTATTGACATGCTGAAGAGCCATATCTATCAGAACATGCAAAGAAATTCTAAGAATATAGACTGATCAACAGTTTTCCCAAGAAACATAAACATAAAACTATTTGTGAAGTAACAACACAATGTTTAAAGAAAGTATCTGAAAGAAACTATGGCTCCTTGAAGAAATGGTTACTCTAAGTCTGGGCAGAAAAATACAAGATGAATGTGGAACATCTTATCTCAGAAAGCAAAGAAGCTATCAGAGATTAGCTTATGTCAAAAGCTGCAGGAGTCAGCTGAAAAGTTTCCCCCTGATCAAAGATGGGACAACTTGGCTTCAAAGAGAATAATAAGTGTAACAGATTGAAACACAAACATATACAAAAATTCAAGAGTTCAAATAAAAGAGAACACTGATTACCTCCATGGTTGCTAGGATATCAACTCATTATTCTAAAATTGGGTAAATAAAAGAATCTAGCATTTTTTTCTCCCTTTCCTCCATCAATTTTTTTTCATTTATATCCACAGTTCATGAAGGGAAGTTCCTCTTTGAGAAAATTCAAAGTTTAAAAAAAATGCATGACAGGGGCGCCTGGGTGGCTCAGTCATTAAGCATCTGCGTTCAGCTCAGGTCATGATCCCAGGGTCCTGGCATCGAGCCCTGTGTCAGGCTCCCTGCTCCTCGGGAAGCCTGCTTCTCCCTCTCCCACTCCCCCTGCTTGTGTTCGCTCTCACTCTGTCCCTCTCTCTCTGTCAAATAAATAAACAAAATCTTTTAAAAAAATGCATGACAAATTTAGAAAGTCACCAAATTATAATCCCTAATGAAATACTTATCAGTGATAGCTGTTAAGACCATTAGATAAAACATTGATAGGGAATGTTATAATGGATGAACTAGGCTGGCAACACCTGAACCCACTGATCAATTTTAACATAACTGTAAGTGGGACAAGGCCTCTTAATGGGAGACAGTAGGAAGTATCCATAATCAATGTGAAGTATTACTGCCTAAAAAAGAACCTGAATCAAATCAGGCCTCTAGATCTACCAATTGTAGGAAACAGGGAATAGAAAAAGATGTTTAGAAAGACAAAGATGCAATTAGCTAAATTAAAAATATGGGAAATTCTACAAGATCTGATTTCTTCAATAAACAATGGCAAGAAAAAAGTAGACAGGAAATCATTAAAGATTAAAAGAAACTTAAAAGATTCACTTAAATGCAACACTGTAGACCTTGTTTGGATCCTGATTTGCATAAACAAATTACAAGATGACATTTTCGTAATTGGGGCAATTTGAATACAGACTGGATACCAGATGATATTAAGGACTTATTTTTTATTTTGTTAGACATGGTAACAGTACTGAAGTTTTGTTATACAGAGATAAAATATTTTTTTAAAAATCTGTAAGAATAACGCATGACCTATATAGAAATCCAGTTAGTAGGCTGACAGGCAGCAAACACTTTGACAAATAGATAGTTTCTTTTCAAGAAAAACATTTCAGTTTTGTGGTAGGTCCTGGAATTCCAAATCACTAAAACACACTGTCCCCCAACTTCCTACTTTCAATGGAAGGTATTAAGGATACCTCAACTGGGTAAATGTCAGTTTTGTTTCTGCTTCAGGATGTTTTTTCCATTTAAAATGTAAACTTATACTCTACATACAGTACTTTAAAATGTCACAAATACATAGTAATACTATGTCACTATAAATGCTGTATTAAAAAACTTACAAAATAGCAGAACTGTAAGACGAGCATGTTTCATGATCTTCTTGAATCACCAAATTTATTTTCTTCCCTGTAGCTTTACTTATAGAAGTCTTCAGTTTCTTAGCTAGTTTTTTTGGTGTGTTGGTTATAGAAGATTCTTCTGTACAGCAGCTATATACCTCCACCTTTATCTGAAAGTCTGGCCCTCCTTCATTACTAAAATCAAGAGCATTCATAACATTAGAAACTTAATTCAGTAGAAAATAAAACTGGAACATCCTTTGGTGTTTTCATAACATTTAAAATCACAATTTGAAACAGGTTTATGTTAATATATGTTAATGAGACAGAATCTCCCTGTGTTTATTTAGTATCTAAATGACCTCAGAGAGTCAGTGTAACTTCCAGAGCTACCAGCTTCTAAAGTAGGGCCAAATTAACACAATGCGATCAATATATGTAGGCACAGTCCTAAAGAAAAACAATGATATGCCCTGGTCATCTTATTGCCAATGCTGTTTTCCTGATGTCATGTCTTCAGTTATACCTTTTTGTAAGGTATTTACATAATATGTGTGATTTCCTGAAATAACTATTCCTCCAAAAGGAAAAACTTATAAAACCAAAGAAAAGGATTTTTCTGCTGAAAACTTCAGTGTTCATTTCTTTTTCATAAAGAGTCACAGTCCAATCACTACCATGCCCTCCCCACCCCACCTTTGTACCCAATAACTCTAAAATAATGCTGCACTGTTTGGTTATCTAGGGGAAAACAAACACACAAGCAAGAAGCAATACAAAGAGCTATATACTACAAGGCAGGAACTCCTTGAGGGAGAGTGCTGCCTTGGTAATCTCTATATTCTTAATCTTGCATAAAAGGTACTCAATACACTATTATACTCATATGTAAAAATTTTGCACTTTTAGCAAATGCTAAGTCTGGCTTTGCACTTTTTCAGACACAATGAACTACCTTTACCATAAAAGATTGTGGTGGTATTACTAACAAAATTTATTTAAAACCACAAGAGATCCATCAGCAGTAGATGTTGCCTTACATGGAAGATCCATCAGTCTCAGAGATTTTAAATGGCCAATCTATACTTTGGATACATCCAAGGAGTAACTCCCAGATATTTTTATAATTTACTTGGCAACCTTTAAACATACAGTATTACTGGTAATGACTAACAAATGTCAATATTTAGAGAAAAACCAGAGATTCATAAATATTGAATACTTATTAAAAACAATCATAACAAAAGCACATTTTTAAACATTTAGAACATTTGTCAGCAGTTATTTTTGGAACAATTTAAAATATTTACAGAATTTTTAAAAAATTATAAATCATGTGGTGTCTTCCGAAGTAACTTGCATTGTTCTCTCAATGAAAAAAAAAATTGTGATTTTGTCTTTGTGCTGAAAGCAAAGAATAGCAAAGTGATGTGAAGAAAAGAGCCCATTAAGAGGACAGTTTTGGTAGAAAAAAATGCACTAGCAAAAGTTGATTATGGAAATAAAAGTAGTTAGATAACCAAGGAAAATTATTCTTTTAGTCTCAGTTACATAAGCATTTGGTGATATTTTGAGGATCCTAAATAAATTCCTTTGTTCAATAGTTTGTAAGAGGGCCTGCACAACTGCTAATAACTCAGAACAATGTGTTTTATTTTTCTGTGCTACACAATTATTTATGGCATACTGGACAGAAGCCACAAAACATGGTTTGCAATAGTTTTCCTAATGTTATGTGAGTGGCAAAACTACTCTCCAATCTCTACTGTTTAGCTCCATAACTGAAAATGGCAAAAACCATGTACATTCAGTTTTATTTTAATAGTTAAGTAGCTATTAATATTTAGATACAAAGACGTGTTTTTGAAACCCTGAAAGAAATACAAATCACACACTGAGTTAGACCAATAGAACCTCTGAAAGAGGCCAGGAAAAACTTATGTTGGTTAAAAATGATTTCTATGGCTACCTGAGGAGTTCCTTCTGGTTCTGTATTATGACCACAATAAAATGAGCCTGTAAAAGAGCAGGGGCAATAAAAACAGCCCTAAGGATCACCCAATTTTTTACTGTTTTGGAGTACACGAAAGAAGTACACTGTAAGAAAAAGAACATCTCGAAATTTTACCAAAGTGCTTTCTCTATGGTACATATTTCAGGACAATCTTATAAATAAAGTTGTTATAACTATTTTAGCATTTCTGTAACTAAATATCCCATATGAGATATAAGAACCTGTTTTATGCTCAAATTCACTTTATATAAAATAATGTTATAATGAGATTCCATTGTATTCACAGCTTGGTTAATAATGAAACTATACATGTATAAAGAAACTAATAAAAATTTATCATATCCAATGAGTAAAATATTTACTACTAATATTATATGACTTCTACTTTATTTTACATTGAAAAATTTCAAATGCAAAAATGGGCTTCTTCTGAATAAAGTAATTTTCAAAATCAATTTAAACATTTAAAGATCTTAATGCTTCAAAAATAATCCAAACCCAATAATTTTGCCTTCCTTTAAAGGTAGAATTTTAAATTGTTCTCATTCTCTGAAGATTTAAACATACTTACAATATAGTTACATTTTCAAAACATAGATCTGTGATTGTTTTATCCACAATCACCATGTCAGTATCAAAAACTTCAGCTCCCATTTTGAATAAACAGAAAATGGCATACTGCTGTGATCCTAGGGAAAAAAGAGTGCTCCATGAGATGAATCATGCCTATATCATGTTGAAATCTACTTGAAAATGACAAATTATCTCTAATATCTGTTAAAAGTTTTTTTTTATGATTTTATTTATTTGAGAGAGAGAGAGAGAATGAGAGAGAGAACATGAGAGGGGGGAGAGTCAGAGGGAGAAGCAGACTCCCCACTGAGCAGGGAGCCCGATGCGGGACTCGATCCTGGGACTCCAGGATCATGACCTGAGCCGAAGGCAGTCGCTTAACCAACTGAGCCACCCAGGCACCCTTGTTAAAAGATTCTTATTTTCATATATGTTACACTGTAATCAACTTTTTATAGGGACTGCTCTGTCAGTCTATGTTAACGCCTTTCCCAACCAGAACAAAGCAATTAAACCAAGGAATATCAAAAAATACAGCTGAAAATACAGGCCTCTCAGCAGCCTAAAGCAAGCATCACATTCATAAATTTTATTCCTAGAAACTCTTTAGACTTTCATTAATAGCCAATTTATTATTGTATATATACTATTACTGCTGTCATTTTGGTTTCCAAGTCTATTTAAGAAGAAGTTTTCTATTATAAGAGGTTAGGGGCAGGCACGTTAACAACAGCAAAACATTTTCCACAAAACTGAGAGCAAAGGAGGAAACCACAAAAACAATAAAATGTAGACATGTGAACACAAAAAACATAGCTGCTGAGCCTTTTAATTTGGTGATGTTTTTTAAAAGTAATGGGTGATTAAAGGGCTAAAACCTCATTACTGAGAAAGTGTAGCTCTTCAGAAAAACATTCTCTATAGTAATCAGAAAGATACACTTAATCCCCACATGTATTCCTTTGTAAAGTAAATTATATTTTCTAATTGAATAACAAATATACTAACCTGACTTTGGATTCTTCATACAAAACTAATTATGCTCAATATGATTCAGTTTTTAAACTATGAGGAACAAAGCTATCACAATAGACAAGAAAGATAAAGGATTATCATATCTTTTCCACTTTGCCTCTAACAGCTAGAAATCATTTGAGGTTAATTTCTATGACCTAAGCAATACATGGATTTGTGAAAATACATGGATTTGTAAATGCTGAAGGGGGAAAATCAGATCAAGCTAAAAATCTTTCCCTCTTAAACCTGTTAAATAATCTGAAGTAACAAAACAAGGCAGAAAAGATCTCCCAGATTCTGGTCAAAAAGAAATGCTGCCTTTACCTTTACTCCTTAAACATTTTCTTTTGTTGTACCCTTCCCTTCCACACAACCTGTTACAGTTCTTGCATGGGTTCCAATCAACAACTAAAAGTACATTAGGTAGGTATTATCTTAATTAGTATCAAGCAATTACAACATATTTGTACTAAAAATAGGAAAAAACACAGTTCAGCAAGATACAGCTTATTCTGCCATCTGACATCAATTGATTTCAGTGTGGTAGCAGCTTTTTCTCCCAATAATCACAAATTTACTATACCCTAAAGAAAACATTTAAAATATAAATTAAAATCGTACATACGTTCCTTATTGCTGAAGTGATCAGAGTCTTTCCACATTAGTGGTATACGAATATCTATGAAGGAAGGGAAAAAGAAATGACAAGTAATAATCTTGATAAATTTCATTTCTTAGCGTGAAATGAACCTCTGAATTCCATAACGGATTCTGACCATTAAAGCCAATATAAAATTTATTATTTAAATATTCTAACACAGGCAATATTTTCTCAAAAATAGCTTAGACTAGGAACATAAAATCTCTTATAGTTATTTAAATAATTTACTAAAAAACCCTACCAACTATTACTCAAGAAATTATTAAGTAAGGTCTGTAATAAGCTTATGCCATAACATTTTCATTTTGTGATTTGTGTTTTTGCAATAGATGAAATAGTTGAATTTCTATTTTGGGTAAGCAGTAGCAACAAATGTAGTTAAATACATTTCAAAATCATAAAATAGTAGGTAGAAAGGATGTCAGGACTTCCACTATGCAAACTTTAAAGATGAAAATTAAGTGACTTGTCTAAGATCATTGTTCGTGACAAACAGATCCAAACTTTTTCATTAAGAAGATTTAACTTGTCTATGAAAGAATTTGCAGATCTTTGTATATTCATGTTACAAACTATGGCATTTCCCTTAAGAAATAAAACTAAAAAAAGTAATGCATTCCTTCTTCAAGATCAAGGAAAGGGCATATGTTCTAAAAGTGATCAAAATGTATTTTCTCTCATTCACACATTCTTCAAACCTTAAAGTAATTATGTTAATGATCCTTATTCCAGATGTTAATCTAGACCTTTGACACAGTCAAAATTTTTCCTTCCTAGTTACCTCCATTCTTCCCTTTACTTTTAATACTAGATCAACAATTTTCCTCTGACATTCTAACGGTATCTATATATTTTCAAAGAGAATCAAAGTTCTACCAAGTAAATTAAGATATATGAATTACAGCATAACACAGCACAGTAGAAAGCTCAATGATAAAGTGAAATCAGTTTTAATTACTCAGAGTATAAATACCTCAAACCTTTGTGGAAAATTGCTCTGTTCAAGACACTTCCCTATTACACTTAGGATGTCGATATGCATATTTTCATACCTATTAATTATGCCACTTTCAAATAATTACAAATCTTTATGAACATAAGCTGCTTGGCTACATTTATGTTGTGCTTCACTTTAAGTCCTATGATTCTTTGTCTACATATTCATTTGTTTAGAATCCTTTTTAAGGTTCTTAACGCCTATTTCTAATTTCCTTTCTAGAAAAGCTTTATAATACTCCTTCATCCTTACCCGTCCAACCAGGTATGTATGTATGAGTGTCCCTGCCACTGCTACCTAAGCAGTTTTGATAAAAAAAATATTACTTACTGGGCTCTCTCCATGTGCCCAGCTAAACACTTTATATACATCTCATCTAACCATAATTTTTAGGAAAATATATTTGCTAATTTAACAGACAATTGACAAATTTAGATTTGCATTTTTTTAATTAACAAGAAAAATGTTAATACATTTATCAGCCACCTCAGTGAATGTTTGTATCCATGACCCATTTTTCTTTTTTTTAACATACTGGTTATGCTTTGTACTTTTAAAAGTTAATTATTTAATCTATGTGAGAATTTTGGGGTATATGAGGTAAAATATCCTTCTTATAAAAATAATTGTTCCAGCTCCATTTATATATCTAATAGGCATTCCCTTCCTCATTGATTTAATGATTCAATGGATCTTTCTCATATATGCCATTCTGAGTATCTGTCCTTTGGCGATATGCTTTACAGACCTAACTGAACCATTTAACAGTTACTGTCTATCCCAATAGCAATACCATTTATAACTACTGAATCTTTATAGGATACTTTACCATTTGCTAGAAATATATCCTTCCAAAACATCTTATTCTCAATTGCTAATTTCTTTATGTGAATTTTAGAAATATATTGTCCAAATTCCCCCTCTAATGTATGGTGATTAACATAACATAATCAAATAAAAATAAATAAATAAATAAAACATTTTATTAGAATTCTATTATCCAAATTAATTTGAGAACTGGTAACTTTATAATACTCTGTCCATATATATTCAGTAGCACTATACAGTTACCCTTACGTTTTTATTAAGGTTATTCTTGGGCTATTTAATATTTTTGTTTTTTGTTGTTTTTATTGTAAAAGATCTTTTTGCCATATTTTCTAAGTAGATATTATTGGTTTTGAGAACAGCTTACCACTTTTTGTATATTTACCTTGAATCTAGCCACTTCTACTGATTTCTTTATTAGTTCAAATAGTGTTTCAGTAAATTTCCTTGGATTTTCTAGGTCTGCAATCTATTATTTTAAAATAGTATTCAGTTTCTCTATTTCTTTTCAGCAGTTTCATCTTTCATTCTTGCTATTTTAGCTACAATTTCTTAAATTGTGTCAAAATTATATTGATAATAATAGACATTTTTACTTTGTCCTTGATTTTAATGGGATTGCCTTTATTGTTTTATAATTATGACTTGGCTGATACCCTGTCAAAGAGCCTGCTTCTTGCTTGGCCACAGTTGCTGACTCATTTCATTTCACAACTGTTCTTGTTCACAGCTGTTCTTGTCCTATTAGGGTGGTATTAACTATTTACACTATCTTGGGAGGAACATGAACCCTGAGTTCCTCTGCTATATACCATTAGCCTATGGGTCAGTCTTACCTTTTCCCATGCCTAGCTACGTCAAATTCTCAAGAGAAGGCACACATTTCTTATCTATTTTCCAGGTGGTCAGGTACTGTTCAGATGACAAAAGATGTGTAACCTACCAACTATGATTTTTAATTCAGCTTCAAATAGAAATTCCTTCCAGATTCTTGCAAATGGTTGGCTCAGTTTTAGCTGACAGTGCTCTTACCTTTGTCTCTTTTTATGTCTTCATTGACACTTTTATGATAAACTGAAAGAGACATACATGATACAATGGCTAACTTGATGCTGTCAACTCCTAAAAGTCTATCATTTTCAGAAGTAAAAACTGAGGCACTTTATGAATTGATTTGGCTTTAGATATTGAATTAGTAGTCAATGAATAAGCAGAGACAATTGCCACAATGCAATTATTTGATATTTAGTAAGAACGATCAGGATATATCTGACTTATCTTTTTATTTTTATAAGGATCTGGCCATGAGTGGTGAAGCTGGAAATGGAAAACCCAGGTATTGCCTGGTAATCAATGTAATCTCAGAACATTAGGAACCTTTGTTGCAAATACTCACTTTGATCAAAAGTCATCCCAATGTCAAAAGAAAATGTATTTATAAAGGTGAATTAGTTTTTAATTTTCTTTGTTTTTATTTCTTACAAATAAACAGACAAGATATAATTAAGGTGAAGCAAAGATGAAGAGAAATTACATATGTATTCCATTTTCTGAGGCTTCCAGTTCCTTAACTTAAAATTATCTCTTGGAAAGAAGGAGCACATGCAGAAATAAGTTTAATTTCTACACTTGAGTATTTGTGGTCAGGAAAATAGTTTTTTTCTCTTACTTTAAATGCTTTTACTTAAGTACTCTTCTAAATGTGCAGTAAATGTTAATATCATGAATTGCTGTAGCAAATAAACTATTATGTCGATAGATGTTAACTCTATCATGTCATTTTAGTCTTCAACAGCAATTTAACATATCTTACTCGTGTACTTAGTGGCACTAAATCAGAAGCAAGAAATGAGGATTATGTTTAAGTATTTTTAGAAAATCTCCCTTAAAGATCTCAAATATTTTATTTATTCACATTGAAATGTATCGAACATAGTGCACAACTACTACATAAAAGTACTGTGTTTGGCATCACAAACATATAAGGAGGAATAAAACAAGTTTTATTCCAGTCTTATAATTGGAAATATGAAGACATGAATATAAATAACTATAAAACAAGCAACAGATTTTATATAGTTCAGTTACTTTCCTGAAGAATTTTTTGCTGAGGGCAATTCTTATGATTTAGGACAATTACATCCTATAAAATTCAGATCTATCCTTCCTGCATGAGAATTTTGTTTATCCATAAAGACATTTCTAAAAACAGTTTCTTGGGTAAGAGAGCTGAAATGCAGCTGCATGTACCCTGGAGCTAAGAGAACAAGGCCTCCGGCCAATGAAACAAGCTAGTTATGACTTTAGGGCTGATGGAGGTCGGTTGTTCCCAAAATGTACCGATGAGATAATATTTGTAAAAGGTACATTATCTGGCTAGTGTACACGAGTCAGCCTGTGTTCACTTCAATCTGTGGCATCTCCAAGCCACTGTCTGGTTTCCTTAACACTTTGGAGAAACTGAGACAGCACAGCATAAGTGCCATCTAGTGGTAAAGGGTCTCCCATCTGGATTAGGAATTTAAAGAAAGAAAACATCATTTCCAGCTGGAATGATAAGAGGGAAGGCTTTATAGATGAGCAAACAGGTCCTGAAGATAATATAGTTATTTCAAGAGCTAATTTGGTGTCAGAAGTAGGCAGTGTATTGACAGAAAAGGGAGAGAAATGTCTGGCTAAGCAGACAGTTTATGTACAGGAGTAGAAGATATGGCTAGAAAAATAGTTGTGTCAGAATGGAAAACTCTTGAGGGGGAAAGTTTGGTTTTTATCCTATGGAAAACAAGAAGCAGTCATCCATCCAATCAATATCCAATGAGCAATTACTATGTGTAAGCACTGTTTTGGCTTCAGGGTATACAGTGATGAACAAAACATACTTCCAACCCTCATGGAACTTCTAGCCTGGACAAACACTAGAAATGCTACTGAAACTTCTGAGCAGAAAAGGAATGGAGTCAAATATTTGAGTTTGTAGCCCAGCCCAACCACTTACAGGAAGTCTGAGTCTAGAAAAAGAGAATTATCCTACCTACTTCACAAAACTGCACTGAAGAGAAAACTGCATAATATATATAATACATATGAAACAGCTTTCTCAAACTGTAAAATCTTACATAAATGTACAGCAGAGTGATGAAAACAGTGTTTTGGAACAACTATAGATAGAGGTATGCAAAATAAAATGAAGAAAAAGAATGGATGCAGGGAGTTAAAAGCCCACGAATTCTAAGAAGGTACTTAATAGAATTTATTCAGCAATATAAAAACAATCATACCTGATATGGCAATCTTTCCTTTACATGCTGTCCGTTCTTTACTGTCAAAATTCACATCACTGTCAAAAGGAAAAAACCTAATAAAAAAAAGATCTTTTCTAATAAGGAATATTTTAACAATCTTTCACAAATGCCTAAATATTAAAAACAGACACATATCCACGCATAATAATGACTTCCAGTTAACATAAACTGCTTCACTCAAACTTCACCATGTTTAGTCAACAGCTAGCTGCCTTTTAAGAGAAATATATAGAGACATTCTCTTTCATTTTTCATATAAGCTTTACATTCCCTGAAGATTATATACTGGCTTACCCTACAATGAAAGCCTTCTGTGAACACTTATTTATAAGCAAGATGTGCAATATTTGTCCAGGTCCTAGGAAGTGTAATACCTTGGATCACCTTTCGTAAATTACATTTCTAGCTTACCAGATTATAGTTGCCTGAAAAAGCTAAAGAGCTTCCCAACCATGAATTTGCTGCTCAGTAGTACTTTATCCTTATAAAAATCTTACAAATATCAAAAAATTTATTCTCTGCTATATATTTATATGCAGCAATATATATCATTTCTTTGACATTCAAAAAAACTATATACTAAAACAATAAATTAACTCAGGCACTAAAGGAAGGGAGTGGCTCTGCAGAGAATAAAATATGGAGTAAAACATTGTCATGACAATAGAAAAAGTCTCAAGTAAAATTCTTGGTATATAAGACACTCCCAGATCTGACTTTAGAATATACTATTACCATAAAAAAAATTCAAAATAGTTATCTCCTGGTAAATCAAATCAATCCCACCCTTGAATACTTTTCCAATATCTTATTTCCTAATATCCCACATTTAGAAATTAGCATTGCATTTCTGGAGCACTATTTCCCAGAGTATTCTGCTTTGCACTTTTTTGGGGGTGAGGGTGGGTCTCGACTTAATTTGGCTAGCTAATTAACTACTGGCTAATTTAATTAGGTACTTCAAATACGGTTATAAGATTAAAACTTTTCATCTGAAAACACTGTTTGATTCTTTTTTTTATTATGTTAGTCACCATACAGTACATCATTAGTTTTTGATGTAAGTTTTTGATGTAGTATTCCATGATTCATTGTTTGCGTATAACACCCAGTGCTCCATGCAGAACGTGCCCTCCTTAATACCCATCACCGGGCTAACCCATCCCCCCACCCCCCTCCCCTCTAAAATCCTGTTTGTTTCTCAGAGTCCATAGTCTCTCATGGTTCATCTCTCCCTCCGATTCCCCCCCTTCATTTTCCCCTTCCTTCTCCTAATGTCCTCCATGCTATTCTTTATGTTCCACAAATAAGTGAAACCATATGATAATTGACTTTCTCTGCTTGACTTATTTCACTTAGCATAATCCCCTCCAGTTCCACCCATGTCGATGCAAATGGTGGGTATTCATCCTTTCTGATGGCTGAGTAATATTCCATTGTATATATGGACCACATCTTCTTTATCCATTCATCTGTTGAAGGACATCTCGGCTCTTTCCACAGTCTGGCTATTGTGGACATTGAGCTGCTATGAACATTGGGGTGCATATGGCCCTTCTTTTCACTACATCTGTATCTTTGGGGTAAATACCCAGGAGTGCAATTGCTGGGTCATAGGGTAGCTCTATTTTTAATTTTTTGAGGGACCTCCATACCATTTTCCAAAGTGGCTGTACCAACTTGCATTCTCACCAACAATGTAAGAGGGTTCCTCATTCCCCACAACCTCTCCAACATTTGTTGCTTCTTGCCTTGTCAATTTTTGCCATTCTAACTGGTGTAAGGTGGTATCTCAATGTGGTTTTGATTTGAATTTCCCTGATGGCTAATGATGATGAACATTTTTTCATGTGTCTGTTAGCCATTTGTATGTCTTCTTCAGAGAAGTATCTGTTCACGTCTTCTGCCCATTTTTTGACTTGTTTTTTGGGTGTTGAGTTTGAGAAGTCCTTTATAGATCTTGGAAATCAGCGCTTTGTCTGTGATGTCATTTGCAAATATCTTCTCCCATTCTGTGGGTTGCCTCTTTGTTTTGTTGACTGTTTCCTTTGCTGTGCAGAAGCTTTTTATCTTGATGAAGTCCCAAAGTTCATTTTTGCTTTTGTTTCCCTTGCCTTTGGAGACGTGTTTTGAAAGAAGTTGCTGTGACTGATGTCGAAAAGGTTACTGCCTCTGTTCTCCTCCAGGATTTTGATGGATTCTTGTCTCACATTGAGGTCTTTCATCCATTTTGAGTTTATCTTCGTTATGGTGTAAGAGAATGGTCAAGTTTCATTCTTCTGTAAATAGCTGTCCAATTTTCCCAGCACCATTTATTGAAGAGACTGTCTTTTTTCCATTGCATATTTTTTCCTGCTTTGTCGAAGATTATTTGACCATAGAGTTGAGGGTCCATTTCTGGGCTCTCTATTCTGTTCCATTGGTCTATATGTCTGTTTTTGTGCTAGTACCACGTTGTCCAGGTGATCACTGTTTTGTAATATAGCTTGAAATCTGGCAACATGATGCCCCCAGCTTTGTTTTTCTTTTTCAACATTTCCTTGGCAATTCGGGGTCTTTTCTGATTCCATACAAATTTTAGGATTGTTTGTTCCAGCACTTTGAAAAATGCTGTTGGTATTTTGATCGGGATGGCATTGAAAGTATGGACTGCTCTGGGCAGCATAGACATTTTAGCAATGTTTGATTCTAAGAGAGCTTTTGGAGAAAGATTGGGTGGGATTCTGAAGTGTAACTAATTTTCAGAAGAGTATGACACCATCTCATTGCGTTTCAGTAGGCATGTTAAAAAGATTGCATAGATATTCTTTATTATACATCAAGATTTGAAGACAATATATCAGTCTACTTCTCTTACTCTTACCGGATTAAGCACATAAGCACTTTAGGGAAATATAGTCCATATGAGCTGAAATAATATACTGATATACTTAAATTGATAAACTTACATAAGACATGTATATAGTATTTATAGAACTACATGTGAGGTATAACTAAAGTAATGTAGTAGACTTAAAACCATAAATTTCTCAAGATCCTATCTAATTTCTTTGTGGTCACATTAGTATTTAAGTTAAAACAGGGAATTCACTAAGTAAAAATAAAAGTATTCATTGATTACTTAAAAATAATGTTTCATTGAATCATAAATTTTAAGAGTCAAGTTCAAAATTTTATACTCAAGTTTAGTTTGTCATGTTGGAGAACATTAGCTTGCTTATTAGTTCATCTCAGAGTGAAAACTTCAATTGACTAGCCTACTCTAAGGCACACTAGAAATCAAACACAAATCTCAATTTCCTCAAATTGGTATAAGAAATACAATATATATACAGTTGGCTGGCACTTGTAAGTAATATTTCTAAAAACACCTTCTATATGAGCAATGCATAATATAAATTCCTAAAATACTTATTTCAGTGAAGAAATGCAAGAAAGCTCTAATATGGTGAGTAACTTGAGTATTATGGAATAGGTCATAGATTATGCTAAAGTTGAGATCCATTAGGTATTACTAAATTGGATTAAACGTGACGCTTTTGCAGGTAAGTGAAATTCTGAAATATAAGAACCACCAAAAGCAAACTTGCTGAAAATTTAGCACACACACACACAAAAAATTCCCCCCAAATGATTTAACCACATGGCAGAGTACATACAGCTTTCTTCTCTGTATTATAATATACTTGCATAGGCATTTCCAGGCCAGCCAACAAACTTATTATACATAAATATTATCAAACTATAATATAAATCCATTTAATCATATAATCTTACAGAATAATTAAATCTGTTTTTTTTTAAATGAGAGACACACTGAACTAATTCAGCCTCATTTTGCTGAAGCCTGAATTATTTTCAATTCAAATAACTCCTCAAACTGTTATTTAGGGTGCTAAAATGTGATGTTTTTCTAATTAATCCAAATTGACAATAAAATTGTTAAACATTCTCTGTTTAATAATGTGCTACTGTAGCTAATAGTTTGCTACAGTTAAATAAATACTTGTTTGAAAATCTGCAATGTTAATGCCAATTCTAAACGCTACAATTAGAGAGCCAGCCTGAGGAAAAAGCAAATAACCACAAAATTATTCAAACAGAGGCACAGCTAAATAGTAGTGTACCTTATTCTTATAAAGCCAGTTTAGAGTATTATTTTGGTGAGACTTGTAAATGCTAATTTAAAAGATAATGATAAAAATATTAAAGACAAACTTTTAATTTTGCTTTTTTACTTAATTTCTGCCTGTAGGTAAATAAAATGACCAACAGAGGGTGCCAATCAACCACTTTGTTGCTCAAAAGTCTGTATTAAAATTGACTAAGTACAGATTATCCTATTTTATATTATTCAATATGGGAATTTAAAAAAGCATTTATTTGCCAAAATTAACAAGGTATAATTATAAATTAAACAACTATGAAAGTATTTTATATTTTCTTAATGAAGTACTAAGAGAATTCTAACTGGGATTCTATTTTTTGGAAGCAGGTTATAAAATCCTTCACCTCTTATGCAAATATGTGAAAACTATGACATTCAGAAGTGCTTAATGTGGAATTTAAAACATCTTAAATTATGTGGTATAAAATTAATAACTTTCTATATCTTAAATTGGGAAGATGAGGTTTATATTTCAAACCTTGACCTAACAAACTCAATCGACACCAAATAATATAGTTTAAAAAATAAAGTCAGCGATGTTTTTAATATACCATGTTTTATTGTAGAATTACCAGGAGTACACAATTTTCACTTGCCATCTATACTTTTTCTTTTTTCAGTTTATTAGTATTTAAGCAATATATTAGGCAACTGGATTATAAGAAACTGGTTAGTGTGGCATTATTAAAATCACAATTACATTGAATGATATACATAATTAGGCACTACAAATGAGTTTGGCTAATGTTATTTTTACAAAACCAAATAAAGTATTTCAGAAGTTAAGACAAGAGATATATTCGCAGGTTGGGATAGAAGAGAATATTATTGCTAGAATGTAAGGTCTGTAAGGATTTCTTTCATCTATTTTGTTCACTGCTGAATCACCAGTACCTGGTATACAGCTTAGTACCTTCTAAGACAATAAATGTTTAGTGAATACTGAATGAAGTGAGATATATGTGGCCATTTTGATGGAGGAGGGAGTATTTAGTAGATTCAGTCTGAATCTTAGGTCTGATTCTTACCATCAATAACTAGTTATGCTAAAGAGTTGCTGTTAACCTCTTAGCCTCAGCATCATCATCTGTAAAATAGGAGAAATATCTACTTACCTCATAGGTACTGAATGAAATAATATTTTAAATGTATTCTATGTCATTTTAGATATGTTACACAAATAAAAGGATGACTCTTTATTTATATTTTGGGCCTCAGTATTTAACTTGGAGCTTATGTGGAAAAGGCACTAAAACATTTGTTAAAGTGAGCAGAGTATGGGGACACCTGGGTGGCTCAATCGGTTAATCGTCTGCCTTTGGCTCCGGTCATGATCCTGGGGTCCTGGGATCAAGTCCCACATCGGGCTCCTTGCTCAGTGGGGAGCCTGATTCTCCCTCTGCCTGCTCTGCCTGCTGCCCCCTCTGCTTGTGCTCTCTCTCTGACAAATAAAATCTTAAAAAAAAAAAAGTGATCAGAGAAGACTTCCCAGTTCCTGTAAGATAATGGTAGCTAAACCTGAATTTCTTCAGGTATCTTACAAAAGCTTTCAGATCAACAAGGAAAGCAAATAAAATCACCTATAGCCCATACTTTACAGCATAACTAGAAAACAGAGACTAAACAAACTACAATTTACATGTAAGTGGGAAAATTGACAACTGCAACCGTCAAAGCCAGCTCCTGGAGGTCAGGTACCCATTGCAAAACACAATATCAACTTATGATCTCTCCTAGAAGAAAAGACAATGGATATAAGACCTGATGGATACCATAGCACTGGTTCCTAGAGAGTTGAAAGGGACTCCAAAAGAATTCTGGTTCAGAAGTTAGTCTTATGGAGAAGAAAGACACACAGTGAAACAGGTATCCTTTAAAGGTTTAGCCATGAAAAAAAAAAAAAAAGAAGAAGAAAGCAATTGAAGTTAAAAGCCTTAAAAAACAAAATACCATAAAAAAAAATCAGGAAACCAACTAACCAACATCCCAAAGGCATCATTTATTAAAGAAACTGCTCTTCACAGTTCCAATAATCGAAAACACACTTGGACCAAAAAAATAAACAAACAAGCAAACAAAAAACAAGTAAGTCCCTCTACCCATAAATCATCACTTGGCCCAGGAAAACTCTACATCCTGCATATTTAACTAGGGACCAAAAAAAAAAAAAAAAAAGGACCCAAACATCCATAGAAAGCTACTATAAAACGAAAGTAGGAAGAGTTAAAATGCTTCAGCTGATAAAAATACTCCATCAACCACTCCTCAAAACGTATAAAGTAACAAAAACATGATATTCCAAAATGAATTAAGTGCAATAAATAAGCTATTACAAATATGAGGAAGTGAGGAATTTGAAATCTTTATATCTCAGACTAATAAAGGATAAACAATAGGTAAATATGCAAAAAAAATGAGAATAAGAACAGGAAAGAAATTGGAAAAAGGGAAATAAAATCATTTCTGAAATGAAGAGTAAAATACCAAGTGCCCAAGGATGAAGCCATAAAACTGAAAGTACATTAAGGGACATAGTGGATGAGAATGAAAAGAGCCAAAAGACAAAAATGAGATAAAGATTTTTAAAAACATCAAAGAGAAAGTGATAGACATAGAAGACAGGCAAAGAAGATCTAACTTATGTGTAAATGGAGTCTTTAAATAATAAAAACAAAATAATGAGACAATTAATGCTTTATTCTAGAGGCTTTAACTCCAGGAAAACTGTCTGAAAATAAAAGAACTGAAGCTACATACTGAAAGAGTCCTAAGCGAGCCAAAATGCTCAGCCTTTAAACATACCCCAATAAAATTATCAGACTTTAAGATAGTGAAAAGTATTTTCAGTCTTTAGACAAAAAGACCAAGTCATTTACAAAGGAAAGAAAATTAGACATTAGATTTCCTGATAAAACAGAGGAGCGTGGTTTTTAAGAAACTCCAGGAAAGAAGCATTGGCCAAGTATTTTGTATACAGCCAAGCTGTGCTTTTAAGTTCAAACACTAAAGAAAAGCACTTTAAACACAAAAGAATGTGAAGAAAGCTATACTCACATTGAGAAATCTACTAGATCATAACCTTTCTCCAAATAAGAGATGATTTTGGAAAGTACAAAAGGACAGGTAGTGAACGTTATACATATTTAATAGTAGATCAAAGACTAAAAAAAAAGGTAAGAGACAAGTACAGGATTAGCATGTGAATAGTATCTACTCAACCAAAGGAGAAAACAGCCTAGAAAATAATAATAATAAACCAAAATAAAATAGAAAGATAGAGAAGGAAATAAATGGCAAAATAAGTTCATTGATCTACCCACAGATGATAAGTGATAACAAAATGACATCTTTTAAAGTAAAAAACAAAATAGTAAAAGCCTAAGTCAGGGGGGAAAAAAAGAGCTTAAGTCATTATATAGATTTTTTTAAATATAAAGTTCCAGTAACTACTATAACCAATAAAACTCTTCTTAAATTAAAAAAAAATTAAAAAGAGCAGAACAAACCAAATACTAAAAGACAAACCATAATTATAATACACATAAGTTAACATAACATAAAAGAATATGACAAAGTTAAAATCAAGTATATCAGTAATATAAATGTAAATAGGCTTAAACCCCCTAGTTAAAGGATTTTCAGATATGCTCATAATGTAAAACCCAACTCTGGGATGAACACAGGAAACACACAGGAAACACACCTCCAACAAAGTGATTCATAAAGGCTAAAATAAAGAGATGGGCAAAGATAAACCAAACAAATGCAAACACTAAGAATGCCTGTGGTTATGATCTTCTTGTTAACAGGCAACCCCAGAATTCAAGTCTAAAAAAGCATTGTGAGACAACAGCAACAAAAGGACACTTTATAATACTAAAGGCTGCAATTGACAATATGTATGTAACAAGTGCAAAGATACCAAATGATTCATAAAACAGAAAATATCAAATATAAAAGGGGTAAGACAGAAAAACCTTAATAACAAAAATCTCAACCTATCTTTCAGTCCAAGACAGTTCAAGTGGTCAAAAAATAAGACTATAGAAGACTTTATTTTTTTTAAGATTTTATTTATTTGAGAGAGTTAGAGAGAGCACACAGCTGGGGGAGAGGCAGAGGGAGAGAGAGAGAAGCAGGCTCCCTGAGATCAGGGAGCCCTATGTGGGACTCGATCCCAGGATCCTGGTATCATGACCTGAGCCGAAGGCAGACGCTTAACCAACTGAACCACCCAGGTGCCCCTAGAGAAGACTTTAAAAACAATCAATAACACAGATCTTTTGAACTAAACTTTGTATCATAGTAAAAAGAAATGTAACTTTAAAAGCCCATGAAAGTTATGAAGATTGACTATATTAAGTCAGAAAGAAAATTACAAAATATTCCTTAAAGTAGAATTTAAAAAAATCTGTTTGATCAAGATATAAAATGAATTCCTCTTTGGTAATGTCCAAATACCTCATATTAGAAAAACTCTACTTCTCCCTCTTCTGTTTCCCACAGAAAACAACATAAAATCCAGAAAAACTACTTAAAAAACAACGAACTGAAAGGACTGACAAGCAACCAAAAGTAAGAAGAAATTAGAGAAGAGTCAACACTACAAAGGAGTGGCACCATGGTATAGTCATACAATGGAATACTACTTATCAATAAAGAGGAGCAAATCACTAGTTACATAATGAACCTTAAAAGTATTATGCTGAAGGAAAAAACAGAGTACATACTAGACAATTCCGTTTATATTAAGCTCTAGAACCCACAAAACCTATGGTGGAAAAAAAAATCAGTTAACAATGCTTGCCTCTTAGAGTGGGGGGCAGAGGTAGGTACTACTAATTGAGAGTTGGAGAAAAAGAAACAGGATGTATCCAAGAAGTATCATTTATTCCAAGGGTAAAAAAAAAAAGGCAAATTCAAATTGAAACAATAGATGACTCTGTCTATGAAACTGATAACATAACCATTCAGAAAGAAAAACATAATTTTTAAATAACTTTTAATCATGGTCTTCTGTCTATCCACAGGAATGTATACATGTTTGCATGTACATAGACACACACACACACACACACACACACACACACACACACACACTGAACTTTCTTTGAATTACATCACAAAAAGTAAGATGAATTGATGGATGAACAGAAGGATGAATTTAGAATAAAGCAAATATAGTTAAAATATTAATTGTAGAATCCAGGTGGTGGGTATATGAGTCTTCATTGTATAATTCTTTTAACCTTTTTGTATGTTGGAAAATTTCATAATTTCTGTATGTTGGAAAAGAACTGCAAAGAAATCCTGAACTTGTCTATGCCTATGATTACTGTCAGTAATCATACTGATACTAAAATTATGAAACTACTTTACATAATCATATTATTAAACAAATAAGGAAAAAGATTACTATTACTAGGACTTAAGATTTTCAGAATAAGTAAAAAGATAAATATAAAATAATTCAAGAAAACAAAAACCTACAAATACCAATTTAAACTCACAATTTTTAAAAAAATCTCTCCCATAGCTATGTCTACTAAAAAGGTTTAAAATCAGTGATCCCCAGTAACAATGGGCACACCCAGTGCCCAGATCTTGATTTCAAAATACCATTTGCCAGTGAAGGGAACCAGGACTCATTAGACAAATGGCTGATTCTAGGTGTGAGGCACAGAAAATACAAGGCAAGCCTGGGTCATCCTTTTGTGCTAGAAAGTAAGAAAGTTCTTAAGGACTAATAAAGGCAAGTCAAAAGAATAAAGATGTCAGTCTGAAGGAACTTCCATCAAACAAATTTGAGACAATTTATCTGTCAAAAGACTAATGACTATAAATGATAACACACTGAATAAATAACAATCCATGAATCTATGGAGAGAGAAAGGAGAGCAATGCCCTTCCTTACAGAAGATTAACTACAAAGTGTAGAAAAAATAATAGGGTTAGATAATCACTATTTGCAAACCCCATTATAATAATGTAGGTGAGGATCATAAATGTATATAACCACTAAGTGAAAGCTAGTTAGATAACAGAATATTCTCCTAGTCCCAATATAATGTCCCAAAGATTACTTAGGAATTGCAAAGGAAAAACCATTATATTACAAAGGAGAAATCAAGCAACTGCCATCCAAACCAAGGGATTGAACTGCAGCACACAGAGTGGTAAATCCCATCACATTCACATCAACAGCACAGATCCTACCCAACATCCCTTCAAAAGATTCTAGCCAAAAAAATATTTAACCTGAGTCTTATGAATAAGCCTTTAAATCCAAATTCCAGATACAGCAAAAACAGAAAATAGGAGAAAAGTTTCAATGATACTATAAAGAGCTAATTAAAGAAATAGAAAATGCAGGATATTTTTAAAGGATATTGTACTACATGAACTTTGATTGAGTTCTGGTTTGGGAAAAACAACTATAAAGGATTTTCTTTTAACAACTAGCTGAAAGTGAATTCAGACTGAATATTAGATGATTACTATGGAATTATTGTTAATATTTTACATATGATAATCATATTTTGGCTGTGTAGCAGAATGTTTGTTTTTAGAACCATTGAGATGTACATGCCATGTTGTCTGCAAATTATTTTCAAATGGATCAATACAAAAAAAGAAAAACGTATGTGTGTGCATGTGTATGTGTGTACATACAATACAAAGACAGAAGGGAGAGTAGATGAACCTATAAACTATTAACTGGCCCATCTAGGTAGAGAATATATTATTCTTACAATTTTTATCATACTATTCTTACTATTTTTTTACATATGAAATTTCATAATAAAAAGTTGACTAAAAAACTGAACAAAGTAGGGAATAATACTTGACATTTAACACGGCAAGCGTAGAGGAGAACAAAAATTAGAACTTAAGAATACGCATGAAGGTGACAAAAAGAATGCTGGGAAGTTTAAGAAGAGGTTTATAGCTCTCAGTTTATAATGTGACATTTGCGAACACCTTAGCACAATTATCTGGCACCTAGGGCTGTCCGTTAACCCCCATTAACTTCCTCCAGGGTGAGGAGTCCTCAGGCCTTTGGGTCATCTGGGTTCACATCCTAGCCACGTAGTCACTGTGTGTCCTTTGAAACAGTTATCTAATATTGCAAAGTCCCATTTGCCGAGTCTTTAATAGAGGTTTATACTTCTCTCAGTTTATAACGTGATATTTGTGCACACCTTAACATAGTATCTGGCACCTGGAAATCTGTCAGTTAACAACTGTTCACTTGCCAGCTAGCCTTCTAAACTTCCCTGAATCTTGCTTCCCCCTTGCTTTTCAACTTTTGGCTTCAACTTGAGCCTCAGCAAAACACAGCTCGTCACTGCTCTTAAATAACCCATGGTCATCTTTCACCCTTAGCTTTTATTTTGCTATTTTTCTTTCTTGAAATGCTGCTTCTCTCTCTGCCTGCCACTCCCCCTGCTTGTGTTCCCTCTCTCGCTGTGTCTCTCTCTGTCAAATAAATAAATAAAATCTTTAAAAAAAAAATTACAATTTCCAGTTACATTTGATCAGTGCAGATCATATCTGCACATGACAAAATGCAATTGTAAACAAAAGAATTCATAGGGAATATTCAGATTTCTTTAAAGAAATAATTTTATAATTAAGGGAGACAATTTTTTATAGGAATTATGAACAAATACATGTTAGCGCAAAGCTAGTTTCATCTAATGAAGATAATCCCTAAAGAAACTGAAAATCATATACATTTCCAGTTGAGAGTCCCAAATATTTTTTCCTATCTTTTTTCTATCAATCCAATAAGGATTAAGTTTATTTAATATTTTTATAAATCAGTAACTTTAGAAAAGTCATACTACCAAATTAGGAAAACAGTCAATTCACAATTCACTAAAAATATATAAAGAACATAAATGTGGAGAACAGATAGGATTCCCAGAGGAGTATTTCATGTAACTGCGAGAGATGATGTAATAGCAAGGGTTTAGTCCCACCCTGTACTTAAACCAGTGCTTCTCAAACTCTTCCACTGAAACAGCCCCTTCCTGACAAAATGTCCTTAAAAAGGATGGGGAGGGGAGAACATATATCTCTGTGCATAGAATAATTCAAATTATACCACAATTCCAAATTTCTCATGTTTTACCCTAAAAATTCATGGTTATAAAGAAGATATGCCATATTTATCATGGCTTTTTTATCTCTTGACACATAATCACATACTCTCAGTGATATATGTGACCCAGTTTGAGAGGCACTGACTTAAACCAAGGTATGTCCGTCTGAAAAAATATTTTCCTAAATTATGACACAAGAGTAATTTCATTTTATAATGTCAGGGATAAATAATAATGAAAATTATTTGACATTTGTTGAATAACAATTATGTAAAAAGTATTAGATTAGGTTTTTAATATAATCTTAGTTTTAAAAATGTAAATATTATCTTGCCAACTATAATGAAGGAACTGAGGCACAAAGAGATTAAATAGCTATCCAAAAGCAGTACAGCGAATAAATATTACTTTGTACACAAGTCTTTATTATATCACAATCTCATCAACATTTTATTTTTACAAAAATCTTATTCTGTAACCTGTGTTTTTATCTTATGTATCTATTTAGTAGAGGTGTACTGTGAACGGCACAATGGCCCCTAAGATATAAAAAGAAATTCTTCACTAGTGCTAGAGCTTTAAGACTGATCAACAATGGGTGATGTAAGACCATTTATATTAGAAAAGAGACCAACATAGTTGAGTCAATTCTTAGGTTCAAGAATACTTGGCATTATGGAGCACTGGGTGTTATATGCAAACAATGAATCATGGAACACTACATCAAAAAAAATTAAAAAAATAAAAAAATAATAAAAGTCAAAAAAATT
This sequence comes from Eumetopias jubatus, assembly GCF_037043125.1. NCBI lineage: Eukaryota > Metazoa > Chordata > Mammalia > Carnivora > Otariidae > Eumetopias > Eumetopias jubatus. The sequence goes on along the minus strand of NW_028274823.1, from coordinate 65,173,533 downwards.
TTAAGAAAGAAAAAAGGGGATAGATGAATCAGTACAGCAAAATATTGAAAAATTATTTAACCTAAGGATGGATATATGGGTGTTACTCAACAGTCTCTTCTTTTGTGCATGTTTGAAAACTTTGATAATAAAAAGTTGAAATAAAAAAAAAAGACTTGGCATTGTAAATGGGATAGGATGTAAATTTTATTTACAAATAAATCCTAGCCCTGATCCAAAATGGCAGCACAGAGTAACCGAGAGAACAAGGACCAGAAGGTACTCAGCAAATCCTAAGCAACCTCTCGTTAGCATCTGTCACTAGCCAGTGACATGTCCTTGAGTAAGTTGCTTGCCTCTCTAGGACTTATGTTCACCATATGAAAGGAGTGTGCATTTCAATTTCTACACTTAAGTTCCCATTACTCTCAGCTAGCACCTCTTTATTAGCATTTTTAAGCAATTTTTCAAATTCACATTTCTATGTAGTCAACTATCAGTCTTCGTCCTTTTTTTTTTTTTTTTGAAGATTTATTTATTTATCATTTGAGAGAGAAAGAGTGAGCTTGTGGGGAGAGGAGCAGACCAAGAGGGAGAGAATCTCAAGCAGACTCCCACTGAGTGTGGAGCCTGAGGCGATGCTCACGCTCACAACCTTGAGATCCTAACCTGAACTGAAATCGAGTCAGAGGCTTAACTGACTAAGCCACCCAGGGGCCCTAGTCTTGGGTCCTTTTTAAAATATTCCCTCAGTTCTTGCTTCTTAACCATTTTATAATCTGGAACACAACAAAACTGCCTAGTGAAAACTGCTAATAATATTAAGTTTACTCTGAGTTCTACTGCCAAAATGTTTATAATATCAGAGACTACTTTGGTATATTTATCTTTTAAAAGCTTTTGTGACTTGATAATTGACATTAAAATTAAATTATATTGTGTTCTTATTCAAATACTTGAGTGCATTAAAAGCCATAAGAAAACTATGCTACTAACCATCTTCCAGTTTGATTTGCAACCTGTTCTTCTAATTTTTGTAGCTCCGATGTGTAAGCCATTATTCGAGCATTGCATACCATGAGATTCTTAACTGCACGCAAGATCTGGTCTTTCTGAGTGCTCAGAGAAAGGAGCTTCCATATTCCTTCTCGCATTCGAATTTCTAAATCTATTTTTTCTTGAATGCTGCAATCCTTAAAAAAAAGAGAAAATATTCTTAAAAGATAGCAAAAATTCAAAATTATAACATTTCTTTTTACCCCAATAGATGGAAAAGGTACTAGACATCATTTTAATGTTATAACATATTGAGAAAGTAACAAAGTTTTAATGTATAATAGCACAAAAGATATAGCTATTTGAAAATGCTCTTTGCAAACCTTCATTTCTTATTTTATTAGGAAGTCTTTACAATCTAGTGGAGAAACAGAACAGAAACAAGGGTGAGAAACATTACATATTCTTAGCATAATTTCACGAGGTTGGACAATGTCCCCCAAATATTCCTGTCCTCCCAGAACTGCAGAATGTGATCTTATTCGAATATAGGGTTTTGCAGATATAATTAGCTAAGATGAGGTCATACTGGAGTAGTATGGGCCCAAACCCAATGGCTGGTGTCCTTATAGGAAAGCACATGAAGAAAGAGACACACACAGAGAGAACTACATGCAAAGACTAAAACAGAGATGGGAATAATGAGTCTACAAGCCAAGGACCACCAAGCAACCACCGGAAGCTGGAAAAGGCAAGGGAAGATTTCTTCCCACAGCCCTTAGCAGGAATATGGGCCTGCAAGTAGGTACCTTGATTTCATATTTCTGGATCCCAGAACAATGAGAGAATAAACTTCTACTGTCTAAAGCCACCCAGTTTTGGTAATTTGTTATAGGACAACCTCGGGAAACTAATACAATAATATAGTAACTAATGTAAACAATAAAGCACATGCACATATTATATAAGTTGTATTGTGGAATGGCAAGATGTGGCTGATGACTAATTAACCAAGGAAAAATTTTCTAAAGGAGAAGATGCTGGAAAAGGGACTAAGGTTTAGCGGCTGTGGTAAGCAATGTAAATAAAATCTCAGAAGCAAGAGTGAAAACACTGTGCCCAGAAAATGTCAAAAGCTTTAGCTATCAGATGGAACAGAGATTTAGAATACATTTTTGGATATGTTTACTTTAGTTTTAAGAGTCACCATGAAACTACTAAATCACTTCAGTTCTGAAAGTCTTTTGTTCCATACAATAATCTTGTAATGGCCTGGTTCTATATACAAGTTACACATGTAACATTAAAATTCTATAAACTACAATGTACTATTCTGATTTAATTCACAGTGGCTTTTTAAAAAATTAAAAATCATTGGATACTCCAATGATACTCTTTACTATACTACAAACATAATAATGCTCCAGTATATCTATTTCTAAAAGTAAAGTGACCATCCTGGCTTCTGTGGTAAAAAATGAGTGTTATAATTTACCTTTTAATTAGATCAAAATCTGTATCAAAAAATGTAAACGGAATCTAATAACAGAAGTTCCAGATATTAAAAAGACAATCTTTTCAAAAGGAAAACCTAAAAGTTAGGAGAGCAAGTCTATGAAAATAACCCTAAAAGAGAAGTTGCAGTAGATGATTTAACTTGACTATCCAAATCAATCAAATGCACTATTCACATGCAGAAAAACAGATCTGTCTAATGACTTTCTGTAATTATATCATGTAATTACCACATAAAAACCTTCTTTAGTAGTAGAACTCAAAACTGGTATACTATATAAATGTAGTTGTTTGCTGGTTTTCCTTCTTTACACAAGGCTGAATTTCAGCAATTCTGTTTTATCTTTTTATGACTTTGTCAGTCCCAAAGTAAATTCTTCTTTAATGTAATTAATAATTAATTATAAGAATTATCTATGTGACCCATATGTCTATACAGATAAGCTCTGGCCGACTGTTTAGTATTGGAGAGTACATGCAGGGAACAACGTGAAACCAGGATGAATAGCTTTACCCCACAACTCAGATATAAACAAATACCATCTGCTGCCATTAAATTCAATTTTGCTTTTTAAATGTTACTGTGAGGCAGCCAGTCGAACCAGCGCAGCGGTTCTTAAAGCTGGCTGCACATTAGAATCACCTTTGGTAGCAGAAGGGCCTTATAAAAGTACCTAAGTTAAGACTCACCCCAAAACAATTAGACTCTCAGGAGGTGGAGCCTGAGTTTTTGTTTTTGTTTTGTTTTGTTTTTGAAGATTTTATTTATTCATTTGAAACACAGAGATACAGAGAGAGAGAGAGAGCATGATCAGGGAGAGAGGCAGAGGGAGAGGGAGAAGCAGGCTCCTTGCTGAGCCAGGAGCCCGATGTGGGGCTCGATCCCAGGACCCTGGGATCATGACCTGAGCCGAAGGCAGACGCTTAACCGACTGAGCCACCCAGGCGCCCTGAGCCTGAGTTTTTGTTGCTGCTGTTTTTTTTAAGTTCCTCTGTTGATTCAATGTACAGCCAGGGTAGAGATCCACTGCTGTAGTACTTGAAATTCCATAGCAATCTGGAAAGTTGCAACAACCTCAAGGAACCAGCAGGTGGCCACAAACACATTAAAGAATCAGTTTGGGCTTCCAAGGTTTCCCTCTTATAAATGAAGATTGTCTTCTCTTCATCACTTATTGATAGACTATAAAACTATAGAGGCTTGGGAAATAGTGCAGAAATGAAATGCAAAGTTAGGGCTTCTTTTTTTAAATCCCCTTATTTGTAAGGTTCATTGAGGAAATGAGATATATCTAACAAATTAACATTAGAATTCTATCCTTTAGAGCAGGGATCAGCAAATTATAGCCCAGTCAATGCTTGTCTTTTTGTAAATAAACTTGCACTGGGGCACAATCACGCCCATTTGTATTATCTAAGGCTACTTTCAAACTACAATGGCAGAGGTGAGTAATTTCAACTAAGACCACATGGCCCACAAAGCTGAAAATATTTACCTACCTGTTCTTTTACAGAAAGAGTTCGCTGATCCCTAACACAGCCAAATTAACATTCATAGTAAACTAGCTTACCTCTCCTCTTCTATAGTGAGTGGATGTGGATCTGGGAGAGCTGACGTGAGTGGCATGAATTGTTAAGTGTATGTATGCTTTCGAATGTACTGAGGTTAAAAAAAAAGAGAGAGAGCGAGCTGTGGTGTTAGCTAGTTTTGTGTTCCCCATGCAACTTTAGTACACATTTATACTTCACACACAGAGAAAAACCTCTCTGGTCAAGTGCTATTACTCCAGCCAAGAAAGTCTTTATGGAGTCAAAGAAGTTAATTTTAGTTAGGGGTGCAAAGTACTCCTGGGGTAAGAGTTGAGGTGCTAGCCACAGTGAGAACAATGATCCTGTAATGAGGGCAAAGACTGAGTGTTCAAGGATGATGCTTACTCAACCTCAAAGTGGAACAGGAGGAAGTTAAAATCCCTACTGCCGCTGCCTCAATCATAATGGCAGAGTTAAGACTGAGTAAGACCCCAGACAAAAGGATATACCCATCCCTCTTAGAAGTGTCTGAAAGCAAGTCTCCAGAAAGAGCAAAGAATGGGGGGGAAACCCCCCTCTTGCCATTTCTTCTTCAATTTTCTAAATCAGAGCTTCCTTGTAATCAAGTCAAACGAAGCTTATGACAATGTCCTGATCATGTAGGTATCTAAAGTCAGGCTAATAAAAATAAACCGACAGGGCAAGGCTAAAAATAAAATAGGGAAAGAACTTAAAAGTGCAATTCTAAATTATGTAGAAAACAGAAAGATACTGGGTTTGAAGAGCTAGAATGGGACAAAGGAAGTGCAAAGACAGTGGCCTTAGTTTTGAAATTAAGCATGGACTTAAAAAAAAAATGAAGTTGGGCTGCTAGAAAGACAACTGTAGTAATCCAGACAGAAACTATCACCCACACAATGGATATAGTTAAACCATGTTTGCTAAGAGACCATGATGAAAAAGACTGCAAAAGAAGATATATAGCATACATCCTTCTTCTAAAAGAAATTGCGTGTTATTTTAAGCATTGTTTATGTACAGAAAAAGTCTGGAAATCGTCAATAGTGGTCATTCTGGGGAATGGCATTAGAGAAAGAATTCTTAAATTCATGTTTCTGTATATGTTTACTTTGCTGAAATGAGATAATGAGACAGAGAAACTGAAGAACTCCATAAAAAATCTTCTTTTTGCTCCTTTTCCTGCTTCTATTCTTGCTAGGACTTGCACCCACACCCCACTTTACACATGCCTTGTAATGCAAATAGAGTATTTCCTCCTTGTAAGGGACAAGGAGTTCATGATTTCTCTAGAACAGATAACATCTAAGGAAGAACCAGATGAGAATGACTGGAGGGATCTACCATATGTGTATTCCAGACCACCAGCACTAGGTATCTAGACACCAAGACCCCCCGCCCCCCAGCACCCTGGCTCCAAGCAATAACACTTGGGTCCTCCTCTTTGTTCTAACCAGTTCCTGGATGCCTGAGAGGACACAAACACCAGATCATCATCCTCAATAAAAACCCCCGGACCCCACACTAAGACAAGACTCATGCTCCTTGTCTTTCTGAGTTTCCTGGGCATTTGTCTGTATCTGCTCTCTCTATATCTTCAATGAACTTTTTCACCTCCGTGGGCTCATGTGAGATTTCCATCCTGCAGGAAGCTAAGGACCCTCTGGGCTGGTCCTGCGAGACCCCTGCCGACGGGTCCTCTGACCTGGCCTGCTGGCATCAAAGCATTACTTCTTGAATTTCGTTTTTATTGGGTTTTCAAAAGCTTCAGTATTTGTAAGAAAAGGTAGGTGCCCCAACATCTCAGATGAATGGGACAGAAGATGGTAAGAAAAAGCGTTTTCTCTCAAGCACATTCTGAGTGTTGGGTACTATGCTAAGTATTTTAAAGAAGTTCTCAACTCCCAGCAACTTTCTGGAATAACCATCTTACCCATTTTACAGCTGTGGAAACCAAGGACTTAGAAAAGACAGATAACTTATTCAAGGCTGTACAACAAGCAGAGTTGGATTTGACCTTAATTTGACTCTAAAGCCAATACTCTATGCTGTGTGTACTCATAGATGACTCCAAGGTTTGAGGAGAGGTGTTTCATAGTGTTACGACCACCCAATAATTTTTGGTCCTATCCTTATTAGATGGCAGGTTCATTAACATCAAAGGAAAAACAGTAAATAAAAATTCAGTTAGTCATGTATAAAATTCTCTTAGTGACCCTCAATAATAGGTTAAAACCTATTACTATTTTGCAGTTTTTATCCAAGATCTGAACAGAAAGAATTCCACAACTCAATTATTTGCTTTTCTTGCTGCCTAAGAAATCACTAAATACTGTACCTTTTCACATGAAAATAATCCAGCCTGGTGTATTTTTAAACATTTATTTTCATTCCATGTAGCTAAACTTCTTTCATGACCTTATACTCTTCTCTCTTTTGAGTAATTCCTAAATATTACTGCTGAACACAACAAAATAAATATACTTGAACGACTATACAAACACCTGTGTAATACACACAAGAACCTCAACAGATTGCCAATTCACTAGAAATCAAGATTTTGTTAACAATTGCGACAGCCAGGGCACCTGGGTGGCTGAGTCCTTAACCGGCTGCCTTTCGCTCCTGGAATCCCCATATCGGGCTCCCTTTTTCAGCAGAAAACCTGCTTCTCCCTCTCCCATTCCCCCTGCTTGTGTTCCCTCTCTCACTCTCTCTTTCTCTCTCTGTCAAATAAATAAAATCTTAAACAAACAAACAAACAAAAAAACCAGAACAATTGGGACAGCCAAAGTACTTAACGGATAGGACAGAAAAAGAAGTATTTTACATTAAAATGTTTGAAAATTTTGAAAATGCTGGCATAAAACAGCATTACTAATAAAGGAGTTGGACTTTTCTGCATAATGATTCTTAATGTCTTACTTTATTTTTCTCAGTATTATTGAAGATTTACTAACAATGTTGCATCTACTGAGGCTTCTAACAAAGAATAAGTTTCTAAGGAAAGTCTTTGCCAGGTTTCTAAGCAAAGATAATAGGTTGGACCATATAAAATTCCTACTAGTCTACCAATTTTGACCTACAAAACTGGTATTTTCATATGGTTTAATCTATCTCAGAAGTAGGTAAAAGAAGGTGGAGATTAAAACAGAAGTGAAGCTCCAGCTTAAAGACATCAGTTTTAAGACTTTAAAATTATGGTTAAGGGGAAAATATAACATTTTAATAACTGATTTCCCTACGAAAAAATGTTGGTCTCCATTAAAAAAGGTTTCTGACACACATTTTACATGGCGAAATAGCAAACTATCAAGCTTCTTTCTAATCCAATTCAAAAAGAATCCACTATCAAACCAACTTTTTCTGAAGTTCCAAGGTTGCAGTTTGCTCCTCCACCCTGTCCCCTCAAGTTTCTGTCGCGCGGAGACAGCGCTCCAGTACTTGTGCTTCCGTCAAATCGAGTAATAAGCAAACTGTCCTCCCCTGGCCTCGATTGGACTTCTCGGAAACCCCGGGGCCTCCCTTCCCCCGGCATCGCCTACACTGGGGGGTCCAAACCCTGGAGGGTGGCGAGAAGCAGCGGGCAGGTGCGCCCGGAAACGCTCGGCGGAACTCTGGCATCGCTTCCCGATTCGGGTCTGTCTCCTCCATAAGAAATCGGGGGCCGTGGGGGATGAGGAATTTTCTAAGCTCCCTTGGAGCCTCAAAAGTGCGGCCTCCTAGCCCTTCCCTTTGTTTCTGGCCACGGCTGAATCGGAGACGCGGGGTGGGGGTTTCTCCACGACGAGGCACAACGGTGGCTTGAGGACTCGAGGCCGGGCCCTTCCTCACTCACCTGCTGGGCGGGAAGGCCCGCCAGGCGGAGCTCGGGACCCCTCACGGTCTGCCCCTCCATCTCCAGCGCCACAGCCCGGGCCGCCGCCACTCCTCCAAAGGTAAGATTTGAAAAGCCCGCCGCTCGGGGGAGCCGCGGACGAAGCCAACCGCCGTCCCGGCCGTACCAAGTCCGGGCGCGGGGGGAGGGGCGCGGGGGGCTCGCAGCCGGAGGGCGCACGCGCAGTGGGAGCGCCCCGCGCCCGGGCCTCGCGAGCGGGAAGCGGGCGGAGACCCGAGCTCTCCGTGCCGGAGGAGAAATGCGGAGCGGAGGGCCGACTTAAGGCAGTGACTGGGGTGTGGGCGGGCCTGGGACGGGAGTGGGCCGGGCGGTGGAGAGAGCGCCGGCCACGGAGCGCACCTGGCCCGGCACAGGGTTTCTGCTGGTGGCATTCGAGGCACGCCCTTGGCGCCGAGTGCATTTTGCCTGCATCCCAATGCAGGCCTTCCTTCCACAGCCCTCGGGCTGGCTGCGGTCCCTGCGTTCTTACGGACAACTCAGGGACACACGGTGTCACTAGGAGCCTATGGCCTCATTCCCAGAGAACCAAGGGACACTGCCCCCAGCGCTCTCACACAGCACAGGGTCACTCAGAGACCAGGGCCCTATAAACCCGCTGGTGAGATACCAAGGTCTCTTCTTTTGTCCCCAGTGTTTCTTTATAATTCCAGAGACCCCACCACACACACCCAAGTAGTCTGTTCATCTTGCAAAGACTTCTTTCTTGAAAGTAGTTCATTCTTTTCTTGCAAAATACTTATTTCATTACTCCTTCCCCACCAGCATCCAAGGTGATAGCCGAATGACGTATTATTTTCCCAGAGCCCCATTTTATGCTGTCCCTAAAGACCAATACAAAGACTCTTCAACAAAACAGATTTTATGTATTTATTAGAGAGAGAGAGAGAGCCCGAGCAGGGGGCAGGAGCAGAGGGAGAGAGAGAAGTAGACTCCCCACTGAGCAGGGAGCCCTTTGTGGGGCTTGATCTGTGGACTCTAGACCATACCTGAGCAGGAGGCAGACGCTTAACGGCGTGGGCCACCCAGGCACCCCCCCAATACAAAGACTCTTTAAAGGGTTTTATTATTAATCATAATGGGAAAGTATGGAATCCTTAAAATAAAAATTGAAGTGCTAAACATTTCAGGCCCTTGTAAGATCCTTATAATCCATTGTCCTGGCCTATCCTGACTTACCCTTGAAAAGGCAACAGGACTCCTCTTTGACTTCTGACATTTTTTTCTCCTAAGTGCAAAATTAACCAAATAACCCTCCCACCATCACCTCATAAAAGGCCTTGGGCGCTTTTCCTTCCATAAATTGGACGACTATGTTTTTTATTTGCCTGAGACATTCCCTTTTTAGGTTTGTTGTCCCAATGTCCCACCAATCTTGCGCTCGTCTAGACAAAGTGAATATTAAATTGTACGGTCACATTATCCACAAGGCTCTTTTTTAAGCAGTTGGTTTGAAGATTTACTTCTGAAAAAATGAAGAGTGCCCGTCCTCTCAAATAGGTAATTTGCCTCTTTGAGGCCCTCTGGAAAAGATGATACTAGAAGCTTCCCAGCTAGGAATGACCCTCCCCTTACATTAGGAATGTATGGGTCATTAACAATGACCCATATCCTTACACACAACTATAAAATGTGTATAGCTCAAAATTACCAACACAATGAGTTCACCTCATTCTCTTCAAACACAGATCTGAATTCCAAAGTCATTAGGTACCCTTCCCCCAATGCACACCCCTCTCTTCTGCTTACCACTTTGTGGTATAATTATCCCCTACTCAAAATGAGCTGCATGAGCCTAGTAGAGTACCTGACTCATAAAGGAAATACACACAGGGAGCTCATCAACAGACATATATTATTTCTCATATAACACACACAGCTCTCAGACTCAAACCAAAATACTTATAGAAGCCATCACTTTATGGAAACAGAGGCAAGCCAACCAATTTTAAATTGGACACGGATGTAGGAATACTTGATGAGTAAATACTAACTGGAGATGCATTTATTTATGATACTTGAGGAGAAGCCATATTTAGTAATTACCTGTGGAATTGACAGTTGCTATTAAAGACCTTTCTCTTTGGAGAAGATATAATGTAGTCCTATCTCTTTATTATTCATCAAGGGATGTGTCCAGGAAGTATTTAAGATATAACTATTATATGGTGATTAAAATACCTCAGAGCAGGAATGCTGTTTCCTTATTTATCCCCAGGTCCCTCTGGTAGTTTCATCAAACATAGGTTTCTCTGGTGTATGTGATGTACATCAAAAGAGATGGAAACTACCAAAAGTTTAAAGATTTCACATGAGTAGTTTGGTTAGCTTGAGAATGAATGAATGGATGGATGAATGAATGAATGACTTTAACAACTCCCGGAAAGTAAAAAGTATGACATTTTACCATCTCAACTGTTTGAAAAATAGTATTTGGGTATCTCTCATTTGAGAGCTAATATCCCACCCTCCTCAGGCTCCTACCTGATGGATGCCTACCCAATTGCCCAGGTATAAAAGCTTCAGATGAATTGTGAATGATGGGATTACTGTTCTACCAATATTATTTACCATGGTAAGTTCAACATGCAAGACTAATTATAAGTATTTGTTATCTCTAATATAACAAATAGATAATATTTAATAATATAAAATCAGTATTTGACATAGGACAGCCAATTTAGATAATACTAATAAATGTTACAGCAAATTTTTCTTCTCTTAATCACTGCATTCCCCTTTCTAAATCTCTAAAAGTTCAAAAGAAAAGAAAATACTGAACTGGAAATCAGCTCTCTTACATAATAGACCTATTATGTTTAAAAATGTGATCTGCCCCAGAACAGATAACTGTTGTGGTTTCTAATATCCTCCTAGACTCTCTTAAAAAACTCCTATTCAAAAATTCTCTCGATGCTTCCTCTATTCATCTGTTATCTCATAGGCAATGCATTTAAAATGAACTTCATAGACTAGAGCTGTATTTTGAATTATATACAAAAAAAAGAAAAAAAGGAAGAAACAAGTAAAGATGCTAAGCAGAGGTGCAGCATTTGCTTAAATGAATAGGCCATAATCTACAAACAGCAGAAGCATCATATAATCATAAGGAGGATATAGAATACAGAATCTGAGGACTTATTAGCTCTATGACCTTGGGCAAGCCACTCAGTGTCCTTATCTATAAAACAAGTATAATAATACCTAGCTAGTTTTTTAAAAGTTGTTGGGAGACTCAAATGAGATAAGATTTGTGAGAGTGCTTTGTAAACTGGTTATCCACAAAAACATGAGACACTGCTACTGTAGGAAGGAAGCATCAGCACCTATGGGCGGATGTACAGGACCCACAGAACACTGAGATCTGAATGAGAAAAGCTTATATGAATAGGGTTGGGCATATTCAAGATATACCACCTACCACTGAAAAATAATTAATACCTCGATGACATTATAAAGAAATACAAATCAATAAATATCCAACTGGAAAATAGTCAAATGTTATGGTAGGCATATTGTAGGAGATTACACCCAAGTGGCAAATAAAATGTGAAAAGTTGCTCAACTTTATTATCAGTTTAATCTGTAAATTTGCAAATTTGCAATTTACAGGTTAAGACCCCAACAAGGTAAATATTTTATAGTTACTACATTGGTAAATATTAAGAAGTTTGATAATACTAAGGACTGGCGAATTTACAGGTCACAAGGGTATTATACACTGATAGAGGAGATGTAAATTTGTGCAATTACTTTGGAAAAAATTCAAAACTATCTTGTAAAGTTAAAAATGTATATACCAAGCCATTCCACTCTTAGGTACATATATCCTTAGGGAACTTCTTACAAACGTGTACCAGCAACATGTTTGTAATAGCAAAAATACAAAACAATCCAAATATTCATTTCAAGACAATGGATTTAAAAAAATGGTGGTGGTGTACCCAATGACATATGTCAGTAAAAATGAGTAAACCATAGATACATGTAACATCATGGCTGAATCTTGGAAATATTAAATGAAGGAATCAGTTGCAGAGGAGTACATAGACTATGTACTTTTTACAAAGCTGAATAAGAGAATGTAAACAATATTATGTTTAGAAACACATACATGTAATAAAAAGCTTATATTTTAAAAAGAAGAGAGTACTAAGAACAAAACGCAGAAGAGTGACTACCTCTGGGAGAAAGGCAAGGGGATGGGAGGGAGACAGAGCACACAGACACAAAGCTACTAGTAATGTTTTAGTTCTTAAGCTGGGTACTGGGTTCCCAGGTATTCATTTTAATGTTTACCTAGTAACTTACATATATATAGCATATATTCTTTTGCATACCTCCAACATGTCATAATAGAAATCATTCTAAGGTATTTGAAATGTTCTTGTACAAGTTAAACAATGGTGATAATGTACAGTCTTTTAAAAGATTCTTACTTGGCAAAATAACAATACATTTTTTGTCTTCCAAAATTTGACTTACGTTTGATTCGTTTCCGGTACATTTTAGTAGGTGAAAGTGTGAAAGCACAGCTGTAATGCGCTGGTGCCTATGCCCAGCGAGAGATGAAAACTGGCCATGTGGGTTTATCTGAACACTTCAGAGCCATTGTTTGGGAGCTTGGATGGCAGGTGAGGTAGGTAGATTTTGCAAAGGATGAGAGGTTTGTCAGCAGGTGGGGACGAAGTGAAGTGCAATTTGAGTAGTTACTGTTAATGTGACCTATATATTACACATAGGCCTAGAGACATTCAAATGACATTAAAATCAAAGGGCTCCTTACTGAGCAAGAAAATCAGCCAGAGGAGTTAGTTACATGACTTGAATCCGTGGTCCTCAAATAGTGGCACACAAAACTTCCCGAAGTTTTATAGGCTTGGACAGTGTTAAAGGAATCATTGTTAAGATCTTCAACCCTATCCTAAAGTTGATCTACCTAAGGTGCCTGTTGTCTGGGCCTCACACTGATCGCCCTTTCACAGTCACCTTTTCCCGCTTGTGTTAGCCATCCACACTACAGCATTGCTCCTCGCTATAAAAACCATCTGGGGGCCAAAGGGACAATTAAATTCATTGGTGTTGATGTTGCTACAATCAATGAACCAGGGGCTCATTTGCTTACATAGCAGAGGTAGACTTGATGTTGAGAACTGTCTCATTCTAGCATTAATATTTGTTCATGGATACATAAACCAATTGGAGGAAAAAGGGGCTCATCTATCTCATTATGAGATTCATTTCCAGGACAATTTTACTCTCAATCTTTAATATTGATCTGTTATAATTCATCATATGCTCATTTTGTTATCAATTGTATACTAACAATTTTAACAATGCAATCTAAAAGAAAACTCTTGACCATTAAATCTTATAGTCACATGAGATGTAAAAATGTATAAAATTCCAATTTATGCTTATATGCTTGCTGGAGAGAAACATGATAGGATGAGCAAAGAAGACCTCAAGCATAAAAATATTTTATGTAAGTAGAAAAGTCTGTGGAGAAAGTGGAATAAAAACAGAAGTTCAAGTAAGAAAAGGAACAATGTAAAATTTCTGATTTAGAGATAAAGTGGCTCAAGTCTTTTCTAAAAGGAAGATGGTGGCTGAGTATCAAATCTTTAACATTTGGGATCCATTAGATACGCTTAGCAAATATAATGATTTAAATTGTACATTGTAATTATTTTCAATACACCAGCTAGTACATCCTTTGTAACTATTTAAATATATGCTAAAACATAATAGATGCCACGTTGAAAAATACAGAGTTTTTAAAAATTCTTTTCGGAGTTTTGCACTAATATTTTGGAAAACTGCTGATTTAGATCTCTAATAACATTGCACTGCAAAACCTGGATGTGTCTGTCTGACAGAGAGGCATGCTTACAGACTCACTTCCCCAAGTTTTTCTCTGATTCCTCTCCTCCACTTCCCACCACCCCTCACTGTCCCTCCTAACCACTTCTGGTTTCCCAAACAGACTCAGCTCGTCCAGGAATTTTTTTTCTTCAGGTGCATTAATACCGTCAGTTAGGCTAAGGACAAATTCTTCTCTTCCTGCTCTCGTTCTGGAGATGTTCTGTCTATAGCTATTCACCATTGTTTCCTCCTTTCTCTGTTTTGGCTATTGTGGGGCCTTTGCTCTCATGGAAAATTCTGAATCCGCTTCTCAAGTTCTGAAGCAACAACAAAGAAGCCTGTTGAAATTTTTATCGGAATTATATTGACTTTAGAAGAAACTTACCTGTTTAGGGTACTGAGCGTTCCTCTCCATGAACATCACATATGTTGCAAATTTAGATCTTCCTTAATGTCTTTCAATAAAAGTTTTGTACTTTTTTCCATATAGGCTTTGCATATCTTTTGTTCCATATATTTTTGGATTCCTTATATCTCTTCTTCTTGTGGTAAATAATGGCTTTAAAAATATGTCTCCTGTTTGTGACTAGTGTATAAAAATAAGCCTGATTTCCATTTATTGGTGTTATATCCAAATACCAATTTATCCTTGATAATTTAAATTCTCTTATTATTTCTAATAAATGGTAGGTTTGCCGAGGGCAGGGGGTGTTTTTCTATATAGACAATGAAGTGTGAATTATAACAGTTTTCTTTCTTTCTTTTCTAATTCTTGTTATGCTTCTTACCCGACTTACCGCTGTGGCAAGGACAGGCAGCGAATACAGTGTTAAATTGAAGCTGGGAAAGTGGGCATGCTTGTCTTCTTCCTGATTTTAAAGGAAATGTTTCTAATGTTTAACCATTTCTTTATCTCACTACATTGTATATCTTGTTACTTGGGATTTATGCCCTTCATTTTTAAGCATTAACTCTAAGAATTGCCTCTCCTCTCTTCTCTCTGTTCTATCATTTAAGGACTGCAATTAGACATAGGTTAAATCTTATTCTATTTCTTATCTCCTAAACTTTATTTTATATTCTCCATTTTCTTGCTTTTTGTGGCTGAATTCTGAGTATGTTTCCATCTTGCTATTTCTTTATCTGTGTCTAATTTTCTCTTAAATTCAACTATTGAGTTTCTTTATTTCAACAATTATGTTTTTCATTTGTAAGAGTTCCATTTTACTTTTTTGATCTTCCTTGTCATTTTGGGTAATCTGTTGTTGCCTGTGCATTCGTGTGATTCTATTTTTAATTTCTTTCAATCTTTTTCATACTTTACATTCTGTATCTAGTCATTCTAATATTTGTAGTTTTTGAGGATATTAATTTGATGTTTCCACTGACATTTACTCATGGTGACTTGTTTCCTTGTGTTTTGTAGTCTTTAATTGGATGTTCATATGTAGCTAACCTCAACTTTCTTCCAGAGAGGATTTGCACATTCTGCTGGGAGCCATAAGGCTCTAGACATGTAAGACCACTCAGCCCAGATTCCTAGGTTTAATGGCAGAATCTCAGATGCAGGTCCTTCTACGTGCCACTGGCAGAGCAAAACCATTTGTGTATGGCCACAGCATGTGTGCAGGTATAGCTCACAGCTCAGGTTTCAACTCCTGGTTGCTTTGTTTGTTTGGGGGTCTTTTGGGTTGTTATTCAATTTTTAGTCCCTTAAAAGTTATTTCTTCTTTCCTGAGATTTCGGCAATGCTACAAAAGTTATACTTTATGCAAAATTTATATTTCATGCAAACTTGTTCAATAATGAGAGGAACCACTGTTCATGAAGTCCACCCCACTGCTGATATAGAAGCCCCTAGGAAAGGGTATTTTTAACACCAAAAATATAAGAAGTATATAATATTCTCCAGTGCAGAATAAAGAGCAGTCTTACACTGCACGCTTTTGGTTTTAAGGGAAACTTGCCATGTTGTTTTTGTTTTTTTCCTTCCACCTGAAAATGATCAGTATCCCACTAAGGTCACCATTGTTCATCTTTGGACAAAGATGGAATTTTTCAAAGGATAGAACAAAGATCCATAGAGAATAAATGGATTGGAGAGCCCCTTGTAGGTCTAAAAAAAAAAAAACATAAAAAAATTTCTCTTCCTTTGGACTAGAGGATCCTTAAAATATCTGCCCCTTTGGATTTCACACCTGCTACAGACAAAAGTGCTGTGTCTCCCATTCTTCTCTTTTCTTAATAGGAATCGTTATTGAAGTTACCCTGAACATGTTTCACCAGTGTATACTGGATGTTTGGCAAGCAGATTACTTGACTTTTTAGTTTATAAGTGTTTTGGCTCAAGAGGAGCCACACCCAGACCTGAAGCACATTTCTCCCTGATGTAGAGACTACGCTGTAGTCTCATCCATAGATCCTGCTCTTTGTGCTTGTGGTACTCACTAAATGGCACTTTTTGGGTTTTCTCCTTCAGGGAGGGATGAGTATATATTGAGTGAATCAAGTATTTGGTGCCTTGAAGGACTATTGTAATCAGTGACATTCACAAAATATTTCCGGTTTGGTTCACTTCCTCATAGGCTTGCCCATTTGCAGTTAGACATGACTGTGAGGTATGCTTTGACTGATGAACCATGAATAGAAGTGTCTGTGCAGCAACTTTAAGAGCAAGTGTGTGATTTGCTACAATTTTCTCTCCCTCTGTCCCAGTGACAGGCAACTTTCCAGATAGTGGATGGTACAATATCCTGGGTTGAAGAGGGAGAGAACTAAAGGGAGCCCCAGATATCTTGTGATGAACATGTATTAAGTGCAAGAAATCCATCTTCTCTGTTTTGAACCTCTGGATCCGGGGATTGCCTGTTGCTACAGCATCATATAGGCCATACTGAGTGATCCAAGTACAAAACCGAGGGACAGGATTTAAAGTATGCCACCTAGTATCCACATGCCAAGTCACTTAGGTTTAGGGCCTCTAAACCCAAGTTCCTTCACCTGTCAGGTAGGACTAATAATTCTCCCCCTGTCTGCTGCACTGGTTTGGTTTTGGTATCCAGCATTTGTGAAGGTGTCTGAAAAATGTAAAGGAGGTGCAAATATATTCCAGTAGTGTCATTAACAACATTGAATTGGTTTATTCCCATCTATATAATGCCAGTTCCAAGAAGAAAACATTAATGAAGTTATGAAAACTCGAGACTTAAATCAGATAATGGTGCAATGAATGACTTGATGATTTCAGACAGACATGTCCATCTAAAATATCTAAATAACTACACACACTTTGTTTTGTAAACATAAACTTCTTTAAAGAGTCTTTAATGCTTTTGAAATTCTATTGTAAGTTAAAGAGTTATACCTAAGAAAAATAAAACCAAAGTTAATTTGGAAGAAAAAGAAGTTTATCTTGGCCTTAAAAATTATGTTTTTTGTTAATGTGATATCAAAGTGAGCATTGAGTTGGCTTGCTTACCATGAATTCCAGAACCAAGCTTATTAAACTGCTTTGTTTTCAAACTTCTTCAGCCATTTCTTCACCACAAAATTGTGAGTTCTTCTGAGTTGACCCTTATCTTCCATTGAAAGAACCACATTAGAAATAATAAATCATAAAGTCTTATAAAAATGCCCTTCCTATTATTTTCTGAAAACTAAAGGCAGGAAAACATCCTGTGACCACTTTCCAGAGTGTGCGAGCCTGTTTAGCAGCTCTGCACTGGTTAACAAAGACCATGAACACTGAAGTTGTCCATGACAAGGAACTCTGGGTCTTACAGGATTGTTATTTTTGGCTTGCCATTTGCTATCTTACGCTGGCCAGTCAGGTAGGGCGGGCTCCATGTTAATTCTGTAAAGTGCTGTGTTGACTGGTGCTGTCACAATAATGATGTTGATGTGTGATGAATAATTGTACGCGAAAATCTGAGCTCCTTCTCATATATAAGACACCTGGAATGGATTACTTATCTCTGTCCTTTCTAGCTTTGCAATGGGAAATCTAAAAGATTTAGGATTCATTTTGAGCTGTATAAGCTTTACTGATTTGTTATGCTCAAATTAAGTGTTAAATAATAGCTAATGCTAAATGAAAGCTTACTTTTTGATGGCCACTGCTCTAATTCTTTCCCTTTGTTAATTCTACCATGAATATAATTTAATTTCTTCAAACCATTTCTTTATTACTTACAGAAATCATTCATTATCAAGCATGCACTAAATTCTTCAGTTGAAATAAATAGTGTAAGATAGTATACAGTATCAGTAAGAAACTTGTCACTTATGTTTCAAAAATGAGGCTCTGACTTCTTGAAAGGACATTTGTGTAGGCTTGAGAATATAGTCATCCGATATACATCTTTATTTTTTTATGTCCTAACAGTATCTTCACCATTTGGAGTTTCATTTCTTTGTTTGGTGCATGTTTTTATAACAATGTTACTCTTTCTCCTTAGCATGGTATAAATAAAATCTGAGATTTTACCTGCAGGTTTAATGTGTCTTCCTTAATGTGTAACACTAAATACTTTGAAGAATTCTATGTACAATCATACCAGATTCATACTTGGAAAGTGTCTAACCAAAATATTCCTTTAAAATGTTGTGCCCAGAAAAAGATACTCATATAAATAGAAAAAAAAAAAAAGAATTTTCTAGAGTTTATTTTTTTTTAAAGATTTTACTTATTTATTTATTTGAGAGAGAGAATGAGAGAGAGAGAGAGCATGAGAGGGGGGAGGGTCAGAGGGAGAAGCAGACTCCCTGCTCAGCAGGGAGCCCGATGTGGGACTCGATCCCGGGACTCCAGGATCATGACCTGAGCCAAAGGCAGTCGCTTAGCCAACTGAGCCACCCAGGCGCCCCAAAAAAAGAATTTTCTTCCCAATGCCCAATATCTTGTTTTTCTTTTTTCTTTTTTTTAAAGATTTTATTTATTTATTTGAGAGAGAGAGCAGAGAGAGAACACACAAGCAGTGGGGAGGGGCAGAGGGAGAAGGAGAAGCAGGCTCCCCGCTGAACAAGAAGACCAACTCTGGACTCAATCCCAGGACCCCAGGCTCATGATCTGAGCCAAAGGCAGACACTTAACTGACTGAGACACCCGGGCGCCCCTGATATCTTGTTTTTCTGTATAGTTTTTATTTAATCGAATTCTACTTTGCTTCTTTGCTTAATAGTTTCTTACATTCAGGCTAATTGTAGAAATTACATACAAAATTATATGTCTTTTATTATCTAAGGTGCAATTAGTTTCCACTTTGGGGCATTACTTATTTACTGAAACTAAATTTGTCTCTATTAGCTGTGTTTCAAATTCATAAAATTAATAAAATAAAAAGAATGGCTATGGAAATCTGGATTATCATAAATTATTTTTTAACATAATTCAGTGCTAACAAAAATGAATTTTATAAGTTGAAAACGTCAGTAGAAATTAGGAAAAAATATTTAAAAGTCCTTTGTGTATCTTATTGGTTTTTTCTGTATCTTAATTCGTTATTAGAGGAAACAAATTATTGATTAAGCATTTAACCACCTTTTATTACTCAAACAAAATATTTTCCCCTGAAAAATTTTTGATTGTCCCAGACATTGTCATTAATGAATGACAGGTTAGATTTGTTAAATAATGGAAGATTTTACTATATATATTTTGAATATGAGAATGATTTAGTAATTATCACCACGTGTACAAGGCAGATGCTATGCTGTGTTTTTCTAAGGTACAGAGTAAAACCTATTGTGTAACAATGGTAGCAAAAAGGGATCTGGGTTGATGGCAACTCTTTATGGCTTAATCAGGTCAGAATTTTTATGACTATTGGCAAAATGTATTACAAGACTTTCAGAGCCAAGAAGATTCAATCATAAAATTTTAGAAATTAGAGCAAGCCTTAGAGAGTACCTATCCAGTTCTATTCTACGGTTTTGTAGGAGAAGGTAGAAACAATGTAATCATTATAAAGCATTATAAAAATAACAAAAGAATTTACTACATATTAAGTACCTTTAAGATACTACTGAGGCATATTGGTAATCTCTTCTGAAAGATCTTTCATAATATGATACATCACCAGCGTTTATTATGTATTTGTATAAACATTGATATATATTATATGGCATGAGGTACAATTCCAATATATGATAAAAAAGAGTTTCACAAAGTGGTTTTCTGATGTGGCCTTTTCCATGACAACATTTACTTAAGGACCCAAATTGGTTGTTAATGATGAGCTACCACAGTATTTTTCCCATCATTTTAAAATGACTCCTTACAGTATTGGCCAGGGTTTCACCCAGGTAGCAGTACGTGATCTCCCCAAGGGCCATCTCCATATGCTCATCTTTCTAGGACAGTTGTGAAAGGCTCTTGCTCTGGTTTGTCTTTCCAGCTGTGAGCCTAAAAGTTATAAATGCTGTTGGACGTGTAGACAGTTATTTCAATGGGGAAACAAGAGTGTGTTAAAGAAAAGATGCCAGCCCTGAAGATTCTGCCGTGCTTCTTATTTTCCTACCTCCCAGATCCAATTGTCATAGTTTAGATAAGACAAGACATTAATCAACCAGGAGCTCAGTGGTCATGACAGTTGCAATGCCTTTTAAATAAAATGATTCCTTGATTGCACTATGCTACAGCTGTACTGGCCACAGAATAAATATAGTCATCTGTCCACTGAGAAAGTCATTTTATTTCTTCCTTGTAGTAGCAGCAATTTTTCTCTTCTTATAAAAAGCAAAATCTAGCTTTTAAGATAGAGCTCTTGAACGATCGTCACATTTCTCTGTCTAAAGCCAAGAGTCAGCCTCAATGCTGTTGAATTTCTTTGCAGTTTTTATTGGAGAAAAGTTGGAGGTATAACCAAACATAGGATTGCATCTGTTGAATATTAAGTCTCTAATTTTTCAGATGAAGAATACAACAAAAAGCCTTGCCACCTCCACCCTCAGCTTCAATGCTCTCATATACTTTGTAACATTAAATAATTTCTCAGGCTCATCATTATTTATTTCTGTGGCTACATTTCAAACCTCAAATTAACAAGATTAATATCAAAAGGTTATACAACACTAGGTAAAATGTCAGTCTGATGCCATAGTAATTAATTTAAAAAATGAGACTACATATTTGAATCTGTTATTATGATCATCATATTTATGATGGTATGAATAAAGTTATTCATTCCAGAATGTTAACAAGATGTCTTTCATGTATCATTAAAATAACTTATGTCAAATACATGGCTAAATTATTGAAGTACTTTCAATATTAATAATTTCATACAAATGTCTAGCAAGAATAACCAGTCAAAATTAATTAATGATCAATTAGGATAGATTATTTCTCTTGGCTCTCAATTGCTTTCCTAATAATCAACTTGCTTTTTTCTGAAATAGGTCAGTTAGCAATAAGTCTTAGTCATTTCACACTTCTATTTTTTAATAAACCAAAACTGTTTAAAGAAATAAGTGATTCTCTTGTAAGTTGTTAATCCTTATGGATATTATAAATCATGTTTTTATCCTTTAAATTTGATGTGCTTATTTTCTCTTTAATTATTGTATACTAATGTGTTAATACTGCAGTAATTTTATTAGTTCTACTTCTAATACATTTTGTAAAAATTGGTTTATTCTACAATTAATTATATTTGACTTCATAGTGTAAACATTCCTCTCATTATTACACTATTGATTAGGGGGAAATTATTTTCAAGATGTTTAGCTAAAAGTATAAAAGGGTACATTAACAGCTTTCATTTTGTAATTATTTTGAACCTGGTTTGGGTTTTTGTGACTCTATGTTTACTACACAAATCTCTTAATAATTTAAGCTAGAACCCAAGAGATTAAGAATCAAACCCTTTATCTTTTAGCAAAAGATATAATATTAGCAAGAAGCATATTACCTTCAAGCTATAGTAAAGAATAAGGATCTGAAATGTTGAGTAAGAATTAAATCTTTGAATCGTAGGCATGTTGAAGAGATGCTGGGTTTCTGACAAAGGGTTAAGTTCTTCTATGGTTACTATATTTGAGAAATGTCATTCCCTTTATGTATTTATAGAATTTACCACTTCATTTAGCAATTGCTAAGTTACAGATGAATATTAAAATGGAAAAAATGTGAAAATAACTGCAGAATAAAGATAAGCAAAATCATTATCCTGAAAACACAATTCTTGAAAATTCTACTAACCAATTTTTCTGAATGTTAAATTTATCATTTAACTTAATTGGGGTCAATTCTTTTCTTACCCCCATTAATGAAAAGTAGTATATATTTTCCTAATGGCTTTGATTTCATAGCTTACACTACTCTTAAATTATTTCTATGGACCTTAGTATACTCACTAAATGATGTGCTTAGGAAAGCCTTCCATTTTTTCTGTTTTCTGTGCCTTCTAAATATTCTCCCCGTTTGAAAATGGAATTGAAGTCTGTTTGCTTACTCACTGAATCTTTTCAGTAGCCCCATGATATAAAGTATGAATTAGAGACTTTACATACAGTAATAACAGCAGGAGCAGCTAATATTTGTTTGGTATTTTGTTCTGCAGTGATGATACTTAGTGCTTTATATGTTCTATCTTATTTAATCCTCACTGCTCTGAGGCAGGTGAATACAGGGCAGGAAGGGGGGAAGACTCACAAATTAAGGAACTTGTTCATTCACACAACTAATTAGTGGCCACCCTGGCTGAGACTTAAACCAGATCTGTTGGACTCTAGAGCCTACTACACTACTTTTCCACTTGCTATGGAATAGAATAGAATAGAATAGAATAGAATAGAATAGAATAGAATAGAATAGAATTGGAGTACAATAGGAGAGCCTGTGTCTGATAGGATTAGAGCCAGATGTTTTTTGCTATAAAGAAAAAAATGTCAAAACTCTGGTTTCTACCACAGATACCACTCTCAAACTTGATACGATTCAACTG
The DNA here is from genome assembly GCF_037043125.1 of Eumetopias jubatus. Taxonomy (NCBI): domain Eukaryota; kingdom Metazoa; phylum Chordata; class Mammalia; order Carnivora; family Otariidae; genus Eumetopias; species Eumetopias jubatus. The sequence continues at coordinate 65,150,790 of NW_028274823.1, read as the reverse complement.
GTCAGGGGAGGTGAAAGTAGGAGGAGAAGCTCAGAGAGCTTAGAGACTGTGTGTCCCTGGAAAAGGGAAACCGCAGACAGGCTGAGGATCCAAGATCATTGATCAGAGGACCTGGGCCTCACTCCTGGATAGAGATTGGAGAAGCAGTGAGGCCCCAGGGAAGGGATACTTGACTAGGTATGTAGATGTGCTAGAAAAGGGCTCCACAGTTTCCCTTGCCTCTTTGTAGAAGCAGAGAAGGATTCCCATGTCCCCTCCCATGCCCAGAGGGAAAGGTCCTTGACAGCTCTCCCAGAGCCCAGCATAGCTCGGGAGCAGCATGCAGATCCCTGTACAGCTTGAGAATGGCGCTGACTTTGCAGAGAGAACTGGACCCCAGAGAAGGGATCTTGCAGTGAAGGTACACTCTGGGCAACTGGTGGGGACCTGTAATTAAGGAGCAGGCAAGTTAGTAGCCATCTCCGCAGATATCACTGGAAGTAGAAGTTGCTGGGGCCACCCTATACAAGTCACACTATCCAAGGCTGCCACCCCAGGGACGGAACAAAGCTGAATTGACTGATCGCCATAAAATGAAAATGTTAAACTTATTAGATATATGAAGACCTGTTCACATAAACGGAATCTTTAAGTAGAAGCTGAAACAAGGATTGCTTGTAATTCCCACTGGTCACCCAAGCGTCACCCTAGATTGAAGGATTTACTTGATTTCATTCATTTGTTATTTAATCCATGACATTGTCAGCCTGAGGATTTTAAATATTCATTTTCCTAATTTTGGGGGCAGGGGAGGGAGAAGGTTGCTGATTATTCTCTGTTCATCCGTGCCCATCATCCATCCGTTGCCTGGGCTGTGCTGTGGAGACCACCCGGCGACCCGCATCTCCCAGGTGGGGATGGGAGATGCGGGAGATGCGGGAGATGCGGGAGATGCGGGTTGCTGGGTGGTGACCACAGCATGCAAGCGGGAGACACTGGCAGTACTTGAAGCATGGGGGAAGACAGGAGTCCCTGCCTCTTCCTCATTCCCTCCTGCTTTGAGTGGTGGCTGTATGCCTCCCCGGCTTTACCTCCAGTTCGAGGCTCCAACTGCCTTGGGTTTCAGTAGTATTGCTTCCTCTCTTTACCCTTCTAGGCATAGGGACACCGATGGCTTCCCCTGTTGCTGGACCCTAGGTACCTCACCATGCTGCGTCGTTTCCCTTCACTCAGCTCACGACTCAGGGGGGAGGCCCTTCTTAGAATCTCTCCAATCTTCCTGAGTTGACTTCCTTTCCCTCCACGTATCCTGACTGGTATTTTTAAATTTTTGAATTTAGAGAGTCTTGAGACACTAGTAGAGAGTTAATAAAGATTCAAGTGGGAACTAAAGCTTCCATAGGCCACACCTTAGTAATAGTCTGGGCATATGGTTGTGACTAAACCATATATAATTCTTGACCTGATAGGGCTTTTAGGTGGAATGGAATTTCTAATGTATAAGGCCTCATTTCTCAAGGTGTGGTCCTGCCACCAATGCACATGGTCTGTTTATTCAAAGTTGATGCCCAGGGTTTTTTTCCACATGGACATTGATATTCAAACTTCTTGTTGTAGCACCATAATTTTTTTAAATGTATAAATAACTCAGGACTTGATTAACATAAAATTATTTTATTAGATTTACAAACATTTCTATAGTATTACATTGATTCGAAATAACAATAAACAGGGTGCCTGGGTGGCTCAGTCTAGATTAAGCGTGTGCCTTTGACTCAAGTCATGATCTCAGTGGGCAGTCTGCTTTTCCCTCACCCTCTGCCCTCCCCCCTCCCTGCTCTCAATATAAATAAATAAAATCTTTAAAAAAATAACAGTAAACAAAATATTAATATTGGGTATTATGATTGCAAGTTACAGTCATAAAGTACTTTAGACTTTCACATCTTGGGAGTGGGTTAGAAAACATTGAAAAAATTTGGATTCACACAAACTAGTAATGGAAATTACACTACTTTTCAACCACTCACCTGTACTCTCAGGATGCTCTTTACTTAATAAAACAGTGATGGCAGAAGTAATTTCACTCTTACTCTTAGGAAAATCGAATTAACATGCACACATGGTAATAGATAGGTAGATTTCCAAATTGAGTCTTTTAAATGGCAGTTTTAAAAAATAATTGGAAGTGTTTAAACCATGAAATTTGAATCAGGTATTTCTGAAAGTACTTCTGTGGAACCTCAGGATTGGTGAGGCACACTACCTGAAAATTAATGTACTGGGCATTGTGTCAGATTTTTCTCTATTTAATATAAGATAGTGACTTAGCAATACTTAAATTAATCAATAGAGCCACCAAATTTAGATTAAAGCAAATGAATTGTGTTTTTCTCTTGGCAATTAACTTAGTAACTAATAAAGTTTTTTACTGAGTGTAGTAAAAAAATTAAAAGCTGCTAGTGTAAGGATGGTGTATGAAGCTAAAACTGTTAAAAATGTTTAAATATGTTTAAATTCTTCATGATGGCATATATTAAACATAATTCTAAGTAAGAAGAATAATTTAATGAGTTCTCACGAATTCATCACCTGGGTTCAACACTATCAAATCATAATCAGTCTTGCTTTATCTAAGTTGCCCCCTCCTTCCAGCTCCAACACTGATTAATTGGAAGCAAGTACCAAACAGCATGTCACTTCTTCTGAAAGTATTTCAGAAGGGTCTCTAAAAGACAAGATCTCTTTTTAAGAACATAACCATAGTCCCATAATTTAAATAATTCCTTACTGTCATAAAATATCCAGCCAGTGTGTTCATAGTTCTCTTATCATCGCATAACATTTTTATACTTCATTTGTATGAATCAGGGTCAAAATATGATCCATACATTGAAAATGGTTGATATGCTTCTTAAGTCTCTCTTAATCCCTTTTTTACTCTTTCTTATGATTTAGTTGTAGAAAAAAAAAAACATGTCACTTGATTTGTATAATTTCCCACGGTGTAGGTTTTGTTGACTGCATGTCCTGTTCCTCTGTCCTCTGAACTTCTTGTAAACTGGAGTAGGATCTAGAGTGCTCGTTCTCAATCCAGGCAGTTTTGACCCGAGGGGACATTTGTCAATACCTGGAAACAGTTTGGGTTGTCACAATGAAGGGGAGTGCTACTGGCATCTAGTGGGAAGAGGCCAGGGACGCTGCTAAATATCCTACAGTACATGAGATAACTCCTTTCCCCCAACAAAGAATTATCTGGCTAAATTGTCAATAGCACCAAGGTTGAGAAACTCCAGAGGCATGGTCACATTCAAGTTTTATTTTATCCCTAACTTTTCCCAATTTGTCCATTTTTATCATCTTCACATCTTAGGTACAAATTGTTTACACTAAATAAATAGTAATTATTTCTAACATATAATTTGAAATATACCATAGATTAAAAGAATATCAGAATGACTTTAGAGAGACTCCTGAAATACCCTTAGGATGAGCCTTTATCTTGGTCCCCTGATCAGATTATAGTTTTATTCACTAAACTGTAGTTATACTCAGAAGAATTTGATATCTCACTACAATTTGTGGTTGAAGTACAAAGCTCATTTTTTTGCAATACTCATTCCTAATTAGTCCACCTGCTCTTCTGATATCTATTTTCTAAACCCATTATGAAAGCTAGGAAATTTAGTATTCACTAAATTGTCTGAAAATTTTTGAGAAAATTAATACAAAACACAGTAACAATTTTGCTCCTCATATGTACAGCTATAATTAAATTTGAAAATGAACAAGCCATCTGTCCTGGCTTTTGAAAAAATTAAGCAACATCATTTAGAAAAAATTGGAAAGAATATCTAATTTACAAATGATTCAAGTCTTTAAAAGTTAATCACCAAAAAACGCACTAAAGAAAAAAAATTTCATTGGAAGTAGGCTAGTTTTTTTGTGTGTGTGAAGAGAAGAAAATTTTTGAGTCCCAATTCTGCCAGTCATCTGAGTTCAACTTTTATGTCTTTATGCTCTTTGGTCTTTTTCTGTAAAAAAAATTTTAAACAGTGAGCAATGGAATGACATGCATTTACAGAATGTGTGGTGGATAAAAGAGCACAGTAATCTTAAATTCCATAAATATTTTTATTTCAAAGATTGAGATAGATTTCAAAGATTGAAATCAAGATAAAGATGAAGAACCCTATGAAATATTAAGTGATTTTATGTTGCAATTGTTCCAGGGCCCTATTTGTGAGATAATAGCTCAGTTACCTTCTCAGTAAGTACATGAGTGGTCTACTTCATACACAGGAATGTTTGGGTCGCCGGTATGAAAATATGGGCAGCAAACCCATCTTCTAAAACTAAATAACCTTTATAATTTTTTACTTCTTTGGTAATAGTACACTAATTTATAAGAAATTTCTCTTAACTACTTTAAAATTTAAAATAAAAAGATAAATTTTTAAAATGGAATATTTTATGATACACAATTAGTTGCAAAGGACAGAAACTGATTCAAAATAGCTTAAATAAATGAACTATTTTTCCTCAGGTACTTGAAAAATCCATGGAAAATCACTGTGGTAGACCCTACTAGTGGTTCCCCCCCCCCACACACACACCCTCCTCACTTCCCACCCCATACCATTCTTTCCCTTACCAGAAAGGCCTATCTCTCACTGTGCAAGTGGAAATCGACAGATCTGCATCTAACCAGCTTCCCAGCTTCCCTTGCAGCTAAGGTATGGGCATGTGACCTAATCCTGGCCAATGAGACAAAAGGAGAAGTCAACATGGAACCCTTGGGAAAGACTTTTCCTTCCTGTCTTTAGTCATGGTTGTGTGAGAATGTGATGCCACAGTGGTTACACAAGAGATGTGGGGCAAATCTGGAACAATCTACCCCTGAACTCTTTGTTAGATGAAATGCAATGATCACTTCTATTGCAATGTTTATGTGTAGCCAAAGGCATTGTAATTGATAATACTGATTTCAGGTATGGTTAAGTTCAAAAGCTTGAGGGATATTATCAAATGTTTATCTGTTTTTCTCACAATTGTTTTTCCCTCTTTGTTGGCTTCATTATCAGGCTCCAAGTAGTGACCCCAGGCAGGTATAAACTAACATAAATTTACTGATACCAGTTTTAACCTAAGAAGAATTTCCTCCAGAAGAGTCCCCAAAGTGTCCTAGGATTTAGTGAGATTCATCTGGTTTGAGCTCTGTTTTCTTCCATGGAACAGTTTCTCCAGCCAAAGACATGAAATATAGCGATCAGGTCTCCTGAGACCCTTGGAGCTGAAGGTGGGGTCCACCCTACCCAACCACACAGAGAGTAGAGCCATTTCCCAATATTGCTAACTGAAGATGGAAATGGATACTATATAGACAGACAAAATAAATATGCAACAAAAAAATCCAAATGTTTGGTGTAATAATAAAAATAAATGTTTACATGGGACACCTGGCTAGTTCAGTCAGTGGAGCATGTGACTCTTGATCTCAGGGTTATAAGTTCGAGCCCCACGTTGGGTGTAAAGATTACTTAAAAAATAAAATCTTAAAAAAAAAATAAAATAAAGGTTTGCATTGCCTAAGTATAGAATGCATAGAGAAAAATGTAGTCTTAGAGATAAGGAGACTATTAAAAAAAGAAAAAAGAAATAAGGAGACTATAATTCTACTGATTGAATCTTTTAAATACATAGATCATTAAGTTTCTAATATATTCTGGGTATTATGTCGGTGCTGAGGATACAGAAAGACACATAATACCTGTCCTCCCAGTCTAATGAAGGAGATAGAGGGAAATCAGCAATTACATCATAGCAGACATGCCATGTGCACTGTGTATCATGGTTTTGCAAAGGAATGGCAGAGGAGGGGAGTAAGGTGAAAGTTTCCACAAAACTTTCCAAGAGTTGGTAAGATGATGACTGCATTTTAGAAAGTTGAGATGGTGAGAACTTCCTGAGCAAAAATCAGAAGCAGGTGAACTCTTGGTGCATGTGCTTAAACCTAGGCTACTTCCAACTCCACTGGTGGCCTTCCACAAGCTTTCTGGCCTGTCTGTTTTCTCATCAGTAAATAAACAGGGAGTGAGTTGGGAAGCAGGGAAAGAGTGGATAAGGTAGGACTTTTCCAAGATTCTTTACAGAAGTAGAATCTGATTATTCTATCTTGTTAAAAATATCTCCAATGGATGTGAAAAAAGCCTAAAAACAAAGTTTTTAATTTTGACCCATTATGAAATTGACAACTGACCCAGTTTTCTAATTATTGCCAAAAAAAGACTTCAGTTTAATACTGCATAACAGATAACAGAGTCATCATGTTTGGAAAATGTTCCCCTAAAATTAACTGCCTTATAGTTAACAACCCATTTTCTAGGGATACATTTAACTGTTTTTTTCTCTCAGTGAGTTCACCAAAAAAGTTGTTTTAAAGTTAAAAGTTCATTTGGTGCTTTCCTGAGTAGTTTTGTTTTGACAATACTCATTTCTTTTTAAAGCTAAAGTTCTCTTGGCCTTCCTTTAAGGCTTCAAGGACCCATTCACACTCATTTACTGTAATTATTGTGAAAATCTGAATTACTAAGCCCCCATTATACCCCCACTGAATACTACAGTAAAGTTCAGAAAATGAAAAGGAGAAAGTAGGGGAACAGAACTTACCTGGGAGGTTAAAGTTGAGGAGAGAAAATTTCTCCTGGGACAGGTCCTATGATGAGAGGATAACCTGCATCAGATTACTGATTATCCTGAACCTGACACCTATACTTCTTTAAAAAAAAAAAAAAGCATCATTTATCTCTTAATATCTTTTGTTTAATAAATACAGATTTATTCAAATCCTCCTCTTATAAACTTACATAATTCTAAAGTGTATCCTAATGTTAATATTAACTTGGAATGGACCTATATTTATACACAATTTGAATTTCATCTTAGAAAGCACCTTGCCCTATAGAAATGAATGAGATTCTCATCTCTTTTCCATCTTCTTCTCACTTCTCTAAACCACATCAATAGCAATGGAAAATTCTAATGTCTGTTAAGGCCAACTTCTGAACATCAGAGAGAAGCTAATATTTGTTGATAAATATTGGAAGATTTCAGTTTTGAGGCTTAGCATTTTTAGTGTCCTATATTTCTCACTAGATTCAGGAAGTTATATTCAAGAAAGGAAGCACTTATTATGCTTCTGTTTTTCTTTCAGAAATTAGAATGGAAGGAATAGAAATGAGCTTTGAAAATATTTGAAACCACATAGATCTATTCTCTAACTGTGGACCTGTTTATTTCAAAGTTTGACAGCAAATCTGTAAGAAAACAACAATGTCATACATATTAACTGTGTAGTACATTAATTTGAGAATATTCATTATGACAAGTAAGGAGAGGAACAGAACGCTCTATTTGTTTAAGTGATCAGAAAACTCATTTGGAGGAATAATGGGCTTTCTCTGGGAGTCTGACATAGGAAACTTTGGGAGAGCACATGCAGCTTATTTAAAGTATGTCTTTGTATTTGCTTTTTTTTTTTTTAATTTTTTTATTGTTATGTTAATCACCATATATTACATCATTAGTTTTTGATGCAGTGTTCCATGATTCATTGTTTGTTCATAACACCCAGTGCTCCATGCAGAACGTGCCCTCCTCAATACCCATCACCAGGCTAACCCATCCCCCCACCCCCCTCCCCTCTAGAACCCTCAGTTTGTTTTTCAGAGTCCATCATCTCTCATGGTTCGTCTCCCCCTCTGACATACTCCCCTTTTCTTCCTCTCCTGTTATCTTCTTCTTTTTCTTTTTTCTTAAAATATGTTGCGTTATTTGTTTCAGAAGTACAGATCTATGATTCAACAGTCTTGCACAATTCACAGTGCTCACCGTAGCACATACCCTCCCCAATGTCTATCACCCAACCACCCCATCCCTCCCACCCCCAACCACTCCAGTAACACTCAGTTTGTTTCCTGAGATTAAGAATTCCTCATATCAGTGAGGTCATGTGATACATGTCTTTCTCTGATTGACTTATTTCACTCAGCATAACACCCTCCAGTTCCATCCACGTCGTTGCAAATGGCAAGATCTCATTCCTTTTGATGGCTGCATAATATTCCATTGTGTATATATACCACATCTTCTTTATCCATTCATCTGTCGATGGGCATCTTGGCTCTTTCCACAGTTTGGCTATGGTGGACATTGCTGCTATAAACATTGGGGTACACGTACCCCTTCGGGTCCCTACATTTGTATCTTTGTGGTAAATACCCAGTAGTGCAATTGCTGGATCGAACGGTAGCTCTAATTTCAACTGTTTGAGGAACCTCCATACTGTTTTCCAGAGGGGTTGCACCAGCTTGCATTCCCACCAACACTGTAGGAGGGTTCCCCTTTCTCCACATCCCCGCCAACATCTGTCGTTCCCTGACTTGTTCATTTTAGCCATTCTGACGGGTGTGAGGTGGTATCTCATTGAGGTTTTGATTTGGATTTCCCTGATGCCGAGCGATGTTGAGCACTTTTTCATGTGCCTGTTGGCCATTTGGATGTCTTCTTTGGAGAAATGTCTGTTCATGTCTTCTGCCCATTTCTTGATTGGATTATTTGTTCTTTGGGTGTTAAGTTTGATAAGTTCTTTATAGATTTTGGATACTAGCCCTTTATCTGATATGTCATTTGCAAATATTTTCTCCCATTCTGTCGGTTGTCTTTTGGTTTTGTGGACTGTTTCTTTGGCTGTGCAAAAGCTTTTTATCTTGATGAAATCCCAATAGTTCATTTTTGCCCTGGCTTCCTGTGCCTTTGGCGATGTTTCTAGGAAGAAGTTGCTGCGGCTAAGGTCGAAAAGGTTGCTACCTGTGTTCTCCTTTAGGATTTGGATGGACTCCTGTCTCACGTTTAGGTCTTTCAACCATTTGGAGTCTATTTTTGTGTGTGGTGTAAGGAAATGGTCCAGTTTCATTCTTCTGCATGTGGCTGTCCAATTTTCCCAACACCATTTGTTGAAGAGACTGTCTTTTTGCCATTGGACATTCTTTCCTGCTTTGTCAAAAATAAGTTGACCATAGAGTTGAGGGTCCACTTCTGGGCTCTCTATTCTGTTCCATTGATCTATGTGTCTGTTTTTGTGCCAGTACCATACTGTCTTGATGATGACAGCTTTGTAATAGAGCTGGAAGTCCGGAATTGTGATGCCGCCAGCTTTGCTTTTCTTTTTCAGTATTCCTCTGGCTATTCTGGGTCTCTTCTGGTTCCATACAAATTTTAGGATTATTTGTTCCATTTCTTTGAAAAAAGTGGATGGTATTTTGATGGGGATTGCATTGAATGTGTAGATTGCTCTAGGTAGCATTGACATCTTCACAATGTTGATTCTCCCAATCCATGAGCATGGAACGTTTTTCCAATTCTTTGTGTCTTCTTCAATTTCTTTCATGAGTATTTTATAGTTTTCTGAGTACAGATCCTTTGCCTCTTTGGTTAGATTTATTCCTAGGTATCTAATGGTTTTGGGTGCAATTGTAAATGGGATAGACTCCTTGATTTGTCTCTCTTCTGTCTTGTTGTTGGTGTATAGGAATGCCACTGATTTCTGTGCATTGATTTTATATCCTGCTACTTTACTGAATTCCTGTATGAGTTCTAGCAGTTTTGGGGTGGAGACTTTTGGGTTTTCCACATACAATATCATATCATCTGCAAAGAGTGAGAGTTTGACTTCCTCTTTGCCGATTTGGATGCCTTTGATTTCTTTTTGTTGTCTGATTGCTGTGGCTAGGACTTCTAATACTATGTTGAATAGCAGTGGTGAGAGTGGACATCCCTGCCGCGTTCCTGACCTTAGGGGAAAGGGTCTCAGCCTTTCCCCATTGAGAATATTCGCTGTAGGTTTTTCATAGATGGCTTTTATGATATTGAGGTATGTACCCTCTATCCCTATACTCTGAAGAGTTTTGATCAAGAAAGGATGTTGTACTTTGTCAAATGCTTTTTCTGCATCTATTGAGAGGATCATATGATTCTTGCTCTTTCTTTTGTTAATGTATTGTATCACGTTGATAGATTTGCGGATGTTGAACCAGCCTTGCAGCCCAGGAATAAATCCCACTTGGTCATGGTGAATAATCCTTTTAATGTACTGTTGGATCCTATTGGCTAGTATTTTGGTGAGAATTTTTGCATCCATGTTCATCAAGGATATTGGTCTGTAATTCTCTTTTTTGATGGGGTCTTTGTCTGGTTTTGGGATCAAGGTAATGCTGGCCTCATAAAATGAGTTTGGAAGTTTCCCTTCCATTTCTATTTTTTGGAACAGTTTCAGGAGAATAGGTATTCATTCTTCTTTAAATGTCTGATAGAATTCCCCTGGGAAGCCATCTGGCCCTGGGCTTTTGTTTGTTGGGAGATTTTTGATGACTGCTTCAATTTCCTTAGTGGTTATAGGTCTGTTCAGGTTTTCTATTTCTTCCTGGTTCAATTTTGGTAGTTGATACATCTCTAGGAATGCACCCATTTCTTCCAGGTTATCTAATTTGCTGGCATAGAGTTGCTCATAATATGTTCTTATAATTGTTTGTATTTCTTTGGTGTTGGTTGTGATCTCTCCTCTTTCATTCATGATTTTGTTGATTTGGGTCATTTCTCTTTTCTTTTTGATCAGTCTGGCCAGGGGTTTATCAATCTTGTTAATTCTTTCAAAGAACCAGCTCCTAGTTTCGTTGATCTGTTCTACTGTTCTTTTGGTTTCTAGTTCATTGATTTCTGCTCTGATCTTTATGATTTCTCTTCTCCTGCTGGGTTTAGGCTTTATTTGCTGTTCTTTCTCCAGCTCCTTTAGGTGTAGGGTTAGGTTGTGGATTGGAGACCTTTCTTGTTTCTTGAGAAAGGCTTGTATTGCTATATACTTTCCTCTCAGGACTGCCTTTGCTGTATCCCAAAGATTTTGAACAGTTGTGTTTTCATTTTCATTGGTTTCCATGAATTTTTTTAATTCTTCTTTAATTTCCTGGTTGACCCATTCATTCTTTAGTAGGATGCCCTTTAGCCTCCATGTATTTGAGTTCTTTCCGACTTTCCTCTTGTGGTTGAGTTCTAGTTTCAAAGCATTGTGGTCTGAAAATATGCAGGGAATTATCCCAATCTTTTGGTACCGATTGAGACCTGATTTGTGACCTAGGATGTGATCAATTCTGGAGAATGTTCCATGGGCACTAGAGAAGAATGTGTATTCCGTTGCTTTGGGATGGAATGTTCTGAATATGTCTGTGAAGTCCATTTGGTCCAGTGTGTCATTTAGTCTTTACTTCCTTGTTGATCTTTTGCTTAGATGATCTGTCCATTTCAGTCAGAGGGGTGTTAAAGTCCCCCACTATTGTATTGTTGTCAATGTGTTTCTTTGCTTTTGTTATTAATTGCCTTATATAATTGGCTGCTCCCATGTTCGGGGCATAGATATTTACAATTGTTAGATCTTCTTGTTGGATAGACCCTTTCAGTAGGATATAGTGTCCTTCCTCATCTCTTATTACAGTCTTTGTTTTAAAATCTAGTTTGTCTGATATAAGGATTGCCACCCCAGCTTTCTTTTGGTGTCCATTAGCATGGTAAATTGTTTTCCACCCCCTCACTTTCAATCTGGGGGTGTCTTTGGGTCTAAAATGAGTCTCTTACAGACAGCATATGGATGGGTCTTGTTTTTTAATCCAATCTGATAGCCTGTGTCTTTTGATTGGGGCATTTAGCCCATTTACATTCAGGGTCACTATTGAAAGGTATGAATTTAGTGCCATTGTATTACCTGTAAGGTGACTGTTAACTGTCTGTTGTCTGTGTTCGTTTCTGCTCTTTGCTGCTTTTAGGTTCTCTCTTTGCTTAGAGGACCCCTCTCAATATTTCTTGGAGGGCTGGTTTCGTGTTTGCAAATTCGTTTAGTTTTTGTTTGTTCTGGAAGCTTTTTATCTCTCCTTCTATTTTCAGTGATAGCCTAGCTGGATATAGTATTCTTGGCTGCATATTTTTCTCGTTTAGTGCTCTGAAGATATCTTGCCAGTCCTTTCTGGCCTGCCAGGTCTCTGTGGATAGGTCTGTTGCCAATCTAATGTTTCTACCATTGTAGGTTACATATCTCTTCTCCCGAGCTGCTTTCAGGATTTTCTCTTTGTCTCTGAGACTCGTAAGTTTTACTATTAGATGTCGGGGTGTTGACCTATTATTATTGATTTTGAGAGAGGTTCTCTGTGCCTCCTGGATTTTAATGCCTGTTTCCTTCCTCACATTAGGGAAGTTCTCTGCTATAATTTGCTCCAATATACCTTCTGCCCCTCTCTGTCTCTCTTCTTCTTCTGAGATCCCAATTATTCTAATGTTGTTTCGTCTTATCGTATCACTTATCTCTCGAATTCTGCCCTCGTGATCCTGTAGTTGTTTCTCTCTCTTTTTCTCAGCCTCTTTATTTTCCATCATTTGGTCTTCTATATCGCTGATTCTCTCTTCTGCCTCATTTATCCTAGCATTTAGTGCCCCCATTTTTGATTGTACCTCATCAATAGCCTTTTTGATTTCGATTTGGTTAGATTTTAGTTCTTTTATTTCTCCAGAAAGGGTTTCTCTAATAACTTCCACGCTTTTTTCAAGCCCAACTAGTATCTTTAAAGTCATGATTCTAAACTCTAGGTCCGACATCGTACTAATGTCCGTATTGAGTAGGTCCCTGGCTGACGGTACTACCTCTTGTTCTTTTTGCTGAGGTGATTTCTTTCGTCTTGTCATTTTGTCCAGAGGAGAATAGATGAATGAGAGAACAAAATGCTAACAGGTTTACAACGTCTCCAGCAAATATACTGTATACAAATCAGAAAAGACCTGAAACCAGGGGAAAAGAAAGGGAAAGAAAGAAAAAAGAAAGAGAAAAAAAAAAGAAAAAAAAAGATAAAAACAAAAACAATACAATACAAAAAAAGCAGAATATGATCAAATATGATCAGGCTAGTGCATAGATCAGTGGCACACACTAGATTTTGGGCGTATTTTGGTCTGTTAGAAAAAAGTGCCTCCTAAAATTTTAAAGGAAGAAAGACATATATGTACAAAATAAGGGTTGATACAATGAAGGGATGTAAGATGACTGTAAAGATGAAAATTATAAAAGATTTTATAAAAGGACTTGGTAAGGGAAGTTGTTTGAAAAAAGAAAGAAGATTTAAGAAAAAAAAAAGGAAAAAGGGAGAGAATGTGATCAGGCAGGAGACTAGAACAGAGCCATACACTAGTGCTTTAGGGTATATTTTGATCTGTTAGAAGAAACTGTACCTCAAAATTTTAAAGAGAGAACAACTTATATATATAATGCCAAAAATAAGGGTAACTACTATGAAGGGATAAAATATGACTCTAAAAATGAAAAATAAAAAATGTTTTTTTTTTTTTTTAAAAGGGATTGATAAGATGTTGGTTGAAAAAGGGAAAAAGAAAAATAAAAAAAAAAACAGTCAACAAAAATTAACTTTGATGAAATAATGAATCATGGTAAAAAAAAAAAAAAAAAAAGCCATGAATTCTATGTGCAGTATTCCCCTAGCGCTGGAGTTCTCCCATTCTCCTTGATCGATCAACTTGGTCTTGGCTTGCTGGCTGTTTGTGCTGATCTTCTGGGGGAGGGGCCTGTTGCTGTGGTTCCCAAATGTCTTTGCCGGAGGCTGAATTGCCCCACCCTTGTCGGTCCGGGCTAAGGAAGCTGCTCCGGTTTGCTCTCAGGAGCTTTTGTTCCCTGCAAGCTCTCCGTACAGCCTTGGAGGACCAGGGCAGAAATGGTGGCCTCCCAATCTCCACCTGGAGGAGCTGAGAACTCGGGGCCCCGCTCCTCAGTGTGCCCCCAGAGAAAAGCAGTCACTTCCGTGTCCCCGGTCTCCGGCCGCACTCTGTGCTCACCCGGCCTGTGACTGAGCGTTTCTATCTCTGGCACCCGACCCCGTGTGGAGTCTCCAAACCCAGCAGATCCCTGCGGTGCGCTCCCGCGCCGCTCCTCCCCGGGAAGGAAGGGGAGTCTCCCCGGATCTGCCGCCTGCTGGGTCCCTGCTGGGGGAGCCGTGCCCCGACTGGGCCGCAGATCACAGTTTATGGCAACCCCGAGCTGAGAGCCCGCGACTTGGCTCCGTCTCTGCAGCCGGCTTCCCCGCTCTGATACCTGGGAGCTCTGCCGCACTCAGGCACCCCCGGTCTCTCTGTGACCCCAAGGGTCCTGAGACCACACTGTCCCACGAGGGTTCCACCCCCCGCTTAGCCACTGGAGCGACGTTCCTCAGCGGAGCCAACTTCTAAAAGGTCCGATTTTGTGCTCCGCGGCTCTAGCACTTGCCAGAAGCGGCTGGCGGAGGCCCCTCCCCCGCCGTCTATCCTCCCGAATATCGCCTCGGATTCACTTCTCCGCACGTCCTACCTTCCAGTAAGTGGTCGCTTCTCTGTTCAGAGAGTTGTTGCTACTCTCCTGTTTGATCTCCTGTTGAGTTCGTAGGTGTTCAGAATGGTTTGATCCCTATTCAGCTGAATTCCTGAGACCAGACGAAATCTAGGTCTCCTACTCCTCCGCCATCTTGCCTGCAACCCCTGTATTTGCTTTTATTGAAGAGTTTCAACCTTTTGTAGATGAACCCAAGTAATTATTCTAGAAGACAGAGTGTTCTTAGGTTGTACTGAGTTAACTGAATATTCAACTTGCTGCAGTCAGTGCAGTGGAAGAGGAAAAAAGCACAGAGGAAAAAAAATTACTACAATTTAATATATTTTGGGATAAAAGAACTCCCCTTAACTTACTACTCTCAACAAAAGATCTCCTCTCCTCTGAATTCCATACCATTAAGGGAAGTCCTGTTAAGATTTTTCACTCCATGGGGCGCCTGGGTGACTCAGTTGGTTAAGTGTCCAGCTCTTGATCTTGCTCAGGTCTTGATCCTCACATTGGGCTCCACACCCAGTGGAGCCTACTTAAAAAAAAAAAAAAAAAGAAAGAAAGAAAAATGTCATTCCATAAACCCCAGATAGTATTGCTCCAATCGGTTTTTCACCATTGTTTAAATATATGGATATTTAACCAAATGGAATGTATGTTCACCACACATGTTCACACATACTTACAGGGAATGGAGCAAGGGATGGAGACATTACATTCAATGGTGGTGACATCAATTTATTCTATGAAAATATACACATCATTTCTCCTCAGCGGGGCCATCAATCTGCTTATCATCTTAAGACCAAATGAGTATAAAACACTTTAAGTTTGTTTTGAAATCTAATGTCAAAATGGTGATAAAAGGTTATTTAATCTTGTACAAAATTTCAAAAGGAAAGTCCCGCTTGCCAAGAGAAATTTGTTTTTACAGAGCATTCTATTTCTTTTGAATATTAAATACCCAATTATACCTCAGAAGTTGGTTTATCGTGCTGTGGTGAGCCTGATTTTACATTTAATATAAAGGAACAGATGTTCCGTGCATGCCAGGGATGGGGGGAAATCTGTCCCCCTTTCCCTTGTCTCCCACCCGCAACCCCACTGGCTGTTCTCCACATGGTAGATATATCCACTCTCCAAATTGTGCAACACAGAATTAGGCAGAATGCTACGAATTTCCTGACATTTGATCATCATTTTGCTAAAAAACAATTTTAGACTAATAATAGAGGCAAACTCCTCACACAAGTTTGTAACAGCCCCGGGGTGGGGGCGGGGGGCGAGTGGAGGCGGAGGGGTAAACTTTAGAGGCAGAAAACAATTTGTGAGAGTTAAAACAACAATTTGGAACATGTTATTTTGAATCTAATTACATTTCCAATGGTGATCAATGACCAAAGACTAAAATCTTGATTCAAATTAGTAACAAATAGAGTGAGAATTTATCTTTAAGAAATGCAACTTAAGTAATTTTGAAATTATTTTGCTACTAAATGTTTTATTGCATGTGCCTTTTTTTTAAGATTTTATTTATTTATTCATGAGAGACAGAGAGACAGAGAGAGGAGCAGAGGGAGAAGCAGGCTCCCCGCTGAGCAGGGAGCCCGATGCTGGACTCGATCCCAGGACCCTGGGATCGTGACCCGAGCCGAAGGCAGATGCCCAACCATCTGAGCCACCCAGGCGCCCTTGCATGTGCCTTCTAAGACATTTTGTTTTGAAGTATCTATCCCCCGATAGATTTTGTTTCAGTTTTGACTGATGTAGTTATTAGGGTTTATTTTTCCTTTGCTTCTTAGGAATTTATGGTTAAAAGAAAAAGAAGAGTGGTTTATTTGTTTGGGTCCCATTTTCAACAGCTGGGGGGATTAGAGGGTAGAGAAGGAGCTACCCACAGGGCAGCCCTGGGAAGTGGAGATTGTCAGGGTTGAAGGCAGACAGCTAAGAAGGATCCCAGGAGGGTCATCCAACTCAGCAGGGCAGAGGTTCAGGGTCACCAGCACTATAGATGGGGAAGGGCAAAGGCGAGCTAGGGAGGCAATCATCTCAGTGCCCAGGAAGGTTTCTAGATACTATAGTTTTGATGTTTGTTTGTTTGTTTTTAAATTGGGTGGAACGAAATTTGGTTTTCAATAGTTCAATTTCCTGAGTAAGAGCCTTGTATCAGATACTGCCTATTACCTACTTGTCAGCCTTTTCCTACCTGCTGAGTCAGACCTATTCAGTTAGAGAGGGGAGATCTCTTGACCTTAGGAAAGGTAGGCCTTTACTTCAGGCCTAGGGGTGAATCATGAGACTCCAGAGACCACTATGGTCATTCTTCCCTTGATTCGATGTATCATCAAACACCTATGAGCCAGGCACCGTCCTAAGCATTAGGGATACAGCAGTGAACAAAACAGACAAAGCTCCTGCCTTCAAGAAGCTTATATTCTAGTGGGAGGAGACAAACAGTTACTATCTACATAAGCAAATACAGTATGCCAGGTGGTGAGCTAGGGAGAAAAACTGAGCAAGATGAGGTAGGAAGTGATAGGCCGTTGTGGAGAATGATGGTTACTTTACATACAGTGGTTAGAGACAGCCTCAGTGAAAGGTGAGTGAGTCATACTGGCATCTGGAGGCAGAGGACGCTGCAAGCATGGGGGCCTTTAGGAGGAGGCATGCTGGGTGTGTTCAAAGAACAGCAAAGAAGCCAGGGTGTTTGGACCAGAATGAGTGAGGGAGAGAATAAGTAAGGAAAAGATCAGAGAGGGAATACAGTGGTGAAGTTCAGATGGTGTAGAGCCAGGGAGACCTTGGCTTTTACCCTGAGCACAATGGGAAATCCATTGGAGCTTTGTGCAGAAGCATCACATGATCTGGGATTTGTTTTTTTAAAAGCTCTCTAGCTGTCTTGATGTACCCTGGTCAGTGAGTGGTCTGAAAGTTGTTACACGGCCCACTTCTGTCTAATGAAATATAAAAGGACATCTACTAGAGAGGGCTTCAACTGCCAAATTTTTAACAGACTAAGCAGTATGAGTAGAAGGCCCTTCTCTGTACTTTTTCTGCCTGGAACTTGAATGTGATGCCTAGAATCACAGTGACTGTCTTACTACCATGAGTTGGGGAGGAATCATGCTAAGGATGGTGGAGCAGAGAGGTACAGAAAGAGCCTGGGTCTTCGGAGACACCACTGAACCTTCATAGTGGCTCATGACTACCTACTTCCAAACTTTTGTTAGACTTATTTTAATGGGTTATTGTTCCTTGTAATTGAATTCCAAATTGGAACTGACAATGAAAAAACGAAAAAAGAAAATGACAACGATTACGCACTTGAAATGACATTTAAGTACCAAAAAGAGTGGGAAGAGCATAATCTCAGAATATAATATACATTTTTAAATTGAATCAGCTTAGCTTTATAACAAATCTCATGATTGGATTTTAATTCTTTTTTCCCTAAGGACCAGTAAAATCTTCATCACAGACTAAGCTCTAAGGCAAAAGGACAGAACAGCTGGACAGCTCAGCAAACCAAGCCCTTAAAGGTCATGATCTTGACGCACACTACCAGGGTTTGCATAAAACTTCAACATTGGGTGACTATGTGTCAAGGTTTGCTAAGGACAGTCTTGGTTTATGCTTGCTCTCCCTACATAATTATTAATAGCACCTTCTTTCACCCTCAAAAGTGTCTTGATTAGGATAATAAATTATAAGATCACACATACACATATGTGCATGTATCCACATAGAGGAGTAAATTAATCAAACCTTTGGGAAAGGATTTACAAGGAACTAAACAAGAGATTTTCTCTGGAAATGGGACCAGATTTGTGGAGGAGTTATTTTTAATATATTATTTGTTTGAGTTTTGTATCGGGTGTGTGTTTTATTTTCAAAATTAAAAAAAAAAGCTTACAACCATGAAAGGAAGTACTTGCCAAGTTATAAGGAGTCTCAATTTTTATTTTTCCAATGTAGGAAATCAATCACAGACAAAAATGTCAGATTCTATTGGAAACAACATCTGAATGAGATGGAAAGCTAATATTTGAGAATAAATGTCAGTTACCCGACTCAGAGTGTGGTCAGTTCACAAAGATAGGATCTGAGGCGCCTGGTGCTGGTGCTGCCTGTAACACCGCATTTCCTAGCGTTCCCTGCCGCCCACGGTCAGCATGCTTCCTAACATTATTGTAGTTAGGGACTGAAGACGGAATTGAAACAATTCTGTAACTTGCAACAGTCAACACGTGTTTTTTGAATGCCTACCTGTTTCCTGAATGCCTACTAGCCAAAGGCACTGGGCTGAGGTCTGCGTCATGAAAGCCACTGGCTCCCTGCTCTTGTAGAACTTAGAGTTTAGTAGGAGAGACAGACAATAAACAAGCAAATACACACATACATAAGGAATTACAGATTGTGTAAGTATTGTGAAACAGATGAGAAAAGCACAGTGCTAGAGAATAAATAGAACACAGATTTATTTTGCTGGAATAACAATGATAACAATAAAAAACCTGAAAGCCTTTATTTCCTCCTTCTACAAGGGGAACTAGGTCCATGAATGGAAAGGAGATAGGATTCTGTCAAAAAAGTCCAGTTCTGTTTCCACCACAGAATAACACCATGACTGAAAACGTGGCAAGTATTCTAAGCCTCATTTTTTTTAGTTGACCTTCTTTTGTCACAAGATTGCTGTGAAAAACAAGAAGAAATTAATCAATGTAGGTAAGATGCTATGAAGTACTATTTATTATCTACTCTGTCAACAAACATTTATTGAGTACTGTCTTTGGGATGGGCTTCTGTACTAACAGCATGATATATAAAGCTTCAAGAAAAAAAGCTGTAGTCACAAAAATCTCTGATTTGGGGGGATAGATAAATATATGTAACTAACTGTGTGTGTTTGTGTATGTGCATGAAGTTTATTTTTTTTATTTTTAAGGATGCTTTTTAAACAAATGGAGGTAAAAAGCTCACATAAATGATTGATTTTAAAAGTGTTTTCAAAGTTTTGCTCCTGCATTACTAGAGACCCAACCCTATATTTGTCATCATTTGTACTGTCGTGAACAAGGAGAATAAATGTTTAAAATGTGATTCTGAGACTCCATCTTTGTTGGGCCATTTGAATCACCAAAGCTTAAATAATCATCAGCATAAATTTGCGTGAGAAACCCATGCATATATAGCCAATTAATTTACAATGAAGAAGTCAAAAATGTGCAAAGGGGAAAGGACAGCTTCTTCAATAAATGGTGTTGGGAAAACTGAACAGCACATGCAAAAGAATCTAACTAGACTATTATTTTACACCGTACACAAAAATTAACTCAAACTGGATCAAAGGCTTGAATGTAAGACCTGAAGCCATAAAACTCTTAGAAGAAAACACAGGCACAAGGTCCTTGACGTGAGTCTTGCTGACGATTTTTTTGATCTGACTCAAAAAGCAAAAATAAACAAGTGGGACTATATCAAACTAAAAGGCTTCTTCACAACAAAGGAAACCATCAACAAAATAAAAAGACAATCCACTGAACAAAAGAAAATATTTGCAAATCATATATCTAATAAAAGGTTAATATTCAAAGCATATAAAGAACTTACACAACTCAATAGCAAAAAACCCAAGCAATTCAATTTAAAAATGGGTAGAGGATCTGAATAGACATTTTTCCAAAGAGGACATACAGGTGGCCAACAGACAGAGGAAGAGATGCTCAACATCCCTATTCAGGGAAATGCAAATCAAAACCACAGTGGGTTATCACTTCACACTTATTATGATGGCTGTTATCAAAAAAGACAAGAAATAGCAAGTGTTGACAAGGATATGGAGGAAAGGGAACCCTTGTGCACTGTTGGTTAGGATTATAAATTGGTGTAGCCAGTATGGAAGTTCCTTGAAAAATTAAAAATAGAACTACCATATCCAGCAATTTCACTCTTGGATATTTATTCAAAGAAAAAGAAAATAATAATTCAAAAAGATATATGGACACCTGTGTTCATTACAACATTGTCTTCAATAGCTAAGATATGAAAACAACCTAAGTGTCCATAAATGGATAAATGGATAAAGTGATATTTATATATAAAGGAATACTATTTTTCCTACATAACGCAATACTATTCAGCCATAAAAAATAACACAATGTTGCCATTTTCAACAACATGGATAGAACTTGAGGGCATTATGCTAATAAGTGAAATAAGTCAGACAAAGAAAAACAGATACTGTATTAGCTCACTTATATCTAGAATCTAAAAAACAAAACAAACAAATAAAAAAATCAAGCTTATAGATACAAAGAACAGTTTGGTGGTTGCCAGGGTGAGGGAGGGGAGGGGCAAAATGGGTGAAGGTGGTCAAAAGGTACAACTTCCAGCTATAAAATAATTTAGTTCATGATGATGTAATGTTCTACATATGACTATAGTTAATAATACTGTATTGTATATTTGAAAGCTGCTAAGAGAGTAGATCTTAAAAGTCCTTGTCATAAGAAGAAAAAGACAAAATTTTTGTAACAAGGTATGGTGACAGATAGATGTTAACTAAAGTTCTTGTAGTGATCATTTCATAATGTTTATAAATATCAAATCATTATGTTGCATACCTGAAACTAATGTCATGTTATATGTCAATTACACCTCAATAAAAATAAGTTAAATAAAATACCAATTTTTAAAAAGAAAAAATAAATTTGTGTGAGATATTTTTGTTTATATTTTATGGATGTGAAAACCAATAATTTATACAAACTAAATATGATCACTTTCTGGAATTTTAGTTTGCAGTAGCATAATATCTCATGATGACAATGCCAGATAAATACCTTCAGTTTAAATTGTGGACTATGCAAAGTAAAAGATTTGTGGATGAATTGCAGATGATTTTGCCAAAACTGGAGTCTTTTAAAGAAGGAAATGTGTTGGAAAGATTGTTCTACAGCCAGACTTTATCAAGAGTTCAAGCAGAGCCTTTGCTTATTTAAATTTAAATTAAAATAAAAAGTTTAAAATATCTCTTTGCACCTTTAAAAGTGAAGAGTCCAGGTGTTAACTCAGTCATAAAGACTCATTTGGTTCACAAGTTCTACAACTGGTTTGCCTGAAGAGACTGAACTTTTATGACTCAACTGATGAGGTGTTTTGATATGTTATCTTTATGCCTGTAGATGCTTAGAAATTACCCACGTCCATTTACCCTCTCAAGTGGCCTATTTCTTTTTCAAAACTGTCTCACATTCCTACTTAAGTTTAGTTTAATCTTTATAAAGCATATTATATAAATGCTACCTGAGTCATGTAGTACTTAAAAAAATTCTTGGAACAGTTAAGGAGATGTTCTCAAACAAAATTGAACAAACAACTCAAAGAAGTGGATAAAACTTCTTGAAAATTCATTTTGGTAATTTTATAACAACTTAAAAATTCCAGATTGCCTTGTACTCTTATGTCCATGGCCCTCTCTGCTTAATTGGGACCTAATTATTACTGTTTCTGGATTATTATAGTTCCTGCATCCTTCCTTTTCTTTCTCTTGAGTGACATCTGTCCTCACCAAGAGACTAAATTATATGACTTTTAACATTTCCCTTTTGATTGCACTTGTTATGAATAAGATGGTGACAGACACCAAAGCCATTTTCAGAAAGGAAGCTTGTGGATTACTGGTTAATAATTATTTCCTGTCAAGTGGTAACACCAATGGGAACAATGACCACGCGCATCATGGTCAACACCACATCTCCACCTGGTATGGGAACTGGTACCTGACAAGTGTTCGGTAAATACTGATTGGATAAATTAACTCATCTCAGTCTTTGGTCTTGCTAATATTCATGACACACTAATTGTCTAATCATGGTAAAATCACTGTGCTAGGAATCAGAATTTGACTGGCCCATAACTAGATATAATACCGATGCTTTGTTTCTCAGGATGTGGGCTTCCTTTTATTGAAGTATAATTAACATACAATGCTATATTAGTTTCAGGGGTACAACATATTGATTCAACAATTTCATACATGACTCAGTGCTCACCACGATAAGTGTAGTCACAAGACTTGGCTTTTTAATTGTAAAATGAAAATTTCAGATGAGATCACTACTTTTGAAAACTTGTTTGACAGTTTTGTTTTGGTAATGAAACATTTTTTAAAAGATCTCTTAAGTGGAATATTAATATGTTTTATGCAGCTACTAAAAGCAAAACAAATGTGGTTTGAAACAGAGCCAGAACCTCCCTTGCTTGGCAGTTCTATCCTTGAGTCACCTTTTTTTTTGGAACCCTAAGGCTCCAGAGAACACAATTTGAGAGCCAATGGACTTAGTTGTTTTTAATATTCTAGTTTGAAAATTTTGTGACCAACATGAAAAGATGTCATAGTGAAGAAAGAACACAGAGTTCTCAGTAATCACTGAAATCAAGCTCCAGCTCTGCATTACTGTGTGACTTTGTGGTTCAGATTCTTGTCTATCAGATAGAACTATGTTGCTGAATAGTGGCATGCCCATCAGTGATTAGATAACTTAGGAGGTAATGATTTGGGCTATCTGTTCCTATAAAACAAACTTCCCCAAATTTTGGTGGTTAAAATAACATCTCACAACTTCGTGGTTTAGGATTTCAGGCAGAGGTTGCCTAGAGGATTTTCTGTTTGCTTATTGGTATTCAGTTGGAAAATTTGGGCTTGTCTGGAGGGTCCAAGTCATCTTCATTCCTGTGTCCTTAGTAGGGATGGATGGCCGGGAGCCTGGACTCAACTGGGACCCTCAGCTGGAATGCCTATTCTAGGCTTTCCCAGCATGGCAGACTCAAGGCAGTCAAGACTCTTACATGGTGGCTCAAGGCTCTAAGAAGAATGTTCCAGCAAACAAGGCTTACCTGCATGACCTTTTATGACCCAGACTTCTAAATCACACAGCCATACATACACAGCCTTCTGCCATACTCTCTTGGTCAAAATTGTCACTAGCTTTTCAAATTCAAAAAGAAGGGCTGAGCCCCTATCTCTCAAGGGGAGGAGTGTCAAAGAATTTGCAGCCATGTTTTAAAACTGCCAGAGTTATTCTAGTCTTCTGTCTTATTACTGCAATAGTCAAGGAAAATTCATAGGTGTGAGTAGTACATTTCTCTCCACCATCATGGAGAGAGAATATTGCAAGGGATTCCACATTGTCTTGAAAATTTTATATTGGGATTAAATGTACCAAGCTATACCAAATGACTACTGGGTTTCCTGAGTTCTCTGGTTCAGTCAAGCCTCACACCTGTGCTACAGAATGTTTTTGGCAGAATTCTTTGCCATCATTATCATCCTGTATAAACAAGCCTTCTGTATTTAGGATACACTACGCCACTCCAAAATTGTTTGGATAATGGAAACAGGACATGCATATTTGGAGGGCTGCTTTTGGAATTGTGACTCAAAGAGTTCCCGGCATGTAGGTTTTGTTATACAATTCAAACCATTTGGATTTTTTTCCCCTGCCTCCCAATAATACCAGAAACAAATAAGTTGAAACTATAGAATATATGTTGTCTGGGGAAACATACTGAATGCACTTTTGGACACAGCGCTTTTTAAAAATTGTATTATAATGTGGGAAGAGAATGTAAAAGTGTTTATGAAGCAAAATTACTTATTGTCCTTGATAATGATAAATGGACTTGGCTGGGCTTTTTTTACTCAAATGAAAGGTAACAGGGAGTATTGTTCCACCAGCAGAAATGATTTTCTTTTTTACCTCTGTTAATTCCACATGTTGCCTGGAGAATTGCTCTCCTCATGTGGAATATGTAACTCAGAATTTGTAAAGACACATAAGGGGAAATGATTTCAGGAATCAAATTACTTTGGTGGAGAATTGCCACAGAATTTTTTCATAAAACCAAATATTAGCGTTTTTCTAGTGCCTTGCATAAGACCACTTTGTACCATTGGTTCTGTGGTCAATAAGAACATAACCACCAGAATATGTCTTTAACTCATCACAGCAGTCTCTAAAACTACCGGTACAGGTTAAGCCCTTTGTTTGAATTAAGGTAACAGGTCAACTAGAGTTCTTGCTACCCCCCAGAGAGGTAATAATTAATACTTAACAGCAAGTGGTATGTGGTATGTGGTATGACTATCTTGATACCTTTCCCCTCCTTCCACAGGGAAGGTAACTATGGCTGGGGCAAGGAGCACTGCTGGTATGACAGGCCAGAGAGAGGCACCACAGACAGGAGCCTTGAACCCTAAGAGGGAGCACATGGTACTTTGAGCAAGAGGCACAGAAAGAAAAGCTGCGATGGGGAGCAAGATGGAGGGGTACACCCCTGCTAAATGCTGTTTTGTATAAGGTCAAGCCTCTCTGTGTAAGATTCCTGGTTAGGAAAATAAAAGAATCTAGTTAACAACTTCGTTATAGTTAACTTCTATTCATCAGCCTAACTTGGTAAAATGTGGACAAGATTCAATGAAATGGCATACCTAGCAGTGTGTAGCACAAAAGAAGTTCTTGATAAATGAGAGCTGTACCATCAGGTTCCCAAAAAGAAACAGATAGTACATTCCTGTTTAATTAATTTGAGAAGAGTTTTGGAAAGGAACTCTTTATAAAGGCCTGGGAAGACGGTAATGAGACCCCAAGCTTAGTACAACTGGGCAGTATGACCCCTGGAGGCCTGAACTAGTAAGAAAAGGGGGCAGTTGTGAGAACCTGAAGACAGAGAGAATAGCTGGAGAGGGCTGCCTGACAGGAGCTGTGACTTTCAGTAGAGGGATAAAGCCACTTTATGAAAATCCTACAGGGAAGGAGCTGGGGGAAAAAGAATCCAACTAGAGCCAAAGAGTTGGGGAGTTCACTGATAACAGCCAACTGGGTCAGCCTCCCGGGGGCACAAAGCAGGATGCATGAAGAGTGGATTTAGAGGGGCAAGTGGAAAAGGGACTCAGCATAATATTCTTCATTATTATTATTCTTTTAAAATTTCCGTTATTCCAATATCTGGTCCCAGAATACTCAATATTTAGTGCAGCATCTGGAATCTGGAAGCCCAGTAATAGTTTGTTGATTAAATGAATAAATGAATGAACAAATTCCTACCCGTGATTGTGTCAGGTAGGAATTAAATCAGTTTGGTATTAAAAGAAACCCAACTACAGTGGTTTGAGAACACAAGAGTTATTTTCTACATAAAAGAAATCTGAAGGCAGACTTGCCAAGATTTCCAAGGAGGTAGTATTTTTGTGAGTACATTTTTACCTTAAAAAAAAGCCATTACTAAGGAAGAAGGTCAGCATTCTCTTGACCAAATGAATGAAGTTCAAAATCCAAATTTTGAGACCTGAGAAAAAATAGTTATGGAAGAGCCATGTAAACCATCTTACCATGTCTGTTTCCTAGGCTGGATTTGAACTAGCCAAATAAACTAGGGATTTGAAACAATTATCTGGATAGTGGAAGGAAACAACAACCAATGACGGATGAAGTGTGTGTGTGTGTGTGTGTGTGTGTGTGTGTGTGTGTGTGTGTGTACGTATTGGGGTTTATCTTCCATTTTTAATTTTATAAATCCCTCCCATCTCACCTGTGCAGTTCACAAACTAATCATGAATGCTGAATCAAATTCCAGTTTGTCCCCCCAAAAATAGCTCTAAAAATGGCCCCAAAACATCATTAAATCTGGGCCCAAATGATTTTTTTTCTTCAAATTAAAAGAAAAAAACAAAAAAACAAGAAGGAAACAAATTCAGGAGAGTACAAAGGATAATATATCAAACTCCCGTGTTCTTTCCAGTCAAAACAAAATTAACATTTAAAAAAATTTACTCGGAGGCCTGGGTGGCTCAGTTGGTTAAGCATCTGCCTTCTGCTCAGGTCGATCCCAGGGTCCTGGGATCGAGCCCCGCATAGGGCTCCCTGCTCAACAGGAAGCCAGCTTCTCCCTCTGCCTCTGCACTCCCCCTGCTTGTGTTCTCTCTCCCTCTGTCAAATAAGTAAATAAGATCTTAAAAAAAATTGTTTCTTTTAAAAGTAAAAATTATAATTTTTCCTCTCTCTGGGCCAAAGCCAATTATGTAAGAAAAGTGGAAGGGAATGCTAAGGGCAGGAGTTTTTGCTCAGATTCACATTTGGGTCTCTGGGGGAGATAGCCTTGCGAGTTTTCCACATACCAACCTGGGAGTTGGCCACACCGGTGTGAATTGGGAAGTTCTCTCCATGATAGATACAGGGAAGATAGAAGTATAGCTTTCCAGGAACTCTTCTAATTCCTGGGTGTCACCAATTGGTCCCAGGTCTCCTGAAAGAGGAGGTGGGAAATGAGGTAGGGGATAAGGGCCCAATATGAAGATTGCTCTGTAGAAATCAGCAGGCCTGAGCAGGATGGTCTTATAGCAGAGGCTGTGGGATCAGACTCAAAGTAGAGCCAGATAGGAGATATGGGAGAGACCCAGGAGGTCTTGAGTACCAGCAAGCGCTAAGACCAATTCAGCCTGGTCGCACCACTCAACCAGACCCATTCAGAAAGACCCGACAGTAGAGGACAGCAGTTGCCAACTTCAGCTGCAGATGCCAGGAAGGCAAGCATGACCAGGCAGAAAAGAGAGATCACCAGCTAAGATCCCAGTTCCCCTCACTCCACCACCATGGGATGACTCCATCTATCCCTAACCAGAGAATTAGGGTAAGTCTGAAGGGACCAATCTTTTTACCCAGAGTCACACAAAAGATACTATTTAAATTGCTTTCATAGGTTGAATGTTAATTGCTTTTTAAAATAGGCTTCATTTTTATAACAATATAGTCACATGATCCATAAACTGAAAAAATGTACAGAGATTTACAGCAAAGAATCCTGTCTCCCTCCATCCCATTCCTACTCCCCCAAGAGCACTCCCCCCAAAGGACATTATTTTAGTTGGCTTCTGATGTATCTCTCCAGAGTTTATGCTATTACTAGCAAATGCAAATATATATTCTTAATCTGATTTTTCATTTTCTTAAATCAAAGGTGGCATCACTTTTTTTTCATTTAAAATACGTTATTGGGATTTCCATATCTGTATAGTATATAATGTATTCATTGTTTTTTGGGAGACTATTTCATTGTAAGGATGCTTCCTGATTTATTCAACTCTTTCCTTATTGATGGACATAGATAACGTTTTGCCATTACAAACAGTGGTACAATGAATGACTTTATAAATGTGTTATTTTTGTCTACATGAGATATATCTTTAACAAAAACCTAAGGGGTTGAACTTTAAATGAATATATAAACGGGATTATGCCACAGCATGCTGGAACATTGCCAAGTTTAACGGTCCCAGGCACCCAGTGATTAGTAACTTTTGGGTGATCAAATCAGTTAATGAAGAAATAAAGAAGCCATATAATCTTGGTACACCTAAGAATATTGTTAGTAAGTTTGTGACTCTACTTCATATGCATACATATATGTAAGCACACATTAAAAATATAAAATTGGGCTCAAGTCTATATACTCTTGTAACAGTTGCAGTCTGGGGAGCCACTGAGGCCCTACAGTGCAAAGGGCTTAATGACAGGATTTACAAAGAATGGCAAGGAAATTGTCTTGGAAAACTAAAAGCCGGGGTCGGCTTAGGGCAAGCCCCCTGTGAAAATGACTGCAGTGTGGGCCTGCATCCGAGGCAGCTGCCAAGAACCTCCAGGGGCTGCCCTCCATCTGTCTTCTCACTCTGCCTTCAACCGCTCTCCTAGTTGTTCTTAACTTTGGTGCCCCCACACTTTCAGCTTCCTACTTCTCACAGCACCTGCTCCAATGTCAATTTTACCTTATGACCTTTTAACTGAGCTGTCAACCTTACTGTCTCATGATTTCTGGATTTTTCGTACAAATTTCAAATTTTGCCCTGCTCATTTTTCCATCAAGCCCATACAGATAATGGGTTGTTGGTAAGTCTACTGTTGGGTTACTCTTCCATCTGTTACTCACTCCTTAGCCAATCAGCGACCGTGGAGGGAGGACCACGTGGTCAAACAAGCCTCAGCCCCCGCCCCCCTGCAGCGAGAGGAGCTGCTGGGGCTGTTTCCCTTACAACCCAGGGTGGTCAGGCGGGCAGGCTAACATTTCCAATCTCCAGAATCATTATTCATGTCCTCTAATATCAATTTAATATGATTATAAATGACTGCATAGTTGTCTATGAGATGGAACTTCTTGTAATCTATATTATGAATTCCTATTGCTAGACACTAGAGAATACACGTAGCCAGGGGAAAACGATGAAACAGTGATGAGCGTTGAAGGGAGGTCGAGAAATTGACAAAACCTGATCAACATTTCCCCTTTATGCGTGTGTAGAAAGAGAGGACACTGAGCTATTAACTGAAGCGTATGTCTCCCCACCACCACCACCACCACGCCCCCACCATCCTCCTTTGCCTCTTGTGACTCTCCTCACCGACGCTGGGACGGCTTCTTGGACAAGATGATACAAGAGAAAGGAGCACAAGTAGGCGATTCTCTGCGCTTGAGTATTAAAATAGACCTTTGGAATGATAGCAAAAATAACTGTCTTGAAATGAAAGGTGTTTCGAGTTGCAAGAGCCTGGATTCTGAAGACTTCAGAACAGAATAATAAAGAAAACGTTCTCAGTTCAAGACAATTTTTCCCATCCTTTCAACTACCGTATCCATAAGAAAGAAGAACCAGAGCACACTTAGACCCTGTTGTTTTCTGGAGAGATAGCCTGTGCCTTGGTCCCCACTGCTGGGCTACTTCTCGCGGAGCCAGGAAAGGTAGCAAGCCTTATGGGTCCCCTGTCAGCATCGTGGTGGGGAAGCAACAGAGTAGGTATGGGGGAGGGGTCTCTGCACAGAGGAGCCTGAGTCAGCTCCCATGGTCCCCCAAACCCAGGAGGGCTGGAGAAGCAGCAGAATGCTTTCCTGAGAGACCAAGTATGGGCAAAGGCTGTTGATAGAGGGAGCTGGACCTAAGTGACTTTGTGGTCAGGAGGAAATAGGAGCCAGAGGTACTCATGACCTGAGGCCAGGTAGGAAAGAGAGTATTTCAGATATTTCTGTCTGGGGACAGAAGAGGACCAGGGACCAGACCTCCTCCATGATGCCTTGGAATGCCCTACATTCCTTGACTTAGACACAACCATGGGCAGAGGCAGGCTGCATTAGATATCAGGGGTAATAGGACATAAAAATCGAAATTAAGTTAGTTGCAGAAAAATGAAATACATTTTTAAAATGTGCACTTGTGTCCTGACACTCTTACCTGGTACACAGATTTTTCATGGCTACAAATATTTGGGCTTAGATAGCCCCTTAGAGCTCATCAAACACTTGGGGAAAAATGTGATTTAAGAATAAACAGTCCTACATTCTTTTAAGTGTTTTTACATTTCATTAATAGTTGAACTGGTGTCTGGCCTCTAAGATATTTTTATAAACATCTCAGAAATGGACACATGATGTTCACAGTTTTTGAGAGGTGATTTTTCAGACTTGGCGTACTTTAGCAGTGGAACACTCTCTTTGAACAAAATATGAAGGACTTCAATATACAAACAGCCAGGAGGGGTGTTCTGTGGAAGATCAGCGCTTCCTCTTCCCTCACTGCCACCTTTCACCCCCGAGGTGGCCCTGGAGACACCGCCTTGCAACCCTGGTGACTCGTGCACAAGCTGGAAAGCCACCACTTGCTCAGGCTGCTTCGGTCTTGATGGCGTCATAAGTAAGAAACAAAATGGTGACATCCCACTTAGCTGGAACCCACTTAGCTGGCAGGTCCTCAGTCCCCACGTCTGTTAAGTGAGCAGGATGGACTAGCTCAATAGTGTAATCATCATTAAATCTCCCAAGCGACTTTAAGGAAATCTATGCTTGCTCCTCCCCCCACCCCCTGCTGAGATGAGTCTGAAGTGGGGCCCAGAAATCTGTATTTTTTAAAAGCCCCCTCCACCCCATTCTAATATTCAGCCAACACAAGAACCATTGAGGAAGATGATCTTTGAGGACAGCGACCAACAATAAAATTCACATGAATAGGAATTTGGGGAGGAGTACCTTAATTTGACAATCCAGTTGGAACAAACTCTGGAGGGTGGGAGAGTCTTTTGAGGATTCACAGAAGTAGAAATAACATATTTTCAATTTCAGTGGTCTTAAATCAGACAGTGAAGCAGAACCAAATCTATTCTCTCTTTAAGAAAGCAAGAATTTCTCTGTAGCAAAAAAGTGTCCTTGAAATAATTGTTTGTCCTTGGCTCCTTGTAAAATCATGGCTGATTGCCAGGTGGTGGGTGTAAAAGAAGTATGATTTTGTTCATGTGAATGTCAATATTGCCTTCAGGAGGTAGGAATGTTAAAAACAGTGTTTTAAAAAATTTTGGAGCCTGGTTACCATATAATTAAACTAAATCTCAGCTAAAATCTTGCCTTCTCTGAGAGGAGTATTATCCGATTTTTGTTAAATATTTAAAAATTAACCCATAAGGAAATGAAAATCATCATTTTAATCTTGCCTCATATTTGTTTAATAATCTCAAATGATTAATTTTCTAATTAAGGAAATAGAATTGATTTTGGAAAGTTATCATGTAGTATTCATGGTTGAAGTGTTCAATATTTCATAATGACATTTAGCCCAGTTTAATAAAAATTCTGCAGTTTTCTAAAAAAGCATTCCCAAAATGTGTCCTATTGCTGCTGCAAGGGGTTAATAGAAGTCACACACACGAAATATTTCTATATAGAAAGAAGTTTGGGAAACACAGCTGTCATCTATATAAGTTTGGGTTTGAATTTCAACACCTTAAAGTTCTTAGAAATGTCCTTTATAATAGGTGCTTTCACCTCAAGACGACTTATAGACATAGAATAAAAGGCAAAGACATTTTTTTTTTTAAGTTGTTATTCCCAGCCTCACCTCTGCTTACTCAGAAACCATAACAAGGGGGAACCCAATTCTGATTCTTGGTTATCCAAATGGAAATGTTGACAGATTATATGGTTATTCTAAGCAGTTCTCTGGGACTCGAGCAGATCAAGGTCTAAGTAATAAGGTTCCGGTCAGAATTCAGAGAAGGAAGCGATGAAAGGACACAATTTGGGAACGAGTTGCTGGTTTTGATCCCTTCATCAGGGTGAAGTCTGACACGTGATGTAGTAGCTGCACTGTCACATTTCAAGTGCCCAACAGCCACAGATGAACGTTTCCATCATCACACAAAGTTTCTTTGGAAACGCAGGCCTCGATTACGGGTCCTAGCAATTGAACCCTAACTCAGGCTCAGAGTTTTGTACTCTGCTCTTGGTCTGGGACATTCCCCCATCTACCTACGCTGAGCACCCTTGGCGATTGGTTTTCATGTTATATTTCACGTGATTTTCTCTCTCCAGGTGCTCTCTTAGTTTCTACTGTAGTTTAGTTATCTTTTATTTTAATGATTCTGAGAGTTAGCCGAGCTTCGCTGGTGGTTCTTCCCCTTGTCATGGGATTGACTAGGCTCCCTCGTGTGCCCGCAGGCAGCTGGAAGCGGTTTGTGACCTGGCGTGTCCAAGATGGCGTCAGCTACCGCCAGGCACATCAGCTAGGCGACTGGCATAGCTGCGAGCTGGCTGGGTCTCTCTCGTTCTTTCTTCCATTATGGCTCAACTCTTATTTCACCGTATAAACAAGTGAAAGCAGAAGCCGCCAGACTTAAGGGCTGGGGCTAGAACCTGCCCAACATCGCTTCTGTTAACCGAGAGTGAGCTGGGAAAGGAAAGAAGCCTCAGTTCTTTTCCCTGCCGCCGTAAAGAATCATAGGACAGCAAAATGAAAGTAAAGCAGAGCAAAGTATTTCAGATTTTATTTATTTGACAGAGAGAGAGATAGCAAGAGCAGGAGCACAAGTAGGCTTCCCGCCTGGCGGGGAGCCCGATGTGGGACTCGATCCCAGGACCCTGGGGTCATGACCAGAGTCGAAGGCAGATGCTTAACGACTGAGCGACCCAGGCGCTCTAGAGCAAAGTTTTATTAAAGTACACTCGAAGGATGGAGCGGGCCAGTCAAGAGAGACAAAGGTCTCAGAAACTCAAGGTGTGGGCTTTTAACAATTTTTTTCTTTTGGGTGGGTCGTAGGGGGGCCACATTTGAGCGACAGGACTGGATTATATAACAATTAGCCAACTGCACATGTCCTTTTGCAAAATGCATTCGCAATGCCTGCAGGGGTAGGAAACAGGCGACATTATTTCTATTCTAGAGACATAGGTCAAATAAGGACAGGAGGCTGCTTTCTGCATAAGTGCAACAAGCACAGGAAACTGAACTCTTCTGCCGGGTTGCTGTAAGCCCAGATCGACTGCTGGATGGGTGGAATGGGGTGGTCTCCCTGGGGTCCTGGGTTAGGGCTCTCTGACAGATCTCTAAGGTCCATCCTCCTGCCACCCGTGCCTAGCTTCCTGCCTAATACTTCCATTGCATTCTGTAGGTTACAGCAAGTCCCAAGAGGAACTGGAGTTAAGGGGTAGTAAAATAATCTTCACTGCTTGATGGCAGGGACATTATCTTTGCAGACCATCTATTACACTATCTAACCCCCTTTCTGCTCATCACATAAGACAGTTCTTAAGGAACAATATATATATAACACAACTGTGCAATGAATAACAGCAAATAAACTTTTACTTTACAGTTTTTACACCCAGTAATACATAGTCATAAATAATATTCCCAAAGTATCTAGGACCCAGAGGTGGAATCATTATAAACTGCTGTGGTAAGAAAGGTGGGGATAGGGGTATGAAATGAAGATTCTCCTCCAAACCCCTCTTCCACCCTGCCTCTGAGACAGTCACAGTGCACAAGAGTGTGCTAAAAACCTGAGCAGTCCTGCAGAAAAGAAGCTGTTTTTCAAAGCCAATTTGGACTTATCTCCCTTCATACTTACACATCATGAGGTGATTTCCCCACTTTGCTTTGAGGTGCTTAAAAGAAATTCTTAGATGGGCAATTTGTAAGTAAAAGAAATCTGCAATGCTGAAGTCCATTCATAATTTCAGAATGCAATTGAAAAACGAGATATCTTATTTTACAAATTACATTGTCCATAGTTAGAACATTAATAACTTTCAGGATGAGAATTTGTGTGTGGAGAGGGATGGGACCCAGAGGACTATACGCTTGTGGGAATATACATTTGGAGAACTTTTTAGAGAGCATTTTGACCATATTTTTCAAAATCTAAAAGGCTTGTTATTTAGGTCAACACTTCCACTTAGAGGAATTTCACCCTCATTCTTGGTCAAATCCCCCTTTTATCGTACTATATATTTAGTTTTAATTGTTTTTATTTAAGCATATTAGTTTCAGGTCTACAATCTGATGATTCGGCAGTTCTCTACATTTGTCAGTGCCCATCAAGATGAACATACTCTTAATCCCCTTCCCCTATTTCACCCATCCCCCCACCTCCCTTCTGGGAAACACCAGTTTGTTCTCTGTATTTAAGAGTGTTTTTTTGTCTCTTTGTTTGTTTGTTTGTTTCATTTCTTAAACTCCACATGTGAATGAAATCATATGATATTTGTCTTTCTCTGACTTATGTTGCTTAGCATTATACCCTCTAGGTCCATCCATGTTAGTAAATTCCCATTTTAACACACTCCCTATGTTTAATGATCTTTTTTGTCTCTTGAGGAAAAAGAGAAATATCAAGTTGTGAGATAACAATTGTTTGCAAGTAAGTCACATCAGGATAGGCATGCTCCTTTCTTAGAAAGAACTTCACATCACAAATTGAACATCCAATGATTGTAGAGTTTATGAGAAATCTCTGTTCAAAAAACTGATCCAGGGGCACCTGGGTGGCTCAGTTGGCTGAGCTTCCGACTCTTGGTTTCTGTTCAGGTTATGATTTCATGGGTCGTGAGATTAATCTCCACCTCTGGCTCCGTGCTCAGCAGGGAGTCTGCTTGAGATTCTCTCCCTCTGTCTCTCCCTTTACTCTCTCTCTCTCTCAAATAAATAAGTAAATCTTAAAAAACAAAAACAAAAAACAATTGATCCATGCTGTTTAATATTACTTTAACAAATTGGCATGAGGGACTTGGAACTCCCCCCCCCCCCCCCGGTGATTTCTACCTTAAGGAAGTTAATTAAAAGAATGAAAACCTACTTTCCCTTTGAAGGTGTCATTTACCTGTAGACAAAACTTCCATAATCATCTTGGTAAAACATGGTGAGTCCAGACAGCTCAGGTATGCAAAAGAATTTGCTCACCAGCAGCAGACTGAAGACAGTGTGGAAATATCTGATTATTGAATAATGTTGCTTTGAGTAGAAAATAAAGATGCTGCATAGTAACTCTTTTTAACTGATGGCTGAGTCTCTTGGGTCCCTGAAATTTATGCCCCATTACATATTATAACCCAAATTAGGACTTGCTTATAGGGTAAACCTTGATTTTCAAGCATCTAATTCAATTTGACAGATAAACTCACATAAGTACGCAAAGATATCAGTACAGGACTGATCATTGCAGTACTGTTGGCAATTTAAAAATGGGGAAATGACTCTATTAGGGATTGGTCACTTGAATGATGTACATCCATAAATGGAACACCAATGTAGGTAGCCATTAAAATGAAAATGTAGGCTATATATACTTGTACAGAAAGATGTGCAAGATATATTAAGTGAAAAAAGAAAGGTACAGAATAGTAGGCAAAATATGTGTTCATCTAAGTAAAAAAAAAATCTATGTGTGTGTGTTTGAACACAGGCAGAAAATTTCTGAAAAAGACTATGTAAGAAATTTAATAGCCATCATCCCTAGAAAGAGTTTGGGGGACTTTTACGTATATCTTTCTTAGTTTTTGATCTTTTTAAAAAAAAAACACAAGCCAGAATTACTTTTTTAATTTCTCAAAACTAATTAAATGGCAAAAAAAGAAAACAACCAGCAAAGAAAATGAAAAAGAACGTTTTAAAGATAATGTGTTCTAAAACAATCCCATATGAATGTAGTTAAGTGATCATTTTAATTTGAAGCACATGCAATTGAAGGTTTTGTTATACACAAGAAAGAATGTAGGGTTTGGAGCCAAACTGATCCAGGATTAAATCCCAGCTACCCAGTACTTAGAGTACGAGCTTTGGACAGGTCACTTAAGCCTTCAGAAACTCAGTTTTCACATCTGTCAAATGGATATAATCATACCTTCCTTGTGAGCTCATTCCTTACAATTATGTTGATAAAATACGTGGCACCCCGCTTGTCCCACAGTAGTCCCTCAGTAAAGGGTAGCTGCTGTCATTACACGACATATAGGCTCTAATGTCTTAAGAAAGTCTCAACTTCAGTTTCCACATCTGAAAACCAGAAAAGTTAGTACTTATTATATGGGCTATAAAGAGGTGGGCTCAGGCAATTGACAAATAGTATTTTTAGTACTTCTGCACAAATGCCTAAAATGCTGCTTGGGGGTGGTTTCAAACTCATGCAATAGAGGAAAAATATTCGTTTCCATTTCACCCACCGCATGGCCAGCCTACCAAAGTCACATTGAGTTGAACGTCCTCACAATGGCCTTCTCTTCTTATATTGGGTGGCTCACAGCCTTGTTAGTTGATTCCTGTTGAAGACGGCTAGCACTGACGACAGCTTACATCTTACCAAACTTATTTTAGTCAGAAATCTCACCTCAGTCAGACCATGTTTTTAGTTTGGGTTTTTTTTTAATAAATAAAATTTTTCTTATGGGTTTCATTACTCAGCATTCTCTAGAGAAACAGGACCAGTAGGCTAAACATGGATATATACAAGATATTTATTGTAGGAATTAGTCTGAGGGAGGCCAAGGCGGCCCATAATCTGCTGTCCACAAGCTGGAGACCTGGAAAGCCAGTGGTGTAATTCGATCTGAGTCAGAAGGCCTGAGAATGAGGGCAGCCAATAGTGTTAAATCCCAGTTCAAGGCCAAAGGCCCAAAAACCAGAGGGCCGCTGGTGTGTGTTCCAGAATCAGAAGGCCCAAGAACCAGTAGCTCTGATGTCTGAAGGCAGGAAATATGGGTGTTCACACTTGAGAAGGGAAAGAGCAAATTCATCCTTCCTCCTTTTTGTTGTATTTGGGCCTTCATTGGATTGGATGATGCCCGCCCACATTGATGAGGGTGGATCTTCTTTATTCAGTCTACTGAATCAAATGCTACGAATCAAATTCTCTTCCAAAACCTCCTCACAAATACACTCAGAAATAATACTGGACCAGCATCTGGGTACCCCTTAGGCCAGTTAGGTTGACACATAAAATTTACCATCACATGGATTGTTAGTTTTACTCTGAAAATGTTCCCACCCATCCATAACTGTATATTTTCGATTACTTTTTCCCGAAATGTTTGTTAGCTCATATAGAAATAGAAAGAAAAATCATATACGAGTAGTTTAAAAAAATGCAATTTTTGTCCATGTTTGTCTAAGGCCTATGAGAAAATATCAGGCTAGCTTTCCATGTCAAGCAGCTTGATTTATTTATCATATGATAAGTCAATCATGTGTTTATCATATCTTTGTGAGTAAGAAGAGGTCTCTGGTATAAAAATCTTAAATATATTTCTCAGTCTTCTCAATTTGCTCTATGAGCAAATTCTATGAAATGCTATAAAATTTAACCATAAACCCTTTGGTCTGTTTCTCTAGTAGATATCATCACATCCAACAAATTTAACAATGATTCCTTAATATCATCCAATGTATAGCCTGTATTCCAACGTCCCTGGTATCTTAACATAGAGTTTTCAATCAGAGTAGAAATAAGATCTGTATACTGCATTTGGCTATATGTCTTTTAAGTATGTAGAACAATACTTACAGACCTAAAAAGAGGAATATCCAAGTCCACAAGAATAATGAGAAAATTTACATCCTTCTTTCACTAAGTGATAAAACAAGCAGTCAAAAATTCATTCCTGTACAATGTTGGTGGAAATGTAAATTGTACAGCCATTATGGAAAACAGTTCCCCCGAAAATTAAAAATAGAGCTACCATATGATCCAACAATCCTTCTCCTGGGTGTATATTCAAAGGAAATGAAAGCAGGATCTCAGAAGATATCTGTACTCCCATGTTTACTGCAGGATTACTCACAATAGCCAAGATATGAAAACAACTTAAGGCCCATGGATAGATGAATGGATAAAAATGTGGCATGTATATACAATGGAATCTTATTCAGCCATGAGAAAGAAATTGTACATTTGCAATAACATGGATGAAACTGGAAGACATTTTGCTAAGGGAAATAAGCCAGAAAAAGACAAATACTATATGGTACCACTTACATGTGAAATCTACAAAAAAATCAAACTCATAAAGACAGAGTAGAATGGTGTTTGTCAGGGGCTGAGAGTGGGGAAAATAGGGAGATGTAGGTCAAAGGTACAAAATTTCATTTATAAGATGAATAAGTTCCGAGGATCTAATATATAGCCTTAGTGACTGTTGTTAGCAATATTGTATTGTATACTTGAAATTTGTTGAGTGAGTAATCTCAACCATTCTTACCAAAGAAGAAAGAAAGAAAAAAGAGAGAGAGAGGGGGCGAAGCAAGATGGCGGAGGAGTAGGAGACCTAGATTTCGTCTGGTCTCAGGGATTCAGCTGAATACAGATCAAACCATTCTGAACACCTACGAACTCAACAGGAGATCGAACAGGAGAGTAGCAACAACTCTCTGAACAGAGAAGCGACCACTTACTGGAAGGTAGGGCGTGCGGAGAAGTGAATCCGAGGCGATATTCGGGAGGATAGACGGCGGGGGAGGGGCCTCCGCCGGCCGCTTCTGGCAAGTGCTAGAGCCGCGGAGCACAAAATCGGACCTTTTAGAAGTTGGCTCGGCGGAGGGCCGTCGCTGCAGTGGCTAAGCGGGGGGTGGAATCCTCCCGGGACAGTGTGGTCTCAGGACCCTTGGGGTCACAGAGACACCAGGGGTGCCTGAGTGCACCAGAGCTCCCAGGTACCAGAGCAGGGAAGCCGGCTGCAGAGACGGAGCAGAGTCGCGGGCTCTCAGCTCGGGGTTGCCATAAACTGTGATCCGCGGCCCAGTCGGGGCACGGCTCCCCCAGCAGGGACCCAACAAGCAGCAGATCCGGGGAGACTCCCCTTCCTTCCCGGGGAGGAGCAGTGCGGGAACGCACTGCAGGGATCTGCTGGGTTTGGAGACTCCGTGCGGGGTCAGGTGCCAGAGATAGCAATGCTCGATCACAGGCCGGGTGAGCACGGAGTGCGGCCGGAGACCGGGGACACGGAAGTGACTGCTTTTCTCTGGGGGCACACTGAGGAGCGGGGCCCCGAGTTCTCAGCTCCTCCGGGCGGAGATTGGGAGGCCACCATTTCTGCCCTGGTCCTCCAAAGCTGTACCGAGGGCTTGCAGGGAACAGAAGCTCCTGAGAGCAAACCAGAGGAGCTTCCTTAGCCCGGACCGACAAGGGCGGGGCAATTCCGCCTCCGGCAAAGACATTTGGAAACCACAGCAACAGGCCCCTCCCCCAGAAGATCAGCACAAACAGCCAGCAAGCCAAGACCAAGTTGATCGATCAAGGAGAATGGGAGAACTCCAGCGCTAGGGGAATACTGCACATAGATTCATGGCTTTTTTTTTTTTTTTACCATGATTCATTATTTCATCAAAGTTAATTTTTGTTGACTGTTTTTTTTTATTATTTATTTTTCTTTTTCCCTTTTTCAACCAACATCTTATCAATCCCTTTTTTTAAAAAAAAAACATTTTTTTATTTTTCATTTTTAGAGTCATATTTTATCTCTTCATAGTAGTTACCCTTATTTTTGGCATATATATATAAGTTGTTCTCTCTTTAAAATTTTGAGGTACAGTTTCTTCTAATAGATCAAAATATACCCTAAATCACTAGTGTATGGCTTTGTTCTAGTCTCCTGCCTGATCACATTCTCTCCCTTTTTCCTTTTTTTTTCTTTTTTTTCTTAAATCTTCTTTCTTTTCTCAAACAGCTTATATTACCAAGTCCTTTTATAAAATCTTTTATAATTTTCATCTTTACAGTCATCTTCCATCCCTTCATTGTATCAACCCTTATTTTGTACATATATGTCTTTCTTCCTTTAAAATTTTAGGAGGCACTTTTTTCTAACAGACCAAAATAGCCCAAAATCTAGTGTGTGGCACTGATCTATGCACTAGCCTGATCATATTTGATCATATTCTGCTTTTTTTGTATTGTTTTGTTTTTGTTTTTATCTTTTTTCTTTTTTTTTTTTCCTTTTCTCTTTCTTTTTTCTTTCTTTCCCTTTCTTTTCCCCTGGTTTCAGGTCTTTTCTGATTTGTATACAGTATATTTGCTGGAGACGTTGTAAACCTGTTAGCATTTTGTTCTCTCATTCATCTATTCTCCTCTGGACAAAATGACAAGACGAAAGAAATCACCTCAGCAAAAAGAACAAGAGGTAGTACCGTCAGCCAGGGACCTACTCAATACGGACATTAGTACGATGTCGGACCTAGAGTTCAGACTCATGACTTTAAAGATACTAGCTGGGCTTGAAAAAAGCGTGGAAGTTATTAGAGAAACCCTTTCTGGAGAAATAAAAGAACTAAAATCTAACCAAATCGAAATCAAAAAGGCTATTGATGAGGTACAATCAAAAATGGGGGCACTAAATGCTAGGATAAATGAGGCAGAAGAGAGAATCAGCGATATAGAAGACCAAATGATGGAAAATAAAGAGGCTGAGAAAAAGAGAGAGAAACAACTACAGGATCACGAGGGCAGAATTCGAGAGATAAGTGATACGATAAGACGAAACAACATTAGAATAATTGGGATCCCAGAAGAAGAAGAGAGACAGAGAGGGGCAGAAGGTATATTGGAGCAAATTATAGCAGAGAACTTCCCTAATGTGAGGAAGGAAACAGGCATTAAAATCCAGGAGGCACAGAGAACCTCTCTCAAAATCAATAATAATAGGTCAACACCCCGACATCTAATAGTAAAACTTACGAGTCTCAGAGACAAAGAGAAAATCCTGAAAGCAGCTCGGGAGAAGAGATATGTAACCTACAATGGTAGAAACATTAGATTGGCAACAGACCTATCCACAGAGACCTGGCAGGCCAGAAAGGACTGGCAAGATATCTTCAGAGCACTAAACGAGAAAAATATGCAGCCAAGAATACTATATCCAGCTAGGCTATCACTGAAAATAGAAGGAGAGATAAAAAGCTTCCAGAACAAACAAAAACTAAACGAATTTGCAAACACGAAACCAGCCCTCCAAGAAATATTGAGAGGGGTCCTCTAAGCAAAGAGAGAACCTAAAAGCAGCAAAGAGCAGAAACGAACACAGACAACAGACAGTTAACAGTCACCTTACAGGTAATACAATGGCACTAAATTCATACCTTTCAATAGTTACCCTGAATGTAAATGGGCTAAATGCCCCAATCAAAAGACACAGGCTATCAGATTGGATTAAAAAACAAGACCCATCCATATGCTGTCTGTAAGAGACTCATTTTAGACCCAAAGACACCCCCAGATTGAAAGTGAGGGGGTGGAAAACAATTTACCATGCTAATGGACACCAAAAGAAAGCTGGGGTGGCAATCCTTATATCAGACAAACTAGATTTTAAAACAAAGACTGTAATAAGAGATGAGGAAGGACACTATATCCTACTGAAAGGGTCTATCCAACAAGAAGATCTAACAATTGTAAATATCTATGCCCCGAACATGGGAGCAGCCAATTATATAAGGCAATTAATAACAAAAGCAAAGAAACACATTGACAACAATACAATAGTGGGGGACTTTAACACCCCTCTGACTGAAATGGACAGATCATCTAAGCAAAAGATCAACAAGGAAGTAAAGACTAAATGACACACTGGACCAAATGGACTTCACAGACATATTCAGAACATTCCATCCCAAAGCAACGGAATACACATTCTTCTCTAGTGCCCATGGAACATTCTCCAGAATTGATCACATCCTAGGTCACAAATCAGGTCTCAATCGGTACCAAAAGATTGGGATAATTCCCTGCATATTTTCAGACCACAATGCTTTGAAACTAGAACTCAACCACAAGAGGAAAGTCGGAAAGAACTCAAATACATGGAGGCTAAAGAGCATCCTACTAAAGAATGAATGGGTCAACCAGGAAATTAAAGAAGAATTAAAAAAATTCATGGAAACCAATGAAAATGAAAACACAACTGTTCAAAATCTTTGGGATACAGCAAAGGCAGTCCTGAGAGGAAAGTATATAGCAATACAAGCCTTTCTCAAGAAACAAGAAAGGTCTCCAATCCACAACCTAACCCTACACCTAAAGGAGCTGGAGAAAGAACAGCAAAACAAGCATAAACCCAGCAGGAGAAGAGAAATCATAAAGATCAGAGCAGAAATCAATGAACTAGAAACCAAAAGAACAGTAGAACAGATCAACGAAACTAGGAGCTGGTTCTTTGAAAGAATTAACAAGATTGATAAACCCCTGGCCAGACTGATCAAAAAGAAAAGAGAAATGACCCAAATCAACAAACTCATGAATGAAAGAGGAGAGATCACAACCAACACCAAAGAAATACAAACAATTATAAGAACATATTATGAGCAACTCTATGCCAGCAAATTAGATAACCTGGAAGAAATGGGTGCATTCCTAGAGATGTATCAACTACCAAAATTGAACCAGGAAGAAATAGAAAACCTGAACAGACCTATAACCACTAAGGAAATTGAAACAGTCATCAAAAATCTCCCAAGAAACAAAAGCCCAGGGCCAGATGGCTTCCCAGGGGAATTCTATCAGACATTTAAAGAAGAATGAATACCTATTCTCCTGAAACTGTTCCAAAAAATAGAAATGGAAGGGAAACTTCCAAACTCATTTTATGAGGCCAGCATTACCTTGATCCCAAAACCAGACAAAGACCCCATCAAAAAAGAGAATTACAGACCAATATCCTTGATGAACATGGATGCAAAAATTCTCACCAAAATACTAGCCAATAGGATCCAACAGTACATTAAAAGGATTATTCACCATGACCAAGTGGGATTTATTCCTGGGCTGCAAGGCTGGTTCAACATCCGCAAATCAATCAACGTGATACAATACATTAACAAAAGAAAGAGCAAGAATCATATGATCCTCTCAATAGATGCAGAAAAAGCATTTGACAAAGTACAACATCCTTTCTTGATCAAATCTCTTCAGAGTATAGGGATAGAGGGTACATACCTCAATATCATAAAAGCCATCTATGAAAAACCTACAGCGAATATCATTCTCAATGGGGAAAGGCTGAGAGCTTTTCCCCTAAGGTCAGGAACGCGGCAGGGATGTCCACTCTCACCACTGCTATTCAACATAGTATTAGAAGTCCTAGCCACAGCAATCAGAAAACAAAAAGAAATCAAAGGCATCCAAATCGGCAAAGAGGAAGTCAAACTCTCACTCTTTGCAGATGATATGATACTGTATGTGGAAAACCCAAAAGACTCCACCCCAAAACTGCTAGAACTCATACAGGAATTCAGTAAAGTAGCAGGATATAAAATCAATGCACAGAAATCAGTGGCATTCCTATACACCAACAACAAGACAGAAGAGAGACAAATCAAGGAGTCTATCCCATTTACAATTGCACCC
Source organism: Eumetopias jubatus (assembly GCF_037043125.1). NCBI lineage: Eukaryota > Metazoa > Chordata > Mammalia > Carnivora > Otariidae > Eumetopias > Eumetopias jubatus. Next base: position 65,107,662 of record NW_028274823.1, on the reverse strand, counting down.
AAAACCATTAGATACCCAGGAATAAATCTAACCAAAGAGGCAAAGGATCTGTACTCAGAAAACTATAAAATACTCATGAAAGAAATTGAAGAAGACACAAAGAAATGGAAAAACGTTCCATGCTCATGGATTGGGAGAACCAGCATTGTGAAGATGTCAATGCTACCTAGAGCAATCTACACATTCAGCGCAATCCCCATCAAAATACCATCCACTTTTTTCAAAGAAATGGAACAAATAATCCTAAAATTTGTATGGAACCAGAAGAGACCCAGAATAGCCAGAGGAATACTGAAAAAGAAAAGCAAAGCTGGCGGCGTCACAATTCCGGACTTCCAGCTCTCTTACAAAGCTGTCATCATCAAGACAGTATGGTACTGGCACAAAAACAGACACATAGATCAATGGAACAGAATCGAGAGCCCAGAAGTGGACCCTCAACTCTATGGTCAACTTATCTTTGACAAAGCAGGAAAGAATGTCCAGTGGAAAAAAGACAGTCTCTTCAACAAATGGTGTTGGGAAAATTGGACAGCCACATGCAGAAGAATGAAACTGGACCATTTCCTTACACCACACACAAAAATAGACTCCAAATGGTTGAAAGACCTAAACGTGAGACAGGAGTCCATCCAAATCCTAAAGGAGAACACAGGCAGCAACCTTTTCGACCTTAGCCGCAGCAACTTCTTCCTAGAAACATCGCCAAAGGCACGGGAAGCCAGGGCAAAAATGAACTATTGGGATTTCATCAAGATAAAAATCTTCTGCACAGCAAAAGAAACAGTCCACAAAACCAAAAGACAACCGACAGAATGGGAGAAAATATTTGCAAACGACATATCAGATAAAGGGCTAGTATCCAAATCTATAAAGAACTTATCAAACTCAACACCCAAAGAACAAATAATCCAATCAAGAAATGGGCAGAAGACATGAACAGACATTTCTCCAAAGAAGACATCCAATGGCCAACAGGCAAATGAAAAAGTGCTCCACATGGCTCGGCATCAGGGAAATCCAAATCAAAACCTCAATGAGATACCACCTCACACCCATCAGAATGGCTAAAATTAACAAGTCAGGGAACGACAGATGTTGGCGGGGATGTGGAGAAAGGGGAACCCTCCTACACTGTTGGTGGGAATGCAAGCTGTTGCAACCACTCTGGAAAACAGTATGGAGGTTCCACAGTTGAAATTAGAGCTACCGTTCGATCCAGCAATTGCACTACTGGGTATTTACCACAAAGATACAAACGTAGGGACCCGAAGGGGTACGTGTACCCCAATGTTTATAGCAGCAATGTCCACAATAGCCAAACTGTGGAAAGACCAAGATGCCCATCGACAGATGAATGGATAAAGAAGATCTGGTATATATACACAGTGGAATATTATGCAGCCATCAAAAGGAATGAGATCTTGCCATTTGCAACGACGTGGATGGAAATGGAGGGTGTTATGCTGAGTGAAATAAGTCAATCAGGGAAAGACATGTATCACATGACCTCACTGATATGAGGAATTCTTAATCTCAGGAAACAAACTGAGTGTTACTGGAGTGGTTGGGGGTGGGAGGGATGGGGTGGCTGGGTGATAGACATTGGGGAGGGTATGTGCTACGGTGAGCGCTGTCAATTGTGCAAGACTGTTGAATCACAGATCTGTACTTCTGAAACAAATAACGCAACATATTTTAAGAAAAAAGAAAAAGAAGAAGATAACAGGAGAGGAAGAAAAGGGGAGTATGTCAGAGGGGGAGACGAACCATGAGAGATGATGGACTCTGAAAAACAAACTGAGGGTTCTAGAGGGGAGGGGGTAGGGGGATGGGTTAGCCTGGTGATGGGTATTGAGGAGGGCACGTTCTGCATGGAGCACTGGGTGTTATGAACAAACAACGAATCATGGAACACTGCACCAAAAACTAATGATGTAATATATGGTGATTAACATAACAATAAAAAAATTTTAAAAAAATAGAGAGAGAGAGAAAGAAAGAGGCAAGGTAAAATAAACTCATCAAATGTAAAGAAGACTTAAAAAATAGGATTAAGAGATTTGACCTAAATGCCATATATAGAGCACTCAACCCAACAGTGATAAAATTCACATTTTTCAGGGTGTATGTAAAATAAACCTTTGTTGACCACATCCTGGGCCATAGAGCAAGTCTCTACAAATGTGACAGGATTGAAAACATAGAGAATATGCTGTTTGATCATGGTGAGATTAAACCAGAAATCAATAATAAAGAAAACAAAACTAGAAAATACCCCCAATTTTTGAAGATTAAGCAAATTCATTCACATAAATTATGAGTCAAAAAAGAAGTCATAATGGAAGTATGTGAAATGTAACAACATGAGAGAATATTTTAATAAACTTGGGGGTGGATTTCTTAAACAGGAAACAAAAAGCACTCATTACAATGAAACCATTGAGAAATTGAACTACATTAAATTAGAATTGAAAAGTGTAGCTCTTTTTGGGCAGAGGGTAGAGTTAGTGACTGGGAAGAAATACAAAGGAAACTTCTGGTGGAGGTGTGCTGGTAATGTCCTATTTCTTGATTTGGTTAGTATTCACATGAGTGTACCTTGTGTTAATTCATCAAGCCATACATTATGAGTTATACAGTCATGTATATGAAATTTTCAAAAACATTATTGTAAAATGTAAGGTGCCTAGGACTAAATCTAACAAAGAAAGCAACTTCTTTAAAGAGAAAAAATTAAAACTAAACTGAAATAAAAGGTGTAAAGACAACTTAGAGACCGATACTATGTTAATAGATTGAAAGATTCACTAATTTGAAGAGGTCAGGATACTGACAGGTCTATTTAAAAACTGTATATGGAGAAACAATGACCTAAACTGAATCTAGACACCATTTTTTCACTTATTTTTTATTTTTTTAATTTTTAATTTTATTTTTATTTTTTTATTTTCATTTTTTTTTTTAAGTAGGCTCCACACCCCGTGGGGCTTGACCTCATGACCCTGAGATCCAGACCTGAGCTAAGATCAAGAGTTAGTCGTGGAACCAGGGGCACCTGGGTGGTTCAGTCATTAAGAGTCTGCCTTCGGCTCAGGTCATGATCCCAGGGTCCTGGGATCAAGCCCCACATTGGGCTCCCTGCTCTGTGGGAGGCCTGCTTCTCCCTCTCCCATTCCCCCTGCTTGTGTTCCCTCTCTCGCTGTGTCTCTCTCTGTCAAATAAATAAATAAAATATTTTTAAAAAAGAGTTAGACGTGGAACTGACTGAGCCACCCAGGCGCCCCTTCATTTATTTTTTTAATTGTGGGTAAATACACATGACATAAAATTTACCTTGGTAACCATTTTGCAACGAGCAGTTCAAAGACTTTTAGTACATTCGTTGTTGAGCAGCCATCGTCATCATCTATTCCAGAACGTTTTCCTCACTACAAAAGGAAATCCCAAACCTATTAAGTAGTTCATCTCCACTCACCTTTCCCCACAACTCCTGGCAAACACTAATCTGCTTTCTGTTTCTATGAATTGGCCTAGTCTGGGTATTTAATATAAATGGAAATATGGAGTATGTGGCTTTTTTCATGTTTCATCCATGTTGTAACATATATCAGGACTTTATGACTCCTTATGGCTAAATAATACTGCACCGTATAGAATATGCTACATTTGTTTGTCAGTTTCTGGGTTGCTTCTACCTTTTGGCTATTGCGATTATATTGGTATGAACACTTTTGCACAAAGTTGTCTGAATACGTTTTCAGTTCTTCTGAGGATGCTACAGGCTGAGTCATATGGTGATTCTATGTTTAACTTATTAAAGAACTCCCAAACCGCCTTCCACGGTGGATATCCTATTTTCCGTTTTCACTGGCAGTGCGCAAGCCCTCCGCCCTGGGCACCCACGTGGCCTTCTCGATCCCCAGTTTGATGCAGAAGATTTTCAAAACTCTTCTTCCTCAAAGGATCTCACTTCGCAGCCTTTCTCCCAGACTTTTTGGAGTGTCAACTGTTTGCCTCAACTGATAGCCTCAGTCCCAGAAAGTAATATTTCTGCTTGTGAATGTTTTTGAAACATCCTTCCATGCTGCAGCTTTTTTATCCTGAGTTCCAGGTTTGGCAAAATAAAGGCAAGCTCTTGTCTCGTCCTTCAGGGAGTAACCAGACAGGTCAAAGCACAACTACAGTTCTCTGAGAAAAGGTCAGCTCTGCTCCTTCCATGGGCTGTGGTCTTCCAGAGCACCACTAAGCAGAACAAGTGGGGTATTTTTACCCCGGGGGTAAGGGTCAGTTAGAAATGCCACAAAGATTTTCTACCAGGTTTTGGTTGTTTCTTCTTGATTAAGTGTTTGCTTGGTTGCTGTAAGCCATTGAGCATTTTCCAGAGTTCCAATAAAGTTGATTCTGACAGTTTTTGTCCATTTTCAGTATTCTATTGAGGGACAGGACCTTGGAGTTCCTGACTGTGCCATTATTCCTGATAGTCCTCAAACACTCTTTTTTTTTTAAGATTTTATTTATTTATTTGACAGAGAGAGACACAGTGAGAGAGGGAACACAAGCAGGGGGAGTGGGAGACAGAGAAGCAGGCTTCCCGCTGAGCAGGGAGCACGATGAGGGGCTCGATCCCAGGACCCTGAGATCATGACCTGAGCCGAAGGCAGATGCTTAATGACTGAGCCACCCAGGCGCCCCAGTCCTTAAACACTCTTTAAGAAATGAAATAACATGGGGGCTTCCCATAAGTTATTAAGAGTTATTGTAAAACCAGAGTAATGAGATAATGTGGTTTTATTTTAGGGTTAGTCAAATTGATCAGCAGAAAAGAAAAGAATGCGTAGAGGTGGGCTTCAGTGATATTGTTAATATTCTGGTTTTTGGTTTTGTTGATGGGTACTCACTCTTACAAATAGTCTTTTGAATGTATCAGATATTACATAATGAAATGTGTTTACATTCCAACTATTCAGACACTGAGAAATACACTTCTAAATAACCATTGGATTAAGGATGATTTCAAAATGAGTTAGGAACTGTTTAGAAAGCAATACAAGGAGATCACTCCATATCAAAATCTATGAGACACTGCTGCAAAAGCTGTAGTAAACAGTGAAAGTATTAGCCTTAAATACTTTCATTATTAAAGAAGAAATAAGAGTGTGCCTGGGTGGCTCAGTCTGTTAAGCATCTGCCTTCAGCCCAGGTCATGATCCTGGGGTCCTGGGATGGAGTATCACATCGGGCTCCCTGCTCAGCAGGGAGTCTGCTTCTCCCTCGCCCTCTGCCCCTACGCCCTGCTTGTGCTCTCTTTCTCTCATGCTCTCTCTCTCTCAAATAAATAAATAAAATCTTAAAAAAAAAAACAGAAGAAATAACAAAAATGGAGTGCATTCTTAGACTACATCTTAAGAACATTGAAAAGGTCAACAAAATAAAAATCACTAGAAAGATGAGGTTTTAAAGTAGAAAAGAAACAATAAATATAAAGCTAAAAATTTTTCAAAAGACTAGTCTTTCAAAATAGAAAAGATCAATAAATTTAAATTCCTCTTGAGTCTGATTGAGAAAAAATAGTGTAGATAATAAAGATTGTACTCAATTCTAACAAGGAAACAAACAAGGTCCTGTGATGAAAAAATAACTCAGATGAACTAATGATGACAGCATGGTGGGGGAAAGTTTTCCTAATCTAAGGACGAGAGGGACTCAGTCTAGGTCTAGGACATTAGACGGTGGTGATGGGAAGATTTCTAGACTCCTTGTGAGGTCAGAAAGAGCGTGGTATGCCAAACTCAGTTTCCATGTCTAGGACTCCATAAACCAGCATCACGTGGGGTAGCGCAATGCCTGAGAGAATGAATGATGTCACAGAATCTTTGTTTGCAAGTCGCCACAAGTTGGCAACAAGAAGGAAAAATAAGAAATTCATCTCATCATTAAGATATATTTGATAAAAATATATGTAGATAAAAACTGAATAATCAAACCCTGGAAAATATCTGAAAACTGATTCCAAAGAGGAAATTTTTGTTTTCTTTCTTCCTTATAAGTTTTCAAATCAGGAGGTTTCTACTTGCTTCGCTTATTTCATCATGCAGCTTAACCCTTGCATTAGTCACTTCCTGTGTGTCCAATCCACTGTGTGGATAAATTGGATCCCCAGCAACTAGGAAGTATATGAATAATCTCTGTGAAGCTCTTACTCACCATGCATTAGTGATTTGAATACTAATTAGTATTTGTAAAGTAGGAGGAGAAATATAAGTGAAGTGGTGGTTGATTTTCATTACCTGATAGTAATGAACATATCACAATATTATTGTAAAGAGTAACATCCTACCGTCCTTTAATCTTACCAATTTAAAGAAAATGTCTTTGCCTCACTCTACATGGAAAGATTTGGAACAGATAAGGATAATTAAAATGTGGTCTTCAAAAGGGATAAAAATCATAATGAAACCCATCCTTCCACTCCTACTATCTTCCTAATTGTCCAACCCATATATACAAGGACTTATTCAGTGGATTCAGCTAGATGTCCACAACTCACACGTATTCACAATGTGAGACATCGTCTTCCCCCAGCTCAACAGGTGCACCATGGGACTCTCCAACTTTCCCTCCAAATCTACTCTTCCATATTTTCTGTCTCCATATTCAGCACAAACATCTACCAACTTTCCCAATCCAGAAACTTCGGAATCATCTTATATCTTCAGCTCTTGCCACATCCATTAAAAAAAAAATTCTCTCTGTCCTGTTGATTCTACCTCCTAAATTCGATTTAAGTCCCATATTTTCTCCATCTCTGCTGCCACCACTTCAATTCAGTTCAGGCGCTCATAACAACTTTCAGATTCCTGTGATAGCCTTGTAATTGTCTCCTGACTTAATTCTTACTCTTCTCCAAATTATTGGTATGTATCAGTCCCAACTGATCCTTATAAAATGCAAATCTCATTGCCTTTCTCCCTGATTTAAAATCCATCATTGTTCTCTATGGTATTTTGGGTTATATACAAAATTTTTAGTTTGGTGTCTAATGAACTGACCATTGCCTCTCTCCCATACGTACTGGAGACAATAGCCATGCTGAGCTACTTGTACCGACCTACATACCAATTGTTTTATTCCTTCTGGCCTTTTTACATACTGCTATCCCCCCAGCTTGAAGCACTTTCCCTCTTTCTCTTATTCTTCTCAAGTCTCTTAACACTTCTCAAACCTGGCAAAATCGTGTCTGACGATCAAGATTCAGCTCAAACATCACTTCCTCTAGGAATAAAGTGTTCTTGATCCCCCACTTCCAGTAGTCTGACTTAAATGGCCTTCTTCTTTGCACTACCCTATAGTGAAGATTGGGGATTGTTTTCTGTGAAGGGCTAAGTAATTAGTATTTTCGGTTTTAAGAGTGTAGTAGGCTGAATGGTGGACCCTAAAAAGATCCATGTCTTAAAGCCAGGAACCTGAGAATGTCACAGGATTTGAAAAAAATGATCCTTGCAATGTAATGGATCTTGAGATGAGAAAAGCATCCTGAACTATCTGGGTGGGCCCTAAATTCAAGGACAAATGACTTATAAAAGACACACAAAGGAGCAGACAGAAGAGGAGGAAGCCATGTAACCACAGAGACAGGGAACAGGGTGATGAAGCCATGAATTAAGTAATGCCAACGGAAGCTGGATGAGGCAAAAAGTGGATTGTTCTCTAGAGCCCCCAAAGGGAGTGTGGCCTTGCCAATACTTTGAGACTTTGCACTTCTGACCTTCACAACTATGAAAGGTTTAATGTTTGCTATTTTAGCCAACCAGCTTGTTCTAGCCACCACAGAAACCTATGTCAGGAGCTATACATCCTCAGCCACCACTATGACCCTCTGCCTCCCAGTGGTGTGAAAGCAGCCGTGGACAGTACATTAACGCATGGGCAAGACTGTGTTCTAATAAAGACTTCACTTACAAAAAGGGATGGTAGGATGGATTTGACCCACAGGCTGTGGCTTGACAACCCACATTATAATATGGAGACTGTCATACCTGATCATCACTCCTCTAGAATATAAGCATATTGACGACAAGGAGTATGTCGTTTATCTTAGAATGTCTAACTAAAGAGTCTCAAACTTTCATTCTAATAGTTACCAGGCAGGTAAATTAAAGGAGTGAAGTAGCCTGGATGAAAAAGCCAAAGTGTCATCTAATGAGGGCAACTTCTACTCAGTCCCTGGCAGTTATTGCCACGTGGGCCCCACAAAATTGGGCCAAATTAGTCATATCTGGGCTTCACATTTAGTCTCTGGGCCACAATCTTTCAAGTTTGCATAAGCAAGGCCTGGCAAAACACATAGTAAATACTTCGTTGAATGAATTCATGTTTTCACAAATACCAACATTCTAACACCAAATAATGAGGATATTGTAAGTATATTGTTTGGGATGTAAAACTGTACACTCTGAATATGTACAGTTTATTGTATATTAATTATATCTCAAGAGAACTATTTTTAAAAGGAGATAAACTAAGGGCAAGGGTATAAATGGGGGGAAAAAGCATTAATGGTACAAACCATAAAAATGAGATTTCTCTCTCAAGTAAAATTCTGAGCTGGTACTGTGGCTCTGCTCACTGAAAATGTGGGGACCAGCCCCCCTTTTTCTCCCCTTTTCTGAAGGAGTTGCCTTTGTCCCAAGTACAAGATGCAGTACAAAATGGCACATTACCACATGTGTATTCCCACCTGTGGGAAGGGGGAAAGGGGGAGAGAGCAGATTCCTTTCCTTTGCTGATACCACCAGGAAGTTGTCCACATAATTTCTGCCCACATTCTAAGGGAAAAAAAGATTCATACCTAGCTGCAATGGAGGGTGGAGAATGCAGTCTTTATTCTGGGTAGCCATGTACCCAGGTAACGGTTGAGGGTTCTTTCACTATGGAAGAAGGGGAGAATGGATATTGGGGGAAAAACAGTAAGTACGCAGTGAAACCAATGAAATGATTTACATATTGAAAGCAATAGAAAAATCTGGTTTAAAAACTTCAACCCTTTCCCAGTAGGACATAATAGGTCATGTCAGGCTAATGCTCTACTGCAAAAACTAGAAAAGACCAAATAAATTCTAAAAATCATACTTTTAAGAACCTCAGTGAGCTATGGAAGCAATGAAGGCCATATTAGTCTGCTCAGGCTGCCATAAAAAAATACCTTAGACTGGGTGGCTTACACAACAGAAATTAACTTTCTCCCAGTCTAGAAGCTGGAAGTCCAAGATCAGGGTGTGAGCATGACCAAGGTTCTGATGAGACCTCTCCGTCTTGCAGACAGCCCCCTTCTTGTTGTGTGCTCACCTGGCCTTTCCTTGGTGCGCTCTCATGAAGATGGAGAGAGCAAGCTCCCTGGTGTCTCTTCTAAGGGCAAACAAATCTCATAATGAAGGTCCCACCCTCATGACATCATCTAACACTAATTATCTCCCAAAGCCCCATCTCCAGACACTACCACATTGGGGCTTAGGGCTTCAACATACGGATTTTGTGGGGATGCAAACATTTGGTTGATAACAAGGACGAGGTAAATATGGTGCATTCACAGAGAGTAAAGAACTTTCCCAGATGAGCTGTCGGTCACCAGCTCTTCCCTCCTTGGAGGCATTGCTGATCCTGGGCTCAAGATAGAGGTCTGGCTTAGCCAAAAGGAGAGCCTCTGCTCAGGGAAAAGGAAACCAGTAAGCCTTTAGGATCATGGGGGCTGGGGCAACAAATTGGAGCTGTGGGGAGCCTCAAAAGCATAGGGGATTCTGGAACTATGTCAACGTTGGGGGAGTTAGGCTTCTACAAAGCAAGGTGAAATCTTTTGCAGTTTCACACACTTGGGAAGGGGTCCTGTCTCAAGTACATAGATGGTTTCCATATCAAAGATATTTGCTGTAACCTTGAACAAGGCACTGTCTTCATCCACGGTTGATTCTTGGGGAGGGACCAAACTAGGTTCTGTCAGTATGCAATACTTCTGGCTAGGGGAGAGTCAGTACCTCCATCTTAGAAGAAGAAACTTGGTAGTACACTGCAAATGCCCCCACACAATGAAAGATGATTCATGATGAACTCTTTCGAGAGCTAAAATAAAATGATTCCTAACCTATAATTCTATATTCGGTGAAAATATCTTTTAACAATGATGGTGAAATAAATACATTTTTCAGACAAACAAAACTAAAGGAATTTGTTGATAGACGGTCTTCTCTAAAGCAAATTAAAGAAATATCTTCAGGCAGGGGGAAAAGGATCCCAAATAAAAACATGAAAATGCAGAAGGGAATGAAGAACACCAGAAAGTGAAATTAAACTGGTACAATACAAATATGAATTGTACAAAACACTAATCATAATGTCACACGAGGTTTAACATTATATGTAGAACAAAAACAAAAGTGAGAAATAAGTAATAGTAAAATTTGCAATTTGTCTTGGTCTATTATAAGACAAGAACGTATGCTGTATATCTAGGTGAACCACGGCATAAATAGTTAATGACAAAAATTACAAGATAATAGAAGGGATAAGTGGAACAATAATTTTCTAAAAGTGTGATTAGTCCTAAGGAAGGAAAGAAAAATGGAAAAAAGCAACATAAAACAGATAGCTTTAATAGAAAATGAATGGTGGGACGCCTGGGTGGCTCAGTCAGTTAAGCGTCTGACTTGATTTCGGCTCAGATCATGATCTCAGGGTGTGGGATTGATCCCCGTGTCCAGCTCTGTGCTCAGCATGGAGTCTGCTTGTCTCTCTCCCTCTGCTCCTCTCCCCGCTCTCTCTCCCTCTCAAATAAATAAATAAATAAATAAATAAATAAATAAATAAAATCTAAAAAAAATTAAAAGAAAATGAAAGACAACATTGTATATATAAATTCAACCGTGCAAGTAATTACATTAAGCATAAATGAACTAAATACATCAAGATATATGGTTGTCAGATTGGATCAAACAACTATATTGTGCCTAAAGACTCACACTTGAAAGATAAAAACACAGAAAAGTGGACAGTAAAAGAACAACAACAACAAAGCGACAAAAACACTAAACGAAAGTGGTGTTCAGACAAAGTAGATTTAATGCAGAAAAGGATTATCACGGATAAAGACAGAGGTTTCATAATTATAAAAGGGGGAATCCAGCAGGATGCTATTATACAATCCTCACTTTGTATGTACTCCGTCATAGAACTTCAAATATTGAAGCAGAAATGGGCAGAATTAAAAGAAGCAGTGAGTAAATCCATACTCTTGGTTGCTTGGGTGGCTCAGCTGGTTAAGCATCTGCTTTGGCTCAGGTCATGATCCCAGGATCCTGGGATCCATTCCGAATCTGGCTCCCTGCTCAGCTGGAAATCTGTTTCTCCCTCTGCCCCTCCCCCCCTGCCCCCGCCCCCCCCCCCCACTTCGCCCCGCCCCGGGCTTGTGCTTTTTCTCTCCCTCTCTCTTTCTCTCTCAAAAATAAATAAATAATATCTTTTTAAAAATCCATACTCTTAATGCAAAACTAACATATTTCATTTAATAGTTTACAAAATAGTCTAACAAAAAAATCTGTAAAAACAACACAATTGACCAACTTGATCTGACTTATATAGAATACTGCATCAAAGGATGATAGAATTCACCTTCTTTTCAAGTTCAAATGGATCTTTTACTGAAATCATAAAGCAAGTCCCAACAAATTTGAAAACATTAAAGTCATTCATAGTGTGCTATTTTTCCACAATAAAATCAAAGTACAAATCAATAACAAAAATATAACTAGAATAATACAACTACTTGGTAATTAAACACTTTAACAATGAATTTGACAATTCAGGTGAAATGGATAAATTCCTAGAAAAATACAATTTACCCAAACTGTCAGAGGTAGAAAATCTGAACAGTTCAGTATCTATTAAAGATAGTTAATTCATTATTTTAAAATCTCCCCCAAAGAAAATTCTAGGCTCACTTCTTGGTTTCACTTGTAAATTCTTGCAAAATTTAAGGAAAAGAAAAATAACATAAATCTCACACAAACTCTTCCAGAAAAACAGACTGTTTTTCAAACGCAACTTTTATGAGACCAACATACCACAATTCCAAAACCTGACAAGGACATTACAAGAAAGAAAGAAGTATAGACCAATCTCTCATGAACACAGATGTAAAAATCTTTAACAAAATTTTAGACAATTGAATCTAGTGACATAAATTGAACTTATTCTGGGAATGTAAGATTGGCTTAACATTTAAAAATTAACCCAACCATATTAACTAAAAAAGGGAGAAAGTTAAAATTAACATCTCAATAGATACAGAGAAATAATTTGACAAAACTTATCTCTCCCTCATTTATTATATCTTAAAAAAATACTCTTCACAAACTGAGAATAAAAGGCAAACTTACTAAAACAAATAAAGAATATTACAGAAAATCAACAACAAACATCATACCCAATGGTGAAATATTGAAAACTTTCCTTCTGTGATTGGGAATGAGACAAGGACACCAGCTATTACTACTTATATTCAATATTTTACTGGAGGTCCTAACTATTGCAATATTTTTTACAAGATTCTCAGATTTGAGTATCTGAAGAAAAGAAAAAGAAAAATTATTTTCTTTTGTATTTGTAGACTGCATGATTGTATTACACAAAAATTCAAAAGAATCCATAAACTATTTGAAATAATAATTGAAATCTGCAATGTTGTTGGATACACGATCATTATTTAAAAATCATTTGTATTTCTATATATCATTACAAATACAAAATCATGTTTTAAAATGTACTATTTACAATAGTATCAAAATATAAACTGTATAGTAATAATTTCAACAAAAGATTTGCAATGCCCAACAAACATTCTTGAGAGACTAAATATCTACATAAATTTAGAAATACACTTTTAATATTTAGAAAACTCAATGTGTCAATTCTTCCCAAATTAAACTATAAATTAACACTATTCCAATCAAAATCCCGGCAGGATTTTTTTTTAAGAGAAGTTGACAAGCTGATTCTAAGAATTCTATAAATTTTAAAATTTATACGGAAATGCAAAGGGCTAAGGATATCTAAGGCAACTGAAGAGGAAGGGCAAAGCTGGAAGATTCATTGTACCTGAGAACAAAACCCATCATAAAGCTATAGTAATGAAGACCTTATGGAATTGGCCCAAAGTTATATAAACTAACCAGTTAACTAGATTAGAGACCCCACACATAAATGGTCACCTGATTCATGACAAAGGCAATAATGCAATGGGTGAAGAATAATATTTTCAGTAAATGTCGCTGGATGAATTGGATATGTGAAAAAAAATATGGACCCCATTCCTCTCCTATTACTCAAACAATCATTTCAGATGGATTGCAGATTTAGATGTGAAAATTAAACAATAAAGCTTTTAGAGGATAGCATAGGAACACATCTTCATGACCTTGAAGGAGATAGAGATTTCTTAAATAAGACATAAAACGTGCTAACCATAAAGAAAAAATCCCCATATGTATATGTAACAAGGGACTCACATCTAGAGTACACACAAACTTCCACTAATCAGTAAGAATAAGGCAGACAACCCAAGAGAAAAAAGAAGAAAAGATTTGAACAGACACTTCACAAGACAATATCAAACATCCAAAAAAAAAAAAAAAATGTGTGAATAAGCACTTCAACCTCATTAGCCATCAGGGGCTTGTGAATTAAACCACAATGAGATTATCAGCACACATCTACCAGAAAGGCTCAATTAATATCAGAAAATTCCAAGAGTTGGAGAGGATGTGTAGTGTTTAAGACCCTTCCACATTGAGGGTAGGTTTATAAATTGGAATAACACTTTTGAATACTTTTAGGCAGTATCTACCCAAACCAAAAAGGGTACATGCAATATGATTTCATTAATGTGAATTACACAGAGGCCAGCCTAACCCACGATGTTAACAGTCAGGGTGATGGTTACACCAGGGGAGGAAAGGGTGAGTACTTGATAGGAATACAAAGGAGTGTTCTGGGAAGCAGAATCTCTGTTTCTTGATCTGGATTCTGGTCACATGAGTGTATCTAGTTGTGAAAATTCATTATGATTTACACTTATGATATGAAAAATTATTATCTGTATATTTGTCTCCAATAAAATGTTTAATCTAACAGCTCATTTTTAGAGAGGAATTAGACTAGATGGTAGAGACTGAAAAACACTACTTATTTTCACCTTGTAAGAGTCATGTTCCACAGAAGCTGTCCTTTTAAATTATCTTATGATTTTAGCTGTGAGCCGCCTAGTACAATACATCTCTTAGCATAACCTAAAAAAATCAGTCCTGCACTGCTGGGGGTCGAGGTAGGGGGGGAGTAGGAAAGGGGGCAATCCCTCTGCCTAATAAGAAGAATTATTTCTATAGCCTGTATTTTATTTTCAAGTTTAGTTCTCTCTTGCCTATAGTTATAAGTGCTCTCTTTTCCCTCTCTGCTTCTAAAAACAAAATGTCACCTAAAATAGTGAAACAAAATTGCCTATGCATTCTAGGTCCTAGAAAACAGGCTCTATTTTGACAGAACATCAGTTTCATAATTCATTCTTCACATAATTACATAATTCAAACTCATTATCTAACAATCCCCTTATTTTAACTGTATCTTTTTCTGTATATTTTATTCCATAGCAACATGCTTTCTAGCTCTCCCACAACCACTCTGCTTAGGGGAGATGTCTCAAAGTTTTCTCTTCACATAATAAACTACCAAGAAAGAAAAAGGGCTTGAAGATTTTTGAATGATAGGCACTGAGAACCTTCTAGCATACCAGTCATTTACTGCACATTCGACAATTAATTTTTGAGAGCCCTTCAGGTACCAGGCAATGATTGAGGCACTAGAGATACAACGGAATCATGGTCAAGCATGTTGGTTCTGAATTTAGGTGGTTCCAAGTTCAAAATCTTAGCTACATAATTTGCTATTTCTGTGAAAATGATGTTTACTTTACCGCTCTGTAACTCAGTTTACTCATTTATAACATAGGGTACCAGTAATGCCTTTCCCCTAGCCATGTTAGGAAGGTAAAATAGCATATTCTGTGAAATCACCTAGAACGCTCCTCAGCACCTGGTAAGCACTTGATACACATTAGCTCTTATTACCAGAAGAGATGACAACTAAAGATTTTTGCCAAATTGCCTGTTGACAAACTGTGCCACCATCACATCTGCCTGCCATGTCTTCTCCCCTAGCCCCCCAATCTGTGTTAGCAAGGCAATGACAAACACGTTGGACTAATAACTAGGCCTATGGCCCTGGGAAGTACTTAATCCATACCAGCCCCTGCCCTTTACAAGTGAGGACACTAAATCCCTGAACAGAACCTCACACAGCTCATTAGGGGATGAAGCTGGCCTTAGACTTCGGGTCTCCACATTCTCAGCCCAGGCACTGGGCTAGAAAACCCTGCCAACTGGAAGCCTGGCCCATTCTCTCCTGTGGCTCACGTTTGACCCCAACAAGGGGAGCAAGAAAGTGACAATCCTCCTGGGTGGTAGGGGTGCAGGGCACCTTGCTCTAAGTTGTCTATTTTTAGCCTCTCTATACGGCCTCCTCTCTGCAGACTCACTCAGGCTAACAGACTGCTGTGGGATTTAAGGCACTCTCCATGGTGTTGCTTGGTGGTTGCCATGCCAACGAAATTTAACAGAAAGAGTTTTCTAGTAGATTATTCTGGTGGAGGCTTTAAAGCCAGATTAGAGCTCTGACTCTGAAGCTGAAATGATGCAAGCAATTAGTAATGGAACATAGTAGGTGTGCCATTATTACTGGTTGGAAAAACAGAATACATAAATGCAATTAGGTTCGTTAGGGAGATGAAGATGTAGCAGCAGAGAACTTATCAGCTACATAAAGTCAATACTTAAAGTCAGTCTGGAGCAAGGTTACTCATATCCTCCCTGGATTTTCATAATTACCTGACATTCTGTGTGAAATGATTTGTCTGACTGCGGAGGACTCCCTCTGATCTTCAGGCCACTTACTAGCTCTGCAACTCAGGGGGCCCAGCTGCACACCGATGCTGATCTGGGGCCCTTCCTTGATCTGGGGAGCTTAGTCACATTTGAGAGGGTCTGTGTTTGGTCCTTTTAAAGTCACTTTTTGGCAAAGGTAACCACTCTACTTAATAAAATGCATTTGCCTTTTAAAAAGCCTCTGTGGTTCAAGAAACCTGTGTTTGAAAGGCTGTCCTTCTGGTCACGATGAGTAGATGTTATTAGATAAGGAGAGAGGCAAGGCAGCCCATAAATCTCCATTCAGTTCCCAGGGCTTTCAGCAAGGATGGTCTGACAACCCTGCTGATAGTCTCTTTCCCTCTTCAATGAAATTCATTTTCCCCAGTAATCATTTAGCCTTCCTTCTCTCCTTCCTCCTTGCCTGTTCCTCCATCCTGCCCATTGTCTTTTCCTCTCCCCATCCCTCCCTCCTTTAGCAGTGGCAGTGGGAACAGCACAGGCTTTTGGAGTCAAAATAATTCAAATCCTTACTACCTCTGATGCTTGCTAGTGGTGTGACCTGCAACAACTTTCATGATATCTCAAGCAGCATTTCCCCTTGTGCTACCAATGTCTGCCTTGAATGGTGATTTTAACAATGAATTGTTTCTCAGACTTTAGTGGATGTGAGAGTCACCTGGAGATAGGGGGAAATGCAGATTCTCAAGACCCACACCCATAGATTCCAAGGAATTAGGTCTAAATCCCAGACATCTGCATTTTAACAAGCTTCCCAGACTTCAAGAGCCCTACTTTCAGAAACATTAGATATGCTTATAAACACTTAGAAGCAGGAGACATGTTGTAAATATTCCAAAGGGGGAAGCTATGATCATTGTTCATTCCATAGACATTTATTGAACATCTACTATGTATCAGGTATGATACCAGGCCCTGTAGATATGTACCACTTAATTTCTTTTAATTTGTCCCGTATGGATACCTTGTCCATCCCACTGGTTTTAAGTTCCTGAAGGGCAGGGTAAAGCAGCGTAATGTAGTATGAAAGAACATACATATTAGAAGACATGAAGTCTAATCCTGATTCTATTATTTACTAGCTATATAACTTCAGGCAAGTCATTTTCTCTCTCAGAACTTTATTTTCTTTGTCAAAAATTGGAAAGACTATGAGAATAGTGGTTAAAATCTGGAGTTTGGACGCTTGGGTGGTTCAGTTGGTTAATCACCTGCCTTTGGCTCAGGTCATGATTCCAGGGTCCTGGGATCAAGCCCTGCATGGAGCCCTGCATGGAGCATCAGGCTCCCTGCTTAGTAGGGAGTCTGCTTCTCCCTCTCCTGCTCCCCCTGCTTGTGCTCTGTTTCTCTGTCAAATAGGTAAATAAAATCTTTAAAAAAAAAATCTGCAGTTTGGAGTCCTGGCTCTAATACTTTCTACGTGTGTGATCTCAGGAAAGCTACTTAACTTTTTTGAGCCTCAGCTTCCCCTTAAGTAGAAAGGGAATTCATTTTCAACATTTATTCCTTCAAAAAATATTTACTGAGCAACACCATGATAGGTACTGCGAATACGATGGGGAGTAAGACAAGCTACTCATGTAATTTATGGTTAATAGTGGACATAAATACTAAATAGGTAACTATACAAAAAATTCCACTGTGAGTAAACTCTGTTGTGGTAAATTTTACTAGCAGGAGCTGACCTAGCTGGGCAGGATCAGGGTTGACCTCCTGGGAAAAGGGACACGCAAGTTGAGCCCTGAAGGATAAGTAGGCATTATCCAGAAAAGAAGGACCTGAAATGGAAAAACTGGACCCTTAGAGAAGGAAAGGAATACCAGCCTGGCTGAAACCGGGTGCACAGGGCCCCTCTCCCTCACAGGTGTTGGAAAGATTAAATGAGATAATAAAATGCTTAGCACAGTGCCCAGCATAAACACAATGATCATGGAGATAACACAACTTTTGATTTGTTGTAGATCGTAAATGAAGTACTGTGTAAATGAGAGGTTCTCAAAACTAGTATTCATCAGAATTACCTGCAGAGCTTGTTAAACCACAGATTGCTTGCTCCCACTTCAGAGTTTCTGATTTGGTAGGTTTGGTGCAAGGCACATAATTTGCATTTCTAACTAGTTACTAGCTAATGCTTGTGCTGCTGGTTGGAAGTGAGAGGATACACCTTGAGAGCAACTGGTGTAAACTATAAGGTCCTGAATGCCTTCTATCAGAGTTGAATCTCCCACAGTGCTCAACTCTAGACCCTGAATAGTACAACCTCTCCATAATTACTTGATACCATCCTTGATACTTTTCAGGGTGAAAAAAGGACCTTGAAAATCCCCACCTTTTATTTTTACAGGGGGAGGAACTCAAGGACCAGAGGCAGGAAGCTGCCTAAGAAATGGGAGGGGCCTGAACCCAAGAGCTTTTTTTCTCCAGAGCTACTTTTGGGGCATTTTGTTCTAAGGCAGGCAGCCCCTGAGAGAGGCTTACCCTGTATGCTCCTCCCATCCTCTAGATGACCAGGATGAGGTTGCCCTCCATTACATGTACATTTCACACTTAAAAATATTTTACTAAGTGAATTGATTTTTGAAAAAAACGTATTTTTGAGTCATCAGATGAATTCAATGAAATATAATCTTTTCAAAGAGAATGCACCCCAGCACAACAGCCTATATCACCCTTTATGTGGACGTGAGTACATATTTAGTTCCCCTTTTCTTCTGTTTTTTTTATAGACGTGTAGGCTCCTCTCTTGTACCTGAAATAACTAGAGCTGATTTTATCAGTGTAGTTCTGGGTCAGAGAGTGTGCTTTACCCTCACAACCTCATTTGATCCTCATCGCATTAAGAGGTAGGTCCTGATTATCTCCATTTCGCAGATGAGAAATCCATGGCACAGAAAAGTCTAACTTGATGCAGGTCCTAGAAGTCAGGATTTGAATCCCAGAATTAGGATTTGAATCCTGTCTGACTCCAGAGTTTGCCCAAAATAAATAAATAAACTCTAAGATAATTAATGAGATAGTCACAATCGAAATAAAATCAGCGTTGAAAGGAGTAATATGGTAAACTCTGAGAACAGAGACACCCTTAGGAGTCAAGAAGATGCACTGAAATAACTACACAGATGAACAGAATCTCTCTTTCTAACAAGAAAACCCAACAGTAACTTTTATCCTGGTTTCATATTTCAAGAGTTAGACCAGGAATACCCCAAAACAGGTTAAAATAAAAAGCTGAGTCATCAGGGTCTTTCAGAAGGAAAGAAACCTCTGTAGGATGAGAGATCTTCGCTCCTGCGGGGCGGGGCCTGGAGGCCTGAGGACTAGGGGAGGGAGGAGGCGTGTCCCTCAGAGATCCGGGAGAGGGCGTGGGGGGTCTTCTCGCTTTATTTATTCACAACCCACATACTTTACTAGATTTAGTTCTGCCGGTTAACTTAGCACCAGGATGCTCAGCTGGTGAGGCTAGAGTAGACTCTGGGTTATTTTGGGACGTTCTCGGCCCCGCTGCTTAAGATGAGGAGGTCCTAAAATGAACACCCGGACCTTCCTGCCGGCAGACTAGCGAAGACACACAGCAGCGCCTCATCCTCATCCACACTCTCCGGCTCCCCAGTAACTGTAAAGTGCAAAAGAGCTGGCCAGGGCCTGCAGAAAGCGCAGCGCCTCCGAGCCTGGCACGCTTTTCCCCTTCCCTCCCCCGGGGAGCGAGCCCAGCGGCTCCCCACGTGATGTCAGTGGGATCCTGAGCCCCATCCCGCTTCACGGCTGGGGGCGGGCAGACGGTGCTCCCCCACGCTGGGCAGAGCGGGGTGTCGCTCGCGGGGCCGCTGGTGCCCCAGGCCTCCCCCGCCCCGGGACGGTCGCTCTCGGCCGCCGGGGTCCCCCGCAGCCGCGCGCGCCGACCCCGCCGGCCCGCCCCACGCTCCGCCCTGGACGCCGCGGGTCCCGGCGCGGGGGTGCGCGGGGGGTGGGAGCGGGCCCGGGCTAAGCCTGATTTACGGCTCTGCTGAAAACCGCTTCGCTCCCGCAGCAGTAGCACCGGCCGCGGCGGCAGCAGCAGCGGCTGCAGCTGCAGCAACAAGTCGGGTAAGTGGCGGCAGCGGGGCTTCTGCGCCTGCGGCCCGGCCCCGGGGGCGCGGCAGAGGGTGCCGGCGGAGCGGTCCCGGGCTGGGGACGGGTCCCGTCCCCTCCGCGCGGCGGGGAGTTAGGCTGTCGGCCCCCACTTGCGGGAACTCCTGTGCGCACGAATCCACTCTGGCTCCCGAGGGCTGGCCCGCAGCGGAGCGGGGGCGGGGAGAGCCCGGACCCTCCGGGCAGCGTCTTTGCCCGCCTGCCCTGCGCGGGCAGAGGGAATTAGGGCTTTTCCGCCAACCCTATGGACTGGGGTTTCCCCTGGGCCCTTGAAAGCACGAGTACTCCCAGTGTGTGTGATTACCCATTTCCCCATTTGGGGATGCCAACCCTTCCCCACTGACCCCCCTGGAATCCTGACTTCCCCTGCCTTCACCTCTCTGCTGCGTTTTCGGTCGGGGTTTGCATCCTATCTCCACAAAACCGGTCGTTAAACAGCCCGCTCGTGGCACAGGAAGAGGTTCCCCTCTCTAGGGAGCTAGAGGCTTATTAACCCGGAGGCTTTGCCTAGCCTGCTGGGGACCGTTTGCGCCTCTGCTTTTTGAAGAGGTTGAGGGCCCAATAACAACACTTTCCAGTCTCGACCCTTAGTTGAGCTTCCTCTTTTTTGGGGCCCAGGGCCTGTTACATTTAAGTAGAAACCATTCCTGGAGGGAATAGGTATGCCCTGCTTGCAGAATAGGGTTGCTGGCAGTCATCTGTTGCTCGGGCTAAGATAAATTGCTAGAAGGAAATAAGAACTTCCTGTTATTAAAAGAGTTATGCTGATACCTGCCGGATTCAAATATTGGCCATCTCTAAAGGTTATCATATTAAAACAGGATCAGAGACGAGATAAATCCATTCAGAACACTGTATTTGTCTGAAGTCTTGACCATGGCCCCTCTTGGGTCAAAATATATTTGATATCTTGAGTTCCCAAATGTCAGTAAATCTGGAATATGGAAGGCTATCAACCATAATATTTTGATTTATGCCATCACAACAATAACTAAAGGCAAAATCTCAGGTTGAAAAATTTCCAGCTGATTCTGTGTTTAATGCCACTGCGCCTAGCTTGAGTAATATCATTACTATGTTTGAAGAAAGATCACTGAACTCACTCTCTCAGGACAAATTTTGACAATTTGTGTGAGTTTTCCTCCTTTTTGGAATTCATGCTTATCAGGATTATATCAGTAGAACAGGGCACAGGTTTGCAGTGAGTGTACTCAGTTCAGGAGGGCAGGAAACTTAAATTCCACTTCCAGATCTGCCACTTTCCATCTGGCTTTGAACTCATTACTTTACCTCCTTGCTCCAGTTTTCTCATCTGCAAAAAAGAGAATGTTACCCACCTTCATCCTGGCCTGGGGGTGGGGGGCGGTGCGGGCGGCGCTTGGCAAGCTTTTCCTAAAGGCCAAGGAGTAAGTCGTTTTGGCTTTGCAGGCCATAGAGGCTCTGTCCCAACTAGTCACTCACCTTTGCCTTCAGTGCAAAAGCAGTAGTAGGCCACACAGAAAGGAGTGAATGCGGCTGGATTTGGCCCACGGATCGGAGGTTTTAGTTTTAACGTGAGATATTATATGCCAAAGGCATTTGAAGCCAAAAGCCTCTGCCCTGGTAGAGGTGAGGGGCCAACAAGCTTGTCAGCAGCATTTTTTAAACAGACGTGTAAACTACCTGTTTTACGTTGCCCTGCCCAGGACCTGAAGAGTAATGCAACAGCAGGCTTTTGAGGCAAGCAGATACCCCTGGCAGGAGTCCTTCCAGAATGTTGCCGTGTGCCTGCCGTTCCGCTGCCCGAGGTGTGGAGACCATACCAGATTTAGAAGTCTGTCCTCTTTGAGGGCCCATCTGGAATTCAGTCACAGCTACCAGGAAAGAACTCTTCTGACCAAATGCAGCCTATTCCCGTCCCTCAAAGACACAGACCTAGTCACTGCCTCAGAACCCCTGAAACAGGGAAAACTGCAGGGCACGGGCCACGTGGTGAAGCAGAAACCCAGCTATGTGAACTTATACAGCATTTCGCACGAACACTCCAAGGACAGGAAGCCATTCGAGGTGGTGGCCGAGCGGCCCGTGTCCTACGTGCAGACCTACACGGCGCTGGACCTGCGTGCAGACTCGCTGGAGGGGCCGCGCTCCAGTCCCGGACTGCCCACCTCGGACACCAAAGCTGCTTTCGAGGCCCACGTCCGAGAAAAATTCAACCGGATGGTCGAGGCCGTGGACAGGACCATCGAGAAGAGAATCGATAAACTCACCAAAGAGTTGGCCCAGAAAACGGCCGAACTGTTGGAAGTTCGGGCGGCCTTTGTGCAGCTGACGCAGAAAAAGCAGGAGGTGCAGAGGCGAGAGCGGGCCCTGAACCGCCAGGTGGACGTGGCGGTGGAGATGATCGCTGCGCTCAGGCAGCGCCTCAGCGAGTCCGAGGAGGAGCTGCTCCGGAAGGAAGAGTAAGTCGTGTTGTGCCATCGCTTTAGGCACCTACCCCCCGAGTTACAAGCACTGGTCAAGCCACGATTGGTTTTTATTACTTGCAGCTACTTTGGCTGCCTTTCTCATTGATACAGCTGAACGTGGGATGCACAAGGCTTTTGATACCGTTGACCCTCTCTGTGTATAGTCTGCAACCCGCCAGCAGGAGAGTCAAATATTCAGTCCCTTCTCGCCTTGGAAATTATAGGAACGTTCTTTTTGAGAGAGAGGAGTAGCAGTGTTATCTGTGGTGGGATCGGTTCCCGGCACCAGCTGGTGAGCAGAGGGGAGGTGAATGGGAAGGCAGAGACGGGGCTCTAGCCCAGCCATTTCTCCTTGGTAGCCTCCCTCCATGTAACCGAGTCAAGAACATGAGATGCTGTCTTGTTCAAGTATATAAATATGCTCTAAATACCAGTAATTCTGGCTTCTTTGCCATTTTGGATTATCTGCTTGTGTTAATTAAATATTGGTCGCTGAGAATCCATTTAATTATAGTTTTTATTTGGAAGAAGCAGGCATTAGTAAACCCAGAGGAGACTTTCTGATCCTGCTGGCTTCTGTGATTTTAGTTTGAGAATTTTCTTTTTGTAGAACGGTATGTGATACTAGAGTCAGTCAGGCCTGCTTGCAGAGTTGACAAGTGGTTTTCACAAGATAGAGGTGAAAGACATCCTACTTGGAAAAGCATTTCCTTATCAGGAAGTATGGCTTCAACTCAGACTTAGAAAAGCATACCTAATAATGCAGTATATTTCCCAAATGCAGAATACTGGATTTAATTTTAAATGGAGGCTCAGAATTCATAGAATCAAAGGGCATAAAAATGGATACCCTAGGATAACCTAGAAGGAAGGTTTCAAATAACTTGGACTATATTATAGAGGTTGACTTAATTTCATACTTTCTGTGTCCACTGGCACTCTTCTATCATGTATTGTCCCTTAAAGTGCAGTAATTAAATTTCTCCATTTGGCAAGAGGCTGAGAAACCCTATATATTAAAGAGATCATTACCTAGTATCACTGAATGCCTACATTCTACCTAGAGGGAAAGCCTGCTCTGATCAACTAGAAATTTTTTTAATTACCTAGTGAGGACAGATTCAAATCAGCCACGGATTTACTTTGCTTTTAGGGAAATGATCTGTAATGAAAAATGTTTCTTTCTTGGCTTCTGGAGTTTCCCCGTGGGAAGTTAGTGCCATGATGACCCACTGCGGCCGCCAGAGTGATTAACATTGCATCACTGGAAAAATGGCAGATGGGGTTCCCCTATGTGCAAAGACAAGCTCAGAATTAAATTTGTGGTATTTCTGTTTGTTTGAAGAGCAGTGAATTTAAAAGGAAAACAAACTGTTTGCACATACTGATTTGTCATATTTTACTTATTGATTACACAAGTAAATAATGAATATGGGATTTGGGCTGGTGGTCGCCTGGACGGAAGCCAGTATGATGGCAGGGAGAATCATACAGTTAGATCTAGGTTATTGTCAAGGATCTAACTTTTGTTTGGGGTGTTGGGTTCAAGAGTGCTTTGTTATTAAGAATATCTTAATATAACTTAGTAAAAGTGAGCCATGCGTGGATCAATTATGATAATGTTAACCCAGTGCTGTTACCTGAAGACCAATTGAAAAAGTAATGTATACTCATTAAAAAAAAAAAATTTAACAGGGTAGAACTCTATGTGTTAAAAGCGTCCCTTCCTCTCCAAGCATAGCCTGCTCCATCCTCCAGAGATATCTACTGTTTAGCTCGGTGAATGTCCTTCCAGACCTTTCCTATGTAGTTACAATCGTATGTACTTTATACACAGAGAGAGATGCTATATTCTCCCAAATGGAATCGTGACACATACTCTTCTGCCACTTATGTTTGGAATTTGTTTTTGTTTTAACATAGTATGTTGCAGGCATCTTTCAGGCACTAAATATAGGATTATGTCATTCCTTTTGGCTATTGCATGGCTGTGGTGTGGATGCATTCATAGCTGATTTCATCAGCTTGCTATTAATGAATACATGGTTTTGTTCTGTTTTCCTAGTAATAAAAATAGTGCCTCAGTTAACGGCCTTGTACATATATCTTTGTTCACGTTTTTATGAGTATATCTGAAGATAAATTATGAATTGGTTTTTAGTATGTCATTTTGGACTACGGAGGGGGGCAGCAGCAATAACATTAAAAACAAAAACACTTTAAAGGAAAATACAGTGAAACTGCCTTAAACTTTTAAACATAAAATTAACAAAGTCTTCATTTTTTTTAAGCCTTCATTTGGCCTGGCCTGTCAGTTTCTGTATTCAGGTCTCAAATAATCACTCTTTCTGTACGTAAAATAGCACTGAAAGAGTCTTGTTTCCAGAAAGGACACTGGAGCTCTTGGTCTGAGAGGGTGACTGGCCAGCTCCCTCAGGGTCTGTAGTGTTCAGCCTCCCAAAATGGGGGTGCAGAGCAAGCCAGCTGCCTGTTTGCTGCACCATTGAAACTGAGTTCATTCGACTAGATTTGCCTGCCCGGGACGAGCCCCTTCCCTCCTCACCAGCCCTCACGGAGCTGTATCTTTGACAGAAGAGGTGACCTCTTAGATATGGGAAGATGCTATTTGGCCAGAGAGCAAACCAGTTGTGCTGCCCCGCTAAACCCCTCCAGATGAGTTCTCAAGACTCATTTGTGAGAGAAAGCGCGTGGTTGCAGTCCTACTCGACATGGACTTCAACTCTGGGGACCCTTTGAGACACAGATGGGAGATTCAGTTTAAAAAAAACCCGAACGCCTACGTGAGGCTCTCTTGCGTACGGATTGTTTTCCCCTCAATTTTAAAATCCTTTCAAGTGAGGCTTAGGAGGCTCTTCTGCTTACGGATTTGTTCTCTCAACTTTAAAATCCTTTCCTTCAAACTGAAATGAAAGACTCCAGGGCCGCTTCTGCCCTGAAGCTGTCTATAGGCTGAATGGCCTTGCATTATAGAGGGTCTACATAAGCTCTATAACAGAGGAGATTGAATAGGCAATATCTTGTACTTTTTGGGCTGGTGAGTCTCATTGTACCTCTGGAGAGAGGTGTCTATTTGTTTCTGGGGTGCAAATCCA
Source organism: Eumetopias jubatus (assembly GCF_037043125.1). Taxonomy (NCBI): domain Eukaryota; kingdom Metazoa; phylum Chordata; class Mammalia; order Carnivora; family Otariidae; genus Eumetopias; species Eumetopias jubatus. Next base: position 65,081,931 of record NW_028274823.1, on the reverse strand, counting down.
AGGGACATGTTGTCCATCATCTTCACGAAGTCTCTGCAACTTTAGAAGTCCTATTGAAGCAGGTATTTACTTATTCAGGAGTATTCAGAACTATAGGTTAGCACTGCCTGTAATCAGGTAAATCAATCCCAGCCAGCCTTGCGGTAAGGTATCCCTTAACAAGAAAGGATGGGTTTGGATGGTAGCTAATTTGTGGCTGAGTGGGTCATCCAAGGTTTGGAGCACACCTGTGTATACCAGTAATCCCAAGTTTTTCTGTACCCCCTTCTGGTAAGACTGGAAGGCCCTAACTGAGCACCTGTGATGTGCCTGGCACTGTGCTAGGTGTATATGGGGAACATAAAATTCATGCTATTTTCCTCTAAGGAGCTAACATCCTGCATAGGAAGCATGAAACATCCCTGTGATCATGTCCATGTTCAGACCCAAGGTAGTTGGAACAAGTGCTTAAATACAAGGCATGGTTTCAAGTTGATAAACTATTAGAGAACAGATTTTTTTTTTAATGTGGAGAGGCCACACTGAGGAAGTGAGGAGGAAGGGCAGTATTTGCATCGGTGGCCAGAGGAGAGCGACATTGAAGGGACAGCAGGGAGAAGAAAGACTATTAGAGATGGCCCCTGAGGAGATCGTGTGATTTGGGAACTAGAAGGTACTCCTCGTCTCCTTCAGGATAACACTCTCATTTTACAGACGTGGAAAATAAGGCCCAGAGCAGTGGAATGCCTCGCCCAAGGACAAAAATTTGGTAGCAGAGCTGAAATTGAAACCCATATTCCCTCTCTGCTGAGTGCTTTTTCCATTAATTCACTGTGTCTCAGCCAGACTTTTGAAAATGGGGTATTTGCCCAAAGCATCACGACTTATGTAATACTGAATCTGGCCCATTTTGGAATGGGCCAGCTTCTTTGCTTGTTTCAAGAGAGCTGCTACGGTGACATCATTTATTTTTCTGATGAGATTAAAGGAGATATCAGCTGGCATCAAAGGTGTTGGGAAATAGGGAAATGCTGGCATCCTAAATGTGGTTATGCTATTCAGCTTCCGGAATACCAGCCCAGGGCTTTTAACGCGACTCTCTGGTTGTCCATGGCCAGTCAAAATGGAGCATGAGCATGCCAACCCTTGATTGTAGTGAGGGGCCCCCTTATAATTCTGTCGAATCCCCATCCTGCTCCCTTGCGGGCTACAATAGGTATAATCCTTCCCTTCTTCCTTCATTATTTGCCCTGCTCTCAGCTGGGAGTCAGCCCAGGAGACAAATCTTGCACTAAGTGCCTGACGTGTGCCAGGTACTGTTCTAGGTCCTACCGTGGTATACCCATGAGTCCCGTTTCTGCATTTATGGCAGGAAGAGGCCAGAAGGTAAAATTAAACATTAAACAGATCATTAGGGGTATGATGAAAGAGGCCTAAAGGGATGGCCTGAGCCAGGTAACATGAGTTAGGTTTCTATCGTAAGCTGGCTGTGGGATGCTGACCTTTTAGAGTTTGACTTGGTACCTTGCTTTGCACAGCTAAAAGCCTCTTGCCACTTAATTACAGCATTCCTATTTTTGATCAGTTAAAGCAGTGAGTAGACAACTTGGTCTCCAGATGGATCCATAGCTAGGAAATAGGCCAGGAAAAATCATGTTACATGTAGGGTTCAGTGGGACAGGGAGGGGTCTGTTTGCTCCACATTTTAGTGCGTTTATGTAAATGAGGTCCTCTCTTTCCAGGCTGCTTACCATGCAGACTTAAAAGTAATGTAGGAAAAACTAGACGTCAAACATGCCTTCTTAGGGATGGTTAAAAGTTGGAGACCAAGGAAAATATTCCATTTTTCTCTGTCTAATGTCCATGTACCTTCTTTCTGTCTGGACCAAGCGGCTTAGATGTAGTGTTGATCTACTTATTACCAGTGAGAGTCATTTGACTTTCTCATTAGAGTTATTTTTTAAGCTCTTAATGAGAAGTATATACCTTTTGGTTTAGTCAAAGAAGCCAAAAGAGAAAGGTGAGGCAAAGGGCCAACAAAAGTAGAGATGGCATAGCTTCAGATGGGCCACAGGTGCCCATTCCACCCTGTGGGGCCCCTTGGGATGCACAGGAGCCAACCCTGAGCTCCAGGTTAGCAGCCCGGCTCCCTGCACTGCAAGGCAGTGGACTCCAGCTTCAGGATTTGCCTCGCGGCTGACATTACGGTCTGTCTGACGTGCTCTGTGATCAATAGCTAGCCTATTTTTAGCCAGAGGTATTTTTACCATTTCACATACCTCCAAAGAGGTTCATAAATCAGTAATGTAAAATGAAATTTAAATAACTTGGTAGAGTTTTGCCTTTGGGAGGAGAAGCTGATTTTAAAGTGTTGTTTAAGGATAGGAGAGAAGCATCAATTTTAGATCCCACCCTCAGTCCTGTGAGAGGTACCTGTATTGTGGATTACTTTTTGGTTTTGTGCCCTAGTACTTGTCTGGAAAAAGATAAAAAGAAACCTCAGGCTCTTTTTGTTCAGTTAAAAATTTTCAGCCAGAGCTGTGGTTGTACATTTCATGCACTCAGCAGAAATTTGTTGTGCCCCTATTGTGTGCTGGGCTAGTGTTTGGCACTGGGGTTACCACAGTGAAGGAGCAGGCAAGGTCCCTGACCACACAGATTTCCCAATGGGATGGGGTACATGGCATGACAGTCCTCTCTGTGCGTTGTGGTAGGATGCAACGTTCTGCAGGAGAACACAGCAGGTCACCTAACCCACACCTAGGTGTGTGTGTGGGAAAGCTTCCTAACAGGAGAGCCCTGAGGTTAGAAGACTCATTAAGAACGGGAGCTAGGGAAAGGCAGTGGGAGGGACCCCAGTGGAAAAACAGCGTGTGCAGAAGTAAGAATCTGGCTCACAGGCTGAATGAAGGGAGGTCCCTGGTGCTGGAGCAGAGACGGAGGTGATGTGCATTTATGAGGCCCGAGGGGAACATCAGGCTACGGGATGGCCACAAAAGCTGGAAACATAGGGAAATGACTGTAAATTACAGTATGCAGTATGATCAGTGCATTGTCTCCTATTAACAATGCATGGTTAGATGGCTTTGTAACATTGTAGTGAACACCGCGACACATTAATACACATTTCCCTCTATCTCTACACCTGCTTCTAGAGTGGGTTCATCACCTGACAGTGCATCTTTAATTTCTCTGAATTATCCTGTCTTTAACCCACCTCAGAAGAAGTAATTGAGGAGTTCGATCTGTAAAAAATTAAATATCATCAGTGTTTCAGACCTATGGCCATCCTGTAAATGAACAAGTGCCTGAGGGAACAAGTACGTTTTCTAAATAAAGCTTTGATCACACTGAAAGGGTTTTTTTTCACTCGGTGTCCCTTTGTTTCTTTGTGAATCTCAGGATGTGGACAGATTTCTAGCTCTGCATCTCATTCTGCATAACTGAGCTTCAGACCAGTTTCTTATCCTATACTGGTACTTTTTCCTTTAGTATCAAATATTGATTTTAAATAAAGCATATTTTCCACCAAAGCTTAAAACCTTGTATTCTATAGTATTTAACCTTTTTAAAAAATACGTATATGAGAAGTCAAAGATGGGGCTGGAAGTGACGTAGACTCAGTTAGCTTCCCCGAAGCTGGTTTGTGCACAGCCTGACGGGTTTTCACTCAGGTTCCCTCTGTATTCTCTCCCATCTGACCTTCCAGGCTTCCCCCTGTATTGTAGGTCACAGGGTTGAGAACCTAAAATAAAACCACACAAGTCTCTTCCTCTTCTCTCTGATGACGTCATATTATTCTTTGTCTTAGTCATTCAGCTCAGCTTTGTAATTACATATTTATTTCAGTATTTGTTTCTTTTAATATTTGCTTCTCCCACTGTATCCAGGGTTAGCACACCACCAACCTGTCCAGCCTGCTACCTGTTTTTGAGGAGCTTGTGAGCTAAGAATTTTTAATTTAAAAAAAAAATCCAAAAGAAAAATAATAATTCACGACATATGGATATTATATGAAATTCAAATTTCAGTGTCCATAAATAAAGTTTTATTGTTACACAGCCTCTATGGTTCTTTTGCACTAGGCAGAGTTGAGTAATTGTGACAGAGACCAGATGGCCTGCAGAGCCTGAAATATATACTCCCCAGTCCTTCAAGAAACGTGGGCTGATGCTGGATTCAGCAGTAAGCTTCATGAGGATAGCCATGGGTTCAGGAATGCCCCGCTAACATTCAATAAGTGTTTGTTGAGTTACCGAATAGTGGAACAAATAAATGTGTGGACTGTGACCACATTCTCCTGGGGTTCCAGCCCTCATTGCCCACCTCTCACCCACATTCTGAGATTCAGGAGCACCTGTTCCCAGCCTGGCAGTATCTCAAACTGGTTGGCCCCACTTCTCCTTATATTGCTATAAAAAAAATCTAAGGATCCCCAGAAGTTTTGTTAGCATGAGTTTTATCTATCAATATTTACTGTATTAGAAATTAAAACTTAGAGGCGCCTGGGTGGCTCAGTTGGTTAAGCGTCTGCCTTCAGCTTGGGTCATGATCTCGGGGTCCTGGGATCAAGCCCTGCGTCGGGCTCCCTGTTCGGCAAGGAGTCTGTTTCTCCCTCTCCCCCTGCCTCTCCCCTCCACTTGAGTTCTCTCTCTCTCCCAAATAAAATCTTTAAAAAAAAAAGAAATTAAAACTTAATTCAAAATACAATTATTTATTTAAAAATAACAATAAGATAACAATACTCTAGCAAAAAGAGTAGCATGGTTTTATAAGTTTTGCAAATATTTTTAATATCTGATTTAAATAGAAGGCAACTGGACCTTGTTACTTTTGCATTTCATTTGTTGCAAATCTGTTGTTTTGGTGGAAGTAGATGAAGGAAATCCAACCTCACATATATATGTAGTAAGAAAAGGGAGGGGTGCTCTAATAGCTTTGTCTGAGAACAGGATATTCTGCTTTGGTACTATGCCAGAAGTTGACAATTGGTAGTTTCTTCAAGATTCACTGAGATACGGGATCTGAAATCCTATCAGGGAATATTTTGTTCTTCCTTATATTGAAACCTGTTGGTCTGTCTTCCACTTTGAATGGATATTTGACAGTTTGGTCTAATTATTAAAGCAGTAATAAATGCAATGTGGTTAAACATCATTCTTTTTCATTCAGGAAATTCCCAAGATTCCTTGGGGAAATATGAGGTGTTTCTGGATATTGTTGGTCCAGATTGAACAGGATGTGAAAGGGGAATCTGAAGTTGTACACACAGGCTAGTCCACAATTAGTCACTGGCTTTGGTTACCGTTTTTATCTAATACAGACACCCAGACATATTCTCAGCATGAGGCACTTCTCCAGCCATCATCTTATATAACATCTTATTTGAAATTAAATCATCAGGCTTGTTTTAACTGTCTTTTCTATTTCTTTCTTTTTTTAGTTGATGTGAACCACTCATAAACTGAAATTAAGTTAGTATCGACACCAGTTTGGTTGAAAAATGCAAAGGGTGTTAACTTCTCAGCTTCAGGGCACAAGGTAATTGCATGAGGAAGAGGTTAGAAAAAAGATGCTTCTCTTCTACAACATGACATAACACTCCGGGATCAGCTAGGAGCATTGAAGTTAATTTGCAAAAGTTTTATATAGAACCAGTAGCAAAACATTCCATGATTTAAAAATATAGACACAGTCATAAACCGTATTGCACTCAAGTTTGTTTTCTTGCTTTTGAGATGTTAATGCTGTGGGATTAAGCTGTCAAATATTGCTGTTTTACATTCTAAGCTTTACAGCCTGAGAACCCCCAAATAGTAAATATGCATAGAAAAAAAAAAAGACTGGAAAAATATACTAGGATGTTGATAGTCGGTACCTCTGGGTGTTGGGATTATGGGTCATTTTTTGTTTCTTCCTTGTCCTTTAAAATATTCATTACAACGAATATATATTGAACATTATATGTCATGTATTATATCAATGATGGGCTTAGAGCAGGGAACAAAAAAGCTGATTTGGCCCTTCCTCAGTTTTAGATCTTTTAATAGGTCTATTTTTATCTTTCCCAAAATAAATGTAAAATATTTCTGTAATGAGGTGTAAATATTACAAACCAAAATGAATTGAAAAAAATACACTGGCTCTTTGTCTATGTTTTTCTTTTGGGTAAGGGAGAGGGTCGTGGGTTTTGGTTGTGGACAGGAGTTTGGAAACTCCTGTCATGATTCAGATATCCTAAATATCCTCTACGAAGTCTCTACAGTGGACTTGACTCTGAATGAATGGAAGCCTTAATGTCAGAAAGACGAAGGAATAGCCATTGCTCAAGTTCTGTTTTCTAGTGGTACTTTTGAGCTCCATCTAAAGGATTTCAGCCATTCCTCAGAGCCATGAACAGATGTGGCATGCTGGATGTAGCACCCAGACGGGCCCTCAGACGGGCCCTCCATTATTTTGCTGCTAGTTTAAGGTTACTTAGGTTGAATGACAGTAGAGCTTTAAAATTGGCTTGTGTCCATGGCCTGAACAGCTTGAAAAGTTCATGTCCTCCGTGCAGGGCTCATACGGAAACATCTGGAAATAAACTTGAGACTTGATGATGGGAGAAAACTCCTTTCCAAAGGGATTCATTTCTTTTATGTGAATTTTTCTTAGCTACTGAAAGATAATAGAATTATTATGGAATTGGGGTTTATGTTTGATCCTGGAAACTAGAAAAAAGGGGGGCTAGTATAATAAGCAATTCTGTGATGAATCATGTCAGAACCAGTCTCTTTTCTATTTTATAAATATGTAATTTCTAAGGTTTTGCAGAGATGTTTGACTCTGAAGGAAGTGTCAGAAAAGTTTCAATATAGCCAAGTGTGACATATTTGTGAGAGAAAAAAAATCACAAATAATTGTAAAAGTGAGTCACTGACTAACTGTACAGAATAAAGGAGCAAGAAACCACTACCAACTATTTTGCAAAAAACTTCTGCAAAACTTCCTGGGTCAGACTTACCTGAAGTTCTGCTCTCAAGAAATTATGGACCTAAGTGGAAGGTGCAGAGAAGGCAGTGGATCTCATCAACTATCTAGAACAACTGATGGAGTTAGATTTTTTTAAAATGGGATTTCTAAATCTGAAATGAAAGAGGCTGGGAGGAGAATGAGCAGTCTTTAGAATCTTGGTTCTGTATTAAGTTGAAAGTGGCCAGGTAAAGGAGGGGGTACACCTTGAGGGTCAAGAGAGATTCTGAAGACACATACAAGAAGTACTATATCCAACAGGTGGTAAAATGATGGAATTCGTTACTCCTGGTGGGTGTGGCAGGACATACCAAGGGGAAGGCTGAAAGATCTTCATAATTTCTTATTGAGAATTGGATGAAGAGAGTTGTGATAATATGCACCTGTTGGTCATGCTGATTACCTGGTGCTTGGCCTGACAAAAAGGCCAAGCACCTGTGTGTTTGTGTGTATGTGTGTTTTTGCAGAGTTGCTCATGAGAATGGCTACCAAATTGTTACAGGTGGTGGTCTCAGAATAATGGGGTTTCAGATGGTATTTTCTTCTTTATATTCCTTCCTCATGTATTTGAATCTTTATAAAGAATGGATTTCATTTTAAGTCAGGAAAGTGTTGATTTCATCCATGCATTATAAATAAAAAGATATCAAATAGTAATAAAGTTATTAAAATTTTTCTGGATCTGTAAATGACAATGAATTATGTAGATAAAGGAATATTATTTGAGGTATTTTGCTCAACTTTTGAGGGGAAGGGCATGTCAGCTAACATAGCTTTCCCGGCGGACCTTGGGTCAACCTCAGGATGGCATTTCTGGGACTGTTTCACTTTTAGCTCAAAAATGCACAATTGGACAAGGTGACTCATTTTACTCTGCATGCCCTTTCATTTCCACACCTTCCCTCCCTGTGCTCTCTTCTCCCCCAGCAGCTCGACTTTTAAAATGTTAAGTCAGAACTTTTCTCAAAAGCGTCCATTGGTTTCCCATCTCCTTTATAAGAAAATCTGGAGTCATCATAGTGGCCCCCACTCCTTCTGTCCTTCCCAGTCCCCGCCTGCAGCCAGGCAGCCCTCCTTGCTGTCCGTCAGACCTGTCTCCCTGCGAACCCACCTGGCTTATTCCTTGGTATCTGTTGCCCTGTTTCCCTATCCTGAAGGTTGTCCCTGACCCCTTTCTAAAATACCACCCACACATTCCCTTCTTCTGTTACTTTCTGTCCCCTTGCACCCGATTTCAGTTTCCTCCTTAGTGCTTATCACCCCTGACCTAGATATTTATTTGGGATATTCGATAATGACACTCTCTTTCTACTGCAGTGCAATCTCGAAATAGAATCACTAAAATGTCATTTTATCTCTTTTGCCATCACTGCGAGCACAGTGCCAAGGGCAGTGCCCGACAGAGAGTCAGCACTCAATAAATATGTGTTAAATGAATATGAAGTCCTGGCTCATTTTTCCGCTTTGTGTTCTGACATTTTTGCCTTGCAGAGAAGTTGTTACATTCAACCATTTCCTGGAAGCAGCCGCTGAGAAGGAGGTCCAAGGGAAAGCCCGGCTCCAGGACTTTATTGAGAATCTGTTGCAACGGGTAGAACTGGCAGAAAAGCAGTTAGAGTACTATCAAAGCCAGCAGGCTGCCGGCCTCTGCCGAGACCTCAGCGAGCACGTGGTAAGTCACACAGGTCCAGCCACCATGCCTGCGGTCCTTGGGTATGGTGAGATTGGGTCAAGGACAGAGGAAAGGGGAGCTGGGGAATGACTTGCGGGAACCTCCTAGACATCAGCATCAGCCATCCCTGTGTTACGAAGTCATACAGGTGAATCCAAGACACCTGGAAGTAAGAGAAATTCCGGATGCACGGTCGTCTTTACCCCACCACTGCTACACCAACATAAATAGGTAGAGATATTTTTATATTAGAGAATAACAGAGTTGGAGGTTGCCGAAGAAATCATCGGTCTCAACCCGGGTGCTCAAGTAGATGGGGAGGTATTATCCTGTTTGGGAGCTCTTCAAGACAATCTTAAGAAAGCTTTGGCCTTTCTTTGTAGTAGCAAAATCTAACCACATACCTCTTTTTTTTCCTTAAGAGGAAGGACACCACCATCTGATAGTCTCTATAGGTGAAACATTCTTTAAGTAGATTTTCACAAAGTCTTAGGGAATTTCACAAGTGGCAGTTCTATAATAAATATTTGCGTACAAGTTTGTATATTGTTTCAGGGACTTAAGAAACCCCCAGAGCCCAGACAAGAACCGTGGATATGGCTGAAGGTCCAGATTCTGCTAAGTGGCTTGATCAAGATTCCCTGGTCTCTTTGGGGGTTGGGGAGGAGGTAAAAATAATCACGCTCTAGATGAGGGAGATGGGGGCTCGTGTTTGCCCTCTAAACAGTTTTTTTGATAACAAAGCCAAAAAAAGGACTTTTGAAACCCCAAAGTGGTTTATTTATAACATTTTCATGATCTGTTTGATTTTATTTATGCTTAGCCCCTTCCCCAAAGATTTTAAAATGATTCTTTTACTTCCCCTGCAAATGGACTGTACATATAACGGAAAGAAAAATAGGGAACATTTATGCTAACCAAAATGTGGGTAAAGTTGCTACTGGTTGATTAAAAAGTTTAGTTTGAGCATTCTGGAAGCCAAGATTAAAGGGAAGCATGATTAAATCACAAAAGAAGGAATGAGATGACAAAAAGGTAGATAAAAGAAGGAAGGCCGGAGGGACAGACAGACAACAGGAAAAAAAGGAGAGAGGGGGGAAGGAAGAAGTGAAGAAACGTTATACAATCTTACTGTAATGTACACTCAACTTTAGAGCAGGGCAGCAACGGGAGCTCCAGAACTTTCCAGTCAAGAACAAAAGTGGGCTGGAAAGAAGTAAGTTTGTTACTTCTGTGAGATTCTCGTAACTGTAATCAAAGCAGTTTCAGCCACCTGACATGTTTATTATTTTCCTGTTGGTGTCTGTGATCTCCTGAGAGGGAGCTTGCACTTCCCTCCTCAGTTCCTCTCTCACCTCCTTGGGAATCTGTGAGTGCCGTCCTAACTCAGTGTGGCTGGACGGACGCTCTGAACCCTTACCTGCCTTCTTCCCATCCTGCTATCAGGAGATAGTGTGGCATGGGGTCACGGGGCCCAGATGTGAGGTGAAAAGGCCTGGCTTCCAGATCATTCCTGCCCTGCTCCTTGTCTTCTGGGGCCTATAATTCTATTAAATGAAGCAGTTGGACCAGATGCTCGCTAGGGTCTTTGGCCTCTTAAATTCTCTGATCGTCACCTGACTTCGGTGGTTAAGAATTCTAAAATAAAAATGTAGCATGAATAGTCTTAGCATTTAGGCTTACAAGTAACGCAGAGCTAAGAAATGGGTAAAATTCTGTACAAAGCCAAGAGGATCTTAAAGAAAGAAAGCAATGGAAGGCAAGGAGGAAGAGAGGAAGCCATTCGTTCTCTCTCTGATTTATATTTCTGTGCTCACTTCCCTCTGCTCAGTTTATTTTTCCAGCTTGAAAATTAAACATCCTTTACGAGACATTGCCAGTGATTATTTTCACCGAGATGGTAGATGCCATCAAAAGTTGGACAGGCCTCAGGCCTTCTAGTCAGCTGTGTATATACGAAGTTCTGTGTGTGTGTGCACACGCATGTACACACATAAATACAGATTTACAGGCACACATGCACACATTCATCTGTACATACAAATACAGCAGGGAATTAATCCATGTTTCTATCTCCTGTGTCCCAAACATGACACGATCTGCCCTCGTCAGACTTGATCTACCCGAGGAAGAATTGACTGATTGAAATAAAAGAAAATGCAGTTGAGGTGGTAGTGGGGAATATAGAAGTGAGAGCCGTCTGTGAGTAGGCACAGTCAGGCTGCAGTGAGGCATACTGTCACTGTTGTGGGGAAGACGCATCGCCCTCAGAGGACCAAGAATGAGGTGCTTTGTTTCTGAAAGGATCAAGCATAGACGCACTTTCCCTGTGTTCATGGAAGTCCTCCAGACTCCCCTTTGGACCGTAACATAGCACATTATGTATGGTGCAGTCGGCAGACCCTCAGACCATTTCTCCCTTTTCCTTCAGCTGTTTAATCTTAACAATATACACGCACCTCTGAAATTAGGAACAGTGTCTTTGATGTAAGGCAAGTGCTAAGTCTGGCCTCCCAGGGTTCCTGTGGCCATCCACACACAGAAGAACTTGGATGCTTTTAGCAGGAAAAGCTTTGAATCGCCGCTTTATTGACTGACTTGGTCCAGCTTAGTGAAGCCACAGAACAGTGAGGAGCTCTGGCTTCTGGAGCCTCAGCCCCTCCCAGGAGAGCTCCTTGCTCCAGTGCACCCTGAGATGGAGCAGAACATTCTGACCCAGGCCTTCCACGGTGCAGCTCAGGACAGCCTGGAATGCCGTCCCCAGCCGACCTGGCTCTTCATGGTTACCAAGGCCGCACTGAGAAGCAGTGTCTGTCCCATCCCTCGTTTTCTCATTACCACCTCCAGACAGCAGTGAAATTTCTAGATTGATAGAGGAGGTGCTTCTTTCCAAGGTGTGTTCTAGCTTTAAGATTCTTTTATGCCCTAGAAAAATTCCCCCTCATGTTTAGTAAATGCCTTTTCTGAAATGATGTTTTGGCATCTGTAGTTCCCCTTGATTCCCTTGAGCATTTGCGTTTTCACCTGGCTGATTTCTAAAAATGTAACATGCTTACTCAGATACTTTGTCTTTGTGCTCTAAAAAATGCTGTCGAATTAGACATCAAGTGACCTAATATCCCATCTGCCAAAATCATGCACAGACCTGCTCAAAGGGAAGGTCATGAAAAGCTCGGATCATCTCAAGTGTTGCAGTTAGTTCCTGCAGGTTGTACATCAGGGCTAGCAGCCATTCACTTAGTATGTGTTTATTGGGAATGCAGCACTTACTGGGCGCTGGGGGAACAGGGTGAATGAGGTGGGTGAGGCCCCTGCCCTAAGTGAGGAGGGTGATGACTCCAGAAACAAGTCCACACATAACTAGGATGATCTCAGAGGGTGATAACCCCTGTAAAGAAAAAAGTGAGAGGAGGTGTGTGAGTGGCCGCCCCCATTCCTCCGTGGTCAGGAGAAGCCTTGCAGAGGAGGCTGCATTTGGACTGTGACCTGAATAACAGGACTGAGGCGGCCCTGTGAAAATTGGGAAGTGACTTAGAAGGGAACAAGCTTGGCATGTTTGAGGGATGAGCTGAAGTCACAGATGTGAGAAGGTTCCAGATCATGCCGGGGCTTCTGGGTCACAGAAGGAATTTGGATCCGTTCCAGAGCACAGAGGGAAGCCGTTGGTAGGTTGTAAGCAGGAGGTGATTTATGTTTTAGCAAAATTCCTCTGGCTGATGGGTGCAGAATAGACTAGAGGGGTACGGGACTGAGAGAAGTTTAGAAGGCCATTATGGTGTGGCAGGGGAAGGGGGACGGCAGCTTGGGGAGAGCGGAGGCGGAGAGAAATGGCGGGTATAGGATATATCCTGAGGACAGTGTTGACTAAACCAGCTGGAATTGCTGAAGGATTAGGTTTTAGCAGGTGAAGGAAAGGGAAGAATCGAGAATGAATCTAAGATTTTGGCCTGAACAGTTGAGTATACAGTGCTGCTATTTACAGAGGGGAGGTGGGAGGAGGGCCGGGTGCCTAGTTTCTCCAACCCAAAACAAACTGAGACACCATGTTTGCACTCAGATGGGCTCTCTGTGCAGCTATTTATATTTTTCCAGAACCTTCCTTAAGGACTCTCTTGATCCCCATCCTCCTACAAAGTAGTTGGACTATGAGAAAATAGAGCCAATGAGGGGACCTAAGGGGGCAGAGGGTTTCCATCTGCCTGAGGCTTTGGGGCCAGAAGGAACAGCGGCCTCTTGTGTTCACAGGGAGGAGAGCATGTGAGGTTCTGTTGGGAAGGTGGTAGCAGGCCCTGCCTCCAGCCAAGCCTCATGATCTGTAGAATCCCTGGAGAGATTCAGATCCAGCCATGGATTCCATTGAGCTTTTTGTGTACAAACTTGCTGGTTCTTCCACAAACACATGCTCCTTAAGGAGGCAGAACAGTGTGAAGTCTTGCTCGGACGTGGAATATCCTAACTTGGGTTTGAAGCCCAGCTCTAAAACTGGTAAAGCTTTCAGGCTTCAAACCAGCTACTTAACTTTTCAGCCTTACTTTCTACATCTGTAGGATGGGGATGACAATGCTTACCTCATAGGGTTGTTTTGAGGATTAATTGTGGTGGTTATATAGTCAGCATTTTATCCAGTGTGTGACGTATAGACCTGCACAGGTTATGGTACTTATATATCTGTGTATAGGTGAGCTTTATGGCTCATCTCTACCCATATTTATTTGTGCATTTACCTTTCGGTAATACACACAGTAAACTCTTCTAATTTCCTAAGGTCCCAGCAGGGTCCATCAGTGACATTCATAGGCACCAAGGTTTTGCTTCTTAAAACATTTTGGAAGTCAGACCTCTTTGGATTAGATAACATTGTTGGGCTTTTCCCCAGGGAGGAAAGTATGCATATGCATGTAAATACACACACACAATACACATACACACACACACTTAACTTTACATAAAATTCCAAAGAGTATTATATGTACATATGCAACAAATCATCAAACTATATGCTTACATACATATATAAAGTGAAAAAAATTTGTTATGCCTTTAAGAATAACTTTAAAAAGAAGGAAGCAATTTAAAGGAAGAAAAACTGTAAGCTTTTTTTTTTTTTTTTTTTTTTTTACAATTTATGCATAATACTAAAGTCCGTTCCAGGAGCCGAGCTAAGAAACCCTTACTAGTGGTAGCGGGGCCATGGCAGGAAGATGGAAATGCTGAAACCTTTGGGTTTCCCAGAAGCTGCCAGCCTGACGCTTGCGTGAGCCGTCTGTCCAACCTTCTTTGTATATTGCATAATCTCAAGACCCTCCTTGAGGGTGCCTTTTTCTGTCCACCTCTATTAATCTGTTGAATCCAGCCAGTGTGAACAGGGTCAACAGTAAAGCTTACTTTTGATTGAGTCAGAAGACAGAAGCCAGGAATCTCATCTTGCCTTCCTGGGGACATGACCCTCAAAAGTTTGTTTAAGGAAACTTCTTTCTGATTTGTTTCTGACTACAGCTCAAGCTGCAGACAGGAGACCCGGGGAGAGTGACCCTGTTATACTGAACTTGGTTTCTCTGATTATTTGAATATGGTAGGACTCTCGTCTTGGTCACACTGGGCCCCAACACCAAGATGGCCCTTTCTGCACATTTTCCTTATTATCCTCTTCTGTGGGTCTGCCTCCTTCTGTGATAGCACTTCTTTTAGCGAAGGCTACATGAGGGAGGTCAGGAATGAAGGTTGGGAGTACACTGGGTTTGCCTCTAAAGTGAATGGTCACAAAATGATAGTTCTCAATTTGTTCCGCAAATGATATTTGAGCCCAGCCACAAAAGGGCATGCAGATACTTCATTGGGAGTGGAAAATAATCTCAATGATAGATGGCCTCAGGGACAGTTGTGGAGTTGGTCTTCATAGGCTCTCAGTTTAGAAATGATGTATTTTAGGCAATAAACATTTTATGCCAATTTTCCCTTTAGTTGATACACTGTCACCAAGCACAGCTGTAGTAAATTAGCTGCACATGCAGCCTGAATTAATCAAGAAATAATGGCACATCATTCTAGTTTTAAAAAACATGTTTCTTCAGATGTTGCTCCATTAGAGGGCCCTTTGACATTTTGAAGTTTTTTAGATCGAGTGATAATGGCTTCTTGAAAATCTCAGAACAGCGAGCCACAGAGGCTCCCCGAGGAAGCAGAGGCCGAGCACGAGATGTTCTTGTTCCCTGCTGTGGCGGAAGGTGCCGTGGGCCGTGCTACTGATAACAGTTCCCGGCTTCCTTAATGGGAACAGTTTCTTAAAAATACAAGCAAGAAAGATTTTTAAAGCCAAATCCAACCTTCAAGCGAAGTAATGTTTTTTCTTATTTGTTTTCCTTCAGCTTACAGATATCATCTCAAATAGGAAATCCAAATGCCTGTATGTATATCTTTTTATACTTGGGCCATTTGATAATGTTTGCATAATGTGTTTTCCTGTTACATTTTATGTATATAACATCTGTATTCGAAATGGATTTGAGAGTCTCCGATGAAAATGTACCTGCCTGGGTACCTAATTTTGTAAATTGTGGATACAACTTTTAACTATGCTAATAGCCTATTAGTATATGGTGGTACGGTAGTGGTCCAGGAGTATTTTTACAGTATTCTATAATGTAACTTTCTCTTATTGAGGTATAGTGTAATCATAATAGCTCTATAGTAGTATTAATGCATGTATACTACATCATATATAATATATGTATAAATTTATGCTAGGAATCACATACTTTATGATGCCTACATGACTGTTACTACTATATACAGTCACTTAAAGAGTCAAGGGGTTTGGATTCTGGTCTCATCTTTCCCATAGACCAACTGTATGTATTATACTAGAGAGTCCCTTACATTTTCATTGTCTCAGTTTTGTCTCTGGTGAGAGAACGAGTAACATCTCCCTGGGAATTCAGCATCATGAGATCATTTCATGAAGGCCACAGGACTTTTTGAAAGAAAAATACCGATTTGTATTTGACTTAACTGGCAGCATTTCTGCTACTCTGGCATGCGGGAGTGATTGTGCTGTGGATGGTTTTGTTTTGTTTTGTTTTTTTCTTTTAAGGTTCTAAACAAAATCTTTCTTTCTGCTCATCTCCCTCTGCTCGGCCATCTGTAGAAGTAGAGGGCACCCACATCCTGTGTGTAACCACGCTGATCTCAAGACCCATTTTCATCCAAAAGGAAGGAGCTACTTGAGAAAAGCCAAGGATGACAGAGCCAGCATGCAGCCTGCTAAATCCATTCACGAACAGGCTGAGTCCCCAAGAGAACTCTGCAGACCATCGAAGAAAGGGGAGCCTCTGGGGTTTAGCCGGAAAGGCAACATCAGGCCCAAAATGGCCAAAAAAAAGCCAACAGCAATTGTGAACATCATCTAAAAGGGTGGTGGCCCTGGACTATCATTGCCGGGCTTTGCAGAATGTTATTCTGGGGGCCAACAATAATGCCCTTTGGGATACATCCCATAGTAAGACACGTTGGAAAAAAGGGCATAACACATTTATTTCGTGGCCATTCAGGCACCTGGACTAACCAGAATTTAACAAACGGGAATCTCGGGGAACCAGAAATTTATTACAGGCCCCTTTTAGAAGCAAGAGGCAGATTACAGAAAGAATTGAAAAAAAAAAATGACAACAGTCTTATTCCAAAATTTTAGTTAAAAGAAGGCTCCAACTTGTGAAATAAGTAGAACACTCTCCAATAGTGTCTGCATCTGGGGTTCTGTGCAGGGGTGATTCAGCCAAGGCCCAAGGCCACACAAGATGTCAGGCACTAGGAAGAAAGTCTTCTGTGTCTACTGCTGTCTAAATTGTGGGCAAAGAATGGGAATGCAAAGTTTTCTTAATGGCAGTGAAATAGTAATATTTTTATTTGTTTTTAACTTTGCCCTCTATTAATTTGAAAGCTTCCAAAAATAAGGATTCCTGTTTCCCCAAGTATTCTGGTTAATCAATATTTCAACGTTTGGGTTGCTTCCAGGACTCATCTCGTTAGACTTCAGTTCCCATTTCCAGTTTGTTCGATTCAGGTTTGTTGTTTCTCTGGATGCATGTTTATTCTGACTTTGGGTCGCTTCTGCTCTCTCCTTCGGCTGAGTGTTCTGCACCCTGAGACCAAGTTGCAGCCTCTGTCTTCAAAGCCGTTAGTGTTGTCTGTGGTTGGGACAGAAAACCCCAACAAACCTTACAGCCATGAAACTCTTTGATCAGCTCCCATCACAGTTCCGGGTCTGCAGGGCTGGAGCAGCCGCGGATTGCACGTCTCGTGCATCGTGAGCCAGGGCCTGGCAACACTGCAGACCTTCCTCAGCCCTTTCCTGCTGCCCTGGTAGTAGCAGTGGCCGCTGGGGGCTCTGGGCATGCTGTCATCTTGCTGGCCTCTCTTTTCCACCTCCTGCTGCTTCTGTGCCCTTTGATGACTAGATATACGTTCTTACCTTCCAAGCAGGTGTTTGAGGCGTTCACTGGACACTGCTTTCTAAAGTAGTTTCTGAAACAAACAGTGCATGTGGGATCCACAGTCTGAGACTGTCCTCTCCCTCCCAAAAAAAGCCTTCAATTCCATAAAGAACCATCTGTTAAGAACCTCCTGCTTTATGGTTCTCATCAAGAATGAATTTCCACATTACTTTTTTTTTTTAATGTTAACAATATCATCAGGTCTTCTACAGAGTTTACGAGTGCTGACATCCTTCTGGAAAAAAGAGTAGTTATGTCCACAAATGTATACATATACATATATATATATATAACACAAAATATATATGTCAGGTATATTAATAATTTATTTTTAAATACTCATGCAAAAGGTGTGTGTTTGTAGTGGGTGGTTTTTAAACTATATACATTAGTTCATGTAAGCTCAGTTCTCTTATTTTGAAAATTAAAAGTGTAACCTAATTAACATTTGTAGAATAATTGTTATTGCAATAAACATCAGATTAGCAATGCATTAAAAATAGGTATAACACAGTTACTTAAAATGCCAGTAAGTTGAAAAGTGTAACTTACCATTATACAAACATTTTGAACCTATCATAGTTAAAACGTTGATTTTTGAACCTTCACTTTGACATCTGGCTCACGGGGGAGGGCCATTCATCTGGTGTATAGGCAACTATCAAGTGGGAAAAAACATTGCTGTGAAGTGAATATCACTGTTTAGGCTAACATTGTAAAAATTGTAGTGTTACAATTATTGTTTATTTCGAGACTTAATCTCCTCCGAAGTTATTTATTATTGATGTTTATCCCATGATTGCACTCTAGCCTTTTACATACTAAAAAATTGACTTGTTGGTTGTATTGCATGCCCTTTGTCCCGTAACACGTGTGTGCAATGACAACAACTTGTTTTTAAAGGTGGTAGAGCCAGGTTTTCTTTGTTTGATTTAACGTAACCTACAGTTTCAGTTTTTATTTAATATGCCTAGAGGGCGTGATAGCTCTCTTTGACAGTGGTACTCCGTTATCTTCAGAAAGCGCCATAATGTCATATCTACTCTACATACATTACACAAGACAACTGATTTTAAGATTTATTATATTAAAAATTCTTTTTAATTCCAACTCAATTCTGACCATCATACAAGGAAATGCATTATATATGTTGTGCTTCCTTAGAGACGTAAATTTGCTGTTGAAACATGGGAGCTGGCTCACTCTAAGGGATGTTTCCCTTACATGCCATGGCCTGGGCCATGTACCGTGTCCCACTTGGGTCTTATTTTCAAATATATATATACATATATATTTTGTCCACATGGGCAGTCAGCCTGCGAGTTGATTTTTGGAGAAATTACCAAAGTTTCTGGGAAAACGTGTTCAAGGCTAAACTGAAGAATGGATCTAATTTTATTATTTGTTCTGTAAGGAAGAAATTTTTCTTTGAACTGGTCTTTCATTCTTTTATTCCCAAGCTAGGTTATAGATTTTCAACTGCAAAGTTCAGGTTGCTTAGACACTGTTTTCCAGCATTCTGCAGGGTAGATCAGTTGTATGGAAGTTGGAATTTTCTTTTCCCAGAATTCAAAAGAAAAACTTTTTAGATTATGAAATAAATATTATAATAATAAAGCTATATTTATGACTAATGTGTTGGTATATTTTGTCTAGTTGAAGTGTTTCTGGGGAGCCAAGTGTGCTGGTCCATTGAACAGTGAACAAAATGGTCTTTCATGAATAAGCTGTTCACTGTACATATAATCACCATGATCTTGTACCTAATAAGCTTTCTTGAGAACTTAGCTGGATCATTTTTATTTATCACAATGCCTATATCTAGAAGTTCTTTTTACATATGTTCACACTGAGAAGTCCTCATTAAAAGCCCATTTGGTGCTTTTCTCCCATCTTCCTCCACACTATGAGTAATTTTCCTACACTCTATTTTAAACTTGGCAACTCTTAGCAAAAACCATGGACAGATTTCACAGTGTATATCCCAACTTGTATAGGCCATACATCTCAGTCTTTGCAAGACCCAGAGAGTGATTACAATAGATAACAGAGAGAAGTACTGTATATCACTGGTAGATTACTCAGCCATTGGTCCTTTAAGAGCCATGGAATTAAGAAAATTTAGGGGATGCCATTTGTTTAGGAGCTGTTAGGGCTTTTAGGAAGATAACCTTAGTCTGTTCTTATAATTACTCGTGTTAAAGTTGATGGATTCACCAGGTCATAATGTTCTTGACAAATAACTGTGACATTCTCAATTATCTCTGGGTGTTAGAAAACATAAATAAATCCCAGTATCTTGATTCTGTTTAGGCTGGATCCTTAAAAAATGAATTCTGGAGACAGCATACATGCAGGCCCAAACACGAACCCTGGAACCATTTCAAACTTTAAATAATAGGGAGCTTTAGATACTGGATTCTGTGTGTGTGTGCGTGGAATTAAGGTGGTGAATTTTTTTTCCCGTTCTTTTCTGTCCATGTTCTGTATCAATAAAATGGACACACCTGAAATTTTCATTTATGAAAAAGATCTTCGGGATGCCTGGGTGGCTGTTGCTTGAGGGTCCAACTCTTGATTTTGGCTCAAGTCATGATCTCAGGGTTGTGAGATCGAGCCCTGCGTCGGGCTCCACACTCAGAAGTGGGGTCTGCCTGAGATTGTCTCCCTCTCCTGCTACCCCTCCCCCTGACGGTCGCGCTCTCTCTCAAATAAATAAATCTAAAGAGAGAAAAGAAAAGGATCTTTAATCTGTAGCACTATGATGTGTTTACTCTGCATTTGTAGCCATTATTCTAAGACATTCTAAGCCATTCTAAGAAATGAGTTTTTCTCTTAGAGGAACCTCACATATAGGTAGGCCTGGTTCTCCTGCCCACGTTGTAGTGGGGACACTGGTAAATTTTGTATATGTGGAGGCAGGTGTCGGGGATGGTGAATGAAACTTTGGTACCCATGTCCTGTGGGAAAAGGAGACATGATTGCTATCTCTGAATATCTGAAGTGCTGTCGCATGCAAGAATACTTATTTTGTGTATCTACACAAGGCACTACAAAAATCAATGAAAGTTCTGCAAAAGCAGACATTAAGTCATTGAGTGAAACATGTCTAAGTGCAACGCAGAGTAGGTCACCTCGTTGAAAAGTGTGCTCCCTCTCTGTGCAGTTCCCTTCGTTGTGGTTGATGGGACTCTACTTCGGGTAGGGAATTGGACTGGATTCTTCAAAGAACATTGAGCCCTGAGATTCTATCATAAGTACAGATATTTCATTATTGTAAATGTTGGCTGCGTCAATGTGGTTGCGACAAACTGGTTTTGGAAATTTTACTTCACTGACGTGGACTTTGTGAAGTTTCCTGTGACGTGTTTCCACAGCTAATCTCATAAAATGTTTTTGAGGTGGGTAGTGATGAGGAGGTATCGTTTTCTCCTTTTAGCATGTGCAGAAACAGTATCGGGGAAATGGGAGATAGACCCCTGGCCCCGTTGCCTCAGTTGGGACCCTGTGCTTCTTGGGAAGAATCTCACCTCACTGAACATGGTTTCAGTGTTTAAAGAGTATGCTTTTTTGGTTACAATGTGGCTCCTGAATGCAAGCCAGCCACTTCATCTGGTGTTCAGTTGAGTCAACAGCAATGCTGTCCAACGCTGGGGATGGGGGTAGGGGGAATCAGCAACATTGGACTTAGGAAGAGATGACGTGTGGTACATCAGGCTCCAATATCGTGCCTTCCTCAAGCATTTTTCAGGTGGTTTTGATGATACTTGATTTTTGCTTCCTGATGATACTTAAGAACCTGACTTCACCATATTTTACAATGAAGGTGGGGCTTATAATTGTTGGGAAATGTCCAAGGCCCAAGAGCTCCTTCACGACAGAGCCAGAGTGAGATCCCGAATACCATCTTTCCGAATCTCAGCCTGGGCTCTTTTCACCACATTGTGCCATCTCCTTGACAAGAGTCCCAGAAAATGTCCCTAAATCTGCACATTTGTTGATCGCACAGTGGTTCCCCATGTCCTAAAATTCAGTTTTATATTTATTATCAATGATTTCACCGCCTTAATGCAAGCTGCTGTGGAGGGGTATAAATATCACCACTTCGTAATCTCTAGACACCTTCCTTATAACAGAGCCACCCCAGCTTGGCAAAGAATTCCAGAGTGTCAGATCTGTCAGAGTTTAGGGCACACATTTTTGGACACTTCAGATTGGTAGTTTGCAGACTGATGCGCAAGGCACTGCATTTACCTGACTGGATGTATCAGAGAAAGAGCTGATTTCTAGATCTCAGTTCCTTGTCTTTGTTCAAGGCAGGGTGTCCATTTCCCTCATTCTCAAGAATGCACCCTTTTGATTTTATTCCTCTTTAAGTCTACCTCTAACTTGACAGCATAGCTGCAATTTCTTATATAATCCTAAACATGGGGCTGGTGGAGGGAACCAGGATTCTTATTAGGTGAGGGACACCCCAGCAGAAACACAGATAACTTTGAGGTGGGGGGATGGTCAGGGCAAATGAGTGGGGATGCAGTTAATAGGATGCAAAACAAAGCCCAGAGCTTGCCTTTGTGCTCTGGCTCTGGCCTGCCTTTCCTATTTCCTCTAGCCCCTCAGTGCTGACTTGCCCCTCGACAGCCACTGGCTTCCCTCCAGAACCTCCCTTCCAATACCCTGCTCTCCCACTACACAGCAGTTATGGCAGGTTATGCCCTCTGTCTGGAATGCCCTTCTTTTTCTTCTCCACCTGGTTAATTTCTACTCAGCCTTCAGATTCCAGGTCAATTGTCACTTCCCCAAGGCAGCCTTGTAACTCTTATAACACCATGTACCTTTCCCCTGTAGGAAGAATCCCAGGTGTCCCTTTAGATCTAATGGTGTGATTCCTTGACTCAGACCTGCCTCCCCCACTAGCCCATTATTCCATGAACAAGAAGACATGTTTATGTCTTTTATCCCCAGTATGTCCCCAGTGCCAGGTGTAGTACCTGGCACAGAGTGGGTCTTCAGTAAGGGAGTATTTGCAGAGTATGTGACCATCAGATATGTTAAAAAAAAAAAAAAGAAAGAACAGCGAGAAAGTACATTTTCTTCCAGCTGGGGAGGATCAAAGAGGAAGTAGCATTTGAAGGCTGAGTAGGCTTGGGGGTGGCAGAAGAAAGGAGAGCATTTTAGGAAGTCTGAGCAGAGCCATAGAGGGAGAAGGCACAGGACCAGTGAGACCTGGGAAATAAGGTTATTTCACCTGTGTGAAATACAAGCCATGTTTGCCTGTCTGTCAAAATCACCAGAATTAAGGACATATCCAACAATCCATCCATCCAACTAGCCATTCAGTATTCACTGGGACTCTGTATAAGCCAAACACTGTAGTAGGTACAAGGGATATAGGCTGCCTCTTGACCACATATATTGGAGGTGGCTGGTGAAGTTTTCTGAACCGTCAAGGCCAATCTCAGTCACTGCTGGCATCTGGAATGGTGTCCACATTACCCTGACTGGCCTTGCGGTTTTGGCAGTCTTCTAGGAGCGCAATATGTAAACAAAATCCTGACTCAGTCACCCTCTGTCCTGTGACACTGTTTATCTTCTTCATGACATGGATTAGTATCTGAAATTATTTATTTACTTGTTTATTGTCTGTCCCCTTACCCCTGCCTCATGGGAATGCCTTGCCTGTCTTTTCCCCTGAATACTGCCAAAATGCTGATCAATGAAGATTTGTTCAATGAACAAATGAGTTGGTTCTAGAGAGACCCCTTCTCAGGAGATCTGCTTTGGAGCAGGGCTAAGGAATAGCTCCCTTTCTGTTGACTGGGAGGTTACAAAAGAAGAAAAGAGAGTTGGAAGAATCCCTCCAGTATGTAGAATACAGAGAGGAATCTTTGGGGTGCCCCATGTGGTCCTAATGTTCTTTCTTAGATGACAGTATTTCACAGCTGATGCTGGTCCTCCCCCAGATAGCATAAGTTTCTGCAAGATGGAAACTGGACTCACAGGGGCTGTGTGTCCCCAGATGGTCATGAACTCTTCTGGGATTAACCTATAGCAGTTATTCTCAAACATTGGTGGGAATCATGATCGCCTGGGGAATTGGGTGACAATACAAAGGCCTAGGACCCATCCTACTTCAGCAAACCCCGGCACCTGTGTTCTCTCTCAGCTCTCCAGCTAATTCTGATACGCACCAGAGTTTGAAAACTACTGATGTGTATAGCTGTCATTTCCCGAAGTTTCTTCCATGGAACACCGGTTTCTCAGAATGTTAATAGTTAAATAAATGAATTATCAGGGTAAACATGTTTCCCTACTGCAGATGGTTCAGAATCGTTAAAATGCAAATGTGCATTGTGAATCTCCTAGAGGGGAAAAAAGGATACAAATGCTTCCCAAACTTATCTGACCATGGAACTGTTTAGTTCTAGGGAGCATGCATTAACATTTTTCTGTGACTATAAGAGTAGTGTTCAGAATATACTTTAGTAAACACTTCAAAAGCACAACCACTGGGCACCCCTCTCTCTCCTTAGGAGAATTTCAAACACTCTATCTTAAAGTGGCTCACAGTTAACAGCGGGAGTGGCCAATTTTTAGGTTATTTTTGAATTTACCTAAAACCTTGGTTCTGAAAATCATCTGCGAACCAGCAGCTTCCAGCATCACTTAGTAGTTTGTTAGAAATGCAGAACCCCAGGTCCCTCCCTAGATCTATTGAATTGGAATCTGCATTTTAATAGGATTTCTGTATGATTCATTTGCACCCATATAGAGAAGTGGTTCTTTTTTTTTAATTTTCTTCTTGTTATGTTAATCACCATATATTACATCATAAGTTTTTGATGTAGTGTTCCATGATTCATTGTTTGTGCATAACACCCAGTGCTCCACGCAGAACGTGCCCTCTTTAATACCCATCACCAGGCTAACCCAGCCCCCTACCCTCCTCCCCTCTAGAACCCTCAGTTTGTTTTTCAGAGTCCATCGTCTCTCATGGTTCATCTCCCCCTCTGACTTACTCCCCTTCATTCTTCCCCTCCTGCTATCTTCCTCTTTTTCTTTTTTCTTAACATATGTTGCATTATTTGTTTCAGAAGTACAGATCTGTGATTCAACAGTCTTGCACAATTCACAGCGCTCACCATAGCACATACCCTCCCCAGTGTCTATCACCCAGCCACCCCATCCCTCCCACCCCCCACCACTCCAGCAACACTCAGTTTGTTTCCTGAGATTAAGAATTCCTCGTATCAGTGAGGTCATATGATACATGTCTTTCTCTGATTGACTTATTTCACTCAGCATAACACCCTCCGGTTCCATCCACGTCGTTGCAAATGGCAAGATCTCGTTCCTTTTGATGGCTGCATAATATTCCATTGTGTATTTATACCACCTCTTCTTTATCCATTCATCTGTCGATGGACATCTTGGCTCTTTCCACAGTTTGGCTATTGTGGACATTGCTGCTATAAACATTGGGGTGCACGTTCCCCTTCGAATCCCTACATTTGTATCTTTGGGGTAAATACCCAGTAGTGCAATTGCTGGATCGTATGGTAGCTCTATTTTCAACTGTTTGAGGAACCTCCATACTGTTTTCCCAGAGGGGTTGCACCAGCTTGCATTCCCACCAACAGTGTAGGAGGGCTCCCCTTTCTCCACATCCCCGCCAACATCTGTCGTTTCCTGACTTGTTAATTTTAGCCATTCTGACTGGTGTGAGGTGGTATCTCACTGAGGTTTTGAGTTGGATTTCCCTGATGCCGAGCGATGAGGAGCACTTTTTCATGTGTCTGTTGGCCATTTGGATGTCTTCTTTGGAAAAATGTCTGTTCATGTCTTCTGCCCATTTCTTGATGGGATTATTTGTTCTTTGGGTGTTGAGTTTGATAAGTTCTTTATAGATTTTGGATACTAGCCCTTTATCAGATATGTCATTTGCAAATATTTTCTCCCATTCTGTCGGATGTCTTTTGGTTTTGTGGACTGTTTCTTTTGCAGTGCAAAAGCTTTTTATCTTGATGAAATCCCAATAGTTCATTTTTACCCTTGCTTCCCTTGCCTTTGGCGATGTTTCTAGGAAGAAGTTGCTGCGGCTGAGGTCGAAGAGGTTGCTGCCTGTGTTCTCCTTTAGGATTTTGATGGACTCCTGTCTCACGTTTAGGTCTTTCAACCATTTGGAGTCTATTTTTGTGTGTGGTGTAAGGAAATGGTCCAGTTTCATTCTTCTGCATGTGGCTGTCCAATTTTCCCAACACCATTTGTTGAAGAAACTGGACATTCTTTCCTGCTTTGTCAAAGATGAGTTGACCATAGAGTTGAGGGTCCATTTCTGGGCTCTCGATTCTGTTCCATTGATCTATGTGTCTGTTTTTGTGCCAGTACCATACTGTCTTGATGATGACAGCTTTGTAAGAGAGCTGGAAGTCCGGAATTGTGATGCCGCCAGCTTTGCTTTTCTTTTTCAATATTACTCTGGCTATTCGGGGTCTCTTCTGGTTCCGTACAAATTTTAGGATTATTTGTTCCATTTCTTTGAAAAAAGTGGATGGTATTTTGATGGGGATTGCTTTGAATGTGTAGATTGCTCTAGGTAGCATTGACATCTTCACAATGCTGGTTCTCCCAATCCATGAGCATGGAACGCTTTTCCAATTCTTTGTGTCTTCTTCAATTTCTTTCATGAGTATTTTATAGTTTTCTGAGTACAGATCCTTTGCCTCTTTGGTTAAATTTATTCCTGGGTATCTTATGGTTTTGGGTGCAGTTGTAAATGGGATTGACTCCTTGATTTGTCTCTCTTCTGTCTTGTTGTTGGTGTATAGGAATGCCACTGATTTCTGTGCATTGATTTTATATCCTGCTACTTGACTGAATTCCTGTATGAGTTCTAGCAGTTTTGGGGTGGAGTCTTTTGGCTTTTCCACATACCGTATCATATCATCTGCAAAGAGTGAGAGTTTGACTTCCTCTTTGCCGATTTGGATGCCTTTGATTTCTTTTTGTTGTCTGATTGCTGTGGCTAGGACTTCTAATACTATGTTGAATAGCAGTGGTGAGAGTGGACATCCCTGCTGCGTTCCTGACCTTAGGGGAAAAGCTCTCAGCTTTTGCCCATTGAGAATGATATTCGCTGTATGTTTTTAATAGATGGCTTTTATGATATTGAGGTATGTACCCTCTATCCCTATACTCTGAAGAGTTTTGATCAAGAAAGGATGCTGTACTTTGTCAAATGCTTTTTCTGCATCTATTGAGAGGATCCTATGATTCTTATTCTTTCTTTTGTTAATGTATTGTATCACGTTGATTAATTTGCGGATGTTGAACCATCCTTGCAGCCCAGGGATAAATCCCACTTGGTCGTGGTGAATAATCCTTTTAATGTACTGTTGGATCCTATTGGCTAGTATTTTGGTGAGAATTTTTGCATCCATGTTCATCAAGGGTATTGGTCTGTAATTCTCCTTTTTGATGGGGTCTTTGTCTGGTTTTGGGATCAAGGTAATGCTGGCCTCATAAAATGAGTTTGGAAGTTTCCCTTCCATTTCTATTTTTTGGAACAGTTTCAGGAGAATAGGTATTAATTCTTCTTTAAATGTCCGATAGAATGCCCCTGGGAAGCCATCTGGCCCTGGGTGTTTGTTTCTTGGGAGAGTTTTGATGACTGCTTCAATTTCCTTATTGGCTATAGGTCTGTTCAGGTTTTCTATTTCTTCCTGGTTCAATTTTGGTAGTTGATACGTCTCTAGGAATGCACCCATTTCTTCCAGGTTATCGAATTTGCTGGCATAGAGTTGCTCATAATATGTTCTTATAATTGTTTGTATTTCTTTGGTGTTGGTTGTGATCGCTCCTCTTTCATTCATGATTTTGTTGATTTGGGTCATTTCTCTTTTCTTTTTGATCAGTCTGGCCAGGGGTTTATCAATCTTGTTAATTCTTTCAAAGAACCAGCTCCTAGTTTCGTTGATCTGTTCTACTGTTCTTTTGGTTTCTAGTTCATTGATTTCTGCTCTGATCTTTATGATTTCTCTTCTCCTGCTGGGTTTAGGCTTTATTTGCTGTTCTTTCTCCAGCTTCTTTAGGTGTAGGGTTAGGTTGTGTATTTGAGACCTTTCTTGTTTCTTGAGAAAGGCTTGTATTGCTATATACTTTCCTCTCAGGCCTGCCTTTGCTGTATCCCAAAGATTTTGAACAGTTGTGTTTTCATTTTCATTGGTTTCCATGAATTTTTAAAATTCTTCTTTAATTTCCTGGTTGACCCATTCATTCTTTAATAGGATGCTCTTTAGCCTCCATGTATTTGAGTTCCTTCCGACTTTCCTCTTGTGATTGAGTTCTAGTTTCAAAGCATTGTAGTCTGAAAATATGCAGGGAATAATCCCAATCTTTTGGTACCGGTTGAGACCTGATTTGTGACCTAGGATGTGATCAATTCTGGAGAATGTTCCATGGCACTAGAGAAGAATGTGTATTCCGTTGCTTTGGGATGGAATGTTCTGAATATGTCTGTGAAGTCCATTTGGTCCAGTGTGTCATTTAATTTCCTTGTTGAGCTTTTGATTAGATGCTCTGTCCATTTCAGTCAGGGGGGTGTTAAAGTCCCCCACTATTACTGTATTGTTGTCAATGTGTTTCTTCGCTTCTGTTATTAATTGCCTTATATAATTGGCTGCTCCCATGTTCGGGGCATAGATATTTACAATTGTTAGATCTTCTTGTTGGATAGACCCTTTAAGTAGTATATAATGTCCTTCCTCATCTCTTATTACAGTCTTTGTTTTAAAGTCTAATTTGTCTGATAGAAGGATTGCCACCCCAGCTCTCTTTTGGTGTCCATTAGCATGGTAAATGGTTTTCCACCCCCTCACTTTCAATCTGGGGGTGTCTTTGGGTCTAAAATGAATCTCTTGCAGACAGCATATTGATGGGTCTTGTGTTTTAATCCAATCTGATAGCCTGTGTCTTTTGATTGGGACATTTAGCCCATTTACATTCAGGGTAACTATTGAAAGGTATGAATTTAGTGCCATTGTATTGCCTGTAAGGTGACTGTTACCGTATGTTGTCTGTGTTCCTTTCTGATCTATGCTGCTTTTAGGCTGTCTCTTTGCTTAGAGGACCTCTTTCAATATTTCTTGGAGGGCTGGTTTCGTGTTTGCAAATTCCTTTAGTTTTTGTTTGTCCTGGAAACTTTTTATCTCTCTTTCTATTTTCAATGACAGCCTATTTGGATATAGTATTCTTGGCTGCATATTTTTCTCGTTTAGTGCTCTGAAGATATCTTGCCAGTCCTTTCTGGCCTGCCAGGTCTCTGTGTATAGGTCTGTTGCCCATCTAATATTTCTACCACTGTAGGTTACATATCTCTTCTCCCGAGCTGCTTTCAGGATTTTCTCTTTGATTCTGAGACTCGTAAGTTTTACTATTAGATGTTGGGGTGTTGACCTATTATTGATTTTGAGAGGGGTTCTCTGTGCCTCCTGGATTTTGATGCCTGTTTCCTTCCTCACATTAGGGAAGTTCTCTGCTATTATTTGCTCCAATATACCTTCTGCCCCTCTCTCTCTTTCTTCTTCTTCTGGGATCCCAATTATTCTAATGTTGTTTCATCTTATCATATTGCTTATCTCTCAAATTCTGCCCTCGTGATCCTGTAGTTGTTTATCTGTCTTTTTCTCAGCCTCTTTATTTTCCATCATTTGGTCTTCTATATCGCTGATTCTCTCTTCTGCCTCATTTATCCTAGCAGTTAGTGCCCCCATTTTTGATTGCACCTCATCAATAGCCTTTTTGATTTTGACTTGGTTAGATTTTAGTTCTTTTATTTCTCCAGAAAGGGTTTCTCTTAATAACTTCCACGCTTTTTTCAAGCCCAGCTAGTATCTTTAAAGTCATGATTCTGAACTCTAGGTCCAACATTGTACTAATGTCTGTATTGAGTAGGTCCCTCGCTGACGGTACTACCTCTTGTTCTTTTTGCTGAGTTGATTTTTTTCGTCTTGTCATTTTGTCCAGAGGAGAATAGATGAATGAGAGAACAAAATGCTAACCGGTTAACAACGTCCCCAGCAAATATACTCTATGCAAATCAGAAAAGACCTGAAACCAGGGGAAAAGAAAGGGAAAGAAAGAGAAAAAAAAAAATAAAAGAAAAAAAAGATAAAAACAAAAACAGAACAATACAAAAAAAGCAGATTATGATCAAATATGGTCAGGCTAGTGCATAGATCAGTGCCACAGGCTAGATTTTGGGCATATTTTGGTCTGTTAGAAAAAAGTGCCTCCTAAAATTTTAAAGGAAGAAAGACATATATGTACAAAATAAGGGTTGATACAATGAAGGGATGGAAGATGACTGTAAAGATGAAAAGTATAAAAGATTTTATAAAAGGAATTGATAGGATAAGTTGTTTGAAAAAAGAAAGAAGATTTAAAAAAAAAAAGAAAAAATGGAGAGAATGTGATCAGGCAGGAGACTAGAACAAAGCCATACACTAGTGATTTAGGGTATATTTTGATCTGGTAGAAGAAAGTGTTTCTCAAATTTTAAAGAGAGAACAACTTATATATATATATGCCAAAAATAAGGGTAACTACTATGAAGGGATAAAATATGACTCTAAAAATGAAAAATAAAAAATGTTTTTTTAAAGAAGGGATTGATAAGATGTTGGTTGAAAAAGGGAAAAAGAAAAATTAAAAAAAAATAGTTAAAAAAAATAACTGATGAACTAATGAATCATGGTAAAAAAAAAAAAAAAAAAGCCATGAATTCTATGTGCAGTATTCCCCTAGCGCTGGAGTTCTCCCGTTCTCCTTGATCGGTAAACTTGGTCTTGGCTTGCTGGCTGTTCGTGTTGATCTTCTGGGGGAAGGGCCTGTTGCCGTGGTTTCCAAATGTCTTTGCCGGAGGCTGAATTGCCCCGCCCTCATCGGTCTGGGCTAAGCAAACTGCTCAGGTTTGCTCTCAGGAGCTTTTGTTCCCTGCAAGCTCTCGGCACAGCTTTGGAGGACCAGGGTGAAAATGGTGGCCTCCCAATCTCCACCCCGAGGCCCTGCTCCTCAGTGCGCCCCCAGAGAAAAGCAGTCAATCACTCCTGTCTCCCTGGTCTCCGGCTGCACTCCGTGCTCACCCGGCCTGTGACCGAGCGTTGCTATCTCTGGCACCCGACCCCGTGTGGAGTCTCCAAACCCAGCAGATCCCTGCGGCGCGCTCCCGCGCCGCTCCTCTCAGGGGAGAAAGGGGAGTCTCCCCGGATCTGCCGCTTGTTGGGTCCCTGCTGGAGGAGCAGTGGCCCGAGTGGGCCGCGGATCACAGTTTATGGCAACCCCGAGCTGAGAGCCCGCGCCTCCGCTCCGTCTCTGCAGCTGGCTTCCCTGCTCCGATACCTGGGAGCTCTGCCGCACTCAGGCACCCCCGGTCTTTCTGTGACCCCGAGGGTCCTGAGACCACTGCAGCGACGTCCCTCAGCGGAGCCAACTTCTAAAAGGTCCGATTTTGTGCTCCGCGGCTCTAGCACTTGCCAGAAGCGGCCGACGGATGCCCCCTCCCCCGCCGTCTATCTTCCCGAATATCGCCTCGGATTCACTTCTCCACACGTCCTACCTTCCAGTAAGTGGTTGCTTCTCTGTTCAGAGAGTTGTTGCTACTCTCTTCTTCGGTCTCCTGTTGAGTTTGTAGGTGTTCAGAATGGTTTGATCCCTATTCAGCTGAATTCCTGAGACCAGACGAAATCCAGGTCTCCTACTCCTCCGCCATCTTGCTCTGCCCCCTAGAGAAGTGGTTCTTAATCAGGGGTATAGATATTCATGGAGAGCAATTTAAGATGCAATTACTGGCCCACTTCTCACCATCCCTTATTCAAATTTCTGATTGACTCTTGTAAAGAGAGAGAAGGGGATAAAGTGCCCCTAGGCAATACTCATATACTCTAGATCTTCCCTTCTTTGGCTCAGTTCTTCCAAGGCTGGGCTCCTGGCTGAGAGAGTCAGGGACAGTAGTCCTCGATCTTTAGGATACCCAGCAAAAAGCAAACACTTCCTGAAACTTAAAGTGTTTCTCAAACAATAAATTATATAAATTAGTTTATTGCATATAAAAGAGAGAGAGAAAACTGGTTGTTATTCAAATTTATTAGTGCAAACATTGCTTGGGATTTTATCATTGTTTTTAGGTTTCTTAACACAAGAGAACGAAGCTCGAGGTTATCCTGTGCTATTCTCAAGAGCTTCTGCCTCCATCTCTGAAATAGGCTCTGCCGAATGTGCCACCCCGTGGCTCCTCCAGGTAATCATCCTTTCTTTTGTTGTTTTTCAGACAGCCTTTCCCTAGTTTCTGGCCTTCACTATGTAGCTAGATTCTTTCCCTTGCCTTGCCTTTTGGTTTTAAAGCAGTTTAATCATTATGTGCCTCAATATGGTTTTCTTTATGTTTGTGTTGCTTATGGTTTATTCTTGAATCTGTGCCAGAATTTCATGATTTGTGTGTTGATAACATTTTTCAAATTGGGAAACTTCTTGGCCACTGTATCTTCAAATATTATTTCTACCTCATTTTCTCCTGTCCTTCTTGGGCTCCATATTATAGGTATTGACACCTTTTCACTGTGTCCCACATAGCTCTTGTGCTTTTTCTATTACTTTCCATTCCTGTTTTCTCTATCACTTTGGATATTTTCTATTGGTCATTCTTTCAGTTCATTAATCCTGTCTTCTGTGTCTAATCTCTACTAAATACATAATATCACATGTGATTTAAAATTCTAAAATTTTCATTTGATCCTTTTTTATAGATTATAATTCTCTGAAAAATTCTCCATCTTAAAATTTATTTTCTCTAAAAAAATTATTTTCTCTATATTCTTGAACATATAAATCATAGTTATTTTAAAGTCCTTGTCTACTAACTGCAATATCTATGTCACCTGTGGTTCTATTTCTATTGAATGCTTTTTCTTGTAGTTTTCAGAATATGGTCCTAACTCACAGCATGTCTTGAAATTTTTTATTTAATGCTGGTCATTGTGTATAAAAAATTATGTACTTCCAAATGACTATTTCTTCCTTCACAGTGGGTTCATCTTTTCCTCTACTAGGCAGATGAAACTGGGACTGATTATCTTAAGCCAATCAGA
The DNA here is from genome assembly GCF_037043125.1 of Eumetopias jubatus. Classification (NCBI taxonomy): domain Eukaryota; kingdom Metazoa; phylum Chordata; class Mammalia; order Carnivora; family Otariidae; genus Eumetopias; species Eumetopias jubatus. Next base: position 65,049,634 of record NW_028274823.1, on the reverse strand, counting down.
GGCTGAACTGAGTTGAGACTGACTTTTAGTTTTGGTAAGGTTTAGCATGCCTCTGATTTGTTACTGAGGTGTTGCCCTTCAGGGTTTTCAATTGAATGTGTGCTGGTGTGTTCACTGGCCTCACTATTCCTAGCAGGATCTAATCTTTGTCTCTTCAGCATTATGAAAGAGTGGAAAACTTCTGTCTGATTTTCAGAGGTTTTTGTCTTGGCTTTCAAGTTCTAAAGTCTACTCTTTGTTTCCCCAGCACCAAAAGTCGATGAAAAAATAATGTTACTTCGTGTTTCAGAGGTTTTATGATTAGCTTTTTAATAATCTGCCCTCATAGCCTCAGAAATTAGCAAATGTCTCGAGAGACTGTGTGTTTGAGGTCCCTCAAGCATTTAATTACATCTCTACAGCCCCACAAGACCATTAAAAATCTCTGCTGGCTTTTCTTTCCCACAGCTGTCTGGGAAAAATCTCTGATTGCCAGTCTCTTAGAATCTGCATATGTCCCAAAGGAAAAAGTGGCTGCAGATTGCCAGAGAGCTGAAGTTCTCTCCTCTTAAGAAATTTAGTCATTCTTGTCTTCTTTAATTCAGCAACTGTCTTATGTCTTTAAATGAATGAATCTATATGTTATACAGTATTTATAGTTTTTCTTAAAGGAATCATTGGTTAGCCTCATACTACTCCATTCTATCCAGAACTGGATGTTCTTGTCTTGCCTTTGAATTGACATTTTTATCACATGATTTCTCTGGTTTTTCATTTTGGTTTCACTCCAGATTCTGTTTCTTGGATTATGCTCAGCTCTGAGCTGTGCAAATACTCATCCCTCCCCTGCACAGGTTCCCAACACAGGTCAAGTGGTCAAGTGTCTTAGGCTTCCACCTGATCAAATAGAATATTACCAGAAAAAAAAAAAAAACTATTATGGGATTATAACAGCATAAGCTGAACACAGAGTGAGCTAAAGCAAGAAATAACTTTTGGTGGAAGAATGATTACTTCTAATCCAGTAATGTTCTCCTAACAAAAGAAAGGGAAGCATTTTCTCTAGGTATTCATTCTCTGAAGAATTACTTTTATCTGAAATATTCCCATGTTTTCCTAATACTGAATCTAAAAAACACATGTCTGATATCTTGAGGAGAGAACCTATTGCTTCCAATTTCTTGATGAGAGAAAATAGGAATAATAATGGATTAAAGATTTTTTGAAAAGCTATAGATCCTAAAATATTAGGTGACAACTTACAGCTCAATATAAACTTCTTCTATTCACATGGAAACCTTATAAGAGGGAAAGAGAGAAAAGGAAGTTGAGTGGATATGTAATCATACAGCATGAGGTTATTACTGTGATTTGATGTGTTTCTCCAAACCAATTATAAAAACCCTTGAAGGCAAGGTCCCTCTGTAGCTCAGTAACCCAGAGAATTTCAGATTTGAGATCTAATAGACCTATTTTGTTCACAGAAGAGTTATTGGAAATAATATTAAAGTACGTATTTCTATTAAAGAGAATCAACCACAAGAAATGTACTTACTTTGTTTATCAAATGACCACTTATATTGCTCCTAAAAATTTCCAACATTGGTCATCAACTCCTTGAATCTACTTGAGCTAAACAGACTTTCTCCTTATTTTGCGTCATTATAATGTTTATTCATATATCAGCCTAATGCTGATTATTACTGGGCATCCTGTCTGAAGTGCTTAAAATGGATTATTTTGGTACTTTGTGCCCTAGCAGTCATTTTTAAACATACCGGTAATGATTCCAGTGGATAAAACATTCAATAGTCTTTCATAAATAGAAACTGCCCTAAACATGAACAAAATGTCCATTCTCATTTCTTTGTTAATGCCATGTTTGAGTCAACCAAAGTTCTTTTCTAGTTCTTCTTCTCTGAAGGGTTGGCATGGAAAGTAAGAAAAAATGAAAATCAGCTCATCATAATAAAAACGTGAGGCATTGCTAATAGTTGTCAGATCTATTGTAGAGGAGGAAAAATGTTTTTCCCTCTACTCTTCTAGGTTCTTGACTGTGACACCTCCTCCCTCCCCATAATAAAAGACAGATTAACTAGAGAAAAACAATTTTAATTACATATGTATGTAGGGGAGTCTCACAAAGATATTGGACCCAAAGAAGTGACCAAAAGCAGGAAGCTTTGATAACCTATTAGACAAAAACAATAAATTTGTGAAAACTTGACAAAACAAAGAAATTTGGGCTAGGAGGTAATAAAATGGTGAAGAAGGAACAAAATTTGTTTATATAGCCTATTAACCCTAAATTCCCTGTCTGGTGACAAGGATGCCTTCTACCCTCCTGGGTAGAGAGGGTAGCTTTCATGTGGCAGATCAGTCTCCTGCTTTCAGGAGGATAGAGGAGAGTCAGAGTATCCTTTTTGCATTGGCTGTTTCTCCGGTACCTTTAATGCAAAATAATCAGTAGCCAAAGGAGCATATTTTGGGGTGACATCCTAAACCCCTGCACTAACTCAAGATTGATGTGCTTCATCATCCACAACTCAGACATTGTTGTGGCATTTTTTGTTGGAGATGGATAGGACTCTAGAGACCTTTAGTCTTTTTTTTTTTTATATTTGGGGAAACTGAGACGTGGATGGTGTGATTTTCCAAGAATCACGTGAAGAGTTAGTAGCAGAGAAAGAACCTGAGTCCCTTAATTTTTCTTAAAATTGAAACTCCTTGAAAACAAGTAACAAATTTACTTTCCTTAAAAACTTACTTTCCTCTTAGCGTGCATTGGTATATAAAAAAATACCTAAATCAGAATCTGTGTGTATATTGTGCATTGTGTGCTACCCTTGCACAAAAAGGGAAAGGGAAGAATAGGAATTATGTATTTTTGTTGTTGTTGTTGTTGTTGTTTAAGTATGCTCCATGCCCCGTGTGGCTTGAACTCACAACCCTGAGATCAAGACCTTAGCTGAGATCAAGAGTTGAATGCTTAACTGACTGAACCACCCAGGTGCCCCAGGAAATATGTATTTGTAAAAGGAAACAATGGAAAGATAAACCAAAAACTAATAAAAATTAGTTCTCATTTTAAAGGGAGGGAGAGAACAGGAAGGAGGTGACAGGGATACAACTAAGACTTCTCTGAATTACTTTGTTTTATGATTTTGATTTTGGAGTCAAGTCAATATTTTACATAATGAAAATTGATTTAAATGTATAAAAACTGAAAACAATCACAAAAGTGTACAAATAACTAAAAGAGTAAAAAGTAGAATCCAATATGATTACAGTCAAGAATGATTTTAAGCGGTCTTTTTGTGATGATATTTGGGTATAACACTGAAAGACTCTGGTCAATGTTTCTTATGAGAGGAAAGCCAACAGCAAATATACACATTCTGGTTTGATACAGTCTGTTCCCAAAGGATGCATAGCATAAGTTTGATGACCAATCTCAGGACTGTGTCATTTTTAAAGATGGTATATGCTAGTTCTGATTTAGGCTATGTAGTCAGATTAATATTAGATCTACTATTTACTACTTTTGTTACCTTGGGCAAATTACATCTCTGAGCTTACATTTGCATGTATATAAAGTGCACATAGTAATAGTTCTTACCTCAAGGACTTGCTGTGAGGATTAATATAGATAATCCACATAAAGAGCTTAGCACAACTTCAGGTAAATAATGAGAGCTCAATAAATTTTAGCAATTATTTAAAGAAACACTGCTTTAACAACTGAAAATAACAGAAACAAATAGATCTGTTTTTACATTAAAAGTGTGAACTACATTATATATACAAAAGAGTATATATAATATATGGGCACTTAAAAAAATAAAATAAAATGAACACTCAGGTATCCCTACCTAGTTTAAGACACAGAACATTTATAACGAATTTTTAAGGCTGCAAACAGTACTCTCTTTTGTTTCAGAAATTTTTTAAAAATGCTATTTTACTGTATCATTTGTGATTGTTTTCTTTTTTCTTAATATTTCTTTGTGATTCATACTTATTACCTGCATTTCACTCAGTTTCATTGTTGTGACGTGTTCTATTATATGAATGCACTGCAATTATTTTTTTTAAATCCATTCTACTGTTGATGGGTATTTGGATTGATTTTAGTTTTTGCTCTAACTAATGTCAAATGACAAGATAATACAATTTTTTTATTTTTAATTTTTAAAATTTTATTTATTTGACAGAGAGAGAGAGACAGAGAGAGAGGGAACACAAGCAGGGGGAGGGGGAGAGGGAGAAGCAGGCTTCCTGCAGAGCAGGGAGCCCAATGTGGGGCTCAATCCCAGGACCCTGAGATCATGACCCGAGCCGAAGGCAGACGCTTAATAACTGAGCCACCCAGGCGCCCCAAGATAATACAATTTAGTAATGAGTTTGATGCCCTTTATTCAAGAGAAAACAATCCATGGATTGGGGGCTGGGGAGTCCGGTGCCTCACAGGGAGTGGAGCACTCATACCTCAGGGATTTGGGGCAAAAGTGAGTTTTATAGAGCATTAGAAGTGGTGATGCAGAAAGAGGTCATGGCTGGTTAGGAAGTTGGGGATTTCTTTCTAAGGCTAGCATGTCCTTTTCTAAAGTAAGGTAAGCTAGCTAAGGCTGAGTTGGAGGATGCCTGTATGTTAGGTTTCCTTGACAGTGAGGTGTTTCTGGTAAATGCAGGCTGAGTGAGGTGGACTGGGGCACTGGGTTGGTCTCCATTTTTTGGGTTCGGATATATGTATTAACTTCATCACTGACAGTGTTGATATGAACATTCTTATACATTTTCTAGGTGCAAATACACAAGAATTTCTCTAGCACACACTCTATGTGCATGGAATTGCTATGTTATGAAATGCACATTTAACTTTGCTGGGTAATTACAAATTGTTTTCTGAAGTAGTTTACTAATTTGTCATCACCCCAACCGGTATGAATGTTGTTCTTATCCACCTCCTTGTCAGCACTAAGCATTGTCAGTCTTTTTAATTTTAGGCATTTTGTTGGATGTGTATTCAGACTTCATTTTTGTTTAAATTTGCTTCCATGATTACAGGTTAGGTTGAGACTTTTTAAATGTTAATTGCTTACTTTCTATTGAATTAGCTTTCTTTCTCTTTCTCTCTTTTTAAAATTAACCTGTAAAGATCTTTATCTTCTCTGATTTTATCACAGTTTTTTTGTTTTGTTTTGTTTTTGTTTTGTATTTTTTGTGTTTGGATGAACAGAAGGTCAAAATGTTAATTTTGTCATTTTTAAACAGTCTTATGCTTGGTACACTTTTGTTTCTATTCCTACTCAAGGTCATGGAGATATCCTCATATATTAATGTCTTATTATTGAGTATGATAATTGCTATAGGTTTTAGGTATGTACCCATTCCAGGTTATTATAGTTCTTTTCAAGTTTCTGTTGCTAAGAGATTTTCTTTTTAATTATGTACACCACAAATGCATATAAATTTGAAGGGATGTTTTCTTTTAGACTAATGAGATTTATTTTATTCTGTTTTTCTGCTTTAACCTCTTAATGTAGAGAAGTATAATAGCTTATGTTATGTTATAATATTAACTAAACCTGAATTCCTGGAATAAATTCTATGTGGTCAGTATATATTATTTTTATATGCTTCATTGCATTTAAGTGGAGATTGATTGGCCTGTATTTTCCTTTCTTATGTTGACATTGTCTTATTTGGATATCAAAGCTAGATTAAGATTTACTATTTTCTGGAACAGTTTGTGCAAATTTGAAATTAATTCATAATAAATATTTGTTAGAATGTGCCTATAAAACCACCCGGGGCTTTGTTTTTAAGTTTTTTTTGGTGAGAAGATTTTAAACTGCTGATTCAATTTTGTATCAGTCATAGGATTATTCAGGTCCTTTATTTCTTGACTTTTGTCAATTCTGGTATATTGCATTTTTCCCTACTAATTTATCCATTTAATTAAGTTTTCGAGTTTCTCAAAATAACTTATTTATCTTTGTCTTCTTTCTTTCTCCTTGGTTAATCTTGCCAGAAGTGTATTGTTTTATTAATTTTTACAAGGAATAAAGTCTTGCCTTTGTTGTTTCTTCCTATTGCTCTTTCCTTTTTATATTTCATTAATTTTACTTTTGTTATGTTTTATCTACTACTTTATTTTAATTTCTTCTGTTATTGCTTTTCCAATTTCTTAAACTGGAAATTTAGTTCATTGTTTTAGGTTTTCTTCTTTTCCAATATAAGCATTGAAGGCTACAGTTTTCCCTTTTAGTACTCTTTAGTTATAGCCCACAAATTTCAGTGTGAAATGTCTTTATAATTTTCAATTCCAAGTATTTTCTAATTTTATTATGTTTTCTTTTTTGACCCATAAGTACTTGAAAATGTATTTTTAAAATTTCCAATTGAAAGGATCTTTTGTAATCAGTTATAAATTTGTTACATAGAGGTAGAGTATGTGGTGCTTTGACACTAGTCCTTTGGAATTTGTTGGTGCTAGCTTCATGGCCTATTACATGATCAGTATTTATATATACTTAAAAATATATATATTCTCCTAATGTTGGCTGCAATGATATACCTATAAATATCATATACATATAAAATTAATTTGACTATTCATTATATTATCTATATCCCTACTGAATTTATTTTGCCTCTGTGGGCTATCAACTATTGAAAAAACTGTGCTAAAATCACTTAGTATAAAGTTGTGTGTATCAACTTCACCTATTAGTTCTGTCAATGTCTACCTTGTATTTATTTGAGGCTATATTATTAGGTACAAAATGTTTGGCATTTTATGCCTTCCTGAAGACTTGATTCTTTTATTGTTACATATGGTCCTTATCTCTATTAAAGTTTTCTGCCTTAAAGTCAATTTTATCTGATGTTGAGCAAAAGCAGCTAATTTTTGGTTGATATTTGCTTGGTTCTCTTTCTATCCTATTGCTTTCAGTCTTCCTTATCCTTAAGTTTTGGGTATGTCTTTACCCAAAATAACATATAACTGATTTTTTTTCTGGTCTGATTACTTGCTTTTTGATTTGAGAGTTCAAACTATTTGTAATGATATGATGACTTATACATCTTTATTAATACCCCTATATTTTTATGTAATTTCTATTTGTCTTGCTTTAAATGCTTTTCCTCTTTTTGCCTATCATTTTGGATTGATTTTTTCTTATTCTCCTTTCCTCTGTTATTTGTTTGGAGGTTATCCACTCTATTCCCTTCTGTATTAAACTCAGTTTTTATTTATCTAAATCACCTTATTCTCTCTCATTCATGAGAGTTTCATTGCATACTGAATACTAAGTTGATAGTTCTTTTCTCTCTGCCCATTGAAGATATCATTCCATTCTCTTCTTATTTACATTGTTACTGTTCAGAAGTCAGTTGTCACTCTATTTTTCCTTCCTTGGGAGGTGATTTTTTTTTTTTTTAAGATTTTATTTATTTGACAGAGAGAGACAAAGCGAGAGAAGGAACACAAGCAGGGCGAATGGGAGAGGGAGAAGCAGGCTTCCTGCTGAGCAGGGAGCCCGAAGCGGGGCTCGATCCCAGGACCCTGAGATCCTGACCTGAGCCCAAGGCAGACACTTAACGACTGAGCCACCCAGGAGCCCCTGATCTTTCTTTTCTCTCTGGCTGTTTTTAAGATCTTTTTTGTTTGTTTTTGGTATATAGTGTTCTGAAATTTTATCACAGTGGGCCTAGTTATGGATTTCCTTGTATTTTATAGTTTGGGGATTATTTGGACTTCTTGAATTTAAGAACTGGGTTCTTTCAACTGGTTTCTTTCAACATTTGAGACATCAGGGAAGTCTCAACAAATACTATTTTTAGGATCGATTTTCTTTTCTAACTCATCTTCATCTGGAAACTCGAAAGAACATGTATTAGTCCTTCTCATTCTATCCTCTTAACTTCACATATTCAATGACTGTCTCTCTGAGTTGAATTTTGGATATAGTTTTTACACTGTCTTCCCGTTCAATAATGATTCCTTTAGCTATATCTAATCTGCCCTTTCATCTAGCCATGATTTTTCCATTTCAATTCTTATGTTTTTAAATTTCTCTATATTTTTTCTCTTATTGAAAATCTTTTGTCATTCTTTATCGTTTCTTATTTTACAGTTATATCTTTTAGTTTCTGTTTTTGTCTAGAATATATATTCTTTCAGATTGTCTGTTGGTACTCAGCACCATCTTGCCTGTTTTCTTTGTACCCCCATATAGCAGGGACTAGAAGCCTTGAAACTATTTCCCAGAATTTCCTGCGAATTGAGTCCCAATTTATTTCTGCCAGTGAGAGGTACTCATACACAGTTTGGAAGGCCGAGGGAAGCAGAGGCTGTTATTCTTTTTGCAGCAACAGGCACATACATTAGTTTTGGCAGGTATGAAATTTTGCAGCAACCGCCAGATTACCTGCCACGTGTTACTTCAGTGCTGTAGGCAGCTGTGACCACTAGAATTTGTATTAGTCAGCATACCCAGGTTATTATTCTTCAGCAATAAATTAACCCTGAAATCGAAATAATAAATGTTGGCACGGATGCAAAGAAAAGGGAACCCTTTTACATTGCTGGTGGGAATGCAAGCTGGTATAGCCACTCTGGAAAACAATATGGAGGTTCCTCAAGAAGTTAAAATAGAGCTACCCTACAACCCAGCAATTGCACTACTAGGTATTTACCCCAAAGATACAAATGTAATGATCTGAATGGGCATGTGCACCCCAATGTTTACAGCAGCAATGTCCGCAATAGCCAAACTATGGAAAGAGCCAAGATGTCCATTGACAAATGAATGGATAAAGAAGATGTGTTTCATATATACAATGGAATATTACTCAGCCATCAGAAAGGATGAATCCTTACCATTTACATCAATGTAGATGGAACTGGAGGGTATTATGCTGAGCGAAATAAGTCAATTAGAGAAAGACAGTGATATGGTTTCACTCATATATGGAATATAAGAAACAGTGCAGAGGATGATAAGGGAAGGAAGGAAAACTGAATGGGAAGTAATCAGAGAGGGAGACAAACCATGAGAAACTCTTAACGATAGGAAACAAACTGAGGGCTGCTGGAGGGGAGATGGGTGGGGGGATGGGGTAACTGGGTGATGGGCATTAAGGAGGGCACATGATGTGATGAGCACTCAGTGTTATATGCAACTGATAAATTATTGACCTCTACATCTGAAACTAATGATGTACTATATGTTGGCTAATTGAATTTAAATTAAAAAAAAATTAACCCTGGGGCGCCTGGGTGGCTCAGTTGGTTAAGCGACTGCCTTCAGCTCAGGTCATGATCCTGGAGTCCTGGGATCAAGTCCCACGTCGGGCTCCCTGCTCAGCGGGAAGTCTGCTTCTCCCTCTGACCCTCTTCCCTCTCTAATTCTCATTCTGTCTCTCTCAAATAAATAAATAAAATCTTAAAAAAAAAGTTAACCCTGAAATCTAATTGCTCTACACACAAAATATTTTTTTTCATTTGAACACCTGATGTTCACCATGAGTTGATAGGGTACTTTGCTCCACAGTTATTTAGGGATCCAGGCTGATGGAGCTTCACCATCTTTGTAACCGCACACACTGAAACTTGTATCCTTCTAGATAACCATGTCACAGAAGTGAAGAGACTATGGAGTTACATGTGGGATTTTTCTCTTTCCTAACCCAGAAATGATGCACCTAAATTCTCACATTTCAATGGTGCCCACATAACTGCAAGGAAGCAAGAAATAAAAGGAAGCAAATAGAATACTTGGCAATCTTTTCTGTCTCTGGCAACTTTTTGAGTTCTTGGCCTGGACAGGAGAGATAATATCCTGATTCCCTGAAAATTGGCAGTGAACTTGAAAACAAGTGATGGCCTTCTCTGACTTTCTGTCTCCTGTCCCTTCCAATGGTTTTATAAGAGCCTTATTTTCTAATTAGGTCTTATAAGCACTAATCCCTTTTAGAGTGGTTTCTGTTTTTTCTTACTGAACCCTTATTGAGAAAGCATTTTGTACCAGAGCAGTTCCAGGAAACAAAGATGGGAATGTGGCCTACTTAGTTTTAAGGGCATTGATAACTGATAGTGGTAATTCATGACATTCACTGGCAAATGTGTATTTATCTATTTCATTTATTTTTACTTGGAATGAAATGTTTATTTGAGAGGAAGTATTTGGGAAACCAAGTGGCTGTTACAATTGATTGTTAAGGTAGGAATAATGAAAAGGGCTAGTGCAAATTTTAACTGAACTTATAGGCTCAGGGTTTTAAATTCTTAGGTTTAGACACAGTTGAAAAAGCATAATTATGACTGTCCTAAAAAATACATTATCTCTTGTAATTGTGATATTAACATAGCTTAAAACTACAGTTAAAGTTTGATTCTGCATATTGCTGAATGATCGTGTAAGTATAGATATCTTTTACAAAACTTATAGCATTGATGGAGACCCTGAGAATTGGAATAGGGAAATTTGCATGAGTAAATCCCTCAAATCCCATTAAGCCTTCCTGCTTTTCTGATTTCCCTTTGCTTGACAATTCTATTACAACTTTACCTTAGGCAATTTACTTTGGAAGGGGATGCTGATCTTTCTTAAGACCCATCCCTTCCCCACACTGTCTCTAGATTGGCAACCAACATGCTACAGGGGAACAAGTACAAAATCTAATCAGTAGGGGATAGCTTATATGCCAAAAGAATTGTGTGATGTGGCTGATTTACATTGGCAGAAACTTGGAGAATATTGTGTGAGAATGGATGACAAGTGTACTAGACCAGTTAGGAACAAGCCAACATTTTCTCTTGAGGTACTTACCAGAAATTCTGGATTCATTGTGTTAAGCAACTGAGAGTGGCTTTATTTGGTTTAGTTGATTTTAACTGAAATCAATGGTGACCTACATTAAATGAAGGTGAGTTGCTAGAACATTCTTGATATAACATAGAAGTATGAATCTAAAGGCTTAGGAGGATAGAATATTGGATAGCATATATCATGTGTGTCCTGCTCCCCACTCTTTCACTGTATTCTCTCAGAAGAGCCATTGGGCACTTCATAACCAAGGCCATGAGAAAAAGAATAAGTATCCTTGGAAAGCTTTGTCATAGCTGTCCTCTGCAGTTCAGAGATATGGTGGGAAATGCTATAACAGCAAAGGGCTCTCCTCTTTAATTGTAGTGAGAATGAGGGGATCCTGAAGTGGGAGCAGTGGAGTGGCAGCACTTAATTTCCAGAGAAAAAGTAGATGTGGTTACTGTAGGGAGTGGTAGGACCAGACCAGTATCCAGACTAGTTTTACCCACAGACATCTTGGGGAGCACCTGATTTATTATGATGAACCTTGGACTGAAGTAGATAGGTAACCATTTGTTTAATAACAAGAGACCTAAGCCATCGACAGTCATAGTCTCATCCGCATTTTCCAATCTGAGCCAGTTCACAGGGCCCTGTGAATGGAGGGCCTTCAACCTGATGAAGGATCTTACAACATTGGCACAATTATGTACTGTAAATCTATTACCTAGCCTTTCTCAAAGGAATGTATGGCCATTTACTAGGGTGAATCGCAGTACATAAAGTAAAATGCCCCAAATTTTCAGAAATTGTTTTTCACTGGCTCTGAGCCAGTGCAAATCCATAAGGTCCCTAAATGCTCCTGCAGTCCATTAGTTAGAGTGGGGACTTTGGAGTTTAGATAGAAAATGGAAAATTAACCTAAGTTCCTATCACAGCTGGCCTAAGAGGTCTGCAAAACCATACTGTGTTAATCTCTAAAAGCATGGTTGAAGCAGACTTAATTAGCTATTGGCAATACCCCCACAATGGCATCCCTAACCACTGGAGTAAGATTTTTTATGATAGGAAAGACCAAGAGGAAGTCCTGGTCTATTATTTTCTTCCCCCAAATAGTAAACAGCGATTAATACTGCATTCCTGAAGTAATTGCAAGGATCGGTGCCACCATCAAACTCTTGAAAGCTGCAGGGCTATTGATTCATTTCACATCAACATTAACTCATCTGTTTGGTCCATACAAAACACAGATGAGTCTGGAATAATGACAGCAGCAGATGATTGCAATTACAACTGCAGGTATTACAGGTGTAATATTAGCTGGAACAATAGTGGGGACTCAGTCATTGATCTGGATAATGCCCCCCCATTCTGAGTAACAAAAAACATCAAAAGCAGTTTGCTTTGATCTGCCAGGGATAGCAGTATACCTTCATCATTTTCATTCAGAGCTGTGTCAACATTCCAGTTTGGGGCAATAAACTGGCCCACAGATACCAAGATTGTCTTACCATTTTCTACAGGATGGCATGTCAGTCCATGATACGATGACTCACACTGATTGGACCAGGTGAGTAGGATGTAACAAGTACTTTAGATGCCTTGGTAAAATACTTGCATACTGGAGGTGGGAGAAACACCACAAGAAAATTCAAGGCATGTCTTCTTGGTGAAATTTCTAGGGGTTGAGTGGCGTGGGAAATGTGATAGTTCCTAAAAAATGGAAGACAAATTGCTCTACTTTATACCCCGATCACTAGGAAGGTACAACATTTGGTGGGTTTCTTTAGATTTGAAAGCAACATACACCACATTTGAATGTACTGCTTTGACCCATTTACCAGGTAATGACCTGTCAGTTTGCCAGTTTTGAATGGGCCTTGCTGGTCCAGACTGCTGAGCATGCTGCTCTGCTGATTTGGGTCTTATGCCCAGGCAAACCGGCAGCTAGAGATACTCTATGAGGCTTTGAGAAACCCCTATAAGGTAATCACAGTGCAGATCCATAGGATTTTAGAGCAAAGTCATGCCCTCTTCTGAAAATATTTATTCTTTATTTATCAAATAATTCTCAGTGTTTCACTTGGTCCTGATGAAGACTGAATGCTGAAACAGGTCACCACATGACCATGCAACATAGGTTGTCCATCATGACTTAAATGTTACCACCTCCACCAAACCTAAAACTGAGTGTTCACAGAGTACTCCATAATCACAGGAAAGAGAAAGAGCTGTCCGTGAGATTGAAACCCAGCAGATCTTCTGGTTTCTTAAAGATTTCCCTATGACTTGTTGTCTGAAGAAGGAAATTTCTGGACCTGGGTAATGGATGATTTCACACAGTATGTTGGCACCAGCGAAGAAGGGGTTTATTGTAATGTTAAATGAATTTGTTGTGAGAACTAGCACATATAATAGATGTTCCATAAATGTTAGTCCAGCTCAGCAATTTCCAAACTGTTCTGTAGGATGTCCCTAAATAAAACACTCAAAAAGAATTTCTGATTTAATGAGTTTGGAAAAATTTGAATAGAAACAAGAAAAACCTGTAGGAACTCTAAAGGAGATAAGATATGAAGATATATTGTGAATTTCAACATTACCTAAACTTATTTGACCCTAAAACCCCTTCTTCACAGAGCATTTCATAGGAGGAATGCTTTTCAGAACCTGCTTTGATAATTGTGGTTTTCAGTGATTCAGGCTTTGACTGAGTATTAGTTTTGATAGCCAGGAATGAAAGTGTTAAATTTTTATACTGACTAGGATATAAGATGTGCTCAACTTGGTTATTCTAATGACTAGAATTCTTAGTTCAGAGAGAGATCTTTAATAGAAAATCCTTGCCATGAGGGTAATGTAGGTGACACTACCCAAAAGGAGTGTATAAATCAAATTTAATGATGATTTTTCCATTTTGTAATAGGGATTAGGGTTACAAGGAGATCACAGCTCTGTGAATCCAATTAGGATGTAATAAAATGCACTCTTTGAGCTTACAAACCAGTTGATTTAGAAAGAGAAATAATTATAATAATAAGCATGATGTATTTGGCACTATGATCACACATTAGGTTATTCAGATTATTAAAATCATTCTTAATTTCAAAATTGAATGTACCTAGTTTTGCACAATGCATTAAAGTTCAGGGAGTCTAAAGTATATGATACTTTCTTTTGAGACAATGATGGAGGAAATAATTGTAAACATGATAAAGGCATGAGGTCAGAATAAAAGAAAAAATTAGATCTTATTACAAATGACTCTGTGTTATTAATGAGCTTTTATAACAGACCATATCAAACATTATTATGTGTAGAGAGAACAAAAGATGATTGATCAGGCCAAATTTCTGAGAACTCTATTAATTTGAACAGCCACAAGTGAGTGTGCCAGTCCAATGGAGTTTAGTGTAATTTTGGTCCTCTTGCCCATCTTTTCTACCAGATTCAACATTAGTGTTGTTTGTAAGAGATATGAGGTGGTAAGATATAAGGGGGTTGATTTTTTCTCCCCGCAGGAACCATATATATAGCTCTATTGTAGCTATTACATGATATTGTAGACCAGCTTTTTTCAACCTGGGTTTTGGGAAAGAATTAAATCATAATGCCCTCAGGAATTTATTAGACGCAATGAATTAACTTCCCTCCTATGCATCAAGAACAGTGCTAGATATGTCCCATCCATGGGAGAATTGAGAAAATAGTCATTCAAATAATTTTCTGTAGGGCTAATTCTCTAGCGGAACCTCTGTCCACTCTGGATACTGTCAGTGAGAGTTTAAAAAACTTCCACACGTCATCCTCACTGATCCTGATTCAGTGGAACAGGCATGGGGTTGAACAGCCTGTGTTATAAAAAATCTCTTTAGGTATTTCTCAATGGAATATTATGCAGCCATCAAAAGACCGAAATCTTGCCATTTGCAATGACATGGATGGAACTAGAGGGTATTATGCTAAGCGAAATAAGTCAATCAGAGAAAGATATGCATCATATGATCTCACTGATATAAGGAATTCTTTTTTTTTTTAAACATTTTATTTATTTATTTGAAAGAGAGAGAAAGAGAAACAGCATGAGAGGGGAGAAGGTCAGAGGGAGAAGCAGGCTCCCCGCTGAGCCGGGAGCCTGATGTGGGACTCGATCCCAGGACTCCGGGATCATGACCTGAGCCGAAGGCAGACGCTTAACCAACTGAGCCACCCAGGCACCCCTGATATAAGGAATTCTTAATCTCAGGAAACAAACTGAGGGTTGCTGGAGTGGGGGGTGGGAGGGATGGGGTGGCTGGGTGATAGACATTGGGGAGGGTATGGGCTATGGTGAGCACTGTGAATTGTGTAAGACTGTTCAATCACAGACCTGTACCTCTGAAGCAAATAATACATTATATGTTAAAAAAAAAAAAAGAAGAAGATAGTAGGAAGGGAAAAATGAAGTGGGGGGAATCAAAGGGGGAGACAAACCATGAGAGACTGTGGACTCTGAGAAACAAACTGAGGTTTTTAGAGGGGAAGGGGTGGGGGGATGGGTTAGCCCGGTGATGGGTATTAAAGAGGGCACGAACTGAATGGAGCACTGAGTGTTATATGCAAACAATGAATCATGGAACACTACATCAAAAACAAATGATGTAATAAATGGTGATTAACATAATAAAATAAAATTTAAAAAAAATCTCTCTAGGTATTTCTGATGTAACCAACTCTAGGAACCACTGCTGCAGGCAGAGAATGCGGGTTCCCAAGCTGCATTATGAAACAAAAGTGCTCCCGTTGGAGACTCTCAGTGATACTAATATATTAAAGGATCTCGATTGTCCTAGAGTTAAAAAATAATATTGCAAAATTTCCAAACTTATTTTCACATGGATTTTTTTGTTTTTGTTTTTTGCTGAATACCTGTAGTCATCCTGTAGAACTTGACTGCCACAGAAGCATTTTGGGAAATGAGACTCCAGAGGATGGCTGGTGGCATTGGAGAGTGTCCAATTTAGTAAGATCTTTCCCGGTTAATTTCAACACAACCCTGCCTGCTGTCATGTTCAGAAATCCATTTTTTTTTATCTTGGAAGTTTTTTATTTATTTTTATTTTTTAAAAGATCTTAGCTATTTATTTGTGAGAGAGCACAAGCAGGGGGAGGGGGAGAGGGAGAAGCAGACTCCCCACTAAGCAGGGAGCCCCATGTAGGGCTGGATTCCAGGACCCTGGGATCATGACCTGAGCCAAAGGCAGATGCTTAACTGATTGAGCCACCCAGGCAGGCACCCCTGGATCTTGGAAGTTTTTTAATTTCAAGAGTCCTTTGTTTTATAAACAGGAAACCCTATAGTATTTATTACAATATAAGTTCCAGAGGATCCAAGTTCTAAATGTCTTTTTTTCATCTAACCATAAAAGTAAAAGAAGAAAAAAAGAATAAATTTTTCTTTATCCTTGGAGTGGGGATGAACTTTCTAAATGAAACACAAAACCTAGAAGCAATAAAGGAAAGATTGATAAGTTTTACTATATAAAATTTAATACTTCTGTACAGCAATTACCTCTAAACATGACACACACTCACATATGGTAAATGTATGGCAATATACCTACAAACGTAAATGAGGGATATATTTGTAATGTTCATGCTAGGCAAGGGCCAATTTCTTTTTTCTTTTTCTTTTTTTCCTTTTAATTCCATCAGTGAATGAATGGGTAAAGAAGATGTAGTAGACACACACACACACACACACACACACACACACTGGAATATTATTCAACCATAAAAAGGGCCAATTTCTTTAATATGCAAAGAACTCTGTAATTCAATAAGAAGACTGGCAACCTAAGAGAAAAATGTGCAATATGAACAGGTAGTTCCCAGAGTACTAACAATGAATTCTCGATAAATATTTGAAAAGGAAATCAGATATGATCCAGGCAAAGGCCTTTATGCTCCCTGTTCCTTCTGCCTAAATTGCTCTTTTGACAGATTCCCTTTTCACACCCTTACCTGTGAAGCTTTTGCTGAAATGTCACTTTCTTATGAGACCTCCCCTACTTAAAATTGCACCCTCAATTGCCAGCATATTCTATTCTCCTTTCCTGCCTTATTTTTCTTTATAACACTGATTACCATTGAATACACTATCTGTTTTCTTATTTCTTATGTTATTGTTCATTGCTCTTCACTAGAAGCCAAGGTCCATAGGTCAGGGAATTTTGTTTCTTGTGCTTACTGCTATATCCCTCACACAGACTGGTACTGACACACAGTAGAAATTCAGTTAAATATCTGTGGAACAGATGAGTGAATGAATAAAAAGATGGTCAAGTTTGTTATAATGAAAGAAATGCAAGTCAAAACAATCATAACAGATTTTCATTTTGACTCTATAATGGTAACTTGTCAACAATCAGTTAAAGTGCTATGAATCCTTCCCTTTAAGTTAAAGCCTATACTAGAAGTTTTATTCTTGTAACTCAAGAACCAAACTCTTCATCTTTGTCCCCAAACTTGATTATGTAGTTCACTTTCTCTATTGATGATGTCACTGTCTTCTAATCCTTGACTCTTCCTTCTTCCTCTCTGTGTCTTGATGCCAGCTCATCTGGATAGCTCCAACAACTTCTTTAGGCTCCCTGCCTCCAGCCTTGTCCAGCCTTGTCCAGAAACACAGCTCTGCACCTGCTGCTGCCCTGTTCAGAAGCTTCTGTCATCTGTTTTCCATCACAGCAGTCCAGATCCTTCACAAACTGGTCAACCGCCCTTCAGTTTCCCCTCCTAAACATGCACAGCCCAACGTACCAGAACTTCCTTCCTTTATAGTTGCGTGTTCTTTTATGAGATGGTCAGTCAGGTATGGCCACAGGAGGGGACACAGAGGAAGTTCAGGAAAACGAAGTGTGTTATAATCACAAGTCCTAGAGACAGAAAGCACACCATGCCAGGCAGGGCCATGTGAAGAACTCCAGATTTTGGTCAGGTGGCCCAAGACAGGGGTCAGGGGAAAGCCTAGACAGTCTTTTTGGGGGTTTCTGCAGGAGAAGCAAGGCAGGACAGGGTAAGCAGCTTAGGATTGGCTGCTGTGAATAATTTCGAAAGGCTCTAAGCCTTTGGGGTGGTCTCTAGTTGCCTGGTACCTGGCACTGGGAAATTTAAGGCCACGGAATATTGCCTTTTAGCGTGCACTGGCCAGATAGAGGAGAAAGGGCTCTGGATTGGCTGGTTTGTATATCAAAGGCATGCTCCCAGTTGGCCCTTGCTAGCTCTAAGTATTGATTAGTCTCAGGACAGGCAGTCTCTCCCCAGCCAGAAAGGTTTTTAAGATGTCAAAATATCACAATACACAGAAAATAAACAGTATAAACAATACAGTACTTCTGCCTATGCTGTCTTCATGACCTAGAATACTTTTTGCCAAACACTCCCCTTCCTCCACATCTATTATTGAAAGCCTACTTAGCCTTTAAGTCCCAATTCAAATATCCGTTTCCCCCTGGGAAGTTTTCTGATTTCTCCCAGCAGGAAACACTATTTCCCAGTGTGCTCCCATAATACTTTGTAATTTTCCTTTTACCTCCCACTTGGGTAATTTGTGTCCTTGCCTATTTCACTTCACAGTGTTAACCCAGAGGAATGCTGAGCCCTGCTAATCACTCTGCATTTGCTAATGTCCAGTCTGTGACATGAGGAGAGAATTGGCTCTGGTCCCTCCCTGTGAGCACTCTTCTAGATGCTAGAAGGCAAGCTCCTGTGTTGGGGACTTTGTTGGTTCTTGCTGCAGTGAGTGGCAGAGCTATAGATCAGAGCTGCCCTCCTTTTGTGGAACAGGCTCCAGAGTTGCTGAGAAATAGCCCTGGAGACTTGAACATATGGAAAATTTCCGAATTCACTTTATTTGAACATCACCAAGGCCAGTATGATGAAAAAGCAGGAGTGGTACAGGACTCTCTAGCTTCAACCACAGGCTAAGGCAGAGAAACAACTTTTAGATCATCCAACACCGTGTTGCTGACTGTGGCTCGTCACTCCAGACACCTCATTCCCTAGATGTGTTCTCTTTCAAGGACTCTCCCAGTGGTATGCTGCTAAAAATGAACAGTGGCTGGAGGCAGGTAGGTGTGGGGAAGGCCCTGACTTATAGCATTTGTTGCTTTCCGTGGTATAAATACTGACACCATGGTCAGTGTCAGGCTACTGACCAGGGAGCTGGGCAGAGAGGCTCACCATGGCCTCTAGCTGGCAGGAGCCGGCCTTGGCACACCTCTGGCCGGTGATTCTGTCTCCAACCAGCAATGCCTGTGCTGGAATCTCTAGTTATGGACACTGAGTTCTTCCAGGAAGCATCTCAGCCCCCAGGTAAATCAAGGGCATGCACAGAGGGAGAAGTGGGAGCGGTTGTCACTGTTGCCTATTGCGCGTCTAGTAGGGAATGACCCAACCTCAGCCTTGACCCATTTGAGAAACCCAGTTTCACATATTGTTGGTGCTGACAAAGTAGGTACTGATTGCTCTTTAGCACCACGCCTCCAGGAGCTCAAATTTTTGTTATGAAAACTGAATTGTTATAAGCATATTTGCCATTTAAAGGGACGGCTTACAATAAACTTCCTGAGGGATTACTGAGTCCTTTGGTGCTCCCTTCACACATGCTTATTGATGAACTACTCCAAGAAGAACTAGATTTGGGGGTGCCTGGGTGGCTCAGTCAGTTAAGCGTCTGCCTTGGCTCAGGTCATGATCCCAGGGTTCTGGGATTGAGCCCCGCGTTGGGCTCCCTGCTCAGTGGGGAGCCTGCTTCTCCCCTGCCTGCTGTGCCCCCCCTGCTCGTGCTTGCTCTCTCTCCCTCTCTCTCTCTGTTAAATGAATAAATAAAATCTTTATTTAAAAAAAGGAACTAGATTTTGACCTTTCAAATAAATTAGGGGATGAACAATTTTATCTAATTGTTGGTAACAAGTTGGGGTCCGTCTATTACTCTTGAACTCTGTGTGTGTGTGTGTGTGTGTGTGTGTGTGTGTGTGTGTGTTGTGAGGTAGAGCTCTTTGGATGTTCATATCTTAGTTTCCCACAGTTCAACTTATTGGGGACATAGTACCATCAAATGGGTCATTCGTCTAGCTGCTGAGGAAGTTTCAATAATTGGCTTATAATGTCAGGGGGAGAAATGAACTTCTTTCTTATTGATGGTCTTGGGGTTACTGTCTTTCTTATGCTTATGGGAAACCAAGAAAGACTGAATCTAGATGTTTGCCTGCCACTAGGAGGCATAATTGGGACTGAGGAAAGTTAAAGTTCTGGCTTTCTTGTGCCAGCACCGCTTACCACTCAATCTCAGTTTTGGTGGCGTGCCTATGATGCTGGTGAGGATGCTGACGTCGTGGGGAGTGCAGGCCAATGGGCAGGTGGGAGTTACTGAGCAAACTCTCATGAAAATCCGTGACATTTTTATATTTATGTTTTTCTGGTAACAAGAAATAGTCATAGTAGGAAACTTAGAAAGTACAGAAAAGCATACAATCATCCCAAATCTCAGGAGAGGGAAAGCATTAAAAATAATAACATTGGAATGGTATTGTATGTGCATAGTTTGTATGAATCTTGTCATTGATATTCTTAATGACACTGTGTTATTCTGTCATACGAATTTTCTGATTTTACTACAGCTGATTTAACTCTTACTGGTCTATATAAGCATGACTCCACTATAATAATAAATCTTGTCTGCCTCTTTGATTATGTAGTTAGGATGGAATTACAGATGTACAATCATTATATCAAAAAATAAAGACATTTAAAAGGACCTTTTTGAGTCTAGTTGACACACAATGTTACATTAGTTTCAGGTATACAACATAGTAATTCAACTTCTTTATCTGTTATGCTGGGCTCACCACAAGTGTATACATACAATGCTATTATAACATCCTTGACTATATTCCCTGTGCTGTGCCTTTTATTCTTATGACTTATTCATTCCATAACTGGAAGCCTGTGCCCCTCATTCCTCTTCACCCATTTGCCCATCCCCCCAGCCCTCTCCCCACTGGCAACTACCAGTTTGTTCTTTGTATTTATAGGTCTGATTTGACTCTTTGTTTATTCATTTTTTGTTTTTCAGATTCCACATATGAGTGAAATCATACAGTATTTGTCTTTCTCAATCTGACTTATTTCACTTAGCCTAACACCCTTTAGATCCATCCATGTTGTTGCAAATGGCATGATCTCATCCCTTTTATGGCTGTGTAATAGTCCATTGTGTGTGTGTGTGTGTGTGTGTGTGTGTGTGTGTGTATACATGTATATGTCACATTTTCCTTATTCATCTACCGATGGACATTTGGGTTGCTTCCATATCTCGGCTATTATAAACAATGCTGCAATAAACATATGGGTGCATATATTTTTTCAAATTAGTGCCTTCATTTTCTTTGGGTAAATACCCCATAGTGGAATTACTGGGTCATATGGTATTTCTACTGTTAATTTTTTGAGAAACCTCCACAGTGTTTTCCACAGTAGCTGTACAAATTTACATTCCCACCAACACTGCATGAGAGTAAAAAGTAAAGACATTTTTAATGTTCTTGTTTAGTAGACCTGAAACTGCTTTTGAGAAAGGTTTTAAAAGATTGTATTTCCATGAGATTCCCATCTTCCTTAAATAAGTGAAAGCCCTCCTCATTTTAAGATTCATAATATAAATCAAATGGAATGGACTCTTGTGAGGTTTTTACCTTAAGCTTCATTTGCCATAAAGCTAAAGTTCTGGAGAAAACAGGAAATGCTAGTTTAGTGACATTTACACACAGTCACCCATCACTCGTCACCAAAGTGCAAGTTGCCAAAATAAGAAGGAGAAAGACAATGGCCAAGTTTGTGGGTCTGTGCAAATGCTTAGCTAACCTGGATAGCTTGTTGGGTGAAATTTCTTTGGTTATTTTTCTTTCTGCTGTAACACCAAGCATAAGGTATCTGACAAACAAGATGTAATATGACAAACAAGGTGTGGCCTCCGGTGTCTTCCGAATGAGTGGCTGTCACACCCATCTTCCGAGGAGGTGGTAATAAGGATTAAGAGTCCAATCCTATCATTTTGTGTAGGGTGTAATTATAGTGTTTCCCTTTTAAATGGCTCTTAAACGTGTTTGGCCAAAGGGGAAAACCAAAGCAGTTGGTAAAAGTCAAGTGTTTCACCATCTGTCTCTATCACGTTTCCCTGGTTGCAGTTCCAGCAGCCCTGCCAGGGAGGACTAACTTCTTTTTACAAATAGACCAAATCTATTGATTTTGGCCAACAGTCTCAGATTTAGAAAAACACAATGGCTTTCCCTTCACCTGCTCTTTTTTTTTTTTAAGATTTTATTTATTTATTTGACTAAGAAAGAGACAGCGAGAGCAGGAACACAAGCAGGGGGAGTGGGAGAGGGAGAAGCAGACTTCCTGCCGAGCAGGGAGCCCGATGTGGGGCTCGATCCCAGGAGCCTGGGATCATGACCTGAGCCGAAGGCAGATGCTTAATGACTGAGCCACCCAGGTGCCCCCCACCTGCTCTTTCTTATTACTTATGAAATCATCAAGTAATAGTGTGAATGGTATGAATAGAGTACTGCTTTTGGGTATCCTTCCAGAATTTTCCATGTAGAAACAAAGATATACATGTATATGAACACTTAAAAAACAAACCCACATGCAGTTATCCTGCATACATGCATGCTGTTCTTGGTTTACTTTATGACATATCCTGAACATCTCTTTATATCAATAAGTAGAGATCTTTTCTTTCTTTCTTTTTGATAGCAACATGGACTACGTATGTCTCTAATGAAATTTTTTAAACCAGTTCCCTACTGATGGATATATCCTGTTTTTGATGGTTTCAGTCATTGCCACAATGTAGATTCCAGTAATACTTTTTTTGGGAGTCTACATCTATGATGAATTTCTAGGTCAAAGGGTATGTGCAACAAAATAATCTTTCAGTGATAAGGACAAAGCAAAACAGGTCATGAGCCTCTGGATATAAAAATGAGGTAAGGATGGGTAATTTTTTATGGAGGATTTCATAGAAAGAACCATCTGATAAATTTTCCATTCTGCCATTGTTAGTAGAAAGGCTTAAGTAGCATTTGTTCTTTTTTTGGTGTCATCTGCTTTTTTTTTTTAAATACCCAGTGCAAATGTAGACTCCAGTAATGATATTGTGATCCAAAAATGATACTTAAAAAAAAAAGATTTCATATGGAAGAAAGAATAGGAGATCTGAGGTTATGCTGTTGGTCACAAACACCCTATGATCTTTGGCAAATCAATCTCAGCTTTCTTATATGTGAAAGGAAAGAGTTGGAAGATCTCTAAACTTTCCTTTAAAATGATCTTCTGTATTGTGTCTGCCACATAGGGCTTCTGGCAGTATTGCTCATGAGTGGACATGCTCAAACCCGGAAGCAACAGCGCTCCGAACATGGGCTCTGTTGGTGAGTTCAGCCTGTGCCTGGATTAGCACTGCGGGATGCTAAAGGGGCAAATCTAAGACATTTTAGAACATTTTTCACGTTTCCCATATTGTCTTTGTTGTGTGGCCCCAGACATGCGCTCATCAGCTTCAGGAGGAATTTGAGCCAATACTCTACCTGACTCAACCCTCAGAATCTTCCAGAGTAAGAAGCAACCTTAGGGATGATAGAATGTCAGTGTCGCTGCTATAGTTTGAGAACTTTGCTCTTTTCCATCTTGGAGTCTGATTTCCAGAGAGTATTTCACTGAAATGGGCACTTTGGCATTCACAAATCTAGCACAGAAAGATTGACCATTGTTATTTTCTGGGTTCTCTTTCTAAATCCCTCACTTAAATAATTAATATTTTTAAATTCCTTAAAAAGCCACCATCTTTTTAGACTACTCTTAAGTAAATTAGTACCTCCATATTTTCAAGTTAGCCCAATACTGAGTAAAAAGTAAATGCTAACTAACTATAATAACTATTAATACTATTACAATGACAGAAGGTGAGCAATTGGGTAGTAGCCAATCAAGATAAGGTTCAGGATCTGAGAGACTTTCAAATATATCAATAGGATTGAAGAGAATCTAGGTAGAAAATATAACTTCTTTATATCAAATAGTATATAAATAATTTCAGTCCCCAGCACATTTTAACTTTTAAAATTTACATTGAGCTCTCTCAGTAAACACAGACTAGGCACATATTTCTACTTACTTTTCTTTCTTTCTTTTTTTCCTTACTTATTTTTCATTCATCGTGAGGCTTAGCAAATCTATGGATTTGTCCCTGGCAAAACCATTCCACACTTCGGTTTTCCCCTGAAATCCCAGATTACCAGAGACATCATACCAAAAGGAAGTACAAGCTCACCTTAGATGTGATAGGTTCCTATAGGACCTGCTGCTTGATATATCTTAAGTTCAGCTTGGGTTTCTTTGAGGAGGGATAAAAAATGTTAAGGGGAAAAGGCTAGGATAACTCAATTAGAACCAACTTATGAGCTTACTAAGCTTTTGGAGGTCCCTGGAATTTAAGTTCCTGAAATGAATTTCCTCAGATGGTAGACAGATGACTCACCAACTTTGGCCATCAAGTCAGGCTGAGTCATCTAAAATCAGCTGAATCACCTGCTTTCAGCTCTGTTTTATAAGAATTGAGGCTGGCTGGTTATTTCTGTCTCTTTGATTGCAAGTATTAAGCATTTAAATATATGGAGAATATGATGTCCTTCTTGGGAAAAACACAAATTCCTCATGCACAGATGGACTGCATTAGTGAAAGCAGATCAGTAATTGTTCTTATTTCCTGATGATGAAAACACTGGCCTGGACACCTACCTACTGGATTCTGTTACACACCAGATAAACCAAGTGATTCTTGATGAAGTTCCAGATCAGGACTGAAAAGACTGATGGCTAACTCCACAGAGCCATAGACTGGTCCGGAGAACATCGTGAGATGTCCTTTGTGGAGCTTGCTTCTAAAGTCTAGATGCTAATTTGGACCACACAACACACACACACACACACACACACACACACACACACACACAGATTTGGACCACACAACACACACACACACACACACACACACACACACACACACAGATGATATTCTCTCTTTAAATTCACTATAACCTCTCTCTAGCTAAGAAATGTATATATATATGACACAAACACTATGAGTAGAGAGGTTTTGAAAAAAAAGATGTTTCACAATGAGGGAATATTGAAAGAAGTCAGCTAACATTTACACTGGAAATACTGAGGAAGCATTTCTAGGTGCTCAGTTCTCTTGTTTTAATAGCTTTTTTTTTTAGGGGGATGGAGATTTAGTGGAGGTCAGGTGGCATAAGAAAAAGAATCAGGTCAAGGCACATGAAGATTCTTGAGCCATGTGACCCAGATGAACATCCAGATGAAAGGGTTGTGTTAGATTGGTGCTTCCCAAACTTGCTTGCATATGAGGATCACCTGGGGCACTATTTAAAAATACAAATATCACTTGCCTCACCCAAGCCTACTGAATCCAAATCAACAGGGTGAGGCCTGAGAATTGACGTTTTTAACCAGTACCTTAGGTGATTCTTCTGTTCAGACAAGTCTGGGAAACACTATATTAGATGATCAGTAAGATATTTTTCAGCTCTAAGATTGGTCAAATGACCCTTCAAAATACCAAACCATTTTTTTCTCCCCCCACTCCAAACTGGGGTGGTAAGAATGAAATGGAAAACAAATCAAGTTAGGTTGTGGGTGGAAAAATATTGGTGGGGCTGGTCTGCCACTAGATTATAATATATATGAAGACTGTCTTAGGTACACTCAACCTCAGATACTGAAGGCTTCTGTGTTATGCCTGCTCTAAATTAACACCTCCTCTCAGGAAGGGCCTGATCAGTTCCTTTTTACTCTGGAGTTTAAATAGCTCAAGAGACGAACACCTGGGGGTTCAGTCATTAAGCGTCTGCCTTCAGCTCAGGTCATGATCCCAGGGTCCTGGGATGGAGCCCCGCATCAGGCTTAGCCAGGAGACTGCTTCTCTCTCTGCCTGCTGCTCCCCGCTGCTTGTGCTCTCACTCTCTCCCGCTCTTGCTGACAAATAAATAAAATCTTAAAAAAAAAAAAGCCCAACTGCCTTCTTGAATTTTTCTCTCTGGTATATTAACAAGCTCTGAAGGCATCGAGAATGCCAGTAAACAGGGTAAGCACCCAAATCAAGCAATGACCTCACCTACTCAGAAAACCATGCTGAGCTGGTTCAACATGAAGCAGGAGAGTCTGCATCAGTTCAAGGACGGTGTCATAGGATATTAGTCATCCAAGCAAGGTAGTATACCAGAAATCAGAACAAAATTATTGTCCCCATTGCAGAGTACAAACTCTGGATGTGCTCCTTGAGCAGTTTTAATCTCTTCTCACAAACCCATCTGCTGACAAGAGACATTGGAGCAAACATGTTTAGAAGAGCAAAAATTCACAAATCATACATTCTTTCATGTATTCAATACTACTTATCGAGGAAATTCATCTATTCATATTTGACATCACTTACTGATGTGCTCCCATGCACCAGGCACTTTCTAGGCCCTCTGGATACAGCAGTGAACCAGATACGTTCCTGAGTGCTAGATGTTCTGGAGCTTGTATTCGAGAAGGTGAAGGGGATCAGAATATGCTCCCCCCAAATATGCCACTTTGAAATAAATAATATTTTGAGCTGACTTGAGAAACAGCAGATGCAGGTAAAAGCTCTTTACCCTCCCTCATCTGTCTAAAGGCAGAGTACAAAATTCCCTTCATGAAGGTGCCCCTCTCCACTCTCCTGTATCAGGAGAAAAACAGCCTTTATCACCTCAGACAGAGACAGTGGCCAGAGGGACCTACAAAAAACAAACCTTACTAAAATAATCCTTATCTTCTGTCCGTTTTCCTCCTCTATCTACCTTCTCACCATTTACCTCCATGCCTAAACCCCTTTTCCTTTGGTTTGTCACTGTTCCACCAAAGGGTTGCTCTTTGTTAGAATGGTGTCTAAATCCATGGTCTAACCATTTCTTTGGGATTTTCATTTCTTGAGGCCCTTCATATGCATGTGAAATAACCCTTTTTCTCCTGTTAATCTGTCTTTTGTCAGCTTGATTTTCAGGACCCCAGGTGCAGAAGTAAGAGGAAGAGTTTCTTTTTCCTCCCCTACAAGTGGGAGATAGACAATAAGAGGGGGAGCAAATAAATAAGACCACGTCAGAGGTTAAGTCCGAGCCTTCTCTGTAGGCCTTGCTAAGGAGTCGCCGGGAAGAGCAATCAGACGGGACTGGCCCCGCCCCCAGATGCGCATGCGTCTCAGTGTCTGGTGGGCGGAATCCACCCCCAGATGCGCATGCGTCTCTGTGTCTGGTGGGCGGGAGAACTGAGGTCCAGAGATGATGAAGGACCTAACTAGTGTTCAGAGGTAAATTTTTTTTATGATAAACTTAACTTTCTGAATGTTAATTCCCAATGAACAGGTTTTATTGTTGCCTCAGGGATGCCGTCGATGTATTTCTCTGAGCCCTTTTTCATCGATTGCTTGTGGGGTGTAAGTGCCAGAGCAGTATAAGGTTCTCCAGCCTCAGCGCTGAGGAATCGTCATAACCCATTTTCGTAAAAGATTAAAAGCCAACAATGAGCGAGAAATACTGAGGTGCTGTAGAACTGTAGACTTTTAACCTTACCTCACAGAGAGTCTGGGAGAATGCTTTGTTCCCAATCAAGGGAGATCTGGAATGGTTTGACTGCCGGAAAGGAGACCAGTCCCAGTTGTCATCCGTTCTGTTAAGTAGCTTGAAAGTTACTTTCCCACGGATCTTTACAGCTACATTTCCCTCCAGACTGCTGGTAATGCTTGAATCCTTCTACTGCAAGCCAACGATGAAACTCTTTTCTTTCAAAATGTATTGATTCAGTCTACTTTGGTTCGTTTCCCATAAGCCATGTGGATGAACGGCAATTTTTAAATATGATGCTGTCTCCGAAATATTTAATAAAAGATTAGTTGTATCAAAATGATTTTTCAGCATTAGTACAAGATAAGTTACCCATTCTAATGGTCCTATGGCATTTTGTGCTCTTCCCTTGATGCTTGGAAGGTAGGATTTTACACCTGAAGTTGATAGAAATAATTACCTCTTTGGTGTTTGTTTTTTATACTGGAATGCTTTAAGACTATGACTTTCCTTTATCAACCTAATTGATGCACTAGTCTGAACATCTTTGTGAGGTTCACTTATATACAGTTAAAGGAGCCACCGCCATCTGGTGTATTAGAGAAGATACTACAATTAGCTTGTTGCAGTCCCACCAGGCAGGCAGCCAATTTTCCAGACCATGGGAATTTTCTTATAGACAGATGGGAAAGTTCCAGTGGCCACACAAATTTAATAGAATAAAATATTGGCTAACTGGTACTAAAGTAACTAAAATCTTTAATTAAGTTATCATTTCCTTGATTGAAAAGAAGGCCCAGGTCAACTGTCAACAAAAGATGTAATAATTGAGGTTTGGTTAAATAAGAAAATTCTAGAATATGTCCAGATTATCAATAATAGCATATGAAAACTGTAACATTAAGAATAATAATTTTGGGGACGCCTGGGTGGATCAGTTGGTGAAGTGTCTGCCTTCGGCTCAGGTCATGATCCCAGAATCCTGGGATCGAGTACCTCATCGGGCTCCCTGCTTGGCGGGGAGCCTGCTTCTCCCTCTGCCTGCTTTGCCTGCTCCCCCTGCTTGTGCTCTCTCTGTCTCTGACAAACAAATAAATAAAGTATTAAAAAAAAGAATAATTTTGATGCCCTGTAAGTTAGGTTCACTGCTTCTTAAGGTAGAGTGATTTTCATCAGTTTTTAGTCCATAGGAGATGAATGTTCCCTGAAGTTGTTTGAATCCTGCTGAACACTCCATGCCCAATGTCTTGTGCTTACTAAGTTCCTATTTGATGAATAGTACCAATTAACTGAAAAATTGCTAAAAGGATAACTGATGGAAACCAGTAAGATCTAGTCCCACAGTTGGCCACATTGGGCCAGGAATTTAATATATCCGAGCAGGCTGGAGAAATGGTGGAAATAATGTATCTATTTCATAGGTTCGTTAGGAGGGTTATATGCCAAGTTCAATGCATGGTATATAGTTGATGCTCGAAAAAAAATGTTCCTAGTATACACACACACACACACACACACACACGCGCGCGCCCCAAAACTTCAAACAAGTCCTATAAGCAGATGATATTCTCTCTTTAAATTCTCTTATAAACTCACTATAACCTCTCTCTAGCTAAGAGAGAGAGTACCAAATTGAAATGTATATATGAAAAAATATGTTCTCTGCTCTGCTAATACTTTCAGAATTAGAGATCATTTTGGATGGCTTATTTTTAAAAGCTTTCCTCAGTCTATACCCATAGATACCAATATAGGTTTCTGTGGGTGTACTGGGGGCTAGACTCGAGTGGAATCAGGGAAATGTTGAATTCAGTTAAGAAGCTAGCTGTTTTGCAACTAATGATTTGTAAGTAGCAGTTTGGTTGATTTTTTTTTTTTAAACATATAGTTTGTGAACTTCATCTAAAAATGTTGATCTCTGTCAGGCTTTAGGGTAACTTCGTCATGATTTTCTTGCTTTCAGGAAAATCTGTTCATGTGATAGAGTAAGTGGCAAATTTTAAATGAGAAATCAATACTCTTCTCTGAGAGGCTTTGAGAATTAACTCTAGCTATGTTTTCCAGTGTTAACAAACAGCCAGATCGTTAAGGTAAAGTGTAATTCATGCACCTTTTTCCTTCTGAATTTGTGTGTGTGTGTGTGTGTGTGTATTATATGTAATTCAAAGGTTGTGAAATTGGTAGCAAAAGTACTTTTCTGCAAAAGTGCCTGGCTTCTTTCCTCTCTTTTAAAGAGAACCAGAAATGGGGAGCCCTGATAAATATGTTCTTCACCACTAGGGGGTGACAGCTGATAATGAATCAGCTTCCCTTAACATGCAGCAAATCGCTTGGCTTGGTTTGCTAGGTGTTCCAGTGATGTTTCTTCTTTTATTGATGGTGTGGTGATGTTTGGTTTGATACATTTTGTTTGCTGAACATGTTCCACACCCAGGAGGATTCCTGCTGTGATGCACAGCATGGGCCTGATGGAAGGACAGCTAGTGCTGGACAGCTTTGTAGATGTCAGGTAACTTTATGGAAAATTAGTTAACAGATAGGAACATTTATTCACTCATGCATTTATTTAATAAATATTGAGAGTCCAAGGCCCTGTGATAGGCACTGGGGATACAGTGGTGAGCAATAGTATGTTATCTGTCCTCATAGAGGTTTTATTGTAGGGGGACAAATAATAAAAACCAGGTAAAGAAATGTATTAATAAAATAATTGTGAGCTTTAACAAGACAGATAAGAGAAAGATGAGGGTAAGATACAGAATAACTGGAGTTAGAGAAGAGATCAAGAATTACTTTATCTAAGGCTTTGCTGTTCTCCATCTAACCAGCAGATTTCAGAGACACATTTATGCTCTACTTTGGTTGTTTTCCACTCATATAGATTCTGGCAGGTTCTCATAATTCAGCATTTTGGAGCCTTCCGAGCTTGGAATATCCCTGATAGTTGATATCTGGCACTAGCCTATCCGCCCCCCGCCCAGTACACCTCTCACAGACACTTGGAAAACTTGATTATGAGCAGTATCAAATGGAAAGAATATGCCTGTCTCTTTCCATTCTGCACTTCAGAATGGAAATTTCTGTGATGTAACCAGCTCACTTGCATCCATTTTGTCTGAATAGTTGGAGCATTTCTTGGGAAATATCTTACACACAGACACACACATTTCAAATAAAAAGATATTGTTCACTATGGAATCATGGCTCTCAGAATCCTAAGGTATAAGGTTATGAAAGAATCTTAGAAATTATCTAAAATAATCCAAGATAATTGTCTCCTAGTTCTTAAACATGACTTGTTAAAAATTACATATGCCAGATTTACTGAATTAGGCTCTGGGGATGAAACAATCCCAGATATTTTTAAGCACTTCTCAAGGTGATTTTGATTCAAACAGTGAAAGTCATCGACCCTTCTACAGAAAGATACCTCAGTTCTAGAGATGTTTAACAACCCAGCCGATGTCCCAGGGTTGGTTTGGATGAGTGTGAATTAAAGCCAGAACTTTGGATTCTTGAGTCAGTGAGTGTTCCTCCTAAAACATCAACAAGCTAGACCATTTAAAATATAAATTTGTCATCACTGTGAGTGTACTAAATTCCACGGACCTTTACACTTTGTTTTATTTTACTTTTTTTAAGATTTTATTTATTCATTTGACAGAGAGACAGACAGCAAGAGAGGGAACACAAGCAGGGGGAGGGGGAGAGGGAGAAGCAGACTCTCCGCTGAGCAGGGAGCCCAACGCGGAGCTCGATCCCAGGACCCTGAAATCATGACCCGAGCCGAAGGCAGATGCTTAACGATTGAGCCACCCAGGCGCCCCCTTCATACTTCAAAGTGGTTAGTTTTATGTTATGTGAATTTCACCTAATAAAAACAATATTAAAAGATATTGTTCATTTAAAGTTAGAGTTATCCCTCATGGAAAATAAGAAAATGATCCTAATGCTGATACAAATATTGGTAAGAGTATAACCTTGGTGCTGTTGAGATTGCAATGTTTTCTAGTCATTACAGATCACTTAATGCTATTTCAGATGTTCTTGAGTTCTTTTCTTACCCAAAAGACACTCTGCCTTTGTTCTCCATCAACTCAAATCTACCTCATCTTTCATCTAGTGTGTCTCTGTCCCTCTCTCTTTAAATTTTCCAGCATGCCATGCCTATTCCTTTTTTTCTTTATTCCAGAAACACTCATGTAATTGAGCAATTGGTTAAATACTACATCCTTAGTATTTTATAATCATTTCATCTCTGTTAAAAGAAGATGACTGGGTACCCAACAGTCCCTTCCTTTCCCAGCCTCCCTTGCAGCTAAGGATGAGAAAAATGACCCAGTTCTAGCCAATGAGATATAAGGGGAAACATACTGGTATCTTACGAGAAGATCTATTCTCCATGACAAAGGAAAAAGGGGGTGTGTGGAGGCCCTCTTCTGTCCTTGGCTTCTCCCTTGTCCTTCCTTGGGATGAGGTTATGAAGGATGGAGTGCCTGGATCTGTAGAACCATCTTGTGAACAAAATGGGAAACCCCAGAGACTCTTGGAGATGCCAACCCAGTGCCCTTGAGGATGTGGAACTGATGAACCAGCTCTGGAATGATTGTCCTCCTTATTTAATTTAATGTCTTTATTATTTGTACCACTATTAATTAGTTCTACTGTTCCTGGGAGCCAAACAGACCCTAGCCAACACATTCTGAATATTGACATCCCTCAAAACCATCAGCTCCCTTATTCATCTTTGGATCTTCTATATTAGTGTTTCTAAAAGCATAGTCCCATCATTCAGAATCAATTAGAGCTTTGCTAAAATTCCTATTCCTGGACCCCACTCTGGAACTACAGAAAAAAACAAAAAACCTCTGCAAGCAGGCCTAGGAATCCATTATTTTACTAACTTGTGAATCTCTGCCCCACTTCCTGGCAAAGTGCTCCCTATATGTTAGATTCTCAGTAAATCCCAGGATGAATACATGAATGATACAAACATAAAACACTCTCTCAAACTCAGATCCAATCTCTGAAGCCATTCCTTTAAAACCTAGTATTTACTGGGACGCCTGGGTGGCTCAGTTGGTTAAGTGTCTGCCTTCAGCTCAGGTTATGATTTCAGGGTCCTGGGATTGAGTCCTGCATCGGGCTCCCTGCTCAGTGGGGAGTCTGTTTCTCCCCTGCCTGCTGCTCCCCTTGCTTGTGCTTGCTCTCCGCCCCCCACCCCCGTGTCAAACAAATAAAATCTTTATTAAAAAAAACCCTACAATTTACTGATGAGGCAGAATATTTCAGCCCCTTTTTAAATTTATTTTTTTTATTTTTTTAAAGATTTTATTTATTTATTTGACAGAGAGAGACACAGCAAGAGAAGGAACACAAGTAGCAGGGGTGGGAGAGGGAGACACAGGCTTCCTGCCAAGCCGGGAGCCCAATGCGGGGCTCAATCCCAGGACCCTGGGATCATGACCTGAGCCAAAGGCAGACACTTAACGACTGAGCCACCCAGGCGCCCCTCAGCCCCTTTTTTTAGATGGGCAAAACATTTTCTGTGACAACCAAGACAAACTATTTCAGTGATTCTCTTGGTCTCAAATATAAATAAGTTGAAAACAAGAATAATATTTATTTTAAAATACTTGGGCACTTAGAAATGAAGACAAAACATTCTAGGTCCTCAACCGCTTATATATCCCTGACTTTTCTATGAAGTTTTTCTCCCATGTATTCCTCCCTGGAACCTCGGCATAACTAGATTTGGCTACAGGTTCATTGAAGGATGAGCTCACTTTCTAGACAGGGATAGAACATACCTATAGCAAACAAAATGGTGAGCATAGATCCCTCTTCCAACTGGTAATCTGGCTATCACCCTGCTCGTCTCACCCCAGTGTGAGGCCAGCCACAGACCCACTTCCTTGAAAGCTGGTTCCAGAGACTGGTGCTTCCCTGCTCTGCTAACGTATGGTAGTGTTGCGTGTGATCCACCCTGGCATAACCAGATCAGCTGTAGAAAGAGACACCATCTGGATTCTTTCAGCGCAGGAGGGGAGAAAGCTCTTGCTTAAGGAGCTGATGTGGAAGGATCTGTTTAGTAGTGTATGGATTCAGGGAACTGAGGAAGCATCTGTTTGGAGGGAGTGAGGCGGTCTTCTCTAGCCAAGTGGTTTGCACAACAAACTGGATAATCTAACCCCACCATAGCTATCCAAACTTATCTCTCCCTCCAACAGAGGCAAGCCAGTTTCCCCGCCTTGGCCAACACACCATGCTCCTTAAAGACTAATATTTATTTGCCCAAGATCTTCTCCAACTGGAATTCCTTATTCTCTTCACCAGTAGAGAACAATGCTCATAATAACCATACAGCGGTTATTTTGTGCTTTATACACATTGTTTCTTTGAATGCTTGTTACAACTCCAGGAAGTAGTAGTACTATTATCCCCATTTTATAGATAAGAAATGGATCTCTTTGGGGGAGGAGGTGGATAAATTACTTGGCTAAGATCAGCCAGCCAGTATGTGGCACAGCTAGATTCAAATCCAAGTCCATCCTTTGAGCCACCATGCACTCACTGGAATCTTTTTTTTTTTTTTTTTTTTTTGGCACACCACGTCTCTCATTGTCCATGAAGCCCTCTTTGACATTTTACATTGATTATTAAATAAACTACACATATTGGTACATTAAATCATAACATCGTAGAATGTCAGAGAAAGTAGGAATTCAGAGGTCATCTAGATCACCTCACTTCTTTTACAAAGGAGGAAACTGAGGGCCAGAGAGGCTGTTCTTGTCAGAAGTCTTACAGAACTCAGTCATGCCCTTAGGGCAGAACCTCGCTGATTCTGGGGCTTCCTCCTAGAGTTCCTGATTTGGTAGATTAGGTGCAAGGGCCCGGGAATGTGCATTTTAAAAATATCTTCATGATTGCATCCAATCATCAAAGTTGGGAATCACTAGTATTCGGTATCACTTAGTATTTCAACGGTGTTTGGTGTTTCATTTATTTTATCTGCGTTCTCAAATCTTACTGTATTGAGACCTTATTCTATACTTTAGTATCCCCTAACCGTGTCCAGCCGGGAGCCAGACATATCTTAAGCATCTAGTAAATGCTTGTGAATTGAAATGAAGAAAATTTTAGATACTGAGTACTTGATGAGGAGGTGGCAGGGAAATGGATTATGGCAATTAGTTCCAAGGCCACATAGAGCAAACGCTCCACGTAGGAGGCAAAATAGGTGGTGATTATAAGATTTGGCTTGTCTTATTTGCTTCAGCTCATAATGACTCAGAAGCATGGTTGGCCAAAGATTTCAGATAGTGCAGTTCTGATTTCTGATTTTTCTTTTGCCTTCTTGACTGGGTAGACATGCTTAATAAATGTGATCCCCAGATGTTCAGGACATGTCATGTTCTGCTCTGAGCACATGGAATCAGGCCCCAGTGACACTCTTGCCTCGGAGTGGTAGAGCCTTATATGGAGACAGAGTGTACTTTTCGCTTTACTGGGGGATCTTTAAATAGCAGGGAATAGCAACTCAAAGCTTTTCAAAGAGCTACTTAAAGTTATTTTTCTCCATGACAACAGCCTGCCAATAAGGATAGAATTTAAAGAACTAGGACCCCAAGTAGAAAGAGAAAAGGAAAATTTCCCTGCTAAATTGAATGCTCAGAGATGAACCACAGCCAGAGTGTAAATTCCATACATTGACTCACATCTATAGAACAGATGAGATGAGCAATCAGAGTGCACTCTTTAATTATCTGTGTGCAAAATCAGGAGGATATTTAAAGGTGTTCACTTGATGGTAGATATGGTGGAGGGAAACACTCACAGTCATGTGCTAGGATTGCTGATGTTGAAATGATGGATTCATTTTCTTCTGTGTTACCCTTAAGAGGTTTGGAGGGCTAATTTTGTTTCAGGTGCTTAAAGATCAACTGCTAAATAATCCTCTTGGGTTTCCCGTGCCTCCACCTTGCAAACTCACCTTTTGCCCTGCCTCCTGAAATCTGCCTCCCAGGACAGCCTGTAGTGAACTCAACTCCTGATTTTCTCTTTTCCACTGAATGAAAATATTCAGATGCCTTCTTAGGGAGCCCCCACATAGTTTTGTTGGTTTTAACTAAGACTTTATTTTTTTTAGAGTAGTTTCAAGGTCACAAGTTGGTGAAGGTACAGAGATTTCCTATATATCCCCCTGCCCCTATATCCGCATAGTCCCCCTCATTATAAAAATCCCCCACCAGAGTGGTACATTTACTAGAATTGATGTACTTACGTTGACACATCATCATCACCCGAAGTCCATTGTTTACATTGTGGTTCACACTTGGTGTTGTACATTCTGTGGGTTTGGACAATTGTATAATGACATATTTCCATCATTATGGTATCGTACCGGGTATTTTTACTGCCCTGAAAATCATCTATGCTCCATCTATTCATTCCTCCCCAACCTCCCAACCCTGGCAGCCACTGATCTTTTTACTGTCTCCATTGTCTTGCCTTTTCCAGAATGTCATATGGTTGGAACCATAAAGCACATAGCTTTCTCAGATTGGCTTCTAACATTTTGTATGTATGTGTCTTCCATTTCTTTTCATGGCTTGATTGCTCCTTTCATTTTAGTGCTGGATAACGATCAGTCCGTTGTCTGGATGGACCACAGTTTATTGACCCGTTCATCTATGGAAGGACATCTCGGTGGCTTCCAAGTTTTGGCAGCTGTGAACCCTAACTGCTACCACAAACATCTGTGAGGAGGTTTTGGTGGAGACATAAATTTTCATCTCCTTTGGGTAAATACCAAGATGTGCAATTGCCAGCTCTGCTGAATTATATGGTACGAGTATGTTTAGTTTCACAAGAAACCGCCAAACTGTCTTCCAAAGTGGCTGTCCCTTTTCTGCATTGCCACCAGCCATGAAGGAGAGTTTCTGTTGCTCTGCATCCCTGCAAGCATTTGGTGTTGTCCATGCTCTGGATTGGGGCCATTCTAATAGGAGTGTAGTGGTAGCCATTGTTGCACTAATTTGCATTTCCCTGATGAAGACGTATGATGTGGAGCATCTTCTCATAGGCTTGTTTGCCATTTGTATATCCTTTGGTGTGGTGTCTATTAAGGTCTTTGGCCCATTTTTCTAATTGACATAAAATTGGTATATATGCATTTCAGGTGTACATTATAAGCATCTGTATGTAGTATTTTCAGTTGGGTTATTTGTTTTATTATTGTTGAATTACATTGGATTTTTATTTCTCTGCCACTTTTATCCCCCACATTGGAGGGATTTATGTGATTTATCTTCTACTCCTAACTGGCCCCAAGAATAAGGCTGGACTTGCCTGACAGCCTTCTTATCCTTCACCTCCAACCAAGTCCTTGTCAAACATTAGAAGTGATGGATTCCAGAAATGGAATAAATTCAATTTGCCATTACAGGGATACCCTCTACAGCGTTCCTTACAAATGCTCATCCAGACTTTAACCTGTGACAGACAGCTCTCTAGCTTGATAGTGGCAAGTTTCACCACTGACCAGTGTCAGGGATTACCAACCGTCCAACAAATATTACTGGGTGCCCTTTTTATGTCAAGCTCTGAGCCAGGCACTGGTGCAGTGAATCAATTAGGCAGTTATCAACATCTTCCTGATGGGGTAAAACTTAATGGGGTACAAGTGGTTTTTCTATAATGACCGGCTCTAGTCCTGCCCATTGAAACCACATAATTGGCCATCCCATTTCTCCAGAAACTTGAAGATGGCAATCAGACCCTCTCAAAGTCCATTGTCATTCTGGTCACCCCTTCCTTTGGACATGTTCCACTTGGTCAATGACCCTTTCAAAGGAGACTGCTCAGAATTTCTACTT
Organism: Eumetopias jubatus; assembly: GCF_037043125.1. Lineage (NCBI taxonomy): Eukaryota > Metazoa > Chordata > Mammalia > Carnivora > Otariidae > Eumetopias > Eumetopias jubatus. Next base: position 65,012,251 of record NW_028274823.1, on the reverse strand, counting down.
TCTGGGTTCTTCTGCCTCTATTGGGATACTCAGGTCTTAATACAGTCACCTAAGTGTGTAGAGTTACATTGCTTGACATGTTTCTGAGTCTAGAGGTTCAAGCATGCATATGTATATGTCCCTTGGGGAGAAGGAGTTGAAAAGATTAACTTCGACCTAGGCAGTTGTTTTTCTTCAGCTTTTTAACCAGAAACATAAATGCAATTGTAGCTTTGAAAACTGAAATGCTAGCTTTTAAACAACTTGCAAATAATAGACTTCAAGATTTCAAGGGGAAAATGGGCTCCATAAAAATTGTGTGATAGGAACCCCTACATTGTCTTTTAGTTGGTAAATTGAGAGTAAGTGGCAAACAGAAGGTAATCGCCTCTAACTACATTTCACTGGGAACTAATTTACTGGTCCCTCTGACCAGTCAATAATGTTAACTTACAAAAAAAAGTGAGCCAGGTTTCTCCACAGTAACAACTTAAATCGGGAATGATTACAGTCCTTGAACTTTGCAGGAGCGGGGGAAGGAGCTTGGGGCCAGGCTGTTACACTAAAGCACACTCAGAGCCGCCCATGACAAGGGTTTGTGGTCGATATTACCAAGGATCAGATAATCCCTTTGCTCTTCGACTTGGCTTCTTCCAGGGCTGAGAAACATTCAACTCACTCTGGGAAGAAGAGTCGACTATTTTCTCCTACTTCGGAATTCGGAAGGAATGATTGTTCTCCTGACAGATTATTCTCTGCTCCCATTTCGCACCTTGCTCTGCTCCCTGGATGTGTTCTCTGTCTTTCTCTGCTGTGCTCCTGGCCCCAGGAGGCTGGCCGCCCTCTGCTGCTGTATCTCCTGCCTTGCCCCCTGATTTGCAGTTCCCTTTGGCCAGTGACAGGCCTGGGTAAGAGGATGGGAGGAGAGTGAGATCAGTGTAGATCTTCCAAACCCTGTGCTTCTGTAGCATGTCTTTAGAAGTAGCTGTGCCTAATTACTCCAAATTACAGCTCCTGCCAAGGAGCACCTAATCGAGGATTCCAGCTCTCACTAGACTCTCAGGACTCTGGGTCCTCCTCTGGGCCCTGTGCCCTAGGACTGACGATGGCCTCCTATCATTGTTGGTCTCTGAGCCCCATCACCTCCTTAATTTTTTCTTATCCCTGCTCTCACCTCTGTCCTATCATTACAGCTTCTTCTTTCAAATCATCTGGAGTGAATTCTTTCCAGCCTGAGCCATGACAGAAAAACCTCTGCTGTTTGAGTCTCTTCTCTAAGTCATGGAGCACCACACCATCGGCACTGGGGAAGCCTTCTTACCTCCTTTAGGCAGGTGCAGTCCCCAGTCCCATGACCAGAGTTTTGGCTATTCCAACCTGGCAGCTCCTTGAATCACCTGGAGAGTTTTGAAGAAAGATACATTCCAGAATGCCACCTATTCAATAAGACCCTCTTGGGGTGGAGTCTTACAATTTCTACTTTTAAAGAAATACATGAAGCAAGAATGGCAAAATAGTGATAATCGTTCAAGCTGGGTGATGGGTACAGAGCGTTCATTATACCAATTTCTCTACTTTTGTGTATGTTGGAAATTTTTCCTATAAAAAAGAATCAGACATGTTAAGTTCTTAGTTGAGAACCCCTGAGTCAAAGTAGAGGGCTGCAGTCTATTTTGCTAATCTCATTATTCTGTCTCCATTGGCTCCCATGACTCCCATGATAGGGTCTCCATCTGGGTAAATAATGAGATGGAACAAAGAGACCCAGCATCTTGCAGTCCCTACCTCCTACCTTATAATTTGGGGTTGAGCAGATTTGGCCAAATCCCTTGGTCCTTTTAAGACAGTTCCCACTCACATAGACACTGTTTGTGACCTTTAGCCAAATTCTGTCAGTGCGGAATTGAAAACTCAAGTTAATACACTCTGGTATGGCTCTCTCCTCTGTCCCTTCTTTATGAGAAATTCCTCACAAGTCCCACTGTTCTATGTGTTCCATACAAGAAAAGGACCCAGAATTTTGAACAACAAATTCAGGTTTCCAATCTCTACCTCTGTGTGATCTTGGGCAAGACACTTACCTTTTCCATTTCTTGGATTGCTTTAATTTCATAGCATTGTAGTTAAAAGAATATCCCTGGCTTTGAATCATAGTTCTGCCACTTCCTTAGTCAAGCTGCATAACTTTTACATGCCTCCATTTTTCCATCTTAGAATGGAAATATTAATAGAAACCACATCATTGGGTTGCTGGGGAAATTAAATGAGCTACTATATGAAAAGGGAGTAGCGTAGTACCTGGTGTCTAGGTTCTATGTAAGCGGTAGCTGATGCTGTTACCATTACTGCTACTTAAATTTATAATTATAACTTTGGAGGACTCGGCAGAAGGAAACATAGCAACAGTTTCAGATATAGAGTTTCCAGGGATTTTCAAAATCATAATAAAATTTGAAGACTGCTGCTGTAGATCTTGCAGAAATTAAGGGCTGTGAAGTCGAGGGAGGGGGGAGATCCATTCAAACCAGCCAGCGCAGCTGACTCCCTTGTTGCTGGTTATTTTATACGGTTCTGGGTTTCTGCACCAGCCTGGGTGGAAGGTCTGGCTGGATCTTGAACTCCTCTTCCCTGTCTCTGGCCTGGCCTGACACAAGCAGCCCAAATTACTGGTTTGATGTGTGGGAGGTGATAGTGAAGGGAAGAGCAGAGGAGCATGGAGGGTGCTCCTAAATCACACAGAAAAGACAAAATGCCGAGACAGCCTTGGCTTACGTGTATCCATTCTCAGCCAACTTGAGGACACACGGCTTCATTTAACAAACTTGACCTCATGTTCCTGTCAATTAAAAGCTATGCAAATGTGTTTTGAATTTTCTAGGCAAGGGTGTATTACCTCCTAATGCTGACTATTAAAATTCCTGATAAAATCCAATCTCCGAAAGTTGGATAGCAGGAGAGAGAGGGTCAAGGAGAAATTTAGGCCTTTTAATAATTTAGCACTAAAACATATATTAATGAATAATTTTACCATAAAGAGCACTTTCTTAAGTCCTCCTTCAGTTGGGAGGAAAGGCTAACCTTTCTTTTCCTCATACCTAACCTAACCTAGCCAAAATACCTGTAGACTTCAGATTGAGAACCTCTTGTTTAAATGTTTTTTTTTTTTTAATGTAGATCTGGGCTTTACAGGAGTGACATGCTGAATGACATAAACTGATTCAGCCTGAAGCTAATGTCTAGCAAATGGTTGAAAGCTTGCTTTTCCTTAGACAAGTATGTCTTTGCTCTGAAATGCTGGGCACTTATACCTTGGTATCTTCTGTTAATTTTCCCTACTCCTTTTGGCATGTATTTTAAAGTCACCAGCTAAGAAAAGTCAGGTCTTCTGTGATTAGTTTTGATTTGTGAATGGCAAGGAGACGTGCAGTCAGTGCAAAGACTCTCATCTGTCCTGTTGTTCTGAAGACCACCAGGGTGTCAAATTGGGGTGGCTGCCTGCCTCCCGATGTGCACCAGTGGCCATGCCTCTGCCATAGTCCTTTCTTTGGGGAGAATGACTTTTCTTTGCAAGTTCTCATCCTTCTGCTCCCTACTCTATTGTGTGTCCTGGACAGAATTGCGTGACACTGCCTTGCTGGCCACAGTGGAGGGTTTAATGAATGGTAGATAAGTTGACCCAGCGTCTCACACCTCACTTTGGGTCGGGGCTGGGAGGGACACCCAAGTCGGTCTAACCAGAGTCCTTCCTCAGGATTTATCTCCTTGTAACCAACACTTAATTGTGAAAATTCTCAAACAAATTCTAAAAGAATTTTATAGTGAACACCCACCACCTAAACTCTATCATTTAGCATCTTACTACATTTGATTTATCATCTATCTATCCATCCTTCTATCCAGCTATTAATTCAAATTGGTTTTGGTGCATTTCGAAGTAGATCACAGACATTCATATACTTCATAAGAATTTTAGAATGCATTCAAGTAGGTTTCAGTATTTGTTTACAGTGGGTTTTCCTTTTGACATAAAAATCACATACAGTGAAATGCACATATCTTAATTGTACATTTGCAGAGGTTTCTTTTTGACAAATACATACATTCAGGATTTATTTTCATCAGGAGTGGAGGAGTGGAGCGAAAGCTTCTTTCCCTTTTGGAAGGTGAGGCTCAAAGATGTGAGCCCAGAGTGGGGCAATTATGACTCTAGCTTCAGATTCTGAAAGCCAGCTGGAGATAAGAAAGCTGACATATCAATGTGGAGGCAGAGCTAAGAGACAAAAATAATTTGAAAGTATTGTAGTCATTTGTACCCTTTTTTTTTTTTGGCAGTTTGGTTACATGAGCCCATAAATTCTCATATTAGTCTAAATTATTTTAAGTTGTTTTTCTTTTACTTGGATCTAGTCCTGACTAATATATACATGTATGTGTGGATATATATACACACTGTCCTCTTTAATTTTAAGGAAGGCATTATGTGTCTATTGCAGGTATCAGCACCCCAACTTGGGAGAGGTTAAGAAGGTCTAAGGGACTGTGGATCTAGTAAATTGAAAGCATGGCCTCACCTAGGTTCTGGCTGTGGATCCATCCAGTGTGGGGATAAGGGACAATCTTGCATAAGCACCAGCAACTTTATTCAACACAGACTCTTTAACATAAAAATAGAAGCAAAACATGACGTGTTAACCTTGATATTGAAAGTACAGTTACTGTAGAAGTAAAGACCCTCAGAAGCAGGACCCTAACTCATTTGCTAATTATTTTTTCTAACTTTGAACATTACCCAGTTTTTGTGGCTTTGGCTAAATAATTACAGAAACAGAGGCAGTATGTTTTCACTGTTAGAGGTAGAATAGGTTGCAAAATGCCAAAATGGGTCCAATCTGGAAAATGTTGAGTCCATATGTGAGAGAAGACCAGGGAGAAGGCTCTCAATCATCCGAGGGGGAGTAAAGGAAATATTTTATTGCCCAAGAGAAATTTCTACTTTTTTTGGATTTCGGTTCATACATATGATACTATTTATCAGTTGTGTTATTTTGGTATTCTATGGTCAGATTTCTTTCTCTTTCTCTTTGTCTCAAATCAAAATAAAAAGTTTCTCTTTGGTGAGTTCTATAAAAGTCAGAAAAGTGGTTGCTTTGGGGGGAAGGGAAGGGCTTGTGGATAGGAAAGGGTCCATGGAGGGCTTCCAAGGGTAGGTGCCCAAGTTTCTTTACCTGAACAGTGGTTACAAGTGTGTTCCTCTTATATTGAAGTATGCATTCATTTGGTGTTTTATAATTTACAATAAAAATCTTAAAATCTGAAGCAAATATATAAAGGTAAGATTTGATCAAACTATGAGGTGAGTACATTATTAGTGGTTTAATTCATCACACACTTTATATATCATTGGAATACTTCATAATGTAAAAGTCTAATTAAAACAGTTTCCCCCTTGACCTCCAACTTTTCTTTAAAAGGACAGAATTTTTATGTAGGGTTTTTTTTCTGAGGTCTGTCTAAATTGACAGTAAGTGACGGTCATCCCCAAATTGTCACTAGCACTTTCTTCCTTTGCACTGTCCCCTGAAATTAGTTCTTCAAATCTCCAGATTTTCTAGCTCCTCAACTCTTTTGTGTGAGTCTTAGCATGATTCATTTTATGTAGAACATATGACCTTTACTATATATATATTTTTACAACTTCATATTAAATTTTATCTGACCACATTGGCTCATTGCCAAAGTGAATGGGAATAATAAAAGTAATTATTTGGGTGATTTATGTTAAAGCTTTTGTGTTCAGATAATTTGAGGAAAAGCAGAGAAAAGAGTGTAGTGGTGATTGCCTTCCATTACCTGATGATTGCCCTGATTCCTCATTTTGTTTGAGGTTCTTTATTTTTTTCCAAGACTGTTTTTTTAAGAGCAGTTTTAGGATCACACCAAATTGAAAGGAAGGTACAGAGATTTCCCATAGACTCCCTGACCCCAAACATTCATACCCCACCCCATTATCAATTAGAGTGATACATTTGTTACAATTGATGACCCTACACTGAGAAGTCATTATCATCCAGAGTCCACAGTTTACCTTAGGGTTCACTCTTGGTCTTGTTCATGCTATGAATTTGGATAAATGTAGAATGAATGTATCCATCATTATGGTATCATACAAAGTATTTCCACTGCCCTAAAAATCCTCTGTGTTCTACCCATTCATTCTTCCATCTATCCTGTAACCCCTGGCAACCACTGATCTTTTCAGTGTCTCCATAGTTTTGGCTTTTCCAGAATGTCATATTGTTGCAATCATGCAATATACAGCCTTTCAGACTGGTTTCTTTCACTTTGTAATACGCATTTAAGTTTCCACCATTTCTTTTTGTGGCTGAGAGCTCCTTTCTTTTTAGCATGGCATAATACTCCATTGTTTGGATGTAGCGCAGTTTACCCATTCACCTACTGAAGGACATCTTGGCTACTTCCAAATTTTGACAACTATGAGTAAAGCTGCTGTAAGTGTCCATGTGCAGGTTTTTGTGTAAACATAAATTTTCAGCTCCTTTGGGTAAATACTGAGGAGCATGATTGCTGGCTCTGCTGGACTGTATGGTAAGAGTATGTTTAGTTTTGCAAGAAACCACCAAACTGTCTTCCGAAGTGTCTGTACCTTTCTGCGTTGCAATGAATAAGAGTTCCTGTTGCTCCACATTCTTGCGAGTATTTGATGTTGTCAGTGTTCCAGACTTTGGCCGTTGTAATAGGCATGTAGTGGTATCTCATTGTTTTAATGGAGGTTCTGAAGCGTATTATGGTACTAGCAGGTCACTGGTGATAGCAATAGCTGATAATATTTAAACACTTGCTATGTTCTGGGCACTGTACAAAGCACCTTACAAATATAATCTGATTTAATCATTCCACAGCTCTTGTGAAGAAGATTGAAGCTTATGAGGGTGACATTCCCAAGTCCCACGGTTAGCATGGGATAGCAGAGCTGGCTTCATGGACATGTGACCTGGGATTCACACTGGCCCTGTGGTCATAAGAGCTCCATATTTGGTTTAATGCTTAGAGGTCACTGTCTTGAAATTCTTTTTTTTTTTTTTTTTTTAAGAGAGGGGAGAGAGAGAGAGAGGCCAGGGGAGGGCCAGAGAGAGAATCTTAAGCAGGCCCCACACAGAGCATGGAGCCTGACACAGGGCTCAATCTCACAACCCTGAGATCGTGATCTGAGCTGAAATCAAGAGTCAGATGCTTAACTGAATGAGCCACCCAGGTGCTCCACTGTCTTGAAATTCTTAATCATTTGTGCACAAAGAGCCCTGCACTTTCATTTTATCCTGAGCTTGGCAAATTATGCCCTGCAGGGTAGAGCTGGGTGTTTGACTCTGCTGTTAGCCTCTCAACAGAGGCTATGCTCTTAACCACTCTTCGAGTCTGCCATTTTGCACCTCTCTAAATGAAGCTAGGAGAAGGAAAAACAAACAAAACAACAAAACCAAAAACACCTCAACAAAAAAATAAATGAACAAACAGAAAACACATAACAGAGGACATAGCATATGCAGATAACTAAAGACAGTAAGAAGCCAATCTGGAGAAACTAATTTTAATATGTGTGGCTTAGATACTGTTCTTGGTAAATAAGATGAATTTGTGCGACTTGTTCTACCTTAGGAAACACATACTCTCCCATGATAGAAAGTTCATTTTCCTCCATTCATTGCATGTAGTTGAGACAAGGGTCTTTTCTAAAACAAACCACTATTTCGGGAACCAGGGGGAACTCATCGCATCTGGACATTTGCTCATTGTTTTCTCCGACCGAGGAGAGCTTCTCACTGCCCAACTTTTAGACCTACCAACTCATCCATCCTTGTGCCAAGTGAAGCTTCAGCACAGAAAGTTCCAGAAAAGCAGTGGCTGCAGATTGGGAAGGCGACATGGTGAGCATCCCCATACATGGGAGATAGAGGGAGGGGGCGGCCATTTCTTTTTCCTGGGCTCTCTTTCTTTCCCACTTGTTCTGATGTGGATCTTCATGCCCCCTTACGGCCGACTGCCGTTGGCCTTGTTTTGCCTGTGGTCCCCGTCTGTGCTTGCCTCCTCCCTCGAGTTGCTCAATTTGAGCCGCTAGTTACTAGTCTGTCTCATTTAGCCTCCAGGGTTCCTCATGGCTTGGCGGTGAGATGAAGCTTGGCTTCTACTCCTCCCTGACATGACTGGCTAGGTGGAGGGTGAGGGTGAGGGCTGGTGGCTGCAGAAACGGGGAAGCTGGTACAGGGGCTCTGGCCTTGGTCCCCCATGGCCAGCTGAAGCCTCTGCTGCCTGCCCCTGGACAGCTTGGAGGCTTTGATGCCTCAGGAATTTTAAATCTTACAGCTTAGCATGACTTCTTAATCGGAAACTGGAATCACAAGGAGAAACAGCTTTGCTTGCCGCACAGGGGCTTGGCTAAGGTTCACTCGTGGTTACCGATGTTCCCCGTCTTGCCCCACCCAGCTCAACAATGCCCATCATTGTTTCCGAGAGCGTTTCACCTGTGTCTGGTGAGAACCTGTCTAGGCAGGTTGGCAGCAGCACCCAGCGGAGCCTTCGGTCTTCTTAGAACTGGAGCACAATTCCCAACGACCCACATTCCAAACTGAAGGATTGTCATGCTTAAGTAATCTGTTCTTCATTATGGATTAAGGATGGATATTTAAAAATAAAAGTCCTACCTACCCCTTGCCCCAAGATTGATCTGTTCCTCACCACACACCTGTCAGGTCTACATTGTCAATGAGGAAACTAAGTTTCAGGGAAGTTGTGATTTGCCCAAGATCTAAGATGTCAGCCTAGATTTTTCTACACCAAGAACAGTGTTTCTCCATTACTGCACCACATTACTTCTATCATGAAACAGATTCAAAGTAGAAAGAAGGAAGTTATATGAGAAAGCTGTGTGTTACTTTTGGATGAAGGTGGGAATATTAGTAGTAGTTGTGATTTTAGCATGTGGACCTAACTTGCCAGACTATTCAGTGGCAGTCAGTTATGGTCCATGCTGACTGGAAAGATCATCTCTGTGTCAGGTACCAAGAAACTTGATGGGAAGGAAAAATGCTGACCCCTCTAGGAAAATTAACCATCCCTCGGAATAATGAACTCACATTTCACTGTTAACTACAAAGCAGATCTTGTTCTCTAGACTCTAGAGAGTCTAATATGCTAATATACTAAGGTTGAAGGAATCTTGGAGAGACTTCTCAAAGTGCAGTACATGACAGTGTATGGGGTCCTCAAAGCTACATATTAAATTATGCACATCTCCCCAGATTGTGAGAAAAAACAGACAAAGAGAACAAATAAGCAAATCATGTTTATCTATTAAAACACTGACATCTTATGGAGGACAGACAGTTTGGGCCTGATTTTTTTTGTAGGGGGTGGTGCAGAGATGGAGAGAGAGAATCTTAAGCAGGCTCCACCCCCAATGTGGAGCCTGCCGCAGGGCTCAATCTCACAACCCTGAGATCATGACCTGAGCCGAAATCAAAAGTTGGACACTTAACTGACTGAGCCACCCAGGCACCCTGGGCCTAAATTTTAAAGAAGAGAGAAACTGAACATCTCCAATGGGTCTTTTTGAGTCAATACATCCCAGGTACTAACTCTGGGAATGAATTTTCACATTCTGGTATCTTTGGACTATTTTTTTAAAAAGTTTGAAAGTACTGGTCATTTTTTTTTTAAAGATTTTATTTATTTATTCATGAGAGACAGAGAGAGAGAGAGAGAGAGAAGCAGAGGGAGAAGCAGGCTCCCAAGGAGCAGGGAGCCCGATGTGGGACTCGATCCCAGGACCCTGGGATCATGACCTGAGCCGAAGGCAGACGCCCAACCATCTGAGCCACCCAGGCGCCCAGTCCTGGTCATTTTAGTAGGCAGTTGAAATTAACAGATGATAAATGATAATCCTGTGGTCACAGCAGGACTGGGCCCAAGATCCCCTAAATCTTTGTCTACCATTTTCTTTACCATTCCATAAACCCATTCTTTGTTGTGGCAATGTTTCTAAGAGGAGGGTATATTTTTCTGCCTCAGGCAAACTAGAATGCAGAAATAATGCCGCCTTGGATAATGTAGACCACGTGTTACAGTGAGCATCACTTCTCATTGCCAGAGCAACATGGGACATGGGTTGTGGAGTAGTTTGAAGCAAATGTGAATGGAACCTACACAGGTCCAATAAGGGGCTTTCCCAACCATGTTTCAGCTGCCATCTTGCTTCTAAGGCTTTGCCTCTTCTAAAGTAAAAAATAAATTCTGGCTATTAAGATAAAAATACTCAACCTCCTTAAACATCAAGCAGTGCAAATTAACATAACAATATGCTACTTTTCCCCTTAATTTATTGGTAATGCTTTTTTTTTTCTTTTTAAATAATGAAAATACTCAGTGAAGGTGAGAAAAAAGAAAATAGAATATTCATCCAACTTCTCTGGTAGAATAATTTTGTAATATATACCAAAAACCTTGGCGTTTGCATATGTTACCCTTTGACAAAGCAATGCTTCTTCTAGAAATTTTTCCCCAAGGAAATAAACAAAAGCATGCAGGGATTGATTAAGTTACAAAGATGTTCATTTCGAGGTTCTTGAGAACAGTAAAAAATTGGAAACAATGTAAATGTCAAATATTTGGGATTTGGTAAAATAAATTATAAATATATAAATTATAATATAAAATACAGAATACAATTGCATCTTGAGTCCTCCATTGAAATGATGCTGTGAATGTTAGAAGGCATTAGAGGAAGGTAGTTGAGAGGAGGGATTCTAGAACCCAGTATCTTGGGTTGACAACCTAGTTGGCCTGCTTGCTAGCTGTGGGACATTGGACAAGTTTCTTAAATTCTCACTGCCTCAGTTGCTTCATGAAGATAATTCTATGTGTTATACCTCCCTCATAAGGAACAAATTAAGTATTCATCAAATATTAGATATTGTTAGATAAGCGACTACCAAGAGGGAAATTAATCATAATAAATAAATAAAATAATATAACAATGTATTTTGCTTTAAAAGATTCTTTCGGTGGGGTGCCTGGGTGGCTCAGTCATTAAGCATCTGCCTTCAGTTCACGTCATGATCCCGGGGTCCTGAGATCGAGCCCCACATCGGGCTCCCTTCTCCACGGAAAGCCTGCTTCTCCCTCTCCCACTCTCTCTGCTTGTGTTTGCGCTCTAGCTGTCTCTCTCTCTCTGTCAAATAAATAAATAAAATCTTTAAAAAAAAAAATCCTTTCGGAAAGTGTAGACCACTGGTTCTTAAACTGCGTGCCAAGGCACCCTAGGCCACTGTAGGGAAAATTCACATGGACCCCACAGGGTATCTTAAAATTTCAAGAGAAACACAAGCGACACTTCGGGACATGGTGTGAACTACTACTATTAGGTTGTTTGGACCTAACTGCATAATAAACATAATTTATACAGGTTTAAAGTACCAGAAAAAAAATTACTGGGACACGAAGAGTGCCATTGAGAACCTCTAGAGTAGCCTGTGGAATTTACCAAGGTGTTAAATGTTACTGAGAGGCAGCATTATGCGTGCTTTACGTTCTCTGCATTTTATGTATCTGAATTTCTGAATTTTCTACCACGGACCTTTATTGTTTTGGTAAGACAATAGAAGTTATTTTAAAACGATTTCTCCCTGAATATATCTGTGCAACAGCTGTTTACTGAGTACAGTTTGGAGCCACTTTCTGGGCTGCTCACTGGAGGGCAAAGATGCCACACCCTCGAGGAGCCCGTAATTGAGGGCGAATTGAGAACGTTAACTAATGGTTGCTGCTCAGTAGACCAGACTGTGAGTCAGAGGTGCCAGTTGATGTGGGAGCCCTGACTCTGCTGTGGGAGCCTAGAAAATCTTCCCAGAAGGCCGGCATTAGATGGGTCTTGCTGAATAAATGGAACTTTCCCAGATGGGAAAGGTGCAGAAGAGTGTTCCCCCTTCTAGTCCATGGGGAGGGGCTTGGATGCCATTGGGGTGGAAGGAGACTGGAAAGGCAGGCCCAATCAGAATGGCAAGGCTCCCGTGGGTTGGGTCCCGGACCGGGCGCTTGTAAAGGACGGGTGAGCACTGACATGTTTGAAGCAGGGGAGTGTTGTCAGTGTGGTGCTGTGGAAGGGTCACTCTGGCAGCAGTGGAGAGAGGCAGGGAAGTTGGCGCAGAGCTGGCTGGCGGGGTGGGGGGGGACCAGCCAGGAGGATTTTGTAATCGTCCAGGAAAGAGGTCACCAAGCCCTGGTTGACTAATGATGGAGATTATATAATGGGCCCCTGTGGACTAAATCAGCAAAAGCAAATGATCCAGATGTGGCATGTTATTCATCTCAAAATATGTCGGTATCTTTAAAACTAAAACCTTTGTTTTTTTCTGATGATAAAGACAATATGTGATTGGTGTAAATATTTGGAAAATAAGAGAAATGTATAAAGAAAATGAAAGCATTTATATCCCATGAACTGGAGCTGAGATAGGTATATGTGTATATGTCACATACAAAATACAAAATATTACATATTATATGTAAATACTGATATCTAAATCTCATATATATACATGTAGCTTATTTAAAATATGCACATTTGGGAAAATAAAATCTAACAGGAGGACAACAAATAAAAAATAATTACTGAGTGCTTACCAACTGCTAAGCACTCTTAGAAGCATTACATATGGGCGCCTGGATGGCTCAGTCGGTTAAGCATCTGCCTTTGGCTCAGGTCATGATCCCAGGGTCCTGGAATCGAGCCCCTAAGTCGTGCTCCCTGCTCAGTGGGGAGCCTGCCTCTCCCTCTCCCTATATCCCTCCCCCCTGCTTGTGCTCTCTCTCTCTCCTCTCTCTCTCAAATCTTTTAAAAAAGCACAACATATATAATAGCTTATTATATATTTAGCTTATTAATGCTCACAACAATGCTTTAAGGTCAGTCTGTGTGTATTTTGCCATTTACAAGTAAGGGAGTTAACATATAGAAAGGTTAGTAACTTGCTCACGGTTCTGTAATTTGTAAGTGTCAGAGCTAGGATTTGAACCCAGCAGTTTATATCCAGGAACTGTACCCTTAAAGGCCTATGGTACAATTATGAGTCATATAGTTAAACTTCGGTTGTTTGATTGACTTTATAGAGTGACATGTGATGCTCTACCCTGGTGTTGTCCAGCTGAACTTTCTTTGATGATGGAAATATTCTATACCTGCCCTGTCCCATAGGAAGCCACCAGATAAATACATGTGGTGTTAAGCCCTAGAAATGCCACTACTGTGAATGAGGAACTGGATTTAACATTTCACTTCATTTTAAGTAATTTAAATTTGAATAGCCACCGTGGCTAATAGTGATTCATAGGGCTGCACAGATCCATAGAAGATAAAAAAAAAATGGGCACCTCATCCTTTTGTCATACTCTTTGACCAGCAATGATGGGTAAACTACCTTTGTTTCTGATGTTAGTCCCTTCCCTTGCTCATCTCTTTTAAGTCCAGAAAATATGCCTCTATTTATATTTCTTGATTTAATCATTGGATTGACTGCACCATGCAAGATGAGCAATCCGTTTGTGGGCCCCTCCCCACATCTTTCTCCCCTTCTAACTTGTGTTCGTTATTTTAGTTTTCATTATCAGTTAGGATTCTTCTGATTGCAAGTGGGAAAAAAGAGCCAAGTAAACCTGATTTGAGTAATAAAAGGGGATTTTATGGGCTCATATGAACTCTAAGATTAGAGGCAGCACTGACATTCAGAAAGCTCAAACACTGTGAGCTCAGCTCTCCTCAGTCTGGAAACTTCATTCTTGAATCCTTTGTGGTGGCCACAGTTGCAGGAGCTGTAGCTTCATATCCTCGTAGATTCTAGACTAGTAGGAAAGAATGCATATGCCTTTACTATTGTGCTATTTAACTGTGGACACACACACAGAATCTCTGTGTTGTACAACAATATGTATCTGTGGGTTGGCTGAGGTCAGCTCTTCTAGGTTGGGCTTGGCTGAGTGGCTCTGCTGATCTTGGTTGGGACTTCTTACAACTCAGGGCTGGGATAGCTCAGGGATGCTGCATGTGTCTCTCAAGTTCCTCCGGGACTGGTGATGACAGAGGCCCAGGAGCACAAGACCAGCTACATAAACACATCCCATTAGCTAAACAAAGTCCCATGACTGCACCCCAAATCAACAGAATGGGGAAGTATACCCTTCCCATAGAAGTGAGAAGGAAGGAAGGAATATTTATAAGCAGGTGAGCTTGGCTTGCTCATTTCAAAACCAGTGACTGTGGCCCAGGGCTTGGATCATACAATTTGGATCATACAATTTGACAGGTTCACAGTCCATCCTGGGGATAAAGGCTGCATTCAGACTCACCCAAAACATGTGGACTAAGAATGGAAGAGGCATGGCTACCCCCAACTAAGATCAGAGTTCTACTGGCCACATGAAGAGGAGATGGATGGGAGATGGCAGACCACAATAATTACGACTTTAAACAGTATTTTAAACTCTGTTTCTTGAGCCTTTGGTTCTAGATATTATCCCCTGACCTCATACTCATGAGTTCTCCTTCAGCGCACATCTCCCACTTCTGTCACCATGATCATACAAGATATTTGTGTCTATTTATGAAGGAAAGACTAAGTGATTAACAAAGGTAGCAGGGTGTGGGTAGTGAAGTTCTCTGCCACTGGCTAGGCATGTTTCCTCAATCAGCATATTTCTGTAAAGGTGGAGACTGACTGTACAGGGGTAGTCATGTCAACGGACAAACTTCCCTTTAGGGTATTAGCATGGGGAATCATGCAGATGGTATTCCTTCCCCCTCAAAACATCAAATGTTCCCTCTGTGGAACACCAAATCCCATACAAAGAGCCTTAGTTCTGTCCAGGTAGCAATCTTATTTTCTTCCTAGGGGAGATCCCAGGGAGCCGGTGAAGTTTCCAAATCTTCTCTTGCTGGCCTATTTGCATGCATGGAAAGGCGAAGGATGAGAAAGGCCAGGTGGTACAGCTGCTCTCTGAACAACCTTTTGGGCTCCTTTTCCAATTCAGAGCTCTGAATGTGTTAATGCCCAGTGGAGATTCCCTAAGGCTTCTTTTGAAAGAATATCTCTATCTTTTCTACAGCCTTCTCCTGAGTAAATCTGGGATGCTGCTTCTTCTGTTATGCTTTGTCCATCAGTACTGTTCACTTCCTTTCCATCTTACAGAAAATTTTCAAATCTCAGCTGACTGTCCTCTTTTTATCTCCAGCATGGTTATCAATTTGTTCCCTTTGCTGACTCTTCAGCAGAATTTTGAGAGTGTAGATAAATGCATGTGTTCAGTTTTGAACACACACACACATATATATAATATTGTAGATAGATAGAATTTTTAAAACAAAATTAGATCTTGCCAATTTTGCCACGGGCTTGATTGGATACTGTTCTAGAAGAGTCTCAAAAGTTGTTTGTCAGAGTCACCCTGGGAAAATGGGAATTTCCTTTTGCTCCTTTTTTTTTTCTTTTAAATAAAATTAACGGGGTTTTGGCTTGTGTGTTTTGCTACCCAAATGAATAAATAATTCAGATTTCAACTTCAGGGATGATACGATCTATTACACAGAAATCGGATTGAGTTGGCATTGAAAAGCAGGAAAAGGTACACATGAAAATCAATTGATTCTAACCTCTGGAGGTTAAAAGGTTGTTATTGTTTGCTTGCTTGCTCGTTTTTAATCCTGAACAATTCTAAGCCATGCCTTATCAAACTAGAACTTTCACTTCAAGTCCTGAGGGTAGTTGGTGAGGAACCTGGAATTAGAGTGGGTAAATGACCCAGGAAGGAAATGACTGTCTTATGTTGGATCTAAAATCCAGCAAATATCTATTACTAGGACTATGTATACATTTACTGTATGCCAATAATATTCAGAATATCTAGGTCTACTGAGGATGGCTAAAACACAGAGAGTAAGAGGAAGGGTTCCTGTCTGGTGGGCTTCAGATTGAAGAGATGCACATCATTCAGATAGACACTTTCCAGGAGAGAATGATGACTCACACGGGTATGACTTAAATGGCATCTGGTTTCCATTTTCTTTGTTTCTTCTCTTGGACTCCATTCAGAGGCACTTCCTTCCAGCTGGAGCTTTTAATGGCATAATGTGAAGGCAAGATCCACAGAAGTGGGTTTAGAGGAGGGACTTGAAGGAGAAAATGCAGATCGTCAGGGGAGACTATGGAAAATTACACCCAGATGGGAGGTAACAGAGAATGTACACACATCCAGACTAAAATATACCAATTAAAATATTTAGGGAAATGTAAAGAAGTATGTAATTTTTAATAAGAGATAACAAAAATTTGAACTGAATAAAATGTCAAAGTGATATAATCCTGATTGTAATTAACAGCACATTAATGCAATTTCTGTTTCCAGCCTGGGAAAATATGTCGGCTCCTTTATTTAAATGAATGTAGCATAGCACTGCTTGTGGTTTTGCTATGATCTATTCGTTCTACACACTAATTCCATTCATGATGGTGATACCCTTCTTCCTACTTCATAGATGGAGAAGCACTCTTGAACCTTGCCTGGTGTTCCAGAATGGTCTGGGATGGAGGTAGAGCCATCATCTGGGTAGAGGGATTGGACCATGCTATAACAACCAGCAACCCATCAGAGCCCATAAAAGACTGGAGGGGTGGAGCAAGCAATTGGTTTCCCTACATAAGCACTCATTCTCATGTTTTCCTCCTCTCAATCCATCAGCAGTAAGGAGGAAATCCATTTCTCTTTTAAAAATGAGAATCCATCATATTCTGCACCTTTCTTTTTTTGTATTATGTTCCTTTCAAGCAAATATCACCTCATATGAGTGATCTGCCCCTGGTCTTGTCCTCTTCCCTATACCCCAAAAGCCCTTGGGAGAGGCCATATTCGTAGAGGTAGGCGGTAATGGCTTTAGAAGCTGTGACAATGGTTCTGTTCTACACACTGTGGTGGGTAGAGCTGATTCACACTGAGAACAAGTTAAAGAATAATTATTGGGCACTTTATGAAGACATGACATTGTCCAAGTGTCTGTGGAGATAGGGTTTAATGGAGTAATAGGTACATATATACAAAACGGTAATATGATACAGAATGTATTATGCTCTAAGAGAGGTATAAATAGGGATAATAGAGATTACTTTTGATGGTGGGGACCAATTTAGAGAATACTGGCCAAAGGAGAATATGGAATGTGTGGGGAGGATTCTTTGCCTCACTGATTTAGGTAAATCCAGAGGGAGTGCTGTCTTTCCTTGTAGACCCGGGGTCCACGAACTCAGATGCCAAACAGACCAGGCAGGTACCATAAATATGTGAATCCAGCCACGTGTAAGGCAGTCCGGAATGGTAGAACTTGTGATGAACTGAGGGCATGCCCACCAAAAGTCTTTCTATTTCATATTAAAAATTCAAAGTCAAGCAATTCAAGTCATTGCCTGCAAATTTTCTCTGTCATCCAAAGGGCTCCCTGTGCCTCTAAGCTTAGACCCAACTACCTCCTCCACCCCAGAGAGAGACCCAAGCTTTCCCTCCAGTGACACAATCACATCTGCATAACAAATAGATTCTTCTAGAATTGACCCTCCAGACCTATGATAGAGGTATGCCTCAAAGACAAACTTTTGCACTGTGAAGATCAGATTCTTTAAAAGTCAGTTTCATTAGCCTCCACAGGGCATTCTATCACACGGGGGCCACAAAATGAGCAGTGGACAAGCTGATTGGCCAAGTCTGTCACTGCTCCAGGGGTGTTTCTGGAATCTGAGGGCTGCTGCAGCTGAGGAGAAAAAGGAATGCTTCACATGTTGGACTCCTGAGTAAGATCTTGTCTGAGGAAAGAAGACCTTCGAATATTTTTACAGTGCAGATGAGCAAACTGCATCCACCTCTTCAGAGAAGGACTTGGCTGTGATGCCCCACCCTGGTCTTCCTTCCAGTGTTCCTGTGAGGGAGAACTCTCTGCTCTCCATTGCTCACAACACTCAAGTCAGAACCCTTCACTCCTGGTCACCGTATATGTATGCATTTTTCACACACCAAACAATTCTCTAATTCTTGCAGAGACTTACTGGGTGGCTTACAAATTTAACTCAGTTCTGACCTGAGGTGAAGGGCTCAGTCCCACAAGACTGCCCTCACCTCAGATGCTAATCTCAAGTGCAGGTTGTCACCTGTACTCCTGACGGACCAGCTATAAATCAGGTTCCTATGACCCCCTCCTCAGGTTTGATAATTTGCTGTAATTGAGAGAAACATTACTTATGTTTACTGGTTTATTCTAAAAGGTATAGCAAGATAGAAGAGATGCATAGCACAAGGTATGGGGGGAGAGGCATGGAGCTTCCAGGCCCTCTCCAGATAGGCTAACCCTCCCAGGCACTCTGTGTATTCCCCACCTGGAAGCTCATCAAATCCTGTTCAAGAGTTATTGTAGTTTAATTTCCAGCCCTCTAATCATTTGGTCTTTCTGGTGACCAGCCTCATCTGAGGCTATCCAGGGGCCCCACCTTGGGTCACACTCAGATGTGCTGGAAAGGGCTTATATGAATAACTAAAGACACTCGTATCACTTAGGAAATCCCAAGGGTTTTAGGAGGTCTGTGCCAGGAACCAGGGACAAAGACCAAATATATTATTATACCACAGTTCGTTCCACTCAGGGATCTTCCCCTTTGGCATGCAAAGACTCATCCACGCCTACCCTATCCCATTCCAGTAAATGGGATATAGCTGTTCAATAAGGATAACTTATCCCATTCCAGTAAATGGGATATAGCTGTTCAATAAGGATAACTTATTGAAATAAAGTCACATCAGTCCTGATTAAATTAACAGCTGACTGTAAAGTTTTCCAGAGTTGAAGAAAGGCAATCCTGGGATTGAATGGTCTCTACAAGTACTCTTTAATACGATTAGGAGAAAATAATAAACCCATACACAGTAAAACTACAGAACACAAAGAAAGGGGGGAGGACTTACAAAAAATTAAATTAGAATTTAATCCCTGCAAAAAATATCTATGTTCTCTCCTTTAATAAGCAAACCAATCAATATGTATTAGGGCTATATTAATTCGGATTGGTGTAAGTCTTGCATTTTGAATGCTTTAGTATTCTCCACCATCTTCCTTTTACTGCTAAGGATTTTAGTTAGACATTTGAAAATAGACTTTCTTCTTGTTCCTTCTGTTACTGGTGGGAGAGTGAGTCTATGTTAGGTGAATGGAGGTCTCAGTCCTTGGATTTCCCATGAGAAGATTTATGAGGGATCTGTGCTCAAATAAAGACAGCTAGAACGAAAGTAGCAAGCTCAAAGCAGCTTATTAAAGCAAAGGTGCACTCTGCAGGTGGGAGAGCTGACAGGTTTTCCCGAGGTGGATCTAGCCCCTTAGTGGTTTTGGGATTGGATACTATTGGGACTCTCTGGGCTACGAGGAGCTGTGACTGTATCATGGGATGGTCTCTAATGGAGGCTGCTTCCAAGCATTTGGGGAGCTTCTTCCACAGGTTGGGAGGGAGAGGTTTTGCTCCTACAAGATTTGTAGCAGAACCATCATGGCTGCCTTTCTCCATGGGGTGCGGGTTGGGTATACTCGCAGTGCAAATACATTATAATGAGTCTAGGGGTTATCTTGGGGCAGACATGGAAGAGGAGGGCGCAAGCTCCACACCTGTGGCTCTTGATCTGTCGACCCCAAAGTCTTGGAAGGCACAAGGTCAGGGTGTTGTACCCCTGAGCTTTTAATGTGTGGCTTATTTATCACGGTCCTTGCATCCAGCTCATGTCTCTATCATTCCCCTTCAAGGACTTGAGACTCTGCCTCCGGGTGTTCCTTCCACTCTTCAGGTCTGGCTTCTACCCAATACTTCTTTTGCTTTACCTCAGTGATTCCCAAACTCCAGTGTACATAGGGATATTTTGTACAGTGTTGGACTGTCACCACCAATCAATATAAAAAGGGGATTTTGAATCTGTGAGACCCTCACCTGATAGCCAGGTAGCCGTCACAGCCTCCACCTCCCCTCCTACACACACACACACCCACAGGACACCCACACCTGCCCACCCACACCTAGCCGTCACACCCCCCACCACCAACCCCCCCACACACACATACAGCTGACTGGTGAATTCCATTTTGTTTGCTTTCCCTATATTTTTCACTTTCTCTTCATTTCAAACATGTAATAGGGCTTGTTATTTCTTGCTGAAGGCAAGAAAGAAAAAAGCCTGCTTTTGAAAGGATGAGTTAAGAAGCCCGGGGAGGGAGGACAGCCTTGTGGCTACGGTACGCTGTGGGGCTCTGGATGCTGTGTAGTTATACAGCACCGCTCAGAGGGGAGGGTTGTGGGTGCCCAGAAGTAGGCTAGACCCCCAGAGCAGGTCTGCTCACTGCCCCAGAGAACCTCACCCTCCATGTGGCCTGGAAGCAGCAGAGGTGGAATCTGTCTGGGCCATGTACACTGGCGACAATTGCGATCTCAACACTAGCCAGTGTAGACAGATGACAAATACTGGAGGAGTCTTCCCAATGCTTCTGTTCTGCGTAAGACCAGACTTTTGTAGAATCTCGGTGTGTGGGGTGTGGGAGCAGTCCCAGCATGGCTGGGTTAAATTTCCTGCCAGCTTGGTGGGCTGGTTACTCAGAATCCAAATTTAATTTGATGTAAGGAAATCTAAAATATTCCCGTTTCTTGAACACATGAATTTATAGACTGAGATTTACACCTATTTTAAGTATTTGTTGAATGCCTTGCTGATGGGAAGGATTCCCTGAGAGTTACCAGAGAGAGCTCTGTCTGTGCCAGCTTGAGGAGGATATGCAGGAGGCCATAAGAGAAGAGCCACACCAGTTTCTGTCTTTCCAAGGCCTTGTTGTAGATTGTTCAGCTAGAGCTAGTACCCTTTTCCATCTCTGCCAATATTTGCGGGGGGGGGGGGGGGTTGGGAGTAAAAATGCACATATTCAAAAACAAATCAACAAACAGCTTCACTCCAGCAAATCATTTTATTAGGCTCAAGATGAGTTCCTGCCTGCAAAGCTCTCAAATGCAAGAAACTGTGGGCCGGGCATCCGCCTACTTCCCATCCCAGTCACGCTGCTTAGGGTTCGCCTTGAATGGCTAATTACTGGTCACCTCACCTTCTTGTCAAAGCTGAAAGATTATACTTAACGCACAACTTAAGCCGTCCCCTGGACCTCACTTGTTTGGACTGGCAATCACGTCTTCTGTTTGCTTCCCCACTTACCTTAAGTTTTAGTAATTGCCCTTTGGGCTCAAAAGAGCATCCCACTAGGCCATTGAAATGTTGAACAACCCCCTGACATGGGGAAATGTTTATCTGCGCTCAGAGAAAGAACTGGGACAAATATGTGCAGCTTTGGTTCATGACAGGATGCAGGTTTCTTATGAGCAATTTCCTAACCTTCAGCTTAATAATAACTATAATCAACTTGGCACGTTGAGAGTTGGTTAGAAGTGTCGTTAGGCAGTAACTAAAACTTCCAAGATGGTAAATAAGTCAGAAAGGAGATCTTTCGCACAATGTAAACATAATGCCCATTTTCCTTCGGGCTTTGCAAGATGCAGGAATACTTTCTCAATCTATCTTTGTAGGTACAAGGAAGATAAAGCTCTTTGTCTAGCTCTTTGCCAATTCTTCCTGCTGTGGGATTCCCAGCAGATGACCTTGCTCAGCCTCAGACAAACCTTTCCAGGATGCATTTGTATGATCAACTACTAACAGCTCTTCTTCCAACTGGTGGGAGACTCAAACTGTGTGCCTTTTGGGGCCACTTCAAAACCCTGACTCCAACAAGATGTAGATGGAGTCTTCAAAGAGAAACCAGGCACAATTTATCAGGAAAAATAAAAGTCTCTGAACTCAAATAACCCTAATATTAAACCTCACCCCCAACTTCTAGCCATGAGACAAGTGACTTCAGAGACAAATAGACATCTAGGCCTCTCCTGTAGGGTAAGGATTACAATGTCCTTTGGACTTACTGTGTTCTTTTCTGCTTTGGGTCCTTACACATATCATTTCATCCGCCCGCCTAGGCAATTCTTACTCATGCTGAATGTCTCATTGCAAATATGATTGTCTAAAAGAAAAACAAAACTTTCCTGACATGATCCCTATATTCTATAAGGCCTCATTACAGGATCTTCCGCTCCACGCACTCTTTCCTACTTCTTCACAACACACAAGAGGATCATAAGGAAATCACTTGGGTGTAATCAGTCTCCACTGCTGGAATATAAACTCCATGGGGGCAAGAGGTGTTTATCTGGCTCACAGTGGCGTCCCAAGCTCCTGGTACACAGCCTAACTCACAGCAGCTGGTCAAGAAACAGTTGGTGACTGAATGGATGTCGATCTGTCTCCTGGGGTTGGTGACACGACCTTGTGGTAATGCCTCCAACAGAGGCTGCACTTGGAGGCAGTGAAATCGATTCATTTTAGCTTTCTTTCTCCCTCCTCTGTTTTGCTGGTGTTTTACAGATGCATTAATTTTTTCTGCTTTCTTCTGCAAACTCCAAATTGGTCATATCCTGCTGAAGAACCATAATTTTAGAGCTGGCGAGGAGCAGGATCACTACCTTCTGGGCCCTCCTGTTAGAGACCTGACAGCTGAAGTCAGAAGAGCAGTTGTTAATTGTCAGGTCACATAATCTATTTGGTGACATGTTCAGCACAGTGTCAATCTTCTGCTCCAGCCTCCTTCTCACACTCAGTATATATTCTATTTTACTTTCTTAATCTTCAACCTTTTCTCAAGCTCTTGCCCAACCAGCCCGAGGCATTCAACACCTTACCCAAGTGGCAAACTGACAGAGGTCTGGCCTGGCTGAGGCTTTTCACAAGAAAAAAAATTCTTTATTAAATTGAGCATATATTAACCATTTGCTGCAAGTAAAATAATCTAAGAAATTTGCTTTAAATCTAAAACAAAATGGAATTCATTGGCCAAAGGTAGGGCACCTGTGATGAAAAAAGAAATGTTTTTGTTTTATTTTCCAAATCCAATGAGAAGTTTCATATTTTCTTCTTTTATGATTCATCAGAATTAATTTATTTAAATATTTTATTCATTTATTTGACAGAGAGAGAGATAGCGAGAGCAGGAACACAAGCAGGGGGAATGGGAGAAGGAGAAACAGGTTTCCCTGCTGAGCAGGGAGCCCGATGTGGGGCTCGATCCCAGGACCCTGGGATCATGACCTGAGCTGAAGGCAGACGCTTCACAACTGAGCCACCCAGGCACCCCTGATTGATCACAATTTAGATAGTAACACTTGCAAATTAATCCATTGCATGAGTCAATGCAAAAAGTAATCAAAATTATGGATTTTCTTTGACCTTTGACAACTTATGGGTTATTTGGAAAGAGTGGAAGTTGGCCATGAAGGTTTAACTATTTTAACCAGTTAGATGACTGAGTAGCAGAAAGTTGTTGAAGATATTTCCCAAGCTCCGATTTAAGACCCCTGGGAATTCATGAACATCCTGAGAGAATCAGTCTATTAGGCCTCAAAGAGAAGCTGGACTTATTTTCCACTGTGACCTGGCCTGAACTTCATGGGATCAGAAATTCTGAAGAAGTGCAGAACTATTTGAGAAAATGAAATCACTCTTTCAGAAGCAATTCACTCATTTTGGTGCTATGAATCATACTGTAAGCTTCTTTGCTTGCTTTCGGTGCTTAAACACATAGGTTCCTGAATGATCAAGTATCTGTCCTAGCACTGTCACTCAGTTTCTGGAGTATTTGTGTTCAGTCTTGGGGCAATGTCTGTGTTTGCATGGCTCTGTGACAGTACACTTCATTTTGTTGACATGGAGACCCATCATCCACAATATAAACCTAGTATCAGAATTGCAATGGTCCCTGACAGAATGCACCCTCAGTTCTCAAAAAGATTGAGTTGGCCAAAAAGTGGTATTCTCCCTGATCTCATCATTAAGGATTGACTAACCGTAGGCTAAAAACTATGTTTTTATGTGATGAAATTTGGCTAACTTACCTTCCTGACTTTAAAATTATTCATAAAATTCTTTGTAACTTTTGCCATTTGAATACAAAAATAATAATCATAAAATAAGAAACATATAGAAAAGCACATAGAAAAAATCCATTATCTTAGCACACAACAGACATGTACAGCCAATATTCTTTTGCATATATTTCCCATTTTTTCTATGTCTATAAAGATATATGGGTGTGAAGATTTTTTATGTATGTGTGTGCCTGTGTGTTAAAATGATAGAACATATTGTTTTATAAACTCGTATTTTAAACTTTTGAAGATTGATTTTATTTTTTTTTAAGATTTATTTATTTATTTATTTATTTATTTATTTGAGAGAGAGAGAGAATGAGAGAGAGCACAAGAGGGAAGAGGGTCAGAGGGAGAAGCAGACTTCCTGCTGAGCAGGGAGCCCGACATGGGACTCGATCCCAGGACTCCAGGATCAGTGCCTTCGGCACTGCCTTCAGCTCAGGATCATGACCTGAGCCGAAGGCAGTCACCCAACCAACTGAGCCACCCAGGCACCCAGAAGATTGATTGATTTTAGAGAGAGTACCTGCGAATAGGGAGAGGTGCAAAGGGGGAGGGGCAGAGGGGAGGGAGAGGAGCAAGCCAACTCTCTGCTGAGCGCAGAGCCTGACATGGCGCTTGATCTCAGGACCCTGAGATCATGACCTGAGTTGAAATCAAGTCGGACACTTAACCGACTGAACCACCCAGGCACCACCGTATTTTAAACTTTGTAATATATTAATATATATTAGTACCAATATTGGTGGTGATGATTATTATTACTGTGTGCCAGGCATAGGGCTAAGTTGTCATCTTCATAGTAACTCTAGGAGAGACTAGTGTCACTCATTTTACATGTGAGGGAACAGACACTGAAGGGGACTAAGTGCTTCTTGAAGTCATGAAGCAAGTAGTTGGAATCAGAACCTGAAGTGAAGTCTTATTCCAGAACCTGCGATTTAACATTGCACGATACCACTTTCCTTCTCCAGACAGTAAATATTCTTATATAATATGTTTTTATTAACACTGTATTTTTTAGAGCAATTTAAAGTTCATAGCAAAATTGAGGGGAAGTTATAGTACCTCCTGCCCCCACACAAATAAACCTCCCCAGTTATTCACATCCCCCACCATAGTGGTACGTTTGTTACACTTGAGGACCCTACGTTGGCACATCATCATCACTCAAAGTTCATAGTTGACCTTAGGGGTTCACTCTTGGTGTTGCATATTCTGTGGTTTTGGACAAATGTATAATGACATTATCCGTCATTATGGTATCATGCAGAGTATTTTCACTATCCTGAAAATCCTCTGCACTCTGCCTATTTGCCCCTTCCCATTCCCCTTCCATCATATCTTAGTTGGTATATACTGTATCATAATATGTATTATTATTATTATTATTATTATTATTATTATATGATGCTTCCAGTTTTCCAGTAGTGTAAATGACACTGTGATGAATATCCTTTTCAATAAATGTTTGCATATATCTTTGCTGACCTGGAAATAAGGATTTGAGCATCAGTAGCTTATTTGGGAGTGATCCAGGAAGGATGGCAAAATCAGTAAGAGGAGTAAGAAGGGAAGGGAAGAAAGTCAATACGGAGTGTTAATGAGCAGGTTACCACTAGGGGCAACTGAGGCTCATTTCCACCATGACCTTCGGGGGTCTGTATTGAACTCACCTCACAGTTGTCCCCACTGAGGCTAAGGAATCCTTAACTTCTGTGTGTCATTAGTTGCGGACAGCTTCCAGGGGTGTTAACTCCTTGGAACTTCTTGCCAGCCTCCAATGTGATCTGGCACACTTCCTTACCCAGAAGAGATTCCAGGCAGAGTATGGCCAGTGCTGGCCACTGGAAACCAGCTTGCGTGCACAGAAGGGATATGGATGGGTGCTGACAACATCTTCTACAGCAGATATCCGTGATCTTTTCCTTCTGGATAAACTTAGGATATCTTAAGATATCCTTGCCAAATTGGCCCACAGAAATGTTGTACCAATTTATACATACCTTCTGTGCTACAACCAGTGTTGGGTCCACCATGCTTAAGTCGTTATGTATAAAAAGTTACCTTGTTTGCATTTTCTTGATCAGTGTGGCAGTTAAATTTTTTCATTTACTA
Organism: Eumetopias jubatus; assembly: GCF_037043125.1. Classification (NCBI taxonomy): domain Eukaryota; kingdom Metazoa; phylum Chordata; class Mammalia; order Carnivora; family Otariidae; genus Eumetopias; species Eumetopias jubatus. The sequence goes on along the minus strand of NW_028274823.1, from coordinate 64,986,008 downwards.
ATTAGTATAATTAATATTTTTTTTGGTACATTGCCCTTCATTTACTTTGACCATTTTTCTGTTAGAGTGTTCACCTTTTAAAATGTGCTATTTTCTTATGTGTTGTAAATGTTTTTCCTAGTTTGTTCTATGGATTTTAATTTTTATAATTCATTAATGTGGAAAGTTTTAAATGTTTGTATACTTTCATCTGTAGCTTGATTTTACTAATGGACTCATGTTTTTGATGTGTAATTTCTTTAATTTTTAAACATTTTACATTACTATATTACGTTAATATATACTAAGGTAGGGATCAAATAGATAGCCTATTTTTCCCATGCTGATTTGAAATTCCACTTTACTAAGTTCTTAAGTGACAGATCAATTTATTGAAAAACACATTAATGGATTTTTGATTGATTTGTATTTTCTTTTTCCTGGTATCCATGTTCAGAATACTTATTAATTTTAATGTATATAATATATATTAATTTTAATATGTGTAATTAATTTTAATTCACTTATTTTAGTGCTACTCACAATACTTATTAACTTTAAAAATTCTTATTTCCTTTATTCATATTAATTTCTGACCATATGGTTTACTATTGCAATATCCTGGCTACCCATTGTATACTCACCCTTGCCTGTAGTCTGGCATGGATCTACAGCAGTCTTCATGATTATTCTCTAACTTCTTGCATTCTTTAGCATTCCAACTTTTAAGTCACACTCTTAATGTCAACCAGAAAGAAAACATTACTTTATCTTGAATTTTTATTATAAACGTAACTTCAACACGATTTTGAAATTATCTTGTCTCTGCACAAGACAACACTCTCTTCAGTGGGATACGTTATTTGATTATGAAATAAAATTCTAGAAATTGGTACATGTTGAATCAGCCACCAGGGACTCCTTATGTTTCCACAACTGCAATATCAGTAGCATCAGAATGGAAATTGCCTGTAAGTGTTCAAGCTTCAACAATATGCCTTTTCTGATTTTGTAGCTACATGGGGGAAGTGAGCCAGAACTGGGGCGCATGGCATTATAAGCTGCCTGTTGCTTAGATACCAGGCTCCCTGATTCAATATGTGCCTCTCATGTATTACACTTACCACTTTCCAAGCTGTGCCCCTCAAAGCCGAGTCCATGTGGTCTCATCCCACTGTATCAAAATGTCAAGGGGTTGCTTATTATCAGGACTCGAGAAAATTGAGTGTTCTAAGATAAGAAGCCTCAAAATGGTCTCCTGACTGTACTGTATTGAAGGAATAGATCTTCTCCAGAAAGCTTTCCTATACATTCTGTGAGGGGTTGAATTGTGTTCCACCAACCCTCCAAATTCACATGTTGACGTCCTAATCCCCAGGACTTCAGAATGTGACCTTCTTGGGAGACAGGGTCTTTACAGAGGTAATCAAGTTAAAATGAGACCGTAAGAGATGGCCCCAGTACAGTATGACTGGTGTCCTTCCAAGAAGGGGGACTTTGGACACAGAGACAGACATGCATAGAGAAGATGTCTGTATATGAGCCAAGGAATGCCTGAGGCCACCAGAACCTAGGAGAAAGGCCTAGAATGGCTCCTTCCTTAGCTCTTTCAGAGTGAGCATAGATCTCTGGACACATTGATCTTGGACTGCTGACCTCCAGAATTGTGAGACAATAAATTTCTTATACCTCTACATGGATTTGTCACATTTTATTGAGTTTTAAATTTTTCTAAGTATTTTTGAATAGGTAGTACATGTATATGGGAAAAAATTCAGAGTGCCGAAGAGCATAAAACAGACTTAGAGTAGAAACAGTCCTCCTCAGCTGCTTCCCTACAGCACTCCACCCTCACTCCCCCAAGTGCCTTTCCAAGAGGCAACCACCATTATCTGTAACTTACATCCTTGGTTTCATGATCATTCCTAGTTTCATTTCCTGTTTCTTCTCACTGACCATAGGCCCTTGGGGGAAGGGGTATTGCTTCCTTCTGTGTAATCTCAGCTCTCAATAAATCTGAGTTTAATGAACTGTTTACCAGCTAAGTTCAGGCAAGCTGATGCATAAAATTCAAGCTGGGTTGAAGGCTTTGACTGTGGTTAATATCTAAACACTCCTGTTACTTAATCATTTACACCATTAGGATGAAGCAAAGGACCTGAGCGAAGATTTTGCTTGGGGGGCAGAGCCAGGAGATAGTGAGGAACCTGGTGATGTTGCAGAGAGTGAGTGGAAAGAATTTCACCGAAGAGGAAGTGAAAACTGTGTTGGTTTGACTTCTCCTTTGCTATTCATAATGATTCCCAGTAATGGGCTTTGAATAGGAGTAACCCAACTCCTATTGGTTAATCTGAGAAGCATTCTAACTTCCTGGTTATTGGAGCTTAGATTTGGGGGCCAAACTGTGCCTATCTTTGTAATATTAGTTCTGCCACTAGTTAGGTCTGTGACATTGAACAAGTGATTTAACCTCACTGTAACAAAGTTCTTCGTCTGGGAAGTGAAAACAATAGTATCTCCTTCTTATGGTTGTTATGAGGATTAACTTGGCTAAAACTCTTAGAACCATGCCTGACAGATAGTAAGAACTGTTAAGTGTTGGATTTATTATTAAGTCACTCATCAGTTGTCCCAGTACGTGCTTATTAGTGTATCATTTAGGATGCTACAAGAAGCAGAAAACCAAGCAAAAAGAAGCTTACAAAATAAGGATATTTATCATCTCTTGTAATGGGAAGTCATGAAGGAGGTTGGTAATTCAGTGGCTCATTGACAGCATCAAAAATCAAGGTTCATTCTATCTTTGGAACACCAGCATTTGAGGGAGAAGCACGTTGACTTTTGTCCTCAGTCTTGTCTCCTCAGGGTCACAAAATGTGTATCACTGTTCAAGGAGTCACACACAGACACGACAAAATTTAGAGAATCAGACATGACAAAATTTAGAGAATCAGACAAGGGAGTAGCCCTCTCCCACCACATATCCCTTTTAAAGAACAAGCAAAACACTTTTCTAGAAGTGACCAGAAGTTTTCTCATGTCTCATTGGCCAGAATTATATCATGTGTACATGCTTAACCAATCATTAGGGTGTAGAATGAGAATCCCATGGTCATGGGCTGGAGTCCTTTTTTCTTGAAGGACATGACCACTTGGATTGGAGTTCACAAAATTAAGGTTCTGTTAGCCTGGAAAAGGGGCAGTAGGTTGGCAACAAATATCTCTACTGTAATTAGTTTGCCTTTCAATTTCTTGATGGAACTGTTGAAATTTTAGTTTGTTTATTTAGTTATTCACATAAATTTTTTACTTTAATGTGTTTCTACAGACTTAGTTAATTTGTCATGGAAAATTGTACTATTTGCCGTGTGTATATGTGTGTACGTGTGTGTGTGTGTGTGTGTGTGTGTGTGTGTGTGTGTGGTGGGGGAGAAGGGGGGAGATGGGTGGAGTATATTCGCCTTCTTCATGATAGTCTTTATTTGCTATCCTGTGGGAATCTCAGACAAGTTCAAAATGGGGGAACATGTTTCCCCCTAAATTGACATAACCATCAAGGAATAAGAGGACACAGCTCTGTCCTGTAGAGTTCATAGCACCATAGCACCAGTTCACCTGGTCTTGCCACCCTTAATTTCTTTGGGTCCTGCTCTGCCAATTTAACTAGCTTTTTTACTAGCTATTTCCATTGCCTTATCTGCTTTCTCATCCTCAAGTATGCAGTGTCCCTTTAGATAATGCCTGTTAGTCTATATCCTGATGAGGATGCACCTCAGCACAGAGCTCCACCACTGGCCCTCTTCCCTTCATGAAGCCCTCAGGGCCACTCTGGCAAGATGTGGTCTTGCTCCATGAGCAGTTCCTTTTCCCTGTCTCAGTCATAAAGGGCTAAAAGTTTGCTATCATCTCTTCCCTCTTCACAAAGGGGTCAATCAAACGGGTTTGGGGCCAGAGGCCTTGCTATTGGGATGACTTGAATCCAATAAACAGAAACTTAGAGTGGTATATAATTGGGACTTCCACTAATTCAGACTTCCCTGTCATGAACTGATATTAAAGAAAACCACTCTCACCTCATGCAACCTTAAAAAGCAAATCATACAAAACTAGAGAGACACTAGAAGACTCAGGGTAGAAAGGAGGGACCTTGCATTCTTCTTTCAAGCCCACCAAGCTGAGACCAGATTCCTGGCATGGAGCTCCATCTAGGAAATGCCCCAAGTTCTTTAACTGGAGAAGTGGGAGTCACATTTCCTCCCAGTGAGTTCACTGGCCCCGAGGGCACTGTGCAGGATGGAACCTTGTGTCTAAAAGGAGCTGGCCTTCCTGTGACAGGCCCAATTAAGCCACCAGCTGTGATCAATTATCCAAAAGACCAATCAGGTGCAGGCAGCTGGGTAGCGTGGGGGCTGGACTGGAATCTTCCAGAAAGCTAGCAGATTCTTGGCTGCCTAAAACTCCAATTTGTATTTATGGAGCCCCTCATAAAACTCACATGGATCTTATTGAAGCTCCTGCATCTGAGGGGTATTAGGATACTATAAGGAGGTAGCCAAGATCAGGGTTTGCCCTCTGAGAAGTTGTGAAGAGGCACATTGAAGAACATTTGGTTACCTGTCCCATGTCTATTTTCTGTGGGGTGAGGAAAGGGTCCCTGTGCTCCAAAGACCAGTGTCTATTGTACTTTCTTTGCACTGAGGAGAAAAATCTTCTCTTAGGAAATGACCTCAAATTCCTCTACCTTTGAACTGTCACTGACTGGTGACACATTTTAGTTGTTTTATGCAAATATCTCTCGATAGATTTAGCCTGGAGCTTTGCAATGGTTTTCAAACCATGTTCCTCATAACCATCTAAATTCCATAGTTTCCACAGAGTCTGGTTTGAGAGGCAAGGTATGCCACAATTGGACGTTTATGTAACATTTGCTTCCAGGTATTAGAAAAGTTTTCTTTTTTTTAATTTCTATGCTGAAGATTAAAGACTTAATTTGGAGGACGAGCCAACAATTGGATAGATATTTTGGAGAGATGAGAAGTTTTCTTGAAACTTTGAAATTCCACCATATACTTTTCACTCACTCCATCAAGTCCTAACTAAAGTTAGATCTAGAGAAAGGTATTGGTCTGACAGATGTCAAAGAAGCCAATAAAATCAACTAAGATCGTGTGCTAGGAATTCCAATTACAGACTTCTCTAATTTCTCCTCCATGGAAGCTCTGGAGAAAGGCTGCAATGTTTAAGTCAGATAGTTCAGGAAGTAAAATTAGGTGCTGAACTGTACTAAGAACTTAAATTGTCTCTATAGTTGAAGCAGCCCTGGTACAACTGATGAATACTGTTTCAGCATGGTTTGGATTTTAGAAAGCAGAGAAACACGATACACTGTTTCATGCTATTAGAGCATCTATACATTGGAATCCATTCATGTTTCCTATACTGCTTTGTGGGTATTAGTGGACAATGTTCATCATTCATTACTGAAAGCTAAAGATAGTTGTCTCTTAAAGTCTAGTTTACCATTTTGTGATTAAGTATTTTTGTCACCAGAAGCATATAGGAAGTAAAGAAATGCAGCATCTTGCTATTAAGTTTATTCTCTGCACTAGTTACTATGCTATGTGAGGCATAGAAAATGGAACAAGACTCAGTCCCTGTACTCAGGTGCTTCATAGTCTAATGAAAGATACAGATTCTAATGTAATTTTAAGAAAACTGCAAGCGGGAACATAGGGTGGAGAGCTAAATAATGAACGCAAGTCTGGGGTAGGTTTTTGAGATGAGGTCGTGGAGAGAAGGAAACTGTAGTCAGAAAGACAATGTTAGGCAGAATAAATGAAAAGAGTTCCACATTTAAACCCATCCTGATGAAATTACAGAACACCAAGGATAAAACAAAGATCCCAAAATTTTCCAGGGCGAAAAATAAAGGCAACTAGAAAGTCCAGGAAAAACTAAATGCTGTACAAGAAAGTCATAGTTCGAACATGAAGCAACATGAAGTTCAAACAAATGTAGCAAGATTGTGTGTCACTGACTACTTGGAGCTTTCTCTCTTAAGTATGTGGAATTATATGTTCTTCTTTATAGGTGCAATCACAATCCTTGTGATGATGGTGAATAATCTTTACATAATCTTAATATCGTTAACATTGTTTATGGCCATGACAGAATAAGCTAGGTTATGCTGCCAGTGACCCCAAGTCTCAGTTGCTTCCAACAATAAAAGTTTATTGCTCACCTTAAATGTCCATCACAGGTCAACTGAGGCTCAGATGTATGTTACCTCCATTTTGGTATGTCTGGAATATTGTCAGTCTCATGGCAGAGAGAAAAGAGATTTGTGACCCATGTTTCTTGACACTCTGCCTAGGAATTCATCACTTTAACCCACATCTTATTGGCCAAAATCACTCTTTAGTTTAACAGAAGGGATGTGTATAATCTTCCCACAGGGAGAGGCACCACAGGGATGAAACAAAATATTTGGTGAACAGCAATACAAACTCCTATAGTCCACCTTTCTAGTATTCAGTTATTCAGTAACCTCCTTTTTCCACATGCTGAACATACCCCATCTCCAAGAGAGACAACCAGAAGTCCCAAACAGGAACTTGGTCTTAACCTGTACTTCTAAGGTAAAGACCAGTATCTCCAGGTGATACAAGGTAGTCTCTGTATCAGGTCTGGATGTAGCTCTTTTTGATCCAAAGCTGCAGAAACAAAGGGAGAGGCTATCTGTCTCTCATATAACCAACATGCAACAATGGAATAGGAACAGGGAAACCATAAGAAACACTTCCATTTGGAAAGGTGAAGAATGGGGGACACACAGATGTCACCAGTCGCTACAAATTCTAAAATCCCCTTGGACATATGTTGTCTGGGAGAGGGAACTATTCTTGATTAGACCTTGATTCCACTTCCTGGAAATAGCTGCTAGACGTTTTTCTCATTAGTCCTTGGCCCTGTCATTTGAGAAGTCTTTTCTTTCCACTGTTCTCTTCGGCTATGTCTCACAGAGAATTGTAAAACATGGCTTCTGGAGGCTGAAGAGCATTAGTGCCCTGCCTCAAGCTCAAGCAGGAAGGACGGGGGAAAGACAAGAGTTGTTTCAAATCCTGAACAATCTCTTTCAGTCTAGACTAGTGGTTCTCCTGGTGGCACAGTGCTTTCAACTTTTAACTTATCTATTTGATTCTTGTCAAAGAGTTCCTATTCTATTTTGAAATATGTGTCTGTAGATGTTTAATTGCTTGTACCTTGTCTCTATCTGATTTCTCTAGAAGATGTACATTGATAATCTCTTCTTGAGCCATTTTGTCTGATTAAAAGGATTTACTAGATGCCATCTTAATAAATTAAGAAGTTTCAGCAAAGGACATACAGCAACCCCTTAATTTGGTCCTTGACATAAGGCTAAGTTTTAGTAGAAATTTTTTATTCAAAGATATTCTTTCTCTATGCTTTATTGAGTGAAAATGAGAATCAGTTGTATCTTCCAAACTATAAAAATCCCCAAGTTTCTGGATGTTCTCTCTCTTTTTTTCCTCTTTCCAGACTGACCAATTCTTTTTGAGCTCATCTCTTTTTTGTCAAATGCATCTAATAACAACCAACTAAAGCTTCTAAAATATTGTTTGCTCACATCTTCTTCTAAAGCTACAAGTTTATTAAGGATATTGTTCTTCATCCTTTCACCTCCAATAGCAGTTTCCTTTCTTTCCACTAATGAGTCCTAGAGTCAATGCAACTTACTTTAGTTTTTGTTGTTGCTGCTGTTGTTTACAACAGCACCTCATGACCATTAATAACTTTTCTATCAGTCAGGATGGGTGAGGTTATACTGAGGTAGCAAATGGCTCCAAAATATCATGGCTTACAACAACAAAGGTCTCTTTCTTGTTTTCATTACATGTCCATTGGGTGGCTATCTCTCTGCTTTATGTCACTTTCACTCTGGGATCAAGACTGATGGACAGCCACTAGCTGGAACATTCATGATCTCAGGGAAGAAGGGGAAGAGACAGTGATACATGTGTTATTACTCTAAACTTCTGCCTGGAAATGGCACCTATCACTTCCACCCACACTGGCCAAAGCGAGTAATGTGACTTACTTCTGACTTCAATAGACAGGAGTATATATTCCTCCCACAGAGAGGAAAATGAGAATATTTAATAATCGGTAATATTACTTACCACAAGTACTCTTAATTTTAGAGTCAACAGGTAGACAAAGCCCAGAAGATAATTATAGTTATATCCTTTAAAATGGAAGTACTAAACCTTAACCACATTCGAAGAACATATCTGACAAAAGTGAGGTAAAAGTGGGTGCCATCTACCTCCTTAACCAGAAGCTCTGCCTCAGGTTTCTGGTTGTGCAGGCTCTAGCCTGTACTTGTGATTTTACAGTTTATTGAGTGGATTGGCACACTCTTGAGAGTGAAAGTTGGTGCTGTTAATAATGACATCAGGAAAACGGGTAAACACAGAGAGTGACCTGTGCAAACCCCGTGCAAACCAGGTGTATGATTCCCTTCCTGAGCTTCCTGCTCAACTCAAGTGCCCAGGTACAGACTTTGCTGGAATAGTATGAATTCTCAGTTGTGAAAAAATAAGCTCTACACATCAATCATCATTTGGCAGCACATAAGTGAAGGGTTGCCAGCACCATTGTTGGCCAAGACACATGGTTAGTCCACGTTTTTGACTATTGCTGGCACCTAGATCCCATTGTCAACTGTTTCACCTTTGCTTTTGTTTTTTATGACTAGGATTCTGCAGTTTTGGAATAATGCACTTCAAATGGTGTGCTTTTGCATGAGGTCTTAGATCAAGAAAGTCACATGTTCATCTTGTCAGAAAAGCTTTTATTTGTTTAACAAGTATTTATTAAGTATGTTTTACATGCTGGGCACTTTACAAGACACTTGAGCCAAAGCAGAGTGGGTTCAGACTTCCAATGCATGAGTTTCATTTTCACACAGCTGTGACTTTTCTGCTTAATGATGCAGATTTCTTGAGGGCACAGCCTGGTCCTCACGCTTTGTATTTTTTATGTATTTTTCCTATAAGATAGGATCATACTCTATTTAGTTTGGGACATAGCAGGTGCTCAATTATTGTTAGATGAATGAATATTTAATGTATAATTTATTTCTCCAGTGCTATTCCCTGGGTAGAGCAAAATCTAGTCTCCTGCCCAAAGAGAAATAATCAATTGCTTAAAGAAGTCCAGTTTAGTTTGTTTCAAAAGTACTCTTACCAGAGAAGTTGGGGGGCTAAACTGAATTCCTCCCATGAGGTAACACTGTCTTGCTCTTCTCAAAATCAGTGACCTTTTAACAGAGGTCAAAGGGGAAGTGTTTTTCCCCCTAAGGCATATTTAGCACAACCTTATTAGAAAAGAAGCATATAATGGAAGTTTTTTCCCATCCCTTTCGAGATGTTGCTCAGGAATCCATCATGACAGAGTTGTGCAGTATTTATGAAATTGTCAAGTTGAGGAACACATCTGCTCATTTTTTTCACTCTGAAATTACTTCCCTTAACAGAGGGGCTGGATTTGGCTGTTCTCTCATGATTTAAATTGCCCGCACCTCATTAGTGTTACCAGCATTTATTTAATAAAATCAAATCAGAATAGCATTTAATTTACTTTTAATAGGATAGTTAATATATGTTAACTAAATATCAATTGATTATTAAAGTGGAGAGTGCTGAGGTGTAACAGATATGTGAGATATAAATCTCGTTGCTGTGCCATTAATTCAGAATTACATAAGCAATAAATGTCTAATTAGATTCTTAGTAGTGATGAGTTGTAAGCATTTATTGAGATTCCATAAGATCGATGTTATAGACTTGTGCTGAGGGCCACAGCTTAATTAACTCCTTCATTCTTATTTTCACCAGCCTCTGCCATTGTGTACTGTATAGGGTGCTCAAGTGGAAGAGTGGTGGTGGAGGGGGAAGGTGTTCTGAGAACAGCACCCTAGATGATTCCAGACTGACCAATAACAAGAAGACAGGGATGGCCATTCTCTCATAGGCTTGGATCCCAGGACGTTTGCTAATGCACTGATTTCTAAGGTCTTTTTCCTGCAGATAAGTTTGGAGACTCAGCATGAGGTGGCAATAGAGTCAGACCATTTGCATCAGGTGAAAAGTGGGCCCGGAATTAATCCCATCCTGCATGGGGGAAGAACAGAAAATCTCTTATGCAGTGTGATTTTAGGAGTCCTTGCTACTCCAAAAATATCTATCCTACTTCTCTCTCACACTGTCTAAAAATCATTATGCAATTATTCCTTTGGGTTCAGGTTACCCTTTGATTTCTGGATTATGTAGGATGGGAAAAAGTCTGGAAACATAGGTAATTATGCAAGATAAATGGGTAATTGTCATAAAAAGACATGGAGTGTTCAATGATTTTGCGTAATGTACTCATTGCGTTGTTCCTTGTTAAAAATATATATCTCAACGCACGGTACAAAATTACAAGAAATGAGATTTGTGAATGCAGTGTTTCCATCAATCCCTATACATGCGCATGTGATCTGTTGCCTTATTTGTCTCTGATTTGCACTGAATAAACTCGTTTCTTTAACATGCCCCAGAAAAAGTAGCCAAGTGGGTTCAATCTGTAAAAAAATAAATTATCTATATCACCAGATTTTATGGCCCCTTTGTATTTTAAACTAATTCTAGACAGCTCTCTAATACCATTTGGAAAATTAATCAAACAATTTATTTGGCATAACATCATGGAGACTTTGGCTTTGGAATCAGACACACCTGAATTTGAGGTCTGTGTCCTGTTCCTAGCTGTATTAGCTCCTGCACATTAGTCAACCTCTCTGGGTCAATATTACTGATCCCATAGCATAATTGGGGGGATTAAATGAGATAATGGATTAACAGTGCCCAACATTGTTTCCTACATTGTCTGAATAAAATAGATGTTGATATCCTTTGTTCTTCCCTGTTTTCCTCCAGCCCTTTCCCGACCTCCCATCCTATCTCCCTCCCTTTAATGCATGAACATTATCCCCGCTCTTTTCTTTTAGAGGTGGGGGAGAGGGTACAATGCTATTTCTTAGATGGGTGTAGGGCTTAGTGCTCTAGAAGCCAGAGATAGGAAATGGAGAAAGGACCCAGAACCATGGAAAGAGAAGGGGGCAGAATACTAGGAATGCAATTCTTTGCTGTTCACATTTTTGCCAGGGCCAATCCTGGTCTAGTTCAGACTTCCAAGGGACCCCAGCTGTAGAAGTTGCAGGCACCCCATTGCTCTGTTGACAGAGGTTAAGTATATCTCAGAGCAACTGCTTTTGCTGCTGGAGCTCCCCTGGGGCTAGGCTACTGCCTGCACTTTGCGTTCCTGAACTAGGCAGCACTGAGAGTAGACCTCAGAACCTGCATGGGGGTAGACATTGGCTCTGGACTTCTATAGTGGTTCAGGCATCACTACTTTATTCATTCATTCACTTATTCATTGGCAACATCCCCTGGAATCTTGCTCTGTTTCAGGCCATCTGCTAATCTCTATGGATAGGGAGGTGATACAGAGAGGCTCACAGTTCCACATGCCCACATTGCCTTTCCTTGTACTTAGGAAACCTATGCCTGCTATAATAGGAACTCTCCAAAGGAAAGAAATCATTCAAATTCTCACCTGAAAATTCAAACTTAATAAGAATTTAACTGTTTTCCTAGAAAATTTGGTATCAGAAGCTATGGGCAAGTATTTGATTTTTTTTCCTTCCTATTTATTTCTCTCCTTGTTAGTGAGACTTGGGGATAGGAATTCAGCTATGGAAAAAGGTCTGATTACCCAGGCTCTTTTTTTTCCCCCCCATTTTTCTAGTTAGGTGGTTTCCTCTGCTAGTTATAATCTCCACCAAAAGTTGAGCAAGAGAAGAACAATTAATTAGGCACATTTTATTTTATTCCCTTTATCAGCAAATATTTTCTATGTCTCCTACTGTGGACTCAAGTGTTCTTCTGAGCTCTATTGGGGATATAAAGAGACACAGGGAACGTTCCCTGCCTTCATGGAGTTTTCTCAGACTTCTGAAAGAGACAGAATTCACTGGTCTGCAAAGATAGAAACCAACTGTGTACAAAACGTTGTGGTTCTCACCAGTATGAGCCCAGAGATGGAAAGCAGCACAATGCACTGGGTTCTCCAGGTAAAATATTGAAGGAAGGAAAAGGAAGAAATACTAAGTTCTAGGAGCATCACATTTTTCTTTAACCATCCTTGACCCTCCAAACAAATCTCTGAGACAGGCATTAGCCCCATTTAATCGATGTAAAAAGAGGCACAGAGAGGATATAGTCCTATTTCTTAATCTCTCTATAGTCCCACAGCAATTAAGTGTGAAGCTTGAATTTGATTCTGAAACAATTTGTCTTCAGAGCTTTCTTACATTAGAGCACTCCGGGACACAGAGTGGGGCTTGAACCAAGTCTTGACAGATGGGCAGAGTTTGCCTCATTATGCAGGAGGAGGACAAACATTTCAAGAAGCACTGGCCATTTGGAGGATGAGTTTAGGCTGATGAGACCAAAGTGGACTGGGGATAGTGAAAGAAAACATTTCATTTTAAATTAGCTGTATTCCCTGGCATGTTTCAGAAGAATCATTGGTATCAATAGTGTTCCAAATAAACAATAAAAATAAATTTGGAGTTGTACCAACGTTTAATGGTTATAATAGTCAATAAAGATCTAAAAATGTTTATCTTCTTTATATGGTATAGTTTTGCCTGGGCTATATAAATCCATTGCTATTGTTACTTCACTTGGAGGATGCTGCACAGCGTGGCCCAAGTGAGAAGTAGATCAACTGCACACTGACACCAGCAATTTGAAATATTTTGTGATTTATGTGATTCAGGAACAAACAAATGCTTTCTGGGGACTGTGGACCTTTGAAAGTGAGGGGGTAGTTTAGCAATCGACCAGGAAGATATATAAATCATGAGCCTACGGACTCCTAATGAGCCGGCCTCAAACTACATAAAAGAAAATTTAAGAGAACCACGAAGAGAGGCTAATCCAGAATCATAGCGGGAGATTCTAATATATTTCTCTCAGAACTCGATAGATCAAGTAGACAAAGGAAAACTAGTAAACGTGTAGAAGATTTGCACAACATAACTTAAAAGTTCAATCTAATGGTAGATACAGAACCTTGTACATAATGGACTAAGAATGCATTCTTTTAAAGTACCCATTGAATGTTTATAAAAATTAATCACATACTAGGTCATGAGAATAGTCTCAACAAATTCCAAAGAATATATTCATATGGTCTATGTTATCTAACCACGAAGAAATAATTAAATTAGAAAAAAAAACAATAAAAAGACAGTTGTAAACAACAGCAGCTGTCATACCTTTAGGGGGTAAACATACTTCTAAAAAACTCAAGTGTCAAAGAGGACAAGTATGGAAATTAAAAACTATTTAGTACCGAGTTAAAACAATCATATTACATTTTAAAATGTAGCTAAAAGCAGTACTCAGTAGAAATTTTTTGTCTGTAAGTTCAATTCTGTGTCAATAAAACGTGAATTGGATTTTTCAGGAAACTTAAAAAGTTGTATTTTTCACAAGGAAGTCGGAAAATAATAAAACAATAGTCAATAGCTAAAACTACTCTCAAATAAGAACAGAAAATGCAGACTTGTGCTACCTCATATCCAGATTAGTTATAAAGCTATAGTAATTAAGGTAAGGTAAGGTGATACTGGTACATGGATAGAAAGACAGATCATCAGAACAAAATAGAGAGCCTAGGAATGAAACTAAGCATATATGGGCCCTAGTTTTATAACAGAGGAGGGGGGGAAATGAGATAAATCAGAGAGAGGGGAGGCACTAATAACCCTTCATATGAAAAATTGGTTTTCATGTAGAAAAAGTAAAATTAGATCACCACCTCACATCATACATAAAAACCATCTCCCAGTGGATTAAAAAACCATAATATGAAAAAAACTTAAAAAATATTAGAAGAAGATATTAGAGAATATTTTAGGATCTCAGGATAGGAAATGATTTCTCTAGGCAAAATAGCAAAATCTTAAATCGAAACAGAAAAAATATTAAATTTGACTAACAACGTTTTTTAAAGTCACAGTAAACTTAAAATATGTGACAAAGTAGAAGGAATAAAGGTACTGTATTTTAATGCATATGACAGATAAAAGATTGTCATCTAGAATGACTTATATTACAGATAAATGAGAAAAAGACCCCCCCAAAAAACTTAAAAGAAAATCATCAAGGATACAAATAGTCAATTCTCAGAAGAGTAGATTTGGATAGCCAAAAGAAAAAAGAAAATGGCATGCACATAAATGTAAATGAGTACAAGTAAAACTGGGAAAATCTGAATAAGATTGGTGATGTACCAGTGTCAGTATCCTGGATGTGATGTTATATTATAGCTCTGCAAAATGTTACCACAGGGAAAATGGCAAAATGTACAAGGAATCCTTTCACGTTATTTCTTACAACAGCAAATGAATCTACAGTTATCTCAATAAAATTTTTCCATATAAATATAAAATGATACTGGTAATCAAAGAAATTCAATTTTTAAACAAGATGCTATTTTACACAGATAAAATTGCTAAAAATCAAGAATTGTGACTCTAACCAGGGTTGGCAAGGAAGTGTCTATTTAGAGAAAAGGGAATTCTAGTATTTTGCTGGTGGGAGTGTAATTTGAAGAGCAATTTTGCAATAATTCTTAAAATTGAAAGTGTGCATACTCAACAAATTTACTTGTAGGTGTATATCTGGATGTATTATTTTGCATGTGCCCAAGGGGACATATACAAGGATGTTATAGCAATTGGTAATATTAAAAATTGAAAACAAATATCCATGAATGGGAGAATGGATAAGTAAATTGTGGTATATAATGGAATACGAGACAGCAATTAAAATGAATGAACTAGATTGTTATGTATCAACATGATAGCTCTTGCAGGTATAACATTGATTGAGAAAATCAAACTGCAGAGTATTGCATACACTAGGAACCCATTCATTGTAAGTTTTCAACACACAAAACAATATTCTATATTATTTTTAAAATTGTATGTAACAAAATGTTAAAGTAAGTTTCTTTCTGTTTCAATTTAAAACTGGAACCTCAAGTCAAAAAGCAGAAGTGGTCCCACATTTTAAAATAAAGCCCAGCTGTCTGGTGATTGATCAAAACTTTAATCTGTAAAAAAGGATGTAGAGGTCAAGAGAGATAATGGGGATTAGAGAAAGGTTTGCTTTGGAATAAGCATCCAGCTTTGGAATAATGAGAGTCCCCCTTCTATCATTTTGAGAAAGGTTAGGTGCACAGTTCTATCTTAAGTCAGATGAGAGAGGCTTTCCTGGGACCACTCAGAGGTTGATGGTCTCCAAGTTGTTTGTTGAACACAGTGGGCTGGCATGAGGTGGAACCTGAGCAATCAGGGGTTCAGAGGACATGGTTGGGGCTCAGTGTTCCAAGGGTCCAACAAGGAGAAAGGCTGTGCTGGGAATGGCCTGGACGAGAGTCAAGAATGCATGAGTATTTCGAGTATTTCCCATGGACAAAATGAGCCATGAAGAAGAGCCTGCCATTGACTCATTGATTCATTGATTCATTCATTCAACAAATACTTATTAAGTGCCTAGTATGTGCAAAGCACTATTTTAAGTATTTAAATCAGTGAACGAATAGGTACTGATCCTCATTCTTGTGGAGCTTACATTTCAGTTGGGAGAGACAGATAAGAAATAATAAACAAATAATTGAATGATACAGTATAATACAATGTGATAAGTACTACAGGAAAAATAGAGCAGAGTAAGGCACATTGGAAGTTCTAGGGAAAGGTGGGCGAATACGGTGCAGTTGTAAATAAGGGCATCAGAGTAGGCTTTATTGAGAAGATAAGATTTGGGCAGACTTGGAGGAGGTAAGAGAATCTGCCTGCTATGTTTTGAGCAAAAGCTGTTCTAGGCAGGGAGACTAGCCAGTTAGAATGCCCTAGAAGGAAGCATGAACAGCATGTTCACGGTGCAGTGAGGGGCTGGAGGCTGGAGAGGCGTGATCAGAGAGTGAGAAGTAAGAGATGAAGTCTGAGGTCAGAGAGGTAATGGGCCAGCAAGGTGAGGGAATGGGTAGGCAGATTATGAAGGCCTCTATAGGCCCTTCTGAGTTCTTTGGCTTTGACTCTGAGTGAACACCGGACTTCCGCAGGGCTTTGAGCAGAGGGGCTGGTATGATCTGCTTGTGTTTCAATGGCCTGCTCATGTGTAACTAGCTGCTGCATTGAGACTAGACTGTCCAATGGCCAAGGGTGGATGAAGGGCAACCAGCTGGGAAGATTCATTGCAGTGAACCAGGGGAGAGATGATGGAGTTTTAGATGAGGGCAGTAGGAGTGAAGGTGGTGAGAAGCAAGTGGAGTCTGGGAAAAGTCCATACACAAACAAGTGTGAACTTATGTGAGAACAACTGGATGGCAGCATCAAAAGACACAAAAGAACACTTTAACAAATAGAAGACATACCATAGTCTAGGAGAGGAAGACCACATTACACAGATGATAATTCTCCATTAATTAATTTGGAAATATTATGCAATCCCAAGAAAGACACCGATAGTTTGTAAGGTTTTTTTAAATTAGACAGACTGATTCTAACGTCCACTGGAAAGATTGATAAATTTGACAGTACAATAAGAAGGAATGTCTTCATGGAAAAACACATCATAAATGAAGAGAAGATAAATGACAAATTGAGAACAAAATTTCCAACTGATATAACTGATTTTGTTAATATACGAAGACCTCTTACAAATAAGTAAGCAAGTTGACAACTCAATGGAAAAATGGGCCAAGAAAAAGAGTGAGCAATTAAAAGAAAATAGATAGATTTTAAGCATATGAAATGCTGCTCAAGCTCACTCAGAATTTGTTAAAAAAAAAAAAACAATGCAGCTTGATACTCTTTGTCACCTATCATGTGGGCAGAGATCAAAAGAATATGCCATGGGCCAGATTCCAGGAAACGGGCATGCTCTTCCATTGCTAATGGAGGTGTCCACTGTTGCTCCCTCTGAAGAGTAACCTGAGAATGAGTATCCACAATCAAAATGCCTCTAATGTCCTTTGATCTAGAAATACCACTTTTAGGACTTCCCTGGAGATGTACCTTCATTGGAGCGAAGTAACAGATGTACAAGAGCATTCACTGTGGTATTGTTTTGAATATCAAGAAATTAAAAGCTGCTTAAATATCTATAGAAAAAGGGACTGGTTAAGTACTTTCCATCATAGCGCATGAAGGACCATGAGAGAGCTGTCCAAACAGTGAGGCAGTGATATATACTGAAGCGCAAAGCTCTCTGAGATACAGTCTGTGGAAAAAGCAGAACAGATAGGTGTATAAAACACACGCAAGTTTGTTAAAGATATTCATGTGTGCTGTACATTCCTGGAATAAGGTAACAGGTGATCACCTCTTAGAACGGGATCTGGGCAACCAGAAGGAGAGACTTTTTTTCACCATGTGCACCTGTTGAATTTTATACCATGTGCTCGATTTACTGATTTAAAACCGTAAGTGACTGATTTTCAATGGTCAAAGTCGATGTGTGAAGAACACAGCCCAATGGATTAGAAAAGATCAAGAAAATTGTGGCTTTAGAGGTATTATCACGATTCTCTGAGGTGAGTCCGGAAATGAAACTAGTTGACATTTAAGTGGAACTGGGTTGGGTTTTTGGGGGTTTTTTGGGGGTTGTTTTTTTTTTCTTTTTCTTTTTCTTTTTTTTTTTTTTTTAATTCTTCTGCAAATTCACTTGAAATCCACCAGATGGCACAAGAAAATACAGTCTGAACAGAACTGGAGTGGTTGGTGCAGGTAACAGATCAGGGTTGGTGTGAAACCAGACTAAGGAGAACAAAGTCGCTCCAAACTGAGTCCTGAAGCATTCAAATTTCAGTCTAGCCAGGGGCCTTGAGGCATACTCGGGTCACATGCCAGACAGGTGATGCTGGGGAATCTTAAGGAGGTGCTGTGCTGGCGGTCACAGACATGGAATTATCTGTATGTCACAGCCTCTGCATGAATGGCTTATTGAGCGTTCACTTCTTCCATGTAGAAACCTCTTTCTTTTTTTCCCTCCATAATCCATACTTAATGCCTTATGAAAAGAGGTATTTGTTTCTTGGTAAGCCACGTTTCTTTAATTAAAGGAGGAGGGTTGGGAGAGGTCTACTGGAAAAGGAGAAAACTCTGGTTTCACAATATGCACTATTTATGAGGGTGCTTTGCTGTTGAAACCTATTAGAGGCCAGCCCGGCCCCGTTTGCCTCTTGCCCTCCCAGGAGGCAATTACTGTCCTGCATAACAATTTGAAGCAAATATCGGATGTGGTCGAAAGAACAGTTGCGGCCCTCTCTCCAGCAACCGTTTCTGCTTAGATTTCTTAATTGTTTCCACCACTTCCTTTCCTTGGCTTGTGGCCTTCTGGGTTCCGTAGGATCCTGAATTTTAATAAAAGCCTCCCGTCCCCTCTGGAATTCACATATGCAAGCAGACAACCCCTGGACCCTGGAGACACAGCACCTTAGAGCAGTGTTTTGGGCCAAATTTGTTCAGTGCCGGGGCACTTGAGAGTCTTTTCAATGCCACACCTTCACCTTCTGGGCCGGTGGGAAGCAGGGGCAACGGGCCCAAGCCATCCCTTGCCTCCCCTGTCGGCACAGCTCTCCCTCTTTCCAGGCCTAACGTTCTGGTTTGTTCTTAGCCCCCGAGGAGACAATTGCCAATTGCTCTCTTCTCTTATCTTCCTTCAGGTCTGTTTGTGGTGTGGCCGTCTGGGAGACTTTGGGAGACTGTAAAACAGGGCATCAAAGAAGGGAACTGGACAGGACGATGGTTTAGTGATGCAGTTTTTAGCACTGAAGTACCCAGGCAGGGAGATGTGTGGGGACACTTAGGGTTACCACACTGGATGATCCACTTTATTTTTTCTTCACTAAAATGAGAGAGCAGCCCTGCAATGGCTACTACCTCCAACTTGTGGGCAAGATGCTGGAACTGAAGATTTGGGGGCAGCCTGGACCAGGTGTCAGTGTGCGGGACCAGAAATCAGCCGAGGCTCATCTCAGCACTGTGACCTCAGTTTGGGAACATCCTTACTACCCTGGGCCTCAGTATCCTCATCTCTGCAGTGGGGCTGACTGCATCAGCCAAGCCCACTTCAAAGAACTATTGTGAAGAGGAATACAATCAAATAACTTATTTTAAGAGACTCTCCAGGTTGTAAATGCTCTGCACCCACGGGATGTCAAAACAGCAACTAAAACCATTGTGCAACTGGCTTATGTATTGGGAGGTACGTTGGCCTAAATCTTAGGGTCGTGGTGGGATCCATGAACCTGACCCGGTGGCTTCAGCCAGATGGGAGGCAAGCATTGCCCAAAGAGCCCACCACCGTCGAGACCAAGTGCTGGGCGATGGGCGGTGACCGCTGTTCCCTCAGACTGGGCTGAATGCAAGGGAAATGCCTTCTGCTGGAGATAAAGACCTGCCTTTTAGGGAGTTGAGACCTTTTAGTTACAACACCATTCAAAATGATGCTGGAGGTGTCACAGCAGTGTTCCTTGCCCAGGAATGACAAACCAAAGTGCAAAACCTGCATTTCCCTAGTTGTATCTTAAACAGTTCTGAGCGTCTGCCATTGATGTACCCCATTTCTTTGTTTTTCAAAGGGACTTTCCAAAGGTAGTTGTTAGCAAGTCTGGAACTGCACACACACTACTTCTGCAGAATAACGGTCTACGCAAGCCACGTCCAGTACTCTTCCATCGTCTGCAGCAGGATTTTATTTCCGTTTATTTTTCAGAGACCACCCTCACCTTCCAGGCAACAGTCATATGCTACCTTATGTGTTTCAGGGGCGCTCTGTAGATGACAAAGAACTTTCGCAGATAAAATCTCCTAGCCAGCACGGAGCACTCTGCAGTATAGATGTTATCGTTCTTTTACAGATGAGGAAACAGGCTCAAAGGGATTTGCTGATGTGTCCAAAGATGCAGTGCCAGAATTAGGCTCAGAGCCAGAATTAGGACTCAGCCCTCTGTTCCACCCCTTCTTCAGCGACACTGTGTAAGGTATCCCGACGGTCCCAGAAGCATGGAGCTTCGTCACGCTGAATGGGAGAAACGACATGTGGCACCTGTCATGCAGCATTTCATCATGATTCATTTGCTGCTCTGTACTAGCTTTTCTAAAATGTGTTGGGATGTGTAGCCCTAAGACTCTGGGGGAAGGGGGTGGGAATGAAGAGTCTTCCCTGTCCAAATACGTCTGGAAAATGCTACATGCTATACCTCCTGCTTTCCCACAATGTGCACATCGTCATCTTAAAGGCCTTGAGATGTCTGTTTTACCTTATTTGACCGCCTATTTCCCACGCTTATTTGGGCACAGACTTCTCTATATAACATCTATTAAAATCCTGCAGAATTAGTGTGCTGTGCATGAAATACACTTTTGTGGAAGTGTATAAAAATGATATGAGGGAAGTTGAGAAAGTCAGAGAAAATAATCAGAGGAGACATAAACTAGGCAGGAAGAAGTCTATAACGACAAAGGGGCAGCCTGGGTGAAGGATATTCAACCGGGAGTCCGTGGGCTTGGTGCTGCGCTTGTGTATCCTCTGCCTTTGACAGTTGCTCAGACGGGTTCTTGCCCACTCTCAGCCTCAATCTCTCCGTCCCTGAGATCGGCTGGGGAGATCTCCACAGTTGTTTCTCACCATAATAGTCCATCATTTTTTCCCATGAGATCCTGAAACTTAACTCTGTGAACATTTTTATGTCAAATGTTTTAGTTGATCTAACTTGAAACTTACAGAAAGTTGTGAAAATGATACACAAGTAATTTCCATATACTCTTTTCCCAGATTCATTCATTGTTTATATTTTCCCCGCTTTATTCTGTCTCTCATGGTTTGTTTTTTTTTTTTTTTTCCTGAGCCCTTTGAGGATAAGTTGGAGACATCATGTCACTTTACCCTTAAATACTCCCGGGTTAATTTTCTAAGAATTAAGACATTCTCTTATATATGCATAGAAATTTATCAAAATCAGGTACTTACATGGATACAAGACTATTAGGTAAATCACAGTCAATAACCCGATTTCATCAGTTTTCCCAGTAAGATATTTATAGCTATTCTTCCTCTGATCCCTGCTACCTTCTTAGAGTGGGCAAGGTTTAGGCGGAAATCGTTTATCCACCTAAAATGAAGTCAATGTATCATCCTGTTTCCCCTTCCCTCTCGTTTTAGTACTGGATAGAGGGGTGGAAGAGACAGAGTGCAACTGTTTGACAAGTGTTCAGAAATAAACCTTGGCCTTATATTGACCTGCACAAGAACAAATACCCCCCATGTTGATCTGTCTTTACTGAAGACCGTGGAGATTTACAATGATAAAACCTGTTTGGCTCATGGTGAAAAGGATCACTTTCTGAAAAAAAATTTTTAGTCATTCATTCCTTTATTCCTTTTCACTGGGGATATAGATCTCCTTAGATTGCAAATACTTTTGAATTATATCTGGCAATCTCAAAGCATGGTGAGAGACCCAGTTGGCTAGAGAAGGTTTATACAGGAAAAGAGTGGGAGATGTGCCTAGAAAGGTAGGTTGGGTACAAGGCTTGAATCCTTAAATTCTTTACCTAGGATTTTATTCTTTCTTCTTTTCCCTAGAGAGGAAGATTACATCATGATCTTCTAGTACTATCGGGCAGTTGAAAGAGCACAGACTTTGAAATCCTATGAACCAAATCTCAGTTCAGTCATTTATTAGCCGGGTATCTCCTTTGACCTCTCTGAACCTCATTTATAAAAGGCAGATGTTAATAATGCAGACTCAGAGGTAGAATTCAATGAGCTCACGTATACACTGTTGGTCTTCCATTTCCCCACCTCTGTATTGCTCATATCCTCAAATACTCTCCTATATTGAATGCTGAAAGTCTAATATCAACTCATAAGGGTTTGCTGTTTACCTGACACCTATAACTTGGGGTGCAGGGTGGGGGAGGAGTTCTGGAATAAGAATATCATGATGCTGTAAAACACCTCAATTTCAGTGGCAGTTTTGACATTTCAGCCTGGAGTTTTATGATTTCCCTCTGATGTGTATTTGGTTGCCATCCTCTTTACTCTTTTCCTGGATTCCTTCAGTCTGACTGGAAACCTTAAACATGATAATACAGGCTCACAATAAACGGTCCCACTGCAGGTGCTGAGGAAATGGAGTCAAGGCTCTCCCTCCTTGAGCAGATAGGCTGGGTCAGGTGCTAGGAGGAAATGCGTTGGAAAATGCGTGCGTAGAGTTGGGAAACCTCCCTTTTCTTGCTCCATCTTTTGCAGAGATTTGTACTCTCCTCAGAGACCCCTTTGGGAAGAATTTGGGCTAAGTCAGGTGTCTGTGGGCATCTGGAGCCATAGCTGAGACTGGGGGGCAAAGGGACGCACCATTTCAGGAGTAGTCAAGTGTATTGTGTCTTTGGCTCTGGAAAATTAATTCCAAAAGGCACATGGAACCATCATTCTCGTCCTTCTTTTAAAAAAGCAAATAGTGGACACATAGCCAGCAATAGCCAACAAATGCCAAACATACCCAAGTTCATTATGTTAGTTGCAGTAGAGAAAAGCCAGCAACCCATCAGCCCTTCTTTTGGCTTCAGGTGGGTGGTAAAATAATAAAGAGAGGGGGGATCGGAACAAGATGGAACAAAAATGATAAATGGAAACCATTTTCTTTTAAGGGGCTCTCAAAAGAAGCAGTGTTTCCCCAGCCCCACCCCACCCCCCAACCGGTATAGACTTGCTTGACACAATGACTGGCGTTTCCGTTCTCAGGTAGAAATACTCCAAGTAAAAAACTTGTTCATGCAGTTGCGTTATTATGGACTCGTGTGATATTAACTGATGAATTGAGTTAATTCATTCTTTAACTTAACTGGCGAGATTTAATGGTTCACATTGAAAGCATGAATAACCATTTTGTTCCTTGAATGACTCCAGTTTAATGCCTCCTGATGTCAGTGTATTTTGCCCAGGGTAAAACTTGCTATATGAATTATTCACTGCTTGATGGAATGAATGGGACCATGTTTGCCCACAGAATGTTAGCTGTGGTTATCTGACACGATGGGGCACAGCAGATGCCTACAAAGGACAATGGATAATTTAGAATGCGGTTCCAGGGCCTAGCTATTGCAGTTAAGATCTTTATAGGAAGCATAGCACCTTTTTGTCTTGAGCCACACATTAAGATGGCCTCAGTGAGCCAAGAAACTCTTGGCCTTTAAAAAGGAAAAAAAAAATCTAAGTATGGTTCTGCAATGGGCATTTTTGTCCTTGGTTAAATCTTGGTTAATGGAGGGTAGAAAGTATTGGGGGAAGGAAAAACATTTAAGAAGAATTTAAAATAAATAAGGAAATTAGTAATTTTCATTATGGTGATTTCACCAATGTGGGAATCAAATGTTTCTGGTGAAGGAGAAATAATGTGTGACTAATAATAAAGAATCTGAACTTCGATTCTTAAATCAAACTCCCCTGGCTTAAGAGCATTTGGGGTGAGTTATCTTCCTGGCTATAGTGCCCAACCTTGCCACTGAAATGCTTCTGGCTTAATAAGAACGATTTATAATCTGGAGAGACAGTTGGTGCAACTTAGTGGGAGCTGATAAATGAACCACTGAGTTTACTTATACAAATAAGTGGGACATTAATCTTGACTTTGAATTTCCCCATTGGGTTCGCTTTATAACCATTTGTGATATTATGAGCGACAGGAAGGAATGATTGGCAAGTTTTAATGGTTGGCAAAACTTTTCCAAATGTCTTTAAACTTTACAAACAGGACAATTAAGCTGAGATTGAAATACAGATTAAACTGGCTTCTATCCTTTAGTGTTCATAGCTTACTATGACTGGTGGGCAACTTGTTACGTTAGCACAGCAATCAAAATCCACCCGGAGACAAAGCTGAAATCCCAGCTGGGTTTTGGGGCTCTCTGCAGCTGAGTTGGGTAACTCCAGCAGGCCTGCTGGCATCTGTGTCCTCATTGTAAATCTGCTGGAGAGAGAGTGTCCGCCCCTAGTTCAAACAGCTCTGGCCAAGAGGTAGAGGACACGCCAGCAAGGTTCCATCCCTGTGTTGTGGACGGAGAGTTAATCCTCAGAGAAAGGAAATCAAGAACTGGAAAGTCACCCATGGGAGGCTGAATAATGGCCCCCAAGAGATGTCCACATCCCAATTCTCAGAAACTGTGAATATTACCTTGTATGGTGAGAGGGACTTGCAGATGTGATTATGTTAAGGATCTTGAGATGGTGAGATTATCTTGCATTATCTGGATGGGCCCTAAATGTAATCACAAGGGTCCTTGTATGAGGGAGCCAAGAAAGTCAAAGGAGGAAGTAGGAGAAGTGATAACAGAAGTAAGAGGCTGGAGTGATGGGAGGAAGGAGCCATGAGCCAAGGAATGCAGGCATCCTCCAAAAGCTGGAAAAGGCAAGGAAACAGATTCTCCCCCAGAGACTCTAGAAGGAACCATCCCTGCCCACACTCTTGACTTAAGCTCAGTGAACTGATTTAGGATGTGTGGCCTCCAGAACTATAACAGAATACATTTGTGCTCTTTTAAGCCACTGAGTTTGTGGTAATTTGTAACAGCAGTGATAGGAAAGGAATCCAACAGCCAAAGGTTCCCTACTTCATTTGTTTTGTTGTTGTCATCCTGCTCCTCACCCCCACATCAGTTTTGAAGCCTAATTTCATAGTTTCATCCTATAGTCTTGTTAGTTCACTGCAAAAGAACTATTGAAAGATAGACCCTCGTGTCACTTCCTCCAAATCAGAAGACTCCTTGTGTTTGTGGAAATACTGTGCTCAACAGTATTTGCTCAACAGTCTATGTTTCCAAAAGGAAGTGAAGCCTTCCACTTTACATGGGGTGAGACTCAAGTTACTGTTGATGGAAGGAGAAATAAATGAAGGAAGACAAACAGAAAAAAGCCATTGAAAATCAACACGTAACTCAACTGTATCTGTTTTAATGTTAAATGAATTTCAGTGTTAAATCTCATTGGAAGAAATAATAAATGGGGAAATCCTCCCCTGGATTTTAAATTAGCCTTTGTTTTCATTTGAGTCTAATAAAAATGCTTAAGGAAAACCTGATTTTGTCTTCTGAAATAACTCTTTGAGCATTTCTTGAATATGTCTGCAGAAGATATGTTTTCTTTTTACTTATTTCCCCCTGCATCAGTATCAAATAGAGCGTATGTCCCCACAAAAATCCACTTTATAGGGAGAAGCATGTCAGGTCATTATGATGATCCTGCTCGTCCCGTCAGAACAGCCTGAGACCTAGTGTTGGGTTTTTGATTCTCAGCTATTTTCCCCATTCCTTTTTTAAAGAGAAGGAGAGAGACGCCAGGGGGAGGAACAGAGGGGGAAGGAGAGAGAATCTTAAGCAGGCTCTATGCCCAGTGTGGAGCCTGACCTGGGGCTCGATTTCACAACCCTGAGATTGTGACCTGAGCTGAAATCAAAAGTCGGATGCTTAACCTACTGAGCCACCCAGGTGCCCCTATTTTCCCCATTTCTTAATGTGGGGAGGAAGAATTGGCAGTCAGTTATTAAAGAGGGGAGACTAAGACAGTTATTAAAAACTCTAAATCTCCTGAGATTTTATTGATCTGATCTTCATTTTCCCTGACCATTTTGAAGCTCTCTTCTTCTATCCATGTAACTTTGCTCTTCCCTGACTTCCCTCTGACCCATCCAGTCATCATGCCTACGCTCCTCTTCCGTAGCTTTCTCTTTAATTGTAGGCATCTCTCCCGTGCAAGTACTCATTTCCTGCTCTCTTTCTTCTCCATGCTCACTTTCATTTTGATGACAAGGTAAGACTCTTTTTATCCTGATCTCCAACCCAGTATCTAAAACCACCCATCAGGGGTGCCTGGGTGGCTCAGTCATTAAGCATCTGCCTTCGGCTCAGGTCATGATCCCGAAGTCCTGGGATCGAACCCCATATCAGTCTTCCTGCTTGGTGGGGAGCCTGCTTCTCCCTCTCCCTCTCTCTCTGCCTGCCATTCTGCCTGCTTGTGCTCTCTCTCTGTGTCAAATAAATAAAATAAAATAAAATAAATAAAATCTTTAAAATAAATAAATAAATAAAACCACCCATCAGACAATGCTACCTGGGTAGGTCATCACCTGTCATATACCAGCAACCTTCAATATGTACAGGGTCTCTTCTGTCCTAGGCTCCTTGCATATGTTGTTCCTTCTCTCTGACAGTCCTTCTTTGCAGATCACAGTTTAAATATCACTTCCTTTTGGAAGCATTCTCTGACTGCCCAGACTACATTGGCTCCCCATTGTAGGCTTTCTTAGCACCTGGCAGAAAAAAAGAATTATTTAAAATATATTTTTTGAGGAAAAAAAATTAAAATTAGTCCCCCTTTAAGAAGGAAGTCAGTTTCAATTAAAGGGAAATATGAAGCACATCAATTGGAACTAAAAATATTTTGTTTTTCAGAAACCATGTTGTAAAATACAGGGAAGCTGAATTTACAACTTAGTGAACTGAACCAAGAGCTTTGGTTAGGTGACTCAGTGACAAAGTAAAGGTCCTAAGAATGATCAAATATGATATGCTCTGCTTGCTAGCATGCAAAGTTGTTATGCTGTTTTAAGACAGAGCTTGTCATTATCCATCTGACATTTAAACCTCAATGTTTAGATAATTGTGTAAAAGCATAAACCATGGCTGGTGTAGAAGACTGTTCATGAATTATATCTATTGTTAACCATTTTAGATAGAACTGGACTTAAAATAAACTCTCTTAGGTTTTTAAAAAATATAGCTCACCTCTTTATTCTGCCATATAGGTGATTTAAAAAAAATCTCTTTTGGGGCGCCTGGGTGGCTCAGTCGGTTAAGCATCTGCCTTCACCTCAGGTCAGGATCTCAAGATCCTGGGATCGAGTCACATATTGGGCTCCCTGCTTAGCGGAGAGGCTGCTTCTCCCTCTCCCTCTGCCTCCCCCCAACCCCGCTCATGCTGTCTCTCTCTCAAATAAATATCTTTAAAAAAATAAAAAATAAATTTAAAAGATCTCTCTTATGATGTAATTTACATACCATACAATTCACCCATTTAAAGTGTACAATTCAATGGATTTGAGTATATTCAGAGTTGTGCGACAGTCACCATGGTCAAGAAATCCTATATGTCTCAGCTGTCACTACCCAATCTTTCTAGCCACCCCCAGCCCCCGGACCTAGACGAACACTAATCAGCTTTCTGTCTTGATGGCTTTTCCTATTCTGGACATTTCATATACATGGAATCATACAATATGCAAAACCTTGTGACCAGCTTCTCTCACTTAGCAAAATGTTTTCAGAGTTCATCCATGTTATGGCACGAATCAGTACTTCATTCCTTTTTATGATTGAATAATATTCTATTGTATGGATGTACCACATTTTATGTGCCCATTTATCAGTTGATGGACCTCTCTGTTGCCTCTGCTTTTTGGCTTTTGCAAATAATGCTGCTGTGAATGTGGGATGATTTCTGAGCTCTGAGATCTGCTTGCTCCTTTCTTTCCTCCCTGTAGTCATTTAAAAATAAAAGATGGCTTGAGTATTTCTAAGTCTGAAACTACAACACAAAATATTGTTTATTCCTTGACAACCCTACAGAATTTATTACACTTATCGTTAGGTAGTAAATGATGTGTAACTATGTAGTGTCGATCTTTCCCCTCGTCTGTGAGCTCCGTGAGGCCAAGGATCACGTGCCTGTACCCCTGGCACCTGGCCCAGCGATGAGCATGTATGAAATGTTTCTCACCTAACTAATTTTGCTTTGCCCGTAACCACAGATTGGCCTCTCATCGCCAGTTCCCCATTTCTATAAATGGCATTTCTGTCATCTCAGTAACTTGAAATCCAGATCAGAGTTGGATTTGACTCTTCCCTTTTGCACTTCTTCCTCTACATCTGATCAGTCAGCAATTTTCTTAAAATTGTTTTTCAGAGATTTGGAGAATGAGTTCTGATGGGAAAGGTCTCTACAAAAGCCTCTGGGAGAAAATAGGTCCAGAGAGGAGTTTCCTGAGGTTGATTCTCAACACTTGGGTACATTCCTTTTTTACCACACTCCCCAATCTAGACCCTCACACTTGGCCTCCCTGCTTTCCTTCTCTCCACGTCTAAGCTACTTTGTAGAGTTTTCAAAGTAATCTTCACAAAAAAGGATTATATCCCTCCACTTCCCTCTTCATGAATCACCGTGGTTTCCCACTGGCCACAGACTAGAAGCCCTCAACCCAGAGTTGGAAGATTTCCACAACATAATTCCTTATATTGTGTGGCAAGTAGCCGCCTCAGTTTTTTTCTAGCACTCCCTGCTCCTGGTTATCAGGGGATAGATTCTGCCTACCTAGCTCTTTGGCCTATTGGACCTGGATTATTGGCTCAATCGCTTACCATTGCATAGGAAGGCAAATACTAGTAATTTGGAACACTTTTCTGTCCAGGTCTCATTGACCAATACAAAGATATATTTGATTCAATAATGTATATGTTATATTCCAACCAAAAATAGCCACCTTGATTTTTCCATCTTCTTTCCCAAAAGTGAGTTACTCATAACAACATTCTATAGGAAATTCTCTATATACAGGAACTCCCTACTTTCCTGTCACAGAGAGGATCAATAGTAAATCTCCCACAGACTGTGTCTTAGACAAATTTGTATCTTCCATGGCACCTGCTGTGGTGCCTTGTATATGGTAAAAGCAAAGGCATGGAGAAAGTCCTAGTATTTTTTTCCTTAGCAAAGAATTTCTCTCCCCACTCCCCTAAGCCAGAAATGTTTGGTTTTGATAAGTGGATAATTAGATAAGCCATTCGGGTTTGGAGATGACATCCTTACCCCAAGGGGACTGTTGGGATGACCACAGATAGTTGCTTAACTGACTTCCAGAGAACTTTGGCCTGGTTAATTATACCAGCTTTTGCTTCGTTTTGTAGCACACACCACTTTGAATTGTTTGGGACAGTAGCAGAGATTTGGAGAATGGCTTCTAAGGGGAAAGGGAAGTCCGCAAGGCCAAGGATCACATGCCTGTACCCCTGGCACCTGGCCCAGCGATAAGCATGTATGAAATGTTTCTGACGGGTATCAAAAAACGGCTGTGGGCGAAAATACAAAGGCTCAAAGAGGAGTTTATTGAGGCTGATTTCCATGTGGTCTGCAGTTCTAACCCTCTCCTCTGTCCGTTCACAAAACTTCAGTAAAATCTGCATTGCTTGCCAGTGCTTAATGGGTGGATTTGCTATTTAGGACTAAGCCTATGCTGAGTTAGACCTCGAAGTTTGTACAAGGCAACAGCGCCTGCCCATGGGAGGACAGCCATATAGGGTTTGCGTATATATTAAGTAAATATGTATGAAGTTAATGTGTTTGTCTTGTCTTCCTAAAAAGATATAATACTCCCCTTTACCTCTAGGTGATTCATAGAGAAAGTATTCAGCGAGGAATGTACTGTAATCTAGTTTGTCTTTAAAGGAGGAAGGAAAGATGGGGCGCCTGGGTGCCTCAGTTGGTTAAGCAACTGCCTTCGGCTCAGGTCATGATCCCGGGGTCCTGGGATTGAGTCCCACATCAGGCTCCCCCTGCTCTGCAGGGAGCCTGCTTCTCCCTCTGCCTCTGCCTGCCACTCCCCCTGCTTGTGCGCTCTCTCTCTCGCTCTCTCTCTCTGTCAAATAAATAAATAAAATCTTAAAAAAAAAGGGAGGAAGGAAAGAAAGTTTCATAAGCACCTGCTGGGTATCTTTTTGTAACAGATGTTCACATGTAATCTCATTTGATCCTTGCAACCTTGTGAAGTAAATACCTTTAGTATTATTCTAATGATAATTACCTTCATTTTCTAGGTGAGACAACCAAGGCTCCGTGGACTTAGGTAACTTGTCCAAATATGTATCACTAGAGGTCTGTTTGACACCGAAGCCTTCTTTGAATTACTCTGTGAACTCAATGAGGGAGAGAGAGGGAAAGGGAGAGGGAAGGGGGGAGGGGAGATTGTATTGTATAAAGACAAGATCCTTGATGTTCTTATATCATTCGTTTCCCCATTGAATATTAATTACGTAGCAATGATTGGCGAGTCCTGGACTTCCTGGATTTAATTTTTTTGTAGCATATTATGAATTACAATTGTGAAATATATCCTTTAGTTTGAAGAAGCACCCCCAAGCCCTCTATAATTTGTATGCCATGGGTAGGTTAATAGCCTAGTTTTTCTTTGCTGCCACAAAGATAGAATCTTTTACCCATTCCTGATTATTTCATTTCCATAAGTAGAGAGTTGAGGATGAAACTGTTGTCCAGTTTCTTTAACAATGAGCTGTCTTTGCATTTACTGCCTACCTCAAAAGTTAGAGCTTGCAAGAATTGTGTATACAGAATATGTTATAGCCTGAGTAGCAAATTATTGAGCTATCTTTAACAGTGCCCTCTCTTGAAATAGCAACACGAAAAACTGAGTTTTTATTTCAACTCCAATGATGACAATGGCTTACTTCTTGTAAGATGAATTATTGATAAATAAGTTACAAGCATGGGAAATTGAGTACTTCTGGTTACAGGAGAAAGTCACTGTCTATTGGTGACCATTCAAGAATGCAACCACAAGGCAAGGTTGTCATAAGACCAAGTTGCCATTATGATTCCTTAATGATACCTAGTCCAGTGAAAATGCCATTTTCAGACGTCAATTACCAACAAAGTAGTGGTGGATTTTGTGGTTGGTTTATTTGGAAATTTTTCTTGGGGGTCTTGAGAAAAGAATCTAACTTCTTCAGTAATTTGTGTGTTACTACTGATTTGAGTCAGATTTAGTTTTCTTTAGAAGGTACAGTGTATTGGAATATGTATAAATATGAAAAAAAAATAGTTACCTTCCAAGATAAGTCGACTAAGAAAAGCAAGACAAATCACTTTGCACAGATCTGACTTGTCTAGGTGAAGATCTTTGTGTTCCTGATTTTGACTGGCCCGTGTTTGCTGAGTTAGTGTTTAATAGCTCTTGTCTGGGCCTAAATGTGAGCATAGTCTCACCTCTACAATTGTGCCGACCTCCCTTAGCTTTGCTCAGTTGGTTTTTCAATTGCATTTAACAGGCACCTATTACATGGTGAGCACTGCTTGGGTAAAATTTGAATGCACCACTGTTCCAGGAATATAAGGTTTAGAGAGAGTGTTCTTGTAGCTAAAAATGGAAGGCCTTCTCTTTTCAGGCACAGCCATACTTAGACTTGGGAATCAGTCACCTTCAGGTGGGCAAAGATTCTCATTAAAACTCTGCATTCCAGAAGTCAGCTTAAGCCCCTCCAGCCACAGGCCTCTCAACTAATAATATACTACATGTTAATTAATTAAATTTAAATCAAAAATACAAAAACTGTCCAGATGTAAAATGCAGCCCCCTTTCTTTGAGTTCCCCAAAAAACCTACTCACTCAAGTCATATGTGCATTTACTATTAACTACAACTGCCAGATTAGTGATGATTGACTATCTGAGATATTGAGAGTCAAAGTAGCACCTTCTAACAAATAATTCCAAGCCATGTAAGGATATTTGAAAAGTTTATTTCTTTTCTTCTCAGACAGATTTGTTTTTTTTTTTAATAAGAAGCATTTTATGGACGAAGAGTTTCCATAATTCTGTAACAACTTCGTTAGCCAGACTATAAGTTTCATGCAGAGGTCAACGCATGGTTAACCTACATCTCATAGAGGTACTCAAGTTTTCTCAGTTGACAAACAAAATTCTAATGGAATAATTGCATGGCAAATTAAAAAAATTTCTCAGTGCAAGTTTGACTTCTGGACCATATATGATCAAGGCTAATGACACACTATGTTAATAAATAGTATGCAGTGGAAAAATACATCTAATGAAGTTGTGGGTAGCACTTTATCCACTTTAAAAAGAGTTTGTTTTTATACCTTTCTGTTTTTTGTACATTCTAAAAAGAGCCATTTGATCTAATTGAAAGCAACTGTGAAAATCAAATCGATTTGTTATAAAAATAATCTTTTAGAATGAACTGTGTGACTTAAGGAATATGCAGTTTATTTCCTTATTTTTTTTTTGCTTTTGATCACCAGAACAAATTCACTGTAATTTGCATAGATTAAATTATAACTGAAGATTTAGCAGGGAATTGAGATTACTAGGGAGTGAAAAGAACACTCTTCTGTGGGCAAAAGATTTTTTCCGGAGCTGTTTAGCTGAAATGTTGTATACATAAAAGCCTAATGTATTTTGGCAACTCTAACCCTGAGTTTTACATCCTTTGCTATTTCACTTTAAAAAATATTCAAAAATGCCTTTTATCTGCCTTTTCACCCATTTAGTTTCATTCTCTACAATATACCCTAGACATGGTGAACTTGATTGCCTGCAGAATGAATTAATGAACCTTTTGTGTCAGTGCGAGTTTATCAACAACATTCGTGACATTTTCAAATCAATCCTTCTGTGTTCTTCAATTATGGCCTCGTTGCGGTCAGGCACCATCCCAGGGGAAAAACAAAGGGAGAAGGGGGGGATCAACATACTTACAACTGACTTCAGAAAAGCAAATTAATAAGGGGAAGTATATCTAAATTATTTTTTGTTGTTGTTTGTTACGTTAAATGCAGAATGCAAATGCATGTTCTTTAAGTGTTTTGGCAGTTGTTCAGAAATGTGAATTATTCTGCCAGAAGGCAAAAACGCTTTCCTTTGACCTCTATATCCATAGTTAATTTACTTGTTTTTTTCAGCATGGGGCCATTTCTTAACTTTAAAGTAAATATTATTTACACAGCACATGTACTAACAATCAACAGTCTTAAAACATCTCAATGATGAAAATATAAAATGATTTGGGATGAAGGTTATTTAATGCTCTAGCCAGTTTTCATACTATGTAAATTAGTCTTAAAATGTGTAGAGTCACACATACATATTACATATATTACACATATCTGTAATTTCCTGGTCCTTTAACTCTCCTGATCACTTAACTCTCACATGTTCCATTAGATGTCAAATCCTGGTGGGGCACCTGGGTGGCTCAGTCAGTTGAGTGTCAGACTCAGTTTCGGCTCAGATCATGATCTCAGGGTGGTGGGATTGAGCCCTGAGTCGGGCTCCATGCTCAGTGGGGAGTCTGCTTGGGATTATCTCCTTCTCTATCCCTCTGCTCCTCCCCCCATTCATGCACCTGCACGCAATCTCTCTCTCTCTCTCTCTCTCAAATAAATAAAATCCTTAAAAAAAAAAAGTCACATCCTGGCATGCCTTTCAGGGTGACACTGTGTCCTTCACTATACCAGTGGTTCCTAACAGGTAAATTAGGATACACTGACATATTGTCTCTTTCATAGGAGTGCCACCAAATTTTCATTGTTGCATAAAATTTATTTTTGTTTCAACTGAGGGTACATATTCTGTGATAGGTTAGATGAAACATTGCCAGCAGTTCCTACAATAAGATTTAAGGTACGGTGTTCCAAAAATAAGGCGTAAAAGGAAAATAATTATATCAACCCAGTGACAGTTTAGACCTATACTGTCCAATATGGTAGCCATTCATCACATGTGGCTATTGTCTTGAAATATGGCTAGTCCAAATTGAGATGTGCTTTAAGTGAACAATACACATCAAATATTGAAGGCTTAGTGCAAAAGAAAATTGTGAAATAGCCCATTAATACTTTTTATGTTGATTACATATTGAAATGTTAATTTTGGATATATCACAAATACATTGTTCAAATTAATTTTATCTGTTTCTTTTTACCTTTTAAAAAATGTGGCTACTATAAAGCTTTAAATTCCATATGCGGCTCTCATTATGTATCTTTCAGATACTGCTGGTATGGAATCAGATGTTTATTAGAACGTGAAAGAACTGCCTTATTAATATATAAGAAAACATGGTCAGATCAATGAAGTTTTCCAATAGCTGCCTAGAGCTAAACGATGCTTGAATAGATATACTATTACACTGTAGCCATGATATGTAAAAGTCATTTAGAACTGGTTTGGTCCTGTTCTGAATTTTATTTTTTTTAAAGATTTTATTTATTTATTTGAGAGATTGTGAGAGCGAGAGAGATCACAGAGGGAGAGGGAGAAGCAGACTCCCCACAGAGCAGGGAGCCTGATGCAGGGCTCATTCCCAGGACTCTGGGATCATGACCTGAGTCGAAGGCAGACACTTAACTGACTGAGCCACCCAGGTGCCCTGTTCTGGACTTTTAAAACCCTTCAGGATGTACACATCCACAGGAGGCCAAGAACAGGCAATGTCTCCTTCCGTTTTAGGTTAATATGGAAGCTCTGCACGTTCTTTATCTTATCTTCAGTGACACTTTGGTCTGTGGCTTTCATAAAGTTCACTTTAATTCAGATGCATACCCAGGTTAGATAACAGAAAGGAGCAGGAAAAAATCCCTTTTCCTGCCATTGGATCTCTAACTCGGACCATCAGTTGTGTTCCAGGGAGCACCGCTGTTCCACTGCACTCTCCCCCCCCCCCCCCACCCTGAATCACTCTCCTGTCCAAGGAGATTTGCCCTTGGCTTAGTGTTTTCCATAGGTGTGCCTTTTTGGGGGAGTTTGCTACTAAGCACGCCAAACCTTGCACTTGGAGCTGTTGTAAGACAAATAAGCATGTTTTGAAGGGATTGGGTTTCTAAGTAAAAGATGAGGGCTTGATGGTGCTCCAAATGCGCATTAACTCTTTGAGAGCCAGTGGCTCTTGTAGGATGTCCTCACTCACCATACTCTGGTTCTCCAGCTGCTTCCCCCCTCTCATTTGTTCCATTCTGGAAAATTTCAAGCCAAAACATCTGTTTTGAAGTGCTGTGCTCCTTTCTGGACAACAGTTTTTTGGTTTTTTTTTAATTCTTGAGTTTGCTTATTTCCTCCTTATCATCCCCAGATGTTTTGT
Organism: Eumetopias jubatus; assembly: GCF_037043125.1. NCBI lineage: Eukaryota > Metazoa > Chordata > Mammalia > Carnivora > Otariidae > Eumetopias > Eumetopias jubatus. Next base: position 64,950,879 of record NW_028274823.1, on the reverse strand, counting down.
CGCCCCCCACCTTATTTTTTCTCGTTTTAGTAATTGTGCAAGCCCCAGGAGGACTGTTGGCCGATTCCCCCCCCCCCTTTGGATCACCCTGCACAGCTCTCACCAAGAATTCTACCTTTGCTCTTTGCCCATCTTTCAGTGGACTTGGGCCAAAATCCGTGAAGGATTTGGGGATTAGGGGAAGATGGTAGGCAGTAATTTCTGTCTTTAAGTTGTTATGAGTCTCCTTGGAACCATAGTATCTGCACACAGGTGCAGCTATGTAGGATGGAAACATGCTTCACAACCTAAAAGTTTCTGTTGTCATTAAAAAAAAAGTAAAGCAGAGGAAGCATAAAAGTGTGGGTTTTTTTAAGCAATAAAATTTTGTCATTTCTGTTTTTAAAGAACTAAGGTGAGAGCATAGAGAGCAAACCAGCCATAATGTTATAGGACAAGAAGGCACAATAATCTTTATATTGATTATAAATATAATAATAACAATGCATCAGACCTAGTGTCTTATCAGTTTCTAAGTGCTTTTACTTGCAGTCTGGAGCAGTGGGAGCAGCTGGGAGTCTGGGGCCCTCTGAGAACAACAGTTGAAGCTTGGACTTTAGGTTGGACAAGGCTCTGGAAAATGCTGTGTAGACCTGGGCAAACCATTTTTCTTCTATAGACTTCTGGTTCTTTATGCACACCAGGCTCTGATTTTGTGTCATTTAGATTTCCCAGAAAACGTAGATGAGGAAACATAAACATCTATGTCACTGTAGGAAAATTAAATTTATGCCCATTTCAGAGAAGAAGAAATAGACTCAGAGAGGTTAAATTCTTTATCGAAGGTTACACTGCTGGTTGGTGTTAGATGAAGGGTCAGAGTTCAGGTCATCTGCTGAGGTCTGGCGGGAACCTTGGTGGGCGGTCAGACTCCAGGGCTGCTGATCTCTGAGGATGACCCCCAGGCAGTGGCCATCCCCAGCCCTTCAACTTCAGGCCGTGGGTTACGAGAAACTCTGAATTGTTAGCTGTTTTGATTGCCAGCTTCTTGTGACCTTCCCTTGCACTCCGGGCTGTGATGTGCTGAGGAAGACAGGAATGTGTGAATGAGGAGGTAAAGCCAGGTCTCTGGAGGGTGAGAATTGAGACCACCAAACTGGCTGACTCCCTCTTGGAGAGAGACACACTCTGGGCCTCTGGAGGCTGGGCGAGGCTCCGTTCCCTGGAGGTGAACAGTTGAGGAAAGGGAGGGCCTGTCATCTTCCAGAGTGAGTTTTCTGAATGTCGAGTTGGAAAAAGAAAAGAAAAAAGATAGGGAAGGAAAGAAGTGGAAAATCGCTATTATATCTACAGAGATTTAGAACACAAGCCCTCCCTGTAAGAGAGGAGGGATGGATTTGACCCTGGCTGGGAAAGTAGAAGGCGGTGTTGATATACTTGAGGGTGTTAGTAGGACATTCACTTATTCATTCAGAAAGTGTCTGTGAAATGCCCACTATGGACAAGGCACTTGCAGGGGGCAGTCTGTGGGGCAGGGGAAGAAGTTACAGTTAAGTGGGAGAAAAACATTTAAATACATATAAAGAGAGAGGGGGATGGGGGAAAAGTGGAATGATTTGCACTTTTTTTAAAGATTTTATTTATTTGAGAGAGAGAATGAGAGAGAGAGAGCACATGAGAGGGGGGAGGGTCAGAGGGAGAAGCAGACTCCCTGCTGAGCAGGGAGTCCGATGCGGGACTCGATCCCTTGACTCCAGGATCATGACCTGAGCCGAAGGCAGTTGCTTAACCAACTGAACCACCCAGGCGCCCTGATTTGCACTTTTTAAACACCAAAGCGGGGTTAGTTAGTCAGGAACTGAGTCGGACAATGACCAAATAGGACAAAGATCTGGGTCAAGGTGCTGTGCAGACTCCGTTCCTGGTTTCCCTGCAGAGGCTCCATCCTATGGCAAGAGCAGTTCGGTCAGAAAAGTCACATGCAAATTCGGGAAGCAGAAATGTGTGCAAGGGCTCCGCGGGGCCTGGTTCTCTCCCCTGAGGAGGGAGGCCTGGGGACAAGTTTCTGAGGGTTTATGCCACAAAGAATGACACCATAAGGGGAAGAATTAAACGGTTAATTAGAGCCTGCCCCCTTGAGAGGATCTCCATTTACCTGCCAGGGGCCCATCCAGTTGCTTCTGAGCCTCGTTTGTGGCCCCATGGTAGAGCACAGGATAATCTGAATTCCTCCTTTAGTCCTTCCTGCTCTGCTCCTCTTGTGTGTGCTCGCTAGTGCGCTCACCTATTTAAGGGACTCACTAGATGCCCAGATTTAGGATTCACACTGCCCTCAGGGTGGTTTCCTCCCTGGTCCTCTGTGCGAAGTCAGAGCTTCCTTAGAACAGGCCCACGAGAACGTATTCATTCTTTGTTTAATCAGGGGGAGACTCAGAGCGTCCAGCTTGGCTTGTTAGTTCTGAAACAGATCCCTTGGACATGCGGCCAAGACACTTTTGAATATCTCTGCAGGCGATTTAAGCCTGTTGCTTTGCGTTCTGAGAGTCTGTAATTGTTTAATTGATGGAATGAGTTACCAAGGAAGGACGTGTAAAGTCCATTCTTGGAGATCTTTACAAGGAGGATTATCTACTCTAGGTTTTAATGAGTTTCTTTTGCCTCCAGATCTCTTTTCAATTCTATTCAAGGGTTTCTGCTTGTGCTAAGAGGTAACTCCTAACAGATTCTAGTCTTTTCAGGTTTGCTGCTAAGTTCTGACAAGTTCTGACCCGTCATACGGGATCTTCATCAAAGAAGAGAAAACCATCTCAAATGTATTGTTTGAAAGGAAGGAGACCCGAAATTTTCATCTGCAGAAATCCTGGTGGAACCTCGAGGGACAATCTAAGGAGGCCATGGAAATTACAGAATAGGGTAAAAGACAGTGGCTCTTTCAAAACCATCAAGAGGGAAAGGAGGAATGAAGACATCAGCAATACATGAAAGGGTATCCTGGTTAGTCATTATACAGTCAGCATAAAATATGAACTGTTCTTTCCTTCTCCATCTGATTCACGTTTACACTTTATATTCCCCGTTCATTTTTTTTTTTTTTTTACATTCACTGGACTATGAGCAGTGAGTCACCCTTTTAACTGATTGTTCTTGCAGGCAGAATGAAACCTGCATTGATCCTTGAGGTGTTTAATGCACAGTCAGTGAGACTCTACCACGTGAAATGAGCGTTCTCCTGGCCTCACTCTGCCACATGTGGAGTCCCGGACCGAGTTGGAGATGCAGGTGGAGGCGTCAGTGGGGGCTCGGACTAGAAACAGAGATGCAGAGGGAGGTCATCATTGAAGTTGCGGGTGTGTGGTGTGGATGCAGTCCAGGGAAGCAGGCGCAGGAACAGGAGGAGGGGCAGGGGGACTAAGGAGGGCCAGCTAAGCACAGGAGGAGGTGAGGAGCGCCAGCAGACAGGGGAGCACGAGCAAGAAGAGCTGGGACTTTGAAAGAAGGTGGGATCCATGGAGTCAAATGCAGCACAGACACTGGGCAGAAAAGAGCCGTGGGAAAGCCACCAGATGGTGGTGCCTGCAAGGCCTGATGTGGCTTCTGAGAAGGTGGGCGCAACAGAACGTTGCAACAGAAGCCTGACTGCCAGGTGCTCAGGCGTCCCGGACGGATGATTCTGATGGCTATTCCAAGATTGGTGATGACACGAGGGAAGAGTGAGGGTGAGAGACCGAGCTCACCTACGTGGTTTTGCTCTTTAAGAAGGGAGGTCATCTGAATCTGTGCCGGGGAAGGAGCTTCTGGGAAGGGGGACTGAGGAGCAGCGGAGGGGGTTACTGAAGGAGCTGGAAAGAACCAGATTAATGACAAATGAGGAGACTCTCACCTTGAAAGGAAATAGCTACAGGTGGAGATGAGGGAACCCCCAAATACATACACCTTCTCATTGTATAAAATCTAAACAGTATTGTGGCGTGGTGGCCAAGGCCATGGACCCTGGAGTCAGACTGCCAGGGTTCCAATGACCACTTTGACCCTAACTCATCTGTGTGACCTTGGACGTGTTATTCAAGCCTCTGTGCCTCAGTTTCCCCATTTTCAAAATGGGGACAAGAATAGTATCTACCCTGTAAGATTATATAGGTACTTATATATCTATAGATTATATAGGTACTTATATATCTATAGATCTTATATATCTATCTATATATAAGTATCTATATATAGGTACTTATATATATATCTATATATAGGTACTTATATATCTATATCTTATATAATATCTATAATATTTCATGCTAATGAAATCTGGAGAAATCCAACATGAAAGCAGCAGATAAAGGAAAAGATAGTTTACCCAAAGCCCTTGCTAGGCTCTATTTTGCACAAACAGAAAAATCTACAGACCAAACCAGTTCTGGGAAATTGCTTCCGAGGTCCCCCCCATTTACTTTATATCAGCTTGATTTTGCCTGTAGTCTCCTGGTTTATGAACCATGAGCTCGGTACCACAGCTCTAGAGGAGGAGACAGGTGAAAACCAGAGGCAAACAACAACAACAAAAAAACGAAAGGTGCCCTTAAAGGCAATAGCAAAGAATCAAGAAGGCAACAAAATTCGAAGGTCAAGAGCAGATAAGAGGAAGATGCCAGCACACGTAAGAAAGGTGTCAAGCTTTGCGAAGTCGGGATGCCTGAAGAGAAGTTCTTTTAATCAGATTCCTTAACAGGAACTGCCAAAGGTTGAAAGGGATCCCCATTCACTTGTCTTTCCTCCAGCAGCCACATAGTTGAAAGAGTAAATGAACTTGGCATCTTCAGTGTCCTTCTCACCATGATTATGCTCATTCTTTCCAATCTCCCAGGGGGTAGAATCTAATGGGTAGAATAAGGACTTTAGAGCTGGCAAGATCTGGGTTCAGACTTAGGCTGTGCTACATATTCGCTGAGTGGCCTTGGGAAAATTATGTAATCACTTCAAGTCTCCATGTTCCCATCAGTAAAATGAGGAAACCTACCGCCCCTGGTTGTTGTACCAAGTGAGTTGCCTCATATTAAGAGAGTATTCCCGGTAACATTTGAACTCAAATCAAATCGTCTTCAGAGCCAACATTCCAGTCCCAGGAGCCGACCCTCTCACCACTACTTCCCCACGTATCAATCCTATTCGGCTCCAATGCTGTTTTCAGGAAACCGCTGGTTTTTCAGAGACTATTATAAACCATGGGAGATTAAACATCCACAAACCCCCATCCTTCCCCTCCAGGGATTTATAATCAATTAAAAGATAAAATACAGAACATTAAAAAATAAGTAACAGGGGCGCCTGGATGGCTCAGTCGTTAAGCGGTCTGCCTTTAGCTCAGGTCATGATCCTAGGGTCCTGGGATCGAGCCCCACATGGGGCTCCCTGCTCGGCGGGAAGCCTGTTTCTCCCTCTCCCACTCCCCCTGCTTGTGTTCCCTCTCTCGTTGTCTCGCTCTCTGTCAAATAAAATCTTAAAAAAAAATTAACAAATTAATGTATCAATATAAAATATATTAAATATATACATAAAATATATAAAAAATAACAATATTTAACTATGTATTCATAAGCATGTGAATGTATAGAAAAATACATGGACAGACACACTTCAAGTTGGTAACAGTGATTATTTCCAAGTAAACCATGGATCCGTAGAGTTGATTGTACAGTCTGAACTTTACACGATGACAATGGATTTAAGAGCTACATAAAATGAGAGGGCCAGAAAAGAAAAGGACAACTAGTGATAAATGTAGCAGCATAAAGAAATGAGGGGTTCCTTTGGCCAATGCCAAGGGCACTGTTGGCTGGGACAGCAGCTGGACAGAGAGCAGAGAGGTGGAACAGCACGGATGAGTTTCGTTGACAATGAAGACAGCAGGGTACCCAAAACAGACCGTTTGAGTAGATGCAGAGCAGGAGATAGGCTTGGGATACTAAATTGATGCCAAGTAATGGAGGGGGTTGAGTGTGATGCTAAAATATTTGGATTTTTTAGTGCCCAATCAAAGCACACTCCAGCACCGTCATAAAGCCTTCAGTCTCTCTCCCTCTGCATAATTAACTCCTACAGCGCATGAGTGGCCCTCCAGGCTCCAGCTGCTGTGCTGATTCTCTTCTGATGTCAGGCCCCCGTTTCTAATACCAACTTTGTACCCCCGTCTGTATTTCTCACGACATCCCAGTGCCAATCTGCTTCCTCTTCCTCCCTGTGGCCATGTCCTTCTCTTCATATCACCCATCCTGATGACTGGCTCCATCCCTCAGTCTCTCCAGATCAGAAACCTGGGAGTCAGCCTAATTCCCTTACTCACATGCCCTCTGGTGCATCGGCCGCGGGTCCTGAAAGGCTGAGAGTCAGCCTTCTCAATAGCTCTTCTCTGCGGCCATCACTGATCCCTTAGATCAGGCCACTTACTTCTTCCAGAACAGTTTATGTCATTAGCTTTCTAATTGTCCCTCTGCCTCAGACATGGTCCGGTACACAAATCTGCTTAAAACCTCTCAAAGGAGCACAGTTCTTAGGAGACAAAGGGCAAAGCCCTTCTAGTTATGAGCCCTGCTGCTTTTCTGATCTCCTCCTTTGTGATGTGTCTTTGTGCTCAAGCTAAAATGAACAGCCTTATTTCACCAAATCTAATGCACCATTGGTTATACCACATCAAATTATTTTATGTTGCACTAAGAAAGAGGGGGGAAAAAACACCATCAAGTAAACTATAACTTGTCATCAATTGTAAGCTAAATCCCAACCTCTGAGGAAACCCTTGAGCATCAGACGAACTCCTGCTCATCCTTCAGGATCCTACTTAAATGTCCCCCTTTCTAGGAAGGCTTCCCTGGGCTCTCTTGACAGTTATGAGCTCCATTCTCGAGTTCTCTCTGTTATGACAGTTAGCACATGGCCATGATTAATTGTTCTAAGCCTCCACACCCTTGGGAAGCAGATACTGTGTTCTACTCATCTTTGTTTCCCTGTTGGGGAAGTGTTGGGAGTGTTGAGAGATGGTAGGCATTTAATTAGTGTCTTAGCTTGGGCTGCCATAGCAAAATACCTTAGACTGAGTGACTTAAACAACAAACTTATTTCTCACATTTGTGCGAGCTGGGAAGTTCAAGATCAAGGTGCCCAAAAGGTAGGTTTCATTCTGAAGCCTCTTCTCTTGGTTTGTAGGCAGCTGCCATCTCTCTGTATGCTCAAGTGACTCCTCCTTACATGCTCTTGGGGAAAAAGTAAGAGCAATCTCTCTGATATTTTCATATATTCCATCATGTGGGCCCACCCTCTTGACTTCATCTAAACCTAATTACCTCCCAAAGACCCCGTCTCTAAATATGATCACAGTAGGGGTTAAGGCTTCAATATATGAATTTGGGGCTGAGGGGACACAATTCAGTCCAGCAATTAGTGTTTGGTATATAAAGTAATGGACTAATGGATATTACCCTGACTCATACTCTCCTTTTACCCTGACCTTACTTTCTAGTTGCACCTTGACTTGGATTGACCTATCTGGTGGCCCTTGACCTATCCTTGGCCAATGATTTTGTTTTATCCCTGTACTCATGTAGCACAAATGATATGTTAAGTTTCATTCCTGATCCAGCCAACTAGGTGTCCTAATCTCCTTGAAATATAAATTTCTTGGATTCCCTATAGCATTTAGCACAGGGCCTATCACAAATTGAAAACCCAGTCACTCTTTCTTGATAGCTCTACTTACCCTTTACAATTGGGGCAGAATGTGAAAGCTGCTGAGAAATTGCCTTAGTCTTAGATTTAGGATTTTAGTTGCAATGGGATCTATTTTGCACAGAAATGCTTTTGATAACATTGAAACATTATTTGTTCAAATTACAGAACTGATTACTCTTAGCTCTCTTTCTCCAGTGCTTAATTTTATTCTTTGTCCTCGTGAATAATTGGTGGTTAGAATATCTAGTTAAGCTATCGAGAGCATCACGTGGCAAATTGTCAGGCTCATTTTAATAATTGTTCATTTTTTTGGCCAATGACTTGAAAATGTTTCACTCTGAGGCCTCAGATGCCTTTTTCCCACCACAAATAAACCCTATTGACCCTATTTCAGTCAAGTTTAGTCTGTTCATTTCATTTCACTGTGAATGTTCTTGTAGAGGTAATTTATGATATTTCTAGATTTGTGGATGTTATAAACATAATGGGTTTTCAAAATAATTTTCACCATAGCTGTTGATTTTGCTAATCACAAATTATTACTGTAGTCTGTATAATGGGTGAGGAACCAATCTGAACAACAAGGTGGTTAGGTAGTTTTCTCTTCACTTGATTCAAACGAAGGGAAAGTCTGATCAAGGATATTGAGTCTATGGTACAAGTCCATTTTATGACTATTAACTTCTCGATACAAGCTCATTAGTCAGAATTTGGGTGCTTCTAATGAATATGATTGCATTGTGTTCATAATCAAAAGTAAATCCAATTTGTGACTTTACCTAAAAGATTTGATTCACTGAACATTGTCAAGTGGTCATACTAAGTGTGGTAGAAGATGATATTTCATGATTAATAATGCCTAATAGGAAGATTAACTAAAGAATATTTGAGTCGGTCATGTACTGTCTCAAGTATGATTGGAGTGTGATTGGAGTCAATGACTGTGTTCAAGTGCATATTGAGTTCTAATGGGAAAAAGCAAGAATGCCTGGTTATCAAAAGAAGGGGCGGCCAGACTAATGAGAACAATATGTAACAGATAGTTCAAGTTGTGAGCCAAGTTCTTTTAAATTGGCTTTAGACAAGTGAAAACCTATGAAAGTAGATGTTCCCATTGCAAGGTTCAACTCTCCTCTTTGTTGCCAGTAAATTTTGTAACACCTTTGTTTCTTTGATACCTCCAGTTGAAATGTCCATATATGCCTAAATTATATGTCAAGGACAAGATTATGAAGCAAGTGAAATTTGTCTTTGAATCCCCACAACTTACTCATTCTGGACCTTTCACACCATTTGGATCTTCTTATTTACTCTCCCCTCCTGATGCAAGTCACAACTGCCTTCCTCTTGCTATAGGCAGTCCTAAGCCCCCTGAGTCCCCCTACCATAGTCCACGCAGGCCTATTTGACTACTTAATATCTTCCAGTCTACTCACTCCACTGTGGCTGGTCTTACCCCAACTAGGTATTAAGAAAGCACACAAGACAAGATATTTCACGATGAGGTCTAGACTCATACTTTGAGGGTTATTGTCAAACTGGAGCATATTTAAAGGATAGGAAGGTGGAGTACTTGACACAATTTCACATACACGGACATTTGAAGGCACTGGGATTTGGGGAGGGGGATTTAGTCTGGTGCTTAAAAAACTACAAAAGATGAGAAAGCTGCCTTCAGATTTGTGAAACTGTCATCATCATCATCACCTTTTATGAAGATCCTTGGCATGCTGAAATTTTTATGAACATTAGCTATAATTCTCACAGCAACCCTACAAGACTGGTATTCATGTCCTGAATAAGGATCGGACTTGAATCTTAAGAGTTAAAAGCCTGCTTAGAGGCCATCCACTTTAACATTCCCCAATAGAGAACCAATAACAACAAATTCCATGTGCCAGTAAACAATAATAATAGTAACGGCAGTTGTAAGGAAGGGTTTTTGGTCAATCTGAAATAGAAATTTCTAACAGAGTTGCTTTAAAATGTCATGGCTTTCCACAGGAAATGTGCAGTTCCAGTCACTGTAGGTGTGCAGGCAGGGCTGGACAATCCTTGACAAGGACACTGTGGAGGGAGGTCAAGCCTCAGAAGCAGAGATGAGATGAAAGAACTTTGATGGTCCCATTACAATTCTAATTCTGAATCTAAGTCATGAGTGACATATTACTGTTAACAGTGCATTCCTCCTCCTGCTCACGGCCTCCATGATTATGAAATTTCCAGAAAGAACACCATCTGTAATATGTGGACAGTCTGTGTGGTTTAGATCTGTCTGTGTGTACAGGACACTAAAACCACGGTCAGCATTAAAGCAAACACTCTATGATGCACGTACTGTAGAGCACACGTCTTCCACTTAGTTCAAATCATGGCTCCAAAACAGGTCCAACGGGGGTGAAATAAAGATGTTAGCAGGTCTGATTCCTTCTGGACATTCTAAGGAAGTATCTGTTTTCTTGCCTTTTCCAACTTCTGGAGACCACCTCTATTATTTGGGTCATGGCCTCTTCCTCAGTCTTCAAAGCCAGCAAAGTAGTGTCTTTAATCTCTCTTGAGACTTTAACAGTGACACCCACTCCTCCAACTTCGATGCTGGGGCTGGCATTGCTCTCAACGACCACTTTGTCAAGCTCATTTCTGCTTCTGCTTCTGTAGTTACATTTTCTCGGATCCTGACCTTCTATTTTAAGGACACATGTGATTATACTGGGCCCTGGATTATCTGGATAATCCAGGATGATCTTCCCATCTCAAGATCTTTAACTTCATTACACCTGCAAGGTCTCTTTGTTACGTAAGGTAACATATTCACAGTTTCTAGGAGTTGGGACTTGGATATCTTTGGGGGACGATTATTCTGCCTACATAGTCATGTGAACTCAAGTAGATTATTACATCTCCAAGCCTCTTTTTTGTTTGTTTTTTGTTTTTTGTTTTTTTGGTTGGGTACAGTATACTTTATTGATAGTACATGACAAGATAGGGCTCCCCAAGCCCCTCCCCTTCTTCAGGGGGTCTGGGATGGAAACGGTGGAGGTCGGGAGATTCTCAGTGTTTTGGGGGATAAGTTGGGGGCAGGGATTCCCCAGCAGCTGAGGGCCTCTCTCCTCCTCTTGCTCTCACTAGGGCTGGTGGTCCAAAGGGCTCTTACTCCTTGGAGGCCTTATGGTCCACCACCCAGTTTGCTGTAGCCAAATTTATTGTCATACCAGGAAATGAGCTTGACAAAGTGGTCGTTGAGAGCAATGCCAGCCCCAGCATCGAAGTTGGAGGAGTGGGTGTCACTGTTAAAGTCTCAGGAGACAACCTGGTCCTCAGTGTACCCCAGGATGCCCTTGAGGGGGCCCTCTGACACCTGCTTCACCACCTTGATGTTGTCGTATTTGGCAGCTTTCTCCAGGCAGCAGGTCAGATCCACGATGGACATGTTGGGGGTGGGGACACAGAAGGCCATGCCAGTGAGCTTCCCCTTCAGCTCAGGGATGACCTTGCCCACAGCCTTGGCAGTGCCAGTGGAAGTAGGGATGATGTTCTGGGCAGCCCCTCGGCCATCGCACCACAGCTTCCCAGAGGCGCCATCCACAGTCTTCTGGGTGGCAGTGATGGCATGGACGGTGGTCATGAGTCCCTCCATGATGCCGAAGTTGTCATGGATGACCTTGGCCAGAGGAGTCAAGCAGTTGGTGGCACAGGGGGCACTGCTGACAATCTTGAGGGAGTTGTCATACTTCTCATGATTCACACCCATCACGAACATGGGGGCATTGGCAGAGGGAGCAGAGATGATGACCCTCTTGGCCCCGCTCTTCAAAGTGAGCCCCAGCCTTCTCCATGGTGGTGAAGACCCCAGTGGACTCCACAACATACTCAGCACCAGCATCACCCCATTTGATGTTGGCAGGATCTTGCTCCTGGAAGATGGAAATGGACTTTCCATTGATGACAAACTTCCCGTTCTCAGCCTTGACTGTGCCGTGGAATTTGCCATGGGTGGAATCATATTGGAACATGTAGACCATGTAGTTGAGGTCAATGAAGGGGTCAATATCCGCTTTGCCAGTGTTAAAAGCAGCCCTGGTGACCAGGCGCCCAATACGGCCAAATCCGTTTACTCCGACCTTCACCATCGTGTCTCGGGGATGTGGCTGGCAATGCACCAGAAGATGTGGCTGTCTGTCGAATGGGGAGGAGCAGAGAGCCAAGCCTTGTTTTTTCATGTGCACAATGATGATAATGATACTAGGTTTCTCAAAATATTGTGAAAATATAATGAGATAATGCATCTAGAGTACTTAGCACAGGGCCTGGTACTTTGTGTACCATACCATACCATAATTAAGAAATTATGCTTTAAGAAATGAGGGTGGAAAGACAGAGTAGAATCCATTCTCATGCAAAATGGCTGTCACTGACTTAAGCTGCTTCCACAAATCTGTTTGAACAAAATGAAGAAGACGAAGCTAGTGTAAGTGGAAAAAATACCAAAATTTATATATTGTCAAAAGCATTATCATCCTACAACCAATATTTTCCCATGCCCAAAACTGCTCATTCCAGTTTTAATAATTATAAAGTTCATCCTGGTATTAAACTAAACTAACTCCTAATAATGTCTTTCCTGTAGTTCTATTTGTGCCCACCTGCTTGCTTATCATACATTTGGTGTTTCTTCTCATAGACAGTGTTTCCTTAGGCTTTTGAAGACACTATCCTATCTCCAGCCCCTTCTGCCCCACCCTTGAGCTTTCTGTAGAGCAAACCAACCCAGTTCCTCATACTAAAACTTAACATAAATCAAGGTTGTTTTTGAGGCAACTGAAAAAAAGAACTGAAACACTGGGGTTGTTTTTCCCCTTTTTTTTTTGGACCACATCCTCTTATTCATCTTGAACATTAGGATGAATAGACTATGAATATGGGATGGAGGAAAGCCAAAGAGGCTCTCCATGTTACCACCACTAATACCCTGGTTCAAACCACTGTTATTTTTTTTCCAGGACTACTGCAATAGCCTTCTAAATACTCCTTCCTCTTTCCCCTCCCCCCTCCCCTGCCCCTCCTCCTCTCCTCCTCCTCCTCTTTCTCCTCCTCTTTCTTTTCCAGCCTGTGTCCCTACCTTATAGATAAGTTTACTGATATAGAGTTTAAATAAGTAATTTACTTAAGGTCATGGAACAGTAAGCGGAAAAATTGACACCAAGACTGTTTTCGTTTACAGCCTATTAGAAAACGAAGGACAGCCAACAAAATCAACAATTAGGCCATAAAATTACTCCAGATGAAATGAAAATAATGCACATTTGAAGATAACTTTAAAAGACTTAGGGTTCCAGTCTAAGAAAGATGGAATAAACACACTGCACCCCATCTCTTCTGCTGAATGCAACTAAGTCCTGGACTGATTGCATGAGACAGCTATGTGAAACCTTTAAAAAATAAATGGCAGGGATGCCTGGGTGGCTCAGTTGGTTAAGCATCTGCCTCCTGCTCGGGTCATGAGCTCAGGGCCCTGGGATCGAGCTCAGCAGGGAGCCTGCTTCTCCCTCTGCCTGCCGCCCGCCCTGCTTGTGCACTCTTTCTCTGATAAATAAATAAATAAATAAATAAATAAATAAACAAATAACAACATGAAGATTGAGGAATAAGACCTGAATTTGAAATTTAACCCAAACTGGTGAATTTACCAGTTTTTTCCTCCAGTGTCATAGAGCCTGGACTCAAATGCAGCCCCAAATCTGAAAGGCATCCTGGCTGTTGTCAGGAAGAGATCTAAGAGAAGCTTTAGATTTCTGTTTCAAAAGACAAGGAAAAGGACATTCTATGAAACAGAGAGTGGAGAACAATCCGGGTTTTGCCCCTATTTTCTCCTTTTCCAAATCCCAAGCAATAAAGGAGTAGCAGTGATTTTTGTTTTTGTTTCTGTTTTTTGTTTTGTTTTGTTTTCTTTCTCTGTCCTCCTACTGCTTGGCACTAGTCATAAGAAGTACCCTACAGAGTAGAAAAAGTAAAGATTCAATTTTCTGGCTGGAAGTCCCAATGAGCTGAAACATAATGGTGAGATTGCAGAGAGAAGGGAAATCAAGAGTAATTCCCTAACATTATATATGAATACTGGGCCTACCTTTGATATGCACATACATGGATCTGAGCATTCCATAGGATTAGAAGACTCCCTGCAGACTGGCCACTGTATGGTACACATGTGGGACTGAATAACATTGAAAACACTTTTTGAAATTGAACTGATACTGGAAACATCGCCCATAGAAGGCAAGTTAGAACATGTGGCTTGAACGGAACCTGGACAATTGCCTGCTAAAACAAAAAAGTCATTTCCCTCAGGACTTAAACAAGATTTAGAATCTCGTAACATGACATTCTAAATGCCTAGGACTCAATCCAGAGTTATTTAGGAGAGGAGAGCAGAGAGAGAGAGAAAACCCAGGGAAATCTTAACTCTCAAGAAAACACAATGAACAGGTGTCAACTCTGAGATGACACAGATTATCTGTAAGGAAGAAGGCTAAATGCTCTTGAAACAGAAAGGTAGACTATCTCAGTGAAGAAATAAAAGATACTAAGGAGAAACAAATGGATACTTTAAAAGTGAAAAATAAGATGTCCAAACTGAGAAATTCACTGGATGGGCTCAATAGTAGAACAGGAATGACAGAGGAAAAGTGATCAATGTAAAACATGCACTATTAACAGCACAGAAGGAAAAGATTTTAAAAATGAACAGAGCTTCCGGGAACCGTGGGAAATACCAAAAGCTCTAACATCAATGTTGTATCATCAGACTCTCAGAAAAGGAGAAGAAAGAGCATGGAGTAGAAAAATTATTTGATGGAATAATGGCTGAAAACCTTCTAAATCTGACAAAAGACACATTTTTTTTTAATTCAAGAAGTTCAGTAAATTCCAAAAGGAATAAACTCAAAGAAGTCCATCTCCAAACACGGCATAATCAAATGGCTGAAAGCAAAAGACAAAGAACAATCCTGAAATCAGTCAGAGGAAACCAGTATATCTCATATAGATGGACAAGGATATGAGTGGTGGCAGATTTCTCATCAGAAACCAGGGAGGCCAGAAGAGAGTGATATAACATTTTTAAGGGCTGAAAGAAAAAAAGTCAACTCCAAATTAATAACCAGTGAAAATATTCTATCCAGTGACTGTTATACTGTCAAGAATGAGAGTGAAGTAACATTTCTCAATGTAGAAAAACTAAAAGGATGTGTCATAAGCAGACCTGCTCTAAAGGAAATGCTAAAGGAAATTATCCAATGGAAGGGAAATGATATCAGAGGTCTGAGGGAGAGGGAAAGGTTGGTAAAGTGTGAGTATAAAAATAAATGAATTGCGAACATGAAAAAAATTCTTGAGATCGATGGTGGTATTGATTGCACAATAAGGTACTTAATGACACTGGGCTACACACTTAAAAATGGCTAAAATAGTAAATGTGTTGTGGGCATTTTAACACAATTTTTAAAAATTTTAATAGAATAAAATAAAAGCAATTACTGTATGTAAGCCACCATATTAATAGACCAAAAAAGATAAAAGCCACATAATCATTTAAGTTGATGCAGAAAAAAACAAAAAACAAAAAACACTTCACAAAACACAACATCCATTCATGATAAAAACAACGAGCAAGCTAGGAATAGAAGAAAACTTTTAAAACCAAATAGAGGGAAGCTACAAGGATCCTAAAGCTAACTTCATACTTAACTGGTGAAAGACTGAATCCTAGCTCTCCAAACTGGGAACAAAACAAGGATTCTACTCTCACCAGTCCTATTTGTTATTACACTGGAGGTTCTAGGCAACGCAAAACAGCAAAGAAAAATCAATGAAAGACATACAGGTCAGAAAGGAAGAAGTAAAACATCCTATTCACAGATGACATTGTCTATATAGAAAATGACAAAACTACATAAAAGTTTCTACAGCTGAGGTTAGCCAGATTGCAGGCTAGAAAGTCAACCCACAAAAATCTATCATATTTATATATGCCAACAATGCAGAAATTGAAACAGAAATAAAATAATATCAATTTCCATAGATTCCCCAAAATGAACTATTTAGGTATAAATCTAAAAGTCATGTGTAGGCTTAGATCTACAAAATGCTGATGAAAGAAATCAAAGAAGACATAAATAAAAGAAACATACTGTGTTCTTTTAAATCTCTTGAATTATTCTCAGTGGAATGGAAGATTCTGGAAGAGTTAAGATGTCAATTCTCTTCAAATGGATCTATAATTTTAATGCAATCACAGCTGATTTTTTTGGTAACTACAGAAACACTGATTCTAACATTTATATGGAAAGGGAAAGGAACTAGATTAGCCAAAACAATTTTGAAAAAAGAAGAACAAAGTTGGAGGACTGAAACTTCCCTTTTTAAAGACTTAACTATAAAACTACAGTAATCAAGATGTGTAGCATCAGTGAAGGGATAGACACATAGGTCAATGAACAGAACAAGAGTTCAGAAAAAGATGCACACAAATACAGTCAATGGGCATTTGACCAAGATGGAAATGCAATTCAGTAAAGAAAATATAGTCTTTTCAACAAATGGTAATGAAACAATTGGGTATCCCTAAGCAAAATAATAAAATTTAACATAAGCCTTACGGTCCGTACCAATGTTAAAAATCCATAATAAATTTAAGTGTAAAATGTACAACTATAAAACTTTTTTAAAAAAGATTTTATTTATTTGGGGGAGAGAGAATGAGAGAGAGAGAGCTCATGAGAGGGGGAGGGTCAGAGGGAGAAGCAGACTCCCCGCCAAGCAGGGAGCCCGATACGGGACTCAATCCAGGGACTCCAGGATCATGACCTGAGCCAAAGGCAGTCGCTTAACCAACTGAGCCACCCAGGCTCAGGCCCAACTATAAAACTTTTTAAAGGAAGCATAGAAAAAAAGTCTTCATGACTTGGAGTTAGGGAAAGCATTTTTAAATTTATCACAAAAAGCATGATCCATAAAAACAAAAAATAAGGATAAACTGGATTTCATCAGCATTAAAACTTTTGCTCTGTGAACGATACTCTTAAGAGAATGAAAAGCCAAGCTATATACTTGGAGAAATATTTACAAGTCACATATACAACAAAGGCTTATATCCAGAATATAGAAAGAATTCTCAAAACTCAACAGTAAGAAAGTAGACTACCCAATTAAAAATTGGGCAAAGGACTTGAACTGTACTTCACCAAAGGTGATATACAGATGGCATATAAGGACAAGGAAGGATGCTCAACACCATTAAGAGTTAGAGAAATGGAAATTAAAAGCATGATGAGATACCACCACACCTAGTAGAATAACTAAAATAAATATTGACACACACATCAATAAGAGGTGATGTGGAGTAGACATTGTGCGAATTACTGCTAAGATGTCTACATATAAATCCAAGGGCTTCCATACTGACATATTTGACTATCTTTCACATGTTGTTTCAAAGGAGTGTTTTACTTTGTGAACTATTCTATTCGAAAGATTACTCTTCGTTGTGATTGTTTCCCAGTATAATTCTACCATCAAGAACTATTATAATGAAAAAAAAATATCGACCATGCTAAGTGCCGAGAAGGATGAAGAGCACTTGAACTGTCATATATTGCTGGTGGGAATGAATTTAGTTGCCCCAAACTGGAAACAACCCAAATGTCCTGCAACAGATCAATGGATGAACAAATTGTGATATGATGAAATACAACTCAGGAATTAGAAGGAGTACGTTAGGGGAGCCTGGGCAATTCAGTCAGTTGAGCATCAACTCTTGGTTTCAGCTCAGGTCATGATCTCAGGGTGAAGAGATGAGCCCCCGAGTCATCGTTGGGCTCCGTGCTCAGTGGGGAGTCTGCTTAGGATTCTCTGTCTTCCTCTGCCCCTCCCTGCCATGCACTTTCTCTCAATTTTTTTTTAAAAAGGAACTAGTTAATGATACATGCAACAACATGGGTGTATATCAAATGTTTCAGCTGAGTCAAAGAGTCTTAAGAGGCTGCATCCTGTATGATTTCAATTAATGACATTCTAGAAAACTAAAATGATAGAGAAAAGATCGATGGTTGCCAGGGGAATGGCATAGGAGGAGGGTGTGACTAGAGGGGGCGGCACCGGGAATTTTGACGGCACTGGGCTTTTCTGTAACCTGTTTGTGGAGAAGTTTAACATGAATCTATATGTGTGTTAAAATGCATTGAGCTGTACATCAAAGAAGTCAGTTTTATTGGATGTTAATTAAAAAAAAGAACAAAACTTTATACTTAGCATTTTAGATACAGATGAAATCTTACTCATAAAAAGAAGAATAAGATTGCGAAACATAATAGCAGGCAGAACTGAAATGGTATCACATGGGTGTGAAAAAGTTTTTTGGAAGAGAGTAAGTAACTTGACAAAAGTCACAATTTAATAAGAGACCATGGGATTCGAAGGCAGGCTGGCTGACCTGGACTCGGAAGGGGGGTTAGAGCACCACGCTGTGAAGTGTCTATGGTCAGTGGTTAGTCTATGGTGAGAACATTGGACAAGGACTCCAGATGCCTGCTGGTGAATCCTGGCTCCATGCTGCCTTCCAGCATGGGATGTTACCTCGTCCGGAAAATGAGATTAATAGCAGGACCTGCTTAATCAAGTTTTGTCACGTGTATAGAAAATGCTTAATATATCATCTGGCATGTAATAAGAGCTGAAGAAAGGACAGTTCTTAACCGCTTGGAGACCTGGTTTCTCCACTGGTAACTAAAGTAGCACCTGCGCTGTCAAGAGTTTTAAAACAGTACCCTGTAAATGTGCTCTGTAGCTGGTATGTTAGTGTTTCCACAAAGAACACAAGCCCTTAGGGTTCATATTGGTTATAGACATAGAGGAAGAAATTTGAATTTAGGTCTTTTTGATAAACAAACAAACAAACAAAACACAGTCTTCCTTCTACTCTTCACCCCACCCCTCACCGCTTTCTCATTGCAGTTGCCTAATAATCACTTCCTGAGTAGATGTCCAAGAATATTTTAAATTTCTAGTCAGATGTTCTTTATGGAGTACCAGTGAAGGTTACATGAATCCTGTGTTTGTCAAAATGCATAAAGCCCTACATCAAAAAAGTCCCTTTTATTGGATGTTGATTTAAATAATAGAGAAAACAGAACACAAACAGTATGCTTAGCATTTCTGATATAAATGAAGAAATAATACTCATAAAAAAATAATCAATTGTGAAACAAAGAAGCAGGCAGAACCGAAACAGTATCACATGCGGTAAAAAAAATTTCTTGGAAGAGCGTGATTAAGGAACTTGACAAAAAGTCACACGTTTAATAAGCGACGAATTCGAAGGCAGGTCAGTATATGTACACTTGGTCTCAGAGACAAGAAAAGAGTAGTCAAGATTAGGACTAACAAGCAGGGAGGGAGAGGAGCAGAGAAAAAGTAGTAACTTCTGAGCAGAGCACCTCTAGTTAGCTCGCTGCACTCATGTCCTTGTGAAGCAGGAACAGAAATGACAAGCACCCTGGCTATTATTATTCATATAGATCACCTTGATTGCTTTAAGTGATGTGGCTTAATACAATCAATGGGCAGCAGCTTTTTATAACAGGCAAAGCTCTTTTCCAAGAATTGACGTCAGCAGAGCCTTGTAATTGTTCCTCTCGATGGCTCAACTGCCACTACGGTCCACAGACGGATGTTCCCCGCATGACGGGGACTGTTGCTTTCCACACTATAGCACAGGCCCATGGAAGCTACCCTCTCCCTTGGGGTTGGCAGGGGTTTGGTAGCGACCTTTGCTTCTAGCTTATTAGCTGTCTACATTATTTCCAGTCGGAGGTGAAGGATAGTTGTGGGCTGTCCCTTTTGCTCACTTGCGTTTATGAGATTCAGTGTTAGAAAGGGATAGCGTGGAAAACCTCAATCCACCTCAACTCAGCATGGGTCCTGCCCCTATTCATAATCAGAGGGCTGCCTGCCTAAATAGTTTAAATGAGCATCGGAAAGCCCTTTCCTCCTACTCCAATTCATATTCCCATGAGCCCAGACATGCTGCTAGAAGTATCAAGATTATTAAATCTGGGCTAATATTTTGGCCAGACTTAATCTATCAATCTTTTAGTAAAGGGCAGGACCAAAGGGTAAGGGACTCAAGGAAGACAACTTTTTTTTTTAAGATTTATTTATTTATTTTAGAGAGAGAGAGAGAGTGCACAAACCAGAGGGGCGGAGGGAGAGAGAATCTCCAGCAGACTCCCCACTGAGCATGGAACCTGATGTGGGACTGGATCTCAAGACCCTGAGATCACGACCTGAGCCCAAACCAAGAGTCAGATACTTAACCGAGTGAGCCACCCAGGTGCCCCAGGGAAGACAACTTTTGATGGGAACTTTAAAGCAGAAAGAGCAAAAAGGATTAGGAGTAGAAAGAATACACGGGGGAGTTTAAGTGTGTAGGATGGAGATGGGGGGGAAAGGAGAGCACAAATAAGAACAGAGGTTAATATAAACAGTTTCGCCCACTCCATCAGAAGAAATGTACCTACTCCTTCTAAGACTCATAAATAAGAGAATGATTCAATAATTGATTATTCTCTGTGTCCTATCTTGTTATTACCCTTTCAGTAATCTTTGTTGACTAGCAGGAAATCTGAAGATGTTGGGATTTAGTGATAAAGTGGGATGTATCATCACTTTGAAGTTGGTTGCCTTAATTTTGCCTTTATTCACCACAAGCAAGACTTGGAAAGCTGTAAACCTTTGTGTGTGTTTTTCCCCTGGCTGTGTTCCCATGTCCATAAATGATACTTCTGGAAAGACAAAACTCAAGTCGTGTCCCGGATGTGACCAAGACTGGACTATTATCTAGTATCTGAATAAAATTCTCATTTTCTAAGAGAATACTTACCAAAATAGCTCTTGAAAGCCCAGAAAGTCTGACTGGTTTTCCCACTGTGTTTGAAGACGTTTTGCCTGAAATCAGCACATGCTCCGTCTTTGCGATAACTGGCCAAGCCCTAGGGTTGGGGTCGGGGCAGGGAGCAGAGTGGGGGGGAAAGATGACTGTACATGTGAAGTAGAGAGATGACATCTTCATTTCCCACAAAAATCTTTTTGTGTAAACTGTGAGAACTTCGCTGAATACTTTGAAGTCTGAGATGACTGGATTTCACTCTGTGCTGTCTAGAGTAACCTCCAACTTCAGCAAGTGTCACTTCTCAAGAGGTAGACAGACCTACTAGCTTCCCTCCAAAAAAGGAAGGGCAGAATTCCTTCTCCAATTAATAGAGGCTCTGATATGGGTGCAGATAGTTAACCATGTTATAAAGCCTCTGTACCTCAAGTTCTATTCATTGCATGGTTAATAGTGTGGGCTCTGGAGTCAGAGAACTGGGTTTAAATCTGTGAGTCTGGACAAGTTATTAACTTCTGTTCAGTTTTCTCCTCTGTAAAATGGAGGTCATAAGAGTATGTAAGGCACTTCATCCTGTTCCCTGGAAAATGTTCCAGGGCTAACTAAATAGCAGGTATTATTATTATCATTATTGTTGCTCTTGATTTTTTTTTTATCATTGACATAATTATTATTCCTTAAGTGGATGTCTCCATCCAGAGTTGGAGCCACTCTGCCAATCAGGCTGGGTAGAGAGCTAAAATAGCACTCCCGTGCACCTAGGGCCAAGACGGCAAGTAGGTTTTCAGTTCAGTGTACTGATTAGTTGATCGTAGCTTCTTGGAAGACTGTGTGGACAAGAATTCTAAGGCTGCTGATGAGATTCACAGAGTGCCATGGTGTATTATCAATGTCTGCCACAGAGTGGGAGGAGAAAGGGCAATACTCTGCTTATTTGCCAACGCTGGCCTAGGAACTCCGGGCCATGGCTCAGCTTCTTTCTGCTCTTCTGAAAGTGTAGAAAAGTACATTCTCCTTCCTGGTTACCACAATTTGAACACCCTGGATGTTGAAAAGGGATTCTTATTGGTAGGAAGCTATAACCCAGTTCAAGACCAAACGCTGAAAAATTGTGTGTGTGTGTGTGTGTGTGTGTGTGTGTGTGTGTGTGTGTTTTAATTTTGTTTAGAATTTCATAGCTTCCTTCTGGGGAAACTATTTGGCTATTAGACATCATCATCTGAGTAACATGGTGGTCTCCTCTTTCTCAATAATGATAATAACGGCTTATATTTTCAGAGCACTTAATTTGTAAAATGCTTTTACATCCATTAAGACACTTTATATTCAACTATTTGGCATGCAGCAAGCACAAAAGGAAGGGAAGGCAAACTGGTGTGGGTATTTCTTAAGTCTCATTTCAAGTTCATTGATGATTCCAGCACATATGTTTTGTTTCCAAAGTGCTGGCGTTTCACTTCCAGGGTAATGGTATCTGCCTCTTGCTGTGAGCCTCCCTCTGGTTCTTGACTCCTTAATTTATTTTCCTTTCATTTATGATCTTTCCCCATGTAATACATGTTTGTCTGTTGTTAAAATATTGCCCTCATATTGTGCGGCATGCCCAAGTATTTCCTCAATGAGTCACTTATGGATCACAGGGCCAATTCTGTTTTCAAGACAAAATACCAAGGCTAAGATTAGTTCCAGTTTTGTATTAATGATTGCATATTCTTAAGGCTTAGAACTCCCAATTATTGCACCGATACCAAAATGGTCAAATGGTGGCCTATGTTGAAGGCAGGCTCTCATTCTTTTTTTTTTTTTTTTTTTGTACCAAAAGGTTGTTATCCTGTCCTCCTAGATAGTTTCTACTTCAGAAGCATAATCCATTCTCTCCCACTCATCCAGTCTCAAGAGATTTGGAGCTCTTTTGCAATAAAAGATGTGTAAGGTTGACCCTCCCTGCCCACGCTGCTCTCTGCTCAAATGGGTTGAGTCAGTATTTCCTCTCTCCCTAATTCAGCAATGGGCCAGCTGGGTTTGTCTGATAGACTAAGAGCCAATTAAATGACCTTCTTCAGACTTCATCTAACCAGGAAAAAGACAGTTAAGCAATGATTTAATTAATGAAGTCATAGAAGACTAGGGAAGCCGATTAGATCCTAAAGCCTCTTTCCTCCATAGCAATATTTTGGGAAGTTTCTATAGTCGAGTAATTTGTCTTATGAAACTTTAAATTATATAATAGGGAACAATGTTTTATCCTCCATCGATCGTATGGCAACCTAGGTGGATCAAAATTCCTTAGATGAAGAAATAAAAAGTATTATATTTATTATTTATATGACTGCAAAGCCCAACAAAACACTATTAAAGGCCATATGGCCTTATATGTGTCTCTTTCTTTATTTTCCTTGTTATTTAGGTTTGCTTTTGTTTGTTTTTTCAGTATAGTTTACATACAATGTTACCTTAGTTTTAGGGGTACAACATAATGATTCAACAAGTTTTTACATTATACTCTGGTAGGATGGCTACCACCATGCATCACTATGACAATACCATTGACTATATTCCCTGTGCTGTGCCTCTTATTCCCATGACTTACTCACTCCATAACTGGAAGCCTGTCTCTCCCACACCCCTTCACCCATTTTGCCCAGCCTCTCACCATCCCCTGCCTCTCTGGCTACCATCAGTTTGTTCTCTGTATTTATAGGTCTGATTCTGCCTTTTGTTTGTTTGTTTATTCATTTGTCATGCTTTTTAGACTCCACATATAAGTGAAATCATATGGTATTTGTCTTTGTCTGACTCATTTCACTTAGCGTAATACCCTCTAGGTCCATCCCTGTTGTCACAAATGGCAAAATCCATATCTCTTATGTAATTGTTTTCACTGAATGAGGGTTTGGTATTATGTCCTTAATATACATTAAAAAGTGCTCCAAGAAACAACCACATGAAATATAATTTTGCATTTAATGTGGGGATATGATTTGAATATGTTTTCTACTTAATTCAGCGTCTTTCTTTGATGCCCTTCCTGAGACATTTGTTGAAGAACTAAGTTCCATGAAAAGCAGCGCTTCCCTTGAGTAACTGATATTTTTCTCCTTAAGGACGATGACAAGTATTAACTGACCAAATATCTCTTTTGTTGTTGTTGTCTTGTCTGTCAGAAAGCTCAAAGACAGATGTGTGGTTCAACTTCAGTAGGAAACTTTGAATATAGGTAGTCGGAGTTAGAAATGGCTTAACCAATGCAAACATGCGGTGTCTCATTAATAAGAAGACTAGAGGGAGGTGATTGCTGATACTGGTGTGGCTGCTCATTGATGTCATCAAAGACACAGGATTTTTCTCATGATTTTTCAGCCCTGCCATTTTTGGCTGGTGTCTTTTCAATCTAATGCTTAGCGCCTCATGTCACGTAATGGCAGTTACAGGACAAGACCATATGTCCACATTCAGTTCAAGAGAAAAGAGAAAGGATGGGCCAGCAAGTTCTCTTCTCCCTGACCATTTTAAAAGGAAATGAAAGCTTTTCCAGAATGAATCTACTTATATCTCCCTGGCCTTTCTGGATCACATGACTACCCAATTATCATAGCTATAACAACATATTTTGTCTGGTTCCATTTTTATAAATGTTTTGATAGGCAACCTTAAATCTAAGAAATTGAGAAAAGTTTAAGATATGGCTCCTGCTTTCTTTCTATCAGCTTAGCCTCTAGCTGAGAGTCAATTCAGGACAATAATAACAATAACAACAACAACAATAATAATACAAGTCAATAACATGGGGGTACACAAGGCATTCATCATGAAATACCCATTGAGTGATCTAAATAGTAAATGTTGAAGGATCCGGATAGTAGTTAGACAGCAAGAGACTGAAGATCTAGATAGTAAATGCTGAAGGATCCCACTGTGATTTGTGATGAACAGGATGGGTTTTGAAGAGTAGAAAGTGTTTGAGGTATAACTTACAAGGAATGAAACAGAAAATTAAATGTCTTCTTTTGTCATTAAGCCCCAGAACTACATCTGTCTGCTGTAATTTTATTATCTGCTCCCCACCTTCTTCAATACACAATCCATTTCAGAATTTAGAGATTTTTTGAGGATCCATGACCTGAAAATCAGCTACCTGAAAATCAGAAGTCTCGTGATAAGGCAAAACAGCATTAAAAAATGTTGGAGGGTGGTGCCTGGATGGCTCAGTCAGTTAAGCTTCCAACTCTTGGTTTCAGCCCAGGTCATGATCTCAGGATCATGAGATGGAGCCCCAAGTTGCACATGTTCAGTGGGGAGTCTGCTTGAGATTCTCTCCCTCCCTCTCCCCCAAACTCTCCCCTACTGTGCTCTTTCTCAAATAAATAACAAATCTTTAAAAAAGAAGTTGGTAGCTGATGTAATGAACTAATGAATAAGTATATCTATAGGGTATAGGAATTGGATGACCTCGGGGGAAAGAGGAGAGCGGGAGACTTGAACCCTGAGGACCTGGGTCCGGTTCCACTTGACATTTACTAGTTGTGTAATCTTGGGCTAATTGCTTAACTTCTTAAGCCTTGGATTTTCTCATCTGTAAAATGAACATGGTAATTTCCTCCACATTGACTTGCAATGATCATAAAAGCTAATATCCTTGAAAGTGTTGTGCAAACCTTTATAATGAGGTACAAAGTTTTATTTAAAAGTGACACTCATTCCAGCAACAGACTTCTTCATATAGATTTGATTATTATCACTTTATCAGAATGCCCCTCTAACTAAGTTCAGTGCTTCCTGTTGACTTCACACTTGGTACTGGGAAGCAAAGCTGACAAGTCCACTTATTCCAGGGCTAGTAAGCATACAAGGGCCTCTGAAATAGTGGATAAGTATTAGGCACTCTGGTTCTTCCATGAGTGGGCTGACTCTGTTAGAAGGCTTAAAGAAAATCCTCAGATGTCAAGTCAGTGGGGTTCATTCCAGGTATGCACATAATGCCAGCTCAAGGAGAGTTCACACCCATGGTAAAAGGGGGTTTATAATGAAGCAAGATACTACCTTCCCATTTTGAGAAAGTCTGGAATCACATCTGTAAAAATGGTATGAACCTCAGAAGAAAATTTTGGGGTAAGGATAGCATGGGGATGTTCAACAGTGGTTCAAGCTCTCTTTGCTAGATTTGTCCATGGAAAACTTAAAACTAATTTTGGAAAGAGCAGAATAATGAGCACCCTGGAGCTCTGATGCCACTAGCCTCCTCAAATAACTAACAGAAATGAGAAAATAGCTCATTCATATATTATAAAGAAACCACCACATGCAGCACTAAGTACTAGACAGGATGCAGGAATTTTTTCAAACCCTAATGCTGTAAATATGCAATAAGGGAAAGAATAATACACAAGTCAGTTTAAAATAGAACTGAGCAGGTCCCATCATTCTATTTTAGGGAAATCCAATGAAGTATGTACTGGGTTTCTAAAATTGTTGTAACGAGGGTTACATGGAAATTCCGGGATGCCCATCTCAGACCCATCCCTCTAGACTAAGGGAAAATCTTGTAGACCGTGAGAGGTTGTATCCAAGTATATTGCCCAGTATGCTTGACTAGCTGTTATAATGTTAGGGCTTAGTATCAAATTCCAGACGTGGTACTCATTCTCTTTATTGTCTGTTGACCTGATTATTTAGCTGGAATAGAAGATTTTAAACAAATAGTCCAGATGGGAGACTGACACCAACAATGTAGTAGTATAATCATTTCAATAAATCTTAAGTGCAGTTGAGTACTGGTTTCCTGGATTTTCTAAAATTTACAATTGTTTCTGGAAAATGAAATAAAATGTTATGTTTATTACATTGCTCTGCAACACTCTTCATGGATTTGTTATTCTCTAGGGATTTTAGGGGGACTATGATTAACATGTTTTAACATGTTTCTAGGTACACCCTAGGTGCCCAGATCTTATATATAGCATCTGATTTAATCCTTATGGCCAGTCCAAAAAGTAGGTTGTGATCATTTTTCCATAGATAAAGTGGAACTTCGGTAGGTTAACCAGTGGACTCAAAATCACTAAGAGATAGATTTGGAATTCTAAGCAGAGCCCACCAATTACACAGCCTCTTCTCTTCAATTATTTTGAAAACAATTCTTTGCCAACTATACCATGTGGTCTCTGGATAAATTACCAAGGATGCTTAAATGTATATATTGCTGCTTCCCTATAACTGCAATGCCTAGGAAATAGGGTTAGGAGGAATTCTGGCTAATTGGATTTTCTAATTAGCTGAGGGTTAATGTTTCCTTTAAAAATCTTGCTGAGATAGTTCTTGAAATGCACCCATCTTCTTCCTTGGCTTAGCAGAATATGGCAACTAAATGCAACTTTTTCTCTGATCATGACATAGTCGACCAGATCTCTGCTCAACTTTCACCTAATCAGAGAGCCCTTTTATGACCATACTTGATAAAAAATAAAATCACTCCCACTCTCCCCTCAGCCTTTCTTCCCCCTTGCACCGCTTTGCCTTTTCCCCTCAAAGCATGTATCACTAATTGAGATGTTACATACTTGTTTATTTTTTGTCTATCTCCCTTCAATGTAAGCTTCATGAGAGAAGGGCCTTCATAACATCCAGAGTTGTTTCTCCAGGGCCTAGGACGGTGCCTGAAATGTAGTAAGTACTCAAACAAATATTATGGGATGAACGAATGAATCCAGTTAAATATGAATTCTAACCATTTAGTCCCCTTGCTCAAGTAGATTGGGCTGAATCTGTGTGTCCATGACACCCTGTGGCCCACCACAGGGCACTTAGGGTTGGACTTTATAATAAAGCTGTTGCCACATGATCTGATTCTTCCTCCTGCAAATGGACACAGGGCCGCAATTTTAGCAAATCAAGGCTTCTGGTCAGTTGGAATCAGTCCATCAAGGTGTCTTACAATTTGAAGGAAAGAAGTGGTCTCTTGTGTGCTCTGCTTTTTACGCTGTGCATTCTTTTATGCGGAGCATGCATCATGTTAAACACATTCACTCTTTAACAAAGGATATGCACTTTGAAAAGGACTCTGTTCTAAAGAAAGCAGGTTCCTATTTTGTGAATCTGCTCTAGAGTTTCCTGCAAGTGCAGCATACTCACAGAGCCATCCATTTGCAGGTAACTTTCTTTCTTTTTTTTAAACTCTTGGATGTCAGATTTATTATTTATTTATTTATTTATTTAGTGTTCAACAATTCATTGGTTGTGTATAACACCCAGCAGTTGACTTTCTTGTGCTGTTTCGGAAACGCTGTTGCCAGCATAGTCCTGACCTTGCTATGTGACCCTGCTTAAGTGACTTTTTCCTCCTCTTAATTAAAAAAGGTAATCCACGTGCTGTTTGTACAAGATACGTGGAAGGTAACTGAGCAGTAAGGGATGGAGAAAAACCTCTTCTGAGTAGTACTATAGATACTTGGCAGCTGAAACCAGGACTTTCAATGGCGAATTAACTGAGTGGAGTATTGGTCACAGCAAGATGTCTGTGTCTTTTGACTATAAAATAGGCTCCAACTGCTAGGTTTTCTCTCATTGTCTTCAGAGGGCAAGCCCAGCATAGTTGGGAGCATGGGTGAACTTCCGGACTGTCTGAAAACGTTCATGAAGATCTTATTCTGAGACCCTGCATCATAATTAGAGGGAGTCAAATCGTGGTTGAGAGCTTGGGCTCTGGTACCGGACTGCTCGGGCTTAAATCCTGGGTCTGCCACTTCCTGGCTGGGAGACCTTGGGCAAACTTCATTGTACAATAAAAGTTGGGTCTTGACACTCTCCTGCTCAAATCCCTCTAATGGCTCCCCAAGACTTTAGCACAGTCTATGTGGCTGTGTCTGGTGCCACTTCGGACCTTTTTGCGGCCCACTCTGCTCTTGCCTGTTCTGCTTCAGCCTCTGGGGTCTTCCAAGTGGGCCCACCTCAGCGCTTCTACACTTGCTGGCCCTTCACCAAAAGGCTATTCTCCCACGTATTCTCATGGCCTGCCCTCTTGCTTTCTTAGGGCTCCAGCTCAAGTCAGACCTCCTCAGAGATGCTTTGTTGATATCCTTCTAACACTTATCATCCTTGAGCGTCTATTAGAAAATTCACTCTCTATTATCCATGATGCACCCTACCCATCCTGACCCTAAATGTAAGCATATGAAGTTATCAGTTTTGTCCATGGGTGGGGCTCTGAGGTCTTGAATAGTGAGTGCCTAGCACATAGTATGTGCTCAATAATATTTGTTGACTTCGGGAGTCATTATCTGACCTGAATCGTTTCCATCAGAGTCTCTTTCTCCTTGATTTGGAATTGGGTGCAAAGAGAAGAAGTCAGCAGCAGGTGCTATAACTATAAAGTCTTATTTCAAAAGCTAAGGCTCTAATCTCAGGAAAGCAATTATAAGTCACTCTGAACAAAAGAGTTGGGTCAGGAGGAGAGAGATAGAGATTTGGATGTTCCTATTATCAGGACTCTAATCCTACTAATTCTCTTTGCCTAAGAGACTTGAGTGCATTTCTGTGTCTTGCAACCCTGATCCCTGAATAATATTGGAGTGAAATAAGGTGACCCTGCATAAGAGCTTTTGCGTCCTAGAGGGCAGAGGAAGTGCTGGTGTGCCTTTTTACATTTGTATCTCTAGAGTCTACTGCAATTATTTCTAGTACCTATATGATAAGCAATTAATGAATACAAATTTTTCAACTTAGAACTTAATTCCAATAACAAAAATGTAATGATCCCTAGTTTACCCTCCCAAGACTATATTTCTGTTTTCTACTCCCTTCAGAGGCCTTCCAATCATCTAACTCCTCTCCCTGGACATTTTCCTCAGCATTCTTGTATGGGACACATGAAAGTTTATTTACAAATGAAATCTTTTCCACACCAGGTATGCACCCAATTCTGATAAAGAGAAAATATAGTGGAGCTTCTGGGTATTCTATGTCAACGTCTATTGCCCCAAAAGGGCCAGTTACATCTTTAATCGTGTGGTAGGCTTTATAAATTTAGATCTTCAAAGAGTGGACTTAAAATTATTTTGTGGTAGCTTATTTTTCTTACGCTGGAACCAGAAATATAGTTTAGCACCAACCAATGAATTGAAAATTCTGGTCTTCAGTATCAGAAAGCAATTATTTTGTAGAAGAAAATTAGGGCTTAGAGTGAAACATTTAATTGTAACCATCACAAATATTATGTGGTTCAACCCATACTTGAATCCATGATTCTACCTCTTCATCTCATCTACCCTTACCACAATCCCTCTCAAGACAGAACTTCATTTTGATGGGTTACTGGCTTCATCAAGTGTCCTGTGATGCAACCTGCCCCATTTCCCATCAAAGATCCCTTCTGCTAATAATCCTCTCCATTTTCCTGTAGTTAATTTCATCATTCTATTGGCTTACCGGTATTATCTTTTCTACCAAAGATGGAATCTCTTTATCTTTGTACTAATAACTTCTCAATTCTTTCATGAGCTGCCATTTAAATATTATGGTTTATTGCTTTTTGGATAAAATAACTATTCACAATGATTGTGAAATTAGTTACCCATATTTTGGGCTCTTATGTGTCATTCCTTAATTGATTTCCTCTCCTCTCATTATCACCTCTTCCTCTGGGTTTGCTGCAATTACTGACGGAGAAATCCTGATCTCAGTGGGATGAAGAGGAGAAAATTGATACTACCCTAGAGTCTTTTATACCCTGACAAATCATTGTTACAATTTAGAATGCTATCTTACATTAGACCGATTTTCAGCCACCCATAGCAGCTGAAAACTAGGACAAGAACACACTAATTCAATCATTTGAAGATTGACTCCATTGTTTTCATTTGTCACTTCTGAGAACTATTTAACCCAAGTTGCCTTAATTTGGTTGCAAAAGTGTCTAGACTTACAGTGTAGGGGGAAAGGGGCTTCAACATTTTAGGCAATGGGAACAAAAGCTTGCAATAGGGCTGTGCTGTGTATAGGCAATGATTTTGAAACCTTGAGACATGACTAACGGATGGACATACAACCACAGGAAAGCCTAAATTTTCTGTTCTCAAATCCAACCCTTGCTACCTCCCTCCAGAGATATTTCTGTCTCCCCACTCAAGGAGCCTAGGCATAGATAAAAATCCTCTTCTTCTGGTTTTCTCATTGTGGAAAAAAGCCCAGGTTGAAGCACTTTTCCAGCTTCTTAGCCCAATGAACATGCAACATTATGATTCTGCTCAGTTCTGAATCAATATTCTTATGTTTGGAAATATTTTGCTCTCCCATATGAATATGGGTGTGGATTGGACTTCAGCAGCTGATTTGTTTTGCATGTAGGCAATTTTGGTTTCCCCTGGCAAGTGACCTATCCCTGTTGAATTCTGGATGGTCAGGAATATATAGGAGGTGTCTGAGAGAGAGAGTCCCAAAATGAAGATTTCCTAATGTGAGGAATTGGCTGGTGTGAGATCTCATGGGAGGTTGTAGTGGTGATTCCAAAATGCCATTATTTTCATAATTTGTAAGGGTACCTGCAGCACTATCAGCACAACATCTGTGGGCATCTGACCTCAGCCAATCAGTCCCCCATGGAATTTTAAAAATCAGAGTTGAGGAAAGGGGGCCAGCCTCTCTTAGGTGGCAGAAGCAGTAAGAAGAGAGATTTGAATGTTCAGTGGTCATGTTTCTCATTATAAAGGAAAAATTGATTTGCAATGAGAAAAAGTGAAACTGACCCAGAGAGAGACCAAAGGTAAGGATGAGGTAAGAAAGCCCAGGAACTCCTCCAGCCCCTGGTTCCCACTGTTCTTGACATCCAGAGGCACTGCTCCCATTGGCACAGTTTGATGTTCAACTATTGCTTTGATTATATAAAATATCTCCAGAAACCGTCCAATAAATTTTTTTCCTGAACTAAGTTAGTTCCAGTTGGGATTTTGCATATTTGCGCTCAAGAGTCCTAATTATACATATATACTTGAGAGTTCATAACCAGACATCAATCAGGCCATTCTAATGGTTTCTGGGACAAGGGGAAGTTTGCAATTTATCGAGTTATACTTTTTTTCCCAATCTGCCAACGACAATTAAGAGAGCAATAGGTAAGAATCACAGTTTTACTGGTTCTAAGGGTTAGAGTACAGTTTTCAACCGGAAGCTTCTAGATTAGCTTCTATGCACTTTGATCTTTTGTTCACCAACAAATTCTCATGGCCTCCCTTCTGCTGACTGAATACAAATGACCACTGGATGGAGAGGAATGGGCAGAGCCAAACCCAAGGTGTTCCTCTAAATATCTATAGATTTTCTCCTTTTATTGCTCATGAGATTGCATATTAAATATGGCTTTTACTTTCAAAATAATACTCTCCTTGGTCACTTTAGAATACATGCTTTCTGGTTGTTTTTTTTTTTTTTTTTTTTTAGAAGTTTAAATCCCAGTGACGGTCAGTGATGATAAGCCATTTCAGTTCTCTCTCCCCACATTTCTAGAGCATTCCAAAGGTCAAACTATTTTCAGCTCTTGGCATACGCATTTCTCTTCTTTGTAATTTCCAACTTTTCCTGCAAGGTGCATGATACAGAATCAGCTCTCATAAGTCTATAGTTGAATGAATAAACAACCCTGCAAAAGTAAAGATAATGTTGTGAGTTGATTAAAGCTTCTGTTCCACTAGGTGGTGCTGGTTGACATGTCGTCTGCCTTGGAGTGTTTTAAAGGCCTCAATCTGTCACCATTTAGTTGGCAGTAGGAACTGATGAGAGTCAGAGTTTATTCATCCAAGCCAGGAATTTCTGAGTCTCTCCTGGGCCTTGTCCTCTGACTAGATGTGTGGGCTTCTTAATTTCCTTATTCTTAAATGGGCTAATGATCCTGTGGAGAGGATGTAGTAAGATGTCCTCCTCTATCTCAACACATCTCAGAGGCCCACTTTCCTGGAGTTTGGGGTTTGGGGGTACTGTTTCATCAGACCTAGATGGGAAAGGGGTTGTTTGGCTGCAAGTGAAAAGACATAGGTTTGGGTGACCAGTACTGGAACCTCACTATCAACTTGCCCACTGATCATTAGCATTTGGTCCCTGAACTCTTGGTGACCCTGGGTCTCTCCTTTTTTGCACCTGAGATAGCATTTTACATATGACTTTTACTTTCAAAATGTAAGAAATATACTTCCCTAGGATCCTTTAGGATAGACTTACAAAGGACCTTTTAGAGAATTCATCTTTTGGCAGGATAATGTCTAATGTAGTAGTATTCAATTTATCAGGCATCATCAGAGAAAGAGGTATTGCATACAAGCAAATTTTCCAGATAATCAAACCTTACTATTTTTCATGCCAAATCTTTAGAAAATTTTGCAGTGTTGGAGTAGATAAAAATAGTCCTGAAGTGTATTATGCATGCTGTGCTTTTTAAAGCATAATATACTAAATTTGATGCATTTGATAACTCACAATAATTTTATTTATTTGCTTGTTTGTTTGCTTATGTTCTAAGAGCTGTTTTGGTAACCTAGTATTTCTGCCCTGAAAAATTGCTAAATGCTTCCACCATTCTTCCTTTCTTCTTGACACACTCCACTCTTTCCTATTTTTCAAGTTTGCAATCCATGGCATATCTTATGCTGGATACCAGATTGGCAGGCTGCTCAGTATGGGTTAACACATGCACTACACTCCTCAACTGACGTTCTGCATACCAATATCTTTGGACAGAGAACTCTGTATCCTTACTACCTTCCATGGGGTTCTCTGGACTCCTGAACACTTCAAACCGCAGGGACAGTTTCTTAGCCGATGGTCTAACAGAAGACCTCACTTTGGTTATGGTCACTCTCTGAACACTTCCTTCTCATCCATATTCCATAATGGAAATAGATACCAAGGAAATAACATTAACATAATAAGATAGAGAGAGGGAGGAGGAAATCTACAAAAGTCAAAGTCATAATGGTAGGTTCTTAACAAAAAATGAAAGGTCAGAAAAGAGAAATAGCAGACAAGACTCCTTTATTCATAAGATTAGAAGCCCAACTCAAACTGGCTTAGGCTCCAACATTCACCAAAGAAAGGAGGGTCTGGAAAACTTCAGAAGAGTTGGATACAAGGGCTCAGACAGCACCCAAGACCCAATTGCTCCCCATCTCTGCCCTGTTTTGCTCTGTCTTGGCTCCATGCACACACCTGACTTCATCATTCATGGCTCCCAGCAGATCCAGGCTTGTATCTTCCTGGCTTGCAGTCAAATGGAGAGAGAGCTTCTCTTTCTAATAATTCCTACAAGCATCCCAGAATTGACTCATTGGCTGGGCTTAGGTCTTATGGCTCCTGAAAGTGGATTGTTATGATTGAAAAGTTGCAATACACTGATTAAGCATATCTGGTCCACATGTTATCTCTAGAGATAAAGGGTCAAAGACCATAACCACCTAGACCTAGGATTTAGAGTTTGAGTATAGTCACTGCCCAAAGGAAAACAATTGTATTGTTACCATTGTAGGTATAAATGGATGCTGAGAGAATAAAACCAACATTTATGCTAAAAAGCTAATGGAGATGAGCCAGTAAAGCCTGGACACCGATCTACCAACTCCTATTATGACTCAGAGTAATTCTACCACACACCAGCCATACCTTCCCATTGGGTGCCTACTTCCGCCCGTAGGGTCTTTTCTCACATCATCCCTGCTCAGGCAGAATCAGGCATGGAAGAGGGAGAAGGCAAGGCAGCTGTTGAAATCTCCATTAGCCAAACACACTGAATTCTCCAAAAGCTTTTATCCTATTTGGCAGGTTCTCAACTACTCCAGCTAATTTTTCTTTCTTTTTGTAGGCTTTAAAATAGGCCCAACATCATGACTGTTTCTCCAAGGACATGAATGTTGAATATAAACAAATATAGCTCAGTAAAATGTCTAGCCTTCTATTACTCTGATGGTCAACCATACTAACATGCCAGAGGACTACCTATGTTGTGAACCAGATCATCCTTCTCACCTAGTTCCCCACTATTGAATTAGAAGTTTTGAAAAGTTCTAGAGAACTCCATGGATATCTTCCTCCCTTTTCTCTTCCCTCCTTCCCTCTCTCCCTCCCCCCTTCCTTCCCTTCCACAAGAATGGACTGAGATCCTATGTACCAATCACTGAAAATACAAGCATGAAGACATGAGTCAAAGTCTGACCTTGCTCACAGAGCTCACAGATAATGGCATAGACAGGTAAATGGATAGTTATAATACAGAGTGGTCCCCACTAGCATAGAATTAGACATAGGGTGGCATGAGCATAAAGATAAGGACCTTCCTACTGGAAGGGTCAGAGAATTGGTTGGGTGTATTACCATTACTCAAGGTTCTCAGGACACCCTTGCTTTCTCCTGATCCCCAGGAATGCCCCAGGTAATATAAGGGCCAAGAGGGGAAAGACCCCAACACATCCCTCAGATATTAAAGAGCAGAGATTCCTAACTTGAGTCCATGAGCACTGGTTTTAGGGTGAGGATAGTGCCTGAGTTTGTGTGCAAAATTCTTCATGTTTGTGAATTTTTTTCTGGGATAACATTTATAACTTTTACCAGCTTCAAGAGGACGATGATCAAAAGGGTTTAAGAGTCACTACTCCAGAGAAAAAGGAGGAGAGAGAAAGAGAGAGAGAGACACAATCCCTGATGAATGATTTCTATTGTTTGGTGGGGAGCCAAGGAATGAGGGCGATTCCAGCTGAGCTGGACTTGCATCATCTCACTTTCCCTGAAACCATTTCCAGCTAGAACTGAGATTCTCTAGAAAGTATACTAATAGATCCTTCTTCTTCTTTTTTCTTTTCCCTTTAATGGTGAAGAAGCCTATTGCGTGTTGATTATATTAAGTTAGGCACTGCCTATCCCCTACTCCCATCCTTTCCCCAGGGAACGTTGAGCAATATCCTGACCAGGCTGCGTGTGGATCTTGGCTGTGTCTGGCCTTCTTGTGAAGAAGATGAGGCTTGGTTCCAGTGCCCCCTCCTCTATTCTCCCTTCTAGACCCTCATCCTCCAAACATGTGTCTTTCCCCTTAGGGTCTATCCTGTGTTCCATTCTTCTTGAGCATCTTCATCCTCACCAAAGGATTAATTAACTGAGGTATTGGTTGACAATTTATAACTGAGGTTTTGGTTGACAAAGGAAGGAACTCATGATTACATTTCAAGAGAAGATTATCAAGTAGATTTGGAAAGTTCTTCAGGATTCAAGGGATGGTTGAATGACTGCCAGAGGAACTGGCATTTTAAGGCATTAGAGACTCTCAATTACACTA
This sequence comes from Eumetopias jubatus, assembly GCF_037043125.1. Classification (NCBI taxonomy): domain Eukaryota; kingdom Metazoa; phylum Chordata; class Mammalia; order Carnivora; family Otariidae; genus Eumetopias; species Eumetopias jubatus. The sequence goes on along the minus strand of NW_028274823.1, from coordinate 64,914,946 downwards.
CAAAGGTGCATGCTGATTCATAAGGGAAGTGCATACGCACAGGCTGGGATCACAACAATGGGACATGACTTTCTGGGAGTCACTAGGCCTCCCAACACTGTTAAGTAAGAGAAGTGGACCAGATTTTCTCCTGTGTGTCCTCTAGCTTCAAAATGTCAGAGAATTGAATGAGAATTAAAAAGCTCAATATATAAATAAATTCCCATCAAGCAGAAATGTCCAAATACAGAATGGCAGATACTGAATGCCCTATCATGGAGATGTTGATACAAAAGCTAATACAACTCCTTGCACAGGGTATCATAGAAAGGATTTGGTGTATGTGTGTGTGTGTCCTCATTTGTTCATTCAACAAATACTAAGAAAGCCCCATCTACCTGTTCAGCACTGATGAGTCAGCATTGAAACATGACACTGAGTTTCTGCCTTACTAAGTCTACATTCTAGACCCGGGGCCCAGCAGGTAGCACATGCCTGCAGTGGTCAGATATGACAACAGGGAGACATGGGGCCTGAGGCAAACTAGAGAGTATAAACTCCACTAATGGCATTCAAATGTGAAAATTATACTCATTTTGTGGGCCAGAATAAAATAGGTCTACAAGATGTATTTAACATTGATCACAAAGTGGTGATTCGTGGTCCAGACAATAATAAAAGACTTATTAAGTACTTACCGTGTGCTAACATTGTTCTAGGTTCTTTACACGTATTAAGTCACTTATTTCTATAATTAAGTCACTCTTATTAGGGACAATTACTACCTCCATTTTACAGATGAGAAAGCCAAGGCACAAAAGAATGAAGTGATGAGCCCAAGTTACCTGGCCAGCCGAGAAGTCTAACATTAGACCCATTTTTGGCACTCTGTGTTGCCTCCATAGATGATTTCTCTGATTCTGAACTCTTGATTATGTGAAATTGGTCTTATTTGACCAAACTAAAGAAAGTGCGTTAGTGAGCAACTCTTGTTTACTTCTTTTGTGCACGACCTGTTTCATACAGGTTACAGTGAAGAGAGTTAGAATCCATTTTAGACTTGAGCCAGAATAACTTCTGACATTTCATCTCATTTTAAAAAATTGTCTTCTCAAAAGTAGGCAAGCCCCAAAACACGCAGATTGTGTCCTTGCCTGCTGAGCAGCCAAAGGCTGGGGTGGAGCAGTGAACAAATAATCTTCTATTTTCCATGTCAAAGAAACAAGTAAATTATTCATTCTTTTATCTAACAAACTTGTGGCCTTGACCACAAAGCAGTAGAACTTAAGAAGTGGAAGAAATCTGATCACATGTATCACAGTTAGTTCTATGGGATGTCAGTCGGATTTATAAAAAAACAGTAGCTTCATGGTCAAATAACTGGAAATTTTTTGAGTTACAGAGAGTCAACCTAGATGTGTTACTTCAAGATTTGTCAGCTTCTTTGCTGTGCACTGAGAATCCATTTTGCCTTTCTTGGGCTAGGGATGTTCTGCACAACAGTTCTGGAAACCCGGACCTGGTCTTCCCATCTGATTTCACACCTGTGGCCCTGAGGAGCTTGGAGGAGATGGATGAGACACCCAAGGTCTCACAGCTGATAAACGATAGCCTCATTTAATGATAGTACTGAACAAAAGCCCATTAGATTGTATAATCCTGATAGCCTGGAACTGAAAGTAATCTTCAAAAAGTATTTAATTTAAGCAATTCGTTTTGCTAGGAGAGAAAATACAGCTCCAAAGAGGATAAGTTACTTGCCCAAAGCTTTACAAGCCGAGTCTGGACCGAAACTCAGGCTTTCTGCCTTCTCCTTAGAAGCGGACAAAACCAAAATGAATTTAATTATACCAGCCAGAGTGATCGTTAACCAAGATTTTCCATGTACTGTGTAAGAGCTTCTGCTAAATGTTACAAGACCTTTACATGACAGACACTAAAATGCTGCTGTAACCTCAGTAAGAAAGCAATTGAGAGGTGACTGGTGATTTCACATTAGGATTATGTGAGGAGCTTTAAAAATAATACTGATTACCCTTGTGGGGCCATACTAGATGATCTGAATCTAGAATTTGGAGGTGGGATGGTGCCCTGATATCTGTACTTTTTTCTTTTAATTTTTTAAAAGATTTATTTATTTATTTGAGAGAGTGTGTGCGCATGTGTGCATGAGTGGGGGGAAGGGCAGAGGGAGAGAGAATCCTTGAGCAGACTCCCCACTGAGTGTGGAGCCCACTTGGGGCTCAATCCCAGGATCCTAAGATCATGACCTGAGCCAAAATCAAGAGTCAGCCACCCAACTGAATGAGCCACCCAGGGACCCCCAGCTAGTTGTACTTTTTAAAGTGCCCCAAGTGATTCTGGTTTAGACTGGGTGGAAAACCACTAACTTAGAGCAAAACAAGATCTGGAGTTGGGCAGGAGAGGATGTTGGCAGCCGAGGCCTGAGGCAAGAGTGTGCTCAGGTCATCCACAAAGAAGAGACCATGGTTCCTATCTCCTCATCACACACACACACACACACACACACACACACACACACACACACACACACCTTTTGTCTGTCTAGTCTATCTAGAAGAGGAGAAACACCTTGTGGGAACAAGACAGCAGTAAGAGGAGATGAACAAAGGGATCACTGCCTAGCCTTGGGCCCACCTGGGTCTTGATGGTGGGGATTTATGGGAAATCCCTGTGGATTCTGAAACACACCATACTCTGAGCACAGAAGTGGAAAGAACAGGTCTGGGAGTTACTTAGAACTTTGGGTAGACAAGATTGACATAGAGGACTCTCTAGCCACAGAACTAAGGGGTGACAGCAGGTGGTTGATGGATTCCATGAGGATCGTCCTTGTATCACAAATACAACAAACCAGCGATGACTCCAATGAGTAGATCCCACTGCAAGTGTGCACATGTTAATTCCACTACCCAGGAAATGCTACCTGGAATGAATTCCCTGCTCAGGACAGTGCTATTCCACCATGCTCATATCTATGTTCCTTAGATCCTTTTCAACCCTCTATTGCCATCTTTCAGTGATTATTTTTTCATTTCAAACAAATTTTAGAACTATAACCATCACTCCAATTATTTCTGTAATAATGACCTTCTTATACGACGTGAGATTGCCAAATCCAGCTATGACACAGCTGATTATGAACTTGTGACTCAGTGGCCAACATTTCAAGACAAACTTTAGCCATTTCCAATAAAACGTCAGCAGCCAGCATCTTCTAGCAATTATTGTAATTTATGTATTAAAAAACAAAACAGTAATACGCAGATTTCTCTAATTGATTCTTGACTAACTACATGAGGATGGAATCTCATTTGGAGGGGAACCAGGTTCTTGTCCTTCACCTCTGATCACAGCAAGTCTCAGAATGAAGTGCTGAGATTAAATTGTGGCTTTCTGTTTTTATCCTCCCTCCCTTTTTATTGAACCATCCCCCGCCCTAGCCGGAACCCAAGAGTTAGCACGTACAGTGTGCCTTCCAACTGAACTGCCTGGTCGTCTATGACTCAGCTGTCCAGAGGGCCACAGCCGGCTTGGTGTGGATTTTAAAAAACTCCCCTCTCTCAATATCTCTCTCTCTCTCTCTTTTTCTCTGTCTCTACATTTTTCTCTCTCCAATTACACAGTGTGAATTAATAGCTAGTTCCTTCCAGTTGGCTGCGAGGAGCACAGAGGGAAACTCCTAGTTTTCTGGCTGCAGGCTTGGGTTGAGGAAGCAGCTTATAAGGTCAGTGTCCCAAACCAAAGCAGACAGCAGTACAAATAAACAGCCATGGGGAGACAGACACGGAGTCAGGAAAATCCCCTACATGACTAGACTATCAGTTTCAGCAGTGCTGTGGCTGGAATGTCAGGTTCAAGCCTGTGACATGGAGGCCAAAGTGTTTGCCTTGAAATAAGTGGTGTTCTCAAGCCTCTTTCTCCTTAGTCAGTGACCATATTTTGCTAAAGAAAGAAAAATCATGCCTCTATGGGATGGGTGGGAAGTCAGTTTCAGATAATTACAAAAATGATGCATTTCCAGGATTTGAGTTAATTGAGGTAGAAGGACATTCTAAATTAGTAAAGAGCCTGAATTGTATAAGTTCTCGAAAGACAAGTGCCAGTGGGGAGGGGGTCCTACTGGGTGGTGTTCTAAAAAAAGGGGTGTTTGAAGTACTAGATGTCATTTAAGTCCTGGCTCCAGTTGCAGTTTGCTGGCTACCAGAGGTGGATTTGTCATGAAACCAGTGAAGCTTGTATTCTGGGACACACCTAAGGGGCACTCATAATTTGTTTGCGTGGTCATATGTTGTTTTAAAATTTGCAAAAGTAAATTGTTTTTGTATTCTTTTTCTTAGAGGGGGATCCCAACTTGTATAAACTCTAGACCTCCTAAACCTGAATCCACCCCAGTTCAGAGAGGTGTTCAGAGCTGGGGGTGATGGTGAAGGGGATTGCCTTTGGAATTCACTCTTGTTCCTGTGGATTGAGGAATAGAGGGGGTACCCAGCTGTGGGGGTCCAGTTTTTCATTTTCACCAGTGATTTAGGGCTCCTCTCTCGTCTTCCAGGCCAGGCTCCCTTGTATCCCTCAGAACAATTCAATGTCTCCCTACAGACGCCTCCTGGAGTCATAATCCTTACCCTAGAAGTAAATGAGAGAGTTTATATGCCTGGCACAAAGAAAATATTCAGTAAGTGCTGGAAGTCATAGACAAATTTTGGGTGCTCAGAAAGTTATCCTCTTTCATGGGTACCTCACGTCCCTGGTCATGACGATTGTCCATGGTGGGCATGTGGCTCAAAGTCAGGCCTTTCAGAGTCCTTCCCTGAGTTATTTCAATTGAAACAGTGAAGAGGACCTATTTTCTCTCTTCCCAAGGCTGTTAAGGATACGGACGCATGACTAATGTCAGATGCGTCTCCTGCCTTATGGAAAAGCTAGTGTGAGAATGAGTGGAGAGAGGTCAGTAGCCCTGAGTTCAGCCAGCCCCATTTCATCTTCCTATAGGTTCATAAGCCAATACATTTCCCCTTTCTTCTCAAGTAGGTTTCTGTCTCTTGAACCCCAAATTATTCTGGCCAATACATCTTTTATCTGGAATCATACTGTCATTGAAAAAATTTGTCCAGCTCTCTGTTTCTCTTTCATTAGGTCAAAGCTTCCTCATGGGCATACTCTCTGTAGGTCATTCTCTAAAATGAAATTTTAATCACTTTTATCAACACACCTCACATGAATGGATTTCTACACATCTTTGACACTTTCAATTCAACTACCATATATTGAATACCTCTGTCCATGACAACTGGCTCCCATCTGGACTAGGTGAACTACCTGGGATCTGGCTATGCTTACACTGCATAATAAACAAACCACAACTTGCCCAGGCTCTGTCAATGAAAGGGAGGAGAAACTCTCAGGCTGACCAATGATGGCTGGAACTTCTGGAATATATTAAGTGCCATGTAGATGCTAGATTTAAGATTATCTGAGAGCTTGAGGGACATTTTGACTATCACAAGAGTTAAAATACAGAACTAGATGTGTTGGGTGTAATGACTTTGCTCTCACTGAAATTACTCACAAGAGACAACTATTCCCATTAGGGACACCTTGGGTTGGTGACTTCCTGTATTGCTAGGTGGTGTGACTGGAGATCATCAGTTTTTACTGGGCACATGTAAGTGTGTACCACAACTCAGACCGATTTAGTCAACACTCAAATTAATGCTGCCAAGAATAAGATTTTTCGATTAAACAGTTAAGAATGACCTGTAACTTGCTTACAAATGATGTTTATGGTTGATTTAATAAAAGATACTATTGAAGAGCTTGAAAATAGCCCTTTTTATAGGTAGGTTGTGTATATATATATATATCTCCAATTTGAAACCCAATTTTCACAGAAAGTAGGAAAACATGTATTTCAGCCCAGTTCAAGTTTTCACAAATTACATACTTGAAGGATCCAAATTATGGAGTGAGTGTTAAATGGTAATTACCCTGAATAGAGTGTTGGGTTGGAATTGAGAAATTCCAAGTTCTTGTCTTAGCCCTGAATTACTTGAATTACTTCAATTACTCTGATCCTCAGTTTCTTCATCTGTAAAATGATAGGGTTGGACGACATGGCAACTGCCATTTATTGAGTTATTACTATGTGCTAGACATTGTACTAGGAGTTTCATGTACATTAATACATTGTCATTTATTTCTCCCTTTAATAAGTGATACTTTTTAATTATTTAGTAAGTGATACTTTTTAATCTCTAATTCTGTACACATAGGAAACTGAGACTCAGAGAGATAAAGAAACTTTCTTAAGATCACATAGATAGTAGGAGGAAGAATAAAGATTCACTTTGGATTAGACCAGTCTCCATGTCAGAACTTCACACATAACTTCTATTTGGTACTATTATTCTGGAAGGATCTCAGAGATTCTTCCAGCTTTAAAGCACTTTTCCTCTATTTCTATGTAACATTCTAGTTCAGGATGAACACGGTTTCCTTGTTATCTGAATGTATTTGGACCAGATTGTGGCAGTTAATTTGCAGTTCACCCAATTGTAATAAAAATGTGATCTCAGACCTATTTATTCAATTATAACTGACTCAGAACTAATTTTCAGTAAAATTAAGATACACTAGTCAAGAAAGCACAGATGGCCATTTGATTCTGTAACTTATTCTCCAGTTCATTCTGACCACACTACCTTTTTCTTAGGCACAAACCCCATTTATAGAAGGTGAATATTGTATTACAAAGAAATTGACCATTCTTGGCTTCTTCCCAGTTAGTACAATCCTAACCCAAACACCCATTTGTTTCCTGGTCTCCAATCCCTCAGCTCCACCCCGGCCACCACAAACACCGTCTGACCATGTGGTCTGACTGGTTGTTTTGGTGATGGCGATTTCAGTTCTACCCTAGATCCTCTAAAAAGAAGGTTGGGATTCCAAACAAATCATTAAGCTCACATTTAGCTCCTAGAATGTTTCTAACTCCTTGAGGAGCTGAGAGTTGGAGCCGAAAAACAATGTAATGTATGGCCCATGGCCTTGCAGGGGCTCCAAATGGTGAGGGTGCAAATGAAGCAGCTGGAGATACAGAACAGTGTAGAGTAAAGGGTATGTTAGGAACTCCTAACTGCCATGGTGGAGGTGAAGGTGGACAATGCTGGTCAAGGCCTGGGCTCCGGAAGAGAGAGAGATGGAATAGGGACTTGGATCTGTTAGAGAGAAGGGACTTTCCACTTAAAAGAGGAGTAAGAGAGCCCCGGTGAACATGATGGATGTTCACTAAACTTGTTTGGTAGTCATTTCACAATGTATATGTATGCCAAGTCATTATGGTCTACATCTGACATTTATACAGTGTTGAATATCAATTATATCTCAATAAAACTGAAAGGAAAAACAAATAAGACAACCACAATGAAGCACAAGGAAAAGAATGAACATGCTATGCTATTGCACCATGAGGAGACTTTCTGTGCTGAGCAGACTTCTAATCAAAATCTCTGCTTAAAAACTGGAAAATTCCTGGGGCGCCTGGGTGGCTCAGTCGGTTAAGCATCTGCCTTTGGCTCAGGTCCTGATCTCAGGGTCCTGGGATCGAGCACCTGCTCGCAGGGAACCTGTCTCTCCCTCTCCTCCCTGCTCTTGCTCTCTCTCGGTCTCTCTCTCTCAAATAAATAAATAAATAAATAAATAAATAAAATCTTAAAAAAAAACTGGAAAATTCCATCAGAAAGGTTCATCGAGAGCAGAAGCCACATTTTTTTTTTGCTCATCACCCTGTACCTATAACAATTCTCAATACAGAGTATTCAACATTTATCAAATGAATAAATAAATCATGTATCTACTTTTAACACCTAAATGCTGTATTTCATGTAGGCCTATGGCTCTCAAAGTATGGTCCCTGGACTAGCATCATTGATACCACCTGGGAACTTGGTAGAAATGAAAGTTCTCAGGCCTCACTCCAGATATATTGAGCCAGACACTCTAGGGTTGTGGTCTGGCAGTCTGTGTTTTAACAAGCCCTCCAGGTGATTCTGATGTAGGCTAAAATTTGAGAACCACTGATATGGGCCAAAGTTTTATGATGGCAATTTTACTACTGCCTCTGAAATTTGAGACACTCCTTCTTCTCTTCCAAGCTTGCTTTTAAAATGGAGGGAATTGGGACTATTAAAACAAAACTAAAGCCAAAAAATACTGGAAAGTACCATCTGAAACACTGAGGGCCGATAGCAAAATCTTTGTATTTTAAAGAACACAATTGTCTATATTCAAATAAATAAACTTAGATTTATCCATTTCTTCAGACTGTTACTTTAACTACTATGTGGAAATGTCTCTGACAGGAAGAGGAGGTAAGACATCAGGCCCCTGTAAGGCAATGCTACTCAAAAATCAAGTGATGAGGTGCCAGTTAAGATGGCTGCCTGACCCAAACATTTTCTCTGCCTTCCAAAAGTCCAATAAAATTATTGTGAAAGAGTAGCCTCATAAGAACAAAGCGAATGGGAAGAACACTAGCATGATACCAAAGATTTCAGTTAATGTCTGAAAAACTGAAGAGGACAGAAGACTGTGGGACTTTCTTGGACCATCTTGAGTGTACTTACACTCTTGTTGGTAAATCCTGAGGAGCTGGGCCTGAAAGTTTAGCAAGGTTCTCTCGATTCCAGAAGTTAATCAGCCTCCTTCACAATATTTCATAGAATTAGAGAATTTGGAAGAGACATTAGAAACTGCAGTTCTAAAGTCTGCATTGAACCAGTGAGGAAAATGGGGCATAGGGAAAATAATAGATTTCCCCCAGTCATCCACTAGTAACTCACAGACCTAAGATAATAAACCATATCTCTTTCCCAGTACACGTTCTGCCATATTTCACTGCCTGTGTCAGATGATCAGGATTGTCAAGGCCTCTCATGACTAAGTCCCCTTTACCTGTCCAGTTACCTGTACCTCTGTCACATGAGGCATAGAAGAAAATACTGAGCGAGGGGTCAGAAGACAAAAATACCGCAGCACTGAGTAACTGTGTTGATTCACTCAGCTGTCTTGTATTTGTGGACGTATGTGGTGTGTTAGGGAGTGGGGTGGGGCAAATGGGGATGGGGTTTTTAATTTACATTTTTAAGTTTTTCACTTAAAAAAAATAATGTATGGGAATATTACTTAGCGATGAAAAAGAGAAAGAAATCCTGCCATTTGCAACAATATGGATGGACCTTGAGGGCTGCATGAAATAAGCCAGACAGAGAAAGATAAACACTATATGATATCACTTAAATATGAGTCTAAGACAAACAAACAAAACAAAAACAGAAAAATAGAACAACAAACAAACAAAAATCCTCCAAACTTATAGACACGGAGAACAGATTGGTGAGGAAATGGGTGAAATTAGTGAAGGGGGTAAAAAGGTACAAACAAAATAAATAAGTTCTTGGGATTTAACATACAGCAACAGCATAGTGACTATGGTTATCAATACTGCATTGCATAATTTGAAAGTTGCTAAGAGTAGACCTTAAAAGTTCTCATCACACACAAAAAGCATTTGTAACTATATGTGGTGACGGATGTTAACTAAAGGTATTGTGATCATTTTACAATATACACATATAACAAATCATTACGTTGTACACCTAAAGTGAATAGAATGTTATATGTTGATTATATCTCAATAATAAGTTAATTAATTAATTAATTAATTAATGTATGCTCATTAAATTAAATGAGCTCTATCACAGGAACCATCAATAAATTATTCTTTAACATTTGAGCATCCTTTGGGACTTATTACTTTTTGTGCTTTAACATCGAGCTTAATATTCTTATGAATTATCAGATAATTAGGATTTCTTTAATCCTTAATCAATATTTCTTTAAATACTTGTACATACTTCAAAAACGGAAAAATTGAAAACATATGTAGGTATCAAATTAAAATTTCCCAAATATTTAAATATTGATTGCTAATGCCAATACTTCTAAACATTTCGTTAAAACCACAATTCTATCATAATAACTATCTTTGGCTTTTAAGCACTTAAAAAGACATGAGGACTATTAAAGTGATAAAAAGCTGATACGTACCCTGAAATGAAAACTAGTTACTATAATATTATACCTTAGATTTAAATACTCTTATTTTATTTGCATGTATTTCTATGTTTGCCTTCTGAAAGTCACAGTAATTTTAGTGGTTTTTAGTTATCTCATCTGACCAAAGAAGAAGGACCTGTTTCCAGTGTCTGAGTAATCAAAGAACTGATGTTTGACCTGTGGCATCATCTAAGGTAGTTCTTATTCTCTGGTTTTCCAGCCAAGCTCCCTTCTATAACTATGTTTCACCTATTACAACATAAGAGTTTTAATTTTCTGTCTTCCATATAGATGTACATTTTTCGAACCTAGTGCCTTTCTGAAAATGATTTCTTCATTAATTGGGCACACCTGGCCGTATCTCACACACTGTCCTGCCATTTTGAGATGTAGATTTGGCCTCTTAGCATTACTGAAAATGAATATAAACCTTACTGGAATATAAACCCTATTGGTATTTTATCATACTTTTAAGGGCCATCTGAAGGCAGAACTTTGCAACCAGCCTACTGTGCCATTCCCTATTGCTACCCATGAATTACAGGGGGCCAAGACAGAGACCCCCTCTACCCTGAGCTGCTCGGAGCCTCAGTGCTCGGGACCCTTAGGGGAGGGCAGCCTTTCGTGTGTCACAAACTAATACGTCATTAAATAAATATTATCCCTCTCTACAGGTGCCACGAAGTGAAAAGTTTAGGAAGCATTGGTTGGCACAACTCATCTCCAAAGAGAGAAGGGATTGAGTCTGTGTGGTCAGTGCTCTTTTCTAGGACAAGAGGCTAATTCATCCTTGCTTCAGCCTGGCTAAGGGAAGCCCCTTTCAGTTGACTCTTCTGTCCTTTGGTTGTTGCCTCCACATTTTATAAAAGTTTGCACGCTATCTGGTGGCATGGACTGTCCCAGACCCATACTGACATTTCCCTGAGACCCAAGACATGAAGGCAGCTACCTTCCAAAGGATGTTGGGGTCTTTTAATGGAGGAAAGTTAGAGAGACCCAAATCTGAGCATGATCAATGCACAGTGAGAATTGGGTGGTGAGACTACTGCCAGAACGGGGTAATACATGCGCATTTTTAAAGAAGGCATGAGTTTGCATAGAATTTTGCACTTTGGTGTAGCGTGTTTCTGTATCTTCTCCTACTACTCTACGTGGCTTTACCAACCACCAATACTCTCCTTCTACATTGACAATAGCAGCGTAATCATTCTATGATCCCATTATCCCCCCATCACCCAAAAGTAGCATTTTGTTATAGGTCCTGTGGGCTTTTTTTTTCTTTAACAAGTCAGTATTTTCACCTTTAAAATAGGAACGATTCTCCAATCTAACAGGTAGTTGAACGGATTAAATGAAATAGTGTAAAAAGCCAAGAAACCAAAAACTATTTTTATTAACTACCGCTACTTTTCTATCATAGGTATCTTCTCAGGGTTTGTAGAACACATCTATATTTTCCTTTTTCCTTCTCTTTGCTCACAGTGGTTCCCCCCCGCTCCCCACGAGAATGCCTCTTCTCTGTCAGGAGACCAGGTTCAGTTTACATGATGCTGCCTCTGCAGCTTTCCAAGTCTTCCAGGCAGCCTAAGTCCTTTTTTTTCTGTGCTTCAGGAGGGCACCAGTAATTCTGCTTCTTAAACTCACTGGATTATGTAATTTGTGTACACATCCATCTCATCTAATAAGAAGTTTGTGGAGTTCAGAGGTCATGTTGTATATACCGACAGCCTCGTACAGAGCCTTGCGTGAAGTAAACTGGAGATGTCTGCTGAACTGAATTGAATGTTGATTGATCACTGATTTTCTATGATTGTGCAATTAAGCACACTCAAAGAGCTATTGATGAGTGGGATGAATAATTATTTGAAACACTAGACTTATTCTGATAACACCGCAGGTTCCTGGAACTGAAGAAGAGTGGGCTCAAACTATGGAACTGAATCACCTAGGAGACTCATTAAAAATGTAGACACTCCAGGGGTGCCTGGGTGGCTCAGTCCATTAAGCATCTGACTGTTGGTTTCGGCTCAGGTCATGATTTCAGGGTTAGGAGATTGAGCCCAAGATGGGGGGGAGTCTGCTTAGGATTCTCTCTCTCCCTCTTCTTCCCCCTCTTCTTCTCCACCCCCTCTCCCTGGCTCATGCACTCTCTCTTAAATAAATAAGTAAGTAAGTAAATAAATAAATAAATAAATAAATAAATAAATAAATAAATAAAATCTTTAAAAGGATCCATGCTGACCCTCGGGCTCCACCAGAAACCCTAGTGAAGCAGAATGTCTGGTGATGTAGCCAGGCAATCTGTGTGCATCGTTGACATTCACTCAGGTGGTTATGCCACACACCCACCTTCGAGAACCACCGTGTGGAAGAAACCCAGGTCCCCATCTCACCCAGCTCAGAAATCCTACTCAGAGACCCTGAGAACTCTCTGGCCCTCATCTATGCATCTTCTAGTGGCCATTGGCAAGGTCTTCAGACAAGGTGTCGCTGATGTGACGGTAATACATCGCGCAGCGGGGAGAGCCACGGTATGTGTGACAGAGCCAGGAAGAGGCTTGTGAATTTGTAATACTGTCTCGTAGTGAGTAGTGAGAGTTGAGAATAAACCCTCATGGGGCAGCTCTGTCCACAGAACTGCGGTATCCTAAGACGGGGGTGGGATTTGGCCCCAGAAGAGGTGGATTGGATTCGCCACATTATTATGTGCTGGCTGTGGAACCAAGGACACGCTAGTGAGACTCTCTGAGTTTTTGTTTGGTTTTCTGTAAAATGGGAATGTGAGAACCTCCTTCGCTCTCAAGGATGTGATGAGGACTTTGCGAGAGGCAAGGATCCATCTAAACATGTTTTATTAAATCTCAAAGTGGTCTTTGTTTATTATTTTCATCACCCACATCAGTTTAAAAGGTTCATGTACAGAGAATTTCTTTCACTTCTCCCAGCTCCTCCGTGCTGGTTAAGTGGACCTCGAGTGCAGCTGTACCGTAGACACAGATGACGTCCACAGTGCACACAGGGACCTACCTCCTGACTCGTCACAACCCACATCGGGAGAAACTGCTTGGCCCCTCTGGTTTTCAGCCATAAAATGAGAGTCAAGTTACCCATTTACAGAGATGGAAATGCTCTCCTTGCCCCACATGGCTCTGTTGTCCACTGACATGGCCCTGCTTGGAAGGGTGATGAGCTCCGCTGCTGTCAAAGGCCAGGGCTCATGCTCCGTTCGATTCCGAAGTGGGTATGGGGCCCTCCAGCTCAAAACAAGCACTTCTGAGATTCGAGTAAAGGAGGTCATGTCATCTCCAGAATTAGACCCTGCCCCTGGTGATGGCTTCGCCCCTCTCCCTGCTGTGGGAAGCAGTTTTATCCCACTTGTCAGGCACCTTAGTTACTCCTTTCTGGAGACCCAGCGCCCCCACGCCCCTTACACAGATGCTGTCTCAGCATTCAGCTGACTTGCTCAGCAGTGAACTGAATGTATACTTCTTATTCAAAGGAAGGTCTTGGTCAAAGATACACCGCATTGGTGAATGTGGTGGTTATAACAATACTTCTCTGTAGAACCCAGAGTCCCACATATAGTTTAGGCAGAATCTCTTATTTGGGAGGGTCCTTGACAATCTAGCATTTTCCCAAATGTGTTCCATAGAACATTAATTATGTGAGCTACTCCTTAAAGGGGGTGGAATTCCATCATTAAATAATTTTAGACAACACTGCCTACTCTCTCAAGACCTCTTGAGGTCTTAAAGCACAATGGCATGTTAAAGGGCTCTGAGAAGTCCTGCAGCGGTCCCCACTTGTTGTTTTGCTGTTTGAGAACCTGTTCATATTTGACATGCTTTGGTAAATTCTGCTCTCTTATTCTCTCAGCTTCCTAAAGCCTTACTGGAGTTACATGTTTTATGTGTGCAGTAAGGAAACCACATCTTTTGAGGCTTTTGACTGCCACTCATTGCCTGTGAAAATTTGTCTCTAGACTAACCTAACTCCTGACTAACTAATCTTGTGGTGACATTGTAAACTTAGATTGCCTTCAATGTAAAAGAGCAATTTTTTTTCTTCAACTTAATTTTTTTTTTGAGTAGTCAGTGAATGCTCGTGTTTCAAACATCAAAAAATAAGAAAAGGTGTTGAGTGAGAAACTTCCCTCCCACCCAATGCCCCATTCCTCCTCTGCTCAGATGCCACTTCCCATCCCCAGCAGCTCCAGAAGTAACTGCTGCTTTTAATTTCTTGTTTAACCTTCCAGACAATGTTTAGGCATATCAATGCATATATCTATATCTATAGTGAGTATATATATATATATATATATATATATATTCTTTTTTTTAATAAGAAATGTTAGCTTATTGGGGCGCTTGGATGGCTCAGTCTCTTAAGCGTCTGACTCTTGGCTTTGGCTCAAGCTGTGATCTCAGGGTGGTGAGATGGGCCCGGGTTGGGCTCTGCGCTCAGGGGGGTTGTCTGCTTGGGATTTTCTCTCTCCCTCCCTCTGGCCCTCCCCCTGCTCATGTTCGCAGGCACTCTCTCTCTCAAATAAATAAATCTTTTTAAAAAAAAGAAATCATAGCTTGTAATACACATTTTTCAAAGAACAAAAATTATTTATCATTTTCCTAAATGGCATAAAAATCACGAAATTGGGGCGCCTGGGTGGCTCAGTTGGTTAAGCGACTGCCTTCAGCTCAGGTCATGATCCTGGAGTTCCGGGATCGAGTCCCGCATCGGGCTCCCTGCTCAGCAGGGAGTCTGTTTCTCCCTCTGACCCTTCCTCCTCTCATGTGCTCTCTCTCTCTCTCTCTCTCTCTCATTCTCTCTCTCAAATAAATAAATAAATAAAATCTTTAAAAAAAAAAATCACGAAATTGGATTCTGCTTTGAAGCCTTAACTTGCTCCTGTGGAGGTAAGAAAAGTGCTTCTGGATGGCCTAGAAATCTTGGGAGTGGAAAACCAGAGACTTCTACAGGGCAGGAAGCTCCATTAGGACTTGCAGCATGTGTCAAGTTTACAAGCCAACCAAATTGGGAAGACTCCTTCCACCTTGCTGTGCACAGATCTCTCCTGGATACTTTGTTGCTGATATGAAATATGCATCACTCTAATGCAAAGGAAAAAAAAAAGAGGTAGCATGCAAAAGGAGATTTGCCAAATGAAAAATATAAGTATCATTAGAAGCCTAGCAAGTAGGAGGCCAGGGAGAGGGAAAGGGTAGCCACAGATGACACAAAGAGTGAAATATTCGGTAACAATTGCTATTTCTTTGTCAGTTTTAATCCACTGAGGCCAGGTGGTTTGTCCTATCATCAAGGCAGTATAACAGAATGGTTAACAGGATTTAAAGTCAATTGGGACTGTTTTCATGTTTCTATCTTTGCGACTTACTTTCTGTGTCACCTTGGACCAGTTACCTAGCCAGGCTGTGCCTTGATCTCATCATCTGTAAACCATCTGTAAAATGGGCCAGTAAGTACCCACCTCACAGGACAGTTGTGAGGGTTACGGGAGATGGTACCTATACAGAACTTAGCCAGAAACTTGGCCCTGCTGGATTAGTATTTGCTGAAGGGGTGATTTTTTTTTAATTTTTTAAAATTTTTTATTGTTATGTTAATCACCATACATTACATCATTAGTTTTTGATGTAGTGTTCCACGATTCATTGTTTGCGTAACACCCAGTATCCCATTCAAGTTAACAATCCATTCACTTAAAAGTTCGGACTGAGAACAGGTTGTTTCTGGGCAGAATGGTTAGTTTCTACCTGATTACTCTGATTTTTTTGTTTTTGTTTGTTTTAGTGATGCTTGTGATTTCCCTACCGCCTTAGAAAGCTCTAAGTTATCCAGTAAAGTTGGGGCCAGCTGGGTGTTTTAACCGCTGAAAGACAATTTCTGCTCTGATGAATGACAGAGACAGATTCTTGCCCTTTATCTTAGTCCCTGGGAATGGGTTAGTGGTCCAGTCCTCTCCCTAATTTGTAGGAATGGCTGAGAGAAAGATCCATTTCAAATATCGTCCATTAACTCAACAGAAGCTGTGTTGAATCCACGTTCTTTACATAAAGTAGAAATGATACTTGGAAAGTACCATAGTCTGAAACCCAACTGTGTAAGAAGAACCACATTGCTGATGTCAGCAGCTAGGGGCCTGTAGCCTGTTGAAAGTCCTTGGGACTCTAGCATCTGCCCATATTTATAACAGTTTTGCTTTTTTGCCCTCGAAATGACACATCATCCTAGGGTTTCAAAGAGATTTCCAAATCGGAGAGAGCTGAGCCTATGTAAGAGCCGATGGGAGAGTCACGGCATTAAAGTAGCTGTCATCCAACAAATGAGGAATAGAGTTACTTCAGAAACTACGAGTCCACAAATTTTTTAGAACTCCAGGGCTCCAGGCAGTTCTCAGACACGGCAGCCAGTCCCAGTCTTTGGAACCCACCACAGCATAAGTGAAGGAGGGGGATTCTTTCACGTGTGGCCAAGGAAATCATAATGCCTAACCAAACACTTCCAGGAAGCAGACAAGCTATGGATCACGTCATTAAATGTAGGTGTACATGTCTCATTGGGGCCCTCAAGATAAATAGTATGAAAAATAGTACTTAATATCTCTCTTGGTGATTCCGTTCTGGAAACAACTAAATGACATGAAAATTGTCATCTGTTATGGATGAGAATAATAAACTCACAGAGTAATTTTTATCCTGAATTCAGATCCCGTCTGCTTCTCCCTTCTCTCTTTCCACATGCTGTAATGGGATAAATGATGTTTTCAATCAGGGAGGGATGGGAGAAATTAAGAAGCTTCAGGAAAAGTATATCCTGAATTTCCAAAAAGCTGTCTAGGCCAGTCCAGAGTCTAGTCAGAAAGCGTATTCATCCTGCCTGGATATTTCCACTGACAGCGGAAGCCAGGAGGGACAGCTGGAAATGATTACACTTGTGACCCTTTCCCAGGGAGAACCTAAAGTGGAAGGTACTCGGAGGCTCACAGCTTGTTACCATTTTGCCTTTGTTTCTCCGGGTGAGCAGTCATGCTGAATGAATTTGTGATTCACTTAATAAACACTTGGGGGAATGATTTCTTGCTTCCCTGAGCCATGTTTTTTAATCTGGTCTACACCACCCTTCAAAATATGAAAGGAAAAAAAAAGCCTTAGAAAACCAAATGACTGTCTTTTCTCAATGTGGGTGAAGAATGTTTTCATTCTGTTGGTGTTATTACAGAAGAAGGTGTGTGTGGCCGGGGAGCGGGGTGGGGGCACCAAGTTAGGTGTCAGCCGTACCTGCCCGTGGGGTGGCTGAGAGAATTACTACATCTCAAGTGGTTTGAAAAGTGTAAAAATTCTAGAAATGTAAAGTCATATTTTTCTCTTCTATTTGGTGAGCCTATCAGACCCCATCATACTACTGACTAGTTTCCCCAAAACACTACCACAAGTCAAGAAAAGATACTCCCCTCATGCCCTTAATAAGCCTATCTTAAGTGTTCACTTTATAGGTGTTCTTTCTCATTGGAGCCTAAGTGATATAACCATTGCGGAATCTTTTTTAAAAAAACCAAACAAGCAGAGAACATATATTCTGCTTACGTTGAACTGAAGGATCTGCTTGGCCCAGTCAGCTGACTTCTTCTCTCTATATTTATACACTTGTATACATCATTAATCCTGGAGTGAACCAATTGTTCAAGGATCGTGTAGTATTGCCAAAAAGCCAAACAATGTTTCACTATAGGTTACAGCTCCTGAACTTTCTGCCAGAAATTCAATACATGCATCCCATACCTATTTCACTTAAAAGAGTGGAAAAGAAAAATGAGAATGTTCCAGCATCCTAAAGTTTCTATGTGAAGAATGTATTTCTGACTGTGTCTGCAGCGAGGTATTTGTGGACAAGGGTTTCCTGTGCGGGGAAATTTGCTGGCTTGTTTCAGGGATTCCTGTGTCAGAGCTGAGAGACAATGTGCTCCTGAAAGGTGCACAGCACACTTGGTTCGATGGTCACGTAAGCTTTATGTTAACAATCACGGGGAAGTGGTTTTAGTTTAGTAACTGCAAAATAGCATTGCCGTTAGATAGCTTTTGTTTTTGAAAGATGCTTACATCATCTTCTAGAACTGACCATGTTAGGCTTTGCTTTAACTTCTCATCTACTACTAAGAGCTCTTTCTTCTTATTTCCTTCTATTCAGGACCCTTTTTTTTCCTCCTGATATAGCTTTTCTATGATTTTCTATGATTTTCCCTTTTACCTACCCATCAGGCGCATTGTTCACTGAGTGATCCTCCAGATTTTTGTACTAGTTGTGGAGGGTAGTAGTGGGGATGGTAGCATAATAATAAATACTATTATTTATTAATTTATTTGCTATATTATTATTTACTATCAAAATAAAAGTAAATTATAGTAATAATAATGGAACACTAGCTGCTGTAGTAAAAATTGCTTGTTTTCACCTTCCTAGCATCAGTTTCTCCTTCTGAAAAAAATAGCTCTTTCATTTCCATTTGGAGACTTGACCTGTCTTATTCTCAGTCTACGTGAACACAGGACCCAGGTCTGGCCAACCAGAACATTCCATCCTCCGGCCCCAGTGACTCTCACTCACTGCTGCCCATGAGATCCAACCAGGCCATTGAAATCTCATTCGAGGGGGTTCTCTTGGTATCTCTTTCTCCTGTGGCTGCTCAGCTGGGAGGATGTCTCAGCACCCATTTTGTCATCTCATGGGGGATAGTCTGTCTGAGAATGAAAGCAATCAGAGGAATATAGAGCCAACTGATTTAGAGAGCACCCATAGTGAGGACCTTGGGTCAGCCATAGATCCAGATGCTTCTGAACCCGGAACTTTTTGGGTTAAATGAGGTTGAGCTGGGCTTGTCCCACTTACAGCTGGAAGAAGCTTGACTGATACAGCGGTAGCCCTGTCATTAGTTGAGCACCGTTCTTGCACCAGGCACCCTGACGGGCGCTTTACTAGATGTCCTCTCCTCTAATCTACTTGTTTGTTCTCATTGTACAAATGAGGAAACAGATTTAAAAGAAGTTAAGTAACTTGTCTGAGGTCCTAGGCTGGTGGGGAACACCAACACCTCTAAATTGATAATATTGATAAGATTGACGTTAGCAAGAAAGGCCTGTGACAACAACTTAGAGAAATATTCACATGGGAGGGCTGCATTAGCGATCACGCGGGGCAGTGAGAGAATGACTCTGAGGCACGGTTGAGCCTCCGAATCTTTATTGAGCCAGTCTCGTCAGAGCTGACCATGGATGAATGAAATGTAAGCCAAACAAAATTGTGCTCACTTGGCCATGGGGCTGGTCAGATCCTGGGATTGTCCACAGGGAACAGGAGCGAGGACAGTCAGTCCAAGGCTTCTGTGAAGAGAGAAGCATGTACGTCTGGCTATGTGTACGAGGATTAGGTACCTCCTGGAAAGGGTCTTGAGATAGGCCCAGATGGGGTTAAGTGGCTGGTAAGAGGATGAGGCAGCAGTCGACCCCGGAGTCCGTTCCAGCCAGCGTTTGCGGCTGATGATTGATTTGTCATGGTCTGGCCCAGGGTGAGGTGAAGTCATTGCGGTTGAAGGTTAAAAAAAAAAAAAAAAAAAAAGGATCCAAGCGTGTTCACTGTGCCCAGCTGGGGCCTGTTTGCGCCCCGTCCATTCTTTGCCTTGCCCCCGTGCTGCCCTGCCCTCCCTGCCCGCCCTGCTCGGCCCTGTTGCTAGGGGACCCTGCCCGGGGCGGCCTTCCTGGGCTCCTGTTTGATGGCTTCCGCCCAGGCGCTGGCGCAGCAATGGCCGGTGCCGCCGAGAGATAAGCGGGGACGACGACAAGCTAGCGGGTCTCTTCCTTCTGTCTCCGCCGTACGTGCTCTCCTCCAGGGCTTGGGCCCTCACTGCCACCATAGTTTCACTTCCGCCTCCTAAGCCCAGGCCCCGGACCTCTGGAAATGAGGCCTTCGTGCCTTCCATCTGGGGGCGGGCGGAGGCTTCCGGCTCGTGCAGACCTCCTGTCCGGCTGTCTTGGCTCCTCTATCACCTGGCGAACCAATCCCACATTTCCTCTTTTCCGGGTTAGCCAAACATCCAACGTAAAACCACTTCCTGCGGGCGAGGTGACCCTGCATTTGAGTCCCCTCATGTAGTATATGCTTAAAACCAAGTTGGTGGCCCGGGAGGTGGGCATGCGATCCGCCAGCCTCTCCCGCGCACTGTACCCTGTTCCTCGGGTCTGCCCAGCGGGATCAGGGAGCCTGGCTCTCAGCCCCCATTTAAAGGGCTGGCCCGTCCCCTACATCCCACTTAACTCCTTTGCAGGCTACTAGGAGCTGAGCCACAGGAATCGTTCCTGAAAACCTTTTCCGTCTTCTCAGTAATCGTATTAAATATCTGATTTTGTGTGGGCTGCTCAGAGAAAACATACTTCCCTTTTCACTACAGGCAAGGCATCTCTGCATGACTCGTCGCTGGGATTGCTTTTTTCCCTTTTTTTCTTAACTTAAGAGACAAGTCTGACTTACCGTGAAAACAGTGATTGTGGTTAATGGACTGACTTAGCGTACGAATTACCATTAATGCAGCAAATTCAAGGAGGAGGTTTTCATCTGAGTGGAGGTGAATCACAGCATTCTTATACCATGGTATTGAAAAAATCCATCATTAAATAAACACTATTGCCTTTAAGCCATTTTTTTCACAGTAAAGTCGACCTAAATTCTTGTTTGCCCCTGAAAGAGCCAGGAAATTTATCTTTAGCCACAGTTTATACATCCACCTGCCCTTGCCTTTAGCATGCCACTTTTCCAATCCCAGTCTTTATTGTTGGCTTATAGGACCATCCTCTGCCTCTGGAAGAAACCCAGAAGGATCTGCATGGGCAGGTGGGGCCAGTGGCCCAGCTGACTGGAGCTGAGTGAGCCAAGGGTGCTCACATGGGTACAGTGTTTTGTTGGCTTTATCATCTGCAACTGGGGTTGGCCAGACTGGGAGAACTTTGGGAGTCTCCACAGGAAGTAGATATTTCCTGACCAGCTCATCCCTTGCTAACTCTCCAGCATTTTCTTGTCTACAACTAAAACATTTTGCTTTGTATGTGCCTGCCCAAGGCCTCTTGAGACAGTGGGCGGGATTTTTTTCTTTCGTTTTTCAACCTGTGCCAAATGTGTCAGGAGTTAAGTCCATAATGCATAGATCTTGGCCCCAGATCTCTTAGGGATGTGGCCTCTCTGTTTCTGCCACAGGCTGCACAGTAACCAAATGTATCTGAAAATCTGACCTTTTAAGAATTCTTGACTTGGTGCTTCTGTAGAAATGAAAACCCTGTTAAGAGGACACTGAGAAGACAAACCTGACAAACTTTTCCCTTCCTATGACCTAAGCCAGGATGAAAAGAGAGTGGAATCCATCCAGATGCATGTCCAAGGAGAGGTCTAAGAGGAAGCACCCCCTGTCTCTAGCTCTCACTTCTTCTCAGGCTAGGTCCTCTAGGCCAGATGGCCACCACATCTGGCCAAACAGGTCAACTTCAGGATGCACTGCTCTATGCAGTGCACAGCCTGCCCATCTGTGTGTGGTGGCCCTCCTGTGGGACTGAACTTCCCTGGTTTCCCTTGCTATACCTGGACCTAGACATAAAATGTCTTCTCTCTCTTAACCCCAACTTTCTCTCTGTGTAAATTATTCATGTAAGGCCTCAGTTTCTTTGCCTTAGAAGAAGAGGGGGTGATTCCCTACCTCAGAAAGCTTTTATGAGACTGAATGAGCTGGCAAAAAAGGGATTTACATTACTTGGGGAAAGTCTTCCCCAAAGACAATGTAGTATTATTTTCAAGTTGGCACTAACAAAATTACTCTTTGGGAATGAAAAATTTACCCATAGGAGCTAAACTAACTTATTCCATGTGCTGGGATGACCACGGAAATTAATAAGGGCTAATGTGCCCCAGGGTCCCCAAGAAATGAGGCTGACCTCAAATCAACCATGCTTTGGAAAATTTGGGATCGTAAGCGGCCTTGAAATTATTATTACCCCTCTGAACTACTACAATTCTTGAGTTGAGAATTGTAACATTCATTATTCTTAGAGTCAGCCTCATTAGGAAATGCTGTAGGTTATAGGAGAAGGTTGTCTTCAAGAACCAGATGGGCTCAGAGAAAAGGGATGGAGTTGCTTCACCAAGAAGCTCATGAAACCAATGAGAGTTCCCTGTGGGGAGCACCTGGGTTGGCTCTGAAGAGCAGAGTCTGGCAGCTCAGAAACAGACAAGACAGACGTGAGAGATTGCATGGGCAGAGAAACAGTCTGGTGTGTTAGTGGAATCCACAGTTGACTGGAACGGAGATTGCACATTTGGAGCATGAGAGATAGGGATGAGTGGGGTGGACTCACCACAAACCAGAGGCCACAGAGGGCTAAGAAAGCACCACAGGACCTGGGCTTGGTACTTGGACACATTGAATATGTACCTTTTTTTTTTAATTTAAATTTTGTTAGTTAAACATACAGTACAATATTGGTTTCTGGAGTAGAATTCAGTGATTCATCACTTACATACAACACCCAGTGCTCATCACAGGTGCCCTCCTTGATACTCCTCACCCATCTAGCCCATCCCCCACCCACCTCTCTCATTAACCCTTGGTTTGCTGTTTACTGTTAAGAGTTGTTTATGGTTTGTTTCCCTCTCTCCTTTTTTTTCTTTCCCCTCTTCCCATATGTTCATTTGTTTTCTGTCTTAAATTCAACATATGAGTGAGGGACACCTGGGTGGCTCAGTCGATTGGGCATCCAACTCTTGGTTTCAGCTCAGGTCATGATCTGGCAGTCGTGGGATCAAGCCTCGAGTTTGGCTCTGTGCTCAACACGGAGTCTGCTTCAGATTCTTTCTCCCTCTCCCTTTCTCTCTCTCAAATAAATAAAATCTTTAAAAGAAAATTCCACATATGAGTGAGATCCTATGGTATTTGTCTTTCTCTGACTTATTTCACTTAGCATAATAAACTCTAGCTCCATCCACTGCACTGCAAATGGCAAGATTTCATTCTTTTTGATAACTGAGTAATATTCCATTGTGTGGATATAGCACCTCTTCTTGATCCATTCGTCAGTCGATGGATATTTGGGCTGTCTCCATAGTTTGGCTATTGTTGATAATGCTGCTCTAAACATCGGGTGTAGGTACCCCTTCGAATCTGTATTTTTGTGTCCTTTGGGTAAATACCTAGTAGTGCAATTGCTGGATTATAGGGTAGTTCAATTTTTAACTTTTTGAGGAACCTCCAAACTGTTCTCCAGAGTGGCTGCACCAGTTTGCATCCCCGCCAACTGTGCAAGAGGGTTCCCCTTTCTCTGCATCCTTACCAACACCTGTTGTTTCTTGTGTTAATTTTAGCCATTCTGACAGGTGTGAGGTGATACCTCATTGTAGTTTTGACTTGCATTTCCCTGATGATGAGTGGTGATGATGAGCATCTTTTCATATGTCTGTTAGTCTTCTTTGGAAAAATGTCTATTTTCATGTCTTCTGCCCATTTCTTATCTGAATTATTTGTTTTTTGGGTGTTGAATTTGATAAGTTGTTTATAGATATTGGATACTAAACCTTTATCAGATATGTGGTTTGCAAATATCTTCTCCCAGTCCGTAGGCTGCCTTTTAGTTTTGTTGATTGCTTCCTTTGCTGTGCAGAAGCTTTTTATCTTGATGAAATCCCAATAGTTCATTTTGGCTTTTGTTTCCCTTGCCTCTGGCAATGTGTCTAATAAGAAGCTGCCATGGCTGAGGTCAAAGAGGTTTGTGCCTGTGTTCTCCTCTAGGATTTTGATGGTTTCCTGTCTCAGAATATGTACTTTCTGTGGCCATCAAACCAAGTATGTGGGGAAGAACCTGTTCCCTCAAGTAGGTCACAACCTTAGAGAAAATTAAAACTTTTTTCTTCTCTGCACAGTCTGGTGCTTCTCTTTGTATATAATTTCCCATGTGGGGACACACTGCTTTGCCAAATAAACAGTCCCTTCCTAAGGGGTGTTCAGACTGGAACTTGTTTTCAAAAATGTGTTTATCTCCCAACAAGGAAAAAAAACTATTCCTAAAACTGGCGTCCTTCAAATTAGAAGCCAAAGCAAGTTGCTGTAATGTATTTGTCATTGGTAACTCACACTGAAATCAAAGTGTGGGTTGGTTTTTTTAAAGCTTACGTCCTCAAACTCTCATTTCAAGTATCATTGAGCATTTAGTCAGAACACAGACCTCCCTGAGATGAGGGGAAGCCTGGTTTTCTGATGCAGCACCTGGCTCAGGAAGCCATTAGGCATGGACCTCATTGTGACCTTGGGCCAATCCTCAAATGGAGAGACCACTGCCTCTTTCCAAGGGAGCCTCTTAAGGGTAGTGATATAAGGAGTATGCGTTTCAGTCAAAACCTTGTTGTTTGCAAGGAGAGGAAACTCAAGCAAGCTTACATAAAGGTTGTAAAAATATTGAGATGCCACTGAGATGAATTTCAGCTAGTTCTCAAGGGAACGGAGCTTGAAGCTAGGAGCCACCAGGGAGAAGGCATCTCTCTCTCTCTCTCTGTCTCTGGAGCAGCTCAGTCTGTCATCTGCTTTCCTCTGAATTTGCTTAATTCTCTTCTC
The DNA here is from genome assembly GCF_037043125.1 of Eumetopias jubatus. NCBI lineage: Eukaryota > Metazoa > Chordata > Mammalia > Carnivora > Otariidae > Eumetopias > Eumetopias jubatus. The sequence continues at coordinate 64,890,180 of NW_028274823.1, read as the reverse complement.
TGTAGACATACTGGATTCTCATTATTCACAGCAGTTATGTTCTCTAAAATCACACAATCACTGAATTAGGAAGTGCTGAGCTAATTACTTGTAGGGGAAATATGGGATTAGGTTCCCACAAGCCTCTGGTCCCAACATTTTTGCTGACTGAACAATGCATACCCTTGTTTTATGTGTATTTCTGTTTTAAGGCACCATATTGAATATTTATCGTTTATTCATTAACACTGAACTCACAACCAATAGCACTCTAACCCAGGCCTGAAGGAAGCTTCTGTAACACACATATTTTCTCTGTAAGGAACATCACAGCCTTCTTTTTTTGAACATCACAGCCTTCTTGAGCTCAGTAACACTAGATAGCACTTCAGGACTATGCTTGGGGTCATTTTAAACAATGAAATCAACAACAAAATCACAAAAATGTGGAAAACATGGCGCTAAATCAACTGTGGAAAGGACACTTGTTTATAGCATAAGAGCTAAAACAAGAAGGCAGAGCGTCACCGGGGTCACCCCTCAGCTGGAAACACAGCGCTGAGTGACTCCCAAGTTTTCACCACTTTGTTCACGTCTGCAAATAACTGTAGAAGCACTGTGAGTATGGATATGGGGATGACAAATTTTAGCGACTAAGGAAATTCACAAAAATGGAGCATGTGGATAGTAAGGATCTACTATAGCTTCTCTTGGCTCAAGGTTTCTGCTTCCCTACAGCTTCGGTTTTCTCTGTGGCTTTCACTCTCCTGACCCCCACCAGCTCCAGCTTCAGCCATGGCTGACGTGGTCTTTCTGCTCTGCTCCCTGTGGATAAATGTCTCAATCACTTCAGGTCGCCATCCCAAATCCCCCGAGAAAGAAGCCGTTCGGGCTAACCTACCCTTTGAATTGATTCCATTTGGATCCAACGTCTACTGTGGTCCAATCTACTGTGGTACCAGTGGGGATGGTGGGTGTGCATTGGAGAGAAGGAATCATACAATACGTAGGCTCCTCCAAGCTTGAACATGGAGATATTAAACCAAAAAGAGAAAGTGGAGATTGCAGACAAAGTAACTAGTTTTCTGGTACAGTATATCTTCAGGAGTATCAGGAAATATCCCTTTCTACTTTCTTTTCTTTCTGGATTTCCCCCCAAATGCTTACTGATGCTTCAGCGTTTCTTCACAGCGTCAAAGATGAAAGATTGTTCCTTCATGATTGGAGATAGGTCTTAAAATACCAAAATGCATTGGAGATGTTAAGAAAAAGAATGTTGATCCCCAAAAAGTTATAAATGGTTGATGGGAAGTCCTTTCTCTGAAATCAGGGGATTGCAGAAGACAGGAGAGGAAACAGGAAGTAGCACAGAAAGGGGAACCATGGAGCTCTCTGGGAAATGGCACCTGAATCCAATTTTACCTGGGCTGGTATTTGCTTGCTTGTTTGTTTTGTTTTTGTGATTGTGTTTTGTTTTGGTTTTTGCCCCAGGCCCCCAGTGCTGTCTCAGGGAGGGGAAACTCCTGCAGCATCTCGTGGCCCGCTCTGTCTCTGTGAGAAGCTTTGAAACCCTAGAGCTGTGAGGTCTGAACTTTTCTAAACATCATCAGCTAACCACTCTCTCAGCAGCAACAACACACTCACATATCCAGCTGTCGTGGAGCTGGACAGAAACTCTGCTAGCAAGACTTTGCCTCTTAAAATGCAATTTAGCAACCATCTTTCTCCTGTTACTTTTACTCCAACTCCAATGGATATCAAAGTACTTCCTCTAAATGGACGCAAACACAAGCGAACCTATTAACAGATATCTTTCCAAGATGCCAAGAGATTACAATCCTCTCCATCTCTGGGATCCAGAAAGGGAAGAATGGAGACCAGATGGAGAAGTCACCCTCATGGAAGCAAGGAGATAGGCAATGAAAATGACACAGATGAAAATGACACACAAAGGCTTCTGGCTGGCAGAGAGGACAGCCCCTGGGGAGAGGAGTTGCAGGGAGTTTGGCAAGGTGGGTCGGAGGCAAAGGGATGGAGACAGGAGAGTCTGGTGAATGATTCCTATCTTAACAGGGTAGGTAAGAGCAGGGGGTTGGGGTGGGGAGAAAATGTGGCCTTTGGAAAGAAGAATGATATGGCAGAACCAGTGTCTAAGAAAATTTATTCCCAGAGAAGTGGAGAAGTCCAGGCTATGACTTCAAGAACTGGAAGATTTAGAAGTCAGTACAGGTGGGAATTAATCAAGGGCTTAAATCCAGTCCCTGACAACAGGCCAGGCTGAGAATGGCTCCTAACTTTATCTAAAGATCTCATAGAATTTTAGAGCTAGAACAATCATAATGGGGGGGGTGCTGTTTCCTGGTATCAGTCAGCATTTGGGATTGCTTAACCCAAGGTAAGTGGCAGGACATGAACATCAAAAAAGCATATGCCTGTCCCTGCAACACATCATCCCCCTACCCCAAAACCCTTCCTCCCTAGTTTCCGGATGTCATATCTTGGCATCGTGAAAGGGGGCGGGGCGAGGTTATATAACTGTCTGAAGTATTACAGAACATGAGACAATAAATAAGCTCTGTAAATTGTGAAACATGAGTCATGATTCTCTTTGTTCTGCATCTTAATAACTGCATTTTTAAAATTATATATTTTTGCTTCATGATAGAAATCAAAAACAAAACAAAATTTTAGAAAACCTCTAAGTGCCCTCTCACTGAGGAACCTATTTTCTATATCACATCAGGCCTCTGCGATCGCTATTGAAATAATAGCCAGCAGTTTTTAAGAGTCTGTCGTGGCAGGCACTCAAAACCACCTACTTCTATACCTGTTTTAAAGAAGAGGAAACCAAAAATAGAGAGGTTAAGTGGCTTATCTCTGGTTACCTGGTCACTACTTGTCACAGCCAAGATGAGCTCAGAGCCCCTCTTGTCCAGAGTCCATGCTCTTGCTCCTCTCTGTGACACAACACCATCTCTTGGGTCTCCTCTCTGAGCAGAGGTCTAGAGAGACCCCACGAATGCCAGCCTGGGGTTGGCCACCTGCTCCACAGACGGCCACCTCCTGGCTGACACTCTCAGGTTACAGATGGAAACTTCCCTCTACGCATCTGCAGGTGCTCCCAGCAATCCTTCTCTCTTCTTCTCACACCCTGATCTTTGAAGAATACTTCTTCCAGCTTCTAGGTGCAACCTAAAACCCACTCTTGATAAGGAAAGAGAGATATTAAAACAAATATAAACTTGAAGCAGGGCCTCAGGAAGCCTGGAAAATTATTTGTACTCCTATTAACTATCTAAAAAAAAAAAATCTATTCAGTTTGGGGGCAAAAAGAATGTGAGATACACATAACTGAATGCGCTGAGGCTCTTCTTGAAACTACAGGTTTAAAATTCAAATGGGAGAAGAGGCTTCTGGGCCCTCCAGTCCTCAACAGGGTAGTGGGTTTGCTCTCCTCTTTCTACAAATGAGTGAAGTTCTAGGGGTGAATGTTCTTTTTCAATCAGACCTGGGCTAGGTGGTGGAGACACAGTGACCAAAGGGCAAAGTCTGTGCCCTTTAGGAAATTACAGGTTGCCCAGAGGAGGGAACACAAGAATATAAAAGGTCGGCTCAGAAGTTTGATTGGTAACAAATATTTTTATTAAAAAGATTGGGGGCACTTGGGTGGCTCAGTCAGTTAAGCAGCTGTCTCTTGATACCGGCTCAGGTCATGATCTCAGGGTCCTGGGATCGAACCCTGTGTCAGGTTCCCTGCTCAGTGGGGAGTCTGCTTGGGATTCTCTCCCTCTCCCTCTGCTCCTCCCCCCACTCATGCTCTCTCTCTCTCAAATAAATAAATAAATCTTTTTAAAAAAAAAGATTGAATGATATAATGATTTCAGTAGATGCAGGAAAAACATTCAGTAAAAAAATAACTCGAGAAAGAGTAGTAAAAAGAAGCTTCCTTCAGTTGATAAAGGGTACCTACCAAACCCATCAAAAATCTTTAAATTTTATAAACATCCTTATTTAGTTTAGGAATAAGTCAATAATGTCTCTTGTCACATCTGTTACTCAACACTGACTTGGCAGTCTTAACCAACACAAGAAAATAAGAAAAGAAGTTATAAAAAAAGATCTAAGACTGGAAAGGAAGAGATTAACTGTCATTTGTAGCCTATTTGAGAATTTATTTCAAAAAGTTGAAAGAGTCAATGGACAAACTTTTATAAATAATAAAAGTTTAAGCAAGGTAGCTCAATACAAAGGCAAAACAGAAAAATCTAATAATATCTGGCAAATGCAGAGCACTTCATGTCTTTCAAAGCACTCAGATTTGTTTTCATTTGCAGAAGCTCCCCCAGATCCTGTGAGTTTGGTTAGATCATCATCCTCATCATCAGTGGCAGCTGCATCATTCCTATTTAATAAATGTGCAACTGAGGCAGACACTACATTTTTTCCTTTTAAAAAAACTGATATGTGGGGCACCTAGTTGGCTCAGTCAGTTAAGCATCTGCCTTTGGCTCAGGTCATGATCTCAGGGTCCTGGGATCGAGCCCTGCATCGGGCTCCCTGCTCAGCGGGGAGCCTGCTTCTCCCTCTCTCTTTGCCCTCCCCCCGCTCATGCACGTGCTCTCTCTCTCTCAAATAAATAAATAAAAATCTTAAGAAACAAAACAAAACAAAACAAAAAACTGATGTGTAATTTATATATGTTGATATTCGTACTTTTTGGTATTACAGCTCTATGAGTTTTAACATATAGACATATAAGAACCACTGCAATCAAGATATAGAACAGATCTGTCCCCCCGAAAAAGATTCTCTGATGCTCCTTTGCAGTCAACCTCTCTTCCCACGCCCAGCCCCTGATAAACCACTGATCTCTTTTCAGTCCTATACTTCTGCCTTTCCTCCTGACATTCTTTTTCTTTTTTCTTTTTAACTTCAGCTTTATATAAATGGAATCATATAGTATGTAGCCTCTTGCATCTGACTTCTTTCACTTAGTATAATGCATTGGACATTCATCTATGGTATAGCCGGCTACGGTAGTCAATTCCCTTTTCTTACTGAGTAGTATTCCATTGGGTGGATCCCACCAGGGTTTGTTTATCCATTCACCCATTGAAGGACATTTGAGTGTTTCCAATTTTTGGTGATTATGAACAGAGCCAGCCAACGATTTGTACACAGATTTTGATGTGAATGAAACTTTTCATTCTCTGGGGTAAATGCCTAGGAGGGGATCGTTGGGTCAAATGGTAAGCATGTGTTTATAAAAGAATGCCAAACTGTTTTCCAAATCAGCCATTCCATTTTGCATTCCCACCAGCAATATACGAGAGTTCCAGCTGCTCTGAATCCTTGTCAGCACTGATACTGACAAAGTTTTTTAGACTTCAGCCATTCTGGTAGGTGTGTAGTAGTATCTCATTGTGGTTTCAATTTCTACTTCTCTAATGATGGAAGATCTTGAACATCTTTTCAGGTGCTTATTTGTCATATGTATATCTTGTTTGGTAAAGAACAAAGAGATGGCAGAAAAAAGAGCTATTCAATGTTTTGCCTATTTTTAAAAAGTGGATTATTTTCTTATTGAATTGTAAGAGTTCTTTACATATTATGGATATAAATCCTTTATCAAATATGTGCTTTACAAATATTTCTCCCACTCTGTAGATTGTGTTTTTATTCTGTTAACAGTATCTTTGTAGAGCAGAAGCTTTTGATTTTGATTAAGTTCAATTTATCATTTTTCTTTTCTGTATTGTGTTTTTGATGCTGTATATAAGAAATTATTGTCTAATAATTTGTAAGCCACAAAGATTTTCTCCTAAGAGCTTATAGCTGATTCCTGAGGAAACCAATCCTAAAACTTAGATTCTCTGGGCCTTCATCCACTATTCAGTTTTACCACATCATGATCCTACAAAGTAAGTTGCACAGATTAAGGAATAAAAAAGATAATTACAGTGCTGTCTTTGGACATAGAGACAGGACTGTATCATTTAGCAGTTAATTTTTCTCTAAAGTTCTCATATATGTTGTTTTGCTTCAACAATTCAAGTTTATTTCTTGAGACAAGGACCATGCTCTATAATGACTACCATGTCCAGCCCTGTGGGTCCTGTGGGAGATATCCAACTGTACCCAATAATGCAGCAGATTTCATTTCCTGACTGAAGGGCACATTCTGGACCCTTCTTATTCTGCTAACCCAGAGATCAAATCAGTCCTTTTTTAGCTGGGTTGGGTACGAGACGAGGAGGCTGTCTACTCTCTGGGTGGGGCCACTATCCGAGTGATAGCATAGAGGAGTTAGCACCTCTCAGACGATTCTAAGCCCTCAATAGCTACTCGCTCTCAAATCCTCACAGCAAAAAACAAACACACGTTTATGAAGAACTTGAGGAACCTGAGGCACTGGAAAGAAATACAACACAAATTCTAAGGAATCTGATAATCCAGCTAAGCCTGGTAGAAACAAAAGGAGGTAGATAGGAGTTTCAATGTAAGATTATGGGAATAAATGGCCAAACCAAAAGTTCAATAGATTTTACTAAAAGTATTCCAGAAGTAGCTGCCATAACTTAGATAAGAACTCCAAACTCCACATTCTGAGCCTGATGACGAATTATCAGAGCCCTGGACCTCTGCTCTGGGGCTGACAAATCCTTCCATGATGCACTTGCTGAGAAAACAAGCTCCAATGTTACATCCCTTTGGTGCTGTTGGGTTGTTGCTATCACACTCAGCAAGGAAGAGGTGAGTAAATATTACCTCCGTTTTCAGTTAGGGAAAGGAGACAGAAGGTAAATAGAGTAATAATGTTGTGTGTGGCAGGGGAGAGGGAGTGGGTAGGATGAAGACACTCCATCCTCTTGAGAAGCATAATATGTCACAAAAATCCACTAGAGAAAACAGAATAGAGCAAACACCTCCATCAAAAAAATAATAAACCTTGAGAGAAAAGAAGAATTGGGAAGACAGCTTATTTAAAATGGCTTTTCCTATTTACAATAACCTTAAATTTCATCAAGGTTGTAGTATGATTTCAAAAATGTTTGGAGGAGCAGGGTATATGGACACAGGATTTATAAATAAATACACATTTATAAGAGTAAAGACTTTTTAAATAAGTAATTTCTAAGGTAGAATTTAAATTATGACATTCTGTTGTTACTAAAAATTGTTATGGCTTGCCATGTGTAAGTGGATGTTCCAACCAAATGGAACTTGAGCCATGATATTAACACAGCCAGGATGGGAATGAGGACTGTACATTCATTTTCATGGGGCTTACTATTAGGATGACTCATGGAAATTGCTTTGTAGTTTAAAATTAGCCAAAGATCGACAGTTTTATATGGTTCAACCTAATTCTGAAGCAGAGTTTAATCCTAATGATCAGTTTTCTAGTACAGTATATTTCTAGTTGATACTCATTTTCCTAACCAAAGCCTTTCCTGATGGGCCCAGTCGCAGACCCTGACTCGTGAATGATTCAGAGGGTTCCTTCCCCTCAGGCCAGCTGAGGGCCCCTGCTCCCCTCAACCACCTTAACCTTTGTCGTCACCATGTTCAACCACCTTCAAACACCTTCATCATCCACTTCAAATACTGACAACAAAATACAGTCATGGTGGTGTGAATGGAATTAGCACTTCACGTGAGCTGAGCTTTTGGAAAATGTTTGTCTGGGCTACTTTCTTGATTCTAGAGAGCCCAAGGTTTCATGTTTTAGGTGCCAAATGTATTCTATGTGTTCAATAAGGCCTGTCCTTTGGGGGCAGTCAAAGAATAGAGACCTCAAAATGTATATGTGACCTTTCCTCTGAGCATATAGGCCTATCTATTGCCTTTATTGACTGATTGATTTATTTTTCTATTGCCTTTAATTGACTCGTCGAATAGAGAATTGAGCAGCTGTCATCTGCACAGCATCGTATCTACACTGGGAATTTCAAAGCTGTTGAATTTCCATGTAGCTGGCCAAACCAAATATACATCTACACGGGCTAAGTTACATGGCTTGAAACTTATGTAATAAAGCAATGCATTTCTGAAGCCACGTTGTAAGGAAGGAACAAATGCCAAGAGACTTGCTCAGATAGTATTTTGAATCTAGGAGAATAGTTCTGTGGCTAGAGAAGTCTAGTGTTTCTTCTGTTGAAGAAACAACAGCATTTAGAAAGGAAGAGACCAGACAAAGACGGTCCAGGTAGGAGCTACAGGATCAACAAGAGCATGGTCCCAGGATAATTTATGAGGATCATGAATAACAGTGTCTATTATTTATCATGTAGATAGTCAGGTATAATCCACTATGGGGCAGTCAAGTGTAAAAGATGGGTACATTTATCGTTTGTTAGTGGAAAAATCCACAAATGCAGTGAGAAACAAAGCTTCCTTTGTTTTTGCCCTCCTCCTGTGCTCTCATCTCCTTACTCTCCCTGGGAGCTGGGTCTGGGTGATGGGTACTGAAATCTTCCTACAGAGCTGGGAACCCCTCAATATTTCTGGCAGTGATCCCAAGTTGAAAAGTAGAAGCCACAACCAACTTTCATGTTCCTATCATTTTTGTTTAAATACTAGATTTTGGTGTGTCTGGGTGGCACAGTTGGTTAAGCATCTGACTCTTGTTTTTAGCTCAGGTGGTGATTTCAGGGTGGTGAGATTGAGCCCTGCATCAGGCTCAGTGCTGGGTGCAGAGTCTGCTTAAGCTCTCTTTCCCCCTATCTTTGCACCTCCCCTGCTCTCTAAAATAAACGAAAATAAATCTTTAAAAATAAAATAAAATACTAAATTTTAAGCATTAAAAATGTTGTGTTCATGATTGATAACTTCTTTGATAAGTTTAACTGTTAAAATAAAGGCAAATGATTAATAGTTTTGGAGAAGACTCCAAAGGACCAAGCTGATCGCCACTTCTCTATTCAACTCAGAAACCATACCCATAGATGGTTAGTGACTTCATGGGGAACACCCCTTGGGGTGTTTTTATTTTAAGAGAAGTCATGGAGGACAGGTCAATGCTTTACCCAAAAATTGAATTTCTCATGGTAGAATTTTCGACTCTCAGGCAGATAAGTGGAAGAGATGGTTTAGGACCAGGGAATCTTTCAAATACCATTATATTTCAAATAACTACTTTTCTGCCCTGAAGGGAGGTTATCCCTAACAGTGATGATAATAGAGAGGTAGTGACCTCTTCTCCTTCCTTCTGATACTTAAAAGGCTAGTGCCAAAACCTCCATTTGACCCTGGACAAGTCTGGTGCCTACTGAGATAGAATTCCTAGACCTGGATTCCTCCAAGAGAAAAAAATAATTCGGCAGGTGAGAAAATTACAGTCACAGTATAAGCATCAGTTCACGATGGCCAGTCTCCTTGAGTGGATCCTGGGCGATAAGGAAAAGCAAGGTGGCCCACCTTGGCCCCGCTGCTATAGCCTCCCTCACACCAACATAAATTCACCTGGGTGTGGAACGAGGATGTTTGCGCTACCAGCATCATGTAGCAGAATGTAAAGGGGGACTTTTTCTCTTGCTGCAGAATTTTCCCAAACCGCAGGCACCCAGGACCATCCTCCTAGAGACAGCGGCCACCCCCACCCCGACCAACCTACAAACCAGCCTTCTTATAAGCAACCACAGTCATTCCCCCACCCCACCCTGTGGTCCATTCCTCATAGGCAGAGACCTGGCAGGAGGGAGAGAATCAAGGGTCTCAGGTCAGCCCTGCAAGAATCCAAAGGGCTCACCACAGCAGCCTTGCAGGGAAATTATCTATGTGAGAGGCAATTCCCTTGACCCCACTAGGATGGCTCAATAAACTGCTTACAGTCCTAAAACCATTACTGCACATAGTATTCTATCCACATCACATCCCATCTAAATAACACCCCAGGAACACTCAAATGCAATTTCTGCTCAGAGCAGCATGCAGTCACCTCTGTTAACTGAATCATTTAGGGAACTCTTGGTCTCTTCCCCTTTAACAAACCCACCTTCCATCCCTTCATTTATACCCAGGTATAAATGACTTTAAAAGTTAATGCTTTGAACAATCAGGAGAGAATCACAAAATTCACCAGAGCCTTCTAGTTGTCTCTGGATCTCTAATTATAGGCTCCGGCTGACTTCTTCGTGGTCGTTCCCTACCCTGAGGGCAGTCCGCAAGTCTGAGTAATGCCTGTCAGAGCCACTGGGTGGCACTGGCAGGCCTGAGTTGTAGGCAAGAGGGAGGCTGAAAGAAAGAAAGAGGCCGGAGAGAGTCAAGGTGGAGGGGGAGATGGGAGGGAGAGAGATGAAAGAGAGAAAAGAGAGATAGAGAAGGAAGACTGGGTCACAGGCAACAACTGCCTCATGGTGCCTCTGTAGGCACCCCTGACACAGAACAATGAGGCGAGCATGTTTTATCCATCTTTATGTTCCCGGTACCTAGCTTGGTGCCTGGCACTCCGCTGATGCTCTGGGTCGGTCAACTGGTGAATGAATGCTGCAGCCCCTCCAGGAAAAGATCCTTAAATGGGGAGGTTGAGGCAGTGTGCATCTGAATGCTCCATCCTATTGTTCTGGGATAACTCAGTTGAAAATTCAGAGTAGAGCCTCACTGTGGTTCTCAACCAATGGTAAATGCTTGCCTTGTACAGAAACAAAGCAGGAGTATCAACACACACCGAGGTTAGATTACCCAGGAGTTGACAAACTTATTCTGTAAAGAGCTGGATAGTAACTATTTTAGTCTCTGCGAACCATACTCGTCTCTGCCACAGCAGCATAAAAGCAGCCACTGACCGTTGGTAAATGAATGAGTGTGGCTGTATGCCAATAAAACTTTATTTATGAACACAGGCAGGAGGTCAGATTTGGCCCAGCGTTTGCCAGACCTTCAGTGCTTTGGGTTCTGAGGTAATCTTTCTGTTTTCTGTTACATCCTCTTTGATACAATACCACACTTTCAGCAAATGACTATCCACTGGTCTCTCTCTGAGTCTGTGTTGACCCCAGGATCTTAGACTGTAAATACTTTGGAGTCCAAGAGTCCACATAGATGGCTTCGATGTACCATAAGGGTTCCTGTCTTCCTTAGCTTTGAAATTCTCCTAACACATTGCTTCTGAAGATTCCATAAAGGCTTAGATGGAACAATGTGATTGGTGCCAAGTTACAGAACGTGAAGTCTTGGGGAATTATACTGCTCTGGCTACAGTGGACCAAATTCAACAAGCCTGAGAAAGGTCATTCCCAGCTCAAACTGTGAAGTAACTTAAGTTTGTCTTTAGAAGCTTCTAGACACACACTCTCTACCCTTCCTCTTCCAGTATTCAGTCCCCTCATTCATGCTCCCTGCTCTCATTCCCATCAAGAACTTGATTCTTGGGTGCCTGGGTGGCTCAGTTGGTTAAGTGACTGCCTTGGGCTCAGGTCATGATCCTGGAGTCCCAGGATCAAGTCCCGCATCGGGCTCCCTGCTCAATGGGGAGTCTGCTTCACCCTCTGACGGTCTCCCCTCTCATGCTCTTTCTCACTCTGTCTCTCTAAAATAAATAAATAAATTTTTTTTAAAAAGAACTTGATTCTTCACTTAGCTAAAGTAGAAGTAACATATAACAAATTGAATGTTTCCCATTGTGGGATATTCACAGTTTAGTAAGGTTGAGAGCATTTGAATAAAGGGACACAGTGCTAAGAATGGGATATTCTACCTCCTGGGGATGATTTTTTATTTGAAAGTGGATTCCACTTTGATCATGGTCAGTGGGAAAATCCAGGAGAAATACTGAGTAGGCCACTCTGTATAGCCCTGTGGCTTTACAGAATTCCATGGATTGGAACGTGAATGACATCTTTTGGAGTTGTGTAACACAGTGTGTGTGTGTGTGTGTGTGTGTGTGTGTGTGTGTAGTAGTTCCTAAGAGAGGCCAAGTTCCCTAAGAAATAGGTAACTGAAGTGTAAGTTTGTAGTTTTGTTTTCCTCCTTGGGAAATGAAGGAAGTTGACATGGGTGAGATTTTTTGCATGCCAAATGAAATCAAGCACTCTGGACCAGAGGAAATTGTATCTCCTTCCCAAGAGAGAAGTTTCCTCATATCACTGATCATGTTGGAGGCCTCTTATATATTTCAAAATCTCTGTGGCCCCACCTCTTACTCCAGGAACTGCAGCAAAAACCAGTTCCGTGAAGGCTTGGGCCGGCTTCCTGTCGGCTCAGTCAAATAGATCTGGGGTCATACTTCCCACTCCTTCTCTCACTGCAGGAAGAAGCAGATTTCCACTTACACATGGGTAAAATGGAAACGTGGGGCTCCCTTACCAATAGACGAAGGGATTCTTCCCAATTCAGATGCTTCTGAGACCACATTCTACAAAGTTCCTCAAAAGGCTCTGGAAGGATCAAAGCACCAGGTGCCCACAGCAGGGGCCGACTTCCAAAAGAATCTTGGCATTGACTCCCCTGTTTCCTTTTCCCCTTTCCCATCTTCCCTCACTGCTCCCTGGGATCACATGATAAATAAGTCACCTGCATAAAGGCCTTTGTCTGAGGCTCTGCTTTGGGGAAAACCCAGGCTAAGGCATCGTGTTTGTTCAGTCCTCATGAGAAAACCTGTTGTGGGACACAAACTGCTATGGGCTATCCAGAGCCAAAATTGCCTGCTAGGAAAAACACCTTACTCTTGGACAGTGGTCTACAGAGCATTTAGATGCAAAGTACTTTTATCTACAGGATCTCAAAGACAAAGCTTATCTGTGGTGTCTTTCCCCTCCTTTTCCCACTGCTTACTCTCCCTGGGCGTCAGCATCTTCTACTGCCGCATCTCTTCAGTTCTGGATGTCAACAGTGCCCACTCTGCTCAATGGGCCGGAAGTGGCCATGGGCTGGTTACTGGCTACCCATGTGTTAGCTGATTATGGCCCATGAGGTGGCCCATGAGGTGGCCAGGTAAGAAAGACTCTACCCAACTAGATGAATGTACTAGCTCAGGCTTACTTAAAATTTGGACATGAAAATAGATGACAGATTAGCTAGTCCATGGTGACAGTGGAGGAGAGCAGATGTGCAGAGAGAAGCCGACTCAACATGAGGAGACCATGCAGCCCAGGAACCAGGGATCCTGAGATGTTCCCTAGAGTTACGTCAGGCTCTGAACAGCTTTGAAATTCTTGACTCAGTCCAGGTTTCCTTATAATATCTGCTACCTAGTAGATCCTCTTCTTTTTTAAGTCTCAGCTTTCTTATGAGCCAAAAACCTGGGGGACCTGGTGCCCCAAACCTGTACTTTCTCCCCTCAAGATCCTATTTTCCTCCAGGCCAGTAATAAACAATGATACCTAATAGGTGTCATCTCTCCATAGACAGGAACTCTCTAGAGGTAGGGCTTCACCTTGAAGGGGTGATACCAAGGGAGAGATTTGGGGGAAGTGAGGATAGTTACAGTGCCCCTTGGATGACCCTGTGTTAGCAGCTGCTCAGACTGTCTATTTGCATCTCCAGCTTCATGGTAGGAATTCGGTCCTGGAGAAAATGACAGGGATCTATTCACATCTGGCAATTCTTCCGCACTGGAATGTACATTCCACAGAGGGCTGAGCTTGTGGCTTCTCAGCAGCCCCGCCAGTGACTAATGCCCATGGTATAGAGTCTACCTCCCAAATTTTTCTGGGATTATCCAGATTTCAAATACGCTGCCCCAGGATAGATCACTGATCTATCCCTTAAGTTCCAATGGTTAGTAAATAATTTGAAAATAATTCAAACTGGTGGGCATTAAGATAAGGATGCACTTGGATTCGAATGATAGGGATTCTCACTGGCTGAAGAAATATTAATGGTTCGTGGAGACAGAGATATACTGTGTGTCTAAAGCTGCCTAGATGCCATCTCCTACTTCAAAGTCATTTGAAATATACACAAAATCTTTGAAATCATTATAGAATTTTATTTTACTATCAAAATGTATATAAAGTAAAGGAGGAAAAAATTTAGTTTTAAAGGGATCCCACAATAGCAATATTCCTCTTGGAAGAAATGTGACAATTCAAAAGTAACATTTTGTTACTTTGATACACTATATCTCATCAATTTAAAGATGCACATTTACTTAGAATTTTACATCTCTGAAATGAGAGTGCATCTTTTTCCGTTGATGGCCGTACGTATTTTAATCAAAAGCATTTCTTTTCTTTCCTAGTGTCCGTTTAAAAATGGTGCATTTTATAATTAATGGCATCTTAGCTTCAATAATACACAGCAATAGTGATGTAAATGTTACTCAAAGTGGAAAATTTGATAATACTTCTTATATTATATTAGATAAGCACAAACTGGATGTCAGCCCTATAGCTTTCAGTATTATACCGAAGAAATTTATTACAAATATGTCTTTAAAAATGCAGTTTGTAGCAACTCACATATTATTATGTAAGACACAGTTATAAGCTCCCGATATTTAGACTGAACCTCTGATTTCCACCTTTCTCAAACCTAGTTTTATATCAATATGAATAATAATAAAAAAACCCACTTTTGTTCCAGAAGCTCCAAGTATGGGGCAAAACATTGTGCCTCACTATTATGATAGATTTAGCTTACTGTGAGTATAAAAAGTTTCCTCTATCATAGTATTATGTCTTAAAAGTTAACACTAGAGTATTGGCATGTGGATGGACCTATAAATTAATGAATCAGAATTAATAATCCAGAAACCAATCCTTAAATTTAGTCAATTGATTTTCAACAAAAGGTCAAGGCAATTAAATGGGGAAAGAATTATCTTTTCAACAAATGGTGCTGGGACAACTGGATATCCACATGCACAAAAATGAATTTGAGCCCTAATTTCACATCATATAAAAAATTTACTCAAAATGGATTATGTACTTAAATATGAGAGCAAAATAATAAAAGTTTCAGAGGAAAACATGGGAGAAAAATCTTTATGATATTGTTGGGCAAAGTTTTTAGCTATGACACCAAAAGCATGATTCATAAAAGAAAAAATTGGTAAATTGGACCTCATCAAAATGAAAATATTTGTGCTTCAAAAGACACTCTTAAGAAAAATGGAAAAGACAATCCACAGATGAGAGAAAACATTTGCAAATCACATAACTGATAAGGGACTTATATCTAGAATATGTAAATTTAACTCTTAGAATTCAAAAAGAAGAAAGCAAACAACCCAAATAGAGAATAGACAAAAGATTTGAGTAGCCATTTCACCAAAGAAAATGTATGTACAGCAAACAAGTAAATGAAAAGATGTTCAACATATTTAGTTATTAAGGAAATGAAAGTTAAAACTACAATGAAATACAACTACACACCCATTAAAATAGGTTTTAAAAAAATCCCTGATAAGGATGCAGAACAACTGGAACTTTCTTACATTTCTGGTACAGCTGATTTGGAGAACAGTTTGGCAGTTTTATTATAAAGTTAAAAAGATGCTTATCATTCAACCTAATAATCTTACTCCTATACATTTACCCAAAAGAAATGAAAATTTATGTCCACACAAAACCTGTTCACAAATGTTTATAGTGACATTGTTCATAATAACCCAAACCAGGCAAAACTCAAATGCTATTTAACTGGTGAGTGGCTAAACAAAGTCTGATGCATCACACAATGGAATACTAGTCAGCAATAAAAAGGAGCTAACTACTACAACCTGGATGAACCCCAAAAACATTATGCCAACTAAAAGAAACCAGGTGCAAAAAGTTATATATTGTACGATTCCATTAATATGAAATGTTCAGATAACACAATTTTACAGGTACAGAAAGTAAATTAGTGATTGCCTGAGGTTGGAGGAAAGATTGGAGGTTCACTACAAACACAGAAATGAAGGATATATTTTGGATGATGGACATGTTCTAAAATTGGTTGGTGGAGTTGGTTGAACAACTCTTCAAATTTACTAAAAAATCATTTAATTGTACATGTATAATGGATGAATTTCATGGGTATTTCATATAAATGGAATTATACAATTATAGCTCAATAAAGCTGTTTTTTTTTTAAATTAACACTGGAATTAATATGAAAGTTTTTGACCTTGGCATCCTGCCAACTAATGGGTATGTGGTTGTGGTTGTTGTTTTCTCTTATGAACTATATGACACTTGTTGATAAGATTGTTGATATGGTCATATAACATTATTAATACTAACTTTGGAGGTATAAAACATATACATTCTAAGAATATTTTTTTGTAAATTATGATGATAGATGCCAATGGCATAAGCTTGAAAGAGTTATATGAATAACGTATCTGAAGTTCTTCCAGTTCATGTGGAAATTGATATTATAAGATACTGAAATATTTTTATATTATATACTACTAGAGACACTGAAATCATTTTGTAATTTTTATCCAACTGCTTTACCAACAAATTTGATTATGTTTGAATATATGATTTCTAAGATTTATGTCTATCCTTGAAGGAAACCAATATTTCAACTTGTATAAGGTCAATTTTATCAGTTAAAAATAAGTGGTTCTTAAGAAATTTTATAGATCTTGAGTCATAATTTTCTTATCTGTTTTATTGGTTAAGGCAAGCTAAGTGTAACAAAACAACCTCCATGTCTTAGTGGCTACAATAAAGGTGTATTTCTCACTCATGTCATAGTTCAGTGGAGGTCACTGAACTCTGACTCCCATCTAGTCATTCAGGGATCCAGGCCTTAGCCATGTTAAGATTCTATTTCCTTGGAGTTTTCTTCACTATAAGAGTTTTATGGGAAAGATGTAAATTTTTATTGGCCAGGCCTGAAAGTGGTGCGTATCACTTTGATTCACATTCCACTGAACCCAGTCACTCGCCGCATCTAGCTGCAAGGGACTCTGGAAAAAATAATTTAGTTGTATGCATAGGAGGAGGAAGAGAAAGCAGATATGGCTGGGCAGTGGCATTTCTGCCTTACAGATTCTTGTCATATGATATTATTATTGATTTTTTAAAAGTAGCTTTTTTGAGATTTAACTAATATACCACGAAATTCATCATTTTTGAGACTACAATTCAGCAGTTTTTAGTATATTCACAAAGTTGTACAATCATCACTACTATCTAATTTCAGAGCCCTCAAAAGAAACCCCATACCCATTACTAGTCATTTTTCACTGCTTGCTGCCCTGGCCCCTAGCAACCCCTAAGTATTTTCTATTCTAGCCTTTTGATATCAGTGGAATTACACAACATATGGCCTTTTATAAATGGCTTCTTAGTAGAGTTTTTGAGGTTCATCCCTGTTGTAGCTGTAATATGTTGCAGTTGTAATGTATCAATATTTTATTCTCTGTATTGCTGAATACTCTTCTATCATATGGATATAACACATTTTGTTTATCCTTTCCTCAACTGACAGACATTTGGATTGTTTCCACTTTTTGACTCTTATGAAATATGCTGCTATGAACATTCTTATACAGGCTTTTGTGTGGACATATGTTTTCAGTTCCCTTGGGTATATACCCAGGAGTGGAGTTGCTGGGTCCTATGGTAACTCTTTTGCATTTTGACGGACTGTCAAGCTGTTTTCCAAAGTGGTTGTACCGTTTTACAATCCAACCAGCAATGTATGAAGATTCTGAAAGTTGTGCATCCTTACCAACCCTTAATTATCTGTCTTCTTCATTTTAGCCATTCTAGTGGGTGTGAAGTATCATCTCATTGTAGTTTTGATTTGTATTTTGCTGATGCTAATAAAGTCGAACATACTTTCATGTGCTTATTGGTCATTTGTTTATCTTCTTTGGAAAAAAAATGTCTATTCGAATCCTGTGCTTATTTTTGAGTCAGCTTATTTTTCTTTTTACCATAGGGTTATAAGACTTCTATACATGTTCTGGATGGAAATTCCTTGTCAATTCCCTTGGTTTGTAAATATGTTATTCCATTATATGTTTTTCTTTTCAGTTTCTTGGTCGTGTTCTTTGAAGGACAAAAGTTTTCATTGTCATGAATTGCAATTATTTATTTATTTTTGTCCTTTGTGCTTTTAGAAACCATTGCCTAAATCCAAGTTCACAGAGATTTACTCCTAGGTTTTCTTCTAGGAGTTTTATAGTTTTAGCTCTTACATCTAGGTCTATGATACATTTTGAGTTAATTTTTATGTAAGTTGAGGTAGGGGTCCAACTTCATTCTTTTGCACAGGTATATACAGTTATCCAAGTACAATTCGTTGAAAGACTATTCTTTGTCCATTGAATTGTCTTGGTGTCCTTGTCAAAAGCCAATTGACCATAAATATAAGAGTTTATTTCTGGACTCCCAATTCCATCCCATTGATCTCTGTCTATCCCTATGCCAGTAACACTCTGTTTTAATTACTATAGTTTTGTAGTAGGTTTTAAAGTTGGGAAATGTGAATCCTCCAACTTTGTCCTTTTTCAACATTGTTTTGACTATTCTTCATCTTTACCATTGATTTTTACAATCTGATTTCCAAAACTGGAGATGGAAAAAGGCAGGGCAGGGCCCTATTCAGATAGAAAATAGAAAATGTTGGCACTGAAAGCCAAATGTGAGTATGTGTGCTAACACAATAATTTTGGAGTAGCTTATTTTTGCTTTACAAAGAAAAATTCTCTAAGAAAATTGTTACTGATAATAATCACCATGACGTAGAATTTTATAGTTGTATTCTAGGAAATTATATATGAATAGTTTTAATCATCAACACCTTGAGGACATAAAACTTACTAGTGTTCATCATTATTCCTGATTTATGGGGGCAAAAAAATAATATCCCTGAATGGGATAATCTAGGGGAAAAATTACTTTATTCTTTTTGCAAACCTTTCACTGCTTCATTATAAAATCCCATTTTTAGAGGATTTTGTGTCCTTAATGTAAGGTTAACTTGGTAGTTAATTGGAACAAGGTAAAATTATCTTCAAAGCAGAAAATATTGGTGTCTCAATTCCTAAATTCCTGAGTGCTAAATGAGGAAATGTACACATTTGTCCCTTCGCTGCTGAACAGAGAGTTAAAGGAGCCACCTGCGACCTTTGAAATGATACAATATTGCTTGGTTTTCCTAACGATTACTCAGAGATATGCCCAAAGGTGATTGCAAAGCACTGGGAACAAATAATATTGAGCAAGCGGGGAGGTTGCACCATGTGATGGAAAAACAGAGACAGGCTTTAGGATGAGACAGCCATGGATTTCAAACATGGGCTTCTAACTGGCTTTGTGAACTTTGGAAAGATATCGAGCTTTTGTTTCATTATCTCTAAAAATTGGTAAATAGCTCTTACAGGATTTCTGTGCAGCTTAACTGATTAGGTGAGGCAAGAGATGCATAGGAACGTGCCCAGAAAAATACTTACCATGGATCAGCCCTCAACCAGTCTACCTGTGGACAAATGATGAAGAAGACCACACAAATAATATGTTAACTGCCTTATTATGATACATTTGGTATTTCTTCCCATGAAATCTTATTCTTTTCAATAAAAAATATCTGTCAAATAGGATTCACAAAGCATGATCTTTTTATATCTTTCAGGCAAATTTTCCTATAAATAAACAAATCGTTTTTTCTAAAGCCTCTTTTGTCAGCTAAATTGTCCTAATTCCTGATTAGGAAAATCGCGTTCTTTTAACACTTTGGGACTTGGCGAATACTGTAGATTCAACAGTCAAGCTTCAAGTTCTCACGAGGAAATGAGACAACCAGAAAACAGGAAGTTAAATGTGTGCAAAAGTATATGTTTTGGTTGCCCATCTGAGGATGAGGATGTGGTCTCTGTGTCCAAGGTCACGTCTATAGTAGAAAGCCAAATAGCCCTGATTTTAAGTTATAGCTTCTATTGCACAAATGAATCTATTTTTCACTCACACGGTTTCCTCGACAATGGTACCTGGCACACAACAAGTGCTCAATAAATGTTTGCTGGATGAATGAATAAATGAGTGAACCACAGCAGGGTAGTTTTCAAACATGTTTTTAGCTGTGGACTCTCTGTTCAAAAAAATGTTTGGTGGGTACCCAATATGACATGCATATGCAAGAAGGGCCTCTCTGGGTCATCAGACAGACTGAGGGGCCTGCGCCCCAGGATCCTCTAGATTCTGGACAGCAGAGCGGGGAGCTATTCTTGTCCAGCTTCTCATTTCAGAGAGGGGAACAATAAGGGCCCAAGAGGATCGGGACTTGCCCAGTGCTTCACGGCCGAGGCTAAAAGTTCACTCTCAACCCTGGGAATCCCTATGCCAGTGGGGAAAAGAGCACATTCCACTGAGGGTTTGCATCACTGGGAGGGCATGTGGACACCCTGGGGCCATCCAGGTGGCCTTACAGAGGAGTCAGTATCGGTTGCTTATCCAATATTCAGAGGTGCGACTCATTCTATGGTGCAATAAAAGGCTTCAAGCTGTGTCACTGAGGGCTCTCTGACAGCAAGACTCTGCTTGTGAGCTATAACTGTATGACCTCCCAGCTCTCCACACAGACAGGAAATTGGTCCCCAGTTTATACATCCTAAAATTGTCACCAAAAGAAAGGGAATATGGATTTTGGGAGGGACCACTTGTGTCCAATGAGCGGTTGAGAATTTAGGAGGTGAATTTGGATTTGGTGGCACTAGAATCCTTCCAGATCAAAGATTTTATGAGCATCCAGTCAATAATATTAATTAGTTTTAAGCGTGGAAGAGATATCTCAACCTGTGCTTTTTGTCTTGAGTCTTCATATTTGCTCGTCACACCCTGTTTTTTTCCTCCATCCTTCACCCCTCCTCTTCCACTCCCGCTCCTTAGATGCCACAAAAGGTTTGCACCACGGAGGGCCTGGAGCCCAGGCACTTCTCTTCTTCCTCCATCTGGTCAGCAACGGGCCGACCCACCCATGGGATGTAGCTCAGGATCTGCCCCTTCCCTTGAGCCAGAAGCTGATCACTTCCCTCTGCAGCCTCTGCTACCATCTCTGGCTCCTTCTCCTCCCCCTTGTTTTCCATCATGATGGAGATGGAGAAAAAGAGGCCATCCAATTCCCTCATAGGCAGGCATTACAAAGTCCCAGAGATGAGATTAATGTGGGATTTAATGCTAGCCACCAAACCATTTTTCAACTGCACAGTCCCGGATAATATATGATCTCTTCATGGGCACACAACGACGACGACGACGACAATGACGAACATTTGAAAACATCCAAAATGTACCTGGCAGAGTTCTACCACGTGGGCACGTGCTCAGGGCAGTTTGGCGCTGTGTGCCCAGAGTCCCTGCTGTTTTTCCGGGAGGCCTAAAGAGGGAGCTGTTTCCTTAGAATGCCTGGGCAAAGGGCCTGCCCAGCCAGCGGGGGGGTTTGCAGGACCACAGCAGCCCCGGGGGCTCTTCATAAACTTCATGTGTCACTGAACAAACCCGTTACACTGTCATCACCTTTTAAAAAAAAACTGTGTCCATTAAACAGACAAGAGTTCTAAGAATCAGGAGACCTGTCATCCTGATCCCTCCTGCCTGATGGTCCTAACCAGGTGCTGTTGGGTAAATTCTGTTACCACTCAGGCTCAGTGTCCTCAGCAGTAAGGTGGGCACAGAGGCACAAGCTGGGTGGGTAAAAGGATTGTGCTTGGAAAGGGTGTCACGTTATAGGGTGTGAGGCCTGGAGGCTGAAACACCAGGTTTGAACCAATTACTAACCCCAGGGCTATGGCCAGGTTTCTCACCTCTCCACCTCTCGAGTTTTTCATGTGTAAATTTGTAAATCTACTTTGCACTAAACACTTAGGATTGTTGTAAAGAATAGATAAAAAAAAATGCACGAGATGCATTAAACAGGAACAGTACATCATAAACTCTTAAGGAATGGTAGCTTTTAAAAAATATAGCTATTGAAACGCAAATGTTTTCAAACCCTGTCGTTTTATACACAGGTGAGGTGCATGATTTGGTTTGGTTCCCCCACCAAGATAAGACAATAGCCTGGAAGGAAAGAGTGGTTTCCAGGCCAAATGGAAACACCGCTTGGCCCTAATCTCTTCAGGATATTTCATTGAAGGGAAGGCACCCATGCCACATGGATGATGATCTTGTCTATGTACCTTGGAGAGAGTCACTATCAGTGTGTGTTCTGTCTGTAACCAGGCATTCATTCATTCCTTCGTTCATTCAAAAAACATTTATGGAGCCATAACCGAATATGTGTACTGTTAGAGTCTAAAGAAAGGTGAACAAGGTGCAATCCCTGCCCTCAAGAAATTTACAGTCTAGTTGAGGAAGATGAAAAGATAAATAATGAAAAAGCAGCCACAATGTAAAGAAAGGGTAAGCCCAGCTTGCTCTGAGGACACATAGAAAGGGCCCCTAGCCTGGGCTATAAAGAGGGGAGGGTCACAAATCTTCTCAGTTGAGGGAATGAGCTATATATTAACAGGGAACATAAATTTGCTAGTTGAGGTGGGAAAGAAGGGTGTTTTAGGTGTGAGTTCTCCAGTTTCCTCATCTATAAAATGTAGGAGTTCAACTAGACAGCTCTCTGAAGAAAGGGGGATGGGAAATAGTGAACAAGGGAGACTCCTTGCAATAAATCTCACTCAAGGAATCTTCACTTAGCACAGGGACATGACAGAACATAGCACCTTTGGAAACTGCTAGGTTGTGAGCACAAATTTAAAAGTAAGGGGTGAAGCTGGATTGTGACGAAGTCATAGGTATTTAGAAAAATCAGTCTGGAGCTGCGTGGAGAATGGATTGAAAGGGTGGCAGCAAAGAAACGGATAGCAAAATAGTTAATTGGGGGAGAGGGGGAAGACATGACTGAATCAGGGTCAGAGGCGGATGCAAAGGTGATTCAAAAGAGGAGGCCAAGTGCAAAGGTATTTAGGAGGTCGAATTGATACGACTTGATGACTTGTTGGAGAACAATAAAGAGAAGTTAAGAATGACCCTCAGGATCCCGGCTGGGCTCATGGAACCATCTCAGAGCTCCCTCACCAAGCATTTAATGAACGCTTCCTTTACGCACAGTTTATGATCCACATTCTTTCCGAAGTGAAATTTACAGCCAAGTTGGGAAATTGAGACATGTTAACATCTGGGGTCCTCCATCTTTGTTTTCAGTTTGGAGTTGTTCTGCTGTTGTTTTGGAGGGGAGGGAGGACTAGACCCTCAGAATGACTCTAAGGTCAAAGATGTGCTGAGTCACATTGGGCAAGTAGTATTGGTCTAGGGGTCAGAAAACTTCCTCTCTTGCTTGAGTACCTACTATGTGCCATGGTAGGTAAGTCCAAGAGAGAGAGAATGATAAATGAGACACTTTTCCTGCATATGGTAGGCACTGACATATACCTACCCAATATCAATTCCCCCTTTTGCCTTATTAACCAAACCCTGATTATGTTATGAATTTTGATATGTCCAATTAAACAAATATGTCTCCAATTCTTTTTGCCACCGTAGGCATCCATATAATCCCATCTGACCAAGGAGATACAAACCAGAGTCACTAAGTAGGGCTTCCAGAAAAGCTCTGTAAAATGGTTAATGACTACTTCCTTATCCATCACCCCTATGTTTTTTCCAGCCTGGAATGTAGATATGGTAAAGGAGCAGCCATTTGGTGACCACTGGATGACAAGCGTGAGGAAAAAAAGCCACATGATAAAGATAGGAACCTGGATTTCTAAAGATATCATGGAGTTATCATAGCAACCTTGCCTATCAAAATAATAATAATAATAAAATATTAACCCCCTTGTTTGTCTAAGCTATGGATTAACTGCACTTTTGGTTACTTGCAACTGAGCACAATCCTAAGAAAATACATGTGGGATGAGATGGGGGATAATGTAGGAGAGGTAGGATCACAGTCATGAAAAGACTGAACCAGTCCATCCCCAGTTTCCGCAGCCATAAAGAGAGGAGGTTCACCTAGAGGAGGGGATAGCTAGCAAGAGGGGCTGCCCTGCAGCCATCCTTGCAGAACTCCAGCTGGAGGTTCTGGCTCCCTTGCAGGACACGGAAGTTTCCACGGGAAGTGCCATCCCACCCAACCCCACCTCCCTCGGTTTCACACTGCATGGTGTATTCCAAGGACTGCGCTGGCATTTCAGTTTGAACACTAAGTGGTGACTCAGAACGAACAGAAGTGTGGACAACTGTTTACTAAGAAGGCAGCCTTTGGTGTGACAAATTAGAGTGGGCTGCTGGATTGTGCAGTACTCATGAGCTAGGCAGCTTCAAAATAGCACATACCATTGCACTGGGCAATTGATTCATTTCTTGTCCTGTCTTGCCAAGCAGGGCATCACATGCCAACCCAGTCCAACCCATAGTCAAACAGGCCAGGGAAAGTGCTTGCTTTTCTGGGACAGTGCCCCATAGACCCTGGGATGTTCCTCCAGTGCATCCCTTGTATCTTATAATTCTATCATGCAAGACTACACCACTTTCTTGAGACTATTCATACTTTTAGTTTACTTAACCTCTCTGAACCAAGAGACTGCACTCTGTAGAGAGCATCAGGCTATCTCAATACTGTTTCCACTAGAATGTTTAAAACCAAACAAATAGATTGATTATCTGTTAGTTATAAAGAAGCCAGGGGTTATTGGGGACACAGATGATGAAGACGTCATTCCTGTTTAAAATAGTCAAACTCATAAGAACACAGAATAGAACAGTGGCTGCCTAGGGCTGGGGGAGAAGGGAAATGGGGAGATGTTGGTCAAAGGGTACAAAGTTTCAGTGATGCAAGATGAATAAATCCTGGAGATCTAATGTACGTCATGGCGACTATAAGTAACCATACTTCAGATTTGTTAAGAGGTATATCTTAAGTGTTCTCACCACGAAAAAATGTAACAATGAGATAATGGCTTGATCATGATCATATACCCAAGTGTGCATCTATCCAAACATCAAGTTGCACCCCTTCGCTACATAAATTTTTAATTGTCAATTATACCCTAAGAAAACTAAAATTAAATTTAAACACAACAAAATATAGCAAAACCTGAAAAAAAAAACTGTGATGGCTGGCCTTGAACTTAGCATAGACATACAACCTAAGGGTATGCTCTAGGCTAGGAGGTCAGCAAAGCCACCTCACGGATGAATCAGGATTCGAATTCCCGTTCCAGCACTGATAACAGTTGTAAGCCTGACTGATCACCTTGACCTGTCCCAGCTTCTGTTTCCTCATTCCACAAGTTGGGAGAAGAAGACCTGCCTCCCTTGAAGGATGTGACGATTAGAGAGAACAAATGCATGCAACAGTGTGCAGGAGTGGATGGGAGCTGCTCCATAAATGAGGGCCATTCCTAGTATTGTTAAGTGGACAAGTTAAAGAATTTGAAGCAATGACAAAAGAGGCATTAAATGTAGCAATGCAAGATGAGTGCTGAAGTCATGGTTGAAAGTGTCTGGGACTTCCATGCCTACACATCATTCCCGTGGTTCTCACTACCAACCCGCGAGGAATATCCCCCTTTGCAGATGAGAAAACAGGGTGGAAAGAATTCAAGTAGCTTGGAAGCATCTGGTAAGAGGCAGAGCCAGGATTTGGTTCTGTGTGCTTTCCATGCTACAAGAGCTTCATGCCAGGGGACTGAGGACTTTAGTTCAGAAGAAATCAGGGAGCCGAGGTGAGCTGGGAAGGCTTCAGAGGGGCAAGCCCAACATTCAGCCTGCCAGTCACCACCTAGCAGCTGCCTACTATTTGCAAAGCATTATTCTGAGCAAGACAGACAAGATTCCTATTTTCGTGGGGCTTGTGGGGGAGGATTTGATGAGGTAAGGGAGAGGAAGAGGAGAAAGGAAACTCACAGGTACAGAGTGTGTACCCAGACCCTTCAGTGAACCTGGCTATATCTCACACACCTGCCGAAAACATCACCTCCTCTCTGCCTCCGGTATCGTTGGGGACTACTTCCCATTTGCTGTTCCACCACTCCTCGCTTTGCTTGTTCTGACTTCTTGACTCCCATTTTGCACCTTGCCCCCGTGGCATTGTGTTCCCCTGGACTCCACAGATGGTCACCTCGCCTCACTCTGCCGAGCCCCTCCAGGCCATATTCTCCTTCTAAGTACTGCATCTGAAGTAAGAGGCCCTCAGGTGGTATGCTCCCTACCACCCCCATGGGAACCACCCCAGCTGAGCTGGCCCCCACTCATCCACCCTCTCTCAGGGGAAGAGCAAGTAGACAAAGACAATGCCAGAAGGATTTGTTGAGGATGACAGAACCCACATGCTAGAGTGAAAATGACTGGATTTACCTATTGATTTACACACACGCACGCACATAACGTGCACACGCATGTGGAAATCAATCACCAAATATGTGTTTGCATGTGTGTACGTGTTAGATAAAACTTTGTGTTCCCCTGCTAGAATGGAAGCTCCAAGGGCAGAGATATTTGTGTGTTTTATTTTCCAGAAGAGAAACCTAATACAAGGTGGGCCTCCGATGAGCACCTGGCGAATGAGTGAATCTGTGTCCCCCAGGCAGACGCCCTTCGCGGGGAGGGCTGCCCAGGCTGAGATGTGCATTGATGAATCTGCCTGGGGGAGAAGGGAGCCTCGCCGGCTGGGTGCCAGGCTAATGCCTTAGTTCTGTGAGGCAGTGGGAAACCTCTTCCAAGAAAGGGGGCAGGATTTCGATGTTACAGGAAAACATCCAGGAGAGAAGGAGGGAGAAGGTGGGAGTTGGGCTGAGAACTGCTTTGGGGAAGAATCATGGGAAAAGAAGCCCCATTGAAGGTCTTGCAGTAAAGCGGTTAGGAGGAGAAGAAATTCTCCTAAGAGATTTTATGAACCAGATTCCTACTGTTGTGTGATGTAAGTGTCCCCATCCAACTGCCTGCAGGACTACCAAGCATGGCCCTCACTGCCCTTCCACCCATGCAGGTGGGGCTCCAACCCGCAGAGGACAGCAGGAGCTCAGAGAGGAAGGCAGTGCCTGCAGACAGCTATGAGCTGGATGCACACGCAGAGGTTCCCCGAAGGGCCTGGCGGGGACCACCGGCCAGCATTTACAGATCACCCTCCGCCACGGCCCATTTGGCCCTCTTCTTCCAGGCTCTTCTCTATGCTGCGCACTATTCTTGTCCAGTGCTGTTGGACTGGGAGGGGCATTGTCCTTGTTTTGGGGCCCTTCTTACTATTTGAATTCATGATGTTCAGTCTCTGCTAATGTGATTGCTGTCAGGTGCCAAGGGATTATCATTTGGGTTTGCAGTTTAGTTGGTTCTCCAAATGTATTCTGAAAGACACCGGCTGCTGGTCTATTACATAACTTAGAAACAGCTTCGTTCTCGAAGATGAATGGCCTATGTCATTTTGGCTGGCTGCACTGCCTGCCTCCCTACAATGATTGGAGAGTCATACCTTCTTCCTCTTTTGGCAGAGAGTCCTTCCTGATTGGACTCCAATGGGAACCTAGATCCCCAACATATGACACCATAACTCTTCCTGCTTAACACCCTGAAATACATGTGTTCCTGCAGCAGGAGCCTAGGGGAGTTATCCTAACCATTCCAGGCCCCGTAAGGAGTAGGGACTTCAGGACCTGCACCAATGAACACCTGAAGATCCACCAGGGTCCCCTGGCTCATTTCTGTGAACCCTGGGACAGAACACCAAACAGTCACTAAAACAGACATAGCTATAGTTATAAAGTTGTTTGATTAACAGAGCAGCAAATGCTGAATTAGTAGGTAAGTTCAACTGCAAGTTCTGTTATTCTTGGCTTTTACATTTCAAATGTTGGCTTTTATTTTTCCTATGAGCATGCGATGTCATGGTCTGAGAGGCTGTTGACTAGGTGTCCCAGACTACAGTTTTCTGAGTCTAGACCCCAAGCCAACAGTGCTTAGCTGCTGTGGGGCCTTCTCAGAACCCCTGTTCTAGACTCTTCAACATGATACAATCCTGCAGGAAGGAGAAGAAAACCCAGGGGGAGCCACTTGGCTTTCCAAGTGCAGCTAAGGAATGTTCTATAGTGGAAAGAATGGAGCATCTTCCGTAGACAGACAACAAATGAGGTATCTGAATTTATCCTTCCTGTGTTCAAACCTGTGAAATTCTTCTCTTTTCCTTCTCATAGTTACTTGAATGGACTTTATTTTCCAACTAGGCCATCTGGCCTCCTCTGTTACTGGGCTAGATTGTTGCATTGCCAGGACTCTGAACAGCCAGGCTGTGGGGTTCGCTCTCACCTGGCCGAGTCTTACTACTGTGCTGGCAGTTGGTGGAGAGGCTTCGCCTGGATAGGGAGCTCAGAGCATCGGCTCCTGGTGAACTCAGCTAGCAGGTTAGTCTTCGTTCCCGAGCTGCTGCTTTGCCTCGCAGTCGACACAAAGCCTCGGGTGCAACACAAAGCCTCGGGTGCGACACAAAGCCTCGGGTGCGGCACAAAGCCTCGGGTGTGACACAAAGCCTCGGGTGTGACGCAAAGCCTCAGGTACGTGGTCCGTTCTAGCTGGCGCCCTTCAGCTGAAGTTCATCCAAACCCCAGGGAGTCTGCGTGTGACAGGCATCTGTGAAACTCCCCCTACATGATCAATCGTAACTGCCAGGGAAAACGGCCCCTCACTAAACTGGTCTGTGACCCTTCTCCCTGAAGAAGTCAATCAGACCAACTCCTCTCTGCTATTGGGAAACGCCTCCTGGTTCTGGGTCCTCTAAGTCCATCCTTTTTCCTCCTTCCCCTTCATTTAGGCAACATTTTCCATTTCTAAGGACTCAAGAACCACAGTTCACTGAAACAATACTGAATCATGACTGGACAACCACGATCTTGGGTAGACAGCTCTTCCAAAGAACTCAGGGAACTGACAACCCCAGCAGCTTGCATGCGTTATGTGCTTCCTCTATGCCAGGTCCGCACACTGTCTGTGAGCCATCTTGTGTACTTGTCATGATTTAACTCACACAAGCCACTTCGGTTCCATCATGGCCTGAGACTCAGGAAGGCCAAGTAGCTTGCGCACAGTAGTCACATAGCTAGTAACTGGGACTCCGACACTGGAACTTCTCTCACTCGAGCTCCTGCACTCCCGCTCCCGTTTCTGGGAGGGCAGCTGCTGCCCCCCCCCCCCGCCCCCCCATGAAGCCCCTTTTACAGAGAAGGCAGCTTGAGGTCAATGACCAGGTCAAAACTCGAATCCCAGGCAGTGGTTACCTACCCTGGAGGCTCATTAGAATCACCTGGGGAGTTAAAAAATACCACAAAACACACAGTGCCCAGGCTGCATCCTTAACAAATGTGATTTAATTGCTGTGGGGAGAGGCCCCAAAAGTGGTATTTTTAAAGAGCTTCCCAGGGGATTCTGAAAAAATGCAGCCAGGTTTGAGAGTCTCTGACAGACCTACCCGTTCCCAGTCTGAAGGTCACCCAGCCAAAATGCCTCACCTTATCTCACACACCTGCGAGTCCAGTACAGCTGGGAAGCGCCTGGAGGCAGGCGGTCAGGTCACCCCCACATACCCCCATGCGAGCTGAGGACATTCGATCAGCTTGCTCATTGGTAAAATGGGGAGAAAGTGGAGGTGCAGGACTACGGATTACACCTGAGGATGTCAGATGCCTAACCTAGCGCCGAGTCAGTGCTCAGTGAACGGGCGTGGTGTGAGGACAATTGCCATCATCTTAAGGCAGGAGTTTTGTGACCCTAGTGCAGATTTCACCCCCCAAAGGCAGCATTTGGTTAGCCACAGGCACCTGAAACAAGCACCATCATACTTTTATCAACACTGACTCCTTCAAGTCAGTCCCAAACACGCACGCGTGTGTGCGCATGCGCGTACATACACATATACACCCCAGCATCTTCACACCAACATATGTGTGCAGGAAGTGGCCCCTTTAGCAGCATTCTCTGTAGATAAGCCCCAATAACAGGTAAGTGAGGCATTCTGGGGTTATCAGGGCAAATCATGGCAGTTTTTACTGTTGGTCTGAGTGTGCCAGAGGCCCAGGCAGGACCTCCCATTACAGAGGAAACGCAGAGAGGAATCTCTTACTACTAACTTGCCTAATCATTTCCACTTAACACACAGTGAAAGCAGAACTTTGTGACACACTTGCGCTGTCTGGCCAAAGGTTCTGCTTTTTCTGGAAGATCTTGGAAAAAAAAAAAAACCCCAAAACTTGTCCCTGAGGGAGGGAGAGCATCTCAGGCTTGCATGCATTCCACGAGCATCCATGGTCACTTTCCTCGCCTGTGTGCCTGGCGCTGTGCTGGGGACCAAGCCCTGAGCACAAGTCAGAGATGTCGCTGCCCTGGAGGCAGCAGTGGTCCTAGAGAGAAAACAAAGGCGAACAGGCAAGCCCCGCTTGAGTTGCCAGGACTCTCTTTCTGGGTTACCTGCAAGGGCTCTCATTCTGTCCATGAGCGCCCTGTGTAAGGAACCTCACGGCAATGTCCATATTCAGCAGTCTGCACCAGTATGGCCATCTGGTTATCAAACTGCTGAGACGCAGGGTGTCTAGGTGGCTCAGTCAGCTGAGCGTCTGTCTTCAGCTCAGGTCATGATCCTGGTGTCCTGGGATCAAGCCCTGCCTCTTTGTCATCAGGGTCTCTGCTCAGCGGGGAGTCTGCTTCTCCCTCTCATCTGCCCCCCTTCCCCCACCCTGCTCAGTGCACATGCAAGCACTCTCTCTCGCTTTCTCAAATAAATAAATGAAATCTTTGAAAACAAGAAACTACTGAGATGCTTCTGAATCAGTGGACAAATTGCTGCTGCCCTGCCACCCCACTACCCACCCCACCCCCACTACCATGCGGAAAGAGTTAACTCCTGGCACACAAGAGGTCTCAGGACAATGTTCTGGCACCACCCTTGCCTTCCAACTGGTTAGCGCCTGTGGGAAGAAAGTTGGCCAACACTTGCCCCTGCCCCTTGGTAAGCGCAGCTCCAGAATCTCTATATAGAGAGATCTTATAGGCCATAATCTACTCGCAAGGTAGAGATTAGAAGCCTGTCTCCAAGCTGCATATGCATAAGTTCATGGTTTTACCTCAACTGCTTGTCTATTTGGGATAGCTTAGGGGAGCTGATGCTGTTTTCAGGGGTTAAAGTCCTTCCCACCACAAATCACTTCCTGGCAATGCATTCACTCTTAACCTGAAAATTTTAGGATGTCTGTATTTCCCGAAAGACCCCTCCTAAAGAAAAAGAAACTCAACTCAATCTATGGAAATACAAACAAATACATTTTTAAAATTTTGCTATTCAGAAAGATTGATCATGTTGTTCCATTCTGTGTGAGCCTTGCCCTGATGGGAAGATTTATCAGGAGGGTGCTCACTGGCAACCTGGGACACGGCCCCCAGAGTTTGCACACGAGAGGCAACTCTGAAGGCTGCTACCAAGAGATTCATGTGTTCTGCTTGGACAGCAGTGTTGCTCAAATGGGTGCCCAAGAAATGAGTGTTTAATGATGGATGGTGTGGTCACAGGTCTGAGCCCTGTTCTTCCCCTGCTTTTGCATCTCGCACCCCCGCTGCGTCTCCTGGCTTCTTGCTGGGTCTGATCAATGGGAGGTATTGAAAGGTGATCGGAGGGTGGGAGTGAGGAGAAAGCCAGGATATTTCTCCTCCTTCCTCTCTGCCGCAGGCAGCATCCCAAGCTGCCATCTCTAAACTTGGTGGTACCAGTTCCCACAAGATGAGGCTCCCAGCTTCTGCCCGGAGAGAGATCCCTGGGCTCCTGCAATTCTGCCTCCTCCTTCTTTCTCTTCCAGCTGGGGTCATTGGCTTTCTGCTGTTGGTAATTAGGGGCCCCTGTTGGCTTTCCTGCAACCCCATCACCGGTGCGACCAATTCCTTGCATGAAATTTCCTCTGTTGCACTCTGTGTGGTGTCTCTTTTCCCAATCAGACTCTCATTGATACACAGAGTAACTGTGCTCTTTAGGACATTCCTTCCCCTCCCTGGGCGTCAGTTTCCTCATTAGTAAATGAGACTGGGGGAAGAATTTGCCAAACTTTATTTAGATTCATGGCATCTATGGATGTTGGGCCCTGCATGCTGGGGGACCTACAAGGATTAAAATGCCTCTCACACTTCAGGGTGGTCTGGAAATAAGTACTTCATTTTGTTTTTCCCAAAGCAGTTTCATTTTGAGCTGCAGTTTCAAATCCTTACTTTGGAAACAGGCAGGGTATAAATAACAAGGAATATATTTTAACTCTGTCATTTAATAAGCAATAGATTCATTGTCTCTTTCATACCCACTTCATAATTTGACATTTCCTTATCTTGTCTTTAAGTGCTGGAGGTCTGAATTGTTTCCCTCTAGTCTCAAAACTGTGCCATTTGGTGGTACAGCCTGTGTTTGTGGTTGTATCTCAATTCCTTTTGCTTTTTTTTTTTTTTTCTTTTCTTCTTTTTAGTCTTTGGGCCATATAAATCACCATCTTTCTGGGTTGAGCGATTCTCATCGTTTAACTTCTCCTTCAAAGATCTGCATGGATTGTGGTTTGGCCAGAGAGTGGTTCTGTTGGTTTTCCTCCTCCCTCTGCAAGTGCTCGGGTGTAGGCAGCCCCTCACCTCCCCACCCCACCCATTCCCACCGCAGAGGTTCTGCAGAGCCTGGCATGGAGCAGCCCCTGTGGTCCTTGCTGGGCCCTCTTGAGCAATCCTGGTTGGCAAGGCCCATGAACTTCCTCAGCTACCCCCTGAGCTGGTGGGGAGATGAGACCCAGGGAGCTGCCGAGCTGGAAGCACGTGTTGCTCACAGCCAGATCCGTGTCAGGAGTGATTCAGCAGGCAGTGACGCATCCACTTCCTGGAACTGTACTCCAAGAGGAAGGACAGGGATGGCCACACACGTGGCCTCGTCGATGCAGCCCAAGGGGTTTGGAGTCAGACGTGGTTCCATCACACACTCGCTGTGCGAACTTCTGCAATAATAAGAGTCAACAACGTTTGTTAAGCTCTAACTATGTGATAGGTACTGTGCAAAGCTTTTCTGCTTGTATTATCTTGTTTAATCCATACAGTCATATGGGATAGATTTTACGGATGATGAAACAGGCTGGGAGCAATTAAGCAACTTGACCAATGCTGTATTAACTAGAAAGTGCTAAAGCCAGGAAGTACCCAGGATCGATCTACTTTCTTGGGCTCTTTGCCACTTTGCAAGTGAATTCCATTTCCAGTCAGTTACCTTTTTCCCTTGTCTTTCACATCAGGATATTAGCGCCTATCTTGCAGTGTTATTTCATTCTCTTGCTCTGTCTTTCTCTCCCACTTAACATTTGTTGAGCTTCTAGCTCATCTATGCCCCGAGTTACAACTGGATAACAGTAGGATTCACTAGCCAAAAAGCCGAAATAATTTCAAATAATTCAATAAGTATGCAAAATTTACCTGCTGGGTGGAAGGTATTTGGGGAGTCTCTCTTAGGTGTTACGTGAACCTGGCCTCAAGTGAGTCCTCAGAATGCACTTAAAGAATTCATAACACTGCATCAAAGCAAATCTTGAGAAAGAAGAACAAAGCTAGAGGTATCACAATCCCAGATTTCAAAATATACCAGAAAGCTTCAGGAGTCAAAACAGTATGGTATTGGCACAAAAATAGACAGATCAATTGGACAGAATAGAGAGCCCAGAAGTAAATCCACACTTACATGGTCAATTAATCTATGACAAAGGAGGCATGAATATACAATGGGGGAAAGACAGTCTCATCAATAAATGGTGCTGGGAAAACTGGACAGCCACATGCAAAAGAATGAAACTAGACCACTTTCTTACACCATAAACAAAAATAAACTCAAAATGAATTAAAGATCTAAATGCAGACCTGAAACCATAAAACTCCCAGAAGAAAACATAGGCAGTAATCTCTTTGACATTGGCCTCAGCAACATTTTTCTAACTATGTCTCCCGAGGCAAGGGAAACAAAAGCAAAAATAAACTATTGGGACAACACCAAAATAAAAGGCTTTTGCACAGTGGAGGAAACCATCAACAAAACAAAAAGGCAACCTACAGAATGGGAGAAGATCTTTGCAAATGATATACCTGATAAAGGGGTAATATCCAAACTATATATACGATTTATACAACTCAACACTAAAAAAAAAAAAACCCACAAAAAATCCCAGTTTGAAATGGGCAGAGGACCTGAATAAACATTTTTCCAAAGAAGACATACAGATGGCCAACAGACACATGAAAAGATGCTCAACATCACTGATCATCAGGGAAATGCAAATCAAAACCATAGTGAGATATCACCTTACACCTGTCAGAATGGCTAGAATCACAAGAAACAAATGTTGGCAAGGACATGGACAAAAACCTTCATGCACTATTGATGGGAATGCAA
Source organism: Eumetopias jubatus (assembly GCF_037043125.1). NCBI lineage: Eukaryota > Metazoa > Chordata > Mammalia > Carnivora > Otariidae > Eumetopias > Eumetopias jubatus. Next base: position 64,855,896 of record NW_028274823.1, on the reverse strand, counting down.
ACTGGTATAGCCACTGTGGAAAACGGCATGGAGGCTACTTAAAAAATTAAAAATAGAACTACCCTATGATCCAATAATCCCACTACTGAGTATTTACCCAAAGAAAACAAAAACACTAATTTGAAAAGATATATGCACCCCTTTGTTTATTGCAGCTTCATTCACAGTAGCCAAGATATGGAAGCAGACCAAGTGTCCATTAATAGATGAATGGATAAAGAAGATGTGATACACACACACACACACACACACACACACACACACACACACACACACACACACACACAGGAACATTACTCAGCCATAAAAAAAAATGAGATTTTGCTGTTTGCAACAACATGGATAGACCTAAAGGGTATTATGCTAAGTGAAATAAGTCAGACAAAAAAAGACAAATACCATATGATTTCACTTATATGTGCAATCTGAAAAACAAAACAAACAAAAACCAGACTCTTAAATATGGACAATGAACTGTGGTTGCCAGAGGGGAGGTGTGGGGGGTGGGGGGTGGGCAAAATAAAGGGGATTAGAAGATACGAACTTCCAGTTATGAAATAAATAAGTCATGGAGATAAAAAGTACAGCCTAAGAAATATAGTCGATAATATTTCAGTAATGCTGTATGGTGACAGATGGAGACTACACTTGCGGGGAGCACTGAATAATGTATAGAATTGTTGAATCAATATGCTGTACACCTGAAACTAATATAACATTGGATGTTACATATGCTTCAATAAAAAAGGAAAAAGAATTCAGAGCACTATGACCCAGTGGAGGTCCACACCCCATTTGCACATGTGGAACATGGGGGCAGCGGCAGGGAGGGGTCTGGTATAAGCAGAGAGCAATTTGCAAGGAACACGTGAAGCCATCAGATCTTGTCTGTGTCTTTTTCTATGCAAAGCTGTGATGGAGAACTAGTTCACATCAGACCCTGAGGCGGTGGGCTGGGACCGTGAAGTTATTTGGAGGCAGCTGGAACCAGGCATGGTAGCAAGGGAACAGCCCCTTTCCATTTGAGAGTTTAGCAGTCAAGGTCTTGATACTTCAGGAGCATGCTGAGGGTCTCTGAGGGGGACTGGGGTGGGAGGATGGGCAGAGTACATGTAGCAATATCTGCAGGGCCACCCTTTGGCTCACTTTCTCTTGAAGATAGGTGCATCTCAGCAGGAATGAGTGCCTCCACTCTCAGTTGCCTCTGGAAGGAACCCTCTAGATATGGAAAACCAAACTTATTCATGGGGCAGGAAAGCTATCAAGGAAAGAGATAACTTGAATGAAGGAACTCGAAGCAGCAGTTCGTGTGAAGTGTTAATGGATCCCTGGGCATTGGGAGATGAGCCTGACAATGACTAGAGTAGGAACCAGTAGAACATTTCTGTATTCAACTCTCTAGGCTTTGCTGCCTTACCAGATACCTGGTGATATTCCCACTGCTCTGTAGGAGAATGAGGGGTTGTCTGGGTGCCTTTAGGAGTGTTGAGTCCTGGCTGGAGGTCATAGATCTGGACCATGAATTGTACATCCTTCCAGAGCCCATGTCAGAGAAAAGCATATTAAAAGTTCGTCTTCTCCCATCCCTGGAGGTAGAAAGCCTAAAAAGAAAAGAGCAATCAATGCGCAGCTTTGGATGCACCATCAATTATATACCAAGCTGTGGTAATTTTACTTTCATTTTACAATGGAGAGGATCAGTCACTTGGCTTCCTTACGCACTGTGTCCACACTGTCTGTGTCTTTGCTTTATATACAGCTCACAGCAAACAGGAACTGGATGGGGAAGGATGAAAACGATGACGACGACGACGACAACAACAACAACAACAACTCAACTGGCCCCCAAAGAGAGCAGAAGCCAGGAAAGACAGCATGTGAGGTAGACCAGAACAACATGTAGGCTACTATTTTCTACTGGTCTGCAAAGTAAGCCATCTGTCCCCATCAGGGAATGGGGACCCTGGGGAGAGAGGTGGGAGAGGAGATACAAATGGGGAGATAATAAAAGAGAGGCATTATTTAGGGGAAATATTCCTAGAATAGTCAATGTGCCTGTATTCGAACCAACTCCTCCAAGGCCTCCCTCTCTGGGGAGACTTCTTGGAGTCTCTGGGGTCACTACTCCCTTCTCTAAAGGCCCAGAACCCTCCCTCTCTATAGGCTGTTCTCAACTGCGTTGAAATGATTGTTTCCCCATCTGTCCTCACCTTTAGATTTGGAACTTCCTGAGAACAGAAAAACATGGCTGCCACGTGTTGGTACCGTCAGTGTGTGCGGCTGTGCCTGACACACTCGATTGCCTAGTGTGCTTTTGTCATGTACAGGGCCCTCTATGTGCGAGTGACCCCGGGCCAGTCCTGTAATCTGTGAGTGTAGAGCCGGGAGGGCCATCTGTCCTAACGAAATGAATATGTTCACCCAGTTAGATCTTCAATTTCCCCCAAAGTTCTTACCTTTGTTACTTTGACGCCTATATTAACAAAAGTTACAATTGTCCTACATCATTGTGATGTTTTCAGGATCAGGGAAAAGGTATTAGAAAGTTTGTTCAGAGCATGAAGATTGTTTTCATCTTAATACTAAGTGTAAACACAAAAGCAGACCTCCATCTTGTATAGAAGATCACGTGTACATGCTCACACCTGGAAAACTCCAAAACTGAAACTGGATGTTGAGTTAGGATGGTGAGATTACAGTTGTGGTTTTTCTTTTTAGGACAAATTGCCTTTATGGTGTTTATTGTATTTGTACAAAGACAAATGAATAAATATACAAACAAAGAAGTTAAAAATAGATGCACTGGCAGAGAAGGAAAAACAGAGATCATGCTTCTCTGTCCAAACTTCCGTTACTGGAATAGCAAGCAATGCTTTTTTCTAGCTGTGCAGAAACAGATGATTTAGAATAGCACAGCACCTGGGTGTGGTGAGAAGTTTGAGGAGAAAGCCTCTGAAATTCATGTTACTCCTCCCTTTAGGGTTGGGAACTAGGGTTTGTTCTTGCCCTTCTAGTGGTTGATTGCACTGGCTAACTCAGTATCAGGGAAAGGGCAAGAATTTTTCTATCCATTTCTGGTTGATGACATGCCCATTAGTCATCTCTCCTCTCGCTACTCAGAAACTGTGAATGCGCTGTGTTGCACAACGGCCTCTGGGAACTTGCAGAGAGCACCCATTTAATGCTGGCTAGCCTGGTTCAGAGTGTGAATCTTGCTGAAAATCAAGTGAACTCCATGGAAGTCCTGTGGTTGCTAAGATACTGACTTTAAACGTCAGTGACCATTTTCCCTCAAAATAGCTCAAAAATCATCTATTGTTTGGCTTTAGAAATTGCAAGATGTGCTACACTTAAAGTGACTGGATTAAAATCTTGACTTCACCATTTCCTAGCTGGGTGACCTTGGCTAAGCTACTTCTCCAAGCCTCGTTTTTCTTTCTCCGTCTGCAGGGAGTGGTGATAGGGGACAATTTCAAAAACTACCAAACACTCCAGTTTGAACAACTGTTTTTTTTTCTAAGATTTATTTACTTATTTATTTATTTGAGAGAGAGAGAAAGAGAATCTCAGACTTCCCACTGAGCGTGGAGCCCGACGTGGGACTCTATCTCAGGACCCTGAGATCCTAACCTGACCTGAGCCAAAATCAAGAGTTGGAAGCTTAACCAACTGAGCGACCCAGGCAGCCTTAAGTTTGAACAAGTTAATTTACATCAGATATGGGAATGAACATGAAAAAGGCTGAAAACAGAAAAGACATCAAAATTTAAATGATTACCATAGGAGTCCTTGTGCTTCATTCCTTGAATATCATTTTTACCATGTTTGAGGTAGATGTTAAAAGCTATGGGATGTGAGCAAGAGGTGATCTGATGCCTCTAGTTGATATTTAGGTTTTAAAAACGAATTAGGGAATGATTTTGCAATAATTCTTCACTTTACAGAATAATTAACAATAGTTTATTATCATTATTATTGTGTAATATTATATATTATAATTAACATCATTAAGGATCCAGCTATCCTAGTTTATTTTAAATGTGATTTGATTCACAAAATGGTGTTTTGAGCCCAGTTTGCAAAGGCACAGTATTGCAGAATACCAGGTACACATGAAGCTTTCCAGCGGAGCCTGGCAAGTGAGACTTCAAACATCAGATAAGAAGGAATCGCACTTGCCCCCTCCGTGGTCTGTAAATGGATACCTCTAGCGTGTATATGCTGACATTGGCAGTGAAGCCCAGCCACTGTGTATGTAATTCTATGCTCTGGGCAAATAGAAAAATCTCTTCCTTTGATCCCTTCCTCACTGAGCCCTTTCTGAACTCATCCTTGGGCTATGTGCCTCACACCTACATCTGGGACCCTCTGGTGGTCTCGGAGGGCTGCCCAGCCTCTGCCCTGGTGCCTTTGTCTTGGTTCCAGCTGGGTGTGGTAATGACACACTCCTTGAGTCCGTGCTTTACAGAATCCTTGTAGCTTTCCTCCTGCTTGGCCTTTCTGAGTGGCCCTGACTTTAAATAACTAAACAGCAAGCTGCTTGGAAGCCAGCTGTTTGGACTTTGGACTTCGGCAACCAACTTGACAGCGACAGTAGCCAACTACTCATCCTGGGACCCTGGGGAAGGTTTACTCATGTGTACTCAGCATTTGGGAACTTGAACTTGAACTTGATTTTCTTCATCTGTAAATGGGGATACTACCGTCTATTATAATTTTTCTTATTAAGTAGATAGATAGGTGCGTTTAGCATGGAGTTAGCAAGCTAAGCAAGTAAGCCAGCAAGTAACTTACGAGTGTCATTGGTGTTATTGTTACTATTGCTGTCATTATCACCCTGAACTACAAGAACTATTAGCAAGCAAGTATCAATTTGGTCTTGGTGCAACTACTTTAATATGGGACTTTGTGGCTAGAAATTTTATGTAAATTTACATACAAATGTGTATGATGCCCCAAAGAGCAAATGGATAAGCATCTATACTTATGTAGAAACCCAAAGTGAGATAACTAGACACTAATTTCTTTTTGACTTTAGAATGCCCTACATGACTCGGTGTGTGTGCGCATGTGTGTGTGTGTGTGTGTGTGTGTGTGTGCACGTGCATGCACAGAGATTTATCTCCAAACCACTTCTAGCTTGGATTAACATTAAAACAAAGTGAAATCTGTGTTCCTTAACATGCATCAACAAACTTAAACTTAGGGAATGAAAGTGCTCCAGTGTAGCTGAGGGGGAGAGAAGAAAATGTTATTGCATGTAGTTTACACACTTGGATTTAGTCCACATAGAGAGAGTCAAGGCAGCTTGAAAGAGAGAGAAAGAAGAGGATTGACTCATAATGCTCATAAATAAGTAAATAAATAGCTAGCTAGATAAACAAGCAAACAAGCCCCAGAAAAGGAATTTAACTGAGCAAGAGATCAGGAGTTCTTTTGTGGCTCTGTGAGAGGGTCAAGAATGTTTTCCTGGAGAGAGGGCTTGAAGAGCCCTGGTCTCTTTCTTCTGGAGTCTGAGGGCCATTATGTAAAGGAAAGCATTTGTTCTGCTTTTTTCCTTACTGGATAAACAGGACCAATGAATTAGAGTAAAAGAGATCAAACTGGGCTCAATGGAAGGAAGAACTTTTTTTTTTTAAGATTTTATTTATTTATTTGAGAGAAAGAGACAGATAGCGAGAAGAGAGAATGAGCGGGGAGGAGAGGGAGAAACAGGCTCCCGTTGAGCCAGGAACCGGACGTGGGCCTCGATCCCAGGACCCCGAGATCATGACCTGAGCCGAAGGCAGATACTTAACCGACTGAGCCACCCTCGTGCCCCAAAACTTCTTAACTGTATCCATGGTCCCCCTTATAATGAAATGGATTGCCTCTGGGCCCCCCAGTTTTTGAAGGGCTCAAGCAGGAGCTGGGTGCCCAAATCTCAGGGATGTTGTAGATGATTGGGGGTATGGGAGATTGGTTACGATGACCTCTCTGATCCTCTTTAAGACTAAATAACATTTTACTTAGAGAATTTCTATGCTTTGTTTTCCTGAACATTAGAATAGATACAATGTAATTTAATGATCCAATCAAATAGGTTGGTCCTTATTAACGTGTGCAAGAAATGGAATTTGCAACTATGCTATATAAATAGATATTATCTTTGAATATTGAAAATACATAATATACAGCAAACTAAACTATTTTCAACTTTCCAAAATAGCTCTGTAGGATCTATGTAGGAGAAGAATTTCTAAAAATATTTCTCAATTCTTTAAAGCTTTTTAAAAAAAATAATATAGACCATCTCAAAGACATGACAGAATTAACCCACTGTGAGTTATACTGTGCAAATCTTTCAGAAATCCTGATTTATGATAATGCATCATTAGTAATTATGCTCATAAAAAAATCCCATTTGTGAGGGGGCGCCTGGGTGGCTCAGTCGGTTAAGCAGCCGACTCTTGGTTTCGGTTCAGGTCATGAGTTCAGTGTCATGGGATCGAGCCTGGAGCCAGACTCCATGCTCAGTGAGAGTCTGCTTGAGATTCTTTCTCTCTCTGTCTCTCTCTGCCCCTCCCCTGCTCACACCCTCCCTCTCTTCGTCTCTAAAAATAAATAAATAAATCTTTTTTAAAAATCTCATTTAAGGATCTGTATGCCATATGTGATTCTAACAGCTCTCTATGAGGTAGATATTTTTAGTATCCCCATTTTAAGGAGGAGGAAACTGAGGTTCACAGAGATCAAGAAACTCATTCAAGGCCACCCAGCTCAATGTGGAGCTGCCTGACTCCCCAGCCCCTGCTCTTTCCATTATGTCACACTTCTTGACCACTTCCTGTCCTGCCTGAACAAACATGCTTCAGGTCAAACATCCAAGAAGCGATGACGGGCCCCTGTCACACCTCCCAATGAAACCCTATAATTTCCAAGTCTGAGTTGGAAATCCTTTGGTTCTGTGTTCTTGTCTGGCCTGCCCAGAAGGTTTGTTTTTGCGATATGCCTCTCTCATAATGGCTAGATGTTTTTTGCTGGCCATTTATACACGGACCATGTGCAACTGCAGGTGTAGCGTTATTACTTCACCTCACAATTGAGACAGCCCCTTTGCCCCCTGCTCCCAACTTGGGGTCTGTTTCAAGGAGGGTGTTAAGGCTATTAGTAGGTCCATGGAGGCTATAAATAGAGCCCTCGGCTTCAGCCAACTCACCGTGTTTATGTTTTTGGGTTGCACTGCAACCGTTGTTGGTAATTATAGATGCGTGGGTGAAGATGGGTACTGATGAATAGTTCCTCCTCTTAGTTTCCTCTTTGCACAAGCCCAACACTGGGGGTGTCTGGACTCACAGTCCTATCATAAGGTCCCTCATGTCTAGTCACTGCTGTGCTTCCTGGACAACTCAGGGAACCAGAGAGGTTGAAAGATTTCAAGATAATCCACATCACCATTCGCATTACAACCTGTGTAGTCAGTGCCTTCTTTAAGAGAAATAAGGGGACATCAAAAGAAAATTATTCCTCCTTCTGCCTGCACATAGTATAAGCAAGCTTTCTGCCTTTGGGTGACAAAGCATTTTCCAAATAAATGCAGATAAATGTGTAAAGAGGATTCATGGGTCCAACAGAAATGATGATCTGCAAGGGAACTCAGTGAATGGTAGCACACGTGTCCAGTAAATTTTTGTAATCTGGAATATAAGCTCTTTTGGTACTCCCAAGGGTACATGCAATCTCTTAACCAGTGAAGTGGGGAAGTTACCATTTCCAGATTTTCTCTTGGTTCTCTGGTGTGCCAAGGGAAAGGTTTGGTCGTAGGTCAAGGATACTCCCTGAGCTGACTATGTGCCTACTAGAATAGTCAGGCACATCTGATTCTGACCAATGATATGGTTCTAACTGGGGGTACAAGAAGCCAAGAGGAAGATACCCACATCATGTCCAAGGACAAGGTTCTGAGGTCAGACAAGCAAGTGACAGGTCATGAGAAAAAGGTAAGCAGTGAAAGAAGCCAGTCATGGAGGACCACATAGAGTGTGATTCCATGTCTATGAAGTGTCTAGAACAGGCAAATTTATAGAGACAGAAAGTAGGTTGGTGGTTGTCTGGGGCTGAGGGGCACGGAAGGTTGGAGAGTAATGGCCAAGGAGTGTGGGATTTCTTTTTGGCGTGGGGAAATGTCCTAAAATTGATAGTGGTGATGGATGTACAACTCTGTGGATACACTGGAAGTCATCGAAACAGCTTTAACTGGGTGAACTGTGTGGTATGAAAATTATATCTCAATGAAGCTATTTAAAATAAAAGTAAAAAGTGATACATTTGGGGAGCTGAGCTGTGAAAAACCAGAAAAGTTGGATGAGCAGCAGTGAGATGGAGAATGCTAACAGGAGGGGGTCTGCTGGGCAGCCTTGGGAGGGAGGTCAAGCTCTCTAGGCAGAGGGTTTACGCAGTTCTAGCTACAGCTCATATGTGTTGAAAGAGGCAGAGATGGCTACTCCCCTCATGTAAAAGACCTCTGCAGATCACAACAGGATTCCTATAACTCACTTCTCACATTCTAGGGAAATAAATGTGTCTAAGGATTGGATCTGGTCAGCTTGGTGGATCTCACTCCTGTGATAGTATTATACCTATGGATAAATTAACTTCATTTGTTGCAGCCTAATTAGAAATTTAGTGTGCACATCATGATCCTTGGGGGTTAACTGCTCTTCCAGAGAATGATAATTTTGTTTTGGTTTTATCAGGACTTCACTCAAAGAGGTCCAAAGTTGGCCGATCATTAGAGTGAGAAGATGGTTTTAGTTACATTTAAGGGAAAACCAAAATTACACCATTATTTCAGCAACAAATAATGGATGAGGAGCCATTTATGCAAGGTCCAGTTCCAGAGAAGGTGCTGTGAGATTTTTTATGCCGTATGTAGCATGCCCTGGTCCTTTTGGGACTCCCCGACCTCATCTCCGACTCTGTCTCATAGAGATTCAGAACTGCAGGCCCAAATGCATGTCTGCATTTTTACTTATGTTGTTCATTCTACCTAAAACACCCTTTCTACTTCTCCATACTTGGCTAATCCCTACCTATTATTCAAGAATCTTCCAAGAAGCATTCCCTGAATTCTCAGGATGGTCTGAGAGTCCTTTCCTATATTCCCACAGCATCCTGTTTATACTCTATCAACACATTTAGTGAATTACAAAGGGATTATCTATTTATCTGTTTGTGTCCCCACTGGTCTGGAAGCTCCTTAGAGCACCTCACCAGTATCTCTGTCCTCAGCCCTTAGACTAGTTCCCAGCACCTAATGTATCTTAATAAATGTGAGCTTTAAAAAATGTGAGCCCTTCGTTGCAAAAGGCTATGCAGTGGCCACCTGGAAAGTCTGATCAAAGAAATTTGATGCCATCACTCTCAACCCCAAATATCACCCCAATCAATGGACCCATTCAAAAGGATCATGGAATGGCAGGTCATTCTCAGTGTCCACAGGCTAGCACAAGGTGGAGCACACAGTAGACTCTCCTTAAACATTTGCTAAACTGATCTATTTAGAGTTCTTGACTGTCATATGTCTAATTCTCTTACAGCCCGCACTTCCAATACCTTAGACACGCCTACGCCAAAATTGTTTTCCACATGCTGAGTGCAGATGCTCGTTCGTTAACTGACAAGACGACGCTGGGAATTCTCCTGTACTGGAGCTACACGATTGTTCAGTTTTGACAGCAGCGCCATATTGATAATGGAAGGTTCATGCCTGATTATTCAAATATTCATTTACAAAAATGAGTGGGAAACAGAAAAAGAAAATGCTGATATTAGTGAAAATAAGCAGAGAGGTCTCATCAATTTAATAAATTTAGGACAAAAATAGAAATGATTAGGTGTGCTAAAAGTGGCCAGTCTTTGGCCTCAATTGGATGTTCAATGGAGGATAGGTTGATTGTATGTTCAATAATGAAGAAAAAGAACAAATTAAAGAGTTCAGTGAAATCTGAAAGTGTAGTGTCAAATATAGTATCCAGAAGGCAAGGCATAGTTAGCATTTTTATAATTATTTTTTAAATCTCTGGGAGTCCTTCCATGCCTTAAACAAATAGTATCTACATCTATTGTTTGATGTCCATCCTTTTGATTTTCAAATCTCATGAATGCATTATATATCAAAGAAGGAAATGACTTGTGTCAGATTCGAGATTCTTGAAGCCTTTTCCAGTACCAAAAAGCTTTGGGAGGAGTAACACTTTCAGAGGAAACAGCCAACTGAGGACAAAGCTCAAAGATTATATCTTGGCTACAGCCTTCTTGCCAAGTGATTAAAAGCGCAGACATAGACATAAGAACCAGAAACACCTGGATCGCCTAACAATGTGTCTTGATCAAGTTACTTCATCCCACAAACCTCAGTTTTTTTTCATCTGCAAAATGGGGATGATGATAGTAGTTATCTCAGTAGATGGCTATAAGACACCAATGAGTGAATGTGTTCAATATGCTTAGTCCAGTGCCTGGTACTTCCTCTGAGCTTATAATATAGAAACTGCTGTCTGGGAGGGAGGAAGAATGCTGGAAGAAGCCATGGGAGGGACCAAACTTGGCCTACTTCACAAATTGTCTAGGGCCCCACTGGATCCTGAGCTCTATTAAAAACTCAATCCGGAAACACTTACAGCTTCTATTACTACTCCCAGTCTACCCACTGGGTCCTCCTGGTTTCTGCTAGGGTGAGTGGGCGTGTGCTATTTATTCACCTAATGACTCCTTCCAAGTTCAAGAAGTTGGAAACCCTGATGGTTGTTCCAACCGTTACTTCTTCCAGTTCGCCGCCTCTGCACTCAGGAAGGTGTGTCTTCTGCATTACTGTCAACCTGCGTTTTGATTTTTCAGTTGTCTGAGGCTCCCAGGTCTTTGAAATAGGTGATTACCAGCTCCACAATTATACAATCAGCAGAGGCTTGGTTTAGGATATGCTGTTAGAAACAACATGCACCAGGTGAGCTCTGTGTGATGGATGCCGGGCCCCACCACCACCTCGTTCACCACACCAACCCTCTGTGTTTGTGGGGACTCTACCCTCATTCAGACAGCATTCTCACCTAACTTCTTTAATGGCTGATGAGGGTTTAGTGACATGATTTCTTACTGTTTAACGTTTATTATTTATTATTATTGCCCCCATTTATTCAAAAATTTTGAGATGATCTCTTACCTCTCAGGTTGTATCCAGACCCCAAATGCCCCTAAGGAGCAAAAAAACCACAATAGCAGAGATGGGGTCCAACAGGGGAGGGGAACAGCAGCAGAAAACATGGAAGAAAATGAAAGACGAGATGAAAGAAAAACACTCAAGGTAATGATGGCAAAGCACCCAGCCCAGGGTCAAGAACATAGTGGCAAGGGCTTAGTAGTTTATATGTCTACCTTTTAAATCTTTCTTGTCCCATCAGGCTGCCCTAGTTTTTTCACTTGTGAAATGACTTACAGACAAAATCAGTAGTTCCAAATATTTTTGTGAAGCTCTCTCTTTTCCACAGGCAGGACTTCCACAGGCATTGTCAATGCTCCGTCTAGATTTACTCACTCCCCACCTGCTCCCCCTCACTTGACCTTGACCTTCCTGCCCAGTTCCCCACTCTAGTGGTTCTCCCTCAACACCAGCCATGGCCTTCTCCAACGGGCGCCCCCCACCTACGCCTCACTGGCCTCCCCAAAGGCTCTGATGCTGTTAATCCGTCTCTTCATCTCAAGAGCCTCTTCCCTGCCTCCCTGCCTCCCTGTACCCACTTGCCCTTTCTTCTCTTTCTGGCCCCCTTTGCTTTGCCCACTGCTTTCAGTGATTGAGTTGAAAGATCTGTCTCTGGCTGTCAGTCCTTCTCACAGGACGTGGCCATCCTTTGCCATGATTTCAACTACTTACATGTAAACAACTTTCATGTTTTTCTCCTCATCTCTGACCTAGTTTTTGAGCATCAAACCCACATAAGCAAGTACATGCTGGGCCTCTCCACTTGGCCATCCCACAGGCATCTCAAGTTCAGCTGGCACAAAACTGAATTAATTGCTTTTACACCCTCTCCTCCCCACATCATCTGTAGTTACTCAAACCAGGACGCTGGGTGTCACCTTAGGTTTCTCATTTCCCTTCCCCTCCCACCCTTCCTCCTACTACATGTCCACTAAGTCATGGGGATTCTGTCTTTCCAAAACGTCTCTGCTCCCTTCATGCTCCCACAGCCTCGGTTGCAACTCTCATGTTTTCCTTGAATTATCTCCATAGATTCCTAGTGCATTTTCCTGACTCCTCTGTCTTTCCACCTTCAGACCCATTCTCCCCTGCGATACTTAAAATGAAGTTCTGCTAAGTCACTACCTTACTTAACGTCTAGCCAGTGGCTCCCATTGCTTACAGGGGAGAATAAAAACCCTTTGTTGAGCCTGCAAGGGGCTCTTTGACCTGGCCCCCCTATTTCATCTCTACTCTTCTCCCTTTCTCCCTTCTCTCACTCCAACTTAGACCCTGGCCATCAAACTTTTAGAAATTCGCCCCAAAGCATTATGCTGTTCTGCATATTTGCAAATGCAAATCTATGAATTTTGTATTTGCATCTCATTCCCACCTAGACAAGTGCCTATTTCTTCTTGGAGGCCCAGCCCAAGCATTATTTCTCTCTTGTCTTCTCTAACTGGCCCCTCCCCATCCACGGAGAGCAGACTACTTTCTCTGATCTGCCACACTATATCTTTGTAAGTAATCTACCACACTTGTTTATAGGTCTGTCTCTCTGCTAGACTGAAAACTCCTTAAGGGGGCGGATAATGTCTTGCCAGTCTTTACCCTCACCCCTGCACACTGGGCCTGCCATAAGGCAGGCATTTTTTCCATGTGTGATCAATACATGAACACAGTGCCTCATTATCCTTCTAATCAACCAGAATGGAAAACTCAAGAAGCCACCTGTGCTGGCTTCAGTTTCAGTGCCAATCGCTCAGTCAGAGCTGCTTCCTGAGCCTTCCACCAGTGCAGAGAGCATCCAAGCTGCCCTGAAGGGTTCACTGTAATTTGCTGAGCGGGAGTCAACAGCGATCCTGCTGATAGGATGGCCTTTGCCTTCTTGAGCCTCAGTCCCACACCCTACAGACTGTGCATCTTAAAGGTCATGGTCATGGGCGGTCCTTATCGATCAAAGCATCAGTAGAGAAAAAAAAAATCCCACTCTGGGATATGGCGAGACACGTTGGTTTCAAAACATTGCAGATCATTAAATGAGTAATGTTAATGTGATCTCAGAATTATAAACACACCCCCACATGGATAATAATATTAGTTGCATTATCAGCAAAGGAACAAAAAGCAACATTTGGCTGCAAGGACTACGGAAGAGATGTCTGTATGGGTAATTCCAGGTCTGTTAGGGCAGGTAAATTGCATATTTTGACTACCATGCCCCCCACCCATTGTGGACACGCACTCCCAAATCAAACCTTTCTTCTGAGGTAGGTATATGATTTGGGAGAAGTGAAGGGAAGGAGGGAGCACACACTTAGAAGAAGAAAACAAAGGCCTTCGTTTTCTAAAACTGTCACTCACTCTGATTGGGAAAGAATTTCTCAAGAATTGAAAATGTCCTGCACAGGAAGTAACGCTTCATCACACGGCTGATAATCAGCCTCGTGCTTGTCAGGGATTGGTTTTTCCCTTCTGTGGTAAGAGGATGGTCACAGGCAAGCTTGGACATCGTCCCCACCAGTCATTTAAACATATCTTGTACCTATCTTCCAAAATGTTTGAGCACACTGGTGCTATTGCATCAAATTCTTATGGAAGACTCACAATGGTGGGTGGGGGTTGTCTGCCATTTCAGTGGGTTTCCATGGAGCCAGACCAACACACTTCCCCTAATAGCCTTTTTGTTTGGAGGTTCCAGCAGGGGAGCGCAGCTACTCGTATACCCTTGACCGAAGAACGGTCCTCCTCTATTGGGGAAGGTTGTCCTCTTCGACTGAGGGCACAGCTTCAGGAGGGAGGCACATGGAGTAGTGAGGGAGGGAGGGGACACCTGCCTAGCCAGCCAGATCAGCTGAATCAACCCTGGCGATCAGTGGGGTGACAGATGTTGCAGCCAGATTGCCCTCACATCCCCCCTAATAGCCTTTTTGAAACGGCAGCTTGCATGGAGCTGTACATGTATCAAGTTAAACAAAATGCACTTTCTTTCACCTTCCAGCTAACTTGCCCCTGTCCCTTCTCTCTCTGATACCCAGTTCTTTCCCCACCCCACCCCCAATCCAGTATCTTAAAGGACTCTTATCCTTAAAGAAAACAACCAGTCAGCTAATTCACTCCAAGGTGTTGGCTACTCAATGTGTTTATATTTAGAAGATAAGTACTTTATCCAAAGAAATGACTCTCTAATGGTGAAGTTTCTGGCCTTATCATGGGAGCTGGTGGGACTTTCCAGTGCCTCTCACGTCTACAACATTGGTGACCACCAATGATGAGGATACGTAAGCATGACCCTCATGCCTGGGTCACAATTTATTCCCGGACAAGAGGCTGGTAGCTTTCTTCACGATTATCAAGTTGCCTTTATGCAGTGCCTGTTTAAGCTTTTTTTCAGAAGCACTTAGCAGAATAAGATAAATCCCAAGTCTCCTTGCCCCATACCCAAAGATCCTTAGCATATTGCCACTCTATCCCAGACTTCTTAGGAGGATAGGGAGGTTCTCATCCCATGAGCCCTTAGATGTGTCATTTTTAAGATTCAAGTTATATGGTAATCTTATAACAGATATATAAGGGTACTCATGCATTCATTTATTAATCACTTATTAAGCTCCTGCTGTGTGCCAGAAATTGTTCCAGAGATGCACCAAAAGTCAAAATTGACAAAGTCCCTACCCTGGTCAAGCTTAAAGCTGGAAATTGGTTTAAACTATTTCCATCTGTCTCTAGAAAGCAGAACTAGGACAAACGGGTAGGAGTCTCAGAGAATCAGATTTCTATTTCATATACTATACGACCAAATATGGAATGGTAATGAGCTCCCCATCACTGGAGGAGTATGGGAAGAAGCTGCATGACTGCTTGTTGCAGAGAGATTCATGCATAAAGCTGGACTACCCATTGCCTTCAGTCTTTTTCTTTTAGCAGCAGGGATCTGTTTTTGAACGAAATCTTATCTTAACATAATAAAAAGCAGAGTCACTGGGTTGCAGTGGCAAATATGGCTCCAGAGGCCTCTCTGAATTCTCCTCTGTCCATGAAACCTTAGATATCCACAAGCCGCTGGATGAGGGGATCATGAAGCTCCCAGCTTACCCTAGTGTCCTGGGGATCTGTGAAGCTAAGCAGGAGAGCAAATGCTTCTCACCAGAGTCTTCCCCTCCCTCATTCCCGCTTCCACCTTTTCCTGGGAAGCTGCTGAAGCCAGATAAAAGAGGCAGAGATTCTAGGCGTATAAGGAGGACATTTAATGAGTGCTGTCAGAGGATGTCACTATAAGCCGAAGACATTTTTTTTGGCTGGACCTGAAGATCATAGTGTGGCTCCTCCAGCTCCAAAAAGAGCACATTGCCTGGCATCCTGAACCTTAAGGAAAAGCCCACAGGTTGAAAAGGATGAAAAGGACCCTTGTGGGAAGAGGGCAAGAGACCAGATGGAAAGAAGGCACTCACAGGCTACTCGCTGAAACACATAAGAACTTGTATGCACCATTCTCTGGTGACCCCACGTGTATTCTTTATCTTGTAACATAAGGCTGACTTCCTAGAAATGGACCCTATCATCGCACCCAGATGTACCATGTTTAACTATGAGATTACACGTTATTCTGCAATCTGGAGCAGGGGGTCGGAGAAGTATTTTCCTTTCAGGTTTCATGCCTGGAAAGTCCCAACCCCTTTGGGCACCGTGTTCTTGGAAAGGAAAAGCTTCAGCAACTCAGAGGACTTGGGGCTGGCAGCTACTCACTGGCTGGGACTGGCGTTGGGATGTGGGAGGTGGGGGAGGGGAACCTCACAACTTGAAATAAAGCTCGAAGTCCTCCCAGGCAGGTAGCCACCACATAGAGCTTCAAGTTTGCCCAGTCATAACCTTATCATCCTTCCAGCTAGAATTTTCCTGACAGTCCCAGAAAAGCTTATCGAAATCGGACTCACATCTAGCCTCATAGTCTAAACTGTGAGCAAAAGTGAGTCCGCTGAGCTTTCCTTAAACCCATGATTTTCCAAAACGTATAGCATACATGAAACATGATTTGGTCGGGGGGAGATGTTAATAGGTGTGAGTCAATAGAATTCTGAAAAGCACTACTTTGGGAAATTCTAGTTGAAACAAAACTAAGTGGATTTCTATAGAATGAATAGTCCTGGGAATGAAGGGCACAGCATAGGGAATATAGTTGGTGGTATTGTAATAGTGTTGTATGGGGACAGATGGTAGTTACACCTGTGGTGAGCACAGCATGACATACAGACTTGTCAAATCACTATGTTGTACACCTGAAACTAATGTAACTTATGTGTCAACCATACTTCAAAAAAAAAAAAAAAAGAAAGAAAAAGCAGATTCATTACTGTAGGACTTTTCAGAGCCTTGAAGATGTAAATTGTGACCCTCCAAAAAGAGAATAAATTATACAGTATTTCCCAATTTTATTTGAACTCCAAATACTTTATGTCACAGAGCAACTCAAAGCACTCCATTTTTCCTGAAACACACTTTGCAAAATGCTCTGATAAGCCAAACTCTTAACCAATTATATGAATTTAGAGTTTTGTTTTTCATTAAGGCAAGCCAGTATATCCAAATTACATCAATGTCTTATCTACCATCTTGGGAGACAGGACTGCACATAGATGAATTGTTCACATGACTGAAGTTTCAAATACCAAAACCATTCAACAATTTTATCTAAAAATCTTTCTAAAGTGTACTACACGCATCTCTACTTTTGATTATTAAAAACAAAACAATATATTCTGAGTATAAAAGTAAACACATGCTTATTTTCAAAAGCTTATAAATTCTGAAAAGAAAAAATAAGGCAAAGGTTACTCACAGATCCATAACTATTAACATTTGGCATAATTTTCCTTATTCTGCATCATATGTATGCTGAAGTATTTTTTTAATGTTTCACAATTCACTTAATGTTTTCTAGATCATCAAACATTCTTTGAAAATATGTTTTAATGGCTCTGACTGTAATATAAATGTATCATATTTTACTTTTAACCATTACCTTCACTGGATAAATCAGTTGCTTTTATTATAAATAAGGATGAGCATCTTTTTGCAGAAAACTTTGTCTCTATTTTTTTTTCTTTTGAATAGATCTCTATAAGTGGAATTCCTATGTCAAAGTATATAAATATCTGTAGGATCTTGATACATACAAATTGCCTTCCAAAGAATTTGTGCCATTTACATACTCCCAGCAGTTTATACAAGTGTTATTTTACCACACCCTCACCAACATTAAATACTATTATTTTTTAAAAATCACTGTTAATTTGATAAGTTAAAACTGCCATAACCATTTCGACTTTTTATTACCATTAAATTTAAACATTTTTATAGACTAATTTGCCATGAATATTTTCTACATATAATATGCCCATTTTTCTCTTGTAGCCTTAATATTTTTCTCATTGATTTGTGTGATTACTGACTGTCAAGATTACTAACTATACTACTTGTGACAAATAATTTTCACAATTTGCTGCTTACCTTTAAATTTGTTCATAATGTATAATTAAACAATCTGGTTTTAAGGCATAAATATGAATATCTATTTATATAAAAATTTGGTTGTTTTTTTTTATTTCTTCCTTTGTTTTCCTGCTTAGAGAATCCTTTCTCACTGAGAAGTGTGATGAATATTCACTAGATTTCCTCTGGATGTTTTATGATTTTTTTAAATCCTTTTTTATTTTTTAAATATGGTGTGCTGCTTGCTTTTTAAACTGAATAAAACATTTTCTTAAAGACTCAGGGTGATAGTTTTGAACAGCATTTAAAGCTTGGTGCATGAAACAGAACATCCCCAGGAACCAATGAAGTAGATGGAGAGAATTCTTTCTATTCTCTGTGACCTCAGACTCCTGCGATTTGCTGGTTCTGTGGCTGATTTTCGGTTTTGATCTCTCTCTCTCTTTTTTTTTTTTTTGACATTAGGCTCCCAGCTCTCACTTCCTATTGCAGAGAGCTGTCTGCCACTCACAGCACTCCTGACTTTGAACAGCTCACACCCCATATTTGTATTACAGTGGACTAATGATGTGTACAGTTGAGCGTGGGTGTGGAAGTCAGAATCGTGTCCCTGGCAAAGATGTTTTCACCCTAATCCCTAGAAACCTGGATATATTATGTTACATGGGAAGGGGGAATTCAGGTTGCTGATCAGATGACCTTGAGATGTGGAGGTCATTCTGGATTACGGAGTGGGCCCAGTGTAATCACAAGTTTCCTTAGAAATGAAAGAGAGGAGCTGGAGTGTTGGAGTGATCTGATATGAGGAAGACTCAGTCAACCATTGCTGGCTTTGAAGATGGGAGGTGGCTACAAACCAAGGAATTCAGGAAGCTGCAAGCTAGAAGCTAGCAAAGGAAAGTGCATGGGGTCTCCCCGAGAGCCTCCAAAAAGGAATACAGCCCTCCTAGCGCCTGATTGTAGCCCAGTGAGAACCATTTCAAACTTCTGACCTCCAGAATTGTAAGACAGTAAATTTGTGTTGTTTTAAACTACTAAGTTTGGGGTGATTTGTTACAGCAGTAATAGGCAGCTAACAAACTGAGCCTAGAAGTCTCCATAGGGTTTAGAGCATGGCCTTGATGACTGCTATTTTGGCTGCTCTGAGGTTTTATCCCTCCCCCCCCGCCACGCTTCCTCTCAATTATTTCCATGGTTGCTGGAAATCTAGCCTCCATCTAGATCATGCATGAGGTGGGGCATTACTATTTTATAGGAATTGGCCTTGACAAATGACGTTGCAGACATTGGGTCGAAGGACAAAGTAGAAGGAAGCTGGAGAGACAAAGTATTTAACAGGTTTTCAGAGAAATCACAAGGTGGACCTTCTGCCCACTTTGGAAGAAAGAACATCCAAAAGAGGGTCATGACCCCTGGACTGGGTGAGAGCATCACCATTTAACCGATGTCTGTACTGGCTCAGATAACCATCACTGTCTGTAGATGAATTCCCCTCTGTCTAAAAGACTGGGTAGTTCAAGGGTGTGAGACACAAGGAATCCACTCAGCAGAAAGTTTTTGGGAATAGATTGGGGAATAAATGGAGTCTATGTCATGAAGAGCCTTGGATCCAGACCAAGTGGAAGAGTGTGGAGTAGCCCAAGAAAAACGCAGGTAGACTTCAAGAATATTACATAAGGAGGCATAAGGGAGGCTCAGGAAAGTTGGGGACAGCATTGGGCAGAGGTAGATCATTTAGTTAGTCTACACTGGCAGACTACACTACACTACAATACAATCAGACCCACTGTGAGTGTGGGTCTAAAATGCATCAGGACATTTGTCCAGTGGCCTAAATGGAACCTGCACTTAGATAATTTATTGTAATGGACGCTGAAGAGGAATCTGAATAGTGTGTCTTCTTTATCCCTGTCTCCCTAATGTCTACCATAGTGTCCTGCATATTGTAAGTGCTCAATCTTTAAATCCCATTCTGGGTCTAGTAACATAGATCTAATACTGCTCCTTGATAAAAGTTTCCAGCCTTAACATGAAAGATTCATTCATGCAGCCCTAGCTCAATCTTACTTAGGAAGCCAAAAGAGCAATGAAGAAGTATTTTATTAATATATTAGAATTCTTTTTTTTCCCAATGGAGAAAAAAAATACTAGCTTTCTTTAAGTTATAAGATTTGGAATGATATTTTGGAAAAAAGGGTGTTATACAAAAACAATGGATCGTGGATCACCACATCAAAAACTAATGATGTATTGTATGGTGACTAATATAACATAATAGAATTAAAAAAACAGTTAAAGGTAAAGAAGGAATAATAATAATAGCTTAATGTCATAGTTTAATATGTAGTTTTAATAACTGAATGCATGTATGGCATTGAGAGAGCAGTGCCTGGTGTCAATGCACTCACTAGATGCTGACTATCATTCTGATTCTTCAACATTTTTACATGTTCTTCAATGATTAAAAAATAATACCCAGAAAAATATTAACTTGAAATCATAATTTATAACAAGACGAAAGAATATATGTGTATTTTATGAGAAAAGACAGCTAATGGACAATGACAAGACAGTCTTTACAAATATAGACTAGCATATGCGACACACAGAGTTATGGAAATGAAAGCATAGATTTAAATATATTTTCTTGGCTGTGTTCATTACTCGAAGGATCATGTAGTGAATCCTCTACCAAAGTAAAGAATACTTCTTCAAGCTTGTATTACTACTACAATTTTTTAATACATTGATTTTTATAGAGAGGGTCTCATTCAAATAGGAAACCCCAGGATAAATGAGCCAAATAAAGTGTTTCATGCTGGGTCTAAAATCATGAGCACCAAGATGAAAGGTAACACAGAGATCAGACATATCGGGCAACGTTGATGAAGCCATATCCTTCAGCGAATAAAATTCACTTTCAAAGTACTGGCTGGGGCACAGAAAGAGTCATAGGAAATTGACAGTCACCCTACACCCAAATGTAAGAAAAGACCAACTCATCTAAAAGACAAATTAAAATAAAAAACATAAAACAATTTTAAAAACTCCCTTTTAATTAGGAACACTGACTCCATGTTTGCTGTTATGGAGGAGTGGAGAGGTCACATCCATTTGCTGTCATTGAGGGAGCAGTAAGATGGGAAGTGGGCCTGAGGTTGCCAGTGTAGACAAACTAAATGATCTACATTTAATACAAAGGACTGTGTAACTTTCACCTTTCTTGATTATCAAAGACAGGTGGTAAATGTACAACTTCAAGACCACTGTATTAGTTATTCCAACACTTTCTTCTCAACAACCTGCTCCCCAAAGTTCCTAGATATGCTGATAATCTGAGCCCTTGTTCTTGATGGAAATGCAGTGTTTAAATCTAAGTGAGGCCCAAATGGATTTTTCTACTGACTTATGTGAGCACCATTTTCCCTGCTCACATTTGTGGAAACCTACCAAGAAGACAGTAGGTTCTTCTGTTTCTAAAAAAAACTACTTCTGAGCTTTTGGAAAACAAGTTGCTAATCACTGGCAGTTAGTGTGGATTCACTGATAAAGAGTTATGCCGGGGCACCTGGGTGGCTCAGTTGGTTAAGCAGCTGCCTTTGGCTCAGGTAATGATCCCGGGGTCCTGGGATCGAGCCCTGGCTCGGGCTCCCTGCTCAGTGGAGAGCTTGCTTCTCCCTCTCCCTCTGCCTGCTTCTCTGCCTGCTTGTGCTCTCTATCTCTCTATCAAATAAATAAATAAAATCTTTAAAAAAAAAGAGTTATGCCAATGTACTTTGCTTTTGATGGCGTTTCTAGTGTGTTAAGTGGAAGGAGCAGCACAGACAGACACTGTGTACCTTGATTTTGGCAAAGCTTTTGACAAGGTCTCTCATCGTGTCCTTACAGAAGCTGTGGACTGTAGGATAGTATAGTTGATGGAATGTTCTTATGGTGGCCAAAGAACACTGACTGCTAGGCTGACCAGGAGGGAGGCTCTCCTCTTAGGGCTTCAAGGCACCTAGACCTTGGCCTGTCCCAGGACTTTTATCAAAGGAGTTGGATGAAGCCTGTATCAGGTTACCCAGCATGCTCACAACCATTTGGAAGATTTTCAGTTCATGCTTCTGGTGGCAGCCAGGAAAAAGAAAGAGAAGATCTCCGAGATGCACTAGTTTGGGTCCTAGGGAGATGTCCAAACCTGACTGCACATCAGAAACACCTGGGGCCATAAAAATATAGACAGCCAGGCCTTTCCCCAGGCCTACTTCACTAGGATTTCAAGGGGTAAAGTCCTGGCTTTTTTTTTTTTAACTTCCCTATATAATCCACAGACAATCAGCCCAGCATCCCATCTTTAGAACCATTGCATTGGTGGGATTTAGTAAGGAAGCCTTTCCAGGGTCATAATGGAGCTCGTAGTCTAGAGATCTTCAAGGGCTTTCAAACCAAGAGAAAACCTTTCCCTACACTCTGGCTCAATCCAACCTTGACCTTTCTTCATGGGGACAGAGCAGGGCAGGGAGGGGAGGAACACAGCACCTGACAACGAGCGCACTGGCTGTGATGTCAGCCACATTTGGAGTCAAGCCTTGTTTCTATGACTTGTCTACTGTGCAAGCAGGAGTATGGGCCTCCATTGTGTACATAAGTGGCCAATTGATGCAGCTATGACCATTATGAGCCTGTTCGGCAAACTCTAGTTCTGTGGATCTTGAGTCTGTAGTTTTTACCAGAACACGCTTTTTACCCAGCTCCACCCAGAGAAGGAAAGAAGCCACCAACTACTGACCATCAACTGTGTGCTGGGCACTAGGTCCCTCACAGATCTAATCTAATTTCCTTTAATGGTCACCAAAACCCTTGTTTTTGCCCATGAGGAATCTGAACCTCAGAGAGGTGAAATGATTTCCCCCAAGTCACTCAGCTAGAAAGGGACAGATAGATATCAAGAATTTGGCTAATAAACTTGCACTGAGGATTCCCCACGGCACTTTTAAAATGGTTAATATAAGGAGTGGAGAAAGCTTTGCCCTTTAAAAAAAATCTAAATAGAGACATTTTGAAACTGCGAGGGAGGGGGAAAGTCACACCACCTACACTCCCCACTACCTGAACACTCAGCAAGTAGCCAGAGGAAAAGCCCGACAAATAGACAGTCATTGCTTGGTCTTTTTCTCTTTCACACACACACACACACACACACACACACACACACACACACACACACACACACACACACACACACACACACATCCCTGACCACCTTATTTAAAATTATAATACCTCCCCAAGTACAGTCTTATTCTTTTCCCCTGCTTTATTTTTCTTCTTACCACTTAACCACCATCCCACAAACTATCATTTGGGTTATTTATCTTGTTTATGGTGACTCATCCCCACTAGAATGTTAGCTCCTAGAGGGGAAGAATTTTTGTCTATTTTCTTTATTTCAATATACACATTGCCCAGAAGAGAGTGAACATTGACATTCAATAAATATTTGTGGCGTGAATGAATAGAAAAAGCCTAGAAATGTAAATATCATAAATGTTGAAAGTAATTGTAATCTCTTTAGACAGCTACACTTTCTGGCTTTTCTATTACAAATATATATTATTCGTACCATGAGAATTTTTAAAAATCGTCTCTGTTGTCCAGGTTATTACTGATTTCAAGCTGAAGTGAGAGGGAAGATAGGACCAGATTTATCTTCTAGAGGGCAAATGTGCTAGGTATTTCAACTCTGAACCCACTTTCTACCCTTCCTCACTGCTCTGTGTCCTGCTCTATCGTCCTCTTTGAACTGAATCAACAAGCTTACTTGACCTTTGGCTTCCATTTGGGAAAAGAATGAGGTTGGGCTATCTGTGCCCCCCACACTCAGGCTGCTGCCCATGGGCTGTGTTCCTCTACCCAATCCCAGTGCCTGGCAGGAGCCTTCTAGGTGCCCCTCCTCCCTGGGGGTCTGTAACTGCTCCTGCCCTTGCCTCCCCCGGGGCCTTTGGATGTAACAGCTCTTCATCCTCCCATGACCTGGAGCACTTCACGGCCTTTGCTGGTCTTCTTAACTCTGTCCGTACCTTTTAAATAGTCCCTTCATTAAATTTTCCTCAATTATCCAGTTAAGTATGCCACCAACATCTTGCTGGGTTTCTGACTGACAGTGTGCAAAATGGGGAAATGTCCCTACAGTCCGAAGAGCTAATGTCTAATGCCCCGTTTCATCACTGGTTTGCTCAAGGCCAAAGCCTCAAAGCTCCTTGGGTTCAAATCATTGGAAAACTAAGAAAATTGGGCAAGATGACCTCTGATATTCTGTGATTTTAGAGAAACCCTTTGCTTAGAGAACGAAATAGTTACTTCTCTATTAGCTAGAAAATGTTAACTTGATCTGGATTCTGAGAAGAGCCCAGTTTTCCAAAACCTTATCCACAATTGTTGTAACTATACTACTGACAATCAAGCTGAACTTGGCAATAAGACAGCCAGCAAATCCCAGTCCTCTGTTTGCCCTCACTTTAGCTACACGTCAGTAAGTTGCTGTAAAATTGGGATTATATTTTTTAAAACAATCATTACACAAATAACACATCTTTAGAATAGAAAAGTCAGAATCTGTAGCTAGCAAAGAGATAATTCCTGAGCACTTGCTGTGATGAGCACTGGGTGTTGTATGTAAGTGATGAATCACTAAATTCTACTCCTGAAACCAATATTACCCTCTATGTTAACTAACTAGAATTTAAGTAAAAACCTGAAACCACAAAAAATAAAGAGATAATTACTTTTAACATTCACAGTTGAGTGTTAAATGAGTTAATGTATGTAAAATGCTTACCATGGGGCCTGGCACATTGTAAACAGTTAAGAAATGTCACGATTACCCACCTCTCTTCCTTCTCGACATGTAGACAGCTTTCCTGATCTGCCCTAAGGATTCCGTCCTCATTCTCGTAATTAACTGGGCCCGTGTGCCCTTCCCTATATTACAAGAAACACTGATGGTGTTTCATGGTATCTCCATTAGAGACATTTGAAGATTTTAAGTAAACTTGACACTGAAATTAGTTTCAATCAGCAGTTGTCCCCCCTTGACCTTCCTCCTGTGCCAGATACTGTAAGTGTGCAGAGAGAGCAGTGAGGCACCATTGGAACCCAGTCGATCTGGTGACTGAAAAGGCAGTTTACATTCTTACTCCCATTTATCCAATACGTATTTATTTGATGCCTGTTGTGTTCTGAGCCATGGCAGAAACACCAGGATGAATCAGATGTTAATGTTTTCTTAAAAGAAATGTCCGGAGGCACCTGGCTGGCTCAGCCGGTTAAGCCTCTGCTTTCAGCTCAGGTCATGATCCCAGGGTCCTGGGATTGAGCCCCGCATCAGGCTCCCTGCTCAGCAGGAAGCCTGCTTTTCCCTCTCCCACTCCCCCTGCTTGTGTTCCCTCTCTCGCTGTGTCTCTGTCAAATAAATAAATAAAATCTTAAAAAAAAAAAAAAGAAAGAAAGAAATGTCCATCAGAGGGTGGGGAAAAATCAGATAGCTTATGAATACAGGTAGAAAGTGATGTGGGCCATGGAGAAGCAGGGCTGGAGTGCTATGGCCCTTCAGTGACGGGAGAGACTGGTTTCTGCTGGGGACTCGAGAAAAGAGAGTAGAGTTCATACAAATGCAGGTCACTGACACCTGCTGTGGGTAGTGACTCAACCTGTCTTAAGACAATTACCTTAAACGTAAGGTTGTGGTCGTGTCCAGGGCATTTTGTTCCTCCAGGACTGAGATGCTGGCCAAGTCTGTCATGTCGCACACCTTTATATCTGCAGTCCCCCTCGCTGCCACAGCCACGGTAACTCCTACCCATGGCAGCAATGCATCCAGCCCTGGACCTGTGCCCTTTGCCAGTCTCATCTTGATCAAAATGGCCCCTCTATATGTCCCTTGTCCTTCAGGGTCCCCGGGTGGTTTGTGACCAGTCTTCAGAGAAATACTCACCAGTGCCACAGGCACCACAGACGTGACACAAGAGACCTCTGAAGCCATGAGTCTATTCTGTCCATGTTTAAAGCACAGTGGATACTTAGTCAAGGTAATAACTAATCAGTGGGTTTTGACCAACTCAATCACAGAAAAACCTCAATAACTAGCTGGGAAACTGCAAAGGTTGATGCAACTTCGGATTGGTTATCACATTGAACTCTCTATGAATGGCATCAGCTAACGTTGTGCCGAGTGCTATCTACTCACCAAAACTTGGAGGCCCTGACTGAGAAAGCCACAGGGTTTTAACAGCTAGACTTGTCAGACGAAAGGACAAACGTTTTTAGATAAAACATATCACAAGTAATGACATTGGTTTCATGTTTTAAGCATGTTAATGGCAAATGGCTAATGCATGTGGTTTTGTACATGTCTTTCCATGTTGCATCTGTATCTTTGTCAATATAACAACATCTTACCTGGGTATAACACTATGTGATTTGGGTAACACATCATTCTTTTACAAGACTGTATTCTGAAAAGGTCAGCACTGTGTCAGCCCACCCACAGCCTCTTTTGTGGGGATCCACCCAGCCCATACTTCCTGCTGAAGGGGCAGGCCCAGACTGCCACGTTAAGTATTCAGTGCCCCACCTCCTCTGTCCAATGATGACTGGCCCCGGCCCAGGCCCCTGGGCCGACTGGACACACAGGGAATTACAGTCTGCCCTAAAAGATGGACTGGACCAATCAGATTCTCTCTTAAGGCCCTGAACTTGAAGCAAACATAGCCATCAATTAGTACTAGGACCAGAAGTAGACATGTAGTGTGTTGTCTAACCAGAGAAATCAAAGATCCATGAACTTCTGCAGCTGAACAGCCAGGAGCCTTTGTGATCCTAGAGTCACTTTTGAGCTCTGGGCTCCTTGAGGCCAAGACTTAATATGGCTCCTGTTCTTGGATTTCCATGAAAATTCCTTTATCATTTAAAAATAATGTGACAGGGTGCCTGAGTGACTCAGCCAATTAAGAGGCTGACTTTTGATTTTGGCTCAGGTCATGATCTCAGGGTCGTGAGATAGAGTCCCACTTAGGGCTCCACGCTCAGCGAGGAGTCTATTTATCTCCCTCTCTCTCTCCCTCTCCTTCTGCCCCTCACCCTGCTTGGGCTCTCTCTCTAAAATGATTAAATAAACCTTTATAAATAAAGAAAGAAAGAAAGAAAGAAATATAATGTGACATAATACAATATGCTAAAATCCTTTGTCTCCAGCTGACTTGAATGACTTACTATTCCTCGCACGAAGAAGAGCCAGACTGAAAACAATGAGAAATTAAAACTGGGTCCCAGCTGAACTCCTTCCTGGGCCATGAAGCCTTCTAGAGAAATCATGAGAAGAAAGACAAACTGGCAATGTCTTAACCACTACTGGGAGGGCAATAGAAACCAAAAAAAAAAAAAAGGGAACCGAAAACCTTTAAAGACGACTTGGAAAATGTGTGCGTGTTGAGCCCCGCTTTGAGTATATGGTGACTTATAGAACCAACACCATGAATGGAGAAGACACGGCCTCCTCAAGCTCTCTCCCATGAGCGAGATGTAGCATTTGAACAACAAACTTAAAATAGATGACGAGTGACCAACTGCTGGTGATGAGATATACTAAAGGCACAGGAGTCACAAGTGATGGAAGCCAGGTCACAAGAAAAACAGGATCGGAATTGAGGCCACCTCAAAAGCAGGTGCTCAGTGTAGGGCGTGTCTACATGGCCCTAGTTTTTGTTTCCACTCGGCTTTGGAAACTAAATGACACTGCTCTCTATTTAAAAATGTAAATGTATTGGGTCATATAGACTGTGTCTAAATAAAACACAGTTTCCAAATATCGCCTCAATGGTGGTATTCCATGGCCAAAGATATTTCATGGCTTGGAGTTAAATACAGTTTGGCCACTATCTAAATATTCCAATTGATTTAGAAATTGAATGATTATCGTGCTTGATCTATGAAGACATTCTAGTAGTTTAAAAACTAAACTGTAAATTGAAGTTTTCACTACTCAGATAAATTTTTTCTATGCCTGCATTATATTAATTGTGTCTTCTTGTCAAGGGGAAGCAGTGTGGTGATGTGGCTAAGTTACAGACTTTGGAGACAGACAGGCTTGAGTTCAAATCCAGATTCAATGACTTTCTAGTTATGTCGCCTTGGGCAAGTTTCTCCTGCAGTGTCTTTATTTCTCAAATAAGGATGATGATAATAATACTACATACCTTACAGGATGTTGTAAGACTTAAATGAATTAAGCTACATTAAATGCTTAAAGCAGGGATGCCTGGGTGGCTCAGTCGGTTAAGCGTCTGCCTTCAGCTCAGGTCATGATCCCAGGGTCCTGGAATCAAGTCCCGTATTGGGCTCCCTCCTCAGCGGGGAGTCTGCTTCTCCCTCTGCCACTCCCCCTGCTTGTGTTCCCTCTCTCTTTCTCTCTCTCTCTCTGACACATAAATAAATAAAATCTTGAAGAAAAATGCTTAAAGCAGTCCCTGGCCCATACGAAATAATCTAGAAATGTTTGCTTCTATTACTTGTATTATCTTCATTGAACTCACAAAGTAAATCATTGAGGACATGGAAATATTGTGCTTGGTGTGTACTTTTGTAATTTTGTTTAAAACTCACAAGGGGAGGGTAGGAATTATCATCTCAATTTTACCTCGCAGATGCGAAGCATAGAAAAAAGTTAACTAATTTGTGAAAGGTTGCCTGGTTATTAACTGGCAGAGTTAGGATTCGTTAATTCACTCACTAATTCACTCAACATGTTTTTATTGAGCACTGGCTACATGCTATCCTAGGTGCTGGAACACAGAACCAAGCAGACAAACATCCCTGCTTTCGTTGAACTTACTTTCAACTAGGCGAGACAGTCAAAAAACAGGAGAAGTCAATAAAATGTACAGTAGGGGGGATAGTAGGGTGTTCTGCATAAACAAAAGCAGGCAAGAGGAGAAAGAGCATGTGTATGTGTTGGGGGGGGAGGGTTGGAGTTCAGAATGCAATTATGGCTAGCATAGGTAACAAGGGATGGTCTTAAAAGGGGATGTTTGAAGAGAGGTTTGAGAGAGATAAAAGTTATGGGGTATCTAAGGGAAAAGGTTCCAGGCAGAAGAGAGAGCATGTGCAAAGGCCCTAAGGCAAGAATGTGCCTGGCATGTTTCAAGAAGAGCAAAAGGGCCAGTGTGGCTGAAGCAGAGCAAATAAGGAGAACAATAGGAAATGAGGTCGGGGAGGTCTCGGCTAACATTGGTAATTGTTCAAGAGAACCCTGCCCCATGTTCCTGTTAACTGGGGTTCTGCCTCCACAAAGCCAACACATCTTAAGAAGCCACTGATGGAAGATTCTCCCCCTTGGAAAGGCCATCTCACCTCCCATCCTCTCCATCCTGTAGAGAGGAAAACCCAGGCTTGGCATTGGCAGACAGGTAGTCCATCAGAACCGGAAACCACCTAACCAGCACCCCCTCAGCCCACTGGAAGCAACCATGACAGTGGTGCTCAGAGCCCTTGCAGAGATGTGCTGTGGTCTCTCTGAGCTCATCACCGCACCTCCCTAGGCAAGAGTTTCAATTCAAGGTCATTTTTGGTTCCTTTTCAGTAGCAGACTCAGAACCAGATCTATTCAAGTGTAGGAACAGTGCAGACACATTAATAGCCAGACCCAGTGGGGGTTTTATTTTCCATTTCCTCCTCCCTCATATTTATTTGTTTCTTCATCTCCTCTGCATGGTAAAGGTACCCCTGCAGGGTATTTTCAGATGAAGTCTGAGAAGGTAGGGTGGAGAATGGAAGGTGTCACCCTAGGTTGGAACCCACTGTCAGGCTCTCTGTAGTTGGGCTGCCTGGGTTCAAATCCCCATTACCCATTTAGCATTGGGGATGATCATATCTGTTTCTAGTAAGCGTCTAGTGAGAATGGAATGAAATCATTGAATGCTATTGTAGAATTTAGCCAAAATTGGGGACCGCCTCCTATCCCTGGGGTGCTGTTGCAATGAGAAAGATGTTTCAGGACTCCTTAGAGGTATCCAAATGGTGTGGTTGTCTCTGAGTCTCCGCTTAAAGCATGATTCAGATATTTCCTGTGTCCTGTATCCAGTAGTTCCTTTACTGAACATTCTCATCTTCCCCTGCTGGGTGGTCCCAGCCCCCCACGCTGATAAGCCTCTTGAGTTCTTAGAAGTAGCCACGGGGCAGTCTCAGCCCTGTCTGTGGTCTAGAGAAGCAATAGCCCCAGTACCTCCAATGGGGATGGGATTCCAACTGCCCTGACCACAGCTCCTGGAACAGACTCTGAGCTGTTCTTACGTCGTGAAGGGCGTTGAGGTATGTTTGGGAATTCTCTGGTAGAAATATGAAACAATAAGCAAGTGCCCTTTCTAGACAAAGAGGCCTTTAGTGAAAGAATCTACGGGGCTTATATTTTTCCTCCTTTGGTCGAATTTATCTTTTGGGAAAAGGACACACAGAATTTACTGAATGTTGTTCAGTAGTCGCAGCTTATTAACTCTATGTGTTCCTGTAGAAGGGAAAAAAGAAATCACTACACGGTTATGCCAGGAAGTCTCCCATGCCTAGGACATAGCAGACGGTCAGTGTTACTACTGACAGTGCTGTAAGTCAGTGAATAAATGACACATTAGTAACAGCTACCACCGTGCATAGGAACAGCCCAAACTATTGCCTTTGGATAATTGTAATTGAAAAAAGTGTCCTAGAAATGTTTCCGTAGCTCACTGATTTAAACAAATAATGTTTTCTTATTGGCTCAGAGCTCCATCTCTGAGATGACTTATCAGGGTTCCTGCCGAAGCTTCAACAGGAAGACCCCCTTCCGATTATGATTTTTTGTTCACGTAGCTCAGGCTCGTCATCACACAGGTTCAGGGTCAAATAGTAAAATGACTTTGACACAAACCCCTGAAATGTATTTAAAAGCCATAGAAAGGATTCCTCGCAGACCAGAAGCCAAGTGCAACATGGATGTTGACCCCCGGCTTATCTCAGTTGTAAGTTTAGATTGAGATGTGCCAGGACTTTCTGAAGGATGCACCACAGGACAAAAGAACCTGATTTAATGATACAGACCCACCAATCCCACTCCCCATGCTATCCCCAGAGACATGCCCACCAAAACGTGTGTGCAAGAGTATTCCTAGCAGCTTTATTCATAACAGTCCAAAGCTGAAAACAATCCAACATCTGATAGTAGTAGAATGCATTAATTGTAGTATATACGTTCAACAAAATACTACTCGAGATATTATTGTTATACACAGCAACTTGATAAGATCTCAAAACATACTGAGGAAAAGAAGCAGAAACAAAAACATACACACTGTATGATTCCATGAGCATGAGGTTTCAAAGCAGTAAAACTAACCTACAGAGATGGAAATCAGTGGATCTCCACTGACCAGCTGGGGCAGGGAGGGCGTTAAGGAATCGGAAGCGTACAAAGGAGCCTGATGGTTTCTAGAGTATTCTTGATCATGATTTGGGTTATGTTTCCATGGGGTGTACATATGAAAAATTCACCTTCTGTGCATTTAGTATTTGTGCAATTTACTCTGCATTAAGTTATACCTCAATTTTAGGAAGGAAATAAGGAAATTTCCAAATAAGGAAACAAACAAAAAATTAAATCTAGAGATAAACAGGACTTCCGTTTTCTGGGTGGCTTCTCTAAGACTCTGGGATTGCAAACCTAAGAACTATGACTCCTCTGTGAGGAGAGAAAATGTGAATTCCACCTTTTTCTACACTACCCCAAGAGGGGTCCCCACGGCGACCTTCTGTGTTTCCCGTCGTACCTGAAAGGGAAACATTCACAATGTCCAGAGCCCTTGATGTCCTGCCAGTGAAGGAAGAGGATGCCCTCAAATTCCTTGCAGCAAGAACCCACTTGGGTGGCACTAACCTTGGCTTCCACATGGACCAGTACATCTGCGGAAGGAAAAGTGAGGGCATCTACAGCATACATCTGAAGACAACCTGGGAGAAGCTTCTGCCGGCAGCTCGTGCCATCTTTGCCCTTGAAAACCCGGGGGGGGGGGGGCTGTGAGCATCCTGTCCTCCAGGAGTCCCAGCCAGCGAGCTGGGCTGACGTTTGCTGCTGGCCCTGGAGCCACTCCTACTGCGGGCCGCTTCACCTCTGGGACCTTCACCAACCAGATCCAGGCAGCCTCCCCGGTGGCTTCTGGCGGTGACTGATCCCAGGGCTGAGCGACCATGGGAGTCCTGCGTGATCTCTACTTCGGTAGAGAGCCTGAAGAGACCAAGAGTAGGCCGCTGCTGGAAAGGAAGTAACCCTGGGGGAATTTCAGGGTGAATGGGCTGCTCCAGCTCCTGAGTCCCCTGCTACTCAGCCTGAAGTCGTGGCCCGGTCCAGAGTGGGGGCAGGTGCCCTCGGTAGCGACTCAGCAGTTCCCTACTGAAAACTGGAGTGCTCAGCCCACCGGTTCCCACTGCCCGGGCCACTGAATGTGGAGGAAAGACCAATGAGTGGCCTTAAGCTGCTCTTCCACAAAGGCAAGCAAAATGGAAATAAGGCTGGAAAAAAATAAACAGCTTCTAAAAGTTAAAAAAAAAAAAATGTGAGTTCCTTACAGTTAGATTTATCCCAGGATTACGATGTGGGATATTTATTCATCATTAACCAGCATTATGGAAAGTTGTGTGTCAGGCAGTGGGCTAGCTGCTGGCAAGACGATGGGGAACAAGACTGTTACATCCCCACCATAGAAGACGGGGCAACAGTCCAGAAAGCAACTAAACACATTATTCTCTGATTCTGAAATGTGACACAGGCTCTAAGAAGAAAGCATGGGAGAGGTGTTCTGTGAGAAAGAGTAAGAGGCGGGCCTAGGAAGAAAGTCTCCCAGAGAAAATCACATACGCACAGAGATATGAAGGCCGGGTAGGAGTCAGCCAGGAGAAGGAGGGAAAGAGGAAGGGAGGGAAGAAAGGGGCAGTGGAGAGGAGAAGAGAGAGAAGCATGGGCGAGGCCTTGAGTTCTCCGAGCTGGGATTCTGGGAGAATTTTAGTGTGGCGGAGCTGTAGTGGGGGGCGGGGGGCGGAGAAGAGGGAAATGAAGCTGAGGGAGGAGGATTACACTGGGGCCAGGTAGTGGAGCTCTTGCCAGACCAAGACTAAGGTTCTGATCAAATGCCAAGTATAGTACAAAGAGTCAACATGTTCTAAGCAAGATCTAATTTACATTTTCAAAAATTTCCAAAATTCCAAGAAGAGAATAAACTAAAAAGAAGTGAGAATAGGGGTGCCTGGGTGTCTCCGTTGGTTAAGTGTCTGACTCTTGATTTTGGCTCCAGTCATGATCTCATGAGATAGAGCCCCAAGTCGGGCTCTGTGCTCAGCGGGGAGTCTGCTTGAGATTCTCTCCCTCTGCCTGCGCCCCCCCCCACTCTCTCTGCCTCTGATCTCCATCTCTGTCTGTCTGTCTGCCTCTCTTTCCCCCTCCTACCCCATCAAACCCATGTACACACATTCACAGCAAACCCTCACATACTACCCGCTAGACCCCAGCTGCAATGAGAGTGCAGGAATAATGGCGCACACTCAGGGCCCCATTACAAATTCCAATGCATCACTCAGTTCAAGGAAAGGAAATCAGGCGTAAATACTGCATTTACTCAATGTTGACTCTGTGCCAGGCATTGTGCCATGTACTTTCGTATTTGTTAGCTTGGGTACTGTGATGGACTTCATATGTTGAAATCTAAACCCCTATTGTGATGGTGTCAGGAGGTGGGCCCTCTGGGAAGACATTAGGTGATGTGAATGGAACCCTCATGAATGGGATTAGTGTCTTTCTAAAAGGGTCCCTGGAGAGGTTCCTTGCCCCTTCCGCCATATGAGGGTATATCGGGTGATGGCCATTCACGGATCAGGAACCAGGTCCTCACCAGACACAGAACCTGCTGGGAACTTGATCTTGGACTTCCCAGCCTCTAGAATATGAGAATAAATTTCTGTTGTTTATAAATCAGTCAATGATATTTTTATTGTAATAGCCTGAACAGACTAACACATATATCAAATTAGATATTATTATTTACATTTTAATAGGTGAGGAAACTGCAGCTTGAAGAGATTAATAATTATTTTATTGATGTCTCACAGCTATCTTAAAGGGCAGAGATAGAATTTGAATTCAGAACTATATGATGATCCCTTTATGAAAGCTGTATGTCATGTTTATAACAAACATCAAGAAGAGTTATCCAAAGGAATGACTCTCTAATGGTGAAATTTCAGACTTTAAAACACCTGGTTGAAGGCAGGTACCTTTGAGTACTTGCTATAGGCAATACCTTACTCTACTCTGATGGTGACTAATTGCAAGCCCAGCTCCATGCACAGCAGCTGGCGGCCAGTGACGTCTGAGAGCAACCATTAGGAGGTGAGGGTGGCTGCACAACTCCGCAAGCAGTGACAGCAGAGCTGAGTTCAGCTCAGGTTTGCTTGGGCAGGTATAGCCTTGAGTCACTCTGTGGCCTCTTACCCTGGGTTTCACTACGAGTCACATTGGATCTAGCTCCAGAGACAACACCAGAGTCTTGTGGGGAGAAAATCAGAAAGGGCATGAGAGGCTCACCAATCCTGGGCTTCTTCCTGCCAGTGACGGTGACTTTGCCTAATCACCAGGAACAAATTTCTATACCCTGGGGACCCCGGGAAGAAGGATGAATCAGTTAAGAGTTTTATCAGAGAAGCAGAGCTGCTCTGAGTGACACAGAACAAGGGATTTGTCATAAAGTTTAGACCTTGCCCAACAATGGAAGCTGGTGGAGTCGGGGGCAGCTTGCGGCCTCTGCACCTGGCAGGGGCCTCAGCTCACTATAGGTCAGCGGCTCTGGGAATCAGGAAGAAGCACGGGACTTAAAGCGGGGCAAGCAACCCAAACTGGAGGCACAGGAAGCACCGGAAACAACGAGCATAGGCTGCAACCCATGGCTGCCTCTCACGGCCGGCAACTTGACCAACACAAGGTACCTGCCAGAGCCGGCACCTTCTCCATGGAAATGCACACACAGCGAGCTGGTGGCTCGGAGACTCTGTAGGAGGAGGCTGGGTGGCAGCTGGAGGAAGTGCAGACTCAGGGGTTGCTGCATGCCCACAGGAGGAGCCTCTAGGTCAGCCTGAGCTGGGGGCCCACCTGGAGCTGATAACAGTGCAAAGAGGAATACAAGAAATATTTTGAAGGAGGGAAGTAATTGTTCATGGTGCCTGCTTGCACACTGAAGCAGAGATGCTAAGTAGGAGCCAAGATTCCAAGCCTGGGCGCCGTGAAGAGACACAGGGAAGCTGGGGGTAGGTAGTAGAAGAGAGAAAAGAGGCTGTGTTCCATGTGGAGATTCTGTGGGTCCCACCAAAGATCTGTGTAACCTGCCTGAAGAACCTGGCTAGTTGACAGCAGAAGGGATGGGCGTGAGAGGAGGCCTGGCTGAACTTGGGCAATGCCCAAAGGCAGTTGAGTTAGTGTCCGCAAGGTAGTCATCATGGCCACAGTTAGGGTCCCTTGGGAATCAGATGGTACATTCAAAGGGCCGAAGAGTGATCATGAAGGGACTGTTTACAGTGATCATGAAAGATCAACCATCATCCTCGACCTGAAGAGGAAAAGAGGGAATGATGTTCCTTGGAGCCCAGTGAGGGCCATAGGGGTGGAGGAGGCTGTCCAATTAAAGCAGTGGCTCTGGGAGAATGCAGCTACTGCCCCATGCTCCAGTGGTCAGGGAGAGAGCAAGAGGAATACATACTCCAGCTTTTCTCTCCTGATACCTTCCCATTTCTTAAGAACAGTTCTCATTGGCCAAACCCAAGCAGAAGCCACAAGATAAGGAAGTGTGGGCCGAAAAAGGTGAACAGATCTTGGGGAGAAAATGGAGAATAACCAGAACATTGATCCAGTAGGATTCCTTAGCTCAACATCATCCTCGGAACAAAAGTAGAAATAATACATTTTTATCACTAGTAATACATACTTGTGTAACGTTTTATGCTTCATAGAGCGTCTTCACATAGATTCTCCCTTCTGAGCTACGCAGCAGCCCTGTAGAGCTCTTGTGAAGTAGACAAGACCTTGCTATTCAGGTCAGTTTAACTCTGAAGCCCAGAGAGGTTAAATGATTTATCCGAAGTTAGTCACGCAGTGAGTGAATTATGAAATTTGTATTAGAAACAAGGCTCTCTGACTCCCAGCCCAGTGCTCCTCCCCAGGTGTGAAATTTATTTCCCTGGGAAGACACCATTGCTATGAATGACATGACAAAATTGCTGTCCTGAATGTGGTGTGTCTCCTGGCCCCAGCCCCGCTGGGGTTTCGGGGCCTTCCTGGGTTGTTTTCAATAAGCAAATATTCCTGACACTTCAATTATCCCAATCCAAACAATGAACACACTGTGTAAGAAGCTTCATAAAATTCATTCAGTTGGATGCAATGAGAAAGCTTTGTGTGTATTCCCTCAAAAAAAAATTATCCAACAAAACAGAGATTGTTGTAATGGAAACATCTAGGCTAGAAAAAAAAAAAAAGGCTCTGTGTTTTAGGAACCTGGCTCTGATTCTTTCATCTTCATCACTGTATCTTGGCAGAGGAAGTGTCTTCTGTCAGGAACCCATGCCTTCCTTTCTACAAATCAAAGCAAGGCCTTCTGACGTGTGGACAATGCCGAACTGTGTTTGGTA
The DNA here is from genome assembly GCF_037043125.1 of Eumetopias jubatus. Classification (NCBI taxonomy): domain Eukaryota; kingdom Metazoa; phylum Chordata; class Mammalia; order Carnivora; family Otariidae; genus Eumetopias; species Eumetopias jubatus. The sequence continues at coordinate 64,819,463 of NW_028274823.1, read as the reverse complement.
AGGTATTTTTTAAAACTTTCCTATGTTGGGTGTCTTGTCATTTCCATATACATCCTCCCAAGCCCCTCCTTCTACCCCACTGTTATGAGTTGAATTGTGTCCCGCAGTAAAAATATGTTGAATCTCTAACCCCCAGTAACTCAGAATGCGACCTTATTTGGAAATCAGGTCCATATAGAGGTAATCAATTTAAAGTGAGATCTTTAGGATGGGTCCTATTCCAATATGACTGGTATCCTTTAAAAAGGGGAAATGTGGACACAGAGACAAACACCCAGAGAGGGAAAATGATCTGAAGAGACAGGGGAAGATGGACATTCCACAAGACAAGGAATGTCTGAGGCCACCAGAAGCTAGGAGACAGGTCAGGACCAGATCCTTCCCTGGTGCTTCTTTGATGTATACACAGTTATGCCCAAGATGTAGCCTGAAAATGGTAGTTATTTCTTTGGCAAAACTCAAGGTTTTATCAAAACATGTCAAAAGGCAATGTTAGGAAACTTTATATAAATTAAATATCACTCCTCCTCTTTTCTGCCCCTCAAGAAGAATTCTAGTATCAGTGGCTGATGTGTTGTTACCTGAATTCATTAGGACACTTTGGGTTACAAGGAATAGAAAATCCATACCAAAGTGGTTTAAACAATAAAGATGACTTCTGGTTTCACACACCTAAAAATGCAGATGTAGTCTTGACTTTAGACCTGGTTTGATCAAGGCTCTAGATGAATTTCTCTGTGACTCTTTCAATCTTGCCTCTTCGGTGTGTAGCTGGCTTCCCTCCTGGTAGCAAAGTGATTGCAGTGTGTCTCTCTGAAGCCCTCACTTCCCAGGGGAAAAAGGCTCATATACCCCAGAATCCCCAGCAAAAGTCCTAGATGTGGTGCTGATTACACCATCCCTAGCCAATCCTAAGGGAAAGCCAACTGCTGATTGGCTTGTGCCTGGCCTGTGTGGTCCAATCACTATGGCCAGAAGCCTAGGACTCCCTGCTGGCTTAGTCATTCAGGGCCTACTTCTGGAGCTGGAGGGGAGTGACCAGACACCCGGATCGCTACTGGATAGGAGATGAGCAAAACGGATGAGGAATCAGCACAACGTGCCATCCAGGACTAAACCTAACCTTTACACATCACCCTTAACATACCAGCCTTACATAAAACCTTGCCGTATCAACACTGTGAGGATCTGACTTTTAGGAAACATGAGCTTGGGCTATGACCATCTGCTACACTATGAAATCCAGAATATGAAGGTTTCTTTTCATATCTTAGGAGGGGTTGTGAGTAGAGGAGGTGAGACTGTATTTATTTTATTTATCAAGCACTGTTCCAGTTTCTATGGCGACATAAGAAGTTATCTCAAAACGTAGTATCTTAAAATAACAATGATCATTTATTATGTCTCACTGTTTCTGTGGATCGGGAATGCGGGCCCCGAGGCGAGGGGCATATCTGGCTCAGGGTCTGCCCTGTGCTTGCAGTAATTAGATGGCAGGGTCTGAGTCATCACAGAGGCTGCTCTGCTCACTCCAGGATACCTCCAACAGCTGAGGCTCCTTGGCCATCCCTCTGTCCTTGTGTGGTCTCTTCATATGACCCCTCCGGTGTGGCAGTCTAGGGCAGGGATCCCAAAGTGCATGCGTTGTGTGTGTGTGTGTGTGTGTGTGTGTGTGTGTGTGTGTGTGTATCTGTATACATATACATAGAGAGAGAAAGAGACAAAAAGATAAGCAGACCCCTGCGACCCAGACACGGAAGCCAGCAGCTTCCCTTCTGCATCCCTGTGTTCACCAAGGCAACACAATGTCCCACTGGGTCAGGAGGAGGAGAAACAGACTACCTGTTATTAGGGAACATTTTATTTATTTATTTGAGAGAGAGAGAGCACACACAAGCATGAGCAGGGGGGAGGGATAGAGGGAGAGGGAGAAGCAGGCTCCCCGCTGAGCAGGGAGCCCAACCTCGGGCTTGATCTCAGGACCCTGGAATCGTGACCTGAGCCAAAGGCAGACGCTTAACTGACTGAGCCACCCAGGTGCCCCAAGGGAATGGCAAGGTTCTTGATAAAAAAAAAAAAAAAAACACTATGTCTGTGTATGGACAATATAACCTGCCACACTCAGAGCATTTGTATACCCTGCAGTGCTCTAAGTGCGTTACAAATATCAACTCACTTAATGAGCTGGGTACTAGACTTCCTTTTGCAGAAAGCAGATGGCATGTCCATATGTGCTTGGTTCTCACTGTTGCAGCACCTAGTAGCTCAACTTCCAAATGCCAAGACTTGGCCTGGGACCATCTGCCCACTGTGTTCTGGCATGCTGCATATGTTGGGGAAGAAATATCCCCTAGGAGTAGCCATCAACTAGTTATCAACAGGAGTTAGTGTATACATTCTCTGGCCCCCTTGCCCTTTGGTTGGCAGGGCATGAATTTCATTCTGAGGCATGTGTTCTAGCCTGACCTCCCAAGTTCCCCAGGGGGATTAAGCTCCAATGGCCACAGTGGTGACCTCCATGGTAATACAATTCAATCGGCTGCCGTTCTTTCCCCGTCATCTTCCCACCACTACACTACTTTCCACCCATACCTCCCACATAAACTAGGTGGATTTAAAATTTGGCGGGGGGAACCCAAACTAAGACTTTTAACCGGCCCAAGATCCCTCAGCGAGGACTTTGATTCCAGATTACAATTTCAGGTAGCTTTGAGAAGCCCTTTCTTAGCACCTTAAACTATGTGACATTAGAGAAAAGGCAGTGCTGAAGAAAATAAAAAGCCCTGGGAGAGAAGATGGAAAACATCCATTTCAGACCCTGGATGCTCCAAGGTTACATCCGCCAAACACTTACCAAGCTTCCGGTGTGAGTCAGCCATTGCACGAAATGCTAGAGAATGGCAACTAGCTTGATTCTGGGACGGACATAAAAACTCCTGGCCAAGCTTGCCCTCAAGGCCATGGTGGGAACCATAGTGAGGCTTTTAGATGAGAAAGGCCGCCTCCGGTGTAAGACTCGTTTCGGTAGCTCTGGGACTTCGGCATGACCCGTTACGAGTGAGCTAGGGTGATTGTGTCAGGCAGCTCCTGCGGCCGTAACAAAACGCCACAGACTGCATGACTTACACAACAGAGACTATTTTCTCTCACAGTTCTGGAGGCTCGGTCCAAGATCAAAGTGACAGCCAATTCAGTTTCTGGTGAGGGATCTCTTCCTGGCTAACATGCAGCCATCTTCTTGCTACACCCTCACATGGGGAAGAGCGGGTGGGAATGAGACAGAGAGTGAGCACGCACAAGAGAGCGAGCTCTCTGATGTCTCTTCTTTTAAGGACACTGATCTATCAGATCAGCCCCAGCCCCACACCCACCCCTGATGTCATTTAACCTTAGCTACTTCCTTATAGGCTGTATCTCCAAATACAGTCACATTAGGGCTTGAACATAATTTTGTAGGCACTCAATTCAGTTCATAGCAGTGAGATTCTGGTAGATTTCTGCAGGTGAGCCCACCTCTTAAAGCATTTTGTGTTTGGTTTAGTTCGCAATCATAATCATTACCGGTGGCAAGTTAACGTGGAAGCACTTATGACTACAAAAGATAGTTTTAAAATGTAAATGGCATACATATTGTGTGATTGGATGGCCCAGTACCCCATCTTCAACTGCCTCCCAGGGCAATCCGTGCTGCTCCATTTGTGTGTTGGGGGGTGTGTGTGCAATCTGCATTAAAGAGCCCTCGTTAAAACATCCCCCACTTTTCCCCAGAATCCAAAGTTGTTTTCCTAGGAACATACCATATCACTCTCCAGTCTTCTGAGTGATACCTGTGTGATAAAAAATAAATTAGAAGCCTGCTGCTTTGGCCAAACAGCTGGATTTCATAGCTGCTAAACAAACCAGCACAATCTTGGACTTTAAGCCAAAAACTCTGATTGGTGAATCTCATCATTGTCCCTTTTCTCTCTCTTCATAGACTAATCAACAATCATTTATTTTATAATGACTGAGGAGTTTTTAGGTGTGAGGCATTGTGCCATCTCTCTTCATAGGGCTGTGCCTTCAGCAGCTAACAGAAATGAGAAGAGGTGAAAAGTCAATAGGACCAGGCCTCGGTCATGGACCTGTGGACGCATTGTCTGTACTCACCTGGCTGCACCTGTGAGAGACCATTTACCACATTCGGCAGCTTCTCACTCAGGTGTCTGTACTGCTCTTCTCTCTTCCTGAGGTTACTTCCGACCCCACTGGGGGCAACCCTCAGTCAATGCCCAGCCTCCCTCACTTCGATGGAGGATTCTGAGGTAGATCACACAATTTCCCAGAGAGTCCTCAGAACGATTGTGCACCAGTGGTAGCCCACATTTGAACAGACAATTTATTGACTTATCTCCCTTCTTTGTCTCATCTTCCACACTTTGTCATTTGTTGGTTCTAGGATTCATTTCCCAAATTCACTGCCTGAACCCAAGCCTTTGTCCTGGCATCTTCTTTTGGGGAACTCAAACTGAGACCATCATTTACTGAGGTCAGCAAGTACCCAGCACGCGTGCCACCCTCTCCATTCCAGTGCTCTTGACAGACATGCCTATGGACCATGGCTTCTTCCCACTGAAGCAGGAAAACACCTTAGAATTCTCTGAGCAGCCAATGGGAGCTGACCAGTATTGGCATGTGGGATGAAATCCACTTCCCATCCCAGCCATAAAGAATAAATGCTAAAAGAGCCATAGTCAGGAAATGTTTTAAGAGCTTAGGAGCAGGAGAGTTGGACTGTGGTGGGCTAGAGAGAAGAGAAAGTATCCACGGTGGTAGGACCTGTACTGAACCTTGAAAGACCGCAACGGTCCTGACAGAGCTTCCTGGGTGGTGAATAACAAACAGCATAGATAGGGGGATGTGCCCAGTATGTTCTAAAAGCAGAGGATCTAGGCAATAGAGGAGTTTATATTGACTCTGCCAGATGGATATGTCTAAGATCTTGAGAATTTTTTCCTACAAAACATGTGTATGTTTTAGTTTCTTGATCTCCTTAATTCTGGTGATTCTGATCTTCAGCCAACTGGATCCATTCATCACCTTGTATCAGACTTTGAAACTGCCCCTCTACAATCTTGAACTCTGAATATTGTCTTTCTTCTAAATTCCTCTCTGACTCTTTCCTTCAAAGTTCTTACCTCCTCCTATCAACCCCCATAATGATGGCTCTAAATTATGAAGATGGTTCAGAAATTTCTGTCTATCCTTCACTTCAGTTACCCGATGGATATTTCCAACTGGTTGTCTTAACAGCCACTCAAAGTCCACCTGCCCCAAGTCAAACTCATCTTTACCCACAAAACAGGCTGGCTTGCTGCTTCCCTAGTTTTCTGAAGGGTGCCACCATTCCTCTTTCTACCAACCATGCTCTCAAAACCCAGGAGGAAAGAAAACAAATCTAAAAAGAATGCCAGGCTAACCCGTCCCTCCGCCCCCCTCCCATCTAGAACCCTCAGTTTGTTTCTCAGAGTCCATAGTCTCTCACGGTTCATCTCTCCCTCCGATTCCCTCCCTTCATTTTTCCCTTCCTTCTCCTAATGTCCTCCATGCTATTCCTTATGTTCCACAAATAAGTGAAACCATATGATAAGTGACTTTCTCTGCTTGACTTATTTCACTTAGCATCATCTCCTCCAGTCCCATCCATGTTGATGTAAAAGTTGGATATTCATCCTTTCTGATGGCTGAGTAATATTCCATTGTATATATGGACCACAACTTCTTTATCCATTCGTCTGTTGAAGGGCATCTTGGCTCTTTCCACAGTTTGGCTATTGTGGACATTGCTGCTATGAACATTGGGGTGCATATGGCCCTTCTTTTCACTACATCTGTGTCTTTGGGGTAAATACCCAGGAGTGCAATTGCTGGGTCATAGGGTAGCTCTATTTTTAATTTTCTGAGGCACCTCCACACTGTTTTCCAAAGTGACTGTACCAACTTGCATTCCCACCAACAGTGTAAGAGCGTTCCCCTTTCTCCACAACCTCTCCAACATTTGTTGTTTCTTGCCTTGTCAATTTTTGCCATTCTAACTGGTGTAAGGTGGTATCTCAGTGTGGTTTTGATTTTAATTCCCCTGATGGCTAATGATGTTGAACATTTTTTCATGTGTCTGTTAGCCATTTGTTTGTTTTCTTTGGAGGAGGGTCTGTTCATGTCTTCTGCCCATTTTTTGACTGGATTATTTTTGGGGGGGTGTTGAGTTTGAGAAGTTCTTTATATATCTTGGATACCAGCCTTTTATCTGTAGTGGCATTTGCAAATATCTTTTCCCATTCTGTGAGTTGCCTCTTTAAAGGGGGCACATACAGCATGGAGCACTGGGTGTTATACAAAAAGAATGAATCGTGGATCCCTACATCAAAAACTAATGATGTATTGTATGGTGACTTACATAACATAATAAAATAAAATTTAAAATTTTTTTTCAAATTAAAAAATAAAATAAATAAAAAGAATGCCAGGTACCATGCTACTTATCATCACCCCCTAGTCTCATTTAATCCTCACAACAGGCAAGGAGGTAGACAATAGTCTACATTTTTAAGTGAGAAAACAGAGGCTAAGAGGAGTTAAAGAATTTGCTTGAGATTGGAAAGTAGAGCTAAAAATAGCTTTAAAAAATAGAGCTGGGATTCAAACTCAGGTCTGTTTGACTCTAAAGTTTGTGTTCTCATTATTCTTCACCAAGATCTTTTATTTTCCCCTGAAATAACTCTTGCCTCCGTCTATCCCTTCCATTTCCCTGCTACCACTCCCATCTAATGTCACACCCCATGGGCGAGTCTCTATCAGGTCTCCCTGCTCATAACAGCCAAGGGCAGCAGGTGCACACAACATAGCAGTAGGTGCATACTATGGGGAGATGGATGTTCAACCTGCCTAATGCATGGTTTCTGGCCTCAGAAGAATGTACAACTCAGCAGAGACTATAGGAGAGAGATGGTGGGAGGACTGTGAGAGGAAAGGGTAGGAGGTGGAGAGAGGGGAGAAAAGAACTGGGTGTGGGCTATGGAGAGAATCTGCCAGTGTCATGGTTTGCTATGGAAACCTTTGGTCGACTCTGCCCCCAGTCTATTTCTGGGTACTCTTCCTCACCCCTCCCTGCTCTCCACACAGGTACAACGTGGGCAACCATGATTGTAAACTGGGACCTCCTTCCCCTAACACCATCCTAAATGCAAAACCAAGCAGCCTAAAGAAGCTCTTCTAGAGGGTGTTTGTGAACATTGGTTGGATTTCTTTTTAATATTACTAGCTAACATTGTCAAGCTCTTACTCATGGGCTAGACTCTGTGCTAAGCACTTTCTAGGCATTACATTATTTAATCCACACAACAACTGCATTCTGCAAAGAGGTGGGTTAGGTTCACAAAAATGTACCTGGGATCCCAAGGTTGAGACTGCCAGCTCTAGGACCCTGTGTACTTCACCACTATATTAAAGTGCCAATCTAGCATATCCTTCAAAAAAAAAAAAAAAAGAAAAGAAAAGAAAAGAAAAGAAAAAGGTTTTTGTCACAAAAGTAACATAATCATACTGCGTGTGTGTATTTGTGTGTATGTGGTCATTATAAAGTATAGATAAACAAAAGAAAATAAAAATTCCTATTACCTCACCATCCAGGAATAACTACTGTTAACATGTTGGTAAATATGCCCCTGGGCTTCTCTATGCCTATACACACTCTTCTTCTTTAATGAAAATAGAATTATACAATGCAGATAGTTTTGTAACTTTTGTTCATAAAACAAAAGTTTGTTCGTGCATTTCTTTCTTTATCATTAAAATAGTCTTCTAGGCTACAGGAGGCTGTATAGAGCTGCTATCTTTCTTTGAATGGATGTACCACAACTTATTTAACAATCTTTATTATTAGACATTTAAGGTTTGGGTTTTGTTTGGTTTTTCAGCCTTGTACTTTTGTAAGTAATTTTGTGATGGACACCCATATTGTCAAAGCCTTCCAAAAAGGTTCATCAGAGCCTCCTCCAAGTCCCTCAACACTGCAGTTGGAGGGAACGTGGCTTTGGCACATGGCGCCTCATCTGCTTGGAGTGCTCCTCCTCACTCTCCACTTACAGCCTCTCAAGTCTCTGCCAAAATGCAACTTCTTCAGGAAGCCTTCCAAGACTTCCTGGTTGGATCCGGACTGGATCAAGTCCCTTGGTTGTTTGTGCTTATGGACCCTACACAATTCCTTTGTTGCACTTAACATATTTGTGATTCACTAATCGGTCATGTAATTCTTTGTCTAATGGTGATCTTCCCTATTAGATTATTAGTTAGTTTTATGAGGGCAGTGTCTGTGACTCATTTTTCACTATGGTATCCCCAGAGCACAGCAAGAGCATGCAATAGGTACTTAGTGTCTTTGAAAAAACAAATGAACGAATCTTTGTGGGCATCCTTAACTATTTTCTTGAGTAAAGCCAAAGCATGGCTCAAATAACCAGCACATTTTTATGATTTTTCATACCTTGTTCAATTGTCCTCCAGAAAAGTAGTGATTCCTATCCCATCATTAGTGTGTACGTACAGTGCAGGTCTCCCTTTTGTGTGCCTTCAGACAAACCATCATTTATTTTTTGAAAGCCACTTAAAAAATGACTGCCAAATTACATCAACAGTATTGAAGTTGACCCCAAATCAAGTTATGTACAGATAGTATGGTCAGTTACTATTTTACACAATGTACTCTGAATCCACAGAGCAGATCTTTCTGCTTATGTAATTATTATGACTGTACGATATTAGTTCTACTCTCAGATCCTAGGCTACCTGATTTTTACAATGATAACTAACACTTGCTGGGGATCCACTGCATCAATACACCATGCCCATGCTTTTCCTGCATTGTCTTATTTAATCTATGCACAGCCTTAATGAGATAAATATGATGACTCTCAATCACAGATGAGTAACTGAGGTATAAAGAGGTTAGGTAACTTGCTTGAGGTCACACAGCTAACCAGTCATGGCATCAATATTTGAATGCACACAGCCTTGATTCTAGAACCTATATTCTGAACTAAGCATTATACAGCTTCCAGTTTCAGCAAATAGCCCCTACCTTTTTGGATCCCACTTCCAAGCTGCCTTGAGTCAAAAATATCTTGGATCCAACATTATTTCAAAATTGTCCTTCTAGAGATAATTTAAGGACCTACTATCTGCCATACATCCTATATCAACTCATTTTCAGTATTTTTATTTCAGTGTTATTATTATTACCATTTTACAGACAACAGACTGAGGCTCACATAAGTTATGTAACTTGCCCATACAGCTAGGAAGCAGTAGAACCAAAATCTCAATCAACAACATATACCTCCTTGCCGGTTTCCCCAGCTGGCTCCCAGCTATTACATGTTGCTTATTCATTAACCACTTTTTTTTTTTAGCCAAGACTTTTATGAAATAAACTCATCTGCTGGAAAAAAGTACTTGAATAAGAGAGAGAAGATTCTAGTTCCAGTGTTGCCACTGACTAACTCTGTGATATCGGGCACAGAGGAATCATGAGCTCTAAAGGCCCTTCTACTTCTGGGGGCGCCTGGGTGGCTCCAACAGTTAAGCGACTGACTCTTGATTTCTGCTCAGGTCATGAACTCAGGGTTGTAAGATGGAGCCCCGCATCAGCTCCACGCTCAGTGAGGCGTCTGCTTAAGATTCTCTCTCCCTCTGCCCCCACCCCCACTCACACACACTCTCTCCCACTCTCTCTCAGTAAAATAAATAAATAAAACAAATAAATAAAAAAGCCCCTTCCACTTCTAAACTCTGCAACCCCACACACTGGGCAATGGAAAGAACATCAACTCTGACCCCAGAAAGATCTGTTTTCCAAAATGTGGCTTGCTGCTTCCCAGCTGATGGATCTTGGTCATGACGGTTAAGTGTTTTGAACTTTATTTTCCTTGTCATCAAAATGGAGATAATAGGTTCCTTGCTGTATAATTATGAGGATTAGAGCTAGCACACGGGATGATTCCTGGTGCGTGGCTGGCACCCGTGAGGAGTGAGGCGCTGGAGCCAGTGCCTGCTGTGCTGGTGGCTGGCGGGTGGCTTCCCTCTGTGTCCCGTGCCAGCCTCAGTCTCACCGTAGGACTCTCCGCCCGCATTCGCCTCTGCTCAAGCTAACACACGCTCACACCTTTGAACTTTCTTGTGACTATGACACAAACTTTTCAATCTCTCTTCAGGTGACCTTCACTTGTACGGAAAATCTGAAACTGTACAGTCAGAGTTGCGTAACAGTGAGGCTGGCCTATAAAGGAAGCTGCTCTTCTCTTCCTCCTGCAATTTGTTTTTTCTTCAGCAACTTGAGGCATTCCCCTTGTGGGCGTGTGATCTCCCCAAAGGCAGCAATAGCTCAGGCAGCCACAACCACAGCCCTCAGCCGCTGCAAGTGAGTGTGCAGAGCACCTGGCCTCCTGCAGACCCAAAGCTCTGAGAGGTTCCATCTGGTGGCTGCCCGAGAAAAGGCGGGCCCAGAGCAGTGAGTGCAGGAGCTGGCTGGCCTTCCTGGTGCACAGCTACCTCTGGGAGAACCTCGGTCGAATGCCAATGACGCAGGACCCCAGACACCAGAAGAACCAACACACTCAGATGGCCCTCTGCCCATCCTAAACGCACCCTTGGCTACTGTCCAGGTAGGAAAGTGAAGGGTTCCCATGTCAGTGTAGGGTCATGTTACAGGTATAGCAGGAATTTCTTAATTTCAGAAATGGGACAAGAGCTACAGAAACGGACTGTCTTCTCTCGGGTGGTCCTTAGCCTGGTCACACTTCAATATCATTGTGAGACAAAAATGGGCAAAAGATGTGGCCAAATATCACGATAGCAAATTTTTAATCAAGCTCACTACGTGCCAGACACTTAATAATCTTTAAAACCCCAAAGGGTAGATAACACCATTATGTTCACTTCACACATGAAGAATGGAGGGGAGCGGGGCAAGGGATTAAATAACTTGCCTAAAGTCCCGCAGCCAATAAGAGGCGAAGACAGGGTTTGAATCCACATAGCAGCTTGGTTTCAAGCACTAAGCTCTAAACTGCTATGTTTCATCAGAGAAAAATTTCAAAGGACTGATCAAAATATGGAAAAAATGCTTAACCTTACCAGTGACGAGGGGACGGTTTGTGAAGTGCGCATGTGCAAATACCCTGAGCATCTACATCGGCCTTTGTAGAAAGGTGATTTGTCAGGCTCTATCAGAGGATCCTCTGTGAATTCCCCTTGGCAGGATCCCACTGCCAGCGATCTATGCCTCTGGAATACCCAAAAAGCGTTATGTACGAGGATGCTCCATATGGCACTCTCTGTGCGAGATTGCTAGTCATCTCTGTCTGTGACTCAGTAAAGCACCTGGCACTTGCTAGGCGTGCCACGACTATTTACAGGAATATATGAACAATAAGTATTTATTTAGCTAAATAATGATGTGTTTGTCCACGTACTTCAACATTGCTACTAACGATTCAATAGTACACGTGTGACCAGACCAGAGTTCTGCAAAACTAAAAGAAATGAAAAAGGTTCTTCTCCTCCCAACTCGGATAGCCGCTACCTGCTGTGTGATCCTGGCTCCGCTGCTCTGGGGCTGCTGACCGGGTCCAGCCAGCCGGACACACCAGCAGATCAGAAGGAGGAGTGAGAGGTTAGAGGACTGATGCCCCTCTCCTCTCCCTCCATGGCAAGCTGTCGTTTCCTGAGTGGTTGACATTCCTCACAGCCCCAGCTAGCTTCAGCTCTCTTTGAATGGTGCCCCTCCTTTATGGCTATGACTCACACCAGCTTGGTGACACCTTTCCTTCCCCTTCAGGTCTCAAAGAGGGGACAGTTTCCGTCATCGCTAGTCTCCCTTTGCATCATCATCCCCGTTGCTTCCATGCACCTGCCCTCACCTCTGTAGCTACCTTCCCCAAAATGAAACAGGCTTCACTTGAAGCCCCCGAGTTCACCATCCATTTTGCTAGGACCCCAAGTGATTCAACCTCAGAGTTTCATGCAGTGCATATTTATGGAGCACGTGCTATGTTCTGGGAATCAATCTTGTACTGGCGTTACCAGCATAAGGAAGTCAGTCCCTTCCACTTGCTGGCTTGGGGGTGGGGGGAGCACTTGTAGCATAGATCTCCCATGGGCCCATGCAGGACTTCTTCCTCCAAATCTGGTCAGGGCTCGGCTCTTTTCTAGGGGAAAATGAATTAAGATGGTGTACATTCTGTTAAATTACTTCCTGTTCAGGTGTCACTTTCAGATAAATCTGAACCCCGTGAAAACATCCATGCCTCTAGAAAGCTCCTAAGACCTTTATCCAATAGGACAAATGTAGTGAGTTCAAGGAGGCCAGGGGGAGCTAAGTGGAAGTAAACCTGCTTCTCTCGGGTGTCCCCATTTCACAGAAGGGCACCACCAACCACCTCATCCCAACCCTACAGCTCTAAAATCTCTTGCTCCATCTCTCAAAACTGCTCTCTGCTTCACCCTCTCTTATCCATCATCATTTCCATTGCCTTGGTCCAGGCCCTTACCTTTTCTTGCCTGGCTTGTGATGGGCATGAGGAGTGGATTGTGTCCTCACCTCTGAATTCCCAACCCAGCCCTGGGTCTGGCATCTGGCGGGCCTTCAAGAAGGTTGATTGCATGACAAAAGTCTATCACAGGGGCCTCCTGCCTTTCTTCCTCCACCCATCTATCCTCCCTCCTACCCCACCAGGTCTTTCTCAACCAGAGATATGCTTAGATTATTACTTGTAAGTCCTTCAGTTGTCCACCATGGCTCTTAGTGAGGGGTCGCCGAACTTTCTCTGTAAAGAAAGAGCAGATATTATAGGTTTCGTGGGCCATGTCATCTGTTGCAACTCCTCAACTCCGCTGTTGTAGTGTGAAAGCAGCCATATACGGGACCTGATGAATGAGCTCAGTTGTCGTCCAGTAAACCCTGACTGACAAAAACAAGCGGCAGACTAGACATAGCCCCCGGGCTGCAGTTCCCAACCCTGCTGTAAGCCCGTCCAAACTGTCCTGTGTGGCTTAGGGGTGGCTCGTGGCCCCGCTTCTGTCTAGCTTGTCCCCTGGCTCTCCTATGTCACACATCACTCTCCAGCGTCTTACAGTTCCTCAGATGTGCTATGTGCTTTCCAGTATGTGTGACTTTGCCCTTGTTCTTCCTTTCTAGAAATCCCTTCTGCCATCTCTGTCTCTGAAGCATGTCTTTCAAAAGCATGTCTTTCAAAAAGCATGTCTTGCTTGTTGATGTCTTCCCTATGTGCCGTCCCCTGCCCTGCCCTTGCCCTCATTCTGTTGCCTTTTTGTTTGCTCCTGCTTCCATGATTGCCCTTAACCCTCTCTCGGTATTACGTCTCAACATGTCTGTGTCTGGTAATGGAAGGGGATGATGCAGAGGCGCTTAAGAAATGCTGTTAAATTGAATTGAAGCCAAGGTACCTTTCAATACAGTGATTCCAGGTTTCCCAGAGACAACTCCAGTTTTTGCTTGCGGCTCCAACATAATTCTTAATTAGTGCCCCTTTTCACTCTCAGAAGTGACCCATGTTTATGGTAAATGATACGGTTGCCCCATCTTTCAGCGTCCTTTGACCCACAGTGCATAGGTGGCTGGGCTGCCTGGCCGGTCCGTGGGTCAAGCAACAGAAGGACTCAGGTCTCCTTGCCAGTGTTGGCCAGCAGATCCACATCCCTGGCTTCCTCGGGCCCAGGCCTGAGCAGCCATGGAGCCAGGCCAAAGAGGTTGTCCATACAAGTTCGAAAGTCTGTGTGCATGCAGCCCAGTGGGCTAGGGCCACTCGAGGCATCCAACACAGTCACACTTTCCAGGAGGGTACAGTCCCACGGTGGTCAGTTCTCCCTGCCCTATCCATGACTCAGAACAACCCTAACCGAAGCCAGAACAGTGGGGAGAGAGCAACAGGACTTCATGCTCAGTGCAGGAAATCCCTCAAACCCTGGTTCCACCAGGGGCAGGTCATTCACGGTGCCTGTCTGTACAAAGTGGGGATACTTTATTATAGCAACCGTCCCTCATCAAGGGTCAGAGAAGTAGCTCCTGGACAAGGTGCCCAGAAAAGAGAAAGAGAAACGTGAATGCCCATTCCCCCCCACGCCTCCTCCACTTGTTTGACAAGCAGTCTGGTTACCCTAGCCTCTTTCCTGAACTTCCTCCCTCCTCCCCCGCACCTCAGACACTTCCATCTCTGTTCCCTGGGCCCCTCACAAGAATACGAAATGGCCACCCGGATGTGGGGCTGCATAAGGAGCCCTTGGTTCTTTGAAATCCATCTCAAATCCAGGAGTGGTTCCCACAGTGCTCACAGCTCTGAAATCAGAGTAAAAGGCAACTGAATGCATTTACCAAAAATGTGTCCCTCTGCATGTAAGTCTCAAGGAGTTATCTGTACAACCATCTCCCCACAGCTGCCCTCCCAAAAGGTCAGCCTTATTATTTCCAAGAGAATCGAGCTCCTTCTTGACCTCAAGGTTCTAACTCGTGACCTTCAATCTATGCTCCTGACTTTTTGTTTAATAAGTCATTTGAGTAGCTTTTGAATAATTCCCACCCCAACCCCAGCTACATTCAGTTTTTCCAAAGGGACATGCCTCCCTCATTGTGTGTCAGGCAATGCCCTGCTTTAAAAATATATGCCAAGAAGCAAAAATGCAAACTTTGAAAACAAAGTGATCACTAGCAGACATTCAAAAGGATTCTGTGCACAATGAGCAGTTTCTTTACAAATGGAAAGTGCTCCTGAATTTGTTTGTAACTTCTTAAAGCAGAGACTTCAGGAACCCCTGTCAAATAAAGACCATCTCTCAAATTATAGCAGAAGGAAAACAGGAATCAATTTATTCCAAATTTCTTGGAAATATTCCTTTTTTGTCCCCCATCTCGACTTACATTACATAGAACACAGGTGTACGCTTGAACTATAACCAAAAAATAAAGTAAAATAAAATTTTGCATCAAAGACTATGACAAAACAATTTGGTGGCAAAAGTTGTGAATTCTGAGACTTTTCAGCAAATAGGTGATTTATTGCCCTCCATGCACAAGATACTCCATAGGCTTAGAACAGGGGCTCATAGATGAACCAGGAATGCTCCCTGTTCTCAAGGAGCTATCCATTCGGAGGATAAATAAGAGAGAATATGAACAAGTTACATAAGACAGCAAATGAGCTATGAGATCTTGAACAATTTATGCAACCTTACTAAGTCGGCTTTGTCAACAATAAAAATGGAAGTTGGTATCTCATAGGATCTCCATGAGATTTAGAGGTGATGCCAGTCAAGGGTACATACAGTGCCGGGGAACAAAATAGGCCATCAGCAGGTGTTAGCCATCCAACTCCTACAGCTCTCATCCATCCACATGTGTCTTACCTGGTCATTGCAGAAAGTAGAAAGAAGAGGTTATTCAGCTAGGAGAATCAAGGAAGGCTGCATGGCGGAAGTGGAATATGAAAAGGTCTTTAGGGAAGGAGATGGGGTCAAGAAGGAGGAGTCCACACTCAGGAGGTGTGTGAACTACAGCAGGAGGGAGGACAGGCTCAGCAGGAGCCTAGGCCAGGTTCTAGAGGCTGTGGACAGGTCTGACTAGCATAAAGGATACCTAACAGGGAAAAACAAGGGGTAAGGCTCGGAACAAAGGTTGAGATCAAATTTTGAAGGAAGTTTGACGTTCCATGCTGAGCTATTTGAGTGTTACCCTATAGGCCATAGAGAGCCACCAAAGGTTTCTGAGGAGAGGAGTAATATTCTGAGTTATACGTGAGAATGTTTTTCTGGTAGCAGTGGACCAAATGGATGACAATAAAGAGACTGATCAAGAGGCTATGTTAATAGCCCGGGCAGGAGGTTAATGAGGGCCTAAGGAAACTCAGAGACTTTAGAATACAAATGAAGGAGACATTCCGGAGGAAGATCAGCAGGCCTAATTTCAGGAAGGATGGCTGGAGTCAGCTTTCAGTAATTCACATTTTGGACTTGCGTGCAGATGCCATTAAAAAAGTTAGGGAACCCAGGAAGAGGAACTAGTCTAGGAGCCAGGTGAGAAGACATTTGTAGCTCTAGGGTCTGACTTGAAGCCTTCTACTGGCAAGAAGGCCTTGGATGGAAATAACTCTCTTTCTTCATCTGTGAAATGGGGATATCTGAGTATATTCCATAACTTCACACAAATAGCTTTCCTGATTTCTAAGTTTGGGTTTCTCAGGGGCTGGAGTCTCTTCAGTCATGATTCACTATAATTTGGGGAGTAAATGAGTCACCCCCTGTAAGCCTATTTATATCTATTACGAGTCAGTCAGGAAGCCTTACACAGGCTGGCAAAGTCATCTATGGGCCCAACATTCTAAAAGCATCAACTTGGAAGCCAGAAGATGGGGTTCAACTATTTGCTAAATGTCAGTTTCTTGGGTGTATAGAATTCCAAAAGCAGTTATTAAAACCCTATAATCTTTTGGCCACTTGGATAAAAATTATAATACTGTATCTGTCAGGGTCAGTCAAAAAAATGAACCATACTAAGTATTTCAACAGAGACAATATAATGTAGGGATTTGGTTAAATATGTGTTGGAGGACTGATAAAGCAAAATGAAAACACGGGACTAATACCAAGGTAATAATAGTTGCCGCCACCAGTAAGGAGGACAAAGAGAAAAGAATGGGATTATCAAAACCTACAAGCTTAGAGAAAGATCCCATGGAGCTGGGGCTCAGAGCTCCATGACGGGAGCACTGCCCAGCTCATGCTGCTTTCTGAGGGGTCCAGTGAGGCTGACTCTAGGAATGCTGGAAGAAGATGAACCAGAACCAACGACCACTGCTGGGTGAAGGAGTAATGCTGGCTCAAGCAGCCAAAGAGGAAGAAACAAGTGCCCTCTCCTCTGCTCCTTCCCTCCTGCCGCCTATTGGAGGAACCGACAGGAAGCCAGCTAACAAAGGGGAAATAATTTACAGAGTCCCAGCATCACAGAAACTATAGAAGGGAGAATTTTGAGCTGAGAACCAATAGCTGAGTAACTAACATGAGGACTTTTACATCATGGCCCATGTACAGATTGCTGTACTTATTTTCTGAACAAACAACCACAAAACATAGGAACTGACTCAGATAATAGAGCATGGGCTAGAAATATTAAGCTGTTCTCCTGCAAGCCTCAAAGTAAAGGAACAACTATGTTTTTTTTGGGGGGGGAGCCAAAATTCTTGTAATAGTGGAATCCGTTATGTATAGAGATTGAGGCAGACATGCCCAATTGCTGCCATTGGTTTATGCCCTTGTATAATCCCCTCCCCTGAGTTAGAATTGCTCTTAACTAGTAGAGTAGGCAAAGGTGATGAGATGTCACTCCTTTGATTACATTGTGTTATGTGGGTTCTATCCTAGCAGATTGCAGTGAGAAAGGTTCTCCTGGCAGCCTTGTCTTCATGGCAAACATCCATGTTGTGAAGTGCTAGTGGCTTCTAGGAGTTGAGGGTGGCTTCCAGCGATAGCTGGTAAGAAGCAGGGACCCTCAGTCATTCAACTACAAGGAAATGAATTCTAAACAACAACCTCAATGAGCTTGGAAACGATCATCCTCAGAGCCGCCATGGCAACGCCTGGTTGCAGCCCTTCTGCGACCTTGGGCAGAGGACCCACTTGAACTGTGTGCAGACTCCTGATGCATGGAAACCCTGTTAGTAAATTAAACTGTATTAAGAAATGTGTGTTGTTCTCTGGAAAACAGTATGGAGGTTCCTCAAAAAGTTTAAAATAGAGCTACCCTATGACCCAGAAATTGCACTACTGGGTATTTACCCCAAAGATACAAATATAGTGATCCAAAGGGGCACATGTGTCCCAGTGTTTATAGCAGCAATGCCCACAATAGCCAAACTATGGAAAGAGCCTAGATGTCCATCAACAGATGAATAGATAAAGAAGATGTGGTATATATATATATATATATATATATACACACACAATGGAATATTATGCAGCCATCAAAAAATGAAATCTTGCCATTTGCAATGACATGGATAGAACTAGAGGGTATTATGCTAAGCGAAATAAGTCAATCAGAGAAAGACATGTATCGTATGATCTCACTGATATGAGGAATTTGAGAAACAAGACAGAGGATCATAGGGGAAGGGAGGGAAAAAATGAAACAAGATGAAACCAGAGGGGGAGACAAACCATAAGAGACTCTTAATCTCAGGAAAAAAACTGAGGGTTGCTGGAGTGGTGGGAGGTGGGAGGGATGGGGTGGCTGGGTGATGGACATTGGGGAGGGTATGTGCTATGGTGCGCACTGTGAATTGTGTAAGACTGATGAATCACATACCTGTACCTCTGAAACAAATAATACATTGTATGTTAATAAAGAAAAGAAAAGAAAAGAAAGGAAAAGGAAAGAAAAGAAAAGAAATGTGTGTTGTTTTAAGTCGCTCGCTTTGTGGTAATTTGTTACACGGCAATAGAAAACTAACAGGGGGATGATCCTTATTTGTCTGTATCCCCTCAACATTCAGTATCGGCCTGATGTTTATTGTAGCTAACATGGGCCACTAACTTTCAGTCTTCAAAAAGCCAGTAGGGGAGAGCAAGCCGACAAGTACGCAGGCCATTCCAGCCTGCGCAATGTGGTCATGATTCAGGTGTGCCCGAGGGGCCTCAGATCCCGGAGGAGGGCAGGCTGACAAGAACAGAGGTATGAGAAGCCTTCAGAGGAGGAAGTCTTAGTTAAAGGAAGATTAATTCACTAATTAGGAAAGGGGGTTTTAGGCAGAAATCCAAAAAAATTAGATTGTTCTGGAAAGCTGATCAATTTTCTTCAACTTCATACATGTAGCAGAAATCAGAAGGGGTTCTTCCGTAAATTGTTTTGCTCCCATCAGATTTACACTCATATTCCAGCGTTCAATTGAAAATCCAGAATCCAAAAGAGGCAAAAAAAAAAAAAAAAAAAATGTGTGCTTGAACTTAAATATGTCTCTTGATAGAGATTAGATTAACAATTGTTTGTCTTAATAACCAGCACTTCCTCTTGAAACTGTGCCCAAAACAACCTTAAAAAGCTCCGATTTCATGAAACGTGTCACTTCCTCTCCACTCACAGCCCCCTTTTTCCTTCCTTCCCCTGGGTCTCACTTTCTTTTTTTTTAATGTAATACTTCAGCGTTTGAAATAATATCCCTCTTTGGCAGGCTGATATGCCATAACTCCCATTTTTCTGGGGAGAGTTTTGATCTCAGCCAAGGTCACAAACAACAGAGCTAAGATTCAAGTCCTCATCCCAGGAGCCTCTAGATGAGCCGCACAGTGGTCTTCTTGTCATCGCCTGACCTTGGATGGGCCTCCCACCCACGCCCGGACTTCTCAGGCACCTCCCTCCCTTTCCATAACTTCATGGAGCCAGTTCTTTGGGACTCACATACATGGCCAGCCCAGCCATGCCACTCATTTTCATGCTAGTCAGGGAAACTTTGGGACAGAACCATGACGGTGGAGACCAGCACCTCCCGGCTCGCTTTGGACCTGACTGCCTGCAGGAAGGAGTGTAGGACAGAGCAGATGAAAGAACAGAGGGAAGGGAAAGGTGACCATGGTTGCCTTCAACCACACCCAAGTCATGAGCTGAGGGATTTCCTGCATGTGTGACCAAAGACTTAAGTCCCTGTCCCACTCCTGTCCCTTTCACATCAGGTTCCCAAACATCTGCTGATCAACCTCTTACCCATCTCGAGTTATCATGGAAGCTGCTGGGGAAGAACCCTGTCTTCTGTGAGTTCTCTAAAGTGCCATGTACCCCTCCTCCCACAAGGGCAGTATAATTAGTCATGTAGAAACACTGTGCGGCTACAATCTCCCTTAAGGTGGGCTATTAACTTTTCAGAGAGTGTGAAGAGCTACTACTCTATTTTAAATAAAGCTAATGCCAAGGGACCCACATTCAAAGTTCTAAAACAGCAACTACTCACCCACCACCACCCACAGATCAAACGATTGAGTTTTTTTTTTTTTTTTTTTCAGCTTGGCCTATTATTTATTTAGAATCAGTACAGATTTCTATCTGGATGATGTAGTCATTCAAGCTGACATCTCAAAAAGCATCCAATAGTACAGTCCCTCTCCCTTAAAAACATTCTAGGGAGGTCCTGTAGCAGCGCCTCCATAGCTGTGAGCTGACTTCTCACAAATACAAGAGTGCTCATGAACTGACCTGAATCACCTGCTTCTCTGTACTTTGCTGAGACCATGCTCAGACCAGAGACGCCTAAGCTGGAGGCGTCAGAGATGGAAGCCCAGGCAGCAAGGGCTCATTTCTTTCTTTCTTTCTTTTTTTTAAGTAGAATCCGTGCCCAGCGTGGAGCGCAACTGCGGGGCTTGAACTCATGACCTTGAGATCAAGACCTGAGCTGAGATCAAGAGTCGGGCATCCAACCAACTGAGCCACCCAGGCGCCCCAGCAAGGGCTTGTTTCTGCTGGAGCCCTGGCCTTCGACACATTGGTAGCCACTGGCAGAGACTTTGAAGCCAAAGTTATGACTCGATACTTGCTGCAGCCTTCCCTTTAACTTCTGAAGTGGAAATCGTGGGGAGGGAATTGGGATGGGAAATGGACGGATGGAAGGAAAATAAAAATAGAGCCTCTCTTTTAAAAAATACAATTAACTTAAAAATTAAAAAATAAATTAAAAAAAAAGACACGAAGAGAAAAGTTTCCTTAAGGAACATCTTTGCTGTGTGTCAATTAGTGAGCCTGCTTTTGCTGTAGGTTTTCTCTGCCGCCTCAGAGCCAAATCTTCAGCCTCCCACACAGATCTGTGAAACCAATTGTCTTCCCCAAACATGTGGTAACCACAGAGAAGTGAAATTAATAAAACTGCTCCAAAAGATGATTTCTAAAGATGACATTCCTACTCTAGTTTTAGGCTTTCTTTCCTGCGGCAAAGTAGGGGTCTGAAGGGGGAGTAGGAGTTGTGAGGTAAAGGATCTGGGGCTTTTTTTTTTTAATTTTAGAGTTTTTAGTTTAACATAGTTGTTTTTTACTGGGGGCTTGGGGGGCAGAGAGGACTTAAGGGTGGAAGCCAAAAAACGCAAAAGCCAGCAATTATGAACCGATCAAGAGAGGCCTGTCATTCCTGACATGCATGTCAAAGCCAAGGGGGGTTGAGGCCCGCACTCAACACCCCCATAAACCCCCTCTGTTTGTTTCTCTCATCCCCACCCCTTGGTTGAAGATGACCGCTGAGGGCAATGTGGATGACACACCCGACCTGCCACCAAATGAAGAAGGCCCGTCTCAGCTGCAGCCCTTACAATGCCAGGAAGACAAGCAAAGGCCATCAGTCTCCATTAAGAAGACAGTATTTCCTCCCATATTATCCCGTCTGTCATGTCCTCCTTGGACTCCAAAAGCATCGCTGTCTCATACATCATCACCATTTCTCCCCACAAAGATGGAGAGCCCGTGGGTGGGGTCCTTTCTGCCTACCGTCCAGCCCTGGATGGCCAAGGGCCTTCCCCTGCTGATAGAAGCAATGCTCAGCTACCAGGGGAGACATTTGCATTCCAATTAGGCCCGGGCTTTGAAGAGTGGGGGAGGACAGCCAGTTTGTAAATCAGAAGTTTAAATAAACTTCCACAATCTCTGGAGCTGCTGGGAGAGGTCTCTGTGACACTGAGTGGGGAGGGAGAGGAAAAAACCCCAAATCAGAAGAGCTCAGGGAATACAGACACACTGAGTCTTGACAGAACAAAAGCACATTGTTTCTGAAAATTGGAATATGTATTAATAGTTTTATTTAAATAAACTTGGGATGCACCATTTTTAAAAATTTTATTTTATTATGTTAATCACCATACATTGCATCATTAGTTTTTGATGTAGTGTTCCATGATTCATTGTTTGCATATAACACCCAGTGCTCCATTCAACGCATGCCCTCTTTAATACCCATCACCAGGCTAACCCATCCCCCATCCCCCCTCTCCTGTAGAACCCTCAGTTTGTTTCTCAGAGTCCATAGTCTCTCATGGTTCGTCTCCCCCTCCGATTTCCCCCCCTTCATTTTTCCCTTCCTACTATCTTCTTTTTTTAACATATAATGTATTATTTGTTTCAGAGGTACAGGTTTGTGATGGATCAATCTTACACAGTTCACAGCGCTCACCATGGCACATACCCTCCCCAATGTCTATCACCCAGCCACCCCATCCCTCCCACCTCCCACCACTCCAGCAACCCTCAGTTTGCTTCCTGAGATTAAGAATTCCTCATATCAGTGAGATCATATAATACATGTCTTTCTCTGATCGACTTATTTTTCTCAGCATAATACCCTCTAGTTCCATCTATGTCGTTGCAAATGGCAAGATTTCGGGTTTTTTGATGGCTGCATAATATCCCATTGTGTGTGTGTGTGTGTGTGTGTGTGTGTGTGTGTGTGTGTGTGTGTGTACCACATCTTCTTTATCCATTCATCTTTTGATGGACATCTTGGCTCTTTCCATAGTTTGGCTATTGTGGACATTGCTGCTATAAACATTGGGGTGCACATACCCCTTTGGATCACTACATTTGTATCTTCAGGGTAAATACCCAGTAGTGCAATTCCTGGGTCGTAGGGTAGCTCTATTTTCAACTTTTTCAGGAACGTCCATACTGTTTTCCAGAGTGGTTGCACCAGCTTGCATTCCCACAAAGAGTGTAGGAGGGTTCCCCTTTCTCCACATACCCGCCAACATCTGTCATTTCCCAACTTGTTAATTTTAGCCATTCTGACTGGTGTGAGGTGGTATCTCATTGAGGTTTTGATTTGGATTTCCCTGATGCCAAGCGATGTTGAGCACTTTTTTATGTGTCTGTTGGCCATTTGGATGCCTTCTTAGGAAAAATGTCTGTTCATGTCTTCTGCCCATTTCTTGATTGGATTATTTGTTCTTTGGGTGTTGAGTTTGATAAGTTCTTTATAGATTTTGTATACTAGCTTTTTATCTGATATGTCATTGGGATACACCATTTTATTAAATTCTCACAACAGTCTCGCTTTACATTTACAGAACATTTTTTAGGGGACAAAATTGAGGCCTAGAGGCTCAGCCAAAATTAGAAGAAACCTATTTGTCTGACTTCTGGATCTTTATACTGCCATGTATGAATTGGAACACTCCAGAACTTATGCATATTTCCTAAATAATAATGTTAATAGTTACTACTCATTGAGTCCTGCTATGTGTCAGGCACTGTTCTAAACACCTTATGTACCTATTTTCATTTAATCTGCACAGGTAACACCTCTTTGAGAGACAAACATCACTATTATCATTATCTACATTTTTCAGCAGGGCAGACTGGGGCTTAGGGAAATTAGGTAACTCACTGGATTGCCCCCTACTAGCCATTGCTAGAGTTAGGATTCAGACTCAGACTCTAGTGCCTCTATATAGCCAGTATAAATACTGATTTGCTGTTCTGAAGTCTAGACTTACATGGTAGAAGGAAGCAACTGTGGAGCATAGGAGCATTCATAACTGGGTTCCTTGCCAGTTGAAAATGAACCTCAAGGCAAATCTCAAGGGAGAAAACATGTAACTAGAGTGGGTGAGGAAGACCCAGGCCTTGCCTTGGTTTTGAGAGGGAAAGCCTATCAGCTAATGGTGAGTATGAGCTTGGTTCTTTCTTGGTGTCAGCGTGTGGAGCCATGGCTTGCTCTCCAGCAGGCAGTGCCATTGGGCAGAGGAAGGAGACCAGGGCACTGTCTGCCTGGCAACAACCAGCATGCAGCCCTCCAGCTCTCAGGTCTGCCAGTAGGCTGGGCTAAACGCACCCTTTCAGCCCGTCTCTGCTTGAGGAGGGCACTAGTTTGTCCTGGGTCCCCCCAAAATTGAACTTGGCAAGTCTACTGCATGGAATTTGACCCACTTGCTTAGAAAAGGGCTGCTATCATGCTCAGTGTTAAGGCAGCAGCAAGAGAAACTCCACCTAACTCAAAATGGTTGTAAGAGACCTTATGGTTTCCTAAGTACCTGTCAGTCGGTCCCTTTCTTTCTGTTAATAGAACCCTGATCTTGTTCAGCTAACCTTCCTTCTCACAGTCTAATGTTTCACTACACCCATATGGTAACTCCATTCCCTGTGCCAGTGAGTGACCAAGGAATGGACAAATGACAAATTTGTGGCCAATCAGCCACGAAGGGGGGCTGTGGAAAGGTTTCTGCTCTGAATTTAAAAAGAGAGAGAGAGACAGAGAAAGTAATGATTTTTTTCTTCCACTTGAAATTGTCATGACAGGATGTGATGGCTGGAACTACAGCAGCCGTGTTGCTGCCTCAGGCTATCTCCCCTGAGAACTAATCTAACCACACTGAGAAGGGCAGCCTAAAACGACAGGAAGAACTTGAGTCCTTGAAGGCACTGTTAAGTCACCAAATTAACCAACCCCAGAACTCTCCTACCTCGGACTTTTGATTATGTAAGATATATATTTTTCCTTATGTATCAACAGAGGTCTGTGCAGAAAACACTGGTTAAATGACATTAAATAAGATAATCACACTTACTTGGCAGTGCCTGCCATGTAGGAAATTTTAGCTATGGTTACATCCTTCATATGTGTCTAAAGCTCCCAGCTCTGTCTTCTCTCCTGCCTTTGAGTCAAAAGGCTAATAAAAGACAACTGGTCTATATAACCCATTTCAGGTCTTCAAGAAGTCTCAGAAATATTCAACCTAAAAACATGTAGGTTGAACCATGGCAACAGTCTGAACGGAATTTATGCAAAGCAAAAAAGTTTAGAGATTTGAGCTAATACAACCGCTTTATCTCAACTGACTACAAAGTCATAAAAACCCACAATAAAAGATAGAGTTTAGAGTTTTCTTGTGAATTTCCTGGTCCCATTAACTGAATCAAAACAGAAAATAGTGTCTTTCCTCTTCTTTGTAAGTTGCACACTTTATGAAGAAAAAGCAATAATATTCCCAGCCAACATGCGCCTGTTATGTAATAAATACACATTATAGATTCTTTGAAAAGAGTGTGATTTATAGTTGGATCTCGCCAGCTTACTTTGAAGCATACCATTTTTCACTCAAGGCTAATTAGAGGATTCTTAATTAGCAAACCTTACACCCAACTGATGAGACAATGAAGATTTTCACAACAATTGTAATATTTAGTTCTCTTTTTTTATTTTGACAAAGCAAAGTAGAAAGATATCATTTATAAAAACCTCCCTTCAAGTTCTACAAAGCTTATAACCTGGAAGTGATCAGAGAGAATGAGATATGTAGACTCTCCCACCCTTGATTTTGTCTTGCTTTGGGATCTGGAGTAAGTCATGTCCTTTCTGATCTAATTTTTTCCCACCTATGAAATGGGGAGGTTGAATTAGATCAGAGTTTCTCAACCTTAGCACTACTGACATTTTGGGTCAGATAATTCTATGGATGTTTAGCAGCATCCCTGGCATTTACCCACTAGACGCCAGTAGCACCCCCCCACCCCTATCCCACTGGAGTTGGGACCATCAAACATATCTCCAGGTATTGCCAATGTTCCCTGGGGTAGGGAGGCAAAATCACCCCAGCTAAGAACCACTGAATTAGATCAGGGGTCATAAATGAGACAATGGTCAAGCTATTATACAAATGAGAGAAGTAGTCTAGATGAAAGAAAGGCAAATTTGAGAACATGTATTCTATCAAAGGGGGAGGACATTCTTCACTGCTAGTGGATGCTCACCACATGTTACAATTGTTCAAAAGAGGACATGAATCCCATGATTCCATGAAATGACTTCTTCTTCTTCTTCTTTTTTTAAGTTGACAACTCATTCCTTGTAATAGTTAAGAAGTTAGGTTCTGGAAGTAGACTGCATGAGTTCAAATCCCAAGTTCATATCTTATTGACTTAAATATTTGGCAAGATCTTTAACATTGCTAGCCCTCAGTTTTCTCATCAGTAAAATAAAGACAATAATAATCCTTATCTCATAAGATTATTGTTAGGTCTAAATAACACAACACGTCTGAAGGGATAATGCATAGTAAGTGCTTAACAAATATTAGCTATAATTATTCCTAAGTTATAAAAATACTACAAGCCAAATTAAATATAACTATAGATCAGATTTAGCCTAAAGACTACAGGTTTACAACTCTGAACTACAGGATTTCAAGGGTTTGTTCAGGTTTCTAAGGTTTTATGATTCCATTTTATGGAAGCAGGGACACTGATTAGCCTCTGATTAATTCTATAGAATCCAGTTGAGGAGACAGAGCTCTGACACTAGCAAAGATCATGTAGTCAGAACAGAATTCTAAGGAAATGGCAAAAATAGGTGTTCTTGGAGATCAGAAAGAGAGGTTGAAGAGCCATCCATGCTTTTTATTTAAGAAAAGATTGGGTTTTGTTTCTCTTTTTAAAAATTGTACGTAAAGGAGAAGAGTATCAAATTTGGAAACTGACATCCTCAATAGTATCCTCTTAATAGATGCCATGACAATATCATGAGTTATTACTTACTTTCTAGCTAAAACAAATTGACAATTATAAGTTGGTATCATTAGCCCAATGACTTTTCGGTGAGATAGCTGATAGAGGCAATCATAGATTGGCTTCTCCATCCTTATCCTCCCACTGGAAAGCAACATATCCACTCCTGATCAATACTTTGATCTGAGTTACTTATAATGCTGTCAGACAGGAGTGTTTGCTTCACTCCAGGGTGAAGAAATAAGATAGTTTTGCAAAATTTAGGTCAGACATGAAATTGTCTTGGGCAAGCTGTTATTCCAGTCTAGAGCCACATAACCAAATCAGCACTTCAGACGGTCACAGAAACTAAAGGGGCGGCCTGAAGAAGTGCCACTGCCTTTATTAACCATGTCATGAGGGCACCTGGTGGCTCAGTCTGTTGAGCGTCTGCCTTCAGATCACGTAATGATCCCGGGGTCCTGGGATCGGGTCCCGCATTGGGCTCCTCGCTCAGCAGGGAACCTGCTTCTCCCTCTGCCCCTGCCCCTGCTTGTGCTTTCTCTGTTTCTCTCTCTCTTTCTCTCTGACAAATAAAAAAATAAAATCTTAAAAAAAAACAACAACTATGTCATGGAGGCATGGAGTCGAAAGAGCTCATGGTAGCCCATGTTTGAATCACATTTCACGAAAATGATTTGAGAACTTGTCTTAAATGCTTTAAAATAAAAGCTTAAACCACTTGGCCCGTATTTCCCCTCCCAAGAATCTGTCATAAGGAAATATTAAGAAGCTGGAATCAAAATGTATGCATAGAGATATTTCATATAATGTTATTTATAACAGATAAAGTATTTTTAAGGAATAGCCAGTTAGAAATGGTATTTCAAGGAGTATTTCACTGCATGAGAACATTCTTAATATATAATGCTATCCAAAAATGGTGATAAAAAATTGGATATGCAATGTGATACCAATTGTGTGTGTGTGCATAGTACATCAAAATGTGAACTCTAGCTATTTTTAGGTGGAATTATAAATAATCTTTATCCCCATTTATAAACTTCTCTGCATTTTCTAAATCCTTACATGTACCTCAGGTCGGCTCACGCAGTTGTGTAGTTGTGCCTTGCAGAAGGGAACGAAGCCCATGGAGCACTCTGAGTCATGGGCACATGCACTACCTCTGTTCAGAGAGGATGACTTTTTCAATTAATACAATTTCATACAATGACACCATGAAGGATACTGGTTCCCTCTTATATTTCTATAGTCAGAAAAAAAATGTAATATAAAAAACCAATATACCCATCAGTACCAGGGGTGGATAAGAGTCTGTGTGGAAAAGCCTCTTTGTAAAAAGAATTATATTATAAAAGAATTAATTATAAAATTAGTGGCTGATGTGATTTTCAATTTAGAATGAGAAAATAAATCAGACACACACAAGTCCTGGAGGTTTAGAGATGAGATCTTTTCACTCCAGTAATTTAGTCGAAATGCTTATATGGAAGTGCTCTCTGGTTGTAACCTGGCTCCCCTCCCCATCAGAACACTCTCCAACCCTTGGCAATGCTCAGCTCGCTTGGGGGGAGGGGTGGTTCATGCAAGTGAAGGACCCTGGATGAAGCTTGTGTTGCATTAGTGTCACAGTAAATCTGGCTCTGATCTTCAGGGTAAGAAAAACTGGATAAACTCAGAACCAGATGCTATTTTCACTATAAATAATATAGTTCCAAATCAAACAGTCTAAAAAGTAATTTAAATACCCAACACTGCTAAAAGAAGCATTTTATTTCAATTTAGCAAGGGCATTCCATAAATGCTCATTAATGCTTATTAAAATTTGGGAAGTTTTCTGCTTTATACAGGGATGCAGCCACCTTATGTTTAAAATTAATTCATTTTTATAATTTTAAAAAAGTTAATGTCAAGGTCCTCTGCCATACCTAAAGCTCTCCACTGGGTCAGGACAGCTAAAAAAAAAAAAAATCTTTGGGAGACCACACCAGCTTCTTAGGGCAGAGAAATGGTCTAGGATTCAGAGCAGATCTGTCCCTGGTGAGCCACCGAGAATATTGAGCTAAGTTCCTGTCATGGAAAGGTAATAACAAAAGAGTGCTCCTTCAGTTAAAACAAAACAAAACAAAGTCCAAACAACAATCAGAACAGACTTTCATGTAAATACTATCAGTGAAAACCCAAATGCCAAAATATAATCTAGATCAATGGTTTTGCAACAGTTTTAGAAAGAGAATTTTTTTGAACCAAAACTTAAGTCAAACTCTAATATATAAGTGAATAAGTATTTTAAGTATTTATACATTTTACCCACAATGTATAAAAACACCTAGAACTATAACTATCTCCAACATGTCATCACAACATGGCATGCTATGTGTTCCTATCTCAACTGACTTTTAAACTATTTTAAAGTTGACAATGGTATATGTATGCTGCCCAACCTCACATGTTGGTCATAATGCCTGAATCTAAAAAAAAAAAAAAAAAAAAAAAAAAAGACCAATATGGAGTTATAATATTCTTTAAAAGAAAAAAGATTTTTTATTTATTTGAGAGAGAGAGAGCATGAACAGGGGGAGAGGCAGAGGGAGAAGCTGACTCCACAGGAGGGAGGGAGCCCAACACAGGGTTCGATTCCAGGACCCTGAGATCACGACCTGAGACAAAGGCAGACACTTAACCAACTGAGCCATGCAAGTGTCCCTGGAATTATAATATTCTTATTCAGTGACATCCAGATAAGGTATTCAAATTTGTGCCAGAATGGGGGAAAAAAAAACTACTATAAATAAGATTGGAAGACAAATGATATAGTCTGAAGGGAAATATTCACAATACATGTAACAGACCATATGTGTGTGTGTATAATTGGGATTCCAGAAAGAGGAAAAAAAGAAAAGAAAAGAAAGGGACAGAGAAGTATTTGAAGAGACAATGACTGAAATTTTTTCAAAATTGTTGAAAGATATCAACCCACAGATACAAGACCAGCAAACCCCAAACAATCTAAAAACAAACAAAATCCACACTTACATACATTACAGTCAAACAGTGGAAAACAAACAACAAACTAAACTGGAAAATCTTGAAAGCAAATGGGGGCTTCAAAAGGCGGGAGTAGGCACATATTTTATATAAGAAAAGAATAATAAGAATGAGAACTAGCTTCTCATCAAAAATAGTGGCCAGAAGACAATAGCCTTACATCTTTTAATGCTGAAAGAAAAAACCCTACCAACTCTGAATTCTATATCCAGTGAGCATATCTTTCAAAAGTGAAGGTGAAGTAAAGATGTTTTTAGACAGACAAAAGCTGAGGTTTTCTCCAGCAGACTGCACCTCATGGAATGCAAAGAGAAGTTCTTCAGGCTGAAGAGAAATTGTATCAGATAAAAACCTGGCTCTGCAGGAAGAAATGAAGGACTCCAGAAAGGGAAATACGTCAGTATATCAAACATTATTTTGAAAATGTTTTCCTATACGGGCAGTATGTCTAAATTTCTTTAAAATGCTTTTAATCACTTAAAGTAAAAATAACCATGCATTGTGGAGTGTACAGAATAGGCAGAAGTAAAATAAATGATAAGAACATACAGGGTCAAAGGATGATAATTGGGAAATTTACTGTTCTGAGAACAGAGAGAATGGAAAAAAGGCAGTGTTTGAGGAAATTATCACCAAGAACCTTCCAGAACCACAAAAAAGATAAGCATCCTCAGATCAAATGAGTGCCACCACTCATGGGCACAACCGGAATTCTTTTTTAACTCAATTTATAGGCATCACAGTGAAATTTCAGAAACTCAAGAACACACATAAAATACTAAAAGAAAGCTATTTTTTAAGAAAGAAAATTAAGAAAACTAATTTTTAAGAAAGAAATTTTAAAAAAATCTTCAGACATTTAAATATCAGGACGTTTAGCACTCACTGGTGATCTTCTAAAGAAATACTTCAGAATGTACTCCAACCGACAAACAAATGAACATAGAAGAAAAGAGTGGGATGTAAGAAACACTTACAAACAAAGAATACAATGACTGGATTAATTCTAAATAAGTATTTATTTTAAAGAATTGTCAGAGCAATTTAGAAGTTATATTCTGTATTATATGAACATTGAAAGTGGAGGAAGCACAAAGAGAAGTAAAGGTTCTTGTCTCGATCTAGAGGGGGACAGAGACTGATTATAACACTGGTTTTTATTATAAAAATATATGTTCATGGATATGTGACAAAAACTACAATGTAAAAAAACCCTTTAACCAATAAAAGGATAGAAATGGAGCATATAATTTTAAACCAACAGAAGGGAAAATGGAGCAAAGAGCAGTTACTAGCTTTATGTTTGTAACAGCAAAGACAATTATATAGAAGGATAATACAAAACTTATCTGTGTGTTTTTATGTGTGTATGTTTCTGTATAAACATTGTGTGCATCTGTGTGTATATTTGGTATGAGTCTTTGTGTGTGTGCCTGGTGTGCATCTATGTGTATA
The DNA here is from genome assembly GCF_037043125.1 of Eumetopias jubatus. NCBI lineage: Eukaryota > Metazoa > Chordata > Mammalia > Carnivora > Otariidae > Eumetopias > Eumetopias jubatus. Next base: position 64,788,397 of record NW_028274823.1, on the reverse strand, counting down.
TATCTTGTCTATGTCTGGATATAAATACTGTTATATAGTATTTTTCTTCACAAAAATAAGATCCTACTGTACTGTTTTTCCTTTTCTACATAGAATGCCCTAAATGTTATAGGCAACCTAACTACCAACAACCCTGATGGGCAACAAAGCCAGGAAGCTTGATCATCCTGGGATGATCCCTAATAGGGGTGTGGTGAGGATTAAATGAGCTAATGTACGTAAATCACTTGAATGATGCCTGGCTTATAAACAGCATTCTGTAATCGATGTGATATTTAAGATTCAGGGGAGGTACAAAGAGGTAGGAATGGAGCAGGACCAGCCACGGGCTAATGTTTGCCAGGGTTGAGTGATGGGCACATAGTGCTCTAGTTTTAAGGTATGTTCAAATTCTCTATAATAAAAATGCTTTGTGAAAAACACTCTATAAATATTAGCTGTCATGATAGGAAGTGCCAAGAAGAACATATCTTCACTTTGGTCACAATTTTATTACAATGAGAAAGATAAGATGTCAGTACATAGAGCAGCTGTTAGACAAAGGTACAAATGTCATTTTTTCTTGTTCTATGGTGTGACCTTAGAGGCTTCATCAAGGTGTTGGCCCTCCTCTCCCTCCCCCAAACCCCCAAATCTGTCTCTCAGGCAGCCTCATGGATGCCCAAAATATTTTCAGGAAAACCTTAGCTTAAGTTTTTATAACCTAGTCAAAAAGGTGGGGGTGGGGAGAGGAGTGGGAAGGAGCAGAACTAAATAGTTAAAGCAAAGCTGCAATCATTGTCCTTATAAAACACACTGACATGTTTATCCTCTTCAGAGACAAGATTTTGATGAGAAAAAAAGGGCCCCATCTGGGTGGCAGAAAGGGAGGGGGACCCAGATGGGGAAGCAGACTTCTCTGTCCAGATGGGCTTTGTGTCAACCCTGAAGGAAGCACAAGAAATTCCTGCAGGAGGGAGAAAAAGAGCCTTCTTAGTCTTGCCACTCAAAGTGTGGTCTACAGACCAGCGGCTCCAGTACCATCTGGATGCTTGTAGGACCCACAGAAACTCAGCCTCACCTTAGACCTACTGAATCGGACTCTATTTTCACAAGGTCCCAGGCCATTCTTGGGCACATTAAACTGTGAGAATGTTATTGTCTAACCCAAGACCTAGATATGACTACCCTTAGTAAATAACTGGAGAGAGAGCTTTCTGAACAGATGGAGGAAAACAGTGCTAACTTTGCTTTTATTCAGCAACTTTGCATTCATTCTGCATCCACAGGGTGTATAAAATTGTGTGATGCTGTGGTTCTTTGTTTCTCAGCCCTTATTATAAGTTAGAATCACCTGAGGTACTGTTAACAACAGCTGTTGGGTCACCTGGGTGGCTCATTCGGTTAAGTGTCTGCGTTCAGCTCAGGTCATGATCCCAGGGTCCTGGGATCTAGCCCCATATTGGACTCCCTGCTCAGCGGGGAGTCTGCTTCTTCCCCTCTGTCACTCCCCCTACTTGTGCTCTCTCTCTCAAATAAATAAATAAAACTTTAAAAGAACAAACAAACAAAAAACAACAGCTGTACAGGTCCCATCCTCAGAAATTCTGATTTGATTGGTCTGAGAGGGACTTAGTCTAAGATGATAGCAGCAGACTGTTTTCTCAAGACACGTTGTACTAAGTAAGAGGACTCCTGGTGATGAGCCACTGAGCCTACCCTTGCTGAAGACAAATGCAGTGAAGATGCAGGAGTCAATGCCACAGAGGAAGGGAAAATTAATCCCAACTTTATATTGTCATTTCCCCTTTGCAGATGCCCCAGAATATATGAACCTATTGCCGGTTAGTGTGGGTGGTTGGAGGGGAAGGAGAATGATGTGTCTGTGATGGGTTTTATACTGTTTGACCTTTCTCCAAATAGATTAGCCTGTTGCCTGAGTCATGACCCCTTTGGGAATATGTTTCCTGTAGCCTCTTTTCTGCCCTTCCTCCTTCCCCCAGCACACACATACAACAGGGACTAAAAATTGTCACATAGAAACTGGGTAGCCTCAACTTCTGCTGAGTCCCCTTTCTTTGGCTGCCTTGAGCTTAGGGAGGTAAACAAAACAAAGCTATCAATCAGCCTTGAAGCTGCGCTTTACGTGGCTATTCCTGATCCAGCTACCAAAGTGTAGATTTTAGTGAACCCACCTCTGGTTGGGAATTACTTATTTCTGAACCACCCCATCAGTAAGGAGGTGCCCGTTAGCATAATTGGTCCAGTTGCATCCTTTAGCATCTACTACCAGAAAATTTAATAAAGTAATCATGTCCTCTGCCTCTCTGTTTTTAACCTGGCTTAATTAAAATTATGCCCCTTGCTAAGTAATGACAATGGAAGGGTGAAACTTGGGTTATGGCCTGTCTGTGCATTGTTTTCTCGTTAAAAACTTTTAGCAAAATGGGGTGCCTGGGTGGCTCAGTCGATTGGGCAACTGATTCTTGATTTTGGCTTGGGTCACTATCTCAGGGTGGTGGGATGGAGCCCCACCTCGGGCTTTGTGCTCAGCGGGGAGTCTGCTTGGGATTCTTTCTCTCTCTTTCTCCCTCTGCCCCTCCCCCCTGCTTACACGCTCTCTCTCTCTCTCTTTCTAAATAAATAAATAAAATCTTTTAAAAAAATAAATAAAAACTTTTAGCAAAACTCAAACGTCTTCACAATAATTTGGAGTTCATCGAGGCAATTCAGGCATCTCAATCCCCTTTCCTTTGTCTTCATGGCTCTCATTCAGGGATAAGAGAAATGAGAAAATGAATGATAAGAGAATAATCAAAGCTAAATCCAAGTTAAGAAGAAGTAAATTAATACATAAAAATCACAATGAAGGGGAGTAAGTCAGAGGGGGAGACGAACCAGGAGAGACGATGGACTCTGAAAAACAAACTGAGGGTTCTAGAGGGGAGGAGGGTAGGGGGATGGGTTAGCCTGGTGATGGGTATTAAAGAGGGCACATTCTGCATGGAGCACTGGGTGTTATGAACAAACAATGAATCATGGAACACTACACCAAAACAAATGATGTAATATATGGTGATTAACATAACAATAAAAATTTTTTTAAAAAATCACAATGTCTGATGAAGGAATGGGTGTAGGTGCAATTAGCTCTGACTTCCAAACGCTTTGATCGGTTGGAGCATTTAAAACTTCTAAAGGCACTAGATGCCTGTGCTGAGGTGGCACTATGGAAGGGAGAGGTGTGATTAAACTCCAGGCTGCCTGTCAGAGATGTTCCAGTCTACTCACTTGCGACACTTCTATGGAGTTTCTGTATGAGAGCAGGCTGTCACGTTCAGGAAGAGACAGCACCCTCATGCTAACTCCTCCTCCCTTTGATGCCTGTAGAATTTGGCCATTAAAATCTGCCTTGGGCTAAAACTCAGCAGGCAAGTTTCCAGTCCAGGAACAGCTTTGTCAAAATTTTAATAAAATTAGAACCAGACTGGCATTAAGGGATTTGAGTTAGAGAAAAGTTGATCTATATATGTAGGTAGACATGAGAATGGCCAGATTCTCACTGTGAGATGTTACATAGCAGTAACTCTTGGCCTCCTCGTGTTTGGTACACAACTACTGGCGTCCTTGATCCCTGAATTTTCTTAGACCTTGTGAAGGCATTTCAAAGGTCCTATGTTTGGGTGAATTTCGTGAACTTCAGTATTGTTCTGTACTAGCTGGCTAAAAAGATACTATCTTTAAGAAGAGTGGAAAGTATTCCAAGTCATTTGAAGCATTTGCTTAAGTTTTGTTTTAAATTGATAGAATAATTGCATCACTTGAAAACACAAATGTGTTTTCTTTTGAAAACTCAGTTTTGTAATATTTAACTTTTCTATAAGATTCTTGGTGCTTTAAGCAAAGAAGATTGGCTTACTTCTGAATATGGGCAGCACACACACCTCTATGTTTATTGCAAGAGATAGGGTAGTGGCTGTACTTTATTCAAAAACACAGAAAAAAAAATCAGAGGACTTCCAAATATGTAATCAATCCATTCGATTCCTTTTGCCGTTCTCTTTCCACATACCTACACCACGCAGGGGAACTGCAAGTCCCAGTCCTGTCCCTTATCATTTATTAGGAACCATAGGTACTCATAGTGATGGAATCTTTCCATCAGTTTGAGTTCTATCCTACATACTCAAAGATAACCAACACCTTACAGAGAAACATTGGAAGCTTCCTCTCTAACATTTAGTCTTGTCTAAGGTTATTAAATAGAGAAGCAACCACTTGACATATACAATAAGGACCTTCCAAGTTACTTTTTCAAGTATGCCTTATAGATGTATTATACCAGCAAAAACTGAATGATCCCCACAAAAATGCTTCATTTGTATCCTGTTCTCCTTGGCTCAGTTGCTCATTTCATGAAAGTCAAAGAGAGACCATGTTCTAAGAATGTTATGTAAATTATCTAAAATTAGTGTGAGACTATTTTAACCCTGCCCACCCTTACTCTACTGATGCTAAAAAGAAGAAGAAGAAGAAGAAGAAGAAGAAGAAGAAAAAGAAAAAGAAAAAATACAAATCAGAAGCTATAAACAGTCTGGCTCCCATGGATGCCTATACCCTAACACCAATGAAAAAAATATATTTGCTAAATACTCATCTCTTCATAACTAGAACCACTCTCAACTACTATCTGATCTTTTTGGGATTCAAACTGGCATAATAACATTAAAATTGGGTTTTTGTGGGGTTTTTTTTGTTTTTGTTTTTAACACACATAGAAGCCAACTCTTTGTTTTGGTTTAATCTATGTTTTCTTGCTGCACTGGCAGATTGATCTTGTGTACTTATATGTTTTTTCTCCATTTTTCCTGATGTTATAGTTACAGACAATGTGCTTAACCTCTGCATGCATTTCAATACCAGAGCTAAATAGCAGTGAAGGGCTTCCAGGACAAGTTCTCCTAAAAGCACATCCTCACTTTCTAGGTCAGCTCTTCTCTTTAAAAGTGTGACTCTTTTAAGTGTTCCTAACAGAAAATTTATATATATATTTTTAAGGTTTTATTTATTTATTTGAGAGTGAGATAAAGTGAGAGACAGAGCACAGGGGGAGGGGGGGAGAAGAGGGAGAAGCAGACTCTTCGCTGACCAGAGAGCCCGATGTGGGGTTCAATCCCAGGACTCTGGGATCACGACCTGAGCTGAAGGCAGACACTTAACCAACTGAGCCACTCAGGTGCCCCCCAATGTTTAATGTTTCCTGGTTTTTGTCTCCAGAAGATCCTTTTGTATGAATGCTCTAACTACTTTGGGCCAGGGTCAGGAAACTCCTTACTGTGAGCATCTTGAGAGTGTTTCATTTCTTGGGTGTATTTTCTGCCTTGACAAAAGTCTATCAGTTGGTTGCAGGGTTTTCTTCCATTGTATTTTGGACCAGAACTCTCCACATCGCATGTGCCCATTAGTCCCTGGCTAGGGCCCAAGATCAGATGACTTCCCACAGAGCCAAATATGGAGAAAACAAAACAAAACTTACTGGGCATTATGGCAGGAGGAAGAAGAGGGATGTTTCACTTTCAGAGCAGTTTAAACTAGACTGTCTTCCCATGGTGCAGTAAGAATCCCTCCTACATGGTGCTCATGTTTGAAAGGGTTATGGCACGTGGTATTTTGCCATCAGTATGCTCAGCTCATGGTCAGTAGTAGTTAATGTGTGATCCCTGATCTTACATTACCTTCAATCTAGTTGAGGGAATAAGCTACAGACACCTACAATGACTAGTACCTTGCTGGCAAACAGATGCTAAGAGATATATGTCTGAGGATTAGCTAGTAAAACATGCCAAAATCTATTGTTCAAGAATCTCTCAGTTCATATTGGTTCTTCTATAGATATCTACCCTAAACACAGCATCCCTAATAATAGTCCTTGCTTCCAAGTTTAATTCAAAACTTCTTACCATCACTAATTTCTCATCAACCTCCTAGTCAGTGAGATTCTGTTATAGCTTGATGGAATGATTTTTTTTAAGGATAGAATGGTGGGACCCAAAAGATACTAAGAGCTGTCAGTATTCTGTCTTCTAGTTATTTTGGCCTAAAGATGACTACTATGACTCAATAAATCTATTACTGGAATAAACACTTTTCTAAAAAAAGTGACTTACTGTTGTAACCGAACAAACCCCACAAATCCAAAAAGTCATGTGGTTACAGAATCACATGAGGTGGTGAATTGTCAGCCACAGACATCCACCAAAAAACACTATAGTGTTCACTTGCACAATCAAAACAAACTTATTAAGCACTACACTATGCCAAGGAAAGTATAAAGATGAATGAAAACAAAAGGTTAAGTAATGTACAAAGGAACAACTTAATAAAATACAGTGTGATAATTACTACTAGCAGAAGAATCTGAAAGTGTCATGGGAGCACCTATAGGAAAGAAAACTTTTTGGAAGGAATCAGGAAAGGCACCACAGAGAAGGCAACTTTTGCTTTGGGTCTTGAAGAATGAATAGGAGTCATGAGCGTAGAATGAGTAGCAGGCACAACATATACACACAAACAACTGTATTTGCCATTTTGAGCAAAATGAGGTTTAGAAGCATGAAACACACATTTCCAAGTGAGTAGCTTGGCATAGTTGGAAAAAAAAAGAGCATGGAGGAGGCAATGGGGCCATGGTTAGAAAAAGATAATGGCAGGGGGTGCCTGGGTGGCTCAGTTGGTTAAGTGACTGCCTTCGGCTCAGGTCATGATCCTGGAGTCCCGAGATTGAGTCCTGCTTCGGGCTCCCTGCTCAGCAGTGAGTCTGCTTCTCCCTCAGACCCTCCCCCCTCTCATGCTCTCTCTCTCTATCTCATTCTCTCTCTCAAATAAATAAATAAAATCTTTTTAAAAAAAAGATAATGGCAGGATTGTGAAGGGAGATATATATCTATATATAGATAAAGAACAAGGAAGAAAACTACTAAATGTTTTTAAGCAGAAGAATAATGTGATTAATAAGTAAACGATAGGGGTTCCTGGGTGGCTCTCAGTTGGTTAAGCGTCTGACTCTCGATTTCGGTTCAGGTCACGATCACAGGGTCATGAGATCGAGTCCTGTGTTGGGTTCCATGCTGGGCAAGGAGCCTGCTTAAGATTCTCTCTCTCAAGGGGAACCCCCTTACACTGTTGGTGGGAATGCAAACTGGGGCAGCCACTCTGGAAAACAGTATAGAGTTTCCTCAAAAAGTGAAAAATAGAACTACCCTATGACTCAGTAATTGCACCACTAGGTATTTAGCCAAATGATACAAACACAGTGATTTGAGCCCAGATGTACACTGATGGATGAATGGATAAAGAAGATTGTGGTATATATATACGATGGAATATTAGCCATCAAAAAGAATGAACTCTTGCCATTTGCAATGACATGGATGGAATTAGAGGGTATTATGCTAAGTGAGATAAGCCAGTCAGAGGAAGAAATATGATTTCACTCATGTGGAATTTAAGAAACAAAACTGATGCACATAGGGGAAGGGAAGGAAAAATAAAAGAGGAGGAAAACAGAGAGGGAGGCAAACCGTAAGAGTCTCTTAACTATAGAGAGCAAACTGAGGGGTGAGGGAGGGGAGGTGGGTGGAGGGATGGGGTAACTGGGTGATGGGCATTAAGGAGGGCACTGGATGCAATGAGCACTGGATGTTATATGCAAATGATGAAACACTAAATTCTACCCCGAAATTAATACTACACTATATGTTAGCTAACTTGAATTTACATAAAACTGAAAAAAAGGAGAGAGAGATTCTCTCTCTCTCTCTCTCCCCTTGCCTCTCCTCCTCCCATCTCTAAAAAAAAAAAATAATAGTAAGTAAAGGATATATAGAAAGAGAGATATGAGGTGGGCAAAGAAGGCCAATATTACAATAGCTGGGAAAAGACATAATGAGAACCTAGACTAGTTATATATTTGTTTGTTTTCACCTTGTTCCAGAGAAAAGTGACGGTAACATCCAAAGATACATAAATATAAAGGGCATAAAATAAATGTGAAGCCAATGAAAAATGAAAAACAAGGATCACAAGACTCCATTTGGGGTGGAGCCACAAATCAAGAGTTAAAGATAAATGCTCTACATATTTGTTACTGATTGCCTAAGAGAAGTACAACTCACTCTTCTCAGGATTGACATGAGATAGGAACATCTCCTGAGTGAAAGGAGGTCTCTGTGAAGTCATGAGTAACATCCCTGATCATCTCTTTTTGGCTAGCTCTCTGCAGATCTGGTTTGATACAGGGTTAAATTTCATCTTCAAGCCATCCTCCCTTCATATTGCTTTTCTGGGCTGAACTCTTATAAAAACTGGATGGCCCAAAGCTGGAAAGGGCTCCAACTAAAAAGAGTCTCATGTTACTGTGTGCTGCCATTAATCACAGGTCTTTTTTCTTAGTAGATGAGCAAGTTGGAGAAAGGACTGATCTCTTTTCTAAAGGTTGAGGATGGCTCTTCATAAGGATGGCGAAATACAAAAGAAAACCTTTCTCTACTGGAAGTGAGCCAAGGGAGGGTATAAAGGTAAGGCAGTTCCTAAACAGAGGCAGAGGTGATGAGGATGGAGAAGAGAAAAGATGTTTGAGAAATATTTCCAAGGGACAATTAATAGAGCTATTCACTAATTGGATATGAAAAATGGGGGTGGGGGGAGAAAGTAGAGTTGAAGTTGCATTCAAAGTTCCTTGCTTGGGCACTTGGATGAATGGTGGTGACAGAAGAAACAAAATAAGAAAGAATAGGTAGGATTTCTGGAAAGCATGATTAAATCCAATTTTGATAAAGTAATATTTGAAGCAAGGTGTTCTGGAAGCAGTTAAAAATAGGCATCTAAAGCTCTAGTGAGATGTCTGGAATGAAATGATAAACTTATAAATTGCTGACCTCTTGAAAGCACCTAGAGACCTGTTAGTGCCCCAAAACATCCTGGGAAAACCCAGAGAGTGAAAGAAAAGAAGATGAGGGTGGGGAGAAAACAGGTGGAGACGTCCAAGGGGAGTATACTAGAGAATAAACAGTGAGAGTTTGGCAGATGACAAAGAGCTAAGAAAGGGCTCAAGAAAATAATTCAGAAGTTGAGAACTTCCAGGAAAGAGTGGTATTGCAGAAGCCCATGGAGGAAGAGGAGGAGGAGGAGGAAATGGCCAGCTGAGCCAACAAAGTTTTCAGGGGGGATAAAATTCAAAAAAGATGCCACAGGGATCATCAGTAATGTTAGTTACAATAGTTTCTGTGGAAGTTATCTAGAGATCAGCTCTAGAGGCGTGATTCATGGTGGATCACAAAGGAGTGGAGGAAGCATGGGTGGGCTACTCATACAAGAAATCCGACACTGACGTGAGGAACGAGGATAAGGCAGTAACGTGAAGAAGAGGTAGAGTCAAGCAAACATTTTTGGTTGACAGATGTTATCCAAATAAAGTGACTTACAAATGAGTCTGTGAAATTCCCTCTTAAATCCAACCAACTAGCATTTCTATCTTCATAAGAAAGTAGCTTTATGAGTTAGGGAAGCAATAAGTTGCAAATGAAGAAACCAACCTAATGTGCTGACTTTAAGGAAGAGGGATTTATTTGTCTCACATGACAAGAACCCCAGAAGTACAAGTTAGGGCAGAGGCAGTGCTTTGACAATGGAATCAGGAACCCACACTCTTACTATCTTTCTGTTCTGCCACTTGTAACTCATGGTTACAAGATGATTGCTGCACCTTGGGGCTGCTCTGCAGAAAGGAAAAGAAGAAGGAAGGGCAAAGAGTAAAAGGGAAATGGCTACTGAGTCCATCTCTTTTTCTCAGTAAAGGAAAAACTTTCTCAGAAACCTCACTCAATTACTTCTGCTTGGTTTCCGTTGGCCAGAATGGTGTCACATAACCACCACGAGCTAGAAGGTGACTAGGTAAAAGGGAGTTACGCAGAAAAGTTAGGTCAACCCTCACTATCACTCACAAAGAGTGTCTGTCACCCTAGTGAATGATGAAAACCAGATAAACCACCAAAATGGAGACAAAAATATAAAATATGCCTGATAAAAAAAGACAAGGATAATTTTATATGCCTCCGCCATCTACCTACTCGATGAAGAGTGCTCCCAGAGACAGAGTTGAGGAGAGTTTGTGTTCTTGCCTTGACCCCGGCAAAGAGAAGATCACTATCCCAGACCCCAGCTTTAAACCATATACTCTTAGACAACGCCTCGTACTCCTCTACTTGTTGTAGACATCTAAAAACCCATGGTTACCACCACTCCTATTTCATAAAGGTTGATCTCCAGGCTTAATTATTATCTTTGTCAACATTATTCCTGACCTAATTCTTAGTGATTTCAATATCTAAGTAGATGATCTTTCTAAGAGGCTGGACTCTTAGTTCCTTGACCTCCTTCCCCCTGATGATCTGACCCTCCACCCTAACTTAGATCCTCTTTCTCAAGGCCATACTTTAACGCAGTCCTTACCAATAGCTGCAACACTTCCGTAATCTCTATTTTAACTATCCTACTCTCTGTCCCTTACCTCCTATTTTTCCAGCTCTCTCCCTCTAGTGCTTTAACTCTGAAAATTGTTCCACTGCACTAGAACCAATAATCTACTGGGTTCTACCTTTTTACCACCCCAACCTCCTTCACACACTCATTCCTTTACTTAAATTCCATAGTTAATCAGTTATTGCCTTGGATCTACCCTCAGTTCTCTTGCTCTGTCCTCCCTTTAACTTACTTACATGACAAAACCCAATCTTGACTGAATCTAACTCCCTACCTACTTCAGACCTGTACCCAAAGAGTTGAATATAACTGAAGAAAAATATAACATTTTGAATAGATTCATCTTAAATGCTAATTTAAGCATTTAAGATGAATCTAACTAATACCAAGGGGGCCCTGAATGCTGCTTGGCAATCCTACTGCATTTTGCTGTTCCATTCACTCTTCCACAATGCTAGACAACCATGCAACACTTTTCCTCACTTTTCAAATCTCTGACCTCTTCTCCCTATCCATTCTCATTTATAGTTGATTACCATTCTTCTTATTTCTCTTAAGAAAATGGTGGAAATCAGAAGAGAAATTCCACATGTTTCAATACCACTTCTCCCTGTAATAGTCTGCCCTTATTCTCCACCTTCCCACCTGTTACTATAGGAGAACTCTTCAGGTCCTGTTTAAGGTCAACCCCTCTGGTCTCCCTCTAGTTGTTACCAGTCTTGTCTACCCGAAGACATTGCTTTGATTATGGCCTCCATCTTACCTCAGTAATCCGCATGACCTCTTTTTAAAATCATTCCTATCAGTGTCCAAATATGTTGAAAGTTCCCCCATCTCAAAAAAGCAAAAAAAAACAAAAAAAACTTTGATCCTCATATCCCCCTCCAGCTATCATCTGAATATTCTGTTTCCCTTTGAGGGAAATACCTGAAAGGAGTTTCCTCTTCCCATTGTTTGCAATTTCCCTCTCCTTATTCTTTCTTGAACACATTCCAATAGGACTTTTGTTCCAGTCATTTGGCTAAAAATCTCTTCTAGGTCACCAGTGAGTTCAAAGTTGCTAAATCCACAGTCAACTCAGGCCTCATGTTACTTGACCTATCAACTGCATGTAACAGGTAATAATTCCTCTTTGACATTTTCTTCCCTTGGGTTCAGGGACATCAAACCCCCTACTTCCCTCCTAATTTACTGGCTGCTCTCCCTGGCTGATTCCTTCTCTTCCTTGCAAATCCTAAACATTAGGTCACCCCCTGATAGTAACAGCCATCAAAACTCATCTCTTTTCTACGTGTACCACTTTCTAGGATAACAATTTCATCTGGTCACATAGCTTTAACTGCAGGTATAGACTGATGATTCCCAACTTTGCAATTCCAGTCTGGACTGCCCCCCACACTTCCAGATTTCTACTTCTAGCTACCTGTATGACATTTCCACTTGGATATGCAGCAGGCATTTCAAACATAAGATATCCAAAAACTAAATCTGATCTTCCCCAACCTCCTCCCTGGCTCCCCTGCACACTTCCCTACCTCAGATGAAAGCAACTTCATCCTTCCAGTTGCTCAGGACAAAAAACTCATGGTCATCTTTGATTCCTTCCCCCCAACCCGTCCCCGACCCATGTTCATATCTAATCCATCAGCAAACCCTGTTAGCTTTGCCTTTAAAATCTCTCTGGGTTGTGTCCTCTTCCCATTACCTCCACTGCTACTACTCTGGTTCAAGCTGCCATCACATCTTGCCTGAATTACTGTCCTAGCTTCCTAACTTATCCCCTGATCCCAACCTGGTCCATCTTTAGTCTATACTCAACATGGCAGCCAGAGTAAACATTCATTATCTCTCTCAGAGTAAAAGCTGAAGTCCCATAGTAGCTTAAAAGCCCTGCATCCAGAATTCTGAACCTTCTTTGTAGATGTGAATCTCTTTGGCAGACAGTTGAAGTCTATATATTCCTTCTTAAAATAACATTTTTAAGTGCATAAAATAAAAGACATAGGGTTAAAAAAGAAACCAACTATACTGAAATACAGTGAACAAAAATTAAATAAGTCCAAATTTGTGATATGTTAATACATGAGGTTCTTTATTACATTAAATAACAATACTTAGCAGGCCCTGAGTAAAAGTTTTTGCTCTGGACAATCTGGTCCTTGCTACCTCTCTGAACTCAGTTCCCACCACTCTCCTCCAACCATTTGGCTAGAGCCACCCCGGCCGTTTTGCTGGTCCATCAAGCATGCTTCTGCCCCAGAGACTTGGCATTTGCTGTTCCCCAAATATCTGCATGGGTTATTTCTGTCCCTCCTTCAGGTCTCTAATCAAATGTCACCTTGCCAGTGATGCCTTCCCTGGCCACTCCATTTAAAATGGCAACTCTCCCCCATACACATACCTTGGCTCAAAATTTCCTGGTCTATTTTCTTTGTAATATTTTCACCACCTAAGAGATAGAGAGATAGATAGATAGAGAATTTTTTTATTGTCTATTCATGCATACATAAACATAAATATAATTTCTATGAGGGCAGGGATTTTTATCAGTTTTGTTTATTGCTGTATTTATAGCAACTGGCCCATTATTGGTACTTAACAAATATTTATTGAAAGGACAAATAAATAAAATGAATTTCTCCCTTCCAGATGGGTGACTCTGAGGGTTGCCTCCTTCTGAGCCAGGCCTCAGGCAGTAGCCGTGCTCAGAGAAGTGACTGCTGACTTTGCCCAAGGTTTTGTAAGATCAAAATATCCATTGTCATATAGTCCCCCAAATGAAGCTGATTACTTTGAAAGCCACACCTTGGCTGCACAGGCACTAGACTGAGTCCTTGACTTGGGTGTTTGACCATCTGGCCACTTTCCCTGGTGCTAAAGAATGGCCTGGCCATGGCTATTCTTTCTCATGTCAGAGCCTTTTAAATAAAGTTCCACTCCAGAGACCCAATATGAAAGGAGAGGAAAGAAAACTCGGTGATAGATAAGATACTACAAGAGACTGTCAGAATCTTCACAACAGAATAAAATAATGCTCAGGGTACTGTCGATGAACACAACCATGAAAGAGCACACCATTTTCTTAACTGGGGCACCATCCAATCTACGTACAGTGGCACAACATATTTCTCCTCCAAAAATGCCAATTTCAAACTATGACTATTGATCTCTATCTAACCCTGAAAATTAATGATCCCAAAGAGAAAAAGTGACATTGAATCGTTGGAGGATTTCAGACAATAAAAATAAAACTAAAGGGGCTGTGGTAAGTTCTAGACTTGATAAATGTGCATGTCACAGTTTTAATGCATTGTGTTGAGCATAACATATAGAATTAGAACTAACGGGTTTTGTTTGTTTTAGTTTAGTGGGGCTTTTGTTTTGTTTTACTTTGAATCACTTCCATTTGAAGCCTCCATGGAGCTTCTAGATTCTTAATCACCCCAGCCTCTTCCTTGGGTTCCCTTAGCTACTTTCTGTAGCCACGATTCTGAGATACTTTAGTATTCCCTTTTGTATATTTTCAGCCTCCCAGCACCTGTTTAACTACATCCTTATTAAATTCTATTTAAATGAGGAAAGATGTACTGTGCTTGCCTTACATTGATGACAAAAATCTGTACATCAAAGTTCAAAATATGTGATAAACATGTTTCTATAGCAGGGTTGCCGTGGGCAGAGAGGATCCTCGATTTGTGTGTCTGGTGCTCTTGTTGGATGTCCTTCATGCAAAAGTCAGGTCGTTTTTAAGAATCTCAAGATTTGAGATTCGAACCTATTGAGTGGCATTTCCTTCCTGCGGAACACACAGAGACAACTAGAACTGCTCGGGGTCTTGGTCTGTCATTAAAACGGTCACCAACCCCGGACGGAATACTTAGGATCTCCTGCCAATTCTAAGAAATGTCTTAGAAACGACCTGGAAGAGAAGACAGCCCAGCAGTGATGCTATTGCTTTGCTGCAGAGGATATAGAGCATAGAAGTGGCCCATTCATTGGATCAAGCACCACGGAGACCAGAAAGAGTCACAAAGAAGAATTTCCGCGTGGGTTTAGGAGCAAGAGGATCTTCAGTGATCTTAGTAAGTGTGGTCTCTGTGGAGCGGGGGTGGCAGAGGCTGGTGTGGACAGACTCCAGGAGTGAGTCAGGGCAGGTTTTTGATGCATCATTTCATTAGTGCTTGGGAGTAGCTGCTAGGCAGGTGGGGAGCCCTCTGGGGTCTGCTAATGCTGACCTCCGGCGCTCTTGTGGGCACTGACTGCAGTTTGTGCACAACCTGGGGCAGGAGCTGAGTCTGATAAGAGGCCTGGGAAATCATATTCTCCTCCACTCAAAACTTCCCATAAGAGTCTACTACAAAGCATTTTTCCCTCCACTCCCAGTGGCCCAAAGCCAGCTGTTGCCCTAGAATTGTTCAGGACTATTCTCGCTTTCCTAACTACAAAAAGTATACAAATGCATCCTAACAGCACAGAGAGATTTTCTCATCCCTGTTGCTCTGGTAGGGAAAGGAGATGGATTTCCTCGATCATGTCTAATCTCACAGAGGAGGGGCAATGCCTGGGGCTCAGAGTTCGAATGGGGGGTGGCTTACATCCTGGCTGGGCCCAAAAACTTGCTGAAATTCTCTGACCTCCAGTTGTTCATCTAGATTATAAAAGAGATGATGGTATTTTCCCCAAAGGGCTGCTGTGGGAAATAATTAACCAAGCATCTAGTATGGAGTCTGGCCTGGAGTAGGTCTTTGGTCCACAGGAGGCAAGTTAGTTGTTTTCAGGAGCTTATTTAAAAAGTCATTAGATTGCATAATTCTCTCTCTCAAAATTCCTTCAAAGAAAATAAATATTTAAACTCCATTTTGGATGCTCTGGGGAGATTTGCAAGTAGTTGGAAGATCTTATCTTTCAGGAAAACCTTCTGATTATGCATTAGTTCATTCTCCCTCACCAACCCCTGCCCCCCGCCCCCCAGGGTTCTGTCTGTGACTGCTCTCCACGGATTTCTGGGTTTAGAAGAATTCAGGAATTTTTGGAGTTAACTGAAAGAAATGAGGGCAACCCTTCAGGGCAGAGGCCCCACTCCCTCTGCCATCCTTGGGGTCTTCAGACTACATTTGGAGGTGCACAGACTTCAGAGCTGTGATGGACATGTGCAATTTTGCTCTCCAGAAACTTTCCCCTCTCCTCCTGCAAAGGCCCTGATTTATTGGGATTATTTATGTGGAGGTGGGATTTGCTTGTAGTGGGGCATCTTCCCTGATTCTCAGCCCCATGGGCTGTGGGATTCCAACCACACCTTATATGCTTAAACCAATGGGATCATGGCCCTCTCTCGGGTCACAGAGATTCATTCGGGAGTGTGCATGTGACCTAAGTTGGTTTCTTCTGGTGAATTTCAGGGATTTGACAAGAAACTCTGGGTCAAAATCTTTGCTCTTCTCTGATGGGGTTGGCCTTGTGATGGGATAAACCTGGAGTTTCTGGGGGTATGAGGTGGAACCTGGGAAAAAGTCTGACACAGGAAGGGGCAGGATCAAGATGAAAGAAACTTCAACTCCAAATCAAGTCATAAGCAAAATCAACATCTGAGTTTTCAATGGCCAGAGACCGTAAATTCTCCATTGCGCTGAAGCCAGGTCAAGCCTGGATTTTTATCACTGGCAAAATTTGTGACTGCTACTTGAGGAAACCTCAGAGTATTTGAACAAGTACTTATCAGAAGAGATAAAATCCTGACCCTCCCGGAACTGCTACAAAACTTATGATTGATTTCTCTTAGACACTACATTCTACACACCTGCCAAAGGAAATCCTCCGTTGGCTGCCCCCAACAGATAAATGGTAAAGAAAGCAAAAATGTGATTTAAGTAAAAAAAATCCACATAAATTCATAAGGTACTTCCCCACAAGCTAAACTACCATGATCATTTTGCAGATAAAGTCTGATAATAACAATATACTCAATAATGAAAACAACAATAAAGCCTTGTAACTACCAATAACATTCCAGGTGGTGTCAACAAATAATACATTATATGTTAATAAAAAAAAATATTCCAGGGGGTATGAGGGTCCACGTATTTTCAGTGAAATGCCTCATCTATGAAAAGTAGACCCCTCCCCCCATTCCTGCCTTGAGCAAAGCCTCTTTCTTAGGAGCTTTCTGAGGGCACCGAGTGATACCAGTCTGCAACCTACAAAGGGTTGCCTTGGTGGCAGTCCAGATGCTAACTGCCTAGAACAGTAAGTGAGTCATAATTTGTACCAGAGATGTTGCAGTAATTACAATACAATGAAAAAGCCAGAGCTTTTAATTGTTTCCATGTCAGGATAGACCTTGGGCTTATGGGCTAGAAGCTAAGAAACTCAGCCAGCAGCAGGCTCAAAATCTGACATCCCTGGCTCTTTGTCATCCACATTTTTGCCCCGAGGGGCAACCAGGTAAACTGTCTACGGAGGCAGGGCAGTCTCTGGCAGATTCCAGCTGGGTTCTGTGTGAAACAGAAGCAGACTCTTCCTTTTCTTCTGAGTGTTGTATGTAACAGGTACTACGGGGAAGGAGACACTGAGGCTGGCCAGTGGCAGAAGGTTAAATGAGGCCGATGGGGTCCTCCCTGCAAACCCAGCCATTCTCGGGAATGTGCCTTCCCATCACACTACCTGGGAAGATGCCCATGGCAAGAGAGAGAAATCTGCCTGTCTTCCCTTCTCTCTCTCTTTCTTTCTCTCTCTCCCTCCCTCCCCCCTTCTCTCTTTCTCTTTCTTTCTTTCTTTCTTTCTTTCTTTCTTTCTTTCTTTCTTTCTTTCTTTCTTTCTCTCTTTCTCTCTTTCTCTCTCTCTTTCTCTCTTTCTCTCTTTCTCTCTCTCTTTCTCTCTTTCTCTCTTTCTCTCTTTCTTTCTTTCTTTCTCTCTCTCTCTCTTTCTTTCTTTCTTTCTTTCTCTCTTTCTCTCTCTCTTTCTCTCTTTCTCTCTTTCTCTCTTTCTCTCTTTCTCTCTTTCTTTCTTTCTTTCTCTCTCTCTCTCTCTCTCTTTCTTTCTTTCTTTCTTTCTTTCTTCTTTCTTTCTTTCTTTCTTTCTCTCTCTCTCTCTCTCTCTCTCTTTCTTTCTTTCTTTCTTTCTTTCTTTCTTTCTTTCTTTCTTTCTTTCTTTCTTCTCTTTCTCTCTTTTTTACCTCTGAAGGATCTGGAAATTTTCCTTAAGGAGTTCTGGCAAATAAAAAGTAGACTTCCTAGAATTCTACTAATAGCTTCCACCACTGATTTTTTTTTCCTGTATCAGTTAGGGTTTTTCAGTTATAAGCAACAGACACTGATTTTGGATAGCAAGCAAAACAGATTTTATTGTAAGGATATGAGAGAGCTTACAGAATTGAAGGAAAAACTAAAGACTCAAGCATGACAAAGTTAAGAAACAGAATAAGTCTGGGATCCAGGTAGGAAATATGAACTTTCTTTTTAGGGTTCTGCAAGGAACCCACTTTCCTTTGTTGCAATAACTGGCCTAAAGAGTAAAATTCCTGGGTGAGAGAATTCAATGGGCCTAGCTTGGCTCAACTGCCATGGACTTGGATCTCAGGGTCCCTTGACAGACAGCTCCACCAAGACTGCTCTCAATAGAGGAGGGTGAGTTGCCAAGGGGTCATCAGGAAAAGGAAAATGGCACCTGGGTGGACAAAAAAACCAATAGATGCCACATACAGTGCCTTTGATCAGGCTGCCTCCTCTACCTGGAATGCCTTCCCCACTGCAGACTCTAGTCCAGCTCAGACATCACCTCCACCAGGAAGTCTTCCCTGACTCAAACACATACCCTCCCCAGCTGCTGAGTTAGACATCCCACAGTCTTCTGGATTCCCTTCTCTTACTGTTCTTAAAACACTGGAGTGTGGGCACCTGGGTGGCTCAGTCGGTTAAGCATCTGTCTTCAGCTCAGGTCATGATCCCAGGGTCCTGGGATCAAGCCCTGCATCAGGATCCTTGCTCAGCGGGGAGCCTGCTTCTCCCTCTGCCTGCCACTCCCCCTGTTTGTGCTCTCTCCCTCTCTCTCTCTGTCAAATAAATAAAATCTTAAAAAAAAAAAAAAACACTGGAGTGTAATTCTCTGAGTATGTGACTTTCTTGAGAAAAGAAACAATTTATTATTCAATCTTCTATGCTTAGCACCTCACACATAGTGGGCACTCAACAGATGTCTTTTGGATGATCAGTTGAAAGGAAAAATGGGCCAGTGATGAATCTGATACTTTGTAGAATCTGGACTATTTTGACTTTAAGTTATAGCTATATCTTTATACAGGCAGAAGGATTCAACTATATCAATCCAATAACTATCATCTTCAAAGCAGTATCAATACAAAATTTAAAGGATTTGTTGCAGCTTTTGGAGCATAGAATATAAGTACCTGTTTATTTTGTACTCAATAGCTAGTAAAGCAGACACTTAGTAAACACACCAGGTGAAATAAATTAAATCAGAACAATTCACCTCAAATAGCTGCTGTCGCCTGTTAGTCTTTCCAGTGAAGGTCTAATTCATTGAACATCAATCATGCTTTCCCATTCAAGCTCATCTGAAAATGCCCACAAATTTATAAAAGAATTTGTCAAGTGAGCTTCATGTGGGTGCTTCTTGGTTAGGAGGGTGCAGGTGCACAGGACCTGGTTGGCTCCCTCGAGCTGTGGGTTTAGGGAATGCTGAGAAAACTGGTGCTCGCTCAAAACTGAGGTAGGGACTAGTGAGCAAGTCGGATCCTCCTCCTCTCTCTGGCTGGCCGTCCCATGCAGCAGAAGCATGTTTTCAACCTTCTTCTCAAGACTGGGTTAATCCTTACCTTGGTAAGGCTGGGAAACCCTGGGTGTGGCCTTGAGCTCCTAGGTCAGGTCTGCGATTCCTCTAGAGTGTGCTTTTGTGCAGATACAAAAAGGAGCTGCCTACTATGCGGTCAGATTATGCAGGCTCCTGAATTAGCAGGTGGTGCCTACTCTGGATGGATGCAAATGTGCAAGATGTGCAGTCCCGTATCAAGGGGCATTGCTCAGGGAGCAGAGCAGGGACTGCGGTTCGGACCCCATTTGGCCAGCACCTTTGGGAAGCGAAAGGATTGCTCACCTATACACGGCATCCCTGCTGTAGGTGAGCCCTTTCTCCAAAGAGAGCATGATGCAGACTGAAACCAGGTACTACAAATCCAGAAGGCACTCTAGGCAATTAACAGGTCCCATTACACACTATCTTTTCAGAGACCTAACTGGAAAAGCCATAAGGAAGGACAGCCTCAGCATCAAGAAAGGGAACCCAGGGGCGCCTGGGTGGCTCAGTCCTTGAGTGTCTGCCTTCGGCTCGGGTCATGATCCCAGGGTTCTGGGATCGAGTCCCGCATCTGGCTCCCTGCTCAGCAAGAAGCCTGCTTCTCCCTCTCCCGCTCCCCCTGCTTGTGTTCCTGCTCTCGCTTTGTCTCTCTGTCAAATAAATAAAATCTTAAAAAAAAAAAAAGAAAGGGAACCCGTTCTTTTAATTTTAAAATGCCAAACATATGGGAAAGCATAAACATCTGTGTATTACTATCAACAGCCTAGATTTAATAATAGCATTTTATCCTATTTTCTTCAAATCTCATTGAAGCCCCCCTCACAAACCACTACGATCCTCCTCTCTTTCCATCTCCAGACTGTCCTCCAGTTGGTATCTGTTCCACCCATGCTCATATTTCATACTTTCTATGTATTTTTACACAAACAAGATATACGTGTTTTTTAAAAAAAAATATGATTTAGGTGTACCTATATAATAAATACATATAAGCGACATATATTATATATAAATATATAATAAGTACATAGTATAATGTAACATATAGTATAAATATATAATGTGAACAATGTAAAGTTTGGTGTCTTTTCATATTTTTATCTAAATGGTATCATATAATTCAAACCCTTCTATAGTTTGTTATTTGCATGCCACTGTCATCTCTCAGAGATTGATCCATATTGGTACATGTAGCTCTATCTCATTCATTGTAACTGCTGCATAAGATTGCATTGTATGACTAATTCACAACTTACTTGTCTACCCTGTTCTGGATGGGCATTAATTCATTCCAGCTTTTTGTCTTTACAGTGATGCAATGATCATTCTTGTGCCTGTTACTTTGTATACATGTGTAAGACATTTTCTAGGATATGCACTTACAAGTAGAATTTCTGGGTCTTGGGATATGCACTTCTTCACTTTTGAGAGATATTGCCAATGTGATCTCTAGAGTAGTATTCTCAACTTGCACTCTAACCAGCAATATGTGAGGTGTGTTTCCCCAGAGCCTCATCAAAACTGGTTTTATCAGATAATATCATTTTGGCCAGGCTCATGGGTATAAAATAGTATCACACTATGGTTTTAATTTGAATTTCCCTTGTTATTAGTGAGATTGAGTTTCTTTTTCTGAGTGTCCAGTTCATATTATCTGTCCTTTTTTCTTAGATTATCTTTTCTTAGTAAGTCATACGACTTTTTAAAAATACATTTTATTAAAAATTCTTTGTTGATTATAAGCATTATATTTTTTCAGTCTCAAGCTTGTACTTTAACTTTGTTTATTGTGTCTTTGTTGGTACAGAAGTGTAATATTTTAATATAATATTATTATTATAATATTATATTTTAATATAATATTTTAAAACCTCTTCCTTTTGGTGTGTGCCTTTTGAAACATAAACCCCTATGTTTAAAAGTTCCCTATATTTCCTCCTTAAAGTTTTAACCTTTCCCTTTCATATGTACATCTTAATTCCATCTGGAATTTACTTGCATCTAAAGTGTGAGGTAGGGATTTCCTGTTTCCATCAATCATCCCGGCACTTGAACTAATTCTTCCTCTCTCTGTAGATTTGTATTTCCGTCTCTGTTGTGAACCAAGTTGCCATGTGTTCATGAGTCTGTTGTGGAGACGATTCCATCAGTCTATCTGTCTCTTCCTGCACAAATACCAAACCCTTTCATTACTTTCAGAAAAGGCAGCTTCACTGATACCTGAAATGATGTCATTCTTTGGGTGAGATGTGAACACCTCCAGGGAGGGCAATGCTCAAATCAATGACAATGTGATGTACATATCTTGCTTGGATTCCTTCCAATCTGCCAATCCACTGAGAGAAGTGTTGACAGAGAAAATCAGAGAAAGATCCAGGGCACTCAAGGCTTCCAGAAAGGAGAAAGAAGACAGATTTAGATAGAGAGGCTCTTGGGCAGGAAACAAAAAGAAGATATCTCTAATTACTCAAGTTTTTTCTAGGCTTGGCCTTGAATGTAAATACATTTGTCCAGAAATATGGTACTTCGATATATAAATGTGCCCCCATAGCATTACTGGCCAACTCTTCCCATAAAATCATAGCCAGAATCATAGCTCACATTTACTGACACATGGGCTAAACACTTGATAGGCATTATTTCATTCAATCCCATAACATGGGTAATTTCCTTGAAATATACACAAGAAAATTGAAACACAGAGAAAGGAAGTGACTTGTACAAGATCATACAGCCCGGTGAGTGGCAAAACTCAGCTTATGTTCCTTGCTACTAGATTACGCGGCCCTTCATGTTGCAGAATGTTCCACACTAGAATGGGATTATCTATTTTTGAGGGGAGGGAGTGAATCTTATTTCACCATTACATCCTCAACCCAAGCACTGTGTTAGTCATACAATAGGCTCTCCATCAATATTTGTAGACAAGAATGAATAGATGCATGTTGTCTGTGGGGTCTGCGGTTTCTGAGTCATGAAAGGCTTAAGCGGTTTACTTAGTAGGCTGGGGGAGAAGAATCTTCACCTTACTTCCTCTGAAAGCCACGCCAAACCTCTTTGCTACTTACCCTCAAATGATGGCCTGAGTTACAAACACACAGCAATGTACTTCTTCCTATGTCGATCCTGGAAATGTACAAATAGTGTTGGGAATAGGGGCACACAAAGGCCTGTACAAGCCATCCTTCCAGCTTGGACATTGGCTTCCAACCTCTAGAAACCTTCCCATTTCCCAGATATGTCAGCATCGCTGGCTTGGTTTCTCAGCAGAAACAATACAACTTGGGGCGCCTGGGTGGCTGTCGTTAAGCGTCTGCCTTCGGCTCAGGTCATGATCCCAGGGTCGTGGGATCGAGCCCCGCATAGGGCTCCCTGCTCCGCCGGAAGCCTGCTTCTCCCTCTCCCTCTCCCCCTGCTTGTGTTCCCTCTCTCACTGTTTCTCTCTCTGTCAAATAAATAAATAAAATCTTAAAAAAAAAAGAAAAGAAAGAAACAACACAACTTTGTCTCTTCACAAGGCTATGTGCTAAATCTGAAAAGTAGCTTGCAGCCCAACCCCACAGAGGCTGTTGCTGCCGTGGGGATTCCCAGCCAGTGCAGAGGTCCCTGCTGCTCAGTGGAGTTCCCCAACATGAGATGTAAGTGGGCCATAGAACTCACTGGTCTCTGGTCTCTGGTCTCTTGGGGAACATCACTACCATGACATCTCCTCTGGTGAACTGGTTTTGGGGAAAGCATCTGCAAGGAAGGGGCAGTTGTCATGTGTTAGGAGATAATTTCAGAAGGCCTGAGTCTCTCCCCAGACTCTGTAGAATTAAATGGATTGATTGGTGATGACTTCAGAGCAGGTAGGCTTCTAGCTTCCACCTCCTTGGATCACCCTGTTTACCATCTCTGAACTGAGCTCAACCTCAGAGCCTCCTCAGGACCCACGCTGTGACCCCTGTTCCAGGCATAACCACGTAGGAAGCTTCCCAGTTGAGAAAGTGTCTCAATGTTAACTTCTTTGTGCTAGGAATTCTTATCCACTGTCATAATCATTCACTTGGATTCTGACATTGACTCACAATTCCTCGGAAGCTCTGTACTTTCTGAGTGTTGCCCAGCCATGCGGCTTCCCGACCGATCAGCTGATCCCGGCCTCAGGCGCCACACTCCTTGCCATGGATTCATACACCATCTTGATCCTCCCTGTGACTTGACATGCAATCCCATGGCCTAGAGAAGACCCCTCACTTTAAAAATCCATGCATAGATTTGACAAACATGTCCCGAACACCTCCTATGTTCCAGGCCTTCTTCTAGACATGACAACAATGAACAAGTTCCTGCCCTCAAAGACTTCCATTCTGGGGAGGAGGAAAGAAAATCGATACATAAATAACTAGTGCACATGATCTTCAGTAGTAACGAGCCACAGCAGCAAGAAAAATAAAGTAAGTTTCGAGAATAGGGAGTACCATAGGAAAGAGGAGTCACTTCTGATAAAGGAGCCAAGGAAGAAGGTAACATTTGAACGAGATGTGAATGAATGAGAGAGAAAGCCCCATGAAGATCAGGGGGGTGAACACACCCGGCAAAGCGGGTGAGGTGGAAATGAGTGTGGCAAGATGTGAAGGAACAGAAGGTAGGCCAGGGTGGCTGGAAGAGAGGCAGAGAGGAAGAGAATGGAGGAGACCAGATCACAAGGAGCAGACCATAGATCACGTGGATATTTGAGGCTCTGCTGAGGCCTTCTGACTGCACTGCAAGTGTGCCGGAAAACCACCGGAGGGTGGGAAGCAGCAGAATGATAGGACCTGACTGACGTTTTTCAAGCACTGAGGAGGACAGACTGGAGGGCGGGAGAGTGAGAGCAGGGAGCCAGACGGGACTCTATGGCAGCAGAGCGTGTGAGAGATGACGGCGGGGGTGGGTGGAGGGGGCTGTGCTGGCCAGGCGGCGGTGGAGGTGATGACAAGGGGTTGGATCAGCACAGATTCTGTCAGCTCTTCCTGAGCGGATGGATGGAGGATGTGTGGGAACGAGAGAAGTCGAGAATGACTCCCAGGGCTTCCCGCAGTCCTGACCTAGTTTAGAGGTAGGAAATGGGAAAACAAGCACATGAAGATGGGTTCCTCACCAGCCGGTCCTTTGGGAGACCACTCTTCTTGGCCCATTCAACTTCAGCCTGAATCCCCAAACCATCGACGGGCATCTAACCCGAATTACAGACTTAATCATAGGGAGAGTTGAAAAGTTTCATGCCTATACTCTTTGTAAATTGATCCTGTATATTCCCAGGAAGGCAATGCTAAGGATTCTTGATGCCAGTCTCAGGCCCCTGAAAACCTGGAAAGGACAGTTTGGGTATGGAATAAAGCAGAACAAGGCCCTTGGTGGGCCTGGTATCTCTTCCCCGTCCCTCCAAGTCCAAGCCCATAGCCACAAGCCCACTGCTAATCAATAATGCCATTCTTATTCATTGTGCCTAGGTGCCACCTCACTTTCCCTATCAACCACAACACGTCATGCAGCCACTACCAATTAATAACCGATGACTGCCATTCTGGTTCCTGATTGGTCAGAAAGGTTTAGTTCCTCAAGATTAGACAATCCTTCAGTAGCCTTGACAGTCTCCTAGCCGGGACAGCTTTCAGCCACATGATGGATGGAGCGGAAAAGGAAACAGATTTATGAAGCTTTGACCTGGACACCTTACATAGACTGTCTTGTCATGTTGTAGCAGAGTTCATCTTTGGTGACAATGTTAATCACACCCCGGCACACTCAGGCATCCCGGGGCCTGCTGTGGTCACGAACTACACACGTTCTCCCAAACAGGTCTGGGTTCCTGAATGATTCTGGAGGCCTCTCACCTTTGATTGCCTCCTTCCCAACCAAGACCCCCATTTCCCCATTCTCTCTGCACATGATACCAGGAGGTAATAGTTTAAACCACATACATTTATTTCTGCCAGGACATCAACCAGCTGATACGTAATGTCCTTTTCCCACAAAATGATGCCTTCACTCAATAATACCCTTAGGGTAACATGCGCAGAACAGGAATTTCTGGAACTGTGACAGAACTTCTGGGAAGAAAGGTATTTTGGGGCAGGGAGCTTTGAGCCCTCTCACAAGTATGACACCAGATAGACGAGAGTCCAGGAGGGTTGCCATCCATCATTGCAGGCCATAGAAAGCCAGCCCTTTCCAGTTCGTGACCAAAATAAAGGAAGGGAGTCCTACCAAGGGCTATTTTGAATAATCTTTGGGGCAGAAGAAAATTACCATGCCATCCTGACTCTGCTAAAGTTCTCCTACTAACTCTGTACACATAATACCTCAACTTCTAGGTATTATTGGAATTGATTTCATCCACACCAAACTACATGATGAAGAGGCTCAAAAGGGAAATTTCTTAACCGTGTATAGTACTCTGACCACATCCTGCCCAGAAAGGAGGCGCTGGGCTGTGGGTCGCTGTCCAAGGCATCTAAATGCACAGTCCTGTTTTTTTTTTTTTTTTTCAGTTGTTTATTTTATTTGGGGCTCTGCACTTGGACTTTTAAGAAAATTCTTAAATTTTTTTAACTAACCCTACCCACACAAATAGAATGACTCACCGCAGAGGGGTCTAAGTTGATGTCTGGTAAGGCAGGGAGATTAAACAGCTACTCTAAAAAGCAATGTCCTAAATTATCCCTGTAGCAATTGCTGCTCGGAAGAAAGGCCCAGAGAGAGGGCATCCTGATACTCTTTCATAGATATATCAAAGTCCCAGCAGAAAATAATGGCACACTCAAATTGTGAAGTATGAGGAGAGTTAATGATAAAGAGACTCTTTTCAGAGATGTGGCCAGGGTATGGGGAAAGAAGAAAGAGCATAGCATCTGGGGCTAGCCACAGCAGCCCTCCCTTTACTCTCCCTGGGCTTGAAGAAGCAATGAGAAGGAGCGGTTTCCAAGGAAACAGAGGATTGTGAGGAGAGGGTCCCCAACAGGTGACAGGAGCTATATGACTCACAGTATTAGGATCTGGGCAGTCCACCTTGTCCCCACAGGAAGGGCGTCAGGGGAATAAATAGCCCAGTTTCACACTTGCATGATTGCCAGATCTCCTGTTGATGCCTCTCACTGGCCGGTTGCCAGCAGGAAGCCCAGGGCAAGGAGGCGCAGTGATCGGTCCACAGGTCAGCCCCCCAGGGCACATAGCTGGGTGGTGAAGGGTGGACCCTGGATCTGGGGTGGGGGCGGGGAGGATAACTAGAAAACACGCAGCAGATACAGCACATTTGTGTGTAGGCAAATAAGTCAAGCCCAAGAAAAATAAGACAACTCTTTGAGGCTGCTCTGGCTCTAAAATTCTCTAACTCCAAATATATTTTGTATTGTCATTTGCTACTTTTCTTTCCAGATCACCCAAGTACTCCCTTAAAAGAATGTATCTAAATCTAGGGTGGGAAATGGGCTTTATCTCACATGTCAATTCCAATCAATGAGTTGTATGGGCCTCCATTGTCGTGTTGAGCACTGGGAGGCCCAACTGGGCTTGGCAAGAATAAGTGCTATATTGATAAGTATGCCCACCATGGGCTCTGGAAGGGCAGGGGCAGAAAAGTCCTCATATTAATATCCGATGAACTAAAGCAAAAGGAGGAATTGAGATAATTATCCAGATAATCTGATTTAAAATAAATTTATCCAGGGCACCTGGGTGGCTCAGTCGGTTAAGCGACCGCCTTCGGCTCAGGTCATGATCCTGGAGTCCCGGGATCGAGTCCCGCATCAGGCTCCCTGCTCGGTGGGGAGTCTGCTTCTCCCTCTGACCCTCCCCCCTCTCATGTGCTCTCTCTCTCTCTCTCTCTCTCTCTCTCATTCTCTCTCTCAAATAAATAAATAAAATAAAATAAATTTATCCAGAATATTCCCTTTAAGTGTGTGTATGTTTATGTGTTTGTGTATAACTTCAATCTATCTAGTACAGAAAAAATTTTATATGAGTACTGCAGACACGATTATCATGTCAGTTTCTAGGAGCATGAACAGTTGATACTTCTGATTTTATCCTACCGATGGTTTTTATGTTCACATGTCCAAATGGCATAGATGATCTTACAAAAGGACTTGTTATCTTTATGTTTACTCTCTAGATCTACATAGTCCAATATGGTAGCCACGAGTCCTATGTGGCCATTTTAATTTAATTAAAATTAAATAAAATTAAAACTTCATCTTTTCAGTCACACTAGCCCCATTTCAAATATTCGTAGGTGCATATTAGACAGTACAAATATAGAACAGTTCCATCACTACAGAAAGTTCTATTGGAAGGTGTTGCTCTAGAATCCAAGGCTTATTGTTGAACACAGTGAAAATGATGTGTCTGTAAGCATCACTTAGGCATTTTTTATTAAGCTTTTTATTTTAATTCCAGTATAATTAACATAGAGTATTATATTAGTTTCAGGTGTACAATATAGTAATTCAACACTTACATACACCCAGTGCTCATCACAACACGTGTACTCTTTAATCTCCAACACCTATTTCACTACCCCACCCCCCCACCTCCTCTCTGGTAACCTTCAGTGGGTTTTCTATAGTTAAGAGTTTGATTTTTGATTTGTCTCTCTCTCTTATTCCTCTTTGCTCATTTCTTCTCTTAAGTTCCACATATGAGTAAAATCATATGGTATTTGTCTTTCTCCGATGACTAATTTCACTTAGCATAATACTCTCTAGCTCCATCCACGTCATTGAGAATGGCAAAGGTCCATTCTTTTTAATGGCTGAATAATATTCCATTGTGTATATATACCACTTCTTCTTTATCCATTCATCTATCAGCGAACATTTGGGCTGCTTCCATAATTTAGCTACTGTAAATAATGCTGCAATAAACACAGGAGTGTCTTATCCTTTTGAATTAGTGTTTTTGTATGTTTTGTATTTAAATACCCAGTGTATCACTTAGTCATTTTAATAATCCTGTTATGTACAAGGCAACAAACTAAGTGCTTTATAAACATTATCTCATTTAATCTGCCCGTGTGTGTGTGTGTGTGTGTGTGTGTGTGTGTGTGTGTGTGGTGAGAACACTTAAGTTCTGTCAGGATATTTCAAGTGTATTATTTATTATAGTCACCATTCTGTATATTAGATCCTCAGAACTTATTCATCTTATAACTGAAAGTTGGTACCCTTTGATCTACATCTTCCTGTTTGCCCCTCCCCCAGATCCCAGCAACCACTATTTTACTCTCTGTTTAAATGAGATTAGCTTTTCTTAAAAAAAGATTCCACATAGAAGTGATACCACACAATATTTATCTTACACTGTCTGGTTCATTTTACTAAACATAATGCCCTCCAGATTCATCCACATTGTTGCAAATGGCAGGATTTCCTTCTTTTTTATGGTTGAATAATATTCCATTGTATAAACACCACATTCATCCATTGCCAGACATGTGGGTTGTTTCCATATCCTGGCTATTGTGAATAATGCTGCAATGAAAGTGGGAGTATAGATACTTCTCTTTGAGATCCTGTTTTCATATCCTTCATATATATCCAGGAGTGGGATTGCTCATTATATGGTAGTTGTATTTTTAATTTTTTGAGGAACCTCCATCCTGTTTTTCAGAGTGGCTGCACCAATTTACATTCCCACCAGAAGTGCAAATGGGTTCCTTTTTCTCCACATTCTCACCAAAATCTTTTAGCTCTTGTTTTTTTAGTAATATTCATCCTAACAAATATGAGGTGATATCTCTTCAAGGTTTTGATTTGCATTTCCCTGATGACTAGTGATGTTAAGCACCTTTTCATGTCCCTATTGGCCATTTGTATATCTTCTTTGGAAAAATGTCTATTCAGGTCCTTTACCCAATATCTTCCCTAATTTTTACAACCACTGTGTGAGGGAAGAATTATCACTCCGTGTTATAGATAAGGCCACAAGAAGCAACTCATCTGATAACCACAAGGTAGTAACTAAAAGAGCTCAGATCCAAAACTAAATCTTTCTGACATCAAAACTCAAGTTCTTTACCATTATATCTACACCTGCAAAAGAAATAGCAATTCTATTGAACAATTCACTTGGTTTTGTGTTGAACACCCGAGACTCCCTAGAGATGTAACTCAGTTTGAAATGTAATTTATTTTCCAAGCCAGCATATTTCCTTACATAATAGATTGTCAACTGTTGTTCAAAATGTATGATAGAGTGAAGTGTGACGTGTCCTTGAATTAACCTTTCCTCCATCTTTAGTATTGTAAATAGGAATTAATAAGCAAATAAATTATTGTTGTCATACTACTTTTATCTGCATCAGTCAGGGTCCCATCAAGAAACAAATGGCACACTCAAACACTAATTGAGGAGGGTTTAATAAAGTGATGACTATTTATCAAGGTGTGAGCAGTGTTTAGGAAAACCAACAAGGAAAATTGCATACCTTATGGCAACCAAGAGTGGGAAGCCATTACTACCTAAAGCCTGCAGTAGGGGCAGACCAAGGGAAGGAAGCACTTTCTGGAAACAGAAAGGGCTGCTGTATGGAGAAGGTGCTTGAGGAAAGCTGTGGCCTTTTGTAGAGGGACCCAGTGAACTTTGAGTGACTCAGTGGGAGAGAGCCACCTCACTGACCAACTATCCTACAAAGTGAAGGCAAGGTAGTCCATTAAGACCGTCTACATAGTACAGCTTCCTGGGGTGCCCAGCAAGATGGAGAAGTGGAGAAGAGGGACACATAGATGATACTGTGCATATTATCTTTCCGTGTGGTTTAGAAAAAGACTAAGGACAACAAGGCATGAGGTTGATGTTCATAAGAATGAGGTAGACAAACAACAGACTCCTTTACGTCACAAGGAGTCACTTACGGCCAGTCAGAGCCTCGAGGTAGATGAAAAGCCCAGCCTCAGGCCCAAGCAGGCATGGGTCTCTTCCCATCACTAGTTCAAGAGTAGTAAGTGAATATTAGACTTCATTATGGGATTTGTGGCATGCCATGGTGAAGGACATGCCAACTAGGACACAAAGCTATCCTGAAGGAAACAGGCACTTTCCAAGAACATTTGCTTGATGGAAGAGGCTGCTGGGTTAGTGGTCCAAGCATTGGCGGTTAGAGTCACAGAATTGAGAACAAGGATTACTGTGGTCTTAACTCCAGCGCCACCTCTACGGAGCTGCCGAATGGAGCATTTGGGCCGAATCACTGTTTACCAGGTGCCTCCTCCATCCCAGATACCAGTGCACCAATCACCCCACTTCTCTCTCCATTCCTGGGCACACCATTCCCTTTTATGTAGTTAGGACTTGGCACCTGCTGGTCCCTCTCCCAAGCTCCCCCTTCCCCACACGGTCTGTCAACTCCCACCCTGACTTCAAAACTCACCCTGGGGATCCCAGGGTGAAGGGAAGCCTTTCCAATTGCTATTCTGAAGGCTGAGGGGCTCCCTCACCGAGATCCTTGCAGCTCTTGGCTCATCCTCCCGTTCGTTAGTGGGTATCAGTAAAATGAATCGATTTACACGTTTGCCTCCTCCGCCTTGGTGGGAGCTAAGTGCTTAGCCTGAAAGAGGATGGTTTTCATTATACTGAGTCCCTAAGTATCTTTGAAAGGCGCTGTGTTAGGTACTGTGGGACTGGGTGTGGGAGTGATGGGGACGTTGGGAGGAAAGAGGTAGATAAAGAAAGAGTAAAGTCCCTGATTCCTGCCCTCAAAGGAAGAGTCATCTGATAAATTACAGGATGCCCAGTTCAATGGGAATTTCAGATAAGCAATAAACAATTCTTAATGTAACTTCTTAAATATATCTCATACAAATAGATTCAAGTTCTGCATGGGACACACATGAACTAAAAAAGTATTTATTTGAAATTCAAATTTCACTGGGCATCTTGAATGTTAATTTGTTAAATCTGGAAACCCTATTCAAAGGCCTCGTACTCTAGTTGCTGAAATAAGATGTGACGGCACGGGTCCTTAGCGCCGCCAGGCTGCGCAGGGCTCGCTAAGAACACAAGCGAGGTGCAGTTCAGGTGCCACTGGAGGCCCCCGGGGCAGCCCTCCCCACTGCTGGACGGAGGGGCCTGGCCAGCAAGGCCGGCTGCCCCAGCGTGCAGAAGCCTGGGGTGCTTCGAGCCCCCTGCCTCGAAGGAAAAGTTCTGGGCCTAAGTCTGACTGGCTCTGTAGCTTTCAGGAAATCACTGAACTCCTCTAAGTGTCATTTTCCTTTCCCATAACTGAAAAACTCCAAATCGATTTAAAAATGGGGGAGGGGGTCTTTTGATGGCCTTGGGGACTCACGCGGGCCCTACTCTGAGAAAAATTGGAATCTTCCTATAGCCTCATCCACTGCCCCACCCTTTGCTGCCTCCCACTGCTGACAGACATGCGCCCCAGGCATGAGCCAAGAAACGAATACTTAGTTCATGCCTCATCCCTCAGAATCTTCTGTATCAGGGGTCAGCAAGCTTTTGCTATAAAAGGCACTATGGTGAATATTTTAGGCTTTGCAGGCCATCTAATTTACAAATTATAAACTATTTTAGGCTTTTCAAGTTTCTGTTGCAACCACTCAACTCTTCCATCGTAGCACGAAAGCAGCCAAAGACAGCATCAGTATGTAAGCAAACAAGCGTGGCCGTGCCCCGGTTCGGCTCCATTTGGGGGCACAAAAGGCCAGATTTCATGTAATTTTCACATGTCGTGCAATAGTATTCTCTTTGTGCTTTTAAAAAAAAAATGAATAAGATTCCAATAAAATGCTTACCTTGTGGGCCATAAAAAACAACAAAAAAAACAGCAGGCCAGATTTGGGCCTTGGCTGTGGTTGGCCCATGGCTGTTCTATGAGGACCAAATCGTTCACCTCCAATAAAGTCTTCAGGCTGGAGGGGTAGTCCACCTCCTACCATTCGTGCCCTACAGCAGAGGTGAAGAAAGGGCTGGTCTGAGCTCTTACCTGGCCCTGTCCTCTGCCTTTAACTCGCAGTGTGAATCCAGGGAAATTATATCACCACTTCCTGCCTCATCCTTCTTCTGTTTAAAAAAGGACCCAGGGGGTGAAGGGGCATTATATTTAGCAAGCTGCTAAATAAAGTGATTGGGAAATAGAAATGAGGTCAATAAGGACAGACACTTCACCAGGACGGTCCAAGTATTGGGTAATCTTGAAAATCAGATGGCAAGAGAAATAGAGAAATTAAATTGTTTTCCTTGTAAATTTTCCACCATGATTTTTTTACTTCATGGAAAGCAGAGTACTGTGTGAGGTCATTTTCCTTCATACACAATTCACTTTCATGGAGTTTATTTTTTTAGAAAAAGGTGGGGCGGCGGGAGTTTCTCTCAGAAACAGAGAAGCCCCAGTGCCTGACTGAGCCCAGAGGGAGCATTTTCTCACGAAGGCCATTTCTGTGCCTCCCCTGCCCCTCCCCTTTCTCCCTACACTGCTTCCCATCCCCAGCTGGTATAGCCCGGTTTTCCCCCATGACAGATAATCCGCATCTCTCTTCCTTTTGTCTGCAGGATTGTGGTGCTAACAAATACCAGGTATACTGCAAAGCCAGGAACCCAACACAAACTACAGTGCTTAGAAATAATTGTTATTTTGATGATATGACATCAGAAAGATAGGGGGGAAAATTAAAGAAAATCGTTAAAACGTATGAGAGTACAAAGTGTCAGGTAAACGATGATATAAAACCCCAAGTATAAAGAAGGTACTTGTCCCAATCGCCCGGGGAATTTTTGCTGGTGAGACATGGCAATCAACTTTAAACAACAAATCCTGGGGAGTTTAGAAAAAGGGCTGTGCAGGTGACATGAGGGGAAAAGATCAGGTTTTGATAAAAGTAGAAAGCATCCACCAGAATGGAATGATAATTAGAGATGATTAATAGTCAAGCACGAGGGTGCCAGAATATTGGTGTCTACCCAGCAAGTTACAGTAGGGTCAAACCTCATTTTTAATCACTTTGAAATGCCATTTTTATTTCTTGGCTGATGAATTGTTCACAGACAATCTTGGTATATTTACAGAGTATTTAGTTCAACCAAGGTAAAGGCAGATGTACATTCTCCTCAGAGCCTCATTCCCTCTCAGATGCTTAAGTAAATGGCTTACGAGAAGCCACATGGAGCACAAAAGGGGACACCAGAATTCAGGGCCTGGTCCTGCCCCCGTTAAGCCAAGTGAATGTGAGCACATGAACTTCTTTGAGCCTCCGTTCCTTCATCCATAGAATGGGGCTAATGCTGTGTTCCACTTACCGCACAGCTCTGTTGTGAAGCTCAAACAATACGACACATAGAAAGGGCTTTGCAAATAATAAAACTAGAAGTGCTTCTTATGATTATTATTGTTGCTAAAGAAGGAACAGCTGCTTAAATCAACTGTTAAGTTACTGAAAGGCAGCTTCGGTTAGTTGAACAGATGACTTGTAAGGGTTAATCAGCATATGTCTTGGTCACCAGTTAGGCCTGGTGAGTCAGAGTCCCAGAGCACGAGGCCCAGATCATGGGCTCCATGAGACCTGCTCATCTGATTTGGGCAGCGGAAGCTCTCAAGTTCAAGAAATCTGGGATTGAGTCCCATCTTTCCCCCCTCCTCACTAGGCAAGTCCTTTAGTCCATCCAAGCCTCAGTTTCTCTATCCCTAAGATTGGGACATTAATACTGCCTTGCAGGGTTGTCGTGGGGCTCAGAGACCACATACGTATTCTCTGGTACCTGGTAGGTTTTTCACCTAGGAGCAAGCAGGAACTGTAGAGGGAAGAGGCGATACTTTTAACCCTTAGCAGCTATTTGGCAAATGCACGTGGAGATTGCTTATGTAGACAATCTTCTCAGATCTATCCCTACTTCCTGAAAAAAAAATTCAAAAGACAGGGCTCACGAGTGATGGGATCTGCATCTAAAAATGAGAGCACGTTATAAACCGACTTCTTTCAGTTACATTTCTTACTATCATATGGTCCCTGAGATATACAGAAAATTTTGATAATTGGCCAGAAGGCTGCTCTGTGCTCCAAACTGCAGATCCTCACCATCCCCCAGACCTGCCACTTTATCTACTATAGGGAATCCTTTCCATACTTCTATCTCATTTGCCCCTACATTCAACACAACACCCCAGCCAACTGGACGTCTCAACTGTTTCCCAAATCCACCCTCTGCCTGGAAAGCCTGACATTGTCCTAAGTCAGGCATTCTGGGAACAGACAGTGTGAGATGCTGTGATGTGTGTACAGGAGGCTTACTGGGGAGCTCTCAGGAAGACCCGTGAGGGAGCGAGGGGAGCGGGATTGGGCGAGGGGAGAAGTTGAACCATGATGCGTCCAGAACTGAGCCCCCAGCAGATCCTACCTGAAGCTGTGGAGCTGAGGTGGCCGTTCAGGATGTCAGAAATTGTGTCAAGGTGCTGTGCACTCCACCCCCGCACTGACCAGTCACTAGAGCTGGGCTTCCCCCAGGGAGGAGTTATGACCTTGGGCAAGAGGCAGATTTCAGAGAGGGATCCAACTGAGATCCATCAGCAGCCAACCCTCCCTGCAGCTGGGCAGTGTCTGTCTCCTCCTGAAGGGGCATCTGGGCAGCAACCCACCACACCCACTACTCCAGTTTCCAAACCACTGCCCAGACCTCAGGGCCCACATTCACCACAGCCTCACCATGAAGCCCATGCTGACCCTGTATTGTCCCCCTCTTCATACTTGAGATATGGCCCCCAAACCAGGTGCCTCTTGCATCGCCACTGAGTTCAGAGTTGACAAAGCTCAAAACATATATCTGGTACTACTTCTCAAAATTCCAGTGAATGTAGAGAACAAGAGAGTTATGCCCCTTTAACACATGTAGTGATGCATGTTCTTCTTCTAGTTAAAGTTTCCAAGACCTCAGCATATTTAAGCATACTTAATTCTTCTCAGTCTGGTTCCTCATTTTGTTTATAGGAAAGAATATTTCATTGGTAATGATACAATTCTATTCTTACACAACATCCATTGGGGTTTTCATTTCCTTCATTTGATGAATAATTTTTCTTTATAAAGTATTCTTTTGAAAATATAACAAGAAGTGCTATATACTGAAAAGAAAAAGTAGGTTAGACAAGCAGGGTCAAATTAATAAGAAATCTGCTACATTATACAAAATTACACAAAAGTATCACCCACAAAGAAAATACGGTCATAAAGAGAAACCAGCTCCTTTAAGAACTGAAGAAATGAGGGGTTCCTGGCTGGCTCAGTCGGCAGAGCGTGTGACTCTTGACCTCAGGGTTGTGAGTTTGAGCCCCATGTTGGGCGTAGAGATTACTTTAAACAAAAGTGAAGAAATGAAGATTAGTGTCCTATTAGTGTCATGATGTCACACATTGAAATCATTTATTGGATCAAAAACATAAAAATGCTTGCTTTGCAATAAATAGGTTATATGAATAAAAAAATCGAGTTAATGAAAAAAATGAAGCCAAGTTCTTCTATCAATTGAGACATATGCGTGAAAGATATACATATATTTATGTTTATACATGTTCATAAAAATTTATAAAATAAATTATGTGCTTATATATTATTTTATATGCATTTATACACAAATGTATATATGGGAACACATGTGTGCATTAGGGGAATACACACACATACATATGCTTCCCTAACAAATTATTATATAGCTGTTGTTTTTTGGAAAATGATACCCCTTCACTCTGACAGACCATTGCAAATTGAAGGGCTAATGTATATCCACCTCTGAGTCAACAGTATGGCCATTTACTTATGAACCCTACATGCTTCCAAATCTACAATACAACACCCTCCATAGCACCACCCTTAGACCCAGGCAAGTGGCCCAACCCCATCCACACCTCAGAGCACCTGTGCTTTGGAGGTCTTGCGCAAATTCTTCTAAGTCTTCCTCGGATGCCTGGGACCTACCTGGGCTAGCTCTGCCATCTGGGTCCTGCAGCCCTGCCGCAGACCAGTGCCTGCAGGGGCCCTGGCCCCCACTTCTCCTCTTCAGGGCACTCTCCAACCCCTCTGTCCCAGGGTGGCATCCACCAGGTGCCCCAAGGAAGCCCTGACCTCACACTTCTTGGTTGTCAGGGCCTGTGATCCAGATCTGTTCCAGGAGGTTATCCTGGCAACAGGTCACCCCCAGCAGCCAGCACACTGTGTCTTCATATACGACTGGGCTACCAGAGTGGGTGTTGGCATACTGACTCTGGCTTGGACATAGGGATTATTCAGGGCAATGGGCTAACTCTCCACTTCTGGGCATTTATGGGCCTGTCAGTGTTCCCACAGTGGTGCTGCCTCCATCTACAAAACCCCAGGGTGGTGGGGTGGTGGCAAAGAGGGGTCCTTCCACAGCCAGAGAGCCTCTCGTCATTGCCGGCCTGAAGGTGGTCGCCAGCCTCTGACATGCTCCTTGCCTCATGTCGGTCCTCAGAGGCGGCCTCATTCATCTCCTCCAAGGTTTTTGGAGACTGTTACTTTATCACATACCCTTGCAACAGACATCCCCAGGTGCCTGGTCAGTGTGGTAACATTGCATTTTCTCAGACTGGCTGTTTTGTGGGAATGGAACCACTCCTCTGCTGGGCCCACAGGACCCTCTCCCACTGTCAACATTGAAGGCCTTCAAGAAAAGAGGTGGCTGAAAATGTGTCATTCTACACTTATACTAGATAATTGCCAACAGTCGATTGAACGTGACCTACGCATAAATTATTTTGCTGTATACTCTGGGTAAAAATTGCATTTGTGGTCATCAGCAAAGAAGCACAGGAATGATCCTAAGAGTCACGGGAGGCCTATATCCATGGGCAGCACTGACATGACCCGCGCCAAACAGACGATTCTAAGACAGAGGGACGAGGTCGGGAGATCTACCCATAATGCTTCAACAGAAATAGGCTCCGAAGAATAAGAATGTATTTCTTACCTTTTTCCCATGGTGGGAGATAGGAATTGAGCCAGGAAAGGTGCATTTGACAAAAAGAAGACAGAGGTGGTCCCTGAACCGAAATAGGAAGAGATGGCACCCAGCCCCCGGGAGAACCTTCTTCACAAGCACTGACCAGACCGTAAACAAATATGCAAGTATCACGTCTTTACCCATTATTCTAAATCGTTATTGATACATAATTAGACCTCACATGGATCCATTAATTTTATGTTTTTAGTGAAAGTGTTTATTTAAACAGGGCCCTGCCAAAAATATTCTTCTAAGGCCCTGTACAACCTAGAGGTGGCCCTGATCCTATATGAGTTTTTTTAAAAATCACCCTGAAACCTGGAAATACTGAATGAACAATACCTTTCACAGGCCCTTTTAGTGTAGCAAATTCTCTGAAGGCTTTCCCGATTGTAGTGAATATCATTATTAGAGTCACTTGGTGATACTTTGTAGCAATCTGATGAAATGTTAGCTTCCAATGGAATTTTGAAAAACCTATTGATTTTAAAATTAAAATAAACGTTGAGACCAATGAGACAATTTCCCTTGGCTCTTGTTAGTAATATTCCCCATGCTCTCTTCATTCTTACCTGTTTTTGTTATCCACTATTTTAAGTGAAAATTCTGTTAACTGTTTACATTTCAAATATAGGTAATTCATATTTGAAGACAATCTAGTATAGCACTGGCCCTAGGATGCTCACTACATCTGACCCAGTTGCTTCACCCTTTTTCTTCCTCCTGCTTTGAAGTAGTTTAAAACCCAAATAGACCAAAGGAAATGTTTCCTGGTTTTCATAATCTCCTGAGAAGAGACTCCATCACTCTGCCCACTCACCCATCCCAATGCCTAACAATGCCCACACTGCTTCCATATGAGGAACTCATCCTTGATCTGATGAACATATCTCTCAACTGGGGTCCTAACCAGAGACATCCAATGACCCATCCTAGTCTATTGAGGCAAACAAAACATTTTTTAAGGGGCAAGTAACTTTTCTACAAAGACCATGCCTTAAATCCCTTTGAGTGTATCTGCTACCTTTAAACATAGACTCAAATATCTATTTCTTTTAAAATTTCATTCTTAGACATGCTGATAAATCCCTTCTCTCAAAGAATATTTAAGCCCCTTGATTAACTCAGTGGTAAGCTATGAACATTAGTCCGTCTAAGGTGAACTCAGTCACTGGTTGATCAGGGGATCATCATCATTTCAGGGTGCTCCCATCCCTTTCTTCTACTCTATCTCTATGGGGTGATCCAAGTTGGGGGGAAGGGGCTTTTGAAACTTGCTGGTATTAGGCCAAGGTCATCAGTAGGTATGACACTCAAAATATTTAATAAGCAGTAAGGTAGAGGCACCAACCAATCAGAGCAGACACCAACTGACACAGCTGATGGGGCCTTGCTGGTGAGTTCCAAGTGATGTCAGCCCCATCCATCAGCATCCATCCATGCGGGCTTCCAACAGGGCTTGTTCTAGGATTCTCGTGACCTGGCATGTGGCATCCATGGTTGAAAAACCTGCATCCTCCTGCTCTGTCCTCAGGTTGATGAGTCATCGAAGGTCACCCAGATGACTCCTGAGACTTTGGGTGATTTGACAGCCAGATGTAGGAAAAGAAAATTTAGACTACAATGTTTCACTCTTGTAGCAGTTACAAATTTTATGTGTTAAAAAAATGGTAAATGCAAATGGTCACTCTTATTTGCTCATCTCAGGGGAATGGGAAATTTTTGTCTCTGTCGTCTCCAGGGGCTGCAGGCTTTTTGGGGTGCTACTTTCTCTGCTGAGACCCTTCTGTCCCCTTTTATACTTTGCTGCTGCAGAACCATGCTGGAATGGGAGACTTACCTACAAGAACTGCTTTCTTTCTCTTGAGCTTCATCAGGAAACAAGGTACAAGGCTCCAAATCTATCCTAGCCTATCCTCAGGTTCCCCAAAGGCTTTGTAGGAAGGAAGCAGAGCACTAAAAACTTGCTCCAGCTGCTCATCAGCCCCTAA
Organism: Eumetopias jubatus; assembly: GCF_037043125.1. NCBI lineage: Eukaryota > Metazoa > Chordata > Mammalia > Carnivora > Otariidae > Eumetopias > Eumetopias jubatus. Next base: position 64,749,101 of record NW_028274823.1, on the reverse strand, counting down.
CCTCTATTTCTCCTCGTGGGTACCTGCTGCTCAAACCTGATTTCGCTTGGCTAGAAAAATGCTCATGAACCATTCCTTCCCACTCAATGGTTTGGCATAAACTCTGTGCATTGAAACTTCCAAAATCTTAAGTTTTTGGAGCTCAGGCTTTTTATACCAAGAGTCTCAGCTTTCCAGAGTATTGTCTCTCTGAGGACTTTAAAAAATAAATGAAGAAACTCAATTGACTTCTTGGGATCAGCTATTTTAGCCTTCTCCTAAAGTAACAAATTCCACTGAAGCAATGGGTGGAAGGTTGCAAAGAAGTGAGGAAATTGTCAAGAAAAGAACACACACACACACACACACACACACACACACACACACACACACCCCTCATTATCTCCAAACTGTATCCTTTCCATACATTTTGGGAGAGGTTCTTTCAATATCCAAGACAGAGACCCAGAGGTCCATAAAATAATTTGTATGGATAAAAATCAATCAGTCCTTTATAGCTTGTCGTAATTAAGATGTGCATATCAATAGTTAATCAATAAGATATGACAAAGATATTTAAAATATAAAATATCTTCATTAAGAAAATTCTACTCCATTTAATATACTACTTGTTCAATAGCCTCAGCTCAAGAAAAATTCAAGATAGTACTCTTTTTTACCCTCTACATTTTTTTCCCCAAAGAAAATATTTCAAGAGACCACACTCCTCACATATGTGTCATCGTGTTCTAAAAGCCTTCCCTCTTGCAGAAGCAATGAGGTGACTTTAAGGACAGTTAAGATTTTTCACACTGAATTTTAAGGGCTGATGACATAACAACCATTAGAGTTGCTGACAATTCACTTCCTTGTTTTTAACACTGGTTTAAAAGGAATACCTTCCATCTTGGTTTTTTCTCCCCTCAAATCCAGGAACTAAAAAAATGTGTATTTTATATATAAAATAAATATTCTGTCCATGAGGGAAAATTGAAAACAATGTTCAGTTTCCTAGTAACACAGGCATTAGCATCTGTCTTCCTTACAGCCATGTAGATACAACATATCATCCTGGAAGTAAAAGTGGAAACTCCAAAGAGGAGAAGGAGGAGGGAAGGAGAGAGTACTTCTTTTTATAAAGTACCTCACAGAGTACAATAAACTCTTCCGTTGATCTTGTCTGACCCTGAAAACAACCTATGCAGCAGATGAGGCTGAGATTATTATCACTCCTATTTTACAGTTAATGAAACTGATGCTCTGGAAGATTATGTCTTAGGCAAGGCCACACAGCTAACAAGCAATGAGCTAGGACAAATACAAATCCAGGCCTTCTGATTTCAAATCCATACTCTTTTCACCAAAGCGCAAGGGCATCCCCAATTAAATGCACATAGATTTGGGAGCTGTGACCATTCCCCTGTGAGACCATCCCCATCTACAAAAAATTGTGGTTTTTTACATATCTATTGAAACCTATGGCTGAGAACTCTACTGCTCACCTATATGCATGTTTCTCCTCTTATTTTAGAAGAGGAGACATGTTAGAAATTTTTTAAATTGTCTTTGACTTTAAGTGTTCTCTTATATTTGACAGAGGAAAATCTTATTGAGTAACTGGTTTAGGAAAGGTCCAAGACTGGTGAGTTTCACACACACACACACACACACACACACACACACACACACATTTTGCTTTGTAGCAAGTCATTCTTAAATAGGGTGGATTCAGGATTTGAAAAAACAAAATTTATATAATGGAGGGGTGGTCTTTTTGAAGAACACAAATTACAAATAAAATTAGGTATAAAAGCAAGTATTTATTGATAATTAAATTATGACAAATTAAAAACATTAAAAGCTAATAAATACCATAGTGTCACAAAATCCAAAAAAGAGAACATAATATTTTTCATTAATTAACTGCCTGACACACCTAGATAATATTTGTTCTTACATTTTTGGCTACATAGTCTTTCATCACCCCTTCAGAACAATGATTTTATATTTTTTAAGAGGGAGAACAGAAAGATAAATATCTTTTTTCTAACATAATTGGTCAAATTTTGTTTTTATTATTGCTGGTAATATCATATGCATATTCAGGATTATTGTCAACTTTGGGAAGATCTCTATGAAGCCTCTGCCATATATGAACTATAAGGCTTAGAAGAACTATCCACAGACTGGCTTTCAACTCTGTATATCTCAAACCTTGTTTCTCTTCCACAGTCCACGTGCTTCCAGTACTGGGGACCATCAGACACATTAATAGTAAGACAGAAACTTTGCCCAAATCTGTGTCAAGATGTGAGGTAAGCTGGCACATTGGACAACAGAAATATTCCTGGAAGACGTGTGTATACCAGGATAACTAGGCAGGACATGGAAGGGGTGGAAAGCCATATAAATATATCCCACTAAACCCATACTCAGTGTATCCTCAGTTGTACTTTCTCTAAGTCGGATTTTGAAAATATATAAAAGGTATGGCTTTGCCTATACCAGCTGACATGAGAAGTATCACATGAGAAGAAGTGAGAAAGAAAGGAAAGAGTGAGCTTAACTGATTGTAATTAAAATATCTAGAAACTCTCCCTAGGGGTGAATGTTTTAATAAAACGCAGGCTGATGTTCAAAGCTGACATGATCCATGGCTTTGGAGATTAAACACTCTGCTCCCAAATAGCAAATGCCATTCAGGAAATCCTAATTTGGCTTCTTTTATTGAAGTGAGTCCAGTCATGTCCCAGATTATCTCTCTCATTGCAACAGAGACAGTCTCCCAGTTACACTGAATTTTGTGAACACTCACAGGAGGAAAGACCATGTACCAAGGTGCCTAAGATAAAGATAGATACTGCCTATTGGCACAGAAAGGTTTAGAGCAGTCACATTAGCTAAAATAGGACCCTCTGAATTTTGTAATTGCTCAAGTGGATTGAACTGGAAGGTGGGTTGAGATTATCCAGATGGGTTAGAAGTTGGGTAGAATTAACATGGAAAAGCTCCTTGGGGGAGATAAGTAATTTGGAGCATTATATGATTAATGTGGTTAAGTTCCATGAGTACAGGGACCTTGTCTGCTGTGTTTTCTGTCACCTCCAGTGCCTATAACACTGCTCAGCACAGTGTTCAATTAGACTTGGATGGATGGATGGATGGATGGATGGATGGATGGATGGATGGATGAATGGATGAATGGATGGAAGGAAGGAAGGAAAGATATGGAGAGAGGAGGAAAAGGGGGTATGGAGAGGGAAAAGGGGAGAAGTGGAAGGAAAGAAGAGAAAGGAAGGGGTGGGAAGGGGAAGGAAAAAACAAGGGAGGGGAGGAAAAAGAAGGGGAGGAGGAATGCGGGGGAAGGCCTTTGCCTTAGGTAAATTGCAAATTAGTATGTCTCAGTTTCCTCACCTATAAAATGAGAATAAAGGGGCTCCTCGTGGCTCAGTCGGTTTAGCGTCTGCTTTGGCTCAGGTCATGATCCTGGAGTCCTGGGATCGAGCCCCACATCGGGCTCTCTGCTCAGCGGGGAGCCTGTTTCTCCCTCTCCCTCTGACCCCCCCCCACCCAGCTTGAGTTCTGTCTCCCTCCCTCTCTCTCAAATAAATAAATAAAATCTTAAAAAAATAAAATAAATAAAATAAAATGAGACTAAAAATAGTCCCTCCCTCATAAAGTTGTTGTGAGGATTAAACGAGCTAATACACATAAATCACAAGAGGGCCTGGTACTCAGTCTACCTTTAGTTACTACAATGAATATTTGATTTTCACTTAGTTTCTTCAAACACTTAGTCAGGGTATCCAACAAAAGAGGATATTGTTACTGGCATAGAGAAAAGGGAGCTAAATTAGAAAAATAATTAATGGGAAATCTGTCAGAGGGCCTGAAATCTCTACTCTAAAAATTCTCAATTTCATGGGAGAGTCCAGAAGATCTGGGATCAGGCTCTCAGGCAGGACGAAATAAAGAGCATGCCGTGTGGTATGGCAGGGCCCCATCTCAAGCCCCAGTTGGGTAAATGCAATCAATAACATCCTGTCAGTAACTTTTTGTGGTCTCATATAAATATAGGGTACCTGAATAAAGATAAAAACTGTCATTTCCTCTCTCAAGTTGTAGCATAATGATTTATCTATTCCTTTGAAAGAACCAAACCAAACAATTGCTTAAACTTTCCTAGTTATATATGTCCATTGTGAAATATGTGGGGAAAATATGGTGCAAGATGGTACAATATTTTTAGGACATTTGCAGAGAGGAATACTAGAAAGAATAAGGAACAGTTAACTCAATCCAATGGGCAAGTCATTATAATTACTCCTAAGACAGCCGATGAGGGAAAAAGTGTCATGGGCTGTTTAATCAACCCTGAACTGCGGGGGTGACTAGGTGTTTTCCAATTAGCTAATACAAAACAGTAATAAATGGCCAGCTGCATTTTTTTTAAGTAGGCTCCACCCTAAAATCAAGACCCGAGATCAAGAGTCCGCCAGTCTTCTGACTGAGCCACCCAGGTGACCCAGCCAGCTGCATTCTTAACAGATGCTTCCACATACTTAAAAAGAGTCATTGTAGACTTCCTTTCCAACTTTAAACTTGACTTGGGATGCTCATGAAGAATTTTATTTTTCAAAATTATTATTATCAAACCCATGATCTTCAAAGAAACTTAGACTCACAAAAGCAATATGAAATATCACTGAGGCAGGAAGTGAGTACTGTTTTAACATTTAGGCAAGGCTTTGTGAATAACGAATCCTTTACACAGAGACAAGGTTCAGGTCCAGGCACAAAAGGCCAATTCAAAACTTGTCTCCCGCCATTTCTAATCTGCTTTCACTTTGATGGGTGGGGAGTGTCATATTCAACACTGTCTACATTGAAAGCTACATAAGATGTGTGGCGGAGAACTCGGTTTTCAGACAACCCCACGGAGAAACAGGGAAACTTTCTGGGCAGGTTCCCCAACTTGGGCTCAGCCCAAAGGCTCCTCTTATCCCACTCAGCAAGGCTAAAACAAAGGTTGATACCATCTAGCCCAGACCTGCAGACCTAAGGCCTCCAGACAAACACCTATGTAATCTTACTGTGATCAAGTATAAGGGTCGGGGGCACCTGGGTGGCTCAGTCAGTTAGCCAGCTAACCATCTGCCTCTAGCTCAGGTCATGATCTCAGGGATCAAGTCCCGCATCAGGCTCCTTGCTCATTAGGGAGTCTGTTTCTTCTTCTCGTTCTCTCCTTCTCTCTCAAGTAAATAAATAAAATCTTTAAAAAAAAAAAAGTGTAAGGGTGGGATTCATACTGTTTTTCCTAAGCCTCAGCCTAATTTTTGAAAAATCAGCTCGTTTGTGTAAACAACACTAGGGATTATTTTCAAAGGCATCTTTCTGAAGTCAAAATATTATTTTAGAATACTCTTGTTTATCATATGGGTCAATATTCATGAAAGATTAAAGTAAAATTATATCCACTCAAACCCCAATAACTAATGAGAAAGAAGCATGGAGAAAAGAACTTGACCCTGAAAGTCAGACAAACTAAGAGTAAGTTCTCAACTTATTAGAAATAGAACCTGGAATAAATTATTTGACCTGGAAGAGACTAGGTTTCCTCAACTATAAACGTAACTAAGAAGCCTTACCTTATAAGGAAGCTGTGAGAAACAGTACAAGCGCCAAAGAGATAGTAGGGGATCAGGAAATACTCCATTATTGTTATCGTCAACATGAAGATTTGGTTGTAATTCAACAAAGACAGGGCATTCGCAGATCTAAGTTCTACTCCTGAAGGCCCAAAACTTAGCAATATGATACTAGATAAATCAATCGGGTCCCACTGCCTTATCCTTAAATGAAAATAATAGCTGCAATCCTTGTAGAATCTATAATTTTAACGGTGAAAAATACAAATGTAAAAATCTCTAAAAATTAAAAGCACGTATAAAGTATGATTCGTGTAACTGCTGGGACTGCTGGAGTGGCCACATACCATGTGCGTCTTTGTTTTTGCTGCTCATATGGTCCCATTTCCAGCTGGGCGCCTCCGAGTTCTGTGCTCCCCTGGTTTGAGTCTGCCAGTGTGGTTGCGGTGGCAGTGCCACACTCCATTGCTCCCTACCCGGTTGAAAGAGGACATTTTTCTAATCTGAAATTTGGCAGTTCTAGATAGGATATGGTAGGTGCTTTTGAGTAAAGTAAGCAATTTCTCCTCGTGGAAAGCCTACCCTACTGAGCAGGGCTTTGAGATTGCCCGCGGCCATTTTGACGGTCTCTGACCCTTTCCAGATGCGTCTTGTCTTCCTAACTATGAGGTACTCTTTCTGAGGCCAGGATCTGTATTTTAATTACTTTTGAACCTTCCACATCACTTCCTGTTTTCTCTTCACAGGCTGTTAATTCTAATCTCAGATAAATCCTTTTTAACTACTTATTAGCTAAGTTTAGCAAAATTATTCTCCTGCAATATAATGAATGGATGGAGGACCTTGAGTTTCTTCATCTTATAAACAGGATATAACAGTATTTCATGATGATGATAATAATAGTAATTATAATAACTAACACTGGACATTTATAATACCTGAGACATTATACTAAGTACTTTACAAATATGACTTCATTTCATCCTCCCCGTAACCTGATGAAGTAGTTTTCATCACCTCTCATTTACAGAGATGGAAGCCAAGGCACAGGAGAATAAGGTAGCTCGCCTGAGTCTGTGGATAGTGGAACCAGGATTCTGACTCAAGGCCACACCGCCTTAACATTTATAACACCCCTGGCTTTTGGTCCCAAACCAAAGTTTCAAAATTTACTTTGAAATGTCAAAGGCCTATATACAAGCCTATTGCTAATTGTGAGAACTTGGTTTGTGGATTTATAACACATTTAATTAATGTCTCTCATTTTATGACCCAAACCCACTTGTAATTTGCATTGTCATTTAAAGTAATGAAACCAGCCTAATTCATAAATATTCAGTTTCTCCAATTTGTACCAAGGAAGCTTCCTGTTGTCAGGGCTCATTTATCCATTAGCTACAACAGGCACAGTGCCTACACCCCAGAAAACTTTTAGGGGACCACAAAAATCTTTTCATTTCCTTAAAATAAGAGGAAAAAAATGAACTTTTAGGTCAAAAGAAATGTTGTGATATATAACATTAATATGCTGTCTTTATACCAATGCAGTCATGAAACTTAATTATTTACTTATTTATCTAATTTTTATGGAGGAAAGGGCCACGATGGCAAAAACCTCTAGGGTCCCCTGAAAGCCCTACCTGTTGGCTCTGTAGGCTTTACTGGCCCTCTCTGTGTTACTGATGCAATTTCTCATTGCATCTCTCTCATTGCCCCCATGGTCACTCCCCTGCAGCTTGTGACTTCTGGCTCTGTGGATGTCAAGTGTGACAGAGAGTCTGGCTTATAAAAGCATTACAGCTGCTCCTTAGCATAAAGAGCACATCCTGGGAGCCTGGTGTGAGTTGTTAGAAGGTGGTTTCCTTCTCCCTTTCAGTGTGATGAGGAAACGCAGCTACTGGGGTGTCTACATCACCCATTGGAGGAGGGTTTTCTGGCCACAAAGTGTCTAGCCACAAGAAACAGTCTACAGCAAAAGGATATTACAGAGAGGAAACAGAAAATGTCAGGAAAACCCATCTTAACTGCTCAATGGGAGCACTCAAGTCTGGGGTTCTAAGAAATGTACTTGCCACACCAATGACAGCAATGACAGTTCTAGGTCACCTGCGGGCCAAGGCCCTGGAGAAGGGAAGACCTTCCCCAACTTGAGGCTGTTCTGTGGCCATTCGTCCCCCTCCCCGTGCCCATAATCTTGAGCTCTTTTTAGCAAGCTCAGATTCCAGATGTCAGCCTGAAATCCTCACAAAGCTGAAGGCAAGCCTCGAGTTACGACAGGACCCTAAAGACAGGACGAGGGCTATTTGACCCCAGTGGGGCTGGGGACCCAGAGAGAACCGTGGATTTTCACTTTTGTTATACTTGAACTGTAATGACCTTTATCCTCAAGTCTGGCTTGTGAGAGTAATGAATACTAAGTCCTCTCCTTTCAGCCTCTCAGTTTAAAGAAAGAGGAAGGAAACAGTCCATTGTTTTTCTAACCTTACAGTTTCCTAGTGTGAGATGGAAAACTGTGGATGGCAAGTGAAAGCAACATGCATCTCTATAGGAGGACATCCGGTGAGGCCCGACCTGCTCTTGAGGGGCACACACGGACTGTGGAGCACAGGGGTAAAAAAAACTGAAACAAGTTTCCTTAGCAAGTACATCTGAATACTCACCACAAGCAACTCTTTGCTCTGAAACCTAGCACACAGTCTGTCCATTCTGTATCTTAAACCCAGGGAAAGAAAACCTCCTTGGGTTTCCAACAAAGCAGCAATTTTCTCCAGCTCTGAGAGAGGTTTTATTGTACCCAGAAGAGCTAAAAGGGGTAACCAAAAGAGTTGTTTTTTTAAAAATATTGTTCTGTTCATCCACTAATTTGTTCAAAAATAGCTCTCAAGTTTGTTCAGCACAATTTGACCTTCATAATTATGTGGGTGATTATGAGGCCCCATTAGAGTTTTCAAAGTGCTTTGTACATAAGGGGCCTTTAAACATTCTACTATAATAAAAACAAGCTCATAAAAATCCCACACGTTTCACATAGACCTTTGATAACCCATCACACGATAATGACTTTGAGTAACTAACAGTCTGTACTACATTCAAACCAGTAGCTTGGAGGTAAAAGTTTTTGTATCTTATTATTTCTGGCTAGAGTCACCCAGATCCTTAGAAGAAACACACACACACACGCACGCACACACACACGCACACACACGCGCGCACACGCACACACACACACGCGCACGCGCTTGCTTTGCCCTGAGATGAGCAAATTCCATGAGTCATCAAAAAATAACCCCTGTCTTCTCTGGCTACCACCTTCCCCCAAGTAGGTTTGTCAGAATAGATGGTCTGGATCAGCACTCACATGACCGGGTACCTCAACTCCAGTCCTACCTATCTGGGGGATCCTTGGGTCCCTTCCTCTATCTGGGTCTTGGTTTCTCTTCTGTAAAATCAGAGGGTTAGTCTAGAATCAGTGGAATTCGGTGCATGACTTTAGGGCTTTTCAGTTGGGGAAAGCTGCTGAGCGGGAAGGTGCTGCCCACCTTCTCTCAATCAGAGCGTAGTTTTTTAGGTGGTGTTCTGAATTATCTTTTTGTTTTATAGGTGGTGTTCTGAATTATCTTTCAGTTGGAAAAAAAAAAAAAGGTTGAAAACCATCATACCAGATGATCTCTAGGGCACCTTTTATTTTGAACACATTGAGAATCTATGACTATCAGCAGTTTACATTGGGTGAAATATCCCTTCAGTTGAGCAATTGTTGGTTTTGGGGGGATTTTTTTAACCCATTACTATGAATTAATGGATTAATAGAAATGATTTTATCCTATTCTATCCTGAAGAAACAAGACATAGGGCAGGTAACTCTTAATAGGGACATCTAAGAGAAAAGTGGGGAATAGATTAGAGGTGACAGAGTGCACAGTAAAGCTCTGCCTGGGGACAGCAGCCTCGGTGGGGCAGCAGACGGCAGTGGACACCTCTGGGCCCCCAGAAAGGGCACTGGGCAGTAGCAGAGCCACAAGCTTTTGCTGACCAGTGGCTTTCACATAATGCCATCTTACTCCATCTTTACAAGGGAGTAACAATATCCCCATTTTCCAGCTGCAGTCAGAATTCCAGCACAAGGGAAGGACCGTGTGCCAGACGCGAGGGGGAAAAGAAGGCCAAGTTGTCTGGTTCTCTTTTCCATTTTCTTCCAGCCCCATGCTAAGCTCTGCAGGCTGCCAGTTACCGGACATGTATCGCTCTCCTATGCGGGCTGGTGTTAAAAGAGACAGAGGAATGAGTCAGTGTCATTACCTTCAAGGAGTTTATGGCTGGGAAGACATATATGTAAATGTGGTAGTATTAGTGCTCATCACCCAACATTTCTGTTCTCCAGCCAAACATACAAGACAACTGTACTCTGCTGCTTCCTTAGAGTGTGTCCATGCTTCTTCCAGTGACATTTTGAGCTGAAATGATGTGTACCACTTCCAGGTGGGAGCTTTAGGACCCTGGGATCAATCCACTACTCTGTGTCTCTGGGCCACGATGACTGGCAACATGTCCCGTGGTGGCTCCTCCATCAGCCTGGGTCCCCAGGGAGGCCAATCTGGGGCAAAGCCCTAGACAAACTGATATGGGCATGTCTCATAAGGAAGAAATCAATCTCGTTTAGGCCACCGAGAGTTTTCAGAGTTGTCTGTTACCTCAGCACTACCTGGCCTAACTTGGCTAGTAAATACCCACCATGGCAGAAGAATCAGGAAGCCAGAGGTTTACATCAGTCATCACCCAAATGGGTTAACCTGTAGCAACAATTCTTTTAAAGAGAGGTAGTAGTTTTTCCCTTCATTATAAAACCTAGCAAAATATATTTCACTTGCTTACTATATGGTAACCAGCAGGCTTCTATTATTTAATTAAATACTATAGATGCTAATAAATTCTACTGATATAATTTATTGTTAATTAAAAGTTCTTTCCAAGTTCCTACATTGTAGGCTAACAAACATGGATAGAAAACTATCTGGCATATTTAGTTTTACACCAATTTCTTGCATAGCCATAGCAAACTCTGAGGGAGAAGTGGGCATACGAGGGGAAGGGGAAAGCAGAAAAGTGAAGAAAGCACTTCCAATTTTTCCTTGGCAATGCTACTGCCAGTTTTTTTTAACTTGCCCCACCAATAGCTATGCAGTATTTTCAACCAAGTCTCAATTTCAGCCTTACCTTTCTACGATATTCAAAATACTATTGCATTACTCATTATAAATGACAATTCTCTTTTCTGATTTTTGTCTCTTCCATTGAGAAATTCTCTACAGCCTGATTCCCCTCTCAACTCATGAAACGTCATTCACACCTAACGAGAAGCCACCACTTGTAGACTCTTCACTGACCCTCACAACATCCCTGTGAAGTAGGCACTCTTGTTACAGATTTTACAGATGAGGAAACTGAGGATTTTTTCAGGGGCAAGCAACTTATTCAAGCCCCATAGCCAGTAATTGGTGGAACCAGGCAGTTTGCCTTCAGAACTCACATACTTTACCCCCACACTTCCCAGGCCTCCTGGTTCTCTCGCAACTGAGGAATGCTCCCCTACAAAATGGCTCCCTCCTCTGTGGCCTTTCACACCACCGTGGGGTTGAGGAGCAATGAGGGGGCTAGTAGCGCCAGGCCCTATGGGGCACAGACAGATGGCCAGCCGGAGCCCAGAAGCCACACGCCCCTGAGAACAGACTGTACGGCTGGAGGCAGCCAGCCAGAGCCCATTGCCCTGGGGCCCTGCTGAAAGGTCTTAAAATAGCATTTGACAATGTGGAAACACACAGGTATTGCATGTGACTGATCTCTGGAACCCCATGGATACCACAGAAAATGCAGAGAGTTGGGAAGTTGGACCCTGGGCCTGGCTCTGTCATTAATTGGCTTTAATAATAGGAAATAGCACCCCAACAAGGTGTCTGGCAGTATGCCCAGCACATCATGTGTATGCTCTCATTTCACTTACTCTTCCCCAAAACTACAAAAAGTAGGTGTTATCATCCTGCATTTCAGAGATGACAAGTGACAAGTAAGGGACTTGTCCAAGACTACACAGATAGAAAGCAGCAGAGCTGGGATTTATTCCATTTCCTTTCTCTGGGCCTCAGTTTATCCATCTATATTAGAAGGCTGGGTGTGATGAACTCAAAACTCCATTTCAGCTCTAATATCCCAGCTCTTTCACTCTGTTGCAAAGTTCTGTTTACATGGGCACAAATAATCCTTTGAGAGGGAGATATGCAATCTATACCACCTTGAGTTTGCAGGGTACCATTTGTATCTCTGTCCCCCCTGCCCATCTTTGTAAAATTGGCCAAAATAGGCCAAACTCTGATCAACACAGCTCCTCATTTTCTGCAGCTCCTAGATATTGTTAGAGAGAAGTTAGCAAATCTACGATGGGATTAATCCCAATGACAGAGGTAATAATGAAAAAGAAAAGATTGATGTTTAAACATATCCCCTTTTCTTGTAATATAATGATGCAACCCTTTCCCCATCCTTGTGGGTGGGTTTATAATGTGAGGAAGTGGTTTGGAATTAAGACTAACTTCATATTCTTTCCACAGTGCCAACTGAGGTTAATACTACCCCTGGGATTAGTCCACTGGTCCAAGTTCTGAACGTATTTGTGACTTTAAATCAACAAACTAAAAAAAAAAATAAAAATAAAAAATAAATAAATCAACAAACTAACAACATTCCCCAAATAATGAACTTTCTCTAGGGCCTTAGTGTTTCCTTGATTCTAAGCATCTCATCCCAGATATCCTCAAACTTTAGAGTACAGCAGAATTACCTGGTGAACTTGCTCTATATGCCAAGAACTAGGCCCATTCTCTGAGAATGATTCTGGAGTCTGGGGTACAGATCCAGAATCTGCATTTTAATCTGCTCCACCCTCCCACCCCTTGTCCCCTGCCCCAAGCAAGTCTGATGCCCAAGGTTTGTGGACCACACTTTGAGAGGTATAGCCTGGTCCTTGCACCAGATCTATTAACCTTCCTTTCCCTTGAGAGAGATATGGACTGTCCTTGCCATTTTGGCCAGACATAAACCAACTAGGTCAATTTAGATGACCAATTCAATTGTGGTTGGTTGGTTTGGTGAGGTTTTATTGTTTGTTTCTGTCAATTCAGATATTTAATTGTGGCACACACAGCTGATGCCCAGTAAACCTTCACTTATGTCGAACAAAATCACTATTTGGCTTCTTTGCTGTACAGTGAATGGACAAGTTTTTCACGGAAATAACACACTCTGCTACTTGTTTGGGGCCGTTGGCCACAGCCTTCATGCCACTTCACATTGTTACTCAATAGTACTTTACCCTATTCCCCTGAAAAAGTTCACTTTGAAAAGCACCACCCTCAGATGACCATGTAATGTACCATCCAAAAGAGGAGACTGGTGACACTAAGAGGAGATGCTATTAATAATTTCCCTGGGAAAGCAAGCATAAAGCAAGACTGTCTGGGAGAAGTGAGAGATATGGTCCCCCCTACTTTCTCAGTTAGAAAGGAGATTGCCAGGAGACCACCTACTTGCCAAGACTCCAAAGCGACCCCTCCCCTCTGTGAAGGTCCACAGCATTAGATCAGACACTGCCGGGTGTTGCTTTTATCTTCCCATGGGACTTAAAGCTGTCTAGGCACCAAAATGCTTATCACTGCTGCAAAGGTAGAGGCTGTGTCTCTCCTCATCTCCCTAACGTCTCCTGGCCCAGGTGCTCTTCAAGGGTGCCATCTGTTGGAGAGGTAAGCTAGGCAGCAGAATTCACTGCTGATATGACACTGCAGGGGCTCCCACCCAGCCCAGGGAAGCCTCATGTGCTAGGGGAAATCCTTTGAACTATAGAGCCACAAAAATTAGGTTTGCTTTCTAGCTGTGTGACCTTAGGGAAATCATTTAACCTCTCTGAGCCCTAGTTCTCTGAACCATAGAGTTGCTGTTAATTTTGCAATGTCAGTAGGAAGATCAAATGAGATAATACAGGTAAATCACCTAAAAAGGCCTTCTAAACAATGATAATTCCCTCCATCCCTTCTCTACAACACTGATCCTATTGAACAGAGAGATGAACCGCAAAAGGTCATTAGTGCTTACTCTTCTTTATTTTTTACTTACTGTTCTAGTTATGACCACAGCATAACAAATAACCCCAAACCTAGCTTAATAAAATAACCATTTTATTATGCTCACTGATTCTGTGTGCCAGGAATTTGGAAAGGGCAGAGTGGGGGTGCTTTTATTCTGCTCTCTGACATCTGGGATCTCAGCAAGAAGGACCTAAAGGCTTAGAGTGATTCAACTTCCAGGACCAAGAATCATCTAGAGGTATTTTTTTACTCGCATTTCTGGTGGCTGATGCTGGTTGTAAACCAGAAGGCCTACAAGTGACCTGGGCTTCCTCATAGCATGGAGACCCCTGACTTCCTACTTTGGGGTTTAAAGCTCCAAAAGCAAACATTCTGAGAAAACTAGGAGGAAGCTGCTTGGCCTTTTATGACCTAGCCTGAGAAGTCATATGGTGTCTCTTCCACCACAATCACAAACCAGCCTAAGGAGGAGAGCACAGATCCCACCACTTAACAAGACGAAAGTCAGTAAGATTATGTGGGATGAAAAACTTGATTTGGTCATTTATGGAAAATAAAATCTGCCACATTTACCCTGTAAGTGACCACATGATAAAGATGAATAGATTTTTAAAGAGAAAAAAAAAAAAAAAAAAAACCCAACACACACAACATCTTAGAATCCCGAAGCACTCTGTGATCATCTGAACCTCGTATATAATCCAGGCTTTGGTTAACCAGGCCAAGCTCCTGTCTTTAAGATACTAAAAGATGGTTTAGCGAAGTACAATTGTACCCCTACTTTTAGAAAGCATTTGTTGTTGAAAAATCAATCCTTATCAACCAGAAATTTTAGGGGATGGATATTCATATTGGTGAGTTATGTGAGGAATTTACTTATATACCAAATAAAACCTTAACCTGGCATTCATGGCCTCTTACACGTGACTTCTACCAACTGCACCCATTTTATCTCCAGCTCTGCTGAATGACATACCATTCCTGGAATAGGCTTGTATTTTTTGCCATGACACCTCTGGGTAATTTTCCTCTCTCTGGAATATTCTTCCAGCCATGCCTTTCAAAATCTTACCCATCCTTCCACACCTGGTTTCAATGTCACCTCCTCTCTGAAGACTTGCCTGGTTGCCCATGAAGGTAATTTGTCCTTCAGAACTTCTAGAGATCTTTATTTATACCCTTCCTTTATCAGTACCACACCCCACCTCACATAAACTTTGCCATTTCCCAAGGCCCACAGTGAAACTCCACCTCATTCTTTCCCTCTGTCCTGATCCCCACCCTTAACTGTTACAAGGAAGAAAGCAGGATTAAAGTGTTTCTTCCATTTTGGAAGTGACTGGGTTCTCACCTAGGCAGAAAGTGTGGGCATCAAGAGGTGGTGAGAAGTCAAGGTGCAAATGGAGAAGCAGAGATGAATTAGTAGGATTGCCCCTAGTTAAATGACCTCTGCCCTGTCTCTCATGGTTTCTTCTTTTCTTACTACTCTGTGCTTTGTGACGCATGCACGTGCATCTCTCTTTCTCTCTCTCTCTCTCTCTCTCTCTCACACACACACACACACACACACACACACAATTCAGCCACCTAAAAACGCTATGAGTCTCTATGGGGAGAGGTATATTTTTTCAGTCACTTTTACATTATCCTTTATCTCAGAAATGTAGAGCTCCATTTTTTAATGAGAAAATTTGTCTACTTATTGATTCTTTCCTATTTGACAAGAATCTCTTCAATCCTTGGATTCCTATTCCTTCTTCAAAACCACATTCATCGAATTGACCATGGACACTCCCATACACACATAATTATATTTTAAATTACATTGATTTAGACTTCAAGTTACACTGTGTTTCTTTCTACTGGACCAAAGGGTAAATTTGAACAACTAATCTCTTGCTAAATGCAGTCTTCAAAGGGAAGAAAAGTTTCCCCTTTATAATTTTCATCTAATCTGAAGAAGAGAACTTACATCAATTCAAGCACAAAAGCTCTCTTGAACTATTTGGTCTGACCTTCATGCCAGAATTATGACTCCTTCATATCTCCTTGTTTCCTCTAATCTTCATTGTATTCATGACTTTCCAGATTTCACATCAAAAATTTCAGCTAGGACTTACTTAAGGTCCTACAGCAGTATTATTAATTGCTGCTAAATATTCATGATTTAGGCCACAGAGGCACACTATGAAACAGGATTCACCAGAGTGGGTCGGAACTGGGAATCTCTCCTGACCCTAATTCCTTGTCAGCTAAATTGTCTCTTCCTTTATGCATGTTCTCTTTCAAAATTCCTGAAAACAATCACTACTTTACCAGACAACAGCACTATTTTAATATACTAAATGCCATCAGCGAAACTGCCAGTACTTAAGTAGACACATTGTCTACTCTACTCTGTTGAACAGTCAAGATGGCCCAGTCTACTAATTTACTATGCACGTGTGGACCTCGGCCTGCCTCAGCATTAAGCTTTCAAGAGATCTCAAAGTGACGTAGGCATGTAGTGGATATTTAAGTCCTCAGTTTTACATGATAGAATTCATGTCTCACTTAATCATTCATTCAATATAACTATAAATATTTCTTGAGTACCTACCCTACCCAATCAAGGACACTATAATCCAATAGTGTTCAATATTTAGATTTTACAGACCAGTAAAATTCCTAAAATGTTTGGTGGACTAACAATGCTGACAAATTTTTATTTTGTGGAGGAAGGCCACAGGATGAAGATCAGTGGGTCTCCCAGTGAGAGACTGGAAATGAAATGGCTGATGGTACAGAGTGGCAGGTTAAAGGTAACTGTAAATAAGTGGACAAATCCACAGAATGAGAAAAGTACAAGAAGTAAAGAACATTCTCTAGTTTCAAAGTTAATGTGTTAAGAAGATCTGAAAATGGCAATTCACCAATACCCTTAGCCAAGTTACTAAAGCTTTGATGAGAGATCATACCAGAGTTGTACCAACTAGGCATTGTCTTTGCCCAGCTCTGCTCTCTCCTTCCCACCAGATTCCCAGAGACAGGCTCGCACCGCCCTACCTGAGGACTTAACTGTAACTGCCACGGTCTGAAGCCAAATATCTCATGGATGGGAAAATCTTGCTGAGTAATCCCGAGCCCATTCAGCTCTAACCCTAGTTTTGGTTATTGGGCTCTTTGTGACCTGGCCTGCACCTTCTCAAGAAGTTCCAGTTACTCTCGTCTTATATGATTCCAGATGCCTTCTCTTGGCTTCTTTCTCAGTAGTCTAAGAGTCTCCAGACGGTCATTATACCCTTAATTCGCAGTCCCCGGGCTTAGGCTTTGACACCTATAGCTAGTCATAGCCAGCACCAGCTCCCACCTCAGTGCAACATGATTTGTTGTTTGCTCCCCTTCCTACAGCGGGGAAAATCCACTAAGTTCTCTCTGAACTTCCTGCCAGCCATCCTTTCTGCCTGGACCTAAAAGTATTGCCTACTACCAGGCTTTGCTGATGCCATATTCCATCTACCTATGAAGACTGGCTCCAGGAGCTGGCAAACCCAGAAATTGTGTGCCACAGTTTGCATGCATATATGCGTGGGTATTTTTCTTGAGAGCCCATAGCACTCACTTCTTAGTTCCTAAGAGTTCCATTAGCCTGAAAAGACAAAAACCAAAACAAAACCACTGCTGTAGAGCCATTTTCTGACTAAGAAATCTGAATTGTATATTCCAGGCAAGTGTTGATTCTTGTTTTATAACAGAACCAGGCATGAATGAGGGGAAAGTATTTACCAGGGATTCTCAGCGTCTAGAGAAACCCGGATTTGAGTCTACTTTCCCTATTTCTTTTCTAGTTCACCTCTGGCCTAAGCTCCACCTTCCACCAAATTACATTTATATTTCCTTCTGCTGATCATGAGACCCACTGGCATCTCTGTTTTTAAACAAGATGATACAAAAAAATAAAAATTAAAAAAAAATGAACAAGACTATACAGTGCTTGGCACTTCATAAGCACTCAACAAAAATGTCAGCCATTAATATTATTTCTCAATCACCTTGAGCCTTTTAGTTTGGGAAAGTGAAAATTCATGTTTTCATGGCAGTAATGCCTGGAAAATGTTATCAATTTAATTCCTAGGCAAGTCACTTTTCCCAAGGAAAGGTAAACTCCTCCAGATGTGTCCTTAGTTTCCACAAGCCTAAGAGAGGCATAGGCCAAGGGAAAGGTACAGACTGGCTTCACAGATGATGCTTGTGACCCCATGCCATGAGTGTGAAGTTGCGAAGGATGGCAGCCAAATCCTGTCTGAGTAAATCGGTGAGGTTGGTGTGTAAAGTTTGTGGGAAACATTCCCTTTACCCTGGAAGTCTTCCTTCATATTTTCTTGTTGCCTCCCTCTCTCTTCGTGCTGACTATTTGCTGAAGCATTTGCTGGTAAACAAAGGTAAGCTATGAGAATTCATTAGCACTCTGAAAGGGAACCTC
The DNA here is from genome assembly GCF_037043125.1 of Eumetopias jubatus. Classification (NCBI taxonomy): domain Eukaryota; kingdom Metazoa; phylum Chordata; class Mammalia; order Carnivora; family Otariidae; genus Eumetopias; species Eumetopias jubatus. The sequence goes on along the minus strand of NW_028274823.1, from coordinate 64,730,880 downwards.
AAGCTTTGCGCTGAGGTTTTCCCAGATCTTCAACTTGATCCAGCAGCCTGCGTGGCTTGTAGAGAAGCAGCCCACTGCCACAGTGTCCAGGATGCTGGGTGTCTCAGGCCTGGAACATGATCCCTGGAGCATCTCAACCTCATCTCTGGAAACCGACTCCACCGGTGAGTTTTCCCCTGTGTAGGCCACCAGGGTGGTGCTGGCTTCCCACAAGACGAGCCTTGGCATGCTACTTCAGAAAGATCAAAGGCCTTAGACCTTAGATCTTAATCCTTCTGCAAAGATCTCTGACCCATACTCATTCATTCTATCATATCAAGATATCTCAAGAGAAGGAGCACTCTCACAATTTGATTTTTTTCTAATTTTTTTTACTGAATTTCTTTTCTCTATTTATATATATTCTGCCAAGATATCTCTGCCACTCCTACCTTGAATTAAGTCTGTCAATTAAGTCTTTAAAGATACAGTAAAACTGACAGGGTACAGAGGTGGTCCAGATAGTTCCTGCCATAAGCGAAACCTCAATCTCAACTTGGAAATCTCAAAAAAATCATTGAGCAAGTTACCATCATGGGAATTCTAATCATGAAGCAATTCCTACTGATTTCTGGAAATTTTTTAACCCCATGATGCAGTACCAAATCTAACCTATTAAGGTTTTTTTTTGTATTTGATAACAACCATGATATTTAATCTTTGCCATCATTCAAAATGGAAGCTGTTTTTATTTCAATACAGTAAAGTGAATCTAATTTAAATAGCAGGGCCTTTGGAAAACAGAGACTCACCTCTCAATGCAAAGAACAAATATTTGCATTACCTATTTATATTAAAATATGCAGAAATTTCTCAAGCATTCAGCCAACTTATAAATTTTTATAACTTCTTTGAATTGTTAACATTTTTTTTAACACACTGCATTATTTCAGCTTTGTGAAGGGCTCAATAACAATCTTTCTGGTCAGGAAAAAGGAAAGGACATTAGAATAAAGAATGCAGAATAAATAAAAACAAAACAGTACAGTCCGTACATCCACTCATACAAAGACAACTTTCATGGTGAAGCTACAGCAATTATAATAACACAATGTCCTTCATGTGGATTTCAGCAGTGAAAAGAATTTCTCTAGTTATTAAAGACTTCCCTGGCCAAGTTTCAGAAAAAAAAAATCTGATTCTATCCCAATCTGACTTCTGTGCAATGCAAGTCATGCACATTTTAAATACTGATATATAATGCTGCCATTCTTCTATGAACTGTTAACAGCTGTAGAAACTATTATAGCCAGCTTCAAAACATGTCTGTGTAGTCAGTGCTCTCCAGACACTTAGCAATCCCAAAGCTATTCCTGGACTCACTCGGATTGCAGCGCGAACACAAAGTTTTGATTTATGTTGGTAATGAAACAACAAACTTCTGATCTTTCCTCTAAATGGCCATTCAGATTACATGAACAGCATGTGCTTCAGGGGAAAGTGGAGGGCAGAATTTACAGAAACAAAAAGGAAGCAAGAAAATAAATGGAAGGGCCACCCACAGTTACCTTAAGGAAAACCCACAGTCGTCAGTATAGAGCACCATATTGGAGTTACATCTTTCAGCCACAAAAAAGCACTTGTGCTTCTAGAGAAATAAATAGCAGCAGAAGCATTGGATGAGGTGACCCAGTGAGAGCCATGTGCCATAAGCAGGAACATGTGCAAAGCTGGTGATGGGCATTAATACACACAAGGTGTCACCCTGGCTATAAGCAAAGATGCACAAAGACCATGAGATTCTCATTTCAACTGAAAAGTTCCACTTCACTGAATCATGACCAAAATCCCCTGAAACTGACAAACTCATGCAAGGGAATTTTTTAGCTGTAGCAATCCAACCGCCCCCAAAGGCACCATGTCCATTGGAGATCTTCCTTAAGCTATGAAGTTCCCTTATTCCACATTTGCCAACTAGAACTCAAATACATGGGGGTGCTTCCCTAAAACGCTTTGTTTCAAACTAACCATTACAGGATGGTTACAGACCCAATCCTGCATCTAAGTTGTTCACAAAGAATAGAAATACTGATATATAAGGAAATTCAAATAATGTCCACTTCCTATGACTAGTGATGTAACCTGAAACAGTCTCCATAGGATATTTCATGGTTGCTGTTTTCCTACTTAGAGGCAAAAAAGGTGGTAAGTTTGTATCTTCTAAAGATAAGTCATTTGCTTACTTCCCTCCCTGCTGGCTGAGATAAAGAAGGGAAGTCACAGCATTCGTTCATTTCCCTACTTCCTTGTCACTGAGAACCCCCTCTACACTGAGTATACAAATCAACACCAGAAGAGTAAGAGGCCCAGACTCTGTTCTGAAGGAGTTTCAAAGCTTACTGGGAAAGAAAACATGAAAGGGTATAGAAAAGAAGCAGAAAATAGAATAGATCCTAGTGTTGAGGGTATATAAGAATGAAATGACCTGAGCGGGTGAGTTGAAGGGCTGTATAGCTGTGGGCAAATTATTCAGGCTCTCTAAAGCCAGAGTCAGAGTAAAATTACAATGGAAGAGAGCTGGGGGGAGAGAGGTGATAGGATAGCTATAGAAACCACATAAGATATTGTTCATTGCTTTTGTACCAGTCAGTATGCATTAAGTTAGAAATAATGGAATAACCAACTCCAGTCACTTAAACAATGAGAAGTTATCTCACACAGCCAGAAATCTGAAAGTAGGTAATTAAAAGCTTGGTCTTGTGACTTGGGTTTTTGTTTTTTTTTTTATCTTTTTGTTATACCATTTGCTAATGTGAAGTTTTTTTCCCCATGATTGCTATCACATGTTGTCAAGAGAGCTGCCAGAGCACCTGACATCACATTTACATTCATGGCAGGAAGAAAAGAGGATGGGACACCCCAGTAAGCTCTCTTCTAAACCTTGTCCCATTTATCAAGAAAACAAAAGCTTTCCCAGAAGCCTCGCCCCAGAGGATTTCTACTTGTCACCCAGAACTACATCATACGGCTCCTGCTACCACCGAGGAGAGATGGAAGTGTGTGCATCTGGTTATAAGACTACTGTGATCAATCTGGAGAGTCATGATGCAGCCCCAGCTGTCAGTAAGATGCTGCCAGAAGACATCAAGTTTCATTAGCAAGGAAGAAAAAGCAAAGAGGGTAAAAATGGCAGATGAGTGGTCAATGAATAGTGTCTTCAGTGTTCTCTTGTTTTCATTTTTTATCTTGATGAAAAAGTTAAAATTTTATTATTACTGTTACAGAGAAGCCAAAATATGACTTCTATTTTGCAGGCAAAGTTCTTCTAACTTGTTTCCAATGATGGTATGGCATGAAAAGAATCACCCTTTCACTTCCGATGTCCTAGAATCATTTTAAGTGAGATGGGAGGTATGTTGTTCAAAGAGAAAGCACTTGTAACAGACACTATTGGTTGCCCACCCTACAACAATTTGTCCCAGTTCTTCTTTGTTAATTAAGCCCTGATCTTGCTCACCCTCTGTATGACCATATACTCAATGAAGATGCCCCTTTAAATGTCCAGGCGTGAGTCTTAATCTAATCCAATCATAATAATTTGACTTCCTAAATCGGTACTTGGTTTTGGGGTTTTTTGTTTTTGTTTGTTTTTTTTTATTTTTAAGTAGGCTCAATGCCCAGTGCAGAGCCCAACATGGGGCTTAAACTCAAGACCCTGAGATCAAGACCTGAGTTGAGATCAAGAGTCAGACGCTTAACCAGCTGAGCCACCCAGGCACTCCAGTAATTGGTTTAAGAATGAGGATGTAACATAATTCTGGCCAATGATTCATGAGTGGAAGTCTGCTAATGACCCTCCAAGAAAAGTTTTCTTCCTTCATAAGACACAAATTGAGAAACTGTCCTTTTCTTCATTTCAAAGAAAATAGATGAGGATATGATGCCTGGAGCATCAGCACCCATCTTGCAATCATGAGGGTATAAACCTAGGAAAAGGCCAACATGTTGAGAATAGCAAAAGAGAAACTAGGGTCTTGATACATCATTGTTGAAACACTGAATTAACCAACCCCGAAACTGCCCTACCTCTAGGCTTTTTGTTATGTGTGATAATAAATCCCTCCTTATTTAAGAGACTTACAGTTTGTTTTCTGTGAGCCCAAAGCATTCTCACTGATAAGGTACTATCCCTATTAACATATGTCCCAGGTTCTAAATTTACATTCATAAGCTTATTTAACCAGCAGGAGCATCAACTTCTTATCAATTCCCAGTTATCTGTAGGACACTGTGCAACTCTTTGATAAGCTCAAGCCTATTTATCATCATACTCCATGCTGCCACATCAGCCTCAGCAGAATATTCTGAAATCCACGTGGTCAGAAAATCCAACCTCAATCGTGGTGAAAGGCAGCTTTGAGGCTCTTCAGGTTCACCACTTAAAGATTCTCTATTTCCCCTCAGCCACCCACAACCGCCTACAATGAGGTGCCTCATTAATTGTAAGAGGGGACACATACACTGCTCCTAAAGTCACAGGCAAAGGAGCATCAAAAGCTTAAAGGAGAAGAACCATGAAAAGCATAAAATAGTTTGACAGACATAAAGAAATTTGCCTATAAAAAATTGCCTATAATTTTGGGATTTTCTTCCTATAAACTAAGGTATGTCTTGTGCACAAATTATATGGAGAGACGAAAAAGCTGTGAACATACAAATGTATATCCAGATACAGACAGATATTATAAATTGGAAAAATAGTATTTAGTTCTATTAAACAGTTTATCATAAATTATCCCTTTATAGAAATTATTTTAAATGTGGTTAAATATCTAAAATATCAACTGACACACATTTTTTCCCCAGAAACAAAGTTGTGGTGCACAACTGCATGCTTATTATATAAGAAAATCTTGCAAAAGAAAATCATGCATCATTCCTAATACCCACTATTCCCAGAGCTAAAATATCTCTTCTGATGGTTGGTGACCTTGCCTTCTCTGAACCCCAATTCAGCGTTGCTTTAAAAATGCCCCCTCACTCCTTCTTGCATAAGGACAATATCCTAAAAGCCCTAAATAAATAATTTCTACTTTGGCAAGGGGGGAAAAGTACACTGCAAATTTTTGTCCCAAGTTTATCATGCCTACAGGGCCTTAAGCAAGACTTAGCATCAGAAGGACTTAGGACAACACTCTCAACTAGATGGAGCAAACCAGTTTATTTATATCTTTATAACATAGTTTCCCATGTACTTCTAAAACTGATGATTTCATATACTTACATTTCAAATCTAGTTTTTAGACGAAAATCTTCTGAAACCAAATGAGATTGTCAAAGAGACCTAGAATCATGCAGGCTAGGAAAGGACAGGTTTCCAAGGAAGCTAATTAAGGCCCAATATGTTAGTGACACCTTCAAATCCAAATGACTCAGGTCTGAACTGATTAAATCAAAAGCCAAGTGGAAACTAGACCTAATCTTAGATATCAAAATTATAACAATCAAGTGCTGTTTTCTAGACCAAGCAAAAGAACAGGCAGTAAGACTGTAGTTTAGGATGCTCTAGGAGATTGATGGAAAGTTTTTAAATAAACATAACAAAACTTTTCAACCTAGAAAGGGTGCTAGGTAGGTAGTTTGGACAAGGGTACATTTATCCTAAGGATGCTGCTATTGCTTAAAACATGGAGAACTCTTTCATCATTTCCTTCGGAGCCTCTAGCAAGTTTAGAATATCCTCAGTAGTGTTAAACCTTTAACAAAAAGTTTCTTTTGTTTGGTGGTGGGCAGAGTTTAAGGGAAATGAAGAGGAGACTGAAGTAGCCAATAATCTTTTGAAGGATAATCCAGCAAATAAGCGTAGTTACCAAATTAGGTTAGTACTGTTTTACATTCACCTATTCACCCAAAAGAACAATTTTCAAATGGAAAGGGATAACGTAGTTACCATTAAGAGGGCACTGAATGACCTGAAACCATAAAAATCCTAGAAGAGAACACAGGCAGTGTTCTTTTTTATATCGGCCATAGAAACATCTTACTAGACATGTCTCCTGAGGCAAGGGGAAAAAAGCAAAAATAAACTATTGGGACTACATCAAAATAAAAAGCTTCTGCACAGCAAAGGAAACAATCAGCAAAACTAAAAGGCAGCCTATGGAATGGGAGAAGATACTTGCAAATGACATATCTGATAAAGGGTTAGGATCCAAAATATACAAAGAACTTATTAAACTTACCACCCAAAAAAGAATAATCCAATTATAAAATGCAGAAGACATGAATAGACACTTTCCAAAGAAGACATCAGATGGCCAACAAGACACATGAAAAGATGCACATCATTGGTCATCAGGGAAATATAAATCAAAACTATAATGAGATATCACCTCACACCTGTCAGAATGGTTAAAATCAGAGGCACCTGGGTGGCTCAGTCATTAAGTGTCTGCCTTTGGCTCAGGTCATGATCCCAGGGCCTGGGATGGAGCCCCGCATCGGGCTCCCTGCTGGGTGTGAAGCCTGCTTCTCCCTCTCCCGCTCCCCCTGCTTGTGTTCCCTCTTCTCGCTGTGTCTCTGTCAAATAAATAATAAATGAAATCTTAAAAAAAAAAAAGAATGGCTAAAATAAAACTCAAGAACACAAGAAACAACAGATGTTGGCAAGGATTTGAAAAAAGGAATCCTTTTGCACTTTTGGTGGGAATGTAAACTGGTACAGCCACTGTGGAAAACAGTGTAGAAGTTCCTCAAAAAGTTAGAAATACCCTATGATCCAGCAGTCATACTACTAGGTATTTACCCAAAGAATACAAAAATACTGGGGCACCTGGGTGGCTCAGTTGGTTGGGCATCTGCCTTCAGCTTGGGTGTGATCCTGGGGTCCTGGAATTGAGTCTTGTGCTAGGCTCCCTGCTCAGTGGGGAGCCTGCTTCTCCCTCTCCTCCCCACTATTCTCTGGCTATCTCTGTCTCTCTCAGATAAATAAATAAAACCGTTAAAAAAAAAAGAATACAAAAATGCTAATTCAAAGGGATACATGCACACCGATGTTTACCACAGCATTATTTACAGTAGCCAAACTATGGAAACAACTCAAGTGTCCATTGATAGATGAATGGATAAAGAAGATGTGGCATATATGTCTATAATGGAATATGACTCAGCCATCAAAAAGAATGAAATCTTGCCATTTGCAATGACATGGATGGAGCTGGAGAGTATTATGCTAAGCAAAATAAGTCAGAGAAAGACAAATAGCATACAATTTCCCTCATATGTGGAATTTAAGATACACACACACAAAAAAAAACTAGCAAAGGGGAAAAAAGAGAGAGGCAAACCAAGAAACAGGCTCTGAACTATAGAGAACAAGCTGATGGTTATCAGAAGGGAAGTGTGTAGGGGGATGGGTGAAATAGGTGATGGGGATTAAGGAGTGTACTTGTGATGAGCACTGGGTGTTGTATGTAAGTGCTGAATCACTGTATTGTACACCTGAAACTAACATTACACTGTATGTTAACTAATTGGAATTTAAATAAAAACTTAAAAAAATTTTTAAAGAGGGCACTGAAGTTTAGAATACATATTAGAAAATAACTATTAACTTAAGTGAGAAGAATTATAACCCCTGTGTCCCCATATACACACACAAAGAAAAGTAAAAAACATTTCAACTGTAATCAGAGCACCATAGTCAATGACATATGAGAAATCAAGGAGAAAGACTGAAGATAGATCAAAGCCTCTGATTTCAAAGGGAAGGTACACAGTAGGAGAGAAAAAAGTAGAATCTAGAAACCACATCGTTTCTAGAAAAATTCTAGAATAGGGTGTTAAACAGATGTCTCCAAATTATAAAATTCTAGAAATGATCAAGCTTATAGTTTTACAGATTTTAAAAAACAGAGGGTAAAAGAGACAAACTGACTTGCCTAAGGTCATAAAACTAAGCATAACAGGGAAATCAAGACAACAACTTGGGTTATGTCCTGACATGTCTTAAAACACTTAAAAACTAAAGGAACGCCTGGGTGGTTCAGTACGTTAAGCATCTGCCTTCCACTCAAGTCCTGATCTCAGGGTCCTGAGATTGAGTCCCACATTGGGCTCCTTGCTCAGCAGGGAGCCTACTTCTCCCTCTGCCTGCCACTCCCCCTGCTTATTCCCTCTCTCTCTGACAAATTAATAAATAAAATCTAAAAAACAAAATTTTGGTTTCTTTAAAAAACAAAGAACATTTAAAAAATAAAGTGATGGTCACTAGGAGGAAATTGGGTTTAGAAAGGGACCAATAGAATCCACAAAGTTGCAACAAATTTATCTTTAATAAACAATTAGACCAGGAAACATCGAGTTGGTGTATCTTCACTCCAGCAAAGCATTTTAACACCACTGGTGATAGCCTTGCAGACAAGATGGGAAAATGTAGGAGAGTACTTGGAAGAGCCCAGAGGATATGGAAGAGTTGGGTGGTTTAACAGTCAGAGCAAATTAATGACTGGGTATCTATCACCTGTTGTGTGCTGCACACCTCTCATCGACACATCTGTATTAATGACTTGGGGTAGAAATAACAAAAACATGTTTATCAAACCTACACATCATAATGCTAAAAAGGAAAACTGAAAAATTGACCTAGAATTCAACAACAAATTTTATATATATATGCAAATATATATAAAATACGAACACACACATGCGTATATATATATAATTTTGGATTGCAGATATAGTATGAGAGGAAGCTGGCTTATAATGGTTCATATTAAAACAAATTAAAAAATAAATAAAAGAACAAATAATTCTCACGTGACAAATTTAATATAAGCCACCAGGGCAATATAGGTATATAAAAAAGGCAAATAAACTTCCTGTTTCTGGTACCACATGTAAGGAACTTAGAAGTTACCACTGCATCCTAACATCAAGTAAAAAGATGAACAGACTGAAAAATCAACAACTCTTCTTGGATCCTTAAGAGGTGGGAGGACACAGGGTAAACCACTGCCCCAAAACTGGAGAGAGAGGGAAGAGGAAAAGAACTATTTAGAAATACACCAGAACACTCTATGCTTTTTTTTTTTTAAAGATTTTATTTGTCAGAGAGAGAGAGAGAGAGAGAGAGCGTGCACAGGCAGAGAAGCAGGCAGAGGGAGAAGAAGGATCCCCAATGAGCAAGGATCCTGATGCAGGACTCAATCCCAGGACCCTGGGATCATGACCTGAGCCGAAGGCAGGTGCTTAACAGAATGAGCCACCCAGGTGCCCCACACTCTGTGCTTCTTAGTAAGGCCAGCGCTCAGGAGAAACTAGTTAACCGGAGCCTAACCTTATAGGTTATTTTCAAAGTTTCACTGACCTGGGAAAAGTACCTGATTCTAGCCTAGTCATCCCATCCCACCTAAGAGGGGGATGGGGGAGGAAAAAACTGAGAAAGACTTGTGAAATTCACAGTCTAGAAGCATTGGTCCACTGAAAGACTGAGACCTAATCACTGACTACAGATCACTTCCCCTCCCCCTACTCTCACCACCACATTACTAAGGCCTATTTACAGTAGTTTCTTTTATCTAGTACATCATGTACAGCTATCAAAAAAAAAAAAATTCCAAGGCATACTAAAAGGCAAAAAATCCACAATTTGAAGAAATAAAGTAAGCATCAGAACCATCAGAACCAGACATGCAGGGATGTTGGAATTATCAGACCAGGAATTTAAAACAACCATGATTCATATGCTAAGGGCTATAAAGGATAAAGTAGACAACATGCAAGAACAAATGGGCAATGTAAGCAGAGAGATGGAAATCCTAATGACTAAAAAGAAATGCTTTAGAGCAAAAACACCATAACAGAAACGAAGACTGCCTTTGATGAGCTTATTAGTGGACTGGTCATAGCTGAGGAAAGAATTGCTAAGCTTGAGGATATCTTAATAGAAACCACTAAAACTGGGGCGGGAGGCAGGGAGGGAGGGGAGAACAGAAATTCCAAGGACTGTGAGACAACCAAAAAGGTGAATAAATGTGTGATGGGAATACCAGAAAGAGAAGAAAGAAACAGAAGAAATATTTGAAACAATAATGACAATTTCCCCCAAATTAATGTCAGACACAAAACCACAGATCCAGGAAGCTCAAAGAACACTAAGCAAGATTAATTCCAAATAGGAAAAAACAAATAGGCATATCATTTTAAAACTACAGAAAATCAAAGATAAAGAAAAATTTCTAAAAGAAGCCAGAGGGGAAAACCACCTTAACTATAGAGGAAAAAAAGATAAGAATTATACCCAACTTCTCAGAAACCATGCAAACAACAAGAGAGTGGAGTGACATATTTATAAAGTGTTGAGAGAACAATACAACCAACCTTGAATCTCATACCCTGTGAAATTATCTCTTAAAAGTGAAGGAGAAATAAAGACCTTCTCAGACAAACAAAAATGGAGGAAATTTGTTGCCAGTAAGTCCTGCCTTGCAAGAAATATTAAATGAAATTCTTTAGAGAAGGAAAATATATAGGTCAGATACTCAGATCTACATAAAGAAAGGAAGAGCTTCAAAAAAGAAATACAAAGGTAATATAAGAACTTTTATTTTTTATTCTTTGTTGGTCTAACAGATAACAGTTTCTTCAAAATAATAACAATATATTAATTATTATTATTAGCAACAATATATTCAATTATGTGTGCTTGTATATAACAGCAATGATATAAAGAATGAGAGGGGGGCACCTAGGTGGCTCAGTCGGTTAAGCATCTGCCTTCAGATCAGGTCATGATCCCAGGGTCCTGGGATAGAGCCCCACATTGGCTCCCTGCTCAGTGGGCAGACTGCTTCTCCCTCTCTCTCTGCCCCTCCCCCCGACCCCTCTCCATCTGCTCATGTGCTCTCTCTCTCAAATAAATAAATACAATCTTTTAAAAAAATGAGAGGGAGGAATTAGGATTCTTTCACTATTATAAAGTACTCACACTACCTGTGAAGTGGTATAGCACTATTTGAAAGTGGATTGGTGGGGGGGGGCGGCGAAGCAAGATGGAGGAGTAGGAGACCTGGATTTCGTCTGGTCTCAGGAATTCAGCTGGATAGGGATCAAACCATTCTGAACACCTACGAACTCAACAGGAGATCGAAGAAAAGAATAGCAACAACTCTCTGAACAGAAAAGCGACCACTTTCTGGAAGGTAGGACGTGCGGAGAAGTGAATCTGAGGCGATATTCGGGAGGATAGACGGTGGGGGAGGGAGCCTCCGTCGGCCGCTTCTGGCAAGTGCTAGAGCCACGGAGCACAAAATCAGAACTTTTAGAAGTCGGCTCCGCTGAGGGACATCGCTCCAGTGGCTAAGCAGCGGGGTGGAAACCTTGTGGGACAGTGTGGTCTCAGGACCCTTGGGGTCACAGAAAGACCAGGGGTGCCTGAGTGCGGCAGAGCTCCCAGGTATCAGAGCGGGGAAGCCGGCTGCAGAGACAGAGCTGAGGCGCGGGCTCTCACCTCGGGGTTGCCATAAACTGGGATCTGCAGCACAGTCAGGCCACTGCTCTTCCAGCAGGGACCCAACAAGCGGCAGATCTGGGGAGACTCCCCTTCCTCCCCCGGGAGGAGTGGCGTGGGAGTGCACCGCAGGGATCTGCTGGGTTTGGAGACTCCACACGGTGTCCTGAACCAGAGATAGAAACACTTGATCACAGGCTGGGTGAGCACAGAGTGCGGCCGGAGACCGGGGAGACGGGAATGCCTGACTGACTGCGCACTGAGGAGCAGGGCCCGAGTTCTCGGCTCCTCTGGGGCAGAGATTGGGAGGCCGCCATTTTCACTCTCATCCTCCAAAGCTGTACCGAAAGATCACAGGGACAAAAGCTCCCGAGAGCAAACCCGAGATTACTTGCCCAGGACCTGGCAAGGGCGGGGAAATTCCGCCTCTGGCAAAGACATTTGAGAACCACGGCAACAGGTCCCTCCCCCAGAAGATCAGCAAGAACCACCAGCAAAGACCAAGTTTATTGATCAATGAAAACGGCAGAACTCCAGAGCTAGGGAAATACTGCAAATAGAATCCATGGCTTTTATACCATGACTCTTTAGTCTTTCAAAGTTAATTTTTTTAACTGTCACTTTTTAAAAAATTTTTCTATTTCCCTTTTTCAAACATCTTATCAATCCCTTTTTAAAAAAATATTTATTTTTCATTTTTAGAGTCATATTTTATCCCTTCATAGTAGTTACCCTTATTTTTGGCATATATATATATAAGTTGTCTCTTTTTAAAATTTTGAGATACAGTTTCTGATATCAAAATATACCCTAAACCTCTAATGTATGGCTTTGTTCTAGTCTCCTGCCTGATCACATTCTCTCCCTTTTTTTTCCCTTAAAAAACCCCTTCTTTCTTTTTTCAAACAACTTCTTATCAATTCCTTTTATAAAACTTTTTATAATTTTCATCTTTACAGTCATATTCCATCCCTTCATCATACCAACCCTTATTTTTGTACATATATGTTTTCTTTCTTTAAAATTTTGGGAGGCACTTTCTTCTAACAGAACAAAATACACCGAAAATCTAGTGTGTGGCACTGATCCATGCACCAGCTTGATGATATTTGATCATATTCTGTTTTTTGTTTTGTTTTGTTCTGTTTTTGTTTGTTTTTTTCTTTTTCTTTTATTTCTTTTTTTTTTTCTTTCCCTTTCTTTTCCCCCAGTTTCAGGTCTTTTCTGATTTGTTTACAGTATATTTTCTGGGGACGTTGCTACCCTGTTAGCAGTTTGTTCTCTCATTCATCTATTCTCCTCTGGAAAAAATGACAAGATGGAAAAAATCACCTCAACAAAAAGAACAAGAGGTAGGACCGACTGCCAGGGACCTATTCAATACGGACATTAGTACAATGTCAGACCTAGAGTTCAGAATCATGATTTTAAAGATACTAGCTGGGCTTCACAAAAGCATGGAAGTTATTAGAGAAACCCTTTCTGGAGAAATAAAAGAACTAAAATCTAACCAAGTCGAAATCAAAAAGGCTATTAATGAGGTGCAATCAAAAGTGGGGGTGCCAACTGCTAGGATAAATGAGGCAGAAGAGAGAATCAGTGATATAGAAGACCAAATGATGGAAAATAAAGAAGCTGAGAAAAAGAGAGATAAACAACTACTAGATCACGAGGGCAGAATTCGAGAGATAAGTGATACCATAAGATGAAACAACATTAGAATAATTGGGATCCCAGAAGAAGAACAAAGAGAGAGGGGGGCAGAAGGTATACTGGAGCAAATTATAGCAGAGAACTTCCCTAATGTGAGGAAGGAAACATGCATCAAAACCCAGGAGGCACACAGAACCCCTCTCAAAATCAATAAAAATAGGTCAAAACCCCGACATCTAATAGTAAAATTTACGAGTCTCAAAGACAAAAAGAAAATCTTGAAAGCAGCTTGGGAGAAGAGATATGTAACCTATAATGGTAGAAACATTAGATGGGCAACAGACCTATCCACAGAGACCTGGCAGGCCAGAAAGGACTGGCATGATATCTTCAGAGCACTAAACGAGAAAAATATGCAGCCAAGAATACTATATCCAGCTAGGCTGTCATTGAAAATAGAAGGAGAAATCAAAAGCTTCCAGGACAAACAAAAACTAAAGGGATTTGCAAACGCGAAACCAGCCCTCCAAGAAATATTGAAAGGGGTCCTGTAAGCAAAGAGAGAGCCTAAAAGCAGCATAGATCAGAAAGGAACACAGACAATACACAGTAACAGTCACCTTACAGGCAATACAATGGCACTAAATTCATATCTTTCAATAGTTACCCTGAATGTAAATGGGCTAAATGCCCCAATCAAAAGACACAGGCTATCAGATTGGATAACAAAACAAGACCCAACGATATGCTATCTGCAAGAGACTCATTTTACACCCAAAGACACCCCTAGATTGAAAGTGAGGGGGTGGAAAACCATTTACCATGCTAATGGACACCAAAAGAAAGCTGGGGTGGCAATCCTTCTATCAGACAAATTAGACTTTAAAAAAAGACTGTAATAAGAGATGAGGAAGGACACTATATCCTACTTAAAGGGTCTATCCAACAAGAAGATCTAACAATTGTAAATATCTATGCCCCGAACATGGGAGCAGCCAATTATATAAGGCAATTAATAACAGAAGCGAAGAAACACATTGACAACAATAGTGGGGTACTTTAACACCCCCCTGACTGAAATGGACAGATCATCTAAGAAAAAGATCAACAAGGAAATAAAGACTTTAAATGACACACTGGACCAAATGGACTTCACAGACATATTCAGAACGTTCCATCCCAAAGCAACGGAATACACATTCTTCTCTTCTGCCCATGGAACATTCTCCAGAATAGATCACATCCTAGGTCACAAATCAAGTCTCAACTGGTACCAAAAGATTGGGATTATTCCCTGCATATTTTCAGACCACAGTGCTTTGAAACTAGAACTCAATCACAAGAGGAAAGTCAGAAAGAACTCAAATACATGGAGGCTAAAGAGCATCCTACTAAAGAATGAATGGGTCAACCAGGAAATTAAAGAAGAATTTAAAAAATTCATGGAAACCAATGAAAATGAAAACACAACTGTGCAAAATCTTTGGGATGCAGCCAAGGCAGTCCTAAGAGAAAAGTATATAGCAATATAAGCCTTTCTCAAGAAACAAGAAAGGTCTCAAAGACACAACCTAACCCTACACCTAAAGGAGCTAGAGACAAAACAGCAAATAAAGCCTAAACCCAGCAGGAGAAGAGAAATAATAAAGATCAGAGCAGAAATCAATGAAATAGAAACCAAAAGAACAGTAGAACAGATCAATGAAACTAGGAGCTGGTTCGTTGAAAGAATTAACAAGACTGATAAACCCCTGGCCAGACTTCTCAAAAAGAAAAGAGAAATGACCCAAATCAACAAAATCATAAATGAAAGAGGAGAGATCACAGCCAACACCAAAGACATACAAACAATTATAAGAACATGTTATGAGCAACTCTATGCCAGCAAATTAGATAACCTGGAAGAAATGGATGCATTCCTAGAGATGTATCAACTACCAAAACTGAACCAGGAAGAAATAGAAAACCTGAACAACAGACTTATAACCACTAAGGAAATTGAAGCAGTCATCAAAAATCTCCCAACAAACAAAAGCCCAGGGCCAGATGGTTTCCCAGGGGAATTCTACCAAACATTTAAAGAAGAATTAATACCTATTCTCCTGAAACTGTTCCAAAAAATAGAAATGGAAGGAAAACTTCCAAACCCGTTTTATGAAGCCACCATTACCTTGATCCCAAAACCAGACAAAGACCCCATCAAAAAGGAGAATTACAGACCAATATCCTTGATGAACATGGATGCAAAAATTCTCACCAAAATACTAGCCAATAGGATCCAACAGTACATTAAAAGGATTATTCACCACGACCAAGTGGGATTTATCCCTGAGCTGCAAGGTTGGTTCAACATCTGCAAATCAATCAACATGATACAATACATTAACAAAAGAAAGAACAAGAATCCTACGATCCTCTCAATAGATGCATAAAAAGCATTTGACAAAGTGCAGCATCCTTTCTTGATCAAAACTCTCCAGAGTATAGGGATAGAGGATACATACCTCCATATCATAAAAGCCATCTATGAAAAACCTACAGCAAATATCATTCTCAATGGGGAAAAGCTGAGAGCTTTCCCCCTAAGGTCAGGAAGGCGGCAGGGATGTCCACTCTCACCACTGCTCTTCAACATAGTATTAGAAGTCCTAGCCACAGCAATCAGACAACAAAAAGAAATCAAAGGCATCCAGATGGGCAAAGAAGAAGTGAAACTCTCACTCTTTGCAGATGATATGATACTTTATGTGGAAAATCCAAAAGACTCCACCCCAAAACTGCTAGAACTCATACAGAAATTCAGTAAAGTGGCAGGATATAAAATCAATGCACAGAAATCAGTGGCATTCCTATACACCAACAAGACAGAAGAGAGACAAATTAAGGAGTTGATCCCATTTACAATTGCACCCAAAACCATAAGATACCTGGGAATAAATCTAACCAAAGAGGCAAAGGATCTGTACTCAGAAAACTATAAAAGACTCATGAAAGAAATTGAGGAAGACACAAAGAAATGGAAAAACGTCCCATGCTCATGGATTGGAAGAACAAACATTGTGAAGATGTCAGTGCTATCTAGAGCAATCTACACATTCATTGCAATCCCCATCAAAATAGCACCACTTTTTTCAAAGAAATGGAACAAATAATTCTAAAATTTGTATGGAACCAGGAGAGACCCCGAATAGCCAGAGGAATGTTGAAAAAGAAAAGCAAAGCTGGCGACATCGCAATTCCGGACTTCCAGCTCTATTACAAAGCTGTCATCATCAAGACAGTATGGTACTGGCACAAACACAGACACATAGATCAATGGAACAGAATAGAGAGCCCAGAAATGGACCCTCAACTCTATGGTCAACTGATCTTTGACAAAGCAGGAAAGAATGTCCAATGGAAAAAAGACAGTCTCTTCAACAAATGGTGTTGGGAAAATCGGACAACCACAGGCAGAAGAATGAAACTGGACCATTTCCTTACACCACACACAAAAATAGACTCCAAATGGTTGAAAGACCTAGATGTGAGACAGGAGTCCATCAAAATCCTAAAGGAGAACACAGGCAGCAACCTCTTCGACCTCAGCCGCAGCAACTTCTTCCTAGAAACAATCGCCAAAGGCAAGGGAATCAAGGGCAAAAATGAACTATTGGGATTTCATCAAGATAAAAAGCAGCTTTTGCACAGCAAAAGAAACAGTCAACCAAACCAAAAGACAACCGACAGAATGGGAAAAGATATTTGCAAATGACATATCAGATAAAGGGCTAGTATTGAAAATATAAAGAACTTACCAAACTCAACACCCAAAGAACAAATAATCCAATCAAGAAATGGGCAGAAGACATGAACAGACATTTTTCCGAAGAAGACATCCAAATGGCCAACAGACACATGCAAAAGTGCTCAACATCACTCAGCATCAGGGAAATCCAAATCAAAACCTCAATGAGATACCACCTTACACCAGTCAGAATGGCTAAAATTAACAAGTCAGGAAACAACAGATGTTGGCAGGGATGCTGAGAAAGGGGAACCCTCCTACACTGTTGGTGGGAATGCAAGCTGGTGCAACCGCTCTGGAAAACAGTATGGAGGTTCCTCAAAAAGTTGAAAATAGAGCTACCATACGATCCAGCAATTGCACTACTGGGTATTTACTCCAAAGATATAAATGTAGGGATCCGAAGGGGTATGTGCACCCCGATGTTCATAGCAGCAATGTCCACAATAGCCAAACTGTGGAAAGAGCCAAGATGTCCATCGACAGAGGAATGGATAAAGAAGAGGTGGTATATACACACAATGGAATATTATGCAGCCATCAAAAGGAATGAGATCTCGCCATTTGCAACGATGTGGATGGAACTGGAGGGTGTTATGCTGAGCGAAATAAGTCAATCAGAGAAAGACATGTACCATATGACCTCACTGATATCAGGAATTTTTAATTCAGGAAACAAACTGAGGGTTGCTGGAGTGGGGAGGGTGGGAGGGATTGGGTAGCTGGGTGATAGACATTGGGGAGGGTACATGCTATGGTGAGCACTGTGAATTGTGCAAGACTGTTGAATCACAGATCTGCACCTCTGAAACAAATAATGCAATATATGTTAAGGAAAAAAAAAAGAAGAAGATAGCAGGATGGGAAGAATGAAGGTGGGGAAATAGGAGGGGGCGATGATCCAGGAGAGATGATGGACTCTGAAAAACAAACTGAGTATTCTAGAGGGGAGGGGGTGGGGGGATGGGTTAGCCTGGTGATGGGTATTAAAGTGGGCATGTTCTGATGGAGAACTGGCTGTTATGCACAAACAATGAATCATGGAACACTACATCAAAAACTAATGATGTATGGGGATTAACATAAAAATAAAAAATAAAAGAAAATGGGTTTGGGTGGCTGTATATGTATATTGTAATCTCTAGGGCAATTACCAAAAAGAAAAAAAACCAAGTATAAATGATATGCTAAGAAAGGACATAAAATGGAGTTCTAGAAAATGCTCAATTTTAACCACAAAAAGCAGAAACGGAGTGGAAGACAAAAATAAGAACAAAGAATAAGGGTAACAAATAGAAAACAGTAACAAATATGGTAGATATTATGCCAGCTACATCAATAATCACTCTGAACATGAATAGTCTAAATGTACCAATAAAAAAAGACAGCAAATAAAAGCAAAACCCAACTATATGTTGTCCACAAGAGACCCACCTTAACTATAAAGATTGAAACTGTATAGATTGAAAGTAAATGGATAGAGAAACATATACCATGCTAACACTAATTAAAACAAAGCAGAAGTAGCTATGTTAATTTCAGACAGAGCAGACTTCAAAGCAAGGAAATTAAACAGGGATAAAGAAGGTCATTACATATGACAAAGGGGTCAGTTCTCCAAGAAGACAACAATCTTTAACATATATGTACCTAACAACACAGCACCAAGCTACATGAGGCAAAACTGATAGAACTGCAAGGAAAAACAGATGAACCCACTGTTGAAGTTAAAGTCTTCAATACCCCTCTAGCAGAAATGGACAGACCCATCGGACAGAAAATCAGTTAAGGACAGAGTTGAACTGAACGACACCAACAACTGGTGTAACAGACATCCATAGACTACTTCATCCAACAACAGCAAAACACACATTCTTCTCAAGTTGACATGGTGCGTTTACCAAGACAAACCACATCCTGTGCCATAAAAAGGCAAACAATTCTCAACCTCCTATCCAGAGGATTATGTTCCATTCCCAGCCCTGGGTTTCATGAAGGACCTCCATAAACTAAATGAGTCTAGAAAAGGATGACTAGAACAGTAAGAGCTGTAAACATGAAAAGAGTTGAAGCATCTGACATGAAAACTTAGAAGTTATAAGATGGTTGTCTTCAAATATTTGGAATGAGTCATGAGAAAAGAAGACATGTTGCATGTTACAGGAAGAACTCTAGCTGCAGATTAGAGGAAGGCAATTTCATCTCGACATGAAGAACTTTCTTACCAACTGCACTGTCCAGCCAAGGAATGACTGTCTCACCCATGTATGTTCAACAATGAGCACTCCAGCACCACAGGGGCCAGATGGAAGTCAGGGGACCATCAGTCAGGTGCCCATGAAAGATGTTCCTGTACCTGGAGTCAGAGGATAAACGAGACATTTTCCAAGGAACTCTTCCATAGTTAAAGCTGGCTTTTGCTCCTAAGTGATGTGACTAGGAGGTTTTGAGAATGATTTTCTGTCTCAGCTCATATACCATCTCTTTGAGTCATTTAAAATAAATGGCCTTATCTTCTTCCAAAGATTGTCTCCCATGAAATTCCCATTTACATATGCAGAATAACATCTTTTCCCAATTTCCACACTGCCTCATTCACTGATCCCCATTCCTCTTTCTAAGATAGCAAGATAATGGTTAATTTGGTCAGAGTGCCAGCTTCAGGTACTGTTTCCTTGTATTTGTCTCCTTCCTCTAATTGTCTCTCTGTGGCTCCTTAGATTCCGAATTTCTTTAATGAGCTGTTGGTTCTAAAACTGGCCCTTTGCCCAGTGTGGGGTTTCCCCATCCTAGAGGTGTGAAAAGACACATCACACCCTGTGGCACCGGGGAAGTCCCGAGGCCCCTGGAGAGCTGAACTATTTTATTTTAAATACTCAATAGAAGAGAAGTTTGACTGGTGGGTGTGAAAGAAATGGGGATTTTCAGCTATGAAATAGTGACTAGGTACTATTTTCACAGTAAAAGATCATTTATCTTCATTGACTCACACATACACACCTCCTTGATCGGTTGGCTCTTTTACCAAGTGTCCAATATTCTAGCAGCACCATCAGAAGAGTCAGGTCCAGGGGTATTAGCATTGCAACTACATTATACAGTAGCATCTGAACGAAGCAGAAAACCTTTGATTGCTTTTTAAAATATTGAAGAAATCTTAGTTGCAGCCACTACCTAAATGTTTACCTCATATCAAAAGTCTTGGACAAACTTTTGAATAGTTTTCATCCATTAACTTTTCACTGAAAAATGCCAAGTGAACTTTGGAATAAATTTGCTCACTTTCTGTGGATTTAAATCTGCCACCCCTCCAGTCACCAGGTCCTTTAAAACTTTTCATGGTAACAGCCCCTTAAACAAACCAGAGGAGAAGAAAAATCTGGGGCAGAATCTACATGTACTCAAGACCCTATCTACTTAAGAGTCTAAGTGCATGGTGTAATGAAACAGAGAAGCTTGCATGGGTCTACTCATCTTAACTATTAACCCAGCTGGGAAGAAGAACCAAAAGTCAGTCACTTTGTCTAAAAACTAACAAAGGAATGTTCCTGGCTGAAGAAGTTGGCATGAGAAGATGGAGAAGCCAGGAGGTGGAAAATGTTAACTCCAAACATCTGGACCCATACCTCAGCGCTGAAGTTTAAAATCCAGGCAAGGAGAAAGGAATGGATCCATACAGGTTCACACTCAAAGAACCCAGAGCTTCCTCTTTGCTGCCTCATCCCTATTTGTAATGTGTGTATAAATGCAATCTGCTGATAATGACAAATCTGTCCATCCAGGACTGCTTTGGTTCTTCCTAGACTATACCAATAAGAAGGGATGGAGGGGTCCTCTGAGGATGACCCACTGAGATGGTCAACAGAAAAAAACCACCACCAGGAAAAGACAGAGGGTCTAAACAACAGGAGGTATGAATTATTAATAAAAAATTACCTTCCGGATACACTACAAAAGTATACCCTAAAGTTTATACAAGCTACCAAGCTTTTTCCAGCCTTAGAACCTTGGCCAGGAACACTTTCCCCAGGTCTTAAGGTGGCTGGCTCCTCCTTGTCCTTTAGGTCCCTCTCAAATGCTCCGTTCACCAAGAACGTTCTTCTCAGTTTCCAGACTCAGGCAGTCATCCAGTCACAGTCACTCTGTTAGCTTTATCCCAGCACTCAGGGTGCTTTGAAATTCTCTTGTTCCTGTGTTTTGTCTGCTTCCTCCTTCTAGAACATAAGTTCTGCGCAAACAGGAATACTGCCTGTCCTGCCACATCTTATCGCTCACCCAAAGAAGGGCTCCCAACACATGGAGTGGCTGTTAATACACATTTGTTGAATGAGTGAATGACCGAATCTGTGGCGGATTTTCTTGTTTTTAATGAATTTTCTAACAAATGTTCTTGTGAGAATTTCATTCCCCAGTAACACCCAGTAAATGAAGCATGTAAACGGGAAAGCCTGTTGTCATTGAGATTATCTAAATAATTTAAAGAACAAAATTTCTGAGTACATGCTATTAGAGGACAGAACTACCAGACTATGAATCACAACTGTAAAACAAAATTATTACTTACTTTTCTGACTGATATATCATGACCTCATCTTTCTTCTGATGCCCAAGGAGCTGCTGTACCCAAGGACCACCTTTTTATTTCAAAGCAACTTGGTACGAGTAAAATGAGTCACTTTTAAAAGTCTACCAAGAGCTTTACCTTTCACTCTGAGCATCTTCTTCACCACCTACATTGTATAAAATGATTTGTTTTATACTACCCATTCCCTCCCCAACTCCCCCCCCCCCCCGCCACCTCCATGCCTTCTGAGAAATCTAAGCAGAGTCCCAAATCCTACATCTGGAGGCACTAGAAGTCAGGTACTTTATAAATCTATTCTCCCCACCAACAGTATTTCTTGCTATACCAATGTGATCCTAACATGCTAAAACAGTCACCTGCTAAGCTGAAAATTCTGCAACCAGTAAGAAATATCAAGAAGATCTGTCTTTGCAGACAAAATAAACCTGCAACATGAAGTGTATTTTGTGAATTAAATAATTAGAAGCCAGATGCCAAAGGGCCAAAGTAAAAATAGTTGCGTCCACCAGGCTTCCTACATTCTTTATGAGGGACTAAGACATACAGTGAGACTATGGCTAAATGTAAGATTCGTTTTCGCTAATCCTGTTCATTTAGGCAGAAAATTCTTTGTTTTAGCTTTAGAGCAAGAAGACTGCACCATTACCCCTCTAGAAAACAGTATGGAGGTTCCTCAAACAGTTGAAAATAGAGCTACCATATGATCCAGCAATTGCACTACTGGGTATTTACCACAAAGATACAAATGTAGGGATCCGAAGGGGTACATGCACCCCAATGTTTATAGCAGCAATGTCCACAATAGCCAAACTGTGGAAAGAGCCAAGATGTCCATCGACAGATGAATGGATAAAGAAGAGGTGGTATATATACACAATGGAATATTATGCAGCCATCAAAGGGAAGGAGATCTTGCCATTTGCAACGACGTGGATGGAACTGGAGGGTGTTATGCTGAGTGAAAAAGTCAATCAGAGAAAGACATGTATCATGTGACCTCATTGATATGAGGAATTCTTAATCTCAGGAAACAAACGGAGTGTTGCTGGAGTGGTGGGGGGTGGGAGGGATGGGGTGGCTGGGTGATAGACATTGGGGAGGGTATGTGCTATGGTGAGCGCTGTGAATTGTGCAAGACTGTTGAATCACAGATCTGTACTTCTGAAACAAATAATGCAAGATATGTTAAGAAAAAAGAAAAAGAAGATAGCAGGAGGGGAAGAACGAAGGGGAGTAAGTCAGAGGGCGAGACGAACCATGAGAGACGATGGACTCTGAAAAACAACCTGAGGGTTCTAGAGGGGAGGAGGGTAGGGGGATGGGTTAGCCTGGTGATGGGTATTAAAGAGGGCACGTTCTGCGTGGAGCACTGGGTGTTATGCACAAACAATGAATCATGGAACACTACATCAAAAACTAATGATGTAATGTATGGTGATTAACATAACAATAAAAAATTTTAAAAAAAAGAAGACTGCACCATTACTGAAAGTCCATTTTGTACATTTAAAAATAAAACGTGACCAATAGGGATTTGCTGCCTGTCCCTTGCTGTCAGCTACAGTGCATAGCTGTGGGCTTACCTGAACAGGAGAACAAAAGCCTGTGTGGGAGAGAACGCACACTGCTGACTGTATCCGGGGAGAAGCCATAAAAGATGAGATGCTCTTGTGGGACAGTCTGGGCAGGATTACCAGAATGTTGGAGAGAATTCCATTAAGCAACCAGACTCGATGCCTCGGTGGGATCCACCATGCACACAAGAACACAAGAAAAATGTGTGACTCTTCCACAATCAAGCGGGAGAGCACGGGCCAAGCCTTTGCTCCAAGTTTTTCTGACTGGAGTCCTCTGCGTTCTCCTTTCCATCAAGTTGCTCTCAGTTCTTTTGTGGAGATCTGGGTCAAGCTGCACAACCTCAGAAAAGCTTTTTCTAACACATCTTGCCTAGGGTTGACTTGGATGTATTTCGTGAACCCCTACCTGTTTTTATGAACATGTAACAGCTGCTATACAAATCCCCATAGCCTGCTGCTGTTTTCATTCTAGCCCCTGCATGTCCTGGCTTGAGGTAGATTACAATCTCCCCGCCAAGACAGATGTATGTCCTCTATTTCCCCAGAGTTGAGTACTGTATTCTTTCCCACAAATTGGTTATTTAATAAAAGCTGGCAGAATGACCTAGCAAATTATATTCTTACAGGATTCATTCCTAAAAATCAGGGGGCCCCTGCATAAGAACTGGAGTTTGGGGAACACTGAAATATGACTGGAGGAAGGCTAAGGATTAAACACATTAGGCCAAGGAGGAAGAGGTAAAGAAGACAGACATTCCCCAGGAGAGAGCAAGGAAGGCCTTCCAAACCAGACAGTACCATTTAAGGGTCGAGGAGAGAATAGGAAGCACCGAGGGGACCCAGGAGGAGCAAAGACGCAAGGTCAGGACAGAATGGTGGCACTAAACCCAACATGAGAAGAATGAGAAGAGGGTTTCCAGAAGCAATGTGCCAAATGTTGAGCTAAGGGTGAGAGAGAGCAAGCATTTCTGGGTGTGTAGGTGGGTGGGTGTGAGGTCACTGCGGCAGGAGGAAGGTGAATGGGAGAGCAGACCACAGGTGCAGCACAACTGAGTTCATCAGCGGGACGAGGAGAGCTGTTAGGCTAAGGTGTACCCCAAGCTGCCTTCCGGTCCCAAATGCGCTCTAAGGTGCTAGCTCCCAAACTACACCCAGCTCTGATGAAGTGTGGTCACTGAAACCTGAGTTTCCAAGGTCTCCACTGTATTAACGATTAACGTGCTCATTTCCATGGTGATACTTTCTGGCACTTCCCCTCTCTTACAAAGGTAGCATAAGGACTAATTAGATAAAGTCTCTCGGGAAATCAAAGTTGTCACAGCTGGGCTCAGTTCTTCCAGCGTCCACTGCTGGCCCTTTGAACAGCCTTCCCAGACCACACGGTGAATCAGTACAAGGACCCAGGAGAGTGCCTGGCTTCCCTGTGGGACCCAAAGGACCAGCTGAAGATGTGAGGCAGAGGCAGTCTCCTCCTGGGACCCTTTCCAGCTTCCAGTAAAGCTGTTCCGGGGCAGGAACACACATGGAGCGACAGTGCTCTCGTCTTGGTCAGTGTCTGCAGCCAGGGTCAGACATGCTGCCCGAGGTGGACACCGGACCAGGGAAGGAAGAGGAGGAGAAGTGACAGTGCCATCACTAATCACAGATTCTTAGATTAGCTTATTTCTTTGACAGTTCATTTTAATGCTTCATACCTGATGCTCCAAAACCTAAAATAAAACTGTTTATCCCCACCCCCCTTTTCTAATAGAAAGAGGAAAGCAATTCAGAATCCATTCCTCTATCACTTGGGCAAAGAACACGTTAAAGCAGCATCTCTGTCCTCACTTCCCCAGAAAATACCCAATGACCATTCCTTCTGGGAGTGTATTCCAGAATATGCTTTGCTTGAAAGAGTGCAAAAAGAATAAGCCCCACCATCACTAAGGTGTGTTAAGATGGTCATGGTATCATTCTGAATTCTGCTAAGAACATGTTAATTAAATGCAGTCTTTGTCCTCAGGAAATGTATAACCCGATACATGAATTCCCCTCCCATACCTGCCCCTCACGGTGAAGAGTGGCCCAGGTGTCACCATCTTGGATCCCCACCCTCTGGCTGAACTCTGGGGCTTGGCCACTTGACCTCTTATGGGTTTGGTGACCATATTCATCGACCCCAGTAAGATACATAGCCTGAGGCAGAAGTTTTTCAAGGAACTAAATTGTGCAGGTTCAAAGTCTTAAAATAAATATATTTCCATCTAATGTTGTCTTGTGGAATGTTTATACAAAGTTTCTTTGGTCAACAACTTATTAAAGTACTTTCTATCAGTAATATAATTTAGGGAATTGCTGCAAAATCTATAGAGTTTCAAGAAAGTAACAGACCACTTGTTCTGGTCTATGGTATTTCATGATTGTTTGCTGACAACACCCCATAATTTCTGTAGCATGTTTCTCTAAACTGTGTGTGTTTAGAGAAATATAATCTAAGGAGAATTGTATGGCATGATTCCTGGATATGGTCAAGAGGGGTTTACTTAGTTTGGGCCAGTTTTCATATTCAGTCCCTGGATTTCTATTCACCTTTGTCTGTCGGTAGTAGTTTGTAAATGTCTGTCTCAATAAATAGGGCCAGGGTAGCTCACAATAAAGACTAAGTGGTAATTTAAGATAACATAAATTCAGAATCATTAAGGATTTTTTCCCTAGATTTCCTAAAATCCAGTAAGAATTTTATTCCTTCGGAAAAATTTAAACTTTTATTCAGTGTTTCACCTTGTCTGTAATTACCACTCTATGAAACCATGCATATCTATTAAGAGTTGGAAACACCACAGTAGACGTCTGGTAACTATAAAAAACAAGAAAACCAAACCTTCAGGGGAACAAGGAAACTCGGTATCTGAAAGCAGGATTGGGATCATTTTCATAGATCCCTATATTTTAAGGAGAAAAAAGGCTAAAGCAAATTATTCAAAGGTGAACACTCATATGGCCATCAGTACTAAGGTACTCTTGTCACTATTATCAATAAGAAAACATTATCTCTATGTGAAACTTTGTCAGAAAATCTGAGTTGAGTGAAGAAAGGTAAAAACATAATGCTAGATTGGAAAACTTAGGCCAAAAGGGACAAATGTGAAACTTGTCAGGTATAATGTTAAGACAACTGCTTATATAATATGTGTAAGTCAAAACTAAAAAAGAGGAAACATTTAGTCCATTTTGAGACAAGGACCCTAAAAAAATGGTGAGGTCCATGCAGAATATTAAGCTATACAGCCTGAAAATAAAAACTCATGAAACAAGAATATTTTATTTTATTTGATGTTTAGTTGGACTTTTGAAAACATGTTGGATTAACCACTAGAAGACAGAAGATGAGAAACTAGTCAAGGAATTCCATAATCTTACCTGGTGAGCAGCAAAATGTTTACATAAATAAATCAGGCTCTGTGCAAGTCCCTGCAAAGGAGATGCCTGTTGTCCAAATCCAGCTGTGATCTGTGATGTATTTTAGCCTCCTCACTTTAGGAAGAGATCAGGAAATGAAGAGGCAAGTGACACTGGATGGGTAAAACCAAAATAAACAGAACCTATACTTAGAAGTTTGGTCATGGTCCAAGTGCCATGATGCAGTAATTCCGTAAGAAAAGCCAACCAGACAAATACCCAGCATAAATAACTGAAAACCTACAGCTACATGGAAGCTCGGTGGAGGAGCTACTAAGTCAGGTAGGAAAATCCCCAGGACTCAGTTTCAGTGTGCTGGCCTTCAGATAGATCTCCATGTCTCTCCCATGGTTTAGAAAGTTCCTTTTAGTGCAGCATTATTCTAATCATTAGAAAGTGGGTTTGTTTAAATTGAGCATTAGTGTGAACATCTACTTATGAGAGGCTGTCAAGTGTACCCGCAGGGTCATCCTTTATGGTACCCGCTGAGTGGGGCTGGAGGGGCCAGCAGCCTTCCAGGCCTGAAACTGCCAGTCACTGATGTGATAGACAGCAACGGAGGAAAAGCAGGCTGACAAGGCTCAGACCTCCTTTATCAGCATGGAGGGTACATTTAGAAGTCAGGTAATCTAGTGAATCTTTCTCTAGACTTTTAGATTTCTTCTACCTGTAACTTTTCAAAATTAACTTGGGATACTCAACGGTATGTGGCAAAAAAACTACATTAAAAAAACAATTACCATACAATCTACTAGTCTTTGCTGCTTTAAAAAAAGGCGGGGGGGGGGTGCAGGGGCTGGGGCACCTGGGTGACTCAGTCAGTGAAGCGTCTGCTGTAGGCTCAGGTCATGGTCCCAGGGTCCTGGGATCAAGCCCTGCATTGGGCTCCCTGCTCTGCGGGGAGTCTGCTTGTCCCTCTCCCTCTGCTACTCCCCCTGCTGTGCTTGTGCTGGCTCTCTGACAAATAAATAAAATCTTAAAAAAAAAAAAAAGGTGGGGGAGGGGGTATTTAAAGATACGGGGAGTAGCAGAAAAGGCAAACACTGAAACATGGCAAGAGTAACTCAGGGTGACCCATTAAAAATGAGGCTCTTTCTAGTGCTTCCCACCTCCCTTTCACCCTTCCTTTTCCCAGACGTGGTGCTTGACTCCCATTCACCAACCAGCTCTCAATTCCCGACGATATTTTCTTCAGTGTCCTCTTCCACAAGAACCTTTTCATAAGGAAAAAGGTAGGTAGATACATGTTAGTAACACGCTAGTTTTTAGCTGAAAACTAAAGTTTCCATTTTAATGTAAAGGACAATCCTCTTGGAAATATTTACATTTTTAACAGAAGGAACAAATAGGAGTACAAAGTTCCATTACTCTAGCAGGCCATTTGGAAAAGTCAAGTGCAATATGGGAGCAGGAGCCTTCTTTCAGTGCCCCCCCCCACCCCGCAAAGCACTCCAAACTGGAGGTCAACAAGGCTCTCAATTCATTTTCTATTAAGACTTCACTTACTAAAGACTATCTGGAAATCCAAATTCAACACCCTTCATTTTGTTCATCCTGAAATGCTTTTAAAGGAAAAAATTGCCATAGTCTTATTCTATATTATTGATTACCAGTCGGGGGTGATTTTGCCCCCTAGCCTGGGGACTTTTGTTAACATCTGGAGATACTTATGGTTATCTCAGGGTGGGGAGTGGGGGACAGTTGGTACTACTGTCATCCTATGGGCAGAGGCCAGGGATATTGCTAAGCATCCTACAATGCACAGGGCAGCCCCCACAACAAAGAATTAGCCAGTCCAAAATGTCAATAGTGCTAAAGTTGAGAAAACCTACTTTATAAGAGCTAACTGCTATATAGTTGATATTTGGAGGATGTAAACACTAATGCTAGTGAAATTACTGTGCCCATGGTACGAATAAAAATGACCATAATTTGGAAAGATTCACACTATTTTCTTAACATTTCTGGAACATCATAATTCTGGCTCTGAATTATTTAAATTACTTTTTCAAAACAGCCAATTGAATAAAACGAAGAGGCTTTATATAGTTCATCTAAGTTTTTCTATTTTGGAAATAAGAGTTTTGATTAAAATTGGCATTTCTGAAACTCTAATTGCTAGTTATTGCTGGGGAAAGAAAGGAAAAAATTATTTCCAAGACCAGCCAGATGGGAAGTCTCAAGATAAGAAATTATAAGCCAATGTTCATATTCCAATCACAAGAAGGTTTCTGTTTACACGTTTTTAATTCTGCTTAAAAATAAGCAATATATTTCTTCAAATAGTTACTAAACTGCTATTAACTGGCTAATTTTTTAACATTAGGTTTAATCCCCCCAATCTTGTTAGATTATTAATAAGTAGAACAGCAATTTTTACAAGAACACTCTGTATATTAAGGAGTCCACAAATTCTAATAGAATCAGAATGGTTTCTGATACGGCAAAGGATATCTCTTTGTAGATGTTAAATCTTCCCATAGAAATTTTTAACGTCCATATTTCCGAACCCATTTCTGATTGAAATATAATGAATGCTTCAGTTTACAGGCCCAGAACCAGAGCATCCCAAATGTCTTCCTGACATTTATACTTTAGTACCGTTCATTCTTAGGACCTGCACACTTTGGTAACTTCTGATCTTCCATATCTGAAAGCTCTCTCTCCTAACTTTCTCACTCCCTTCTCTTTTTTTCTCTCTGCCATTTCCCCCAAGAAATGTCAAATGGATGAAAAATACTTGCAGTAGAGGGATGTGAGGAAAAGCCATAATGGTTCCTTCTGTCGTCCATGAGATTGAAAACTGTCCCCAACCAGGAAAAGATGGCCAACTGAGGACTTTCACTTACTGAAATGCATCTTAAGCACCTGCAAGAGCTTCCAAACGTAAGAATCTTCAAGCCACACACACACACACACAAAACTCTTTTTTTGAGGGTCTTGTTTTAGGTAGATTTATGGAACTGTTTCCTTTTATTCAAGTCTACTGAAAGCCACAGAGAAAGAACTCCAAATTGAGGTACATCTCTTACTAGTTACTTGGATTTGACAAATAAAGCAATCATCAAAATCAAGGAGTGTGCACTGCTTTTAAAAACCCTATTCGTTTGACATAATATAGCAGTGGGATGGCAAGGCAAATAAATGGCATTACTTAACATAATCACTTAATGTTGTGCAACCAACAGTCAGGTCTCATTGCTTTATCGCTCGCAAAGAGTTGGATGATAATAAAGTTGATTGTTAGTGTGAAGATATAAATTGTTCAGTAGTTAGAGTTGTTAATGAAAGCAAAAGAACACAAAAGAGGAAAAATAGGTTTTAGCAGCTCAAATTCATTGCTAATTGCCTGTGCATTCATTATAGGCTGACCAGGGCTAATTAGCTAATTAAACTAAAGTTCTACTGCCTTAGAGGAATTTCTCCCGCTATGATGTTGGTTGTCAATTACCTCAGCAGGTCCCGCTGAAATGTGCAGTTAACTCAAGTCATGTTTTGCTTTTTCCAACAGCAATACGTGGCACTCTTGGTGCATGATAATTTATGCTTAGAATTTTTTAAAAAGTTTTTCCTTAAAAAATACTGTGAAAACTTAATAATAATGGTAAACATCATTTTAAACAAGAGTCTTGCTCACTTTATTCAATGATTTGTATTCAAGAAATGTCAATATAATCTGCTTTAGGTAGAGACAACACAATACAAAAGAGAAATCAAATATCATTGTATGCATGTTACTGAGTGTTCTTTTCACATGTTGCTTTTAAAAATACATTTAAAAGTGTCTTTTGTGATGCTCTGCAGTATTTCACAGTTGGAAATTATATTACTTATTGTCATGTAATTACAATTTTTAAAATTCATAGATTTTTCTAAAAAGCTGGAAATAAAGTGGTAAATCATCTGAACTAAATTCTTCATTTTATAAATAAGGGAACTGAGGTGCTAAGAAGTGAAATGACTTACCTACCCAAAGTCACAGAATAGGTTGTCAGAACCAAAGCCAGAACTGGTATCCAATCAGTTCTTTGTCCTTGATTGCTGCTTGTCCACTTTCAGATTAGACTGTCATCTTTCATGCTTTCTCTAAAATGTTGTAATAGAGCATCTAGTTGGACAAGGTTTTTGGTGTTTGTTGATTGGTTTTTCAAAAGAAGTCCTCAAAGCCTTTCACTCCCCCAAGGAAACAGGTACTACTGTCAAGTCAGTCAAATATGCCCCAGGGATGTATTTTGGTCCTAGGGAACTTGATCCGCAATCGGTGGGATCATAAACCATCAAGCAATATTTACTAAGCATCCTTTGAGAAAGACATCTCTGAAGAAAGTACAATCTTGGGGCACCTGGGTGGTTTAGTCAGTTAAGAAACTGACTCTTGATTTCAGGTGAGGTCATGATTTCATGCTGGGCATGGATCCTGCTTAAGATACTCTCTCC
Organism: Eumetopias jubatus; assembly: GCF_037043125.1. NCBI lineage: Eukaryota > Metazoa > Chordata > Mammalia > Carnivora > Otariidae > Eumetopias > Eumetopias jubatus. The sequence continues at coordinate 64,699,915 of NW_028274823.1, read as the reverse complement.
TGCCCCTGGGTGGCTCAGTTGGTTAAGCGTCTGCCTTCGGCTCAGGTCATGATCTCAGGGTCCTGGGATCAAGTCCCAAGTCAGGCTCCTTGCTCAGTGGGGAGGCTGCTTCTCCCTCTGCTCCTCCCCCTGCTTATGCATGCACGCTCTCTCTCTCTGTGTCAAATAAATAAAATCTTTAAAAAAAAAAGATTCTCTCTCCCTCTCTTTCTGCCCCTCCCCCCCACCACCCCCACCCTACTCGCACGCGCGCGCTCTCTCTACAAAAAAGAAAAAAGAAAGTACAATCTCACTCTAAAGAGCTTTTCCCATCTTTACCTCCCTTGATCTTGGGATGTGGCATCTGCTCCCTGTAGGGACACAGGACTCTGGAACCTTCCCCTTTCGCAGTCATTTTTCAGGCCAGCGGCAGCAATGAACATACAGGTCTTTTCTGCCAAGTTACAGAAGATGATTTTTCCCTTTTACTGCCTCTTGAAGATGAACATCAACTGTTTCACCACTTGTGATTCAAATCCATTAATTAAAATAAATATAAAGTAAAAATCTCTCTTTCAGCCAAGAGGAAAAGGACAGATGGGGAAGCGGAGGAGGTGGAGACAGCTGATGTCTTCTTAGAGGGGGAAAAAAGGGAAAGAAAAACAAGAAGCATGAAATTGGGGGGAAAAGTTAATCAAGAGAGGTAAAAGGTGTTTAGATTTAATTTACAGTTCAGAATTATCTTGGTTCTCATAATAATCGCACTACTCAAAGAAGAAGAGGAAAACCTCTCTAATATGAAAGTGGTAGGGGAGTGTTATCTTAAACCACCTCCAAAAATAGTCATACCTGGACTTTGGCAGTGCTTCAGATTGAGCATGGCAAAAGCTTCTCTTCATTCATTCTCTTTCATTGCAAAAGCCACACATTTTTCCCCCTCAAGCTCCTTCCTGCATGCGCCTAATTTTTCATTTCTTTCTCCCTTGCCTCCCAAGGCCTAAAACAAGACACTGGCAAGGAAATGAAAAAATGAACCAGTTTTAAGTCCTTTTCCATCTCAACGCCACATGCACTGGCCTACAGAAATCACACAGTTCGAAACCAATGTCCTACAGCTTACATCACACACTACAACCTCCACAATTTATTGGTGCAATGTGCATACCTGAAGTCTAACCTGAACACTAAAAATTCCTAAGCATAGCATATTTAACTGAACACCCCATACACCAAAATGATTTGATTTCAGATAAACACACAAAGTTAAATCAGAACAGAGTGGAGCAGAGTTACTTTTAAGATGGTAATAGAGGGTGCCTGGGTGGCTCAGTAGGGGGGTGAAGTGTCTCCCTTTGGCTCATGATCCCAGAATCCTGGGATCAAGTCCCGCATAAGGCTCCTTGCTCAGCAGGGAATCTGCTTCTCCCTCTGTCCTCCCCCCCCCCCCACTCCAGCTGGTGCACTCGCTCTCTATTTCTCGCAAAAATAAATACAATCTTTAAAAAAAGATGGTAGTAGAGATGGACAGAGCTAAAAATAATTTTAGATAAGTGAGATGAGAGAAAATACCTGGCTGTGTCTGAATTGTCCTTTTAACTGTCTCCATCATCCATGTGGAGCTAACGAGATGCTGGAAGGAATCTGAGATATGTCCTTGAACCACTAAGAAACTAGGATCTAGTGAAGTCAAATGATTTGCTCAAGAACACACAGCTGGTTAGTGTGAAAAGCCATGCCTAGAACCAGCTCTTCTGCCTTTGAAAGTATTTCTTACAACTTGACATTTATTCATGATAACAGATGAGAAATATGTTAACATTTCCTAAGAACTGAAAGGAAAGCTACACTATAAACCCAAAACATTTCAAATATAACTAAATATAAGTAAGTTAGTTGAAAAGTAGGAAAAATTCTTTAGCAATTTAGTTACCATGTTCTATAGTAACATAAAAGGCAGATATAGGAGTAAGGTGACAAGAGCTACTGGGAAAAAAAGAAACCTTCCTGCCCACCTCTAAACAAACAAACAACTGCAGGCTAGGAACTCAGAGCATTTGAGAATGTCAATACTTTTTAACTCTTTTGACTGGGCCCCAGTGTGATCAGAGAGATGGACAAAATGAATTCTGAAGAAGAATTTGAGAAAAAGTCAGAAGGTAATCTATCTCATGAATTAAGGAAAATAAGTCCTCATAAAGAGGAGGGCCAAGGGAAAAAGGAAAAAAACACAATATAAGCCTATTCCCAAAGAATGAAGAAATCAGAGAATTGAGGTAAAGTTAAGGGGGGGTGGGGTGTGGAGGTGTGTGTGTGTGTGTGTGTGTGTGTCTGCCAGTATGTCTGTGTTTGGGGCTTTTTCCAGTTCTTCTTGGTTCCTGGTTAATTAAGCAACTATTAAAAAAAAAATCAGTTTTACTCATGCTTCTGTGTGCTGAGCCCATTCCTAAATTTAATAATTAGATGTGGGCAAGAGGTACGATTCAAGCTTTGTCAGTGTAACCTATCACTACATCGCTGTCAACTCATAAAAAAGAAAATGTGGAGAGAATATACTTTAAGAAATAGATTGTCAAAGCAATGGTTCATTAGCAAGCCCTGTCAGATCCACCTAAAAAATAGATTCCTAATCTTTACGCAAGTTCTCTCGTCTTTTCCCTGGATTACCACCTCTAAACAGGGATTCTTTGCTGTTACACTCTTCCTCCACCAATCTCTAAGAAATGTAAAACAGATAAGTCATTCTCCTTCCCAAAGCTCTCCAAAAGCTTCTCACTGTACTTGTAATAAAATCCACCTCCTCAGCATGGCCCTCAATGGGCCTATAAGGCCTATAAAATATGGCCCTTGCCTACCTCCCCAAATTCATCTCCCTCCAGGAACTCTGAAGGTCACTATGTGGTCTAACCTCACAGGCTTCATTCTCGTCCCCAATGATACCAAACTCCTTCCCCCTGTATCAAAGTCACAGTATCTTATATCCTGTTTAACAACCTTAAGGCTTGGAATGCTCTGACCCCAAATTTTTCCATAACTGACTCCTTAATATTCAGGAGCAGCTCAAACGTTATCTTCTGGTCACCTCTGATTACCCAGTTTATTTTATTTTATTTTATTTTTTTTGTCTGACTACCCAGTTTAAAGTAATACACCATATGCACACACAAATATCACACCATCCTATCATCCTGTTTTGTCTTCATAAACTTTATCTGAAATTACGTTGCTCACTGATTTATACTATGTAGCCTCCTCCATCCCAAAATACACACACACACACCCATGCACACACATGCACGTAAATTCCTTGGGAAAGCAGATATTCCTTGCTGAAATCCCCAAAACCTAGAACAATGCCTGGTACTCAGCAGATACTTTTATCAAATGATAGATTCCGAATGATTGATTCCATCTATCCCAAACTCTTCCCAAATCTTGTGTCTGCCTTGTATTTCTAGCACTTGTTTACGACCACTTCTTCTTTGTTCCCTTTTCTGAATTTCTTTTGATCTTCATTCTGCTTACTGCAACACAAAGGAAAACAGAACAAGGAGCATAAAAAGAAAGTCATTAATGGTGACAGAAATCTACTCAGCCAATGCAATTGGCTGTGGTACAGAAGGGCAAGTAAGGTGCTTCTTAAGGGCAAAAGGCCCTAGGATTGATTTCATCCATTAGTGCAGCTCTAAGGACAGCACCAAAAGGAATTATGGAGATAGCCTGTCTGTGGCCCAAAAAAAAAAGTACCACATGCCCTATGGACACTTAGTAGTTCTTAAAACCTTTAATGTGCAAAAGATTCAGATTCAGTAGGTGTAGACATGATCTAGGAATCTGCACTTTCAACAAATGCCCCCAGGTGATTCAGATTCAAGCAGTCTTTGAAAACTTCCAGGTCTTCGGCCAAACAATAATAGCAAGGACCTGAAGGATGGTATCACCAGATTGAAGGTTTAACCAATAAAAATGATCTTTTTTTTTTATCTCTACCTTGAAGCTGATTCTCAAGTCAAATTCCCTTTCAGTATTTGCTGAGTATTATTTAAAATCATTGGTGTTTACTAATTTCTAAATGGCTTTTCACCATTTAAAAACTATAATAATAGCTACTACTATGGGACATCTATGCTTCCATAGGCTATTAACAGTTTTTTACACATGTATCTTATTATCCCATTTCATAGATGAGCTTCAGTTAATAAGTACAGGTAACTATTAAGAAGTGACAGATTCGAAAATTAAATACATCTATATGTTACTAAAGTCTGTGTTCTATAGAGTCTACACCTCCCACTAATTATACCTTAACAGAAGCAAAACCAATAAATAAAAACCCAGATTTGTAAATAAAGACAGGGGATTCTTCTTAATTTAACTACTCCTCACTTTAGAAAAAGATTGCATGGGATTTCACTAATGGTGAACTTTGACAGTATAATTTAAACACCTTAACAATGGCATGGTAACTCTGAAGAACAAATAAATATCAAGAGTCCTTTCTATAACAAATAATCACCGTCTTAATCAAAATCAACAAATAGTAAGAACTGGTTCACTATTTACAGATCCAGCAGTGATTCTCAAACTGGGCTGATAATTAAGAATCACTTGGGCAGCACCTTAGAAAAAAATTCTAGGCTTCACACTAGTTCTTCCGAATCAGAATCTCTGGGGTATGACCTCCAACTCTTTATTTTTATAAAGTTTCCCAGGGGCTTCTGATGAGTAACTCCCGTTCAAAAGGACTGTTACCCTAACCCCATCATTTTACAAGTGAATAAACTGAGGACCTAAAAGGGTAAGATCTGCCTAAAGACATACAAACTGTAAGTAGCACAGTAGGTTGGAAAACCAATATCCTGACTCCACATATAGTGCTTTTAACACCAATTCAAACTGTTTTTTTTTTTTAACTGTACATTTTCTGCACTGCTTAGGCCCTGCCCATTCCTTACTAACCTTGTGCAACTTATTCCCTCAACTGCAAGCTGGGAAAAATAATGCCCACCTTTTAAAGAGTTGCTATGAGGATTAAATAGTGTAATATTCATTAGGTATAGAGTGCCTAGCATATACTGAGCGCCCATTAGATGGGTTACACAGCCCACTAAAAAACCATGCCTTTTTCAGCTGGAGAGGATTTACAGAACCACTCCAATTACAAAACGAACAAGAAGCCCATGTTCCGCTTTGGAAGTCCAAAAGTACTTCAAACTCAGGGTAAGGTTAAGGCCAACAGCTTGCCTGATTCTCGCACACCACTGTTGCTCATAAGATGCCTCAGAATCATCTAGTGAATCAATTTCTAGACCAGTAATCTGTATTTTTTAAAGGCCCCTCCCTCCCTCCCCTCCCAACCAGGTGCTTCTTTGGCAAACCATGGTTTGATAACCCTTAGTATACACAATCCTTGGCCACAGCAAATGGCCTCTCGAATCCCAGCAAAACTATTGTGCTCTGTAACCGGAAGAGCAACGTCATCATACCCTGATGCAAACAACAGCTGGGGACGGCTGTGCTGAGGAATCGTGATCACTAGGGACTGCCTCGACCCTCTCTCATCTCCCAAACTTGGAAAATTACGAAAGTGCTGTCCAGTAATCTCCGTGACAGACAGTGCTGCCTAGGTGGCCAGGAAGACATAGAGTTAACTCAACAGCCTCCTTTCCAAGGGTAGAGTCTGAGAAAAGCGACCCTGTTGGGCGGAACAGGACCGAGCGGCGCCAGAAGGTTAACGACCCTCTTGCACTGTTCCACGCGGTGGCCAAGACTCCACCACGCCACCGGCCAGCTGCCGGAAGTGCGTCACTTCAGCCTACTGGGGGTGCCGGGAGTTGTAGTCAACTGGCTAGTTCTCTTGTGCCCCAATTCACCTTTTTTCAAACAAGCAACCACCTTGGAATCGTAAAGAAGTGCGCTTTGTAAGAATCAAATCCAATCCTTCCTTTTCCAGCTGACAAAGGAAACTCAGACCTCCTCCGTAATATCGGACTACAAGTCCCAGCATGCTCAGTAAGACGGCCCGAGCGCCCGGCCACCGTCGTAGGTGTGGGCCACTTGAATGGAACGTCGGGCGTAATGCAAAGCCTTCCACTGTCCGCACGGCCAGTACCTGCTCCCCCGGCGTGAGTGCGGCGTGTGGGTCGTGCGCGTGCGCGCTCGCCGGAGGTGCGGGGCGGGTGCGCCGGGCTGTTGCGGGCGCGAGGCTGCTGAGGTTGGCCGCGGCAGTGCCGCGCGCCCGAAAGACCGGTACTTGCGGGGCCTCTAGCTTCGCCCCGGGCTGCGGGCAGCCCTGGCGGCCGCGGGAGACCGCAAGGGGCGGAGGAAAGCAGGGGGCGGCGGGGGCCGGCCTCGGCACGCGGAGGAACAGCCGAGCATGCCCCGAGACAACATGGCCTCCCTGATTCAACGGATCGCCCGCCAGGCGTGCCTCACCTTCCGGGGCAGCGGGGGCGGCCGCAGCGCTTCCGACCTCGGCGCGGCTCCGAGCCCCGAAGCCTCGATGCCGCAGGGCTTCCCGGAGAACCTGAGCAAGCTGAAGAACCTGCTGACCCAAGTCCGCGCCGAGGACCTGAACATCGCCCCGCGTAAGGCCACGCTGCAGCCATTGCCACCCAACCTGCCGCCGGTCACCTACATGCACATCTACGAAACCGACGGCTTCAGCCTCGGCGTGTTCCTGCTCAAGAGCGGCACGTCCATCCCATTGCACGACCACCCGGGCATGCACGGCATGCTCAAGGTGCTCTATGGCACCGTGCGCATCAGCTGCATGGACAAAGTGGAGGCGGGCGGCGGGCAACAACCGCGGGCCCCGCCGCCGGAGCAGCAGTTCGAGCCACCGCTGCAGGCCCGGGAGCGGGACGCCGTGCGGCCGGGCGTGCTGCGTTCGCGGGCGGAGTACACCGAGGCCAGCGGCCCCTGCGTCCTCACTCCGCACCAGGACAACCTGCACCAGATCGACGCTGTGGACGGACCCGCCGCCTTCCTGGACATTCTGGCCCCGCCCTATGACCCCGACGATGGCCGGGACTGCCATTATTACCGGGTGCTGGAGCCCGTCAGGGACAAGGAGGCCTCCGCCTCGGCCTGTGACCTGCCCCGAGAGGTGTGGCTCCTGGAGACCCCGCAAGCCGATGACTTCTGGTGCGAGGGGGAGCCCTATCCAGGGCCCAAAGTCTTCCCTTGAAGCCGCTGGCGCCTAGTTGCTGTGGGCTGAAGACGTGCTCTATTCACATCTGGGCCTCGCTGCCCGCGACCCACCATAAGGGCTCTCTCCCTACCCCCGGGCCTGGGCGTTGGATCTACTGGAATGGGCTGTAGCCGCTTCCTCCGGAGCCGTGGGAAGCACGGGCGCCTGGAGTGCAGCCACGGGGCCCGGTTAGGGGGTGGGGAAGGCTGGTAGGCTATGTTGTTTCCTGGCTCTGTCACTGCCACCGGGGTTTTGATTTGGGGGAAGGGGGGTAGGGGACTATCTGAAGCGCTTCCATCCTAAAGCCATAATGAAAATATTCTTTTTTCTGTTCCTTATCCTACACAAAATACACTAAATGCTCCCACCCCCCCCCCTTCCCCGGGTAAATAGGGTTTGTTTTCCACTCATATCTTAATGCCCTTTTACTTATTGTTATAGTTTTAACTTATTGACTGCATGACCCAGTGGTTTGAATTTTTAGTTCAAGTCATTGGTAAGAACTAGGCTTAGAAAGATGAGCTACTATTTAAAGTGAGCTGTGCTGCCTAATTAATTCGTTGTGGAAATTAGATCTTTTTTCCAGAGTTGGGGCATCACCCCCAAAACAACTATGCATGTAGAGGACAAGATTTAATTTCTTTCCTCCCCCTGCCCAGTAGCCACATCTGGTTTACTCTGGCAGCATCTACTAAGAAATTCAGCACCTGCGTATCTCAGTGACAAATGGTCACTTACAGCTTATCTTCCCCGTGAGTCTCCAGATCTGTGAGTTGAACAGATTTCTTGTTGCAGATTGACCTTTAATGCAAAAACTATATTATCCTCAAATGACTTTTTTTTTTTGTCTTAACGTGCTTTAAGAGGTGATAGAGTAATTCTGTTTTCTAAGAAGATTCAAAGGAGCTGAATCAGTATGCTTCCAAACAACTGAATGTAAAACACTCCAAGCCAGCTGTTGAATTCCATGCCCCTATTTACTTCCAGTATTTTCCTGCAAAAATAGAGAAAAATGTTGATGACTGTTTCAAATTCTCTCAGGAGCTCTAATGTTCCAGAAGGCCGGTGGTTCCAGCTGTGTTATTTTGGTGGCAGTGTTCTCAAAACTCTTCAAAACAGTAGAGAGCCAGTGCTTGTTTCATCCAGTGTGGTTTTCTATAGGAAGAGAGAAGGCACAGATGATCAAGGCTACAGAATAGAGAATTACTATACTGCTGGCCATTTTAGAGCACCAACTTGGGACAAAACACCTCCTAACCTCTTAAACAGTTGTGCTATCTGTAACTAGTTTAATTTTTGTCCTTTTAGTAAGCTCAGCAACTTTACCTGTTTACAAATGTATTTACACCGTTTGCTTCAGGCTATGGAGCACTATTATTTCCCCTTTTTACTATTTATAGGATTCCTTTTTCACAACACTTTTAATAAAAACAAACTGTAGAAATAAACACGTTAAAATCTGCCCAGCTGTTGTCTAAGCCCTCTTGATTGACTTGCCCAAATGGCAATCCAGTTCTAAGGTCTGTAATAAAGGGAGATTTGCTATTGGCGGAAAGTGTTGACCCTGTAGAGAAACAGTATGTGCCTTTGCCTCTTTGCGCACAGTGGGTTACTATGGCACAGAATGAAGGTCTATTCCCAAATTTTTAAATAGAATAAAAAGGCAAATTTCTTGATTTTTTTTTTTTTTAACAAAAAAGATGCTTATTCAATGCGAAATGCCACTCTGTTGTAAAACCTGAGACAGGCATAATGCCAAGCATTTCTTCCAGATTTGCTAACATTGTTTTATGGTAGCTTCACATTCTGGTATAGTTCAATATGCCTTGGGGACAGTTTAAAGCCGTTCTTAATGCCATTCAGCTTAAAAATAATCCTAGATATGCAAATGATGATTTTCTTAGAAAAGTGTTCACAAAATGGGTTTTTTAATAGCACAGTAATGAATGTGAATGGTTACCAATCACATACCTACCTGTTCTGAATTATAGCCAAAAGATGATTAACTTCTAAAGATTATTTATAGTGATATATATGCTATAATACAACCTGGCGTACATTAAACCAACAAAAACTCATTCTGGCAGTAGGACAGTAATAAGGGAGGAATTGTTTTTCCAAACTTTAAAAGTTCTCAAGTACAAACAAGTTGAATGAAAAAAAAAAACTAAGGTGCTTTTCAAAAGAATAACTGAAATTGTTGCAGGCCAAAATAGCAATATATCTCTAATTTAGTTCAATAAGAACGGTGAAACTTTTTGTTCACTAATAAATTCTGAGGAAACTAATGGTGAAAACAAATTGTTTCAGTGAGCCACTAAGGAAAGAATATTCTTAATATAAATACAAAATGTGGTGCAGCAAAGCTGTCACCTCTCTGCATAAACTGTTGGTCATGACTGACTTGATGTGCTGCTGTTGTATTTCCATATATTCCTGCAATATAGACTATATAACAGCTGTGGGAAAAATTTGTCTTCCTCTACACAGACTAATGAGCACAATGATACTAACCACTTTTCTGTTGAATAACATGCAATAATTGCCTCTCATGAGTGAGATGTCCATCTCAATACTCCTAAAGCTTTTTTATTCTCTGGTTATATCAAAAGCCAGTTATATTAATGGAGAATACGGTGTACCTACCTACTACTTTATAAGAATTGACTTTTTACAAAGCTTGATTTGCATGGGTTGAGTTTACACTAACTGCTGTTTATTAATGAAAATCTTGGGCCTGTTTTAAAGAAATACTTGTCAACAGGAGTGGGTTCTCTGAACTTTTAAGACTAATTGACCTTAAATTCTTCTGAAATCCATACCTTTTATTCCTCCTTTTGCATTGTTCCCTTGTAGGTGCCTCAGCCTTGGCATCTCAGGAAGACTCTTACTGCTCATCTAATCCCAGTGACTGTCTTGTGCCCTAGCTTTACTGCTCAGCAAAGCAGTATGTCTTTAATTCAGGGTTCAACCCATTACTCTTCAACTCTAACCTGAGGGCAGTGCCACTCCTGTAACCCTCCAAGTTTGAATCCTGAACTCCAGATTACAAACAAGCCAGCCACTGATCATTTCAGTGTAATGAAGCGTCTACTGTCAAGGAAATCATTTGTTAAGCCCCAGATACATACTGAGTTTTCAGATCCAGAGATGTTTACATTTCTGGATTAAAATCAGTGTACTTATGGAAAATAAAGGCATGTTTGAAATTGTTTAGAGGTAAATCTTTTTTGATTATTGCAAAATGGAGAAGAAAAATACTATGATGTCTACATTTTAATTACTATTAAAGATTTAGTCTATACAGTAGGATTATGTTGTATTGAAAACCGGTGGCTTTCTGCAGATTCTAAAGCCCAAGTAATACTATGAACTTATAGTCTCTTTCCTTGAGAGTGAGCTTTGAAACAATCTGATTGAAAACGCATCTGAAACTGTCTAATCATGTTATTTTGCTACAACAGAAAATAGTCCCTTTATATTTAAGCTAAGGAAAATAAACTAGTGCAAGAAAACAAACATACTTTTATCCATGAAGGAAAGAATCTTTGGACTTTATTTCTTATCTTTACTTTTTCTGTAAAGTTTAATTGCAGTTTGGAATGGCAGCATCATAAGTACTTGATGATGCTGACCATTCATTCCCACCAGTTAAAATATCAACTACAGCCACTTTTAATATATATCAAACAGTTTGGCTTAATTTCATTAGCAGTTGGTATTTAAATACACTGATTTATGAATAATTGAAGACCTTATTTAGGTTTAATAGACCTTTTTTTAATATGCAGTGAACCATAGCAAATGCATTATGATCTTTAAGCAATTAACTCCAGAAGTTTTTTTTTTTTTAAGATTTTATTTATTTATTTGAGAGAGAGATTGAGCATGAGCGGGGTGAGGGGCAGAGGGAGAAGCAGACTCCCTGCTCAGCAGGGAGCCTGATGCCAGGCTCAGTGCCGGGGCGCAGGATCATGACTTGATCCAAAGGCAGATGCTTAACCAACTGAGCCACCCAGGTGACCCCAGAAGTTTGTTTTTAATAAGAATCCCCAGTAACAGCTGTACCATCAGAAATACTATTCAATAAGGCATACTGAATGTAAGAAGGAGCAGACTTAGCTTTATATGCTTTATTTCTTGAGCAAAGTAAAAAATGAGGCACTTGCATGACAGTACCCTGAATGTTTCAAGCTGAGGGTAAAATCTGATTAAAGATGGATCTAACATGTTAAAATCAAGTAAAAGTCACCAAGTTGTCTGTGAAAAAGCACCAAGATGTGTTCCTTATGGTATGTTATGCCACTTCAAGCCCACAGCAAGGTGAAAATGGTTATGTAACCAATTTGACTACCATCAAAATATTTAATCTTACTCTTTTAAAAATGACTTCTTAAAAGCCTTTTTTAGTCCTGCTTTATAAAGTTGTTTACATCATCTTGATTAAAGGTGTTCTGAAATTTAAATTGGCAAGACAATTCTAGATCTTCTTAAACTTAGGTGTACTATATTTTAATATAATGAAATTTTGGTAGGAGGGGAGTATTCATTAAAAACACATAATTATCAAAATGTGGCATTGTTTAATACATATTTTAACAAAATTAGCCAAGCAAGGATGATAATATGCTGACAAACTAGGAAATATGAATCTAATGGAGTAACACCAGTCACTAGAACAACCTGGCACTGAAGTTTAGAAATTTCTATTTCGCAGTTACAGAAAGATATTCTGTATCTTTGAAATAGGGAAAGAGAGGAAATAAAAGGATTAATTACCTCCACAAGTTAGATCTCAAAATTCCAGTGCTCTGAGGACACAGTAGCTGGTGCCGTCTGCTGTTCTAAAATAAAGGCCTTCGAGTATCCACCACGTATGAAGGCGGCTAACAGTGGCAAAGGACAAACATGACCATTTTCAGAGGATAGAGCTGAACAGTGAGTATTCCAACAGGTTATGCTTGTGTGAAGATCCAGAAGCTGTGGGTGAACTGAAATGATCCTGAGGCCCAATTTTAGAGTACCAGTAACTTCACAGAGACCCGACCCATTTACTTTGTATGACAGGTAGATAAATTGTTGGGGTTATATTTTAAAATCACTACAAAGGGCTTGCAGTAAAATGAACCCTGTAGTGTATTCTTTTGCAAGTCATTATCCAGTACCATGGAGGCCCGTATATGCCTATTTAATTTGCCTATTAAAGAAAGGGTGTCTTCCTTTGAGATTTTCTTTGGCTGCTGTACACCCATCTTATCTAATGAGCTGGGTATTTTGATAGTCTCTAGACCCACCAAACCTATGGCAGATTAGTGATCCTTCCAAATAGGGGTAATCAGGGAGAGAAGACTAGAGAGAAATGAGTCCTGGGGTAATTCCTTTGGCAACCCATTAATGCTGTCTTCAGCAGTGTCTGAGTGCATTTTTGATCTGAAGAGGTGATAGCACTTTTCAAAAAGTTTTCTGTGGTCATGAGACTAATCCTGGAACCTAAAAGTCATTTCCAGCTTGACCACGCCACCACACTTTCCACAAAGCCACATCTCGTCTGAGTTCCTGGCCTTGGTCAGGGTTCTGAAAGCAGCCACAAATGTGTAGTCTCCGAGTGGGCACTTGTTTGTAAGTATTTATTTTCCGGAGCCCACTCAGGAGCCAAGAGAAGCTATAGGCTGTTATAGAGGACGGAACAATGAGTCAAAACAACGCCTCCCCGCTTTTACACTAATGCATGGGGGAAATCCCCGGAACACTAGTGTTTGATTATGAATGGAGATTGCTTTGGGGGTGACCGGGCTGGTGTTGAAAGGCAAGCAGAGATCCTGGCTTGGTCAAAGCACTAAAACCCACTGGATAACCATGGAATTCCCTCCCAGGAAATCCTTCATAAATGATTTCTGCAGCAAAAATATTGTTGAAAAGTATTTATTTACACTATAGTCATAAACCATCCATTATCTGAACTTCAGTTAGTGGTTTTGTGTTAGAATAAATCATTTGTATTTCCACAACTATTAAGAGCTAATAACCAAACAAGTCAGCTCCAGTAATATTATTTACATTCTTATCTGCAATTCGACTACAAAGGTAACACTTTTAAGTCACAAAACAGAGCATACAAAAATATACTTTCTAAAAAAAAAAAATCCAAATATTAATAGGCAGAAATATACAGCCATACTAAACCCAGGGAGTGATTTTTTTTTCCATAGTAAGGCAACCCATTTACATGCAGACCCTGTAACATTGTCTACATCACACAAGGCACCAAGTACACTTCCAACACAACTGCATGCATCCTAGTTTCAGAGAATATATGTACATCCCCCTTTAAATAAGTTAACTTCTGACTCATTTCAAGAGATCATAAATGCTTTACTTTTTTTCCCAAAGGTTCAGAACTTGGAGAACAGTGCACATCAAAAAATACACAAAATCTGAGTGGATATACACTGAAAAAATAGTCTTTACGTTTCTCAAACAACTCAAAAAGGAGCAGATATTGCTATGTCCCTCCCATCACATTGCACTTCCGTTCTTTGAGTTTATAATACATATTGCTTAAAGGGTTAGAACGACTAGATAAGCTTTGATTCACTGTTCTAGGGCGACAGAATGCAGCATAAAGGCCATGCTTCATTCACTGTACAGCATCCCCAAATCAGTCCCAAGCCATAAAGTGCACATCAGCTTTGCTTCTTTCTGCTGCCCCCACCTGAAGGGATCAGCATCTCCCAACCTACTGTAGAAAAAGTCTCAAATCAACTCTGACATCCAGAGTCAAAATCCTGTAATGGGACAAAATATGAGAGAGGGGAAAGCAAAAACCTAGTCAAACAACCCTTTAAAGCAGGGTCAGGCCTCAGCCCTCTAGGCCAGGGGCCCCCTCCCAACCCCTTTCCGAGCCTACCCATTACGTTGGGGTGATGATCGTCAACTCACCTAAGAGAGACTACAGTGGGCAAAGTTTTGGGAAGGACCTGCTTCTAAGTGAAAAGGGGACAGTGCTGGGCTCCACCAAGGCCCTTTGCCCAAGGAAGGGAGAGAGGGGCAGGAAAGGGTGGTAGTGTTTGTTGTGCAGCTCGAGTGGACCAGTGGACGAAGGGCCTCCGGGGCCTCAAGGAGCTGGTGTGTCAGCCTGAGGCTCCTCTCAAGGTGTCCGGGTCCGAGAGGAACAAGGGGCAAGGGACCCTCCACCGATAGTGCTGCTGTTGCTGCCGCACAGGGGCCCCCCAGCCTGCGAGCCTCCGGGGCATGAGGCCGAGGAGGCCCCAGGCCCGGATGAGGAGGGGGCGCTGCTTTTGCGCTCCTTCTGTCTGAGGTGGATCTTGGTGTGGCGCTTCCTCTCGTCACTCCGGGCAAACTTGCGGCCGCAGTAGTCACAGGCAAAGGGCTTCTCACCAGTGTGGGTGCGGATGTGGGTAGTGAGGTGGTCACTGCGGCTGAAGTTACGCATGCAAATCCGACACTGGAATGGCTTGTGTCCCGTGTGGATTCGGATGTGCCGGGTCAGCTCGTCCGAGCGGGAGAAGCGTCGGTCACAGCCTTCTGCTGGACACGGGTAGGGCCTCTCGTGCACTGGGGTCTTGCTGGGCCTGTTGGGGTACTTGCGAGGCCGCAGAATGGGCCGCAGTGGCAGGTGGTGTGGGTTATAGGCGGCGGCAGCGGCGGCTGAGCTGCTACCAGCCAGCCGGGGTCCCTCACTGCCTCCACTGGCCCCTGGCCCTGTGGCCGCAACACTGGGGCCTCCCAGGGTAAAGTTGCGGATGGTGGAGAGTGGAGTGAGTGGAGGAGGGACTCGCAAAGAGTCCAGAGGGCAGGGGAAGGGTTTGCGGTCTGGGCCAGCTGTACCATGTAGGTCTCTCTGGCACTGTGTTGGGAAGAATCCAGGATAGTCTGGGATCATGGGAAAGAGACCAGGGTCCGTGGCTGGCTTAGGGGAGGGGTAGGAAGGAGGTGGTGGGTAGGCCAGAGAGGAGGAGGTGGAGGTGGTGGCTGCTGACAGGAATGCCGAGGGGTCCTGGTAGATGTCTCCTGCACAGCCAGAATAAGGAGGCGGTGGCGGTGGAGAGTAGAGGTGGTCCAGGTCAGGCTGGGTCTGAGACATGGTGCACACACCCAGGGGTCCTGTGGCCAGTGGGTTGGGGGAAGCAGAGGTGACGCTGGACGAGGCCGTGGTCGAAGCTGGGGAGGAAACTCCCTGCAGGATGCCTGCACTCACAATATTGATGATGCCTTCTGGGTAGCAGCCGGCACCAGGGTACTGGGGGTCAATGGAGAACTTGCCCATGTACGTGAAGGTCTGGTTTCTAGGTGTGGAGACGGGAGCAAAGCTGCTGGGATATGGGAGATCCAAGGACCTCTTCTCTCCAGTCATGTCAATATTGATCATGCCATCTGGGGAAGGAATAGAAAGAATGGAGGTGGAGCAATGAGAATGCAGCCAAGTATCCCTTGTCATCCCCTGTAAACATGGGTCCATTCCCAAATCCCAAGATCCTAGCACAGTAGAGCTGGGGGCAGAGTCCAACAGGTGGGAAAATTGCAGCCCAGAGACAGTAAGAAGAGGGCAGCCCAGGAGCCCACTGGCAGCCAGTGACAGTCTGGGACTCAAACTACCTCCAGGAAAGCAGGATGAGCTACTCCCAACCCCCACACACAGCCATCTGTGGCTCTTGTCCCCAATAAACACACCCAATAATAGCAACAACAATATTTAAAAAATTCCCCATCTGCCTGGAACTTCTCTCCCTCTCCTTTGTCTGGGGGTCCCACGGCTGGGGCTAACAGACACTAACCAGGAGACTGATCCCAGCCAGTGCCGCCCGAGAGAGGGGAGCCTGAGGAGATCAGTGATTTCCTGGCTGCTACCCATCCGCGGTGCCTTCCCTCCCTCCCTCCCTCTCCAAGCTGCGCTACAGCTGACGGCTGCTGGAGGGTATGGGGCGCTGCAGTGGAAGGAATCTATAGGTTTCCTCCTCTTCCCAACCTTCTCAGCCTTGTCCAACACCCGCACGCCCCAACCCAAGGCCAGTGGCGGAGCTTCGAGGAAGGAGCGGGGGCCGCGAGGGGACCACTTTCCACTGCATCGCCAAGGAAACCAGCGGCGCGGGTGCCCCCGCGGGCCTCCTTCCGCAGCCAGGGGGCCGCTTCCCGCCGTTGCCCGCCCTCCTCCTCCTTCTTCCCGCCTCGCCAACCCCCTCAACTTCACGGGCGGCGCGCAGGTGGGGGCGCTCCTTCTGGCCGCTCCCGGAAAGCGCTCGGAGATTTTTCCCGGGGTCGGCTCTGCCCGGGAGGGAGCGGCGGACGCTTTCCTCTGGCGCTTTTCCGCCGCTCGGCTCTCCAGCTCTCCTCCGGAGCCCCGAACTTTCTCGTCACTTTGTCCCTGCCCCGGGAGAGGGGAGGCCTGGGTACCGCCGGCCCACGAGCCGGCACAAGCCCGACGCCTGGTGCGGCACCTCTTCTACTCTAATCCCTGCGCCCGCCGGGAGCTGGGCGCGCCGCGGCGCACGCACGGCCGCTCGCTGACGACCTGGTGCATCTGCCCGCGCGCTCAGCTCCAGCGATCGGGTCCTTGCTCCCGCGGGCTTCTCCTGCACCCCGTTCGGTCAACACCGTCCACCTCGCGCCCCAACCCTCTCCTCCAAAGTCCTGCAAACGCACCGCACCCCACCCACCACCTTCGAGCCGCGTGGGTCCCGGCCCGCGAAGGGAACATGCGGCTTACCTCCGGCCACTCCGTTCATCTGGTCAAAGGGTCCTCCCAGTTCGGCATTGGGGAAGATGGTCACCGACGTGGCGGCGAGGTCCTCCACCGGGTAGATGTTGTCAGACAGCTGGTGCACAAAACCACTGAGAGTTACTGGGATTTTGTCTACGGCCTTGGCGGTCATCATTTGCTCCTCGCACAACCTGGAGACCCAACTCCCTCTCTACCTGGAGCGTCAGAGAAGCCGTTTTGGAGAGGGATTGGACTGAGTCTAAGTTGGTATCTCCTTTTGCCCTCCACGCTTAAAAGCAACCACACACACAAAAAAAATCCAACAGAAATAAAACTAGCAAACAAGTTGCTGTTTTTTCTAAGAAAGCATAAAAATGACTATTTGCCACTGACTCTCTCCTGTGTTCCGGCTGGGAAGCCAGGAGTTGCTGGTGTAGTGTTATTATAACAGTCAGTGTGTCCCCTCGCCGAGCTATTAATCAATTGCTGCTCTCTCGGTTAGACGGAAAGTGTTGCTGTAAGTATTTATGGGCAGGTCCTCAATGCCCGTGACGTCGCTGCCCATATATGGACTGAGGAACAGGGCTGGGCCAGGCGGCTTCTTGCCGTCACATGGCCGATTTGCATACGGGCTCGGCAGCGCGGGCTCCGCCGGGCTCGCGACTCCCGGCTCTCAGCAGGGAATCGCGGGGGTCTAGGGCGCGCAGCCCAAGCCCCAGTCCCTGTCCAGGGCGCACGGCCCAGCGGGGAGCGGACGCGCCGCGAGTCCGGCTCAGGCCACCGGGGAAGAGCTTGCGGGTCCTAGCTGCGGCGAGGCCTCCCCGGGCGGGGAGGAATTCCGGTTCTCCGGGACTTTCCAAAAAAGGCGAAGATCCGGTGCCGGCGGCTCCGCCTCCCCAGCCCTTGTTTGGGAGCCATTCCGGAAAATTAAACTTCGGAAAGAAACCGAGCGGAGCCGAGACACTACAGTCAAACCCCTACTCACTTTCTTGGCAGCTCAAAACCGCAAGCAAAAGGAGGCAGCGAAGAAAAAAAAAAAAAGCTGCATGCATTCACGGAAGCTGACTGTTTTTTTCTGAATTACTTGGTGGAAAGAAGTGGCTGGTGATAAGAGTGAATGCGGTATTGCTTTTTTGGAAAGTCTGTTCTATTTATACAGGAGCGAAAACGGAACAGGTTTGGGGTTGTTTGTTTGTTTAAGTATTTCGGGCATCTTGGGGCTGGGGAGGTAGACCCTAGGAGGAGCAGAATAACTGCGGCGAGCTTCGAGAGAAATCCTCAGCCGGAGACACCCCCCCTTCCTCTGCCCGCGCGCTCCCCGCCCCCCTTCAGCTGCTGCGCTGAGCGGGCGCCCTTCCCGGCGCGTCTGGGCGGTCGGCTGTGTGGGGGCGTCCAGATGGAGGCTTGGACACTCACCCTGCCCCGCCACGCACACGCGCACACACACACACACTCTTACACTCACACACGCTCCACTTCCGCTACACACACTCCCGCCCCCGCTGCCTTCTTCACACACCCACTCGCACACCTTACGCTACACACCTCCCTGTTGACAGCGCGCCGGGGCGCCCGCCTAGCCAACAGAGTGCCCGGCCCGCCGAGCGCGCCGAGGGCTGCGGCACAGGGTGCTCTGCCATGACACCCCTCCTCACCTTCTCTCGCCGGACCGGCAGCCCCCGACCCCCGAGAGCCTACAATCGGGGGGGTACGCCCTGCCCTCCCCCGAGCCCTACTCCACAACACGCACATTTGGAAGAATCCTCTTGCTTTGCCTCGCCAAGAGCCACCTCGGTGAGCCCAGCGAGGTCCCGAGTTACAGCAAACAGCGTCGCTAATGCCAATTTCGAGCCGCCATCACCCCACACGCGTTTCCCTTTTTGAGTAAAAAAACAAGAAAACTATCCCGGATGGAAACCTTTCTGTTTAGTTCCCAAAGCAATTTTTTAAAAACTTTTCCGAGGTCCAGAAAGCGGTGGGTTCTGGCTCGCTGCACGCACCGCTCCCGCCTCCCGGCCCACAGCCGGAGCGCTCCGGGCTTGGTCCGGGCCCCGCGGGAGGCTGGTCCCAGGTGCCCAAGCCGGCGTGCCGCCGCCGGCCTGGCTCTGTCCCGCCCCAAAGCCGCCAAGACCCGGGATAGAGCGCGGGGGCAGCTTCTGGGGCCTGGCCAAGCCCTTTCCCGCCCCCGGCCAGGGACGGCCCCAGCCTCGTGGGGGCCCGGGAGGGCGAGAGCCACGACGCCACGCCGTGGAGGAAGCGCGGCGCTGCAGGCGGCTCTCCAGCCGCTCACCTGCCGCGGCCACGGCCGCCGCCGCAGCCAGCCCGCTCCCACCCAGCCCCGCACGCGGGGGATGCCGGGCACGGGGAGGGGGGGCCGGCAGCGGCTTCTGCTCCTCCGACCAAGCGTCGCGTCTCCCCCTGCCCGCCGCGAAATCGTCTTCAAGGGGGGCCGGCCACCTTCCTGACTTCAAACGCCCAGAAAAAAAATTGGGAAAGTTTACCGCTCGCACTGCGCGCTCTTTTTCCAATTGGAGATAAATATAAAAGGGAAAGGAAGGAAATCGCAGCGACGTTAGCGCCCTTGTAGATACCCCACCCTCGGCGTAAACGTGCAAAGTCCCATTTCGTTAAAAAAAAAAAAAGGAAAAGAAAAGAAAAGAAAGCTGCGCTCTTACCACGTGCGCCAGCCCGCTCCGCCTGCGCTCCGGCCGGTCCCGCGATCCCCGCGCTGACCACCGGCAACACGACGCCTCGGAGGGGAGCCCGACTCGCATCTCCAGCCTTGAGTCCGAAAGAAATGGGGGGGGGCAAATTATGCAAATGTGGGTCGTGGCAGCAAGACTCGGGTTACGGCCCCCGCCGGCCTCGGAGGTGAGGCACCCAACACGCACGCAGCAGGCGCGGGCGCGGCGACTGCTAGAGCTTCGCTCCTCTCCACGCACATGGGCGGGCGAGTCGCCGGGGCCGCCCCGCGGTGGGCGCTGCTGCCAACCCCGCCGGCGGCCACTCCGCGCGGCCCGGAGGGGGAGCTCCTGGACGCCCGCGTGCCGGCTGAGAAGGGCGCAAAGGGCAGGACGCAGGCTGGGGGCGGCCCTGGCATAGGGGAGACATGCGGTCCTCGGCTGTTACCCTTCCCGAAGGAGGATGCTGAGTTTGGGGGTGAGACCGGAAAGGGGGCCCCACCGAGGAGAGGCGGGCTTGCCTGGCCCGTCTGACAGGCACATTAGAGTAAGTGGGAGTGACTGACCCACAGGAATTATCCGGAGCTTTCTAACAACTCACAACTCCCTCAAGAGCTGCACCGTGTCAAGCCCGCCGTGTGCCTGGGGTGGACTGGGGTAGGGGTGACGAAGAGCGGCCGCGAGGCTCCACGGGCTCCCGGGAGGGCGCCTGGGGCCCGTCCTGGGAGGCCCTCCCTGAACCTCTGCTGGAAACGGGTCAGTAGATACTTCCTGTAACCACCTTCTTCTTTTCTTCTTTTTAGAAGAATGCTAATGGAACGAAGGCTAGGCACACTCATTTCAAGCCAGCCACTCCGTGGTAAGTAGTAAGAAAGCTCAAGTGACTCGCCTAAAGTCACGCAGCTAAGTGGTGGTGTTCAAACTTGCAAGCGGATCTTCTGACTCCAAGTACAGTGCTCCGGAGGATCGCTACCTCCTTCTCTCGGGAAAACCCAGCTCCGGAAAGGGAACAGCTCTTTGAGGACTGAGAGCCTGGTTCGGCCCGCTAGAGAAGAAACAGGTCACCTTCACCAGCTTCATCTCTTTTCTTTGACATTTCTGAGGAGAGGAAAGCTGAGGTCAGGGCTTTCAAAGGGCAAGGGCCACAGGACCGTCATGGACACACACTCCTCCCCAGGGTGAAGGCAGAATTAGAATTCTTGGGCTCTCTAGACCTATGTTGTGGATGGAGTAAGCAGGTTGGCACAAAGCCAGCATACTAATCGGCCCTGGAATAGGAGAAGTCAAGCACACAGTACCCTTCCTGGAGGGAGTAAGTGAGTAAAGAAAGAGGTAGAGACCGGAAAAACTCCGCAGGTGTTTACAGAACCCCTACTGTGCTGGGGAGGAGAGAAGCAAGGAAGGGGGAATGTGGCAGTTAGTATGGAGATGTACTACCGCCTCTACTTTTAGGCGCTTGAACTTTTTCTGATCAAAAAACTGAAAGAGCCAACCAATTACAAATAAATTGATTCTTAAATCACCCCCCCAAAAAACCTGAAAAAAAAAAAACATAAACAAATAAATGTCTTTCTTTAAAATAGAGTTGGCAAATTGCCCAAGTAAATGGGGCACTCCAAGATATGTCAGGATTATTAATGCCAGATTCAGATGTGCTTTGTCCTGAATTCCAGACCCCAAAAGTAAAAGGGCAAGGAAGGAGAGGAGCATCTGGTGGGCTTGCCCCTGCAAGTGGGGATTTGGGTGGGAGGGAAGAGCAAGGTTGGCAGCCTGAGACTTCTGGCTAGTTCTCAGAGTCCCCTCTGTAAGTGGTTTCCAGCTTCTTTCCCCATGATGTGGACTGAGAATCACAATCGGCCATGAGGCATATCACAAATAATGTGTTAACATTTGCATTTTGATTTTTTAAGAAATATTCTTACCATCATCAGAGGCCATTCCTATTGTAATATCCTTTTCACTCACTCCCATTCTAATCCAGCAACCGGAGTGGGAATTAAAGGGATGTCAGAATTGCTCATAACTGCAGACACACATGAGATTATGGATCCGAACTCTAATGGCATAGGACATGTGCATCTCAGTGAAGATCAGGCTGATTGCCAACTCTGCTATCCAGCGAGGCCTTTCTTAAAGGCGCCCCTGTGTGCCGAGAAAACTGATAAATGATTCCCTGCATTCAGCATCTCACTAGGCATCTGGTAATCCCAGAGACTATAAACCAAGTACAGATTATGCCAGTCAGCGTTGTTGAGATGCCTGGGAGAAGTATTGCAACCAAAATTGTGTTTTGTTGGCACAAATCCCCTGGTGAGGAGGAAGTAAGACCACTGTGATCTCATTTTGTAGCAGTAGCAGCACTGGCTTAAGCAGGGGATACTCAGCTTACCCTAAAGGGTGAACCATCAGTAAGTCAACAGATATTTCTTAGTATATGGGCTGCCAAAGCAAGCACAAGTCAACAGATATTTCTTGAGCATCTACTATGTATCAAGCGCTAGGCCAAACTCTGGGCATACAGTGGTGCCTAAAACCAGGCCTGGTTCCTGCCCCCATGGAGCTTGCAGTCAATCACACAGATATACAACCACAAACAATGACAGTGTTTGACCCCAGTGACGAAAAGGACAAAGGACCCAATCAAGCCTAGAACATTGAGGAAGTCTCTAAGCCAAGATCTGAAGGATGAGCAAGGATTGAGGAAAGGTCAGTGGAAAGAGCATTCCCAGGAGAAAAAGCAGGTGTGGAAAGGCCCTAAGGGGGGAGGAAGCAGAGTGTATTTGTAGAATAAAGAAAGGCCAGTGTGGGTGGAAACCTCCAGGATGAATTCCCTACCTAGTACACCGGGGCTGAGGGTTAGCCAATGCAAGCCGGCTCCTTGGAAGCCCCTCCCTAAGCCATACTCCCCCCCAGCCCCCAAGAGATTTTAACCTATTCAAGGTCTCTCCTTTTTCTCTATTATCTTTTCTGGCTAATGACAATGGCATTTTAATTTTAACATTTGAGATTTTATTTTTTACCGCTCAACTTCTGCAAACGAATGAGAACATACCAACAAGATTTCAGCAAGAAGAGAGAACACAGAAATGCTTATTGACATCAGTATTGTGTTTCAGTGACAGTCTTAATGAAATAACACTCCTTAGTTGTCTATTTCTCAATCAGGAAATGACAGACCAAGTGAATTTTGCCCCATTGAAAATGAATAAACTGAAGAAGTACAGCCTCTCTAGTTATAAACACATCATGTCAAACCTACTGATCACTTTACCACTGCTGGCAAAAAATAAAAAGTAAACCAGTGCATCACTTATCACAATTGTTGAAGACAAGATACATATCAATCTGGGGTCTAGGTTAATAAGTGATAGTCTGTCAGATTGGTCACAAAGCCTCTAAGTAAAACTTCCATTCCAAATCACCCCTTTTTATGCCTTTAAATGTTAAATCTTTCAGCTTGTACATTTAAGTGTATGAAAAATGAAGTTCACTATAACTAGGGAATTCTCGGATTTTTTTTCATACACTTATCTCTAGCCTGCTTACATTACCAGGTTATGGAAAGCAATTTTCCTTTTTCCAAGTAGTGTCAGACTTCCTACATAAGCTTTGTTTTTATGTTGAGAAAGGGATGGGACCAGTAACTGCATCTGTTGTCAGAATAGTTATTTTGCAGCATTTAAACCAAAAAGAGAAAAAATCCAACACTTCATATTTCAACTTAATAATCTTGACAAGAATGGCCACCATTCCTTGTGGTTAAGATTATGAGCTTTGGAGGCCCAGAGAGCCTGGATTCAAATCCTAGGACCTAGATTTAAATCCTAATTCTGACATTACCTGGCTGTGTTTTCTTAAACAACTTATATAACTTCTCTGTACCTCAGTTTATGCATCTATGAAAAGGGAAAAGATGATTATACATATCTCATAGGGTATATTGGGGATTAGATATAGTGATATATGAAAAGCACATAGCATACCATTTGGGACATAGTAAGTATTCACTAATTGTTAGCTTTTAAATTATTACCATCAGTGAACATCTACTTTGTAGATAGATAGTATACTGTATTTTCTAGGTTCATTGCTTTATTCCTCACAACCATCGTGCGTAATTGGGCTATTTCTTCCCGTTTCACAGACGAGGGAACTAAGGCTCAGGAAGATACAGAGCTTACCCAAATTCACACAGTTGGGAAGTTGCCAAGCCAGAATACGAACTCTATTCTCTCAATTGCCAAAGCCCCCAGCTCTGAAGCATGTCACGTGATAGAGAGCAACCTGCAGCAGATAAAAGCAAGAAGAGTAGCTATACGTCCAATACTAATGTATGAAGCATTTGTGATATTTATTCTCAAATTCAGAGTTCCAGCTTCCAAGAATAATGATGATAGTATTACTGAGGACTTTCAGGTTTCGGCTGTAAGGAGAAAAGGTAACCCAGAAAACAGCGATTATTGGCACACAATTTATAACAAGCTGTGCCTTTGTGGAAAACGTCATCTAAACTTCGAAAGCAAGTTCCACATTAATAATAACCTAATTGACATGACACCTTTTCCCCCCCAGGAAGATCAAAATGCATAATGATAATACTGGTGTTTTTCCACAGAGGTTTAGAAGTGTGGGATAGAAATGCAAAATTTAGGGAGAGTGGGTTAGCCAGTGACCTGCAAATCTGCAGGCAGGCCTCCGTGAGAGACATCCCTGGCCTTCGTGTAACCCAGGTACGGGACTTGCCTCCTGCTTTGTCTCACATTGTCTCTATGCTGTTACTCTTTCAACTCCATCAATTCCCCGAAGGCAGGGGCCTCCAAGTGTGTGCCCTGTCTTTTCTCCAGCAAGCGGAGTTCTGATAGAGTCATCCCAGCAGTGAGAGGAATGAGGCCTGGCCCATCTGAGATTTGCATATGCTATCTTGTCGGAGAGCTCCTAATTAGCTAATTCTCCCCAGCCCATGGCACCGCACGTCTAATGATTTCTCCAGATGTTGGACTTCAGAGCAAGGACAAGGACCCCAGAAAACATCCTCTGAAGGGCTTTTTTTTTTTTTTATCAGATAGGCCCTGTGGGGAAAGTTTAAATCAGAAAGTTCCAAGCTGCCACCATCTGTTCTCAGCACAGTGAGTACCACTGAGGCAGTGGCAGCTGGGAGTGGGGACCACTGGGGAGACATGGACCCAGAAGCCCTTTGCAGGCCCAACCTCCGTCCTTCCTGACTCTTCCCTCTGCCTGACTACTGGTCACAGATGCAGGGCAATGCATGCAGCTGGGGAGTGGAAGGGATTCAGGGTAAGGAGCCCCAAGATCCTCCTTTCCAGTTCCACCTCTGCCACAGACTGGTGGCATTATCTTGGGTTGGTGGTTGCTGCTGGGAGGAAGCAACAGGGCCTCCTTGGGAGGCAGCCTTGGGAAATAGGCTATTCTTTCCCCATATCTGATGATACCACAAAGATGTAGAGACATCATGTCCCCTGCCCTCATGCCTGCCTAGACTTTTAAATAACAACCAGAAAGCCCAAAGTGTCTGCAAAGAGAGTTTGAGTTTTCACCGTCTTGAGTGAGGAAGGTGGTGAGGGCAGAGGGAAAGGATTGGAGGGAGTGAGAATGGCAGAACCATTGCCGGGTGCATCACTGGGTAGTGGAAAAAGCACTAGATTGGGAATCATGCTCCATGGTATCTCCTCATAATAATAGTATCCTTAATAATAATAATGGTTAATATTGAGCAAGCACTGAAGGGTACTAAGCACTCTGCTGACTATGTTGCCTTATCTCTTAGCTTACCAACCACACCATGAAGCAGATATCACTACCCTTTTCATTTTACAGATGAAGAAACTGAGTCACAAAAACCCAAGCCACAGAGCTACTTAAGTGGAAAGGCCAAGATGTGAACCCAAGCAGCGTGACTCCATCGCCTGTCCTCAGGTGCTCCCGGGGCCTACCCTAGCCTGTGTAACTAGACAAGCTACTTCGCCTCTCTGAGCCTCAGATTCTTCATCTTTACAATGGGCCTGGGCATTGCTGCCCAGGCTCTGCCATCGGCCAGAGTATCATGGTGAGTCAAAGGGAGAGAAAGAACACGTTCTGAAAAGCAGGGCAGGCACTGCAAACCCAATCGTCGTCTCCCAGAGCAACTGTGCAGGTTGCTGGACCTTTAGTGATAGAGCTGAATGTAGATTGGGGTGGGACGGGAGGAGGCGACATCTATGATTCCAGCACAGGGATGACGCATCAACAATTGAATTGAACTTCTCACCAGTTCGCCAATCCTGAGGCCCTTCAAAGGTCTGTTGCCTCCCTCCTGCACATTAGAAGGTGGTCCAGATCTGTGTACTCCCTTTCATCTGAAGATGGGATTGGGGCACGTGTCCCCCAGAGGCTTGGGGACTTTGGAATGCGTCCTTGGCAGGTCTGCTTCCCTGATGCTAAATAGAGGCCCAGAGACGGGGTTACGCGACTTCTTTTATCCTAATAATTAACTAGAATGTATGTTTTTGCTCAAGGGCTGTCGTGCCTGAGAGAATATTGTGGTTACAGTGTGATCACCAGTGGGTAACAGAACAATTCAGTCAATGGCCTTGTAAGCACATAATCAGAGACTCCCCAGAAACCTGGCAACTCTCAGCCTCTTAGAATTAGAACGTTTGCTCTTTAAAAATATGATTAGTTCGGGGCGCCTGGGTGGCTTCGTCAGTTAAGTGGCTGCCTTTGGCTCAGGTCATGATCCTGGAGTCCTGGGAAAAAGCCCCTTGTAAGTCCTAGGTCAGGTTGTAAGTCAGGCTCCCTCCTCAGCGGGGAGTCTGCTTCTCCCTTTCCCTCTGCCCCTCCCTCTGCTCGTGCTCTCTCTCTCAAATAAATAAAATCTTTTTTAAAAAATGATTATTTAGGCAACAGCCCATGGAAACTTCAAAAAGAGGAAAACCGGAACAATTTAGATCCTTTCTTCTCATTGTTTGGATTTTATGAAACAAGAAACACCAAAGACATGACCAAAATGACTATTTTAGCCCCCTCATCTGTTACTCAGAAATCCTCCGGGGAAGGTGCCTTCACAGAAGACTTATTTTCCTTGCCTTTCCTGCGCTTCAGACTTCTCATCTCGAAGCTCTGTCATATAACGGCAGCTCCAAACCAAAGCAATGGAAAATGATATCCGGAAGCCCAATATATACATCAGGTAAAGGCTTCGTGGTGCCAGTTGAACGGGATTGACTCCCGCCACTCTGTGCAAATTCCTTGGCGTCTGAAAGCTGTTGCTGTGACAGGAAGCCGGCCCACGATGGCTGGGGCTGGGGCTGCTTAGGTAGGGGAACCAGAGAGCCAGGGAATACATAGGGATGGGCGGTCTTGCTTTCAAATGCTGGGACAAGCCATGGTGTTCTGTTAATCCATTCAGTGAAGATTTATTAAGTACCTACTATGCACCAGGTACTGTGCTGGGTGCTTGGGATGCATCCGTGAACAAAACTCCCTGTCTTCATGTAGCTTAGAGCCTGGAAATCCCTGTGACTTTAATTCCAAGAACAAAAAAAGAAAAAGAGAAAGAAAGAGAGAGAGAGAGAGAGAAAGAAAGAAAGAAAGAAAGAAAGAAAGAAAGAAAGAAAGAAAGAAAGAAAAGCTCTGTTTGTAGTGTAGTGTCTTCCCTTATCTTCAGCCAGAATCACATTTAAGCCACCCACACTCAGGTACAAATCTCCTGTAAAGCCATTAGAGAAAAAATACCAAACTTGCTTTAGTAACACATTCTGGTATTTAACACGCTTGCAAGACATTCATTCTTCAGATATAGAAAACACTCCTTTTTTGTTTTTTTATGCATTTTATTTTGTTTTCTCTTCAGGAGACATGAAAGAAGTTCGTCATGATGTTTTGAATAAGAACCAGTCCCAGGCTGGATACGGCCCTCGACCTCTCCTGTTTAACATGGACAAATCTCAGTTCCTACAGCCTGTCCTCTGAAGTTTTCCTTTTGATCCTTTCAGCATCCATATCAACTCTTTGATGAACTTCCTGATTTCCCACACTTCCCAGAGCTTGTAAAGCCTCATCAGACATTTTATGTGGCTCTCTATCCTTCCCAAATCCCTTTCACACACATTACTTCCTTTGGGACTTGGAACGCAACCCTGTGATGTTGGCAAGGTCCCGTTCAGCTTTCCCACTGCCCAGAGAAGCCAAATGAGACCCAGAGAGGCCAAGGCACTTATCTCAGTTCGCACAGCTATTGAGGAGGCAGGGCGGGCATTCCCAGCCAGGTGTCGCGGTGCTGATGTTGAAAGTGCCGTCTAATGTGAGCCTCAACACTAGTTGGGAAGGCCCAGGCCCTTGAATGCTTTTGAAATCTCTACTACACTTTGATGGCTGGTGGCCAGTTAACATTTAGGTCATGGTTTTCCTTCCCCAGGTGTGTGCTCACCCTGTTCTGTACCCCCATGTCATCTTACCCCCAGTGGGAGAGGTTGACAGCATAAAGCCAAGCCACAACAACAGCAGACAGCCAGCCAGCTCCTAGCCTTCAAGGTCACTGAAGGCAATTTGGGGGCCACCAGCTCCAGGTCCATCCCATGTAGTCCTCGTTTGTCCCATTTCTGTGAGGTTGGCACTGACTCACTGCTTGCCACCCTCTGGGTTATCAGCCCGTGGTGCAATCAGAAGAGATTTTCATCTGTGTGGGGGTGGCGTAAGTGTGGTTGGGTCTACCCTACTGGGGTGACCAGCCTGACCAGGGGGAGGGGTCAAATTCATCAACTTCATGGATGGAAGACCTTGCTGGTTTCGTTTTCCCCAAACTTAGCTAGCCTATGCTACAATCTGCTCAAAGATGATCACATCATATTTTTAGGTAAAACTTGTGTGTGTGGCTAAAATTTGGCCAATTTTACCTTGTCTAATGAGTTTCATGTTTGCCCAGAGGGTGGCAAGAGATTCATTAATTCAGTGGAAGGAGCTGACTCGCAACCCCAGGAACTGGCCAGTAACCATGCCAGTCCATCATCCCATCTGACTCATCAGAAGCCTAGTCCCAACAATCTAGATCAAAACAATAAAAACAACAAAGAAAATGCCCTCTTAAAAAGTTAAATTTGATGATAAGTTGACAGCCTGTTACAATTTTTAAAAAATCCATACTCTTTCAATGACCTATAAATTTTTACATGTCCTGGCCATGTCCTACGCCTCCAACCATAGCTCTTTCCTCTTGCCCCATGCTCACATTGCTGGGCCATCTCTTAAACATCCTGATCTCCTTTCTATCTTAGAGCCTGTGTTCTCACCACTCCCTTTGTCTGGAATGGTTCCTGACCCATCCCTTTGATCATCCCACATCTAGTCCTATAGACCAAATGTCATGTGGCCCTAAAATTTGTATGTTGAAATCTATTCCCCAGTGTGATGGTATTTTAAAGGTGGGGCTTTCGGGGGTGATTAGGTCATGAGGGTGGGGCCCCCATGAATGAGATTCGTGCCCTTATCAAAGAGGTGCTGGGGAGCTCCCAGGTGCCTTCTGACTTGTGAAGACACAGTGAAAAGATAGGCACCTGTGAACCAGAAAGTGGGCTCTTGCCAGACACGAAATCTGCTGTTGCCTTGATCATGGACTTCCCAGTCTCCAAAACTGTGAGAAATAAATTACGACTATCAACTGCCCGCTTTATTGTATTCTGTTTCAGCAGCCTGAATGGACAGCTCCTTCAGATCTCAGCACAAGCCTTTCTTTCCCAGACCTCCCCACTCTTCCCTGGTCACTCATCCCCTGTCCATCACTATGCAGTGTTCTTGGTGCTGGGCATATAAAACGGTAAGAACCATAGCTGTCACAACCACCACCGTATGCCCAACACCAAGAGTAGTGTGCTAGCACAGAGCGTGCAGTAAGCATTTGCTGAATGAAATGAAATGAAAGAGCAGTGATCAGCCGGGTTTTGGATC
The DNA here is from genome assembly GCF_037043125.1 of Eumetopias jubatus. Lineage (NCBI taxonomy): Eukaryota > Metazoa > Chordata > Mammalia > Carnivora > Otariidae > Eumetopias > Eumetopias jubatus. The sequence continues at coordinate 64,670,409 of NW_028274823.1, read as the reverse complement.
CACTGCCTTAGTATGGAGTCCCTTTCCCTCTGTGGATCCCAGCTGCCTTATTTGTAAAACAGAAATATTTGTGTGGCATCCAAGGCCCGTGCAGCTTTGGCAGTCTATTATTAGTGGCCCTGAGGATGCAGGGGAGCCCAAGGGCTGCAGGCTCAACATCATCCCAAACTGGACTGTGCTTTCCTCCATAAGGCAGCATCTCAAGTCATGATAAAGCAAACCAGATTAGGTCTGTAGAAGAGGCCTCCCCTCCTCTACAAAGAAAAAATTAGACTCTGCTTTCTTCTATGAAGAGATCAGATAATTCTTATAGAAATTGTTCTCCATGAAATCGTTTTGATTGAATCCTGCTGACTTTCTTTTGCTGAGGCTTTGCAAGTGGATGGAGCAAATCAATTTCCAGATGTATACGTGGGTTATGCTTAGAAGGTAGACAGACTGAGTCCATAACTACTGGCATCTCTTTTCACTTTTATAAATAAAGGTGATTTATTCTTTTTCAAACTTCAGGTAAGACCTCGGGATTCCATTAATTCTTTCAAATGGATGTTCTGCTTAAAATGATATAGATACAATGGAAAGGAGACAGGGGGAAGAAAAGAAATGATTTTTTTCTATCTAATTAGGGTACAGAAATTTGAAATAACTTATATTCTTTGGTCTAAGGCAGTGAAGGTGGCATGTTATTTTTTGAATGAATACTATTAAATTTCAGTTAGTAAATACCATTATTATCAACATTTGGTCTTGAATACTCTAATGGCACTCCTGTGGGCTTACATTAATTTCAGTGATGTATTTTAATTTTGGCTCTAGAAATGAAACTACAGGTTATATAATTTTTTAAAAATCAAAAATAAGTTGGTCAAGAATCAGCTGGCTTCACTGGGACCTGGTTATTTAAAACACAAATCATCAATAAGTGATGTAAAGAGAAAACGAACGTGCAAAGAAGTCCATTCTTTCACTGTCAGGTTCCAAAAGAATCAGGAATGACAGGTGTAAATTATACTTGACAGTTAAACAAATGTCATCTGTCAAAATTGAGGAGGGAGGGCATTGCTGATGAAATAATCCGCTAATTATTTTGAGACCTAGTGCGTGTTAGGTCCTGTGCCAGAGGTTACAGAGAATGCAAGATGAATTAGAGTTCCTGCCTCTTGGCACCAGTAGTCCAGGAAAGAGGTAAGGCAAGTGCACAAATCAATAGAATGCATGAAGGACATGGTAAGTCTTATCAGACATGTTCAAAAATGTTGGTATGGGGCCCCAAGAAGGGGGAGGACAATCAGAGGTGTGATAGTAGCCAACAGATGAAGCAAAGCACAGGAAGGTCACTCATTTCTTCAGATTTAGGTGGAACCGTGTCCTTCATAGTTCAGTACACCTCTCTGTCCTACATCTAATTCAGCGGCATGGCTGTGAGAGATGACCTATAAACACTGGTAGATCAATTGTTTGGTTGATTCTTAATAAGAGACAAAGGAATCTCTCTTATGGTTTGCCTCCCTTTCTTTTTTTTTCTTTCCCCTATGTTCATCTGTTTCATTTCTTAAATTCCACGTATGAGTGAAATCATATGGTATTTGTCTTTCTCTGACTTAACTTCGCTTAGCATAATACCCTCTAGTTCCATCCGCGTCATTGCAAATGGCAAGATTTCATTCTTTTTGATGGCTGAGTAGTATTCCATTGTATGTATATGTGTGTGTGTGTGTGTGTATACCACATCTTCTTTATCCATTCATCTGTCAGTGGATGTTCAGGCTCTTTCTATAATTTGGCTATTGTTGTTAATGCTGCTATAAACATCAGAGTGCATGTACCCCTTTGAATCTGTACTTTTGTATCCACTGGGTAAACACCTACTAGTACAATTTTTAACTTTCTGAGGAACATCCATACTGTTTTCCAGAGTGGCTGCACCAGTTTGCATTCCCACCAACAGTGTAAGAAGGTTCCCCTTTCTCTGCATCCCCGCTAACACCTGTTGTTTCCTGTGTTGTTAATTTTAGCCATTCTGATAGGTGTGAGGTGGTATCTCATTGTAGTTTTGATTTGCATTTCCCTGATGATGAGTGATGTTGAGCATCTTGTCATGTGTCTGTTGGCCATCTGGATGTCTTCTTTGGAAAAACGTCTGTTCATGTCTTCTGCCCATTTCTTAACTGGCTTACTTGTTTTCTGGCTGTTGAGTTTTATAAGTTCTTTATAGATTTTTGAGTACCAACACGTTATCAGATATGTTATTTGCAAACCATAAGAGAGCCTCTTAACTACAGAGAACAAACTGAGGGTTGCTGGAGAGGAGGTGGGTGGAGGCGGGGGATGGGCTAGATGGGTGATGGGGATGAAAGAGGGCACCTGTTGTGATGAGCACTGGGTGTTAGATGTAACTGATGAATCACTAAATTCTACTTCTGAAACTAATATTACACTGTATGTTAACTAATTAAAATTTAAATTAAAACTTGAAACATAAAAAATAATAATAAATAAATAATAAAAGAAAAGGAAATACATTCCAAACATTTGTTGTAGCAGCCAATTGGTAGAATTAATGGATCCTGGGAACTTACCTTGAAGATTGATAAAAAAATTTGGCTACTGTATTTGCAGACCCATAAAAATAAGCTAGGTATGTATTTATCATCTTTAGTTTTCCGGGCAAAGATTATTGAACCCAGTCAGGAAAGGAGAAATATGCTTTTGTGCAGCCCACTCAAAAATGAAGGAGGCTGCATTTAGCAGCAGCTAAACATTCTTTTTTCCATCAGAATGCTCTGAGAATTACTGCACAGATACCTCACCAAAAAGTGGTTATGAGGTTCTGTGTGGGGAGAAGGTGGGCCCCGAATTATGCAGGCTTAGTTTTATAATAGAATGATAGATAGAGAAAAAAAAAAAAAAAAACAACCTTAGCCTTGTGCACAGCACTGATAATCTAGAGGAACCCCCAGGACGTGGCAGTCCCCTAAAGACAGAGTTTCCCCACCCTCTCTCAGGCCCCAGTCCCTGGACCGTCCACAGTTGCAACCCCCATCGGCTGATCAGCTCTAGTCCGCACCCATTGTGCAGACAGCTCCCCTGGGATCCACAGCCCCTGCTAGAAATGAACCATGAGGAACATGATGGCGCATTTTAGTGTGGGGCCTCTGCTTGCTCTTCAGCAGGGCTCCCGGACGGAATAGGAACTGAGAACTCACTTGAGCTGCAGTCACTGAGTTTGGAGAGCCCAGGGGAAGTCCATTCCTTCCAGGGGAACGGTGACCCTTTGCATTAGGTGGAGGGGCCAGAAACCTGTCTCTGCCTTTTATGTAGACTTTGCCTCAGTGAGAGCCAGGGGGAGTTTGGTAACGAGAGTTTCGTCCTCAGGCAGTTGACAGGAAGGAAAGACGCCTGTCTCTGGCCCTGGTTCTCAAAGTTTCCATTTGGAGTAAATTTTCGAAATGGAAAATTGATTGTTTAAACTTCAGTAAATTAAAAAAAAAGAATGGCCTTTTGTTGGTTCTGTCTCAATGGTTTTAATTAACTCTCAAAAGTCTACAGCAATAACTGTTACCTATGATGCTATTATAGATAAAATGTGATGGGAGAGATAAAATTAAATGTTAATTGGCATAATTACCCAGTTAATATTTTAAGATTTGTTATCTATATTTCTCTGCATTTGCCTTATTGTATATGGCAGCTTGATACAAAGATTTAAAAAAAGAACTTTCTCTGCATCCCCAATGAGTTATTTTTTCACTTTGACTTTGCTAGTTATTAGTCAGAGATGATAATAATAATTTTTCTTAAAGTGAGGGCTGCAGCTGAGAATTTCCAAATTGTAGTGAGTCACCTCTGGAGTAGTCAAGTCATTTATCCCCAAGCCTCAGACTCAGACGTTGTGCCAGGAAGGGGATCCAGGATTCCCCATCCTTCACACCAGGCATCATTAACACCCCGTCCCCCCAGTACCACGTGGGATGGCTGTCCTGGCCTAGTGTGAGCTGCTGTGGTGCCTGCAAGCAGACCTCAGAGAAGGTCTCTAGTTTTCGTGTCCCTCAAACCAGTGGCTTCCATGTTCTCTACCTCAGCATCACTGGACACGTCATGCCCCAAACCTATGACCTGCTGCCAAACAGTAACAGACATTCATTAGCCGCACACGAATATCTATAAACGTTACTCTGCCAAAAAAAAAAGGGACCCGGACCATTAGAAGATCCAGCTTCTAGTCCCTGTTCTGCCAGTAACATCTGAATTATGGTATCTCAGCGTGGGCAGTGCAGGATCTCTCAAACTCCAGCCATTTTTATTGCATTCTTCACTTTTATCCACTTTGTACTTTTATTTAAGTGATGTATTTTCATAAATAAATATATTTTAAAAGAGAACTTTTATATTACTGCTGCAAGACAGAAACTTGTGTCATTTTGCATAAATAAAAATCATAAGACTAACTATATTGGGCTTTCTGGCCAACACAGTGAAGTGACTGATAAATTTCAGCTTCTGGGAATAAAAAGGAATAAATATTAGAAACGGGGAACAGGTTCAGTGCTTAAGACCAAGGGCTGAGGCAGGCTCTTCATGACCATTTTGTATAATGTGCGTTAAAAAAAATTGTTGACTCATTGTCTGAGGTTATGGTGTAAAGAAATGTGTGAAGATAGACCAGCCCTGAGACAGGGACTTCAACCAAGCCAGCAGCTGACAAATTGCAGGTGGTTTGGTGAAGGGGCGGCAGGGGTACTGAGAGTGAAGGGTTGGGGGCTTGAAGATGAAGTAAAAGAAGGTTGAAGCGGGGCTGACCAGCTTTTTCACTTCATCCTAAAGGATCTGAGCTTTAACCTGTAAGCCAGTGCTCTTCAGTCTTTTTTTTTAATCAAACACTCCTATTATTTAATTAAGTCCATACTAACAAATAAATGCTATTTATTTATAAATCATATAAATATACAATCATCATTACTAACATCCAAGGCACAAATATAGCCTTAGGATGGCATTCTTATTAAATCAAATGTAAATTTATATATCAAATACTGTTTGTCTAGGAATACAACCAGGGAATTATTGTATAAGTTATAAGATGACAAATAGTAATGGAGGATCATATTTAGGAATTAATATTAGCTACTCTTTTCAAATTATAAACAATCAAGGATCTAAAAGCATTTTTAAGATATTAAATTGCATGCAGTTAATAAACTATTGAAGGGTCAAAAGTTAACACAAGCTCTAATAGTTAATGATGCCCTGTTTTCTCCAACACAAAACCATATACTTAGGTTAGAGGTTCCTATCTAGAATATTTTAAGTGTTCATCCTGTTGAACAAAAATAAAAAGATGCTGTTTTCCCTCACAAATTCATCGAAGTTTTCAGTTGTCTAAAGAGTTAAGCAAGAAAATTAAAGATGAGCAATAAATGGGGCGACTGGGAGGCTCAGTCCATTAACCATCCAACTCCTGACTTCGGCTTCGGTCATGATCTCAGGGTTGAGAGGGTTGAGAGATCGAGCCCTGCGTCAGGCTCACGAGGCTCCGTGCTCGGCTTGGAGCCTGCTCGAGATTCTCTCTATCTCCCTCTCCCTGTGCCCCTCCCCCCGCTCTCTCTCAAAAATAAAAAAAAGAGCAATAAAATGTAACAGCAAACATTTATAAAGCATTTAACTTTACCAGACATCATTATAAGCAACCTACATATATTCGCTCACTTAATCCCTCCCAACTATCCTACGAACTATTAGTGTCCCCAACTCCCCAAGAAGAAACTAAGGCATAGAGATCCTAAGTATCCCACATCACAGAATTTGTAGGAGGAGAGCCAGTGTATGAACCCAGGGACCAGGGCCTGTGCTCCTGACCACTCTATTACAAGAATGCTCACCCAAGAATTATTTAAAAGAGAGAGAATCTAAACATAAATGACCATAAATTGTGGTAAATTCCCAATATGGAATAGTACCTACCCGCTAAAAACATGTTTCAGCAATATTTGATGACCTAGCAAATGCTCGTGAAACTCTCAAACTGAAAGCTAAATATGATGGTAAGTGACATTTATTCAGTGATTGCTATGTTGTAGGTTCATTCTAAATGTTTTATAATGGGTTATTTCAATTAATTCTCACACTAACTTTATGAAACAGATACTGTTTTTATACCCATATTACAGATGAGAAAAAGCTTCCAGAAGTTAAGTAATCTGCTCGACATTACACACATTGGATTCAAATGTGAGTCGTCTGAGTCCGGAAGCAATGCTCTTAAATAATACTCTATGCAGCTTTCCCTTTATTCTCCTATAAAACTGAACGTCATTATGAGTGTCCATTATTTATTCATTCATTTAACCAATATTTATTGAGCACTTCTATGATCCAGATACTTCTCAGCAATGGGCTACAACAGTGAACAGGCAAAAATCCTACATTATATTCTAGTGGGAAATAGACATCAAACCACTCATTACAATAAAGTTTAATGAGCACTAAGACAAGGGAAGTTCCAGAGTGCCTTGGGAACCAGTAGTCTAATTAATTCCTGGTATGATAAATCCCTTCTAGATCCCATTATGTTTATATATTAGACTGGTCAGGGCACAGTTCAGATGATCAATGAAGGCTCCATACATCCACCTCATGAAAGAAGCAATCTCTGGTTGCTACTTATTCAACGGCTGACATAACTAGCTACCTTGGCCACAGATTGGACTAGGACCTGCCAAAAATAGCTATCTTATGCAATGGTTGTCATGCCTCTAGTACCCTGAGTGAGAGCAAGAGAGAGAGAGAGAGAGGGAGAGTGGGCTGAGAATTCTCAGAGATACTCCAGGATAAAAAAGACTTAAAGGAAATCCACCAAAATGCTACTCCAGTTAACTTGATTCCTTAGCTCCAGATAGGAGATGGGTGATGTTATTTTCTTTTTGTACTTTTATATTTTCCATATTTTCCACAGTGGATAATGTGTTGCATTTGTATTTTCTACATTTTCTATAGGTGATAATGGTTTGTATATGTAGGTTTTGAAGCTCCAGACCACTTGTACAATGACAGTAACTGTAGAAAAGATAAAATAGCCAGTTGAAGAGACTTAGCATCTTTCTGACTACACAAACCAAAATGCTATATCCTGCTGGGTGTTTTTAATTGTGGCAAAATAAACAGATACTATAAATCAGCCATTATAACCATTTTCAATTGTATGATTTAGTGACACGAAGTGCATTTACACTGTGGTGCAACCATCACCAGCAGCCAACTCCAGACTCTTTCCTTCTTGCAACTTCTTGAAACTCTGAACCCGTTAGACAATAACTCCCTGTTCCCCTCACCCCCAGCCCCTGGCAACCACCATTCTACTTTCTGTCACCATGAATTCGACTACTGTAGGTACGTCATGTAAGTGGTACCTCATAGAGTATTTGACTTTTTGTGACTGGCTTATTTCCCTTAGCCCAATGTCTTCTAATGTCTTTATCCATGTTGTACCTGTGTCAGAGGCCTGAATACTATTCAGCCTTCCTTTTAGAGGCTGAATAATATTCTATTGTCTGTATGGACCACATTGCTTACCCATTTAAAACCCAAGTGTTTGTTTCCACCCCTTGGCTATTGTGAATAATGTTGTTATGAACATTGATGTTCAAATATCTGACTCCCCACTTTTAATCCTTTGGGGTATGTATCCAAAAGTAAAATTACTGGATCATATGGTAATTCTATGTTTAATTTTTTGAGGAACTTCCATACCATTGTCCGTAGTGGCTGTACCATTTCACATTCTCATCAACAGTGCACAAGGCTTCCAATTTCTTCACATACTCACCACACTTTTTAGTTTTAGTTTCTTGCTAATAGCCATGATGATGGGTGTGAGGTGTTATCTCCCGGGGTCTTGGTTCGCATGTCCCTGATGATTAATGATGGAGCATCTTTTCATGTGCCAATCAGTCATTGGTCACATTTCATCTTCAGAAAAATATCTATTTTAGTCCTTTACCCATTTGTTTTTGTGTGTGTTTGTTGAGTTGTAGGCATTCTTTGTATATTTTAGATATTAATTCCTTGTCAGATACTTTATTTGCAAAATGTCCTCCCACTTCATGGGTTGTCTTTTCACTCTGTTGATTATATTACATCCCATTTTAAGTTGAATATTTTCATGAGGAGTGGGGCATGGGAGGAACTGATTTTTTTCTCAGACCAGGAATTTATGCCAGGCCACTGAATAGGAATGGCCTCAGCGTGTGACCAACTATTCAGAGGGCTAGATCTGATGCTTACAATTTTTGGTATGAAGAACGATAGCAGAAGCAAGGAAAGTCTCAGAGCCTTTGACACATCTTTCTCTCTCGACCCCACATCCAAACAACAGGCCAAGCCCTCTCAAAACTTCTTCCTCCAGGATGGCTGCAGCCATTCTGTTTTCCCCATTGTTCTGCTGCCACCCCCATTCAGATTTTTATGATTCTGCTCTAAGATTTCCAAAGAGCTTGCTGCTGTTCCGAACGCCACTGTGAAAAATGCAGGCTACAAACTGAATGTTCTGGGTTCAAATAAATTTGAGAAATAATTAAATAAATTTTTATTGCAGGACTTCTCAGGACCTATATTATGTTAAGGGTATTGCAGATCTTCAAGAAGAGATTTAATGGGCAAGTTTTTCAAGATTATTTAGCTGCTGAACTTATTTAGGGAGGTGGATGGGGGAAATATTACTAACTGAATAGAGTGTGGAAAAACGCTGATATATAGCAATAGTTTCCTAAATAGCCTCTCAGCCTCCAGTCTCATTGTCCCTCAACCTCCTGACCTTATCAGAGTTGCATTAATCTACCTAAAGCACCACCCAGGGGTAATTCCCATAGGTTATCAAAGGAAACACATCAAAGGCCCTACCTAAAGCACCACCCAGGGGTAATTCCCATAGGTTATCAAAGGAAACACATCAAAGGCCATTGGAGCTCTAACCCAACTTACCCTTCTAGACTTTTTGCTGACTGTGCCTCAACAAACCTTACACTTCCAACACACTAGACTGAACATCCTACCCAGAGATGGCACAGCCTTTCTCATCTTCCTGCAAAAGCCCCTCCATGCCATCCCCTGTCAAAATCCTTCCATCCGCTGGGCTCTACCTCTTGGCCTTTTCTCCTCTCTCCAGGCAGAGGGAATTTCTCCTTCATCTGGATTCCTCAACACCTTCCATGGCATCATCCTGTCATAATCCGTATATTGCCTTATCCCTCCTACTGGATTTTATCTTGTTTTGAGGGAAGGAAATAGCACCTTCTCCAGTTTTAGATTCTTTGTTTTTCCTAATAGCTGCTTGGGGTATACTTCCTCTGTCTTCTAGAAAACTTAAAAAAAAAAAGCAACACAAGTAATAAATGAATGCATGCTTGCAAAATTCCAAACATTACCTATGCCCACCCACCCTCCTCTTTCTAACTCCTCCAAATAGGAAACTTGCATTAATAGTCGACTGTGTGTATTTCAAACTCTTATTTATATTTAAATATATATGTACTTTTTGAATATACTTTAATTTGTTAAAACATAAATGAGATTATAGCATACCTACTCAGCTATGACTTGCGTTTTTTCACTTTACAATATATCTTGAAGATCTTCCCGTGTGGTTACATACAAATCTAACTCATTCATTTTAACGGCTTCCTGATATTCCACTTCTGCAGGTACTATACTATATTTACCATTCCTCTTGGAAATTTAGTTTGCTTATTTTTTCATGACTAAAATTAATGCTGCAATTAACATCCTTCTATAAATATCTTTATGTTCATTATATGAGCAATCTGTTCTGGAAAATAAGGGTAGAATGTTGGACAAATGCTAAGAACATACAAAATTTGGGTGCTGACAAATTGTCCACTAAAAAGCCAGTACTAACAATAAGTACGTGTTGCATAAATAAGTTTCATATTACAATTCTCTAAAGGCCTTATCTCTCTGGTCCAGTGCCCAGCACAGGACCACACACAAATAGATAGTCAATGCACATTCCTGTTCAGCAACAATGGTAACCAGTTTTACAAATTCCTATCAGTTGAATATAGGATGGGTAGCAACTTATGTAAATAACAGTCTAAGGGTCTTAGCTGACTATGAGCTTAACACAAGGCAAGGTGAAGCAGCATCTTTGAAAAACCAACTCTTTGGTTACATAAATAGAAGGATAATTTCCAGATCACAGGATCGAATAATGAACTCAGTTCAACAAGCATCTATCCCATAGACTTGTACAAGTCAGACTAGGTATTTCTCACCATGGAGCACTGGTCATAAAACAGTCACTGACAACCTGGGGTTACTCAGGCTGATGAAAGTTCTAATGCTATGTCACATGAGGCAGAGTCAAAAAACTGATATATTTAGCTTAGAGAAGAGAAAACCCAGGAGCGCATGATAGCCATCTTCGACAACTTGAAAGGCTGACACGGGAGAAGAGGAAACAGATATGCTCTGTGAACCAGCACTAATGGGTGGACTTGTCAAGCAGAGAGATTTCAACCTAGTGTGAGCTGACCACTTTCTAACCACTTAGGTCATTCAACAATGCAATGAGCTGTCTCATGAGGTAATGAGGTTCCCATCACTAAGGAGGTTGCAGAAGAGGGGTGTGGACTTTTAAGGACTTTGCAAAGGCTATCCTGAAGAGTAAGGCATCTCCTGGTGTCCCATAAGCAGCTTCCTCGGGGCAAAGGAATGAGCTCCTCATCTGTTTTCCCTTTATCCCAGCAGCTCAGTCAGTAGTACCCCGAACAATTCTCTCCTAACATTCTAACCCTGGAAGGGAGTGGTGAAGCACATGCCACAGAGTTGATAAGCTTGTACTAAGATGTCAGTACTTGCAAATCCCTGAGGAGGAATGAAATATTTTTATAAGAGGTCTGTGGGAAAAGGCAATGCTTAATCCAAAAAGGGGGCTTAATAATAGTGGGGATTACAAGCACGGTGGCATTTTAGCAGAGGCCATATCTGAGCGCAAAGAAGTAATTCCTGACACCCCAAACCGTATCACAGAAGTGGCCTCCAGTTCCATTCCCTGTTGGGCAGGTTCTGGGCGCCAAAGGGAGAGTGTGGATATCAACATCTGCTGTACTGAGTGTTTCCAACTCAAGGCCCAGAAATAAAGGTGAATGGATTTTTGCCTCGAGATGATCATGTTCATCTTCCCCTTCCATCTTCTATTCCAAGACCCAAACCCAGGAACTGAGAGGATAAATGATTTCCCAAATTCTATTCACCTTCCTACTGTCTTTGGATTCATGGCTGCCAGTCTCCTGAAACTGTTAGAGCCCATGAACCATGAGCCTCTCTCTCTCTCTCCAGTGTCTGCTGCTCTTGGGCCAGACTCAAGCCCTCCATCCCTTCACCAGGTAACTCTGCCCACTCCCTGAGGCTCCCACCCACCTCTCAGAGGCCCGTTCCAAGTATTATGGTGATGTCAGTGGTTTCTGGCTCCCTGCCTGCAGCCCACGCTTTCCTCCACAACAAAAATGCTTCAATTCTTCGGCCCCAATCGCCTTTCAAGTTGTTGGTCCCCGGCTGGCCACAAAGGGCTCTGTTCTCCTGCTGGTGTCTGTCTCCACAGCGCAGACTCAAGACTGCCCCAGGGCAATGGCAATGGTTGGGGTTGGTGGGGATGAGCGGGGAGACACTCAGGGCTTTGCACATATCCTTTTCACTGAATGTTAAGGAAACTGAGGCTCAGAGAGGAGAGGAGACTTGCTGGGGGTGATAGAGAGTAGGTGGTGGAGCTGAGACTAGAACCCAGATTACCCCCCATGGTGTCCAGTCTTTCCACCCCAGGAGCCTTTAGGACACAATTCAGGCCAGGACTGCTTAACTTGGTTTTTACTTTATATACTAGAAAAACAAATCTCCCCTCCATCTTTCTCTCCTTCTTTCCTTCTTGTCCCACTTTCTGGCTCTGCCCCTCCTTTCTCTGTCACTCATCTCCATCACTCTTCCTGTTCTCTCCACCTCAGCTTCTCTTCCCTTCCTGTCCCTTCTCTTCCATTCTCTTCTCTTCTCCCTAACCCCTTTCCTTCTTCCATTCCTCCTCCTCTGCTCTCTCTCTCTCTCGCTCTGACAAAGACTGAAGAAGAGCTGCTTTCTCACCCAAGTGTAGTGTCCTCCACAGGCTGGAGAGGGGACAGTAAGCAGGACCTCCACCCCCTTTGGTTAACTGGGTCATGTTCCTCCAGGCTCCATTGTCTGACCCTACAGTCTGGCTAGTCTGGCTATTTTCTTTTAAAAGGGTGCGATGTTTCCTTTATTTTTTCCTTGACTACATATAGGAGCAGTCATATCAAGTAAAGGAGGCGTGCTTTGCTGTTAATAGAAGTGTCCCCCCATTAAATTTGGGGGGGACTGAGGAGAGGGACAACCAAGAAGGAGGGTGGAAGTCACCTGGAAAGGGAGCACTCACTGAAATGCCGATGTTATCTGATGAAGCAGGTCAGTGTGTTCTGCTTCAAACGTTGTTAACAATGAGAGAGGAGTAGGAGTGCAGGTTTTGCAACCAGATACCTGGATAATGTGTAATAAATAGGGAACACAGATGAGATGTCCTTTTATTATTTTTCTAATCTATGCTGTCAGGTTTCACTTGTGAAATGGAAGAGAGACAAAGCAGATGTATTTCTCTCTGGGGTCCACAACCTGTCCCCTCAGGTGGACCTGCAGCTCTTCCTCCCCTTGAAGATTTACAGTTTAGACGAGGCTGGGCCACTGAGATGTTGATAGAATCTTCCCCAGACCCACAAGCATTGGGCTCATAGAAAGAGCACCAGATCAGGAGTCAGGAGATGGGAGATGGGAGTTCCTCGTGCCTGTGTGGCCTTGTCTGTTCTGTAGGATCCTGAGTAAGCCAATTTACTTTTCAATGCCTGCATTCTCTCCTCCTGGACTGAAGGAATTAAACTAGATAAGTGCTTTTCAAATCAAACTCCATGCATCCCCAGGGCTCACTACAAACATGTTTCCAGGCTTTTCCACACAGGAAAATGGTGTCTGCCAAACAGTGAAGATTGAGACTTCCAGAGGCTGGCCCGTTGCTCTTATTTGTTTGATACATTCCAGTTACAGGTAAGATTTAGTTTGGAAAAAAGAGTTCACCTAAAGTATGAAAGTCACTAAAGTAGATTATTCTTTTCCTCACACAGGGGCTGCAGAGAGGTGTACAAATCTGGTCAGTAAGATTATCCTCTGGGAGTGAAAAGATAAGTCAGCCTAAAATGATCAGGCAGTCATCTCAGAGACACTGGTCTGCTTTCAGACCTGCAGCACTTAACTCTGACCTGACTGAACATATCCACAGGAATGATGGGTTAGTCAGAAAGACCCATGACGCACGGAAGCACTGAAAATGGATGTTGGCGTTTGCTAGCCAAGCCGTGTGCAGGGTTCCTGAGCCCCCAGTCCTAATATGTATACATGTGTGTATGTGTGTATGTGCCTGTGTCTGGATGTCTATAAATTCATAAGGCTATCTGTGATGGCTTTACACTAGGGATGGCTCAGTAGAGCACACATGTCATTTACTCCTATTCCTATGTCCATGGCAGACATTGCTAATCAACTGTCGCTTTCCCACCAGGTCTAAAAGTGGCCTCATACTTCTCAACACTCCAGACAGCCCTTAACAATCAATAAGAGTTGCTCATGAAATGAAATCTATCACCAAGCAACCTTCCAATTATAACATAGTTTCCCATGAAGGTTACAGAAACCAAATGGACTTTTCAGAAGACAGGAGTGTCTAGTCCTCTTAATAGCTGATTTTTCTCCAGATCTATACACAAGTTGCATTGATTCAGTTACTGACAACTATTCCTCTAAAACAACTCATCTGCCTTTCAATATGATGATGTTAGGTATCTTGATACCTTAAGGACTAGAGACCATACCCTGGACTCTGGCAGATCCACGAAGGTAATGTCCCTCAGTGGAGACATTTGGACAACCAGCCTTCTCCAGGTAACTTACTCATCATCTCTGTTTAATATAATAAACTTAGATCCTTTCAAATTACTGTGACGACTCCTAAAGTAATTCCAAACCGAGGATTCTATAACTTAGGAGATATTTGCTACTTGCAGAGTGACTTGAGGTCAAAGAATAACAGAGTGTTTGCCTAGTATTCATGAGAATATGTCCAGCCAGCTTAATGAAAAAAGAATGGGAATGTGGAAGTCTAAGTACAGACCCATGCCCCTCCTGCAGCCCTGTCTGTCAGACCATGCTCAAACTCTAAATCAGAATTCCTACACACCAGCAACCACAGGGCATCTAACCAAGAATGTCTTCTTTTCTTGCCTGGTTTCTGAGATCATCTCAGAATCATCATGAGAAAACAAGAACTAAATGCTCATCAAGTGAGACCCTTTCAGAATGTACCATACACTGACCAGAACCATCTGTCCTTCAATCAGTTTTCCTACTTGCTTGTTTGTTGAGTCTCTTAATTAGAGAACCCACTAAGGCCCCGGTTGGCTCAGTCTCCCATGGAAGTGAGTGCTATAGGCACACTCTGCACCCAAAGGGCTTGAATGAAATGGTACCCAATGTCACTCCTTCTCTGGAAACCTAACTCAGACCTGGATCCTGTCTGTAGTGGGTTCCATATTTTTGCAAAGAAAGTCTGCTCCAAAGCATATATACTTCCCTTGCAGAAATGCCTAAATGTCCCAAAATATCAGTCTTAGACTTGAACGATGAGACTATCCTACCTGTTATGAGCTGAATTTTGTCTCTACTCCCACCCCCAAAATTCATATGTTGAAGCCTTCAGTCCCTCAGAATGTGGCTGTATTTGGAAATTAAGGTGATTAAGTTAAAAAGAGGCCATTAGGGTGGGCCCCAATCCAATCTGACCGGTGTCCTTTTGTGAAGAAAACATTTGGACACCAATGTCTTGGAAGAGAGACATCAGTATGCATAGAGGAAAGACCAGGTGAGGACATAGGGAGAAGATAACCAAAGAAATGAAAACCATCAACCTTGATGTTAGACTTCTAACCTCCAGAACTGTGAGAAAATAAATTTCTATTGTTTTAACCACCCAATCTCTGGTACTTTGTTATGGCAGCCCTAGCAAACTAATACACCATCTGTTTCTCTTTCTTGTTAAGGTACGTTATACCAACCCCACAGAAATTCTTAGCTCTCCATGTCCCCAGCTATGTCTATTGAATGCTCCAAGCACTATATATCACTCTTAGACTTGACTTCACTCTTTAAAGATAATGGATTAAGAAACTTAAATTTTCAAAATGAAATCTTGCCATTTGCAATGACATGGATGGAACTAGAGGGTATAATGCTGAGCAAAATAAGTCAATCAGGGAAAGACAATTATCATATGATCTCACTGATATGAGGAATTTGAGAAACAAGACAGAGGATCATAGGAAAAAGGAAGGAAAAATGAAACAAGACGAAACCAGAGGGGGAGACAAACCATAAGAAACTCTTAATGTCCTGAAATAAGCTAAAGGTTGCTGGAGTGGTGGGGGGTGGGAGGGATGGGGTGGCTGGGTGATGGACATTGGGGAGGGTATGTGCTATGGTGAGCACTGTGAATTGTGTAAGACTGATGAATCACAGACCCTGGAAACAAATAATACATTATGGAAAGAAAGAAAGAGAGAAAGAGAGAGAGAAAGAAAGAAAGAAAGAAAGAAAGAAAGAAAGAAAGAAAGAAAGAAAGAAAGAAAGAAAGAAAGAAAGAAAGAAAGAAAGAAAGAAAGAAAGAAAGAAAGAAAGAAAGAAAGAAAGAAAGAAAGAAAGAAAGAAAGAAAGAAGGAAGGAAGGAAGGAAGGAAGGAGAAACCTAAATTTTCTATTTAGATACCACCATTTTCTACCCTGTCCCCTATAGCCACACAGCCCTCTTGGAGAATGATGGGTTGGGAATCCAGCACTTTATAGAAACCCAGCACAATTTAGAATTAGAATTCATCTGCTTATCACACAAGGATCAGTAAAATGGAACATTATTCCAAGCAAGGATCCTCAACAAAAAAAGCCATTGATTATTTCAAGAAAAGAAGTAAGCATTTGGGGAAATTGGGTGGCTCAGTTGGTTAAGCTTTTGACTCTTGATTTTGGCTCAGATCATGATCTCAGGGTCCTGGGATCAAGCCCCCAGTCGGGCTCTGTGCTGAGTTCAGAGTCTGCTTGTCCCTCTCCCTCTGCTCCTCCTCCTCCTCCTCTCTCTCTCTAACAAATAAATTAAATCTTAAAAAAAAGAATTAAACATCTGACATACATCAGAGAGATATAGCATCTTGAGATCAAGGATCTATATTTTATCTTTGGGAACTAGAGGAGAGGACAGAGACTACATCTTGTCCACCTTTGCATCCTTGACTTTCATACTTTCTGACTAGCATAGGATTTTGCATAAGATGGTACCTTTTTAAATTTTGATGTAGTGGATGAAAAAGAACATGAACTCTAAGAGACCCTGGAGAAATGGTCTTGTCTATTACAAATGTGGATACAATGTCTATTTCAACCAAGCTCATAGCAGCACACCCACAGTGACATTCTGGAAGTAGAATCCAAACGCTTTTTTTGAATGTGGTATCTTGTGAATCTTCTTGGGGAAGTGTCCTATTATCAGATTTCACCTGATTGAATTTACCATGCAGCCTAAGTCTGTCTGGAACATTGTCCATTCACAACACAGAGATCAAAGTAATCACTTTAGGGAACCTTCTTGCACTGTTGATGGGAATGCAAACTGGTGCAGTCACTCTGGAGAAGTTTGGAGGTTCCTCAAAAAGTTAAAAGTAGAACCACCCTAGAGAGACCTGGGTGGCTCAGTACTTAAGCATCTGCCTCCAGCTCAGATCATGATCTCAGGGTCCTGGGATCGAGTTCCTCGCCCACCCCACCCCCCACTCCGGATGGGGCTCCCTGCTCATTGGGAAGTCTGTTCTCCCTCTCCCTCTGCCCCTCACTCCCCACTTATGCTCTATCTCTCTCTCTCAAATAAATAAGTAAAACCTTAAAAAAAAATAGAACTACCCTATGATCGAGCAATTGCACTACTAGGTATTTAACCAAAGGATTCAAAAATACAGATGTTTATAGCAGCATTATCAACAATAGCCTAACTATGGAGAGAGCTCAAACATCCATTTACTGATGAATGGATCAAGAAGATGTGGTATATATATATATATATATATATATATATATATATATATATATATATATATACACACACACAATGGAATATTATTCCACCATCAAAAAGAATGAATCTTGCAATTTGCAATGATGTAGATGGAGCTAGAGATTATAATGTTAAGTGAAATAAGTCAGTCAGAGAAAGGCAAATACAATATGATTTCAGTCACATATGGAATTTAAGAAAGAAAACAGACAAACATATGTGAAGGGGGAAAAGAAAAAAGAGAGAGGGAAACAAGCCATAAGTGACTCTTACCTTTCTTACTATGTGTATTGTTTACTGCCTGTCTTCTCACATAGAATGTAAGCACCATGAAGGCAAAGATCTTTGTTTGCTTCACTGATGTACTTCAAACACCTAGAACAGTACCTGGCACATAGTTAGATGCTTAATAAAATTTTCTGATAGAATGAATTGCGTTTTGCATAAACTAGATATTTATATTTTCCAAGACTAGGTTAAAATAAAGTCACATTTTCCCATCAGTGGTCAAAATACAGTGACATCTCTCATGGCTTTATTCTTATGCTGTATAGAAATCTAGATGGAATAACTCTCTAGTTCTAAATCCCTCGCTAAGATTCTAATATTCTCTAAGAACACTTCATGGTAAACAGTCTCTTAGCGGACAGACAACACAAATGCACCTTATCTTATGGGCAGTGACCCCAATGTTATCAATGCCAAAACTACCAACCAGTTTGGTCACACTAGTAAAAAGTTTAAAAAATAGCTTAGTATCATAAGGCCAAAACAAATAGTTGACTACATTTTCCACCTTCTGACAGTAGAGGGTCTGGAGACGCTGCCTTATTCATCAAGAAGATGAGGACCAGAATTTTTGAAGGTTTTTGAGATCTTTGAAGATGGCATGGGCCAAAAACATTTTAACACTTAAGCTGAGAAACCTGTTGACCACCAGGCTAGATGGAGACAGACTTCCAGCAGGGATAATATCCTAATTTTTCTGGCCACACTACTCCCTGGTTAATCCCATGCCATCTAATTCTCAGACCAGATTGTTCTCCCCAGGCAAGTGTTATTAATTATGACTAGCCTGAGATTTCAGACAACTCCTCATCCCAGAGAAAAAGCAATTCTGAATGTAGTGATTATTTTACACCTTTATTCTCTGGGGAAGTGTGGAGGTGGGTTCTCTCAGAACAGAAAACGTCTCTTGCAGGTATCTGACAAAGTTAAAGCCATTGCATTTTTCCCCCAGAATCTCTGCCTCTCCTAACAAACAACTTCAGACACCCAGGAGTCACGTATGAGGGAGCAAGAGAAAACAGACTATTCAGCACTACTCTGCCCAGTTAGTTTCTTCTTACTTCACTATCAAATTTGTTCATACATTTTCCAAAATTTTCCATAAATTCTTTACTCTCTCCTTCTTTCCCTCTGTCTCCTCCTGTCCTCCTGTCTTAAGGAGTCCTCACTAAGCAGCTACTGCTGGCAGAGGTACACATGAAGTTCCTCTGGCCCTCAGGAACTCCTCACAGATACAAATAACTCTCTACAAGGTGGCAAATGTCAGGACAGAAATGGGTGCACAGCACCTGAGAAGCAGAGAGGAGAGAGGGGATGTGAATTAGTTCTACCTGAGGAAGAAGTGTTGTCAACAAATGCTTCCCAGAGGAGGGGCTATTTGAGTTGTGCTTTAAAGTGATGAGGCAAAGTTCGCCAGGCAGAAAAGAAATGAAAGGCACTTGATTTAAGCAGTCTTTGCAGAAAGTGGCCATTGAAATTGAGTTTTCCATAGGTTGAATCCATATGGCATCAAAGCAGCTGGTTAATGAGGGGAGGGAGAAGTTAGCCAAAACAATTAATTGACTTTGGGCAGATTTTTTTATAAAGCATTGAACTGATTGTTTAGTCACACATGTTGACAGTTAGAATCAAGTAGAATGGAAACATGACCTGGACAATCCAGCCAGATTCAGAAGGATTCCCTTGGCCCTCTCAATAGTATAATCAAATAGTGGAACATTCCACCGCCTGACTTCTGTTTCCTATATGACACATCTCCAGAGAGACAGTGCAGAAGAATGAGCTCCAGGAAAGTGTGGTCTCTGGATCGGACATCAGATGTAGAGATCCAGGAGGGTTGGAGGTCCTGGGACCTTCTTTCTTTCTCTGTGAAACAGATTCCAAGATCCAGAGCTGCTTTTGGAACCCAGGCAGGCTGACTCCAGAGTCTAAAGTCCTAGACATAACGTCGTGGTGTGTACTTGAGTGCACAAACTGTTTTGTCAAACAGGCAGGGAGCTCAAGATGGAAGATGCTTTGGTTTAGTCCCGTTCTTAAGAGGATCATAGACTCTGAGAAGTGGAAGTGACCTCCAACATCTTTCTAACTAGTGTTTTCATTTTACTCTGGGGAACCTGAGTCCCAGAGACTTGAAAGAGGTCACACAAAGTTAGTGACAGGGTCGAGACTAGAACAAAGTTATTTTTATTCCTAAGGAATAGAAATTTCCCTCCACATTCTCATGGCTTTTCTCATACTCCATTTTCACAAAGAACAAGGAGCAAATGGGAGTGAATGAAGGTGAAACGTCAATATGCAAAGATGACATTCCGGTGGTGTCAGGACATAAGGTAAAAACTCTCCTGTGGTCAACCCAACTCTTGAAAATATCTCAATTAGACACCCCGCTGGAGGCCGGCAGACTCCTCTCAATGTGCCAATGCTGCCCATTTTCCCATCTAGTGTTGGAAAGATGCGCTGCTTTTTTGGCTGAGCACAACTAAGGTATTTGCTTACGTCTCGGGGCTGTGCTGAATGAAAAAGACACAGCCAGCGTGGGTTAACTTCAGCTGTTGCAGGACTGGGAGCTGCAACCCCATTTCTCCTAACCACACAGGAACCACGTCGCCCTCCTACTTCTCTAGGCAGTTCCACTTTCTGCCCCTGTCAAATTTCACCTTTGCAAGATTTCCTGCAGAACCTCCACAGAGTCAGCCTTTCCCCTTTCTGTGGACCTCATTACTCATACTTTTAGATTCTGTTTCTAGTACTTCGTCAAAGTATTTGAAAATATTTCCATATAATCTGAACAGGTAGAGTCATGTGTATTTCCAAAGCAGCTTATGAAATGGAAGCATAAAGGAAAGAGCACTAGGCAGGAGTCAGAAGACCCAGATTCAAATGTGTGTGGCCAGAGTCTGGGTAAGAAACCCATGACATATTCATTGACTATTCAAGAGAAGGAAACCATATAGCAAAGGGTTAAGAGGAGCCAGTAACGTCTGATGAAGCACTCTGAGGCTGGCCACAACTGGAAGACTTATCAGCCCTGGGTCTAAGGGGACAAGGGGGAGGAAATGGTTCCTAGAACTGGAGAGAAGGCAGCCAACAGGAGCTGTGGCCTTAGGTGTACGAATGGAACCCTGATCAATGTGGCTGGTAGGGAACTTGTTGAGACTTGCCCTACTTCATCCTCCAATCTTTTACCCTTGCCTCCCACTAGTGACTACAAGGGGAAGCCAGAAAGCAAGAGGGCTTGATCCGTGTAGCTCACAGAACAGGGTGGAAAAGGAGCGGCAGGGACTCTTGAGGGACAAACAAAGATTACCCAGCAGAAGATTTGAATTCAGTCCCTTTGGAAGAGTCTCCTTACTCTCCCATCCTCGGAATCTGCATTAGTAACAATGAGTGGGCTGATTATTAGACAGTCTCTGTGTTACCTCCCTGTACAACACTCAATGATGCTATGACTCTAGATAAAAAAATACTCACATGTTGATATTTTAGATTTCCAGAGACAGATATTCTCAACAGACCAGGATATAGCAGCTGCTATAAAATACTCCTGGAAAGAGTGTGGAATTAAAAATCCATGCCTATGTAACATAATTCAGTGCTTAATAAATTTTGAAGAAAAACAAGCTGTCCTTATTCATCTTTCTTAGTTTTAAAAAATGTTACTTTACACAGCCCTGTTTAGGCAACATACTAATGTGTGCACTGAAAATCATTCAGTTCTCTTTTATGGTGGGGCTTCTGCTTGGCCCTTGGTCTCTAAATGACCTCATTACCTTATCTGACCTCTGTGAAGCTTCTTTTAATCATGTGTAAAATATATATATATATATATATATATATATATATATATATATATATATATATATATATAATTGACCTGTCAAAGCATTCTGTTTTGCTATAGGAGTTAGGAGGCAACCCTTTCAAAAAAGTATTAGCACCCAGAGGTGGCGGAACTCTTAAGAGAACCTAAGAAAACTTGATGTCTCCGACCAAGGGTCCTTGGTGGGTAGCCTAGATCCATAAAATGGGGATCGACCATCACCAGCTATTGGGTTTACTTCTCTCTCTCAGTCAATCTGTACTGAGCAGTTGCCAGCACTGTTCCAAGAACTGGGGTGTGCCTGTCAGCCAAAAAAAGCCGCTGCTTCTAAAGGAAGAAGAATCATGGTCCTAAAGCATATATGCACAAAACACATAGATGTGTAGGGTATGTTTGTATAATAAGTGCAATGAAGAGCATCATACAGGATAATGGGATAGAATGATGGGTGCGGAGCACAGGGTGGAGGGGACGCCACTGAGCCAAAATATACAAGCTTCAGAAGAGGTTGACTTTTGATATGAAACTTATTTCAAATATTTTGTTTCCATTCTTTTTTTTTGCATAAATGTAAAACTGTTCCCAAACTTCCAAAATCTTAAGAATAGTAACAGAGAGAATCAAATCAGTGATGCCCATTTTAAAGGATTAAGAAATATGAGTGCGAACTCCAAAAGGTGAAGCATCTTAAGCTGAATAATTTATTACAGTAACTTGTAAATGTTTGTGTAAAATGTCTCATAAGGGTTTATTGTTGGGTCCACAGGCACCCCCAGATGAGGGGTGGGGGCAAAGAAGCCGAGGGCGAGACATCTCTAAGGGAAAGAAAGCCAGCCTTAGGATGTTGAGGGAGAAAGAGGAGCAGAGAGGGAGAAGCTGGTTCCTGCGAACACTGAGATGGGTATTAGCCCATGCCCCCACGCAAACCTGAAGCTACGTACATATTTCTAAGTGTCAGGCAAAGCGGATTCCTGTGATATGGGAATGATAATTACAGTGGCTAACGCTGTTAGCTATAATTCAGAGATATTTGAGTTGTGCTTAAAATTATTTAAACAGTTTTATTTTAGTATCAAAATGATTATAAGGGTGGGGATCAGGAAGGAAAGAAAACATTTAATGAGGTTTGCAAAAGAAATACTCTTATATAAAGTGTCAATCCACAAGTCGAATTTTGTCTCTTAGGTAGTGAGATAAACGTTGAGGCCCACTCTGCTCTCTTTTTGCATTTTCAATTTAAGGAAATGGGCATTATCTGTCAGATCTGGAGCTTCCATGATTCAATGATGAAATAGCTCAAAAAAGATGCTCAGAAAAGAGGCGGTAATTCCATATAATGCCACAGAACACAATCATGGCTTCAGATCTTTAGATGGCTCTTCTGAGCTAAGTTCCATGGTATTTGAACTTAAATTTCCATCAGCACAAACCAAAGGTATAATGTAAAAAAAAAAAAAATTCCTCCAGTACCTCAAAAGACTTAACAACACGAACTGGGTAAAACCTTTATGTCTCAGCAGTATGAGAGCTTCAGCTAACCACAAAAATCAAAAAGTTGTCCCTATATTAGTAAGTTATTTTAATGAAATTCCTGGAGATAACGTAAAAGTTCTTGAACTTGATGTCCTGCCAGGTGCGACAAGTGACCATCTAAATAGTTATACTTTCTCTGCCATGAGTGCAGTACACTGGTCGATAAGATGATTAGCATGTCAGCTGATAACATTAATATTAACTGCAGAGATGGAAAATTCTACCAGTTCAAAGAGATTTTTTCTAGAAACTGATGACTAACTTCATCAAAACATTGGTGAGGATTGATTCTAATGGTAGACTCATATTGACTCTATGAATAACACATCTGATGATTTTCCATCTTGGAGGAAAGTTGTTCTTGTAAAAATATTTTTATATTCATATGATATGAATAGTCACTACAACAATTTGATGATTTACTCCAAGTGTGGTACAAATAGTATTATATTAAGTCCAAGATATCTGAGACAGATGCCTTTTCTTAAAAGAAGACTAAAAATGTTTCAAAGAGCTTGTGAATTTAAGAAAAGTAAAAAAAAAAATTAAAGATTCTAATTCAAAACATTAGTTCAAAACATTTTACATGATGTTCTTTCTAAAAGAAGGGGTAAAACATATCACTGAAGACTAGGCTTTTCCAGCAGTATGCAAAAGTCATAAATAATTCTAAGTTTTCACTTTCATTTTGAACTAAGGAAATTGCTAAAGAATATCACCAACAGCAATTTTCACTCTGGTTTATCTGCTGCTAACAGATGAGTTATGTAGAAATTGTCCAAATTACAAAACTTTGAGAAAGTTTAAGTCTAAATAGGGTCTATCATCAATACTGGATTCAGCTGGGGGAGAAATTATAAGCAAAATCATCCAGAGGAGCCATAAATCCCTTTCAAAGTGCTGTTTCTTCTTTATCATGCAATGATCTTTTTAATGAACACCATGTCCTTAAACTATAGCTTAACGAGAACTTGCTAGCCTAACGGGCAAGGAGAAAGTACCTACAAATAAGAAACAACTGAATATGCTGGAAAATTGTTTTTGTCCTGTGTATATTAGTATTTTAGTCTTATTTTCAAAGCAAAAATTCATCCTCTCTCCTGGGTACTCCCATAGTGGAGAGGCAAATTTCAGCAGATAACCATTTTGGAGATCATGAAACGTCTTTAGTGAGCACTGAACCTACAGACTCTTATTTAGTAATTCAAATTAAATTAATTCTCGGTTAGAGATATTCGAGAAAATTAGGCAAAATACACAATTTTTGAACAAGTTGTATTCTCTAGAAATGCAAATAAAATAATTTGCTAACAGCATCATTACTAGATAAATGATAAGAGTAAAAAAGCAAATAATGTATTAAATTATAACATATAAAATGGACAGGGAAAGAAACAACAAATGTTGGAGAGGTTGTGGAGAAAGGGGAACTCTCTTACACTGTTGGTGGGAATGCAAGTTGGTACAGCCACTTTGGAAAACCGTGTGGAGGTTCCTCAAATTTTTAAAAATAGAGCTACCCTATGACCCAGCAAGTGCACTCCTGGGTATTTACCCCAAAGATACAGACGTAGTGAAAAGAAGGGCCATATGCACTGCAATGTTCATAGCAACAATGTCTGCAATAGCCAAACTGTGGAAAGAGCCGAGATGCCCTTCAACAGATGAATGGATAAAGAAGATGTGGTCCATATATACAATGGAATATTACTCAGCCATCAGAAAGGATGAATACCCAACTTTTACCTCAACATGGATGGGAGTGGAGGAGATTATGCTTAGTGAAATAAGTCAAGCAGAGAAAGTCAATTATCATATGGTTTCACTTATTTGTGGAACATAAAGAATAGCATAGAGGACATTTGGAGAAGGAAGGGAAAAATGAAGGGGGGGAATCGGAGGGAGAGATGAACCATGAGAGACTATGGACTCTGAGAAACAAACAGGGTTTTAGAGGGGAGGGGGGATTGGTTAGCCCGGTGATGGGTATTGGGGAGGGCACGTACTGCACGGAGCACTGGGTGTTATATGAAAACAATGGGTCGTGGATCACCACATCAAAAACTAATGATGTATTGTATGGTGACTAACATAACATAATAAAATTTTTAAAAAAAGAAAAACGAGAAAAAAAAAACAAAACCAAAAAAAATAAAATAAATTATAACATATATATGTTTTAACTTCCCAAATTATAATTCACTGAAAAAAAATGTTCTCTGTACTTTTTTTCCAACACAACAGTCAATGTTATTTTATTTTTTAACTAATAGGCTTTATTTTTTTGAACAGTTTTAGGTTTACAGAAAATTGAACAGATATAGACAGTCCTTGAATACTCTTTCTCACCTGTGCATAGTTTCCCCTATTATGAACACCTTGCATTACTGTGGAACATTTGTTATAATCGATGAGTCAAAATTGATGCTTTATTGTTAACTAAAATTTACACTTTAGGGTTCGCTCCTTGTATTATACAGTTCTATGGGTTTTATCATATACATTTTTACCAACTTTTATATTTCTCTTTATCTAATTTTATTCTTTTATATTTAGAATAAAGATTCATAAACATGTACAGTGAAATATAATGTAATGTCTATATTTTGTAACACCTTTCATGTAAATAAATTCCAGGGGAAAAAGTCCTTAGTTTCTAGTTTGGGTTCAGAAAAAGAGAACACTACAGATAGCATCAGAAAGAGCTTGAGTAGTTCTGGGAAAAGAAACTTCAGAATGTGAAGACAGGAACAACTTTGACCTCTGCCTTGAGCACTGAGTCACGCATCCCTAAGTCTTAGCAGCGAGGTGCAGGCCTGGCTCTCTAAACATGCCTCTGACACCACACAGCCTGGTCATAGAAAGCCCTAACTGCAGCCTCCACTAGCCCCTCAGCCTTGCCAGCTCTGTTCCATAGCGGGGACTGGGGTCTCTCCCACTCTCCTCCAGGGACCGCCCCCCTCCCCAGCTTGATCATGTGCCTCTCTCTGCCTGTTGCTTTTCCAGCAAGATCACAGCCACTTATCTTTTACCCAGCTGAGATGGAGAAGACACATTTCTTTTGCTCAAGGAATTCCCAGTGGAGTTAGAATTCACAAGGGTGAGAGAGGGATGGCCCATGAACTCCCTCCAGCCTCTGGATGTGTTCAGTTTTGCCGCACAATGTTGTCTCTTATGCTGTTTTAAATTTGAATTTCGTTGCCAACAATTAAAAAATGAGAAAATTTCACACACAAAAAAATTGACTTGTAGCTTCTCTTGAAAAATTAGAAGCAACCCTGGCATTCACACTGCTAACAATCAGCTGGAGGTGAGTGGCAGATACCCTCCTTTG
Source organism: Eumetopias jubatus (assembly GCF_037043125.1). NCBI lineage: Eukaryota > Metazoa > Chordata > Mammalia > Carnivora > Otariidae > Eumetopias > Eumetopias jubatus. The sequence goes on along the minus strand of NW_028274823.1, from coordinate 64,644,223 downwards.
AACAGGGCATTTGCTCCCTCCTTTGACACCTTTCCCCCCTCTCTCCATGATACTACACTTAGGTCACTTACTGCATGTATATGATCTACCCGGACTCTGTAGGCAGTTGAGTTTGCAACACTTGGACTAGGTGGGAGAACCTAAAATATAACCCTACACCAAGCACCACCCCTCACCATCCATCGATGGAAGAAATAAATGTTCCAATGTGGCCATTCATGCCTTTTTGTGCTAAGAAAACTGCAAGGCTACAGTGTCTTCTTGTGGTATCTCTTATTTTAAAAATCCAGCTGATTCAATGAAATGCCCCTCTACAGAAAAGGAACTCCTGGCCGCTAAGCCAAATGTATATGGTCTGTAAGCATTATCTGGAGGGCATCTTGAACCTAGAGATGATCAGGATGGACCCACTGTACTTTGACTTGGAGTATCTTAGCTCCCTCAAGGAATTCTTTGTTCTAAAAATTTCACAAGCTCTCAACTCACTGACCTGATGAGTTCTGATTTATACCTTGAGTGGGTCTTCATCATTGGAGTTGTCATTTCCTCACCTCTCGGACTTACTGAAGTACAGGAGAAAGTAGCAAAGATTCGTCTCCGTGCCCCACCCCCGCTTCATCCAAGGGCTCTCTGCCACTTGCTTCCAGCATCACGGAAACACATGCTTCATGCCCCGCTGGGGTCACTTTAGCAAGCCCCGAAGGACCATCCAACTTTTCCTGTTCTGCCTCCATAGTAATAATCAAAGCATCAAACAGATGATGTGAACCATAGACTTGCTTGTATCTTGCACCTGGTGATTTGGATACATTGAAGTTCAAAAGTTGGATTTGCAAGCAGGCACTCTCCTGTACCTGTAGCACCTAGACCTCATCTGGTATGACTAGAAGGGCTAGCGAAGGGGACAGGAGGTGCATCAGGAGCACCATTCAGGTAGAGCTCCACCGTAAGTGTGCCCCAGGATCAGCCTTTAACAGACCCACCTTTGTTCACCTCTGTATTCCCGATGCCTGGAATGGTGCCTAGCAAATTAGAGGCATTAGGCAAGAAATTTCAGAATAAATGAATAACATTTGTCTTCAGCAGCCTTATTTGTCCCTGATCCATGGCTTTTGGTCTTTCCCTCACACCCTGCCTTTGGAATCTTTCACTTACAGACGGACAAAAGACTGACCTCCCAACATTTTGGATCCGACATTTACTTTTTCCTTTGCCATAATGGTTCATGAATACCTCTTTTTTTTTTTTTAGTTTTTATGCTCTGTATTTCTCCAGGCAAATGAAAAAAGCTGGAGAGGCCAGGTTATTTGGCTTCTGGTTCTAGTCCTGACAAAGGGTAAGTCTTATAAACTTTCTGGGCTTCCTATGAAAATGGGTTGGGTGACACAAGTGTGGGAAATGGGTGTGATATCTCCTACTTGCTATTTAGGAATGTTAGCAGTTCAGGGGAGTCTTGCAGTAATGAAAACCTGTCCATGTCCAATATTGTTTAAATGTAGCATTTCCCAACACTCTCTTGATTAAGGAACCTCTCCTTTTCTTCCCCACATAGTATCTATTGACATGTGGAATTAGGATTCTGAGGAACAGACGCACTTTGGGAATTGCTGGAGTAGAGACTCTGGAGTCTGTTGGAGGACTTAACATTATCTGATTAAATTTATTTGCATTAACATGAAGGGCGAGGACAGCTCATCACCAAGCAAACTGTACAAAAGTAAGAGAATGACAAGGTCTGAAAACATTCTCTTAAAGGAAACTATAGTGTCCCTCTTTGCCAACTTCCTTTCGTGGGCCCTGTTTTATGAGTCGGTCGTTTATCAGCAGTTAATGAGACCAAGTGGAGTCAAAGCCTCCACCTTCCTTATGGGGGGGATCTAAGTTGGATTGAGGGTCGGGGGTGGGGACCCAGCTGCAGCGTTTTATCTTTGGTGACAACAAGCAGTTGTGTTCCTTCTTAGGCAGTCACCGGGTTCATGAATAGTGCCACAGTCTTTTAAAGCCAGGACTGCTCTTTTGATCTACAAGTTCATGTGACTCCACCATGGGTAAGGCCTTCTGTCCCATTCCACCCCTCCCCCTTCCTGTGTTTGTCTCTGCCCTTGCAAGGGTTTAGGCTTCCAGCCAGAATGAAAGCTGTGAGTTGCCCAATTCAGAGAAATAAAGGAAAACATCCCCCTCCCCAATTTGATGGTCAATAGCTGTACGGAAGATATAATAAGCCTCTTCATTAAGCAAATGCAGCTTTTAGATAAGTGAAGAATTACAACTCCAAAGCTATTCTTCAAAACTGTGACGGTTCCACATGGTCAGAGGCGGTCATGCTGTCATGGAGATGGAATTTAAGTATAGAATTTGAGGGACTTTAGCCTATGTGGTTTTCTTCTTTCCAGCCCCACCTTGCACTGTGGTATATATTAAAAAAAAAAAAAAAAAGCAAAAGTGAATTGTAAACTAAACGCAACTTCTGATGCAAAGAATTAAACAAAGAGCATGGATGCTTTTTTAGTGTAATTTATTTTTATTTTTTGGGATCTATCCATTTTGAGTAATATTGACGTGCATCAGCCTTGCAAAGACTGCTGGGACTCCTGCCAGCCACAGTAGTACAAGGGGTGGAGTACAAGCACTCCATCATGGCTGTCCCCTCTACCAAAAGGAACAAGAGCTTTGGTGTTTTCTGACGAAAAACCTCTTTCTTCCTTCCTGTGACTGGACATGTACTTGGTTTTTTGCAGAGCAAAGCCCCCCCGTAAGTAAAAGATGGCCAAGCACATCTCCTTCCCAGTGACTCAATTCCCATTTTTAGGGCCACTCTGTAGGATTCAGACATCATCTCCAGAAGATCCCAGCTAATTAATTTCCACATATCCTGCCACACACCCTCTCTCCCTCATTCGGCTCCATCCCTGCTGGCCTCCTTACTACCGTTCAAATACTCCAGGCATGCATCCAACTCTGGGTTTTTGCAGTTGCTGTTCCCTCCAACTGGCGTGCTCTTGCTTGGAGGTACACATGGCTCACCCTCTCCTCTCCTACAAGTCTTTACTCAAACGCTTTTAGTCAGTGAGGTTATCTGAACCACCCTATTTAAAACAGCAGTTTTCCCAACCCAACAGTTCCCAGCTTCTTGTTATGTTTTTCTCCATAGCATTTACCACTATTTAATACATTTATTTGCCTATTTGTTTTATTCATGGTCTGCTACCGCCACTAGAAGGCTGGTCCACAAGAATAAGGATTTTGTCTATTTTGTTTGCTGCTATAATCTCAGCAGCAAAATGTCTAGAACGGTGCCTGGCCATGGTAGACCTTCATTGGCTATTTGTTGAATGAATGAGTGAATTGCCTAGCTAACTGCCACCTAATAAGGATCAAGGCCCTGAGATAAGAGGCATTAGGACTAGTACATTTTGACTATTGGTGTACAGCTCCAAGAAGAGAATCTGAAATCATAGGGCTCTGGGCACAAGGATATAAGTGTTGAAGATACTAATTTCTCAAGTCACAAGAATGATACCTAGTGGTATTTTAATCATTTTCCCAAGACCTCTACCCTACTGTCTGTAAGTTTCTTCTCATCACCTGAAAATTTTGACCATGTCTGCTAATAACCATTAGCATCCCTATTCCTCCAGGCACAGCCAGTAATGGATGATTCCATCAATAATGGGCCCTGCTTTGCTTAAACCCATGCATAGATGAAGGAGACTCCCAAATATTCCCCATAAACCAGCAATTTCACCTCAACTAGCATCACTTCTAATCTCTTCCATACTAAGGCCACCTTCCAATTCTCTCTCTCCTTCTATATCCAACTAGTTGCCAGGCTATGGTGATTTTATTTCCAAAATGCCTCTTGCATTGTTTGCCTCTCTCCCATTCTCATCACCACAGCCCTAACCTGGCCCTCATTAGCTCTTACCTGACACCATGGCAATAGCTGCCCAACTGGTTTCCTATCTCTGGTTTCTTCCTCCTCCAACACATGCTCTGTCCAGCTACCACAACAATATTCCCAACGAACAAATGTAATGTCACTCTCACTATTCTTACAAAATGCCTATGTCTCCCTATCACTCTTGAGTTGGGTCCTTTAATCTACCTTCTAGGCTTCCCACCCACTAGCTCTTTAAATAAGCCTTCCACCATAGCTTTGTCTACTCGTGTACCCAGGCACTTCTTGTCTCCCATATAAAATGTATGCTCTCCACTCTTCGTATCTTGGCTTTTTCCCTCCCCATGCTGTCTACCCCCTTCTAACCATATGCCCCCATTTCCTACCTGTGTCTGTTGAAATCCTATCCAAAGATCCCTTAAAACCAATTTATTGATTTGGTAAGTCAGTTATAACAGAGATTGGGAAAGCTCAAACCTCTCTTCTTCACAGATCTCCTATGTCAGAAATTATCTTTCCTCTGTGTATCTCCTGCACATTTATCGCACATTCCCTCGGTGAGGGTTATTATTCTCATATAAATCATTATTTCTCCAGCCCATCTCTGTGCATGGTCCTTGAGGGCACAGGCTTTTGTGTCTCTATTTTATTCGCAGAGCACTTCACATGACAGCTTGCTCATAGCTGGTGCCCACATCTTTTCGGGGATACTAACAATACATCTCACAGGTCCTCCAAGTGTCACTATAATCCTCCCAAGGTCATGTTTTTGATTATAACTGGTGAACCATCACCCAGAAATATTTGCCCTTCCCTCATCCCTACAGTCATCAGGGCTTGCAGTTCTCAAGGTGGCCGGTTATTATTCAAAGCCAAGTGAGTTAGAAGCCCAGGATGGAAAATAAATGTTACACAACTTCCTTCAAGATGAATTTTAAAAAGGAAATCATCAGGGTGAGAACAGAGACTTGATTTACCAGTTGAGGCTGTTGTACCAGGTGCACAGACATCATTTCCCTGTCCAATGCCCTGTGGCACACACCTAGATAATCCTGGATGCCTTGTTTTGGGGCCAGGCAATTTGGGGGCACGTAAAATGAATCTGAAATTAGAGATGTAGTGTGAAAGAATAAGAAGAAGGAACAAATGGAAGGAGAGAAAAAAGGGAGGAAGAATTTAGTTTCACCTTGCCTGGACGCCTGGGTGGCTCAGTTGGTTAAGTGACTGCCTTCGGCTCAGGTCATGGTCCTGGAGTCCCGGGATTGAGTCCCACATCGGGCTCCCTGCTCAGCGGGGAGTCTGCTTCTCCCTCTGACCCTCTTCCCTCTCGTGCTCTCTATTTCTCATTCTCTCTCTCTCAAATAAATAAATAAAATCTTTAAAAAAATTGTTAGTTTCACTTGCCTGGCAATAACATCGTGAGGGAAAATGGGCACAAAGATCCTTGTAATATGCCAATGTGTGGGCTCTGCTGTTGGGTTTCATTCTAACTCTTCACTATTGTCTGTGATTTCTGGCTGTTTGGTGTGTGCCCTGCCTCACCAGCAGGACAGACTTCCCACATTTCCCAGCTCACATGTCTTCTCTTGTCTTGACCGTGAACTCTCAGAAGTAGCAGCACGTTCCTTTGGTACTGAGCACAGCATCTAGCACATAGTGAGCACTCAAGAGAGGTGTATTGATGATGATAAAGTAAAGCCATGTTTCCCAAACTTCAACCGTGAGCACGCTGACATTGTGTCTTTTGTTCTGGCCATGGACCACCACCCACGCAATTATTTTCTTCTTTCAACTGACTCATGCTTTTTAAAAATATTTTGTGCCATTCTTTGCGTGTATCTTTGCACAATCATGTCTGGGCAATTACACACGTCACAGATTGATGAGCAGTTTATATATTTCCTAACACATATTAAAATAAGTAGATAACTATTAAACAGTATTCATCCAGGTACCATTTAAATCAATACACCTGTGGCAGGCAGCTGATTTTTTTTTTAGGCAAACACAGATTAGGCTTTCTTCCCTAAAACTGTGGCATAAGCAAATGTATCGATTCTATACTTTAGGTCTTTCGATAGAAATCTTGCACACACTCACCAATGCTGTCTGTCTTTAGAAGAAAATTAACACTCTGTGTTTAAATCTTTTTGTGTACCAGTTAATTTGTGGAGCACAATTTGTAACGGGCAAAGAGGGGTTACTTTATTATTGTCCCAGATACTGTAGTTGAGTTGATTCTGATTTTAAGGAGGTGTGTGGCTGTTTTAGCAATCAGTGCTGAGGATTTTCTCAAAACCTGACATTTCTCTCTTACTCAGCCCTTCATCCCGATGTCTTCCCCAAATCCGGGTAGTCTACCTGGAAAATGACTCCTAAAAACTCTTCAGAAGAGAACTAGGTGAAGTAGACTCACAAAGGAGGAAATGCAACTAATGAATAATGTATGGGAAAATATGCAACCCTACTGAAAATCAAATGAATCCTTTAAAATAGGATTATTTTATTAAAAAATTATTATAAAATAATAATATATTTATTGTAATATATAATATAATATATTATTTTTTAAAAAATAATGCTCAGCACAAGGGAGGGTGGGCTGCAGTTGATATTCTCATACTTTATGTGTGGCTATATGGTGACTATGATGACTGTATAGTGACTCTGTGAACCGATAAAACACCTTCACCACGCAATCTGGCAATGACCATCAAGGCTTCACAATTGCCGTGAGACCTTCGATCCAATGGTAACCCTTTTTATAGAAACTCAGTCTATTGAAATCACTCTATATGGAAAATATTATGCACATGGAAACATTTGTTACTTTATTATGGTACTAGTGAAAACTGAGGAAGGACCACAATACCAACGATGAAGATAGTGAGTGCAATCAGTGGTCTAGATCCACTCAGTGGATGATCACGTATCCATTAAAATTAAATTTATGAAAACACTTTATGACACGGCAGTATGTTCTGGGTAAAACAAGATATAAAATCTTATGGATGATCATGATAAATATGTAAAACTATATGTCTGCAAGACTGCAGGGAAATGCCCTCATTCCCAGCGCAGCAGGTGCGTGTGATGGCCAAGTGCATGAACTCTGGCATCAGATTGTCTGTGTTTGCAGCTCAGCTCTGCTGCTTTAGTAGCTTTGTGACCTTGGGCAAGTTGCTTAACTTCCTTAAGAAGTGTTTGGTTTTTCCCATTTGTAAAGTGTAATAGCTATCTCACCGTGTTGTTGTGAGGATTAGGTGAGATAATTTATGGAAAACATTCAGCACAGGGCTGGCACGTGGTGGCATTGACTAATGAGTCATTCATCCTGCAGATGTTTCTCAGTCATTGACTATGTGAAAGACACCTAATATGCTGATAAGGCATGGGGAAATTTCATCTTTTTTCTGTTCTCTGCAATATGCTTCTATCATCTTTATAAGGAATAATAAAGCACCACCCTATGAGTATGATAATCACTCTTCCTGGCTTTTCCTCACCCACCCAATTCCAAATCAAAGCTTTGATCATGTCATACCTTTGCTTCTGCCTTTTCCCTGGGCCCCAATTGCTGGCAAGATAAAGTCAAACACCTTTACTTAGGGATTTGCTAAACTGGCCCCAACCTACCCTTAATGGGCCATTTCTTACCATTTTTGGTTCCAAAACTGTTCTCTGTTCCAAACACTCTACCTTCCCCATCCCAAATCTGCACCGGACAGCCACTGCCAGAGCCCTCGATTTGTGCACTAGCACATTGCAATTCACAAATTCTAGCCTCCTTTCAAATGGTGATTCTCTGACCACACCCCCAAGGATGCAGATTCAAATGTCTGGAGTGGGGCCTAGGAACCCCACTGTATCTCAGGGACGCCATCTGAGAAACACATCATTCTCTTCTCTGCCTGGTAGGCCTGTTCTGCCTGGTGGACATTTCTGCACTCTGCCAAACACAGCTGAAAAGAGGTCTCCAGTCTCCATACTTCCATGGTCTTTTATCCAAACTTCTACTAAAGTCTGTCATTTCCTTGCGCTTTCTTTGCTTACTTACTTCTCTAGCTGTCGCCCCCACTGCATTATGAGCTCCTAGATTTCAGAGACTATGTCTCGTTTATATTTACAGCCCCTTACCAGGCACAATAACTGGCACTTATTAGACATCTACAGATGTCTATGGGATGTATTCATGCACTCATTTATTGGCATTAATTGTGGACAATTGGGTCATTCCATTGGCCACATTGAGCTCTAGTTCATTTGTAATTACTAAGACTGAACTTACTTATGCTGATTATTGGCTCTGCTCAATTTAGCATGTAACCTGCAACCACATAGCTAGAAAGGAGAGAAAAGGAACCTGTGTCAGACACCATGAGGTTGAAAATGGATGGAATGTGAACTTCCAACTGGAGGAAGTTAACTAAGCTTGGGGAATCACACTGCAGACAGATGAGCAGGGCACAGACCCAGCTGGGTGTTGTTCTGTGCCCAGATCCCAATACACTCACCATGAGCTTTCCTGCCTAAATGCTAGGATAGCACAGTAGTTACTCACATGGGCCCTAAAGTCAGACTGCCTTGGCTAGAATTCCAGCTCCACTGGCTGTGTGACTCTAGACATGTTCTATAACCTCTCTGTGCTTCAGTTTCTCATCTGTAAAATGGGGCTCATAATAGTACCTAGCTTATGGAGTTGTTGTGACAAGTAAATGAACTAAAATATGCACAGTCTTTAGCATTACATTTGGTACGTGGTAACTGCTCAATAAAGGGTAACTACTATAATTAGATTTATAAACTATAACATGGATTCAAAGCACACATTAGACTGTAGGTTTTGCTCGGCCTTTTTTTTTTTTTTTCCAAACATGCCCTAAAATTTTCTTTAGTAATCTCAGTCTTTGCTTAACTCCAAACTTAGGGACCTAACTTATCACCTATCAGATTGGCTTCAATTTCACAAGACTTTGAAAAACCAGGGTAATATCACACTAATTCATGTGTTGGAGATAAATTTGAAGTTAAGAAAAAAATACGGCAGAAGAGAATGCAAGAGAGTTACATTTGCAGGGGAGAAGATAGTAAGCATTCCCGAAATGATAGGATGAGGAGAGACTTTGGAAAAAGAATGGTAAGAAACAAAGTCCCCTCTATTAAAAATTGCTAACAACATTTTGCATGAAAAGATTTCACTTACCTTTTATCCCTTTGAGGAAACTGAGGCATAAGTCTGTTCTCAGTGTTGAAAGCCTATTAGCGGTCAAGGTTGGAGCTCAGCACATTACATAAATCGCCTCTTTAAATATCCATTTGCAGTCACTATTTTTCTGACTTTACTGAGGGGAAACTAAATAGTTATATTACTAGTAATGCCAAAACTGGATTTATACCCAGCTCTTAGATGGCTCTAAAGCTCTAGAGTTTTATGTTTTACCCTGCTGCTTCCTCATTGCTCCTAATTATGCCTCTTGGAATGGATGGTGTTTTGTAGCTTTTAAGCCAGCTTCCAGTTCTAGCTCTGTATCCCCCAAAGCCTGCGAGGAGGAAATGCCTCACATGACCTCCTGTTGAAGTTCTAACGCCCCATTCTTCAGAATGTGACCTTATTGGAAATAGGGCCATTGTAGATGGAAGTAGTCAAGCTAAGATAAGGTCAGAGTGGAATAAGGTGGACCCCTAATTCAATATGCCTGGTGTCCTTAAAAGAGAAGAAGAAATACTGAGCAGACACGTGAGAGGAGGTGGCTTGGGTGCTACAGCTGCAAGCCAAGGAGCCAGGGAGCACCCAGGATGGATAGCCCTCACCAGAAGCTGGGAAGAGAGGAAGGTTCTCCCCTACAGGCTTGAGAAGGAGCATGAACTGATGAGCCTTGATTTCCAACTTTTAGCCTCCAGAAAACCGTGAGACAACAAATCTTGTCTGTTGTTTGAAACCACCCAGTTTGTGGCACTTCGGTATAGCAGCCCTAAAAAAATGAAGAAACGAATACATCCACCCATGAAAATAAACAGAGGAGGGCCTGGGTGGCCCAGTCCGTTAGGCCTCTGCCTTTGGCTCGGGTCATGATCCCAGTTGAGCCCCGCGGCAGGCTCTCTGCTCGGTGGGAAGCCTGCTTCTCCCTCTCCCTCTGCCCCTGCTTGTGTTCCGTCTCTCGCTCTCTGTCAAATAAATAAATAAAATCTTGAAAAGAAAAGAAAAAAAAGAAAAGAAAAGAAACAGAGGACATCTTTTGTGGGTTTTTACCCCTTTGGCCCCTGAGAGCTGAGCTGTCTGTTGTCACTGGGATTATGACAATGACACTGCTGACTTTTCCTCAACAGTCATACTTCCCCATTTTTGCTGACAGACCCCTGTTCTGCTTGGGTATTAGCCCCGCATCATTCATGGAGCCATTTATTTATTTATTTATTTATTTGACAAAGAGAGACAGAGAGAAAGGGAACACAAGCAGGGGGAGTGGGAGAGGGAGAAGCAGGCTTCCCGTGGAGCAGGGAGCCCGATGCGGGGCTCGATCCCAGGACCCTGGGATCATGACCTGAGCTGAAGGCAGACGTTTAACGACTGAGCCACCCAGGCGCCCCTCATGGAGGCTTTTAGTTCTGTAACCACGTGGACTTCGTGCACTTGAAAGAATGCCCTAAGTGGATCCATCAAACTGGATTAGCTTCTTACAGCCCATTTTGTTAGGGACACTATTTTGGAGCTCAGGAATCTGCCCAGTTTTACCATTCCACATGCTAAGACCAAATGGGGCTTCTGCATTCTGCCCTGCTAGACTGCCAGGATGGAGTGAATGATTCATCTACCAACTCAAAAAATAAAGAGGTTTGGTGGCTTGCGTGGCTAATTACCAGCACTTACTAACAGGTCCCAATAATACTCTCACCCGCAAACCCACAGAGATGTAAGTGGTCCTCCTGCTTCTTTTCCTCACCCTCCCTCAAAACAAACTAGCGGATAGGCGCATTTTTAAATGTTCCTTCTTATTCAAATTGAACTTGGGAATTTTATTTTTTAACATCTTTTTTTTTACATACTGTATAATTCCATTTACATAAAGTTCAAAAACAGGCAAAAGAATCTGATCTCAGAAATAAGGAGAAAGGTTCCCTCTGGTGAGGAGGGAGGGGCAGAGATTGGGAAGGGGCATGAGGGAGTTTCAGGGGTGCTGGTAACGTCTTGCTTGAGCTGGGTGCGGGTCACACAAGTGTGTTCATTTTATAATACTTGTGATTTGTGTACTTTTCTGAATCTATGTTGCATTTCAATGATTTTTTTCAAAAAGATCATATTTTGGCTCCCAGGACTTCTCATGTCTTTTCTTCCACAGTATTGTTCCCACTCACGTTCATCTTCCAACAGCACATCTTAGAAGGTTGACTCAGCAGAGGATCCCAGATGAAGCAGGAGCAGGTGGTAACCTAGACGCCATCACTAGATGCTACCCCCAATCAGGGCTGCCTCTCCCACTAAGCCACTGCTTTCCAGGAAACAAGGGCCACTTCCTAATTCACTTTTTTAAAAGATTTTTTTCCCTAGTTTTATTTCTAGAAAATGTTCTTACTAAAGAGATCTTCCTATTTCACTGAGATGATGAAAGGCTTCTTTCACCATGAGCTAGGTTCTTGAAATATGCAGCTTATATCTTACATAATGTCCCTGCTCCCCCCAATCACACCTTTTTTGTCTTTAGTTGAATTTATTAAACTGATCATGTGCGTGAGCAAGGACATTGCTTTCAAACTGAGCAGGAAGTAAATGACCGCTTCCCCATCTGTTCACATTCTGCACTGGCTTTCAGGGATGTTTACCTAATACATCTAAAGTAGTTGTGAATAAACAAAATACAGTTTTCAGAGCAATTGCTCATTATACTTTATCCTGTGACACTTCCATCTTAGTTTGAGGAAAAAAAACCAAACAAAAACCCTTAAGAAATGTACCTGCAGACCAGTTCTACTTATGCCGAATGTCAGCTGGCTAACATATAAAATATTGACAGAACAAATTTGCAAAATCTCATCGAAGTCTTTCAATTTCTTTGGAGATTTTTGGTTAGAGATCAAAAAGAGCAAATTTTCTGCTTCCCATGGAGGACCTTTTTTTTTTTGTAAAGAAAGCTTCAATCATTTAGTAAACATTTACTCATTACCTACAGCAGGCTAACTCTGTGGCTGCTTTTAAAAATACATATTGCTCAGAGAGTTTAAAATGTATTGAGGGAAACAAAAATGGGGAAGAATCCTAAAAAAACATAGTGAAAAGTACCAAAATAGAGGAACTGAGGTCCCAGCCCTAAAGGAGGCTAACATTGACTCTTGGACAATGGATGGGATCTAAACGTGGAGATAGAAAGAGGGCAGGTCATTCCAGGTAAAGCGGGCATGCTTAGGAAATGCAAAAGAGTAAAGCAGGACAGAGCAGGGAAATGCAGGAATACAGCAATTAAACAATGTGACCAGAGCTTTGGGTGGAAGAGGGCATTCAGAGTTAACACAATCCTGGGAAGGGGGTGGAAGCCAGATTTTGGAGAGTTAGAAGTGAAGCATTGAAAAGATCTCTGAAGCCAGCAGGAGTGACAAAGTACTTGCTGTTAGCAGTCTCTCTCTCTCTCTCTCTCTCTATCTACCTATCTGTGTGTGTGTGTGTGTGTGTGTGTGTGTGTGTGTGTGTGTGTGTGTGTGTGGTGTAATATATAGAGAATGTGAAATTTACCATTTTAATCATTTTTTTAAAGTAGGTTCCACACCCAGCATGGAGCTTAACCTGGGACTTGAACTCACGACCCTGAGATCAAGATCTGAGCTGAGATCAAGACTCAGAAGCTTAACTGACTGAGCCACCCAGGCACCCCACCATTTTAACCATTTTCAAGTGAACAGTTCAGTGACCTTAAGCACATTCACAGGGGCACCTGGGTGGCTCAGTTGGTTAAGCGACTGCCTTAGGCTCAGGTCATGTTCCTGGAGTCCTGGGATCGAGTCCCACATCAGGTTCCCAGCTCAGCAGGGAACCTGCTTCTCCCTCTTACCTTCTCCCCTCTCATGCTGTTTCTTGCTCACTCTCTAATAAATAAATAAAATCTTAAAAAAAAAGCACATTCACATTGTTGTGCAACTACCGGCCAACTCCAGAATTCTCTCATCTTCTCCAAGTGAAACGCCATACCCGTTAAATGCTAACTCCCATTCCACCTGCCCCACCCCCAGCCCCTGGCAATCACCACTCTACTTTGTGTCTCTGTGATTTTCACCTCTTCAGGGATGTCATATAAGTGGCATCACATAGTATTTGTTCTTTTGTATCTGTCTTATTTCAGTTAGCATAACGTGTTCCAGTTTCATCTATGTATCAGAATTTCCTTCCTTTTTAAGGTTGAATAACAATCCATTGTATGTATATACCACATTTTATACTCTATTTATAACCCAAGGGACACTTTGGTTTCTTCCACTTCTTGGCTACTGTGAATGATACTGCTGTGACCATGAGTGTACAAATATATGTTCAAGTCCCTGCTTTCAGGTCTTCAGAGTGTATATCCAGAAGTGGAGTTGCTGGATCTGGTGGTAATTCTGTTTAATTTGTTGAAGAATCTCCATATCATTTTCTGTAGAGACCATACCACTTTATAGTCCCACCAAAAATATACAAGAGATCCAATGTTTCCATATCCTCTCCAACACTTGTTTTATTTTATTTAATAATAGCCATCCCAATAGGAATGAATCGATGTGATTGGTGTTTCCCTAAAGACTGGTAATATTGAGGGGGCGGAGCAAGATGGCGGAGGAGTAGGAGACCTGGATTTCGTCTGGTCTCAGGAATTGAGCTGAATAGGGATCAAACCATTCTGAACACCTACGAACTCAACAGGAGATCGAAGAAAAGAATAGCAACAACTCTCTGAACAGAAAAGCGACCACTTTCTGGAAGGTAGGACGTGCAGAGAAGTGAATCCGAGGTGATATTCAGGAGGATCGACAGTAGGGGAGGGGGCCTCCGCCGCTTCTGGCAAGTGATAGAGCCGCGGAGCACAAAATCGGAACTTTTAGAAGTCGGCTCCGCTGAGGGACGTCGCTGCAGTGGCTAAGCGGGGGGTGGAATCCTCGCGGGACAGTGTGGTCTCAGGACCCTCGGGGTCACAGAAAGACTGGGGGTGACTGAGTGCGGCAGAGCTCCCAGGTATCGGAGCAGGGAAGCCGGCTGCAGAGATGGAGCCGAGGCGCGGGCTCTCAGCTCGGGGTTGCCATAAACTGTGATCCGCGGCCCAGTCGGGCTACTGCTCCTCCAGCAGGGACCCAACAAGCGGCAGATCCGGGGAGACTCCCCTTCCCTCCCCCGGGAGGAGCGACGTGGGAGTGCACTGCAGGGATCTGCTGGGTTTGGAGACTCCACACGGGGTCGGGTGCCAGAGATAGAAACGCTCAGTCACAGGCCGGGTGAGCACGGAGTGCGGCCAGAGACCAGGGAGACGGGAGTGACAGACTGCTTTTCTCTGGGGGTGCACTGAGGAGGGGGGCCTCGAGTTCTCGGCTCCTCTGGGGAGGAGATTGGGAGGCCGCCATTTTCCAAAGCAGGGAACAAAAGCTCCTGAGAGCAAACCCAAGCAGATTGCTTAGCCTGGACTGACAAGGGCAGGGGCAATTCCGCCTCCCGCGAAGACATTTGGGAACCATGGCAACAGGCCCCTCCCCCAGAAGATCAGCACGAACAGCCTGCCAAGACCAAGTTTACCAATCAAGAAGAACGGGAGAACTCCAGTGCTAGGGGAATACTGCACATAGAATTCATGGCTTTTTTACCATGATTCATTAGTCTTTCAAAGTTAATTTTTTTAACTGTTTTTTTTAATTTTTCTTTTTCTCTTTTTCAACGAACATCTTATCAATCCCTTTTTAAAAAAATTTTCTTTATTTTTCATTTTTAGAGTCATATTCTATCCCTTCATAGTAGTTACCCTTATTTTTGGCATATATATATAAGTTGTTCTCTCTTTAAAATTTTGAGATACAGTTTCTTCTAACATATCAAAATATACCCTAAATCTCTAGTGTATGGCTTTGTTCTAGTCTCCTGCCTGATCACATTCTCTCCCCTTTTTTTTCCTTTCTTTCTTTCTTTTTTTTTAATCCTCTTCTTTCTTTTTTCAAGCACCTTATCAATTCCTTTTTTAAAATTTTTTATAATTTTCATCTTAACAGTCATATTCCATCCCTTCCTTGTATCAACCCTTATTTTGTACATATATAAGTCTTTCTTTCTTTAAAATTTTAGTAGGCACGCTCTTCTAACAGACCAAAATACACCCAAAATCTAGTGTGGGGCAATAATCTATGCACCAGCCTTATCATATTTGATCATATTCTGTTTTTTTTTGTTTTGTTCTGTTTTTGTTTGTTTTTATCTTTTTCTTTTTCCTTTTTTTTCTCTTTGTTTTTTCTTTCTTTCCCTTTCCTTTCCCCTGGTTTCAGGTCTTTTCTGATTTGTTTAGAGTATATTTTCTGGGGATGTTGTTAACCTGTTAGCATTTTGTTCTCTCATTCATCTGTTATTCTCTGGACTAAATGACAAGACGAAAAAAACCACCTCAACAAAAAGAACAAGATGTAGTACCATCTACCAGGGACATACTCAATACAGACATTAGTATGATGTCGGACCTAGAGTTCAGAATCATGATTTTAAAAAGATACTAGCTGGGCTTCACAAAAGCATGGAAGTTATTAGAGAAACACTTCCTAGAGAAATAAAAGAACTAAAATCTAACCAAGTCGGAATCAAAAAGGCTATTATTAATGAGGTGCTATCAAAAATGGGGGCACTAACCACTAGGATAAATGAGGCAGAAGAGAGAATTAGCAATATAGAAGACTAAATGATGGAAAAAAAGAAGCTGAGAAAAAGAGATAAACAACGACTGGATCACGAGGGCAGAATTCGAGAGATAAGCAATACGATAAGACAAAACAACATTAGAATACTTGGAATCTCAGAAGAAGAAGAAAGAGAGAGAGGGGCAGAAGGTATATTGGAGCAAATTATAGAAGAGAACTTCCCTAATGTGGGGAAGGAAACAGGCATCAAGATCCAGGAGGCACAGAGAACCCCTCTCAAATTCAACAAAAATAGGTCAACACCCCGACATCTAATAGTAAAACTTAGGAGTCTCAGAGACAAAGAGAAAATCTTGAAAGCAGCTTGGGAGAAGAGATACGTAACCTATAATGGTAGAAACATTAGATGGGCAACAGACCTATCCACAGAGACCTGGCAGGCCAGAAAGGACTGGCATGATATCTTCAGAGCACTAAACGAGAAAAATATGCAGCCAAGAATACTATATCCAGCTAGGCTGTCATTGAAAATAGAAGGAGATATCAAAAGCTTCCAGGACAAACAAAAACTAAAGGGATTTGCAAACACGAAACCAGCCCTCCAAGAAATAATGAAAGGGGTCCTGTAAGCAAAGAGAGAGCCTAAAAGCAGCATAGATCAGAAAGGAACACAGACAATACACAGTAACAGTCACCTTACAGGCAATACAATGGCATTAAATTCATATCTTTCAAGAGTTACCCTGAATGTAAATGGGCTAAATGCCCCAATCAAAAGACACAGGCTATCAGATTGGATAACAAAACAAGACCCAACGATATGCTATCTGCAAGAGACTCATTTTACACCCAAAGACACCCCCAGATTGAAAGTGAGGGGGTGGAAAACCATTTACCATGCTAATGGACACCAAAAGAAAGCTGGGGTGGCAATCCTTAGATCAGACAAATTAGATCTTAAACCAAAGACTGTAACAAGAGATGAGGAAGGACACTATATCCTACTTAAAGGGTCTATCCAACAAGAAGATCTAACAATTGTAAATATCTATGCCCCAAACATGGGAGCAGCCAATTATATAAGGCAATTAACAACAAAAGCAAAGAAACACATTGACAACAATACAATACTAGTGGGGTACTTTAACACCCCCCTGACTGAAATGGACAGATCATCTAAGAAAAAGATCAACAAGGAAATAAAGACTTTAAATGACACACTGGACCAAATGGACTTCACAGACATATTCAGAACGTTCCATCCCAAAGCAATGGAATACACATTCTTCTCTACTGCCCATGGAACATTCTCCAGAATAGATCACATCCTAGGTCACAAATCAAGTCTCAACCGGTACCAAAAGATTGGGATTATTCCCTGCATATTTTCAGACCACAATGCTTTGAAACCAGAACTCAATCACAAGAGGAAAGTCGGAAAGAACTCAAATACATGGAGGCTAAAGAGCATCCTACTAAAGAATGAATGGGTCAACCAGGAAATTAAAGAAGAATTTAAAAAATTCATGGAAACCAATGAAAATGAAAACACAACTGTGCAAAATCTTTGGGATGCAGCCAAGGCAGTCCTAAGAGGAAAGTATATACCAATACAAGCCTTTCTCAAGAAACAAGAAAGGTCTCAAAGACACAACCTAACCCTACACCTAAAGGAGCTAGAGACAAAACAGCAAATAAAGCCTAAACCCAGCAGGAGAAGAGAAATAATAAAGATCAGAGCAGAAATCAATGAAATAGAAACCAAAAGAACAGTAGAACAGATCAACGAAACTAGGAGTTGGTTCGTTGAAAGAATTAGCAAGACTGATAAACCCCTGGCCAGACTTCTCAAAAAGAAAAGAGAAATGACCCAAATCAACAAAATCATGAATGAAAGAGGAGAGATCACAGCCAACACCAAAGACATACAAACAATTATAAGAACATATTATGAGCAACTCTATGCCAGCAAATTAGATAACCTGGAAGAAATGGATGCATTCCTAGAGATGTATCAACTACCAAAACTGAACCAGGAAGAAATGGAAAACCTGAACAACAGACTTATAACCACTAAGGAAATTGAAGCAGTCATCAAAAATCTCCCAAGAAACAAAAGCCCAGGGCCAGATGGCTTCCCAGGGGAATTCTACCAAACATTTAAAGAAGAATGAATACCTATTCTCCTGAAACTGTTCCAAAAAATAGAAATGGAAGGAAAACTTCCAAACTCATTTTATGAGGCCACCATTACCTTGATCCCAAAACCAAAGACCGCAACAAAAAGGAGAATTAGAGACTAATATCCTTGATGAACATGGATGCAAAAATTCTCACCAAAATACTAGCCAATAGGATCCAACAGTACATTAAAAGGGTTATTCACCACGACCAAGTGGGATTTATCCCTGGGCTGCAAGGTTGGTTCAACATCCGCAAATCAATCAATGTGATACAATACATTAACAAAAGAAAGAACAAGAATCATATGATCCTCTCAATAGGTGCAGAAAAAGCATTTGACAAAGTGCAGCATCCTTTCTTGATCAAAACTCTCCAGAGTATAGGGATAGAGGGTACATACCTCCATATCATAAAAGCCATCTATGAAAAACCTACAGCGAATATCATTCTCAATGGGGAAAAGCCGAGAGCTTTTCCCCTAAGGTCAGGAAGGTGGCAGGGATGTCCACTCTCACCACTGCTCTTCAACATAGTATTAGAAGTCCTAGCCACAGCAATCAGACAACAAAAAGAAATCAAAGGCATCCAAATTGGCAAAGAGGAAGTCAAACTCTCACTCTTTGCAGATGATATGATACTTTATGTGGAAAACCCAAAAGACTCCACCCCAAAACTGCTAGAACTCATACAGAAATTCAGTAAAGTGGCAGGATATAAAATCAATGCACAGAAATCAGTGGCATTCTTATACACCAACAACAAGACAGAAGAGAGACAAATTAAGGAGTTGATCCCATTTACAATTGCACCCAAAACCATAAGATACCTGGGAATAAATCTAACCAAAGAGGCAAAGGATCTGTACTCAGAAAACTATAAAAGACTCATGAAAGAAATTGAGGAAGACACAAAGAAATGGAAAAACGTCCCATGCTCATGGATTGGAAGAACAAACATTGTGAAGGTGTCAATGCTACCTAGAGCAATCTACACATTCAACGCAATCCCCACCAAAATACCATCCACGTTTTTCAAAGAAATGGAACAAATAATCCTAAAATTTGTACGGAACAAGAAGAGACCCCGAATAGCCAGAGGAATGTTGAAAAAGCAAAGCAAAGCTGGCAGCATTGCAATTCCGGACTTCCAGCTCTATTACAAAGCTGTCATCATCAAGACAGTATGGTACTGGCACAAACACAGACACATAGATTAATGGAACAGAATAGAGAGCCCAGAAATGGACCCTCAACTCTATGGTCAACTGATCTTTGACAAACCAGGAAAGAACGTCCAATGGAAAAAAGACAGTCTCTTCAACAAATGGTGTTGGGAAAATTGGACAACCACATGCAGAAGAATGAAACTGGACCATTTCCTTACACCACACACAAAAATAGACTCCAAATGGCTGAAAGACCTAAATGTGAGACAGGAGTCCATCAAAATCCTAAAGGGGAACACAGGCAGCAACCTCTTCGACCTCAGCCGCAGCAACTTCTTCCTAGAAACATTGCCAAAGGCAAAGGAAGCAAGGGCAAAAATGAACTATTGGGATTTCATCAAGATAAAAAGCTTTTGCACAGCAAAAGAAACAGTCCACAAAACCAAAAGACAACCGACAGAATGGGAAAAGATATTTGCAAATGACATATCAGATAAAGGGCTACTATCCAAAATCTATAAAGAACTTATCAAACTCAACAACCAAAGAACAAATAATCCAATCAAGAAATGGGCAGAAGACATGAACAGACATTTTTCCAAGAAGACATCCAAATGGCCAAGAGACACATGAAAAAGTGCTCAACATCGCTCGGCATCAGGGAAATCCAAATCAAAACCTCAATGAGATACCACCTCACACCAGTCAGAATGGCTAAAATTAACAAGTCAGGGAACGACAGATGTTGGCGGGGATGCCAAGAAAGGGGAACCCTCCTCCACTGTTGGTGGGAATGCAAGCTGATGCAACCCCTCTGGAAAACAGTATGGAGGTTCCTCAAAAAGTTGAAAATAGAGCTACTATATGACCCAGCAATTGCACTACTGGGTATTTACCCCAAAGATACAAATGTAGGGATCCGAAGGGGTGCGTGCACCTCGATGTTTATAGCAGCAATGTCCGCAATAGCCAAACTGTGGAAAGAGCCAAGATGTCCATCAACAGATGAATGGATAAAGAATAGGTGGTATATATGCACAATGGAATATTATGCAGCCATCAAAAGGAATGAGATCTTGCCATTTGCAATGACATGGATGGAACTGGAGGGTGTTATGCTGAATGAAATAAGTCAATCAGAGAAAGACATGTATCATATGACCTCACTGATATGAGGAATTCTTAATCTCAGGAAACAAACGGAGTGTTGCTGGAGTGGTGGGGGGTGGGAGGGATGGGGTGGCTGGGTGATAGACATTGGGGAGGGTATGTGCTATGGTGAGCACTGTGAATTGTACAAGACTGATGAATCATGGATCTGTACTTCTGAAACAAATAATGCAATATATGTTAAGAAAAAAAAAAGAAGAAGAAGATAGCAGGAGGGGAAGAATGAAGGGGAGTAAGTCGGAGGGGGAGACGAACCATTAGAGACGATGGACTCTGAAAAACAAACTGAGGGTTCTAGAGGGGAGGGGGTGGTGGGATGGGTTAGCCTGGTGATGGGTATTAAAGAGGGCACATTCTGCGTGGAGCACTGGGTGTTATGCACAAACAATGAATCATGGAATACTACATCAAAAACTAATGATGTGATGTATGGTGATTAACATAACAATAAAAAATTTAAAGAAAAAAAAGACCGGTAATATTGAGCAGTTTTGGTATGCTTATTGGCCCTTTGCATATCTTCTTTGGAAAGATGTCTACTTGAATCCTTTGCCTAGTTTTAAATTGGATTGTTTGTTTTAATATTGTTGAGGTGTAAGAATTCTTTATTCATTGTAGATATCAATCTTTCATCAGATCTATGATTTTTAAATATTTTCTCCCATTCTGTGGGCTGCCTTTTTCACCCTGTTGATAGTGTCCTTTGATGCACAAAGGTGTTTAATTTTGATGAAATACAACTTACCTAATTTTTTTTTACCTATGCTTTAGGTGTCAATGCCTAAGAAGTCATTGACAAAT
Source organism: Eumetopias jubatus (assembly GCF_037043125.1). Classification (NCBI taxonomy): domain Eukaryota; kingdom Metazoa; phylum Chordata; class Mammalia; order Carnivora; family Otariidae; genus Eumetopias; species Eumetopias jubatus. The sequence continues at coordinate 64,623,161 of NW_028274823.1, read as the reverse complement.
CCAGCGACTTTTCCTATATGAATTCTTCTGAGAGTTTAATAGTTGCAGCTCTTACATTTAGGACTTTTATCCACTTTGAGCTGATTCTTTAAATGGTGTAGAATAAGGGTCCAACTTCATTTTTTTGCAGGTGGATATCCAGTTTTCCCCAACACCATTTGTTGAAAAGTCTGTACTTTCCCTATTGAGTAATCTTGGCCCCCTTATTGAAAATCATTTGATGATATATGCGAGAGCTATTTCTGGGCTCTCTATTCTGTCTCATGGTCTGTATGTCTGTCTTTATGCCAGTACCATACTATTTTAATTGCTGTAGCTTTGTAGCACATTTTGAAATCAGGAAATGTGAGACCTTCAATTTCATTGTTCTTCTTCCAGATTGTTTTGGCTATTCGGGGTTCCTTGAGATTCTATATGAATTCGAGAAGAGATTTTTCTATTTCTGCAAAAACACCATTGAGATTTTGATAGGGATTGCATTGAATCTGTGGATCATTTTGGGTAGTATGGACATTTGAGCAATATTAAGGCTTCTAATCTACGAAAACAGGGATATCTTTCCATCGATTTGTATATCAGATTTTATATTTTTTAAATGACATTTTATTTTTAATTAACACTTTCATTCTGTGCTTGTAACTTGAGACAAATGGTGCTGTAAAATGTCACACAGCAGATGCATCATAAGTGAATGTTGCTGAATAAAAAACAATAGTTGCATAAACTATGCTCACCAACACTAACATTTATAACACACACTTAGCTTTACCTACATAAGACTGTGAGGCTGGTCATTCATTTCTTCTCCCCTCCCATTCAGAAAATCCCTTTCTTTCCACAGTTTCTCCTTTGCTGTATCCATCTCAAGCCTCCACTAAGGAATTTGCCCTCCTCTACAAGGAGGTTATGTTTTTAAAGTCTAGTTTATTGAGTCGTAATCACTTAGAGTAACTTTTACCATTTAAAAATGCACAACTTGATGAGTTTTGACAAATGTTTACAATCGTTTAATCTCGAGAGCCAGGCTTTGGAGAGTGGACTTGAGGACAGCTTCGTTCATCACACATGGAAAAAAGTGGTTTGCTGCTTGGCAGTTCCTCAAAAACTTAAACATAAAATTACCATATGTCCCATCAATTCTACTTCTAAGTATAAACCCAAAAAATTGAAAGCAGGGACTCAAACAGATATTTGTACACCGATGTTCATAGCAGTATTAGTCACAGTAGCAAAGGGTAGAAATAACTTAAATGTCCATAAACAGATGAATGGATAAACAAAATGGGGGATATATGTACAACGCAATATCCTCAGTCATAAAAAAAGAATGAAGTTCTGACACAGGCTACAACATAGATGAACCTGGGAAACATCATGCTAGGTGAAAGCAGCCAGATACAGAAGGACAAATATTGCATTATTCCATTTATATACCCAGAATAGGCAACATAAAGACAGAAAGTAGAATCGAAAATACTAGAGAAAAACAAATACTGTGTGATCTCAAGTACCTGTGAAATCTAAAAAAAAATCAATCTCCTAGAAACAGAAAACAGACTGGTGGTTGCCAGGGCAGGGGGTGGGGGAACAGGAGAGGAAATGGATGAAGGCAGTCAAAGGAGACAGACTTCCAGTTAGAAGATAAATAAATTCTGGGGATGTAACGGTGACCATAGTTAACAATCCTGTATCTTGTATTTCAAAGTTGCCAAGAGAGTAGATCTTAAAAGTTCACATATACACACACACGATTGTCGCTGTGTGAAATGATGGATGTTACCTAATCTTATTGTGGTAATTATTTTCCAATATATACATATTGAATCATTATGATGTACACATTAAACTTACACAATGTTGCATGTCAATTATATCTCCATAAATCTAGAGAAAAAAAATAAAGAAGGTACCAGGGATTGGGGGAGAGGTAATGGGGAATTATAGCTTAATGGTGGTCACAGAGTTCCTGTCTCCAGTGATGAAAAGGCTTTGGCAATAGATAGTGGTGGCGGTACCACGACACAAACGTACTTAACGCCACTGGGTTGGACACTTAGAGATGGCTAAAATGCTAACCCTCATGTTATATATTACCAATTTTAACCTTTAATTTTTTTTAAAGTGCATTGGCCTCACTTCTAAAGGGACACAAGTGACCCCAAACCCTCTGGCCAAACACATGACACACATACAACCATGAGGATAAATACAATATCATAAAAATATAAAATAAATAGAAACAGATCAGAGAACACTGCAAGTTGGGAGAAGGTTGGGAAAAGAGAGAGAAGGTGAAAGCAGCGTCACCGGAGAGGAAGCTACTACAATGGTCCCAGCATGGCCTGAGTTACAATATTGGCAGAAGGAAAGGAAGATAGCACAGACATAAGAGGCAGGGAGAACTCAGGTGCTAAATGAATTTGGCACAAGGAAAGTGGAAAAGGCCAGGTCAGGGCCACATTGTGACTTTTGTGGGCCCTTGGCATTTTTGCCTTGAAGGATTGTTTCTTCCATTAAAAAAAAAAAAGAACATTAAAATTATGTTTTGTGATTGCATTGTTATAAGGATGACTATATCATTTTTTGTCCTAAAAGTACATTTTTTCCTTCTGATTTTAAAAGATCAGGATATTTTTATGGGCCCCTAAACATACATATGTGAGCCGTCGGGGCTGCCCCTTCCGAGTGTTCTGTGGGAGTGGGCCCCGGGTCAGCCCTGTGCGAGGAACTGACCATGTCCTACCTGAGACTTCCCACCCTCCCTCTTCTTCCCTGTGGCCCTCCCTGTCGGACTGACTGCTCTGAGGACTGAGGACTTTGTTACTGCACACATGTGATCCGGCAGAACGAGGCATTCAGAGACTATGGGCTCAGTGTGGGGGTTAAGACTGTGGACCCCAGAATCAGAACACTTTGGACCGGAATCACAGTTCTCCCCGCCTGGCTGTGTGAACTGGAGCAAGTTACATAACCTTTCTGAGCCACAGTTTCTATCTGTGAAATGCGGGTGAGAATTCCAAACATCACCACAGTCTTAGGAGGCTTAACTGTGGTGAGAACACAACCACCTAAGTATGCTGCCTGATGCGTGGCTGGCAAGTGCTGGCAAAGCTCAGCTCTCCTGCCACCTGGCCCTCACCCGTCACCTCTTTTGACTTGGTAGAAACAGGAATCGTGATTTGGGGTTTGTTATGAGGGGGAGGAGGGAAGCCATAAAGACGCCTGGCGAGGGGAACGCGGAAGGGGTGAAGGAGTCCAGAAGGAGGGAATGTGAACCACGTCACACTTTTGCCCAGGACAAGCCCAGTGACCCTATCATCTCCCACCCACACTGCCTGCAGCGTCACCCCCTACAGACATCCTCACAATGCACCCCCTCCCAGTTCTCTGTGTCATCTCCCTGTGTCCCCCTCTCCCCCTCCCCCCACCCTCCTCCATTCTAGACTTCCATTCCTCACACTGTCTTGCTCTTTTGGTGGACAGTTTCTTTTGCCTAGGATGCCTTTTTTGGTAAACGTATCCTGCAGGACCCAGCCCCAGTGTCTCCGCCTTCTGTGACTGCCTTGGCAAAATGAATCCCTCCCTCTCCTGCACTCCCACAACACCTGTATCGCTGTACTTATCATCTCAGTGTGTTTGATAATCATTTGTTTACATCTCTTCCCAGCTGGAAGTGTGTCCCAAAAGGGGCCCTCATTCACAGGCTACCTCCACCACTAGCTTCCCACCCCAAGCGCTGCCCCACCTCCCGCACACGCTGGTAGTCCATCAATGACGGAAGAAAGGCTTCTTCATGTTTATTTGCTTTTGAAATCTCCCTTCGCACACCTGTTCCAACACAGGACACTGGATTATGCAGCACATTAAAGATTCAACACTTAGCAAGTCACAAGGCAGCATGAAGTAGCAAGAAACTAGCAGAATGGTTTCCCAAGATGGGAAAGGATCAGGGGGATTCATTTCATGATTATACCTGGGTCTCCAGGTGGTTATTCCTGAAGGACTAGCGGGTGGAGGGAGTCACTGGTAACCCCAAAGATTTGGGATTCATCAGTACGATCAGTACCCACTGGATAGTATAAGAGGAGGTGCTGGACAGCAGCCCCTAACATTGGCCTCCCCTCCTTGTACATTTCTCGCCAATTTCCTCACCCTCTCCCCAGATAGCACTTGGCCTCCTCTTCTCCATCAAGGTCATTCCCTTACTCCCGTAGTTTCTACCTGACCCTGAGCTCATTCAGATAAAAATACTGGGGTTGGGAAGTATTTGTCCCTGGTCCCTAGGAATGGCCCTCCCAACTGCTTCACGGAACGGCCTTCTTCCTGCAAGAAAGGCAAACTGCCAGATCCCCCGTCCACTTCGGCCGGCCGTGCTCGGTTGCGCCAACAAGGCAAACTCCCCGGTGCTACTGACTCGTTCGGAATTGCTTTTTTACCCCCATGTGACTCCTCGGTCCTCTGGAGCCTGTGGCCATCCCAACAGCCACAGAAGGGTTGGGGTGTCATTGTCAACATTGCGGAGACAGCTGATGAGGGAAGACGAGCTGAGGAACATGGTGAGAGGCTGCAGCAGACCCCGTAGCAGAGAACACTGCTTCCTCCTGGGCCGCCGCAGAACCTTTTCTGTGTGAAACCAGTGTGCTGGGAGGCACCGGCTCTCTAACTGGATGCTGCCCTGGGGCAGGCCAGAGCTCGGTAGGGCCGTGCACACCCCTAAACAGCCCCGGCTTCACTCGTCTGTTCCCGGGGAGCCCCCCTCACCTCTCCGTGCCGTCCTCGGCAGCTGCGGCCCCTGTCCCCTTCTCACGGTCGCCACCCTGGCACAGAGCCCTCATTCCGCTGCTCCCCCAGGCTCCAGCCACAATCTCCTTTTCCTCTCCCCAACCGTTCTGCACCGTGCCGCTGAAGAAACTCCCCACGGGCTGCTCTGCAGGAGGCCCATGTACGTGACATTGAACAACAGGCAAAACTGATCCAGGTAATGCAAGTCAAAGGCAGCGGGGACTGACTTGGGTGTGTGGAGACAGGCTTCTGTGCTGTCCGGCAGGGAGCACCAGGGAGACTTTGGGTTCAAAATGCTCTACATTTTGACCAGTATGGTTGCTACATGTGTCAACATTCATGGAGTCTTACACTTAAGATCTGTGCCCTTGATACTTGTTAAGCCTCAGTAAGAAAGAAATATAAATCAAGTAGAATAAGTCTGCCTTTATTGGCAAACATCTTCAGAGTTTGCCATCTTTGGTGGGGATTCGGGAATGGAACACAACCCTGCTACTCACTCCTCCCTTGGCATGCCTTCCAGACTCCCTCCCTGTTCTTCTAGAGGAACATAACTAAACCAGTAGCTCACGTGCCAGATTCATCCCTCTGCCACCGCAGGTCCCTCTGAAACCTCACTGGACCTCACTCCCAACACCACTTCCTCCTATTCCCAGCCCCGCTGGCTGAAATCCCACTGCAGGCTCCAAGCTGGCGTCAGCTCCCAGATGAAGCTTCCTCAACCGGGGGAGGCCTATGTGCCTTCCTCTCTGCAACCCTGCATTAATTGGTGCTTCTCCTGGTGCCTACTTTTTGGAAGTTCTGTTTCTCTGTCTGACCTTTCCTAGCAGACACGAGCTCCTTGAGGCCAGAGCCCCACCTCTGATTCACCCGTGCTACACAAACACCTGCTGCGTTAACCAATCAGAAGAAAGGGGAGAACACCTCAAACAGCTTTCCAGGGCTCCCAGCTTGATCTCGGCCTGCCTCGTGGTTGAGGGGCGCTCAGGTTAAGCAGAACCTTTCGTTACCATTATACCGTGACCTACCTGCTCCATGACGCACCCGCTCCACCCACTAGCATGAGGGGTTTGGCTGCCATGGCTTGTTGAGACATTTGGTGCTCCCAACAATCTCCAGCGACCTCGTCAGAAAAAAGAAACAGAAAAGGTAGTGAGGGAGGAGGGAGAAGAACGGGAAAGTATTAAATACACCCACTAGCAAGTCTCCTTCTGGGATACAATCTGTCGATTTTCCCCTATGATCTCTACAGGAGTCACCTCTGTATCCAAAGAAAAGAGCCCTAAAAGCTTCTGTCTCAGAGGAAGGAGCAGCCCCAATTTCTGGGCATCACCCGGATTGGACGCTGATGCCCAGAACACTGTCAGCTTTGAACTTGTACTTCCGCTTAAAACATTACTTCAAAACGTGACTTTGAGTATTAGTTTACATATACATATGTTGTGCAATGTATGTATTAATAAATCTATTAATTATCTGCCACAGGCAGGGCCCTGTGCTAAGGGAAAAAGAGAATCCAAAAATTAGAACTCACCGTTCCTGTCTCCCACGGGGTTTAAAATAGTTTGGCATATGTATGGGATGTTCACTGGAGCATTATTTATAACAAGAAAAAATTAGCAACAACCTAAATATCCATCATGAGGAGAAGGGATAAATCAAAAGCAGCACACTAGCTTCATAGAATACAATAGAGTAATTTAATGGAACTAACTAGGAATTGTACACGTCGGTGTTAATAGATCTCAAAAATATATTGAGTGAAAAACTTAGATTGCAGAATGATGCATATTGCGCAATGCCATTTATGCAAACACACACATAATGAAAATAATACTCTATATAATCCATGAATACATAATATGTCTGCATTTAAAGTATGTTTTTTAAATGGTAAGAAGGGGACAGACCAGGGGTCTCTCTGGGAGAGGGGAAGACACGGGATGGGTCCAGATCCTGCTTTTTCCATAATGACTCTCATTTTTTAAAAGTAATTAGGAAGGCATGGCCTAAATCTCCGAGAAGCTAAATAATGAGTTCATCGATAACCGAGACAACAATGCAAGCAACACCACGAGGCAGAATGGATTTATTGCCCAATGATCAGCATCTGCAATCAGGGCCAGTTGAGAAGAGAAAGAACCTGCTGGGTGCCCTGGAGCTCTGAGAAGGAGCTGGGGAGTTAGCACTTCCTTGGAAGTCTTTGGGAAAGGGAATGCCGCGACAAAGGTGGAGTTTTGTAAAGATTCATCTGGCCACAGGTGTGCAATATAAAAATTTGCATAATGAGAGCATGTAGGGTTTTATTCCCCATACTCGTCAGGCCGTAGGAAATTGAAGAAGATGGGATTACTTCAGCTAAGCTCTGAGAGGAAATCGGGTTAGGAAATGAGGGATGCATTGGTAGAAATCTTGAGCCAAAAGAGCAAGTGATCAGTGACTCTCAGGGGCACCTGGGGACCAGCAAAGTTTACTCATTAGTTTCCTTCATTGGGTTGTGAGCCCCTGAGGGGCAGGGACTGTGATGTCTTTCTTCCTAAAGTCCCAGTTCATGGAACAGTGCATGATGCTGAGTAAGGAAAACATAATGCAAGGGAAGGAAGGAAAGGAAACTGCAGAAAGGTCAAAGAGGACAAGGACTCCCATGAGGCTTGTTGCTTGAATGGCTAACTCTTTAGCTCTGTGGCACATCTGTCTCCTTCTCCATTCACCTTTCCCAGACCCCTCCCTTGGAGGATGACTTTGACTTGCTTCTTGCCCACTCCCACCTCCACTCCACGACTGAACACCTAAACCCTGGGGTCCTTCTTTAAGATGGGAGTGGGGAATGGCTGTCAACTCTCAGGGAGGCCCAGTATGTTGAGGTCAGAGGAGGATAAAATAAAAAATCACTTGGAGGGTTGAGCTGGGAAGATCCTCACAGAATTTGGGTGGGGGGAAGCGATGCACATCGCTGGTTTGGCAGAGGGCAGCGGAGGGAGGATTCTAACCTGAGGCAGAGGTGCTACAAATCTACAGAAAAGGGGATCAGGCAGGTAGAAGGACTGGGGCCAGATTTCAGAAAATTGGATGAGGAACTGATTCACGCAGAAGTTTTCAAATGTGGAGCTCAGAATGCCAGGATTCCACAGACAACCTCCAGGGGCTTCCCAAACAATGAGGCTGCTTTTGCCAAGGAGAGAAGATTAAAACTGCCAGAGGGACGTGTTCATCTATTATCTGTCTTACATCAGAACCATAGTTTTGAGTAAGATTTCATTTGAAGGAAGGAGACAGAGATAGGAAGGAGAGAGGGGGAGAGAGAGATAAAGAGAGAGAGAGAGATCATTGTAACTAAAACACTGGAAAGAACATCCAGTTATCCAGTTCATTCCCTCTCTCTTTCTCATCAAATGAGATTTTATATAATAAGTGTTCTAGGTGAAAAGGGCTCTCAGTGTGTGTTAGTGTTGGGCTAGACTCAGGAGAAGAACTGAACCAAAAGACAAATTCATTTGGAATCACTGTCAATTGCCCACCCCATCTCCTTCTTAGGATTGAGATTACTCCCAGAATGTGAAAATTAAGAGACTCCAAGCCCAGCGTATGGGAAGCAAGGAGGTGTAGATGATCAGGGTTTGGTTCTTGTTAATAATCACTCACATGCTCTCAGGCATTTCTCAGGAGCTCTGCTACCCTTTACACACGTAAGCTTATCAAGTCTCACCACAGGCTATGAAGTAGACCCTATCGCCGTCCCTACTGAGGCTCAGAGAGGTTGGGCAACTTATCCAGGGTCACACCAGATGGCAAGCAGCAGAGCTGGGCTTTGAATCCAGGCAGCCTGACACTGAAGTCCCTGAGCTGCAGCCGGTCTAGGAGTACTTCCCAAAGACAATGCCTTGAGCAGGTACGGATGAGGCAAGGTGCAATTACTGCGGCAAAAGTCTGAGGGAAGAGAGAGCAAAACTTCCATCTCCGAGAGGGCCCCTGGGATGCAATCCTCCACAGAAAATTCCAGAAACCCTGTCTCTGTAGGGGCAGCTGCCTCCTTGGGCCCTTGGGTGGACTGGACCCACCCGGAAGGTTCATTCCCTTCTGGATGCCACATCCTTGGAGAACTTTAAGGTATCTTAACATTCAATCACTGAACAGGAGGATGACAGATCTGGCCAAGCTTCAGGGGAAGAGAAGGCACTTAATTTTAAAAAGAGAGGATTAGAAGGGGAGACGAGAGCTCTCTGGAACACTCGGAAAGCTTTCTCAGGAAGAGTGACCAAACTTGTTTTGTACAGCTCTGGGCGGCAGAGCTAGGGTCAAGGGGGAAGTAAATCAAGAATACAAATTATTTTCTTTAGCTCTGTTTGAAAAGGAATTAGGCCACAATGGAGGTAGGGAGCTCTCTGCCAAAGGAAGCAATCATGCAAAGCCAGAGAATCAGAAATCTTGATTGCTAAGAACTCACATGCTGGGGAGAAGGTCCAATGACTACTGAAGGCTCTTCTGACATGAAGATTCCACAGGTTTATAATTAGGATGTTTCTTTTCCTTTTCAAAACTTCTCACTGAGCCAAAGACCTAAGCATGAATGCAGTGGGCATTCCAGCCACTGAAAGCATACTGTCTTATAAATTCCTATATTCCTCATGTCTGTGTAAAGGGAGCCTCGCCTATGACAGAGGTCTATGCGTCTGTCATCAGGGGCTACATTTTTCACACTAATAGTACAAGTCAGAATAAATACCATCTCCATTTGGGAGACAGTCCTCAACAGAAGAGAATTGGCCTCCTTGATGAGGAATATATGTCAGGCACTGATAACAGGGAAATCCTTTTGAGCGAAGCCCCAGAACCTGAGCAGTCATAATGAGACCGATTTAATGAGCCTCCTGCTCTACAATATTAATTACAACCCTGTCACAGAAGGCAGCCAGCTCAAAATAAAATAGGTAAAATGCACAAGAATTGGATCACATTCAGAATCTTTTTCCCGGATACAAATAGGCTTGCAATCATGTACATATGTCTATAGCAAGTGAATGGATTTAACACCTTCTTGAAGCTGTTTGGAAGAAATACTTCTGGAGTTGCTCTAAACAGCAGAAATGCTTCTGAACTTTGGGTTTCTCTCTCAGGATGCATCTATCCCAAATCTACCTTGTGAGCCTGATCAGTCCCAACTTGTTGCTACGCAGGAAAGAAAACTTAAAGAGAGCAACAAAGGCCTTTCTTGTCAAGCAGGTAGGCATCCCTCCAAGCCTTTATTTGGTCAAGGGTCACAAATCTTTTTTCTTAAAGAAAAGGAATTTTGGGGCACCGTGGGTGGCTCAGTCAGTTAGGTATCTGACTCTTGATTTCAGCTTGGGTCAAGATCTCAGGGTTGTGAGATCGAGCCCCATGTTGGGCTCCGTGCTGGGCATGGAGCCTGCTTAGGATTCTTTCTCTCCTGTTCCATCTGCCCCTCACCCCTCTCTAAAAAAAAAAAAAAAAAAGGAATTTCATCAGGTAAAATTTTAACTAGAGAATGTTATCAATCCAATTCAATAAATCATCACCAAGGGACTATTACTGCTAATATGTATTGAGCACTACCAGGTACCAGGCACTGTTTTAAGTATTTTTAGCTCATATGGTCATCACAGAACATCTGTGGTCACAACTGACAGGTTGCCCTTTACAAGAAGCTCAGAGATGTTAAGCGGCTTGTTGAAGGGCACACAGCCAGTTCGGTGGAGCCAGTATTCAAAACCAGGCTGACTGATTCCAGAGCCAGGGTACTTAACTACAAGGCCATGCTGTGCACTATGTCTGCAGGCAGCTCGTTCACTCAGCAAGTGTTAATTGAGCACCTCCTATGTGCCAGAGACGAATAAGACACAAGCCCTGTCAGAGAAGTTGGGCAATTCCAGCAGATCATAGCAAACCATCCCACTCCCTGGGGCTCTGCTTCTGGAAATGGTAAAGTATAACCAGAGCCCTGAAGAGGGCTCTGTTAAGGAGGCAAGAGGTAAGCCTCCCGGGGGGGGGGGGGGGGAGGGGGCTAGCAGAGAGCAGGTGACAGAGGAGTTCTTGAGATCAGCGTGGCAGGAGTATGGACACTGTGCAAATGTTGAGGAATTCTGGGACAGAGAGAGGTGAGACCATCCTGAGAGGAAGAAGATGGAAGGAGGCAGAACTTGAGGTAAGTTATGAAAACTAGACACAGTGAAGGAAGATAGACAATGTGTACGATACATGCTTTAAGTCCATCGAAATATTCTCCTATGGACATAAACCCTCTCTCACTGTAACTCAGACCCACGGAACTTTGCCACATGGACAAAGGCCTGACTCCAAGGGGTTCATCACCTGCCAGTCAAAAGAGGCCACAGTGGTTTTCTTCTCTTTTCTAAGTTGGTGAGATATTTTTTAAAAGATTTTATTTATCTACTTGAGAAAGAGAGAGGGAGAGAGAGCACGAGTGGGCGCAGAGGGCGAAGCAGGTTCCCCGCGGAGCAGGGAGCCCCATGCGGGGCTCCATCCCGGGACCCTGGGGTCACGACCCGGGCCGAAGGCAGACGCTTCACCGACTGAGCCACCCCAGCTGGTGAGATTGTCAAGCAGGTGAGACGGTACAGAGAGATTGGGGGTGGCTGATGAGGAAGGCATGGGAGAGGACAAAACGTGGAATCCTGAGCCTCCACTTGGGCAGGCTGTGGTTACCCAAATCTGACACAGGGCAGCTGAAATAGTCGGAGCAAAGCCTATGTCCACACATGCTGAGGATCCAGAGGCGTATAAACTCACACTGACCCCTGGCCCCAGATCCCATTGACTTGTGAATCCATGAAAGAGTCAGTGCCCACCCCCACTCCCCACCCTTGATGCACAGGCGGCCCGGCCGGGACCACCAGGCTCGCCCTATGTCAGGGCTGCTGACGTCTCTCCAGTGCGTCTTCAATTTCAGCATGGGTTGGAATCAGCTGCAGGACCGGTTGAACCACAGATTGTAGGCCCCCCCTCCAGAGTTTCTGATTCAGTAGGGATTGTGCCAAGAATTTGCATTTTGAACAAGTTTCTGGGTGATGCTGTTGCTGGTGGTCCCGCACTTTGAGAAGTGCTGCTCTGTGGCAGGAGGCAAGTTGCACCTCTCCAGGAAGACCTGCCCCAGCATGCCAGCACCTCTGGCTTCTCTCCCCAGTCTTGCGCACATTTAAGTTAATACATACTGCAAAAATAAACCCACTACCTCAAGAAGGAGCTAGGAAGGCAATGGAATATCAGGGAATTCAGTGAGCTCAGAGGCATATGCATGGTACGAGAGATGGGAACTATGGTGAACTGGGCAATTTAGGCCCCAGTAGAAGCGGGCAACTCACTGGGCTCTAGCCAGTTTTGACTGGGTGCCCTTGCAAGCCCAGCATGGCCAGGTCTTCTTGCTTTCAAGAGAAGGCAGAAATCCCAATTTTTAAATAAAATATCTCCCCAAGTTTTCAAAGTTGGTTCAAGATTTTTAAAGGCACAGCAGGATGGGTCAGGGGACCTCTTATAGCTCTAGTGATGGTGGTTTGGGCTTGTAGTAAAATGTTCCAGTGATGTGTTCTGGCCTCTCATAGGGAGGAAGACTAGAAACATGTCTGCAAGAGCCACTCAGCCCTCTCACATTCTTTCCAAAACCTATAACCCCAGTCTAATCATGAGAAAGTCCACCCGCAAACCCAGATTGGGGGGCATTCTGCCAGATACCTAGCAAGCATTCCTCAAGACCCTCAAGGTCACAAAAAACCAGGAAAGCCTGAGAGGCTGAAACAGACCAGAGAAGACTGGAGAAGCTGGATAGGATCCTAAAGCAAAAGGAGGGCATTAAGGGAAAAACTGGTAAAACAAAACAACAACAACCCTGGAGTTTCATGTATAGTAACGTACCAATATCAATTCCTTAGTTTTGATAAGTGTACCATGGTAATATGAACTAGGGGAAACTGCATGAGGGGCACACAAGCACTCTCTGTTCCAGCTTTGCAACCTGTCTAGAGATCTAAAATTATTCTCAAAAATATATATATATATATATTTAAAAATAATTAATTCTTAAAAACTACAAGGAAAAAAAGTCTATAGGCAACATCTGGTCCGTGGGCTAACGGTTTTCAGCCTTTGATTTAAAAAAAAAAAAAAGTATTCTCTTTTGTAGAATCCTAGATGTGCTCTTTGTGGTCTCTGGCTTTATGCAGGCAAAGCTGGGGTTCCAGAAAGTTTAAATCGCTTGTCTGAGATGTCACAGTGGAGGGAGATAATCTCCATGTCCTCACCTCCTACTGTCCTTTGTTGACTTCAGGTATGAAAATACCTTACTTCTTCCACCAGATTATAAGCAATGTGAGATCATGGTTCATGCATTTTTAGTATCTGTAACTTAGCATCTCTCACTTAAGGGCATTTAATAAATAGTCTTATTTTAATTAATACATTGAATAGGAATGGTTTTTAACTCTGGTATCTCCCTCACCATATTCAGGAAATGGCTGTCTAATGATGAACTGTGTGAGTCGCTTAATGACTCCGGGACACAGGTTTCTCCTCTGTAAAATGAGAGGGTTGGACTGGGTCCTTTCCACCACAAGTATGGTCCATGGAAGTCTGTTAGGAATGCAAAATCCAGGCCCCAGTCCATACCTACTGAATCAGTATCTGCATCTTAACAAGATTCCCTGAGGTGATTTCTGTGCATTAAAATTTGAGAAGGACTGGACTAGCTGTCAAATTTTCATATGCATCAAAATCACCTAGGTTGCTTAAAAATGTAGGTATCTATGCCCCAGGACAGATCAGTGGAACGAGAATCTCTGGGCATGGAGGCTGGATGTCAGCATTTCTAGTGAGCTCCCTGGGGCCTCCCTTTGAGAAACACTAGTGAGGCCAGGCATGCATTCACACCCTACTGAGGGTTGTGCGGGAGAGCAAAGGGTGATGGAGGAGGAGGCTGCTGGAGGGAATGAGTAAGCGCTCGGGCTTTGAGACGAGCCTGACTTCAAATCCAGATGCACCTCTTATGACTGTTGCCTTGGTCCAATTGCTTAAATTGCTAAACCTCTTTAAGCAACTTATTTTATATAAATAAATAAATATGTGTGTGTATACATATAAGATATATACATCTGTGATATTTGCTAAATCTGCCATACAGACATACACTTATATATTACATACCATATGCACACAGCCTCAAGGAGCTTTGGTCTAGCCCATATAAGGAAACAGTAACATGAAAAGTTGGGTGGAAGGTACCTGGGTATTCATTTTATCATTTGCCTTTTAATTACATATATGTAGTATATAATCTTTTGAGTGTATTATCTATTTCACAATAAAAAAGGATAATACAACCTAAATGAGGTTAATCACTAAAATGTGTCATCTCATTATCTCCCCAGGTCATCCATGTTGCCATCTTGGAAAGTGAGGTCATGACCCACTGGGAAGTTGGCCGAGAACTTGGCTCTGTGGAGATGTCGGCTGGATGCACGGTGAAGCTAAGGGCATCTAATTCTCCCTGGAGCTTGTGGGGGCCAAACTTGAAGAGACATGAGGGGACCCCATTCAACCAAGAAAGAACTTTATTCATGCTTTGTGGGGACCTGAGTCAGCAGTTCTATCCCTGCCAGCACCACCAGGGCAGACACACTGAATTCCTGGAAACCAGTAGGCAGGCTCAGAAATGGGGCTCAGGGGAAGTATGGCATGACTCAGAAAAGACACAGGCCATGTGCCCCCTTCCACTTCAACATTCTTCAGCTGAAAGGCTTTCCGACAACTGAAATAAGTTATTCATGCTCCTTGCTAGGGTCCATTACTGTTTCAACCGTCTCCCCCTTTTCCAGGGAGGTATCTTGTAGCGAGTTGAGTGATGAGTGTGGCATGGCCAGGCTGCTGGGGGATAGCCGGCACTTGGCCCTGACAGTCAAGGCCGTAGGCCTTTTTCTGGGCCTCAGGTTCTTTCCCAAACCAGCAGGAGGGTCTGGTGATCTCTCAAGCTTTTTGAAGCTTTAATACTCGACGGTTTGGGCCACGTGTTCAGGCCTCTCAGTGGGGCAGAAGGAATCAACATTTTCAAATCACATGATTTCTTATGTTTTTCTTGCCTTGTTTCTTATAAGATATTTTTATGTAGGAAATAAATAGGGCAGGCAGTTAATTGCGTTTAGCCAAGTAAATAATAAAAATAGATAATATGTAATACAGGCACCACTCAAAGTGCTTTACAACATATTGATTCAACTGAGGAAGACACCATCGTTATCATTATCCCCAATTTACAGATGGGTAAACTGAGGCATGGAGCAATTACGTGGTTTGTCCAGGGTGACACAACTTGCATGTGGCAAAGCTAACATCATGGATCCAAGTAGTTAGTGCTGGGATCCACTCTGTGCAGCACTGCCTTCAGATTCAATGGTTTCCAGATATGTGCCTGATAAAGTTGCCTTTCTTTGAGGAGGTAAAGCCAGGCGACCTCATTGTATCAAGCTTGGAAACTACTAAGCATCCAGAAGTTTGAAGCCTTTATTTAGAACGGTTTTTGTCCCAGATTCTAAAAATGATTCTCTGATTTTGCCTGAAAGGGTATCCAAAGGTTTGCCTTAAAAGTTCTTTATCAGTCTCTTCTTAATAGATCAGCCACGGGATGGTTTTGAAACACAGGATACATAAAGGCAGGGGAGAGCCCACTTAACAGAAGCAGGAAAGCAGGCTTCATCCACCCCTGACCCAAGAAGCTGTGCACCATGAGGGGAGGTGCTTCACCTCTCTGGACCTCAGAGTTGTCGCTTGTAAGATAAAGAAATAAAGACAGATGATTTTGGAGGTCCTTTGCCTCTTTAAGAGAGACTGTGAGTCTCTGTTCTTCCCCCAACTATACGAGTTGTTGGTGATGAAGAGATAAGGCAAATGACAAGCAAGTTTCGACGGGGTGCTCTGAAAGCAGACACCAGACATGTAAATTCAGATCCCAGGAATGTGAGAGAAAGCTCTGGCATGGCCTTCCTATTTGAATGAACAACTAATCAATGCAGAAACAGCCAGATAATTAAAAGCCACCTATTCATTTCCAGACTTTGCTCATCAGAGACTCATCCTTCAAACTACCTCCTTTTACCAAAGTTCATCCCAGGCACAGAAACCATAGACAAGGAGGGATCTTTCCCCTCCACAATCTCTCTTCACACCCTACTTTTCACATTTGATGACAGAAACAAAACCTTTCAAATATTCCACACAAAATGTCTGAGACTTCCAAAGTTTGTGAATCATAACATATCATCAATCTGTCCAAAACATGACAAACAGATTAGAAGTTCCTTTGTTATACCTCAGTATCTGATGAAGAGCAGGCACTCGACAAATATTTGTAGATTAATAATAAACGTGTTGATGCAAAGTTCTGATTGTTACCAATGAAAAATCAGGCTCCTTCCTATATGTGCTGATTAAACCTCAGTTAATCACATACTCCATTCATCTTCAGACCAGGCAGTGAGGCCTCCTCAACGTTTACCTCAGAAACCAAAATTTTACTAGAACAACCAATGCCCAGACCGCCCTCCCATGCTTGTCACTGAGGAACGGGTGAGAGACATCCAGCACACACACACCAACACCGGAAGTCCCTGATGCTTGGGAAACCCTGAGCTTAGGACCTGATGAGGGTTTGATGGATTATTCCCCAACCCTCTTACCCATTTGGTTTTGTAATTTCCAGAGGTTGAGCCAAAGGGGTTGGTGAGTAAGTGAAAGTGCCTGGGGGGAGGGGAGGAAGGGCAGGATTATTAGTGAATTTAGGAAGTCACAGTACAGCGGCCACAGCTACTTTCCCTTAAGAACCCAGTGTTCTCACTTTGAGGGACAGTGGATCTCCATGACATCGCCACCTGACCTGGAGAAAGCCTGCCTTGTGCAAGCCAAGGAACTTGAATCAATTACCTTAGACTGAGTCTTTTGCAATTATGACCCTGGGGCAGAGTAGCCTAAGGGTCTTTTCTATAAGACCTTTCCTTGAATAGTGGCTAACGTCCACAGCAGGCTTGAACCACAAGTTAATTTGAGACTCAGTTCTGGTGGAATCTATGTTCAATTATACAGGCAGATCATTGGTTCATCTAAAGAAACTCTGTGCTTAGTTATCAATGTCGCTACCTGAAGGTATTGAATGACCCTGGACCCCTATAAGGATTTGGGGAAAATTATCTTTGCCTTTTGGTAGTTTAAGCACTTCTGACTTACTCCAAGCAACTATTGGCCTTACAAAGAAGACAGGGTTCCTCGTGTGAAAATTTCTAACTGGAAATGACATCTCGCCAAGGTTTGGAGGGTCTGGTCCTGGAATCTCAACTTTGATGAGCAGAGGATGCACATGGCCATTGGCTAAGTTTTCAGCCTCAGCTGAGCATTCTTCCTCTCTTAGGAAGACTTCCAATAACTGTCATAATTCCACCTATTCTTGTATAGTTTTCCATTTTTCAAAGACTTTCCCAGCAATATCTCATTTGAATCAACTGAATTCCAAATCTGTTTAGCTTAATTTGGCGTTCTGTTAAAGTTTTCTCCCTTTGTAGCCAGTCCCGGAATCCCTCTCAACTCTAATGTCAAGCGCTCCATGGCCTCCTCGAAGCTACCTGGCTTAAGAGAACAAAGCGTCAGGAGCAGTGCTGTCCGGGGAAGCTTCCTACGATGACGGAAATGTTCCATCCCTGCACTGTCCAATAGAGGAGCCACTAGCTCCATACGGCTATCGAACACTTGAAATGTGGCTAGTGTGACTGGGAAATTGAATATTAAATTGTATTTCATTTTAATTAATTTACATGAAAACAGCCATGCAGGAGGAGTAGTGCCATATTGGCTGGTAAGGTTCTGGGGAGTTTTCACAGTACGGGATAGAAAAGGTTAAACTATCGGTCTTCATCACTTAACCTCCTTTTGTTTCCAGTTGGTACTCATTTTCACACATGGAAATTTAAAGAGTTTTCAGACCTCACAACAAATTTCCATATAATCCACATGGCTTACTGCTGGTGTTGTCTGCTCTCCCCTCAAATGCAAATATGGCTCAATACACTGTGCAGCAGTAGCAACTTTATTCTTCTGTAGGGTCTAGGAACCTTCACATCCCTGCTGGGAGGGCTCCATGCTCTCAGGCTTGTGAATTCTCCACCCTGCACCCACACAGCTCGGGGCTTCTAAAGAGCGCCCTTTGTCTCCTTGGCTTGTGTGTCAAGGAGGCAAAGGGTTCTGCTGCATGGCAATTAATCAAACGGCCCACTTCTACCTTTGATCTGGGAGAAAATAGTCAAGATACCACTGAAGAGGAGAAAGTGAGAGACAGTGACAGAGAAATGGCTGGGGGTGGGGGGTGCGGGCACGAAGAGGAGAAACTGCCCGAGTCACAAGGGGGAAAGGGAAGGTGGAAAGGGGAAGAGAGAGATGGTAGCAAAGAGCATGGGTATTTCATTCTCTATTCCATATTCTTAGAAAAATCAAACTGTCTCACACCACGGTGACAAGCCCCTTTTCTGCTCTTGGCCATATTCAAGCCACCAGCCATCCTAACTCAGAGAAGGGGCCTGACCGAGCTCTATTGGGAAGAAATGGGTTTTGATAATACCTATTAATGTCCTACTCCAGGGTCCCGATGACTAGTTTTCACCCAGGTTAAGAGGTGTACCTAAAGGCAACACTCAGGAAGATGTTGACTAAGAGTGCGCTCCAAGAAAAATACAGTAAGCCTGCGGGTCTCTGAGAGCTCCTATAGACATTTAAACTTTCTTCATCCTGACTGAAAAACCCGAAATCCACAATTAACTGCAGAGAAGGCAGGAACTAGTAATCATTGGCGATTAAATACAATAGCTTGGTAGCAAAACCCTTCTCAAGGCCTCGCAGGGTTTACCTTTAAACGAAGCTCTTTAGACAATGGCTGGGTAGAGAGCAGCCCTGGAAGAGAGGATTGAGAAAAAATGGCGTCATTTTGTTCAACTAAAGAGAAATGAAGTATTCAAAACCAAGGGTTTATGTTGGCATTTGTTTTGTTTTCCTGAAAGAAAGAAAGAAAGAAAGAAGAAGAGCTATAATACGTGTTCTTTTTGTACATCTTAAAAACATGTTAGGGACACACTGAGCTGATAGATATGAAAAATTATGAATATTCCACTCAATAATGAAGCATGTCTTCTTTTCTTGGCCCTTTTTAATGACAACATTTCCTGCACAATCCATTTTAATCCAATTCTTTGATATTTAAAAAAAAATGGAGATTCCTCTAACTGATTCATAGAGCAAGTTTATTTTTCCAAAGGAACTGAGAAAAGTTAGGTTGGAAGATAACAACGAGCTTCCTCATGAGGTTACGAGTTGGCATTATTCAGAGATGCAAAAAAATTGATCTGCAGTTTTTCTAAAGAACAAACTTGATGATTTCACTCAATTGCATAAACACACAGACCCAAACACACTTACCCTCTTTACTGCTGTGAGCTTGGCTGGATTTGGGGCCAAGCTATAATGTTATAAATGTTCTGCATGAGGAGCCCAACTGTCTCAGGTTCCGTAAAACAGGTCCGGTTTTTCCTCACCAGACATTGGAGTCTGGTTATATCCGTCACGGGTGAATGGGTTTGTTCTCAGCCTATCCAACTCAAACCCTCTAGGAACCTTTTTGAAAACCACAGAACATCATTCCATGCTTGATTTTGCACTAAGATCTTTCAATGGGTTGAAACATACCGCACGTAAGAGCAGGTGTTCCCAGCTCCCGGCCGAGCTCCACGCCTGAGGAGGTTGCAGAGGGCATGCCATTCTCATTAAAAATGTACCATCTCCATCCATGTCTCTTCCTGAAACAACCTCACCTTGTTTCAGACCGGAGGATGGGGAGAGAGGCTGGTAACATCTTGACCACTTCAATTCCCAGGGGAACAAGAGGAAAGACATAAATGAACATTCACACGTGGCTGTTCTCTAGAAACCCCCGGAAAGCTCAAACGTCCTGAAGGACAAATCTTGGCCTTAGCCCTTACCTGTTCACCTACATTGATCCAAACATGGGGGAAATCATAATAAGTAACTCCAGTTCCCCTGAATTACCAACTGAAAGTTTAGATACTACATTGTGTGAATGGTTGGAATGGTAGGGCAGATTTCCAAATGCAGAGGGCTCAAAGACTCATTCTAGTCTCCTAATTTACAAATGAAATACAACTTTTGGTCCATCAGTGACTTACACAAGCTGACAAAGTAAGAGCCCTTCCTGAACAGCGGCCCCATCAGCTCTGCACTATAGCTCGTCTACGGTGCAAAGTAACAATGAAACATTGCAAAATCACAAAAACTCACTCCGTCCATTTGACTGGGATGTCACACACAGCACTGAGAAAGAATACCTCCTGTCAGAGGTCCACCCACGGCCTTCCTTGCAGACTTGCGGGTGGGGGGCGGGGGTGATTGTGCAGGCCAGGAGCCCTGCACCCTCCACAGCCAACTTGCTCACACCAGAAGCATTTCTTCACATTGGCCTGGCTAGCTGGCGCCAGGCCTTCAAAAATAGGAGGGGGAGAAAAGGATCATTCCTGTCAAAAGAAATACATAGTGTCGTTTCCAAACGCTTCATTTCTTTGACACTTCATAGTGCTATAACAAACAGAAAGGAGCGGGGGGCGGGGGGGGGGGGCGCTGCTCCACTAAGAACATATAGGAGAATATCAGAAGAACCACATGAAGGCAAGAAATTAGAAGGCACAAAATTCTTTGTGGTTTGATGAATATTATTTGTTCTCAGAAATAATCAGTAACACCTATTAAGTGCTTACTATGTAACAGGCATGGGCATCCATTATCTCATCACTTCAAATACATATTGCTCTGTGAGGTGGGCATTCGGTCTCCCTTTCACGGCTGAGGAAAGTCAAGCTTTTGTCCAAAGTTGCAAAGATGATAACAGAGAAAGGCAAGATTTGCACCCAGGTAGTCTGACTCCGGGGCCTAGCTCTCCAGCACTCTAACGGCCAGAGTGCTGAGGGCTCCCACTAACCCAGCTGACTTCTTCGGAGCAAGAGGTCTTTTCCACATCACATTTCATTATCTACCCACCGTTACATTTTTAGGAAATCCATCTCCCAGAGGCTTTTCACTTGCTCCCTCCCCAGGGTGGAGAGAGAAAGGACCATGTCAAGGGGAGTTGTCCAGACAAGAAATCAGACGTCGGTCACAGGTGGCCAGCACAGGTTCATAAGGACCAGGTCAGGCCAGATGAAGGCCAACCACATTTTCTTTTTAATAAGATTATTAGTCTGCTCAACCAAGGGACATGCTGTGTCTGATTTTCAACAAGATGTTTGGCCAAATCTCGCAAGATATTCTGTGGACAGGAAGGAGAAAGGCAGAGACTGGAGTTTTGGCAACCACCCTCCCCAAGGATGACTGGTGGACGGATTGATGTTAGTCTCAGACATCACTGCCTAGTGTTTCCATCGAGAGCCCAGACAGGCTGAAACCCCACAGATGCTCCCATTGCCCTTCCCTTGATAGGTGTCTCTGCCAGTCCCATCCACCCATATGCATGACCTGCTCCCCTGGCCATGCTTTCTTTGTCTCTGGTCCTAGACTCCTGTGATTCCCCAGCCTGGAACTCTCTTCTGTCTCTGATGTCATAGCTTTCACATCTTAACTTAGCGGTCACTTCCACAAGGAAGTGTTCCCTAACCACTGCCCACCAAGGCCAGACTAGATGTTTACCTCTGGACCTCTCTCGCCCCTGCCACGTGTGCCCAGTACATGCCCTATTAACCTCATCATCACCAGAAAGGCACACATTGTTGGCGACTAGTTTCTATACCTCTTTAGACCATAAAGTCCTTGAGGGAAGGGATACGTCTGTCTTCGTCATAATATCCAGTATCGTGATTGGCATATCATAGGTTTTCAATAAATATTTGTGGAATGAATGATTGAATAAAATCAAATAATCTTTGATTAATAATAACAAACTCAGAATCCAAAAAAAGATCCCATTATCTGGGATGGTGGGGTAAGTCGAGCAAGATTAATTTCAACTAGGATAAACGTAAAGTAAAACACATGGGTGTTAACAATGACAAAAAAGTCATGAATGAAAACAAGGTGAGGGAGGAATGATTTTAGCAGCACGTGTGAAAAAAACTTGGGATTTTAATTGATGGTGAGTTGAATGTGATTGGGCCACCCAAAAATATCACACAGTTTTAGTCTTTATGATTAGGAGCCAAGTGTCTAGAAGTAATGAATTCCAAACTGGTCAAACCACACTGAGCACTGTGACTATTCCAGGTGCCATATATTAATACCAAAGATGACCAAACAGACTGCTTTTAGAGGGAAACAGTCAGAATGAAGAGAATATTTAAAGCTAAGTTATACAAAGAATAGCCAAAGAACATTGGGTTGTTCAGTCTAGACCAAAAAAAAAAAAAAAAGATTTAGGTAGAGGACATGATCACTGTCATGCGGAAGGCAAATTAGACTTATTCTCTCTTGAAAATAGGATGAGCATCAGTGGTAGGAACTACAGGTGGGCAGGAGAGATTTTTATTTCCATGTAGAACTAATTGTAATAGGATCAGAGCTGGTAGAAAGTGGGTGGAACTGAGGCTCAGGAGGTTTGGGAGAAACTCTATCCCTAGAAACCTTCAATCCAACAAGTCTTCAACCAAATGGATGTGCACTTGACCAGGATGTCAAATTGAGGATTTTAAGAAGCAGGTGCAAGTTTCAACTTGACATCCTCCACCAAGCCTCTTCCAGATTATTCAGAAAAGGGCCTGTGTGGGCCTCCTATTCCTGCATTTCAGTAACATCCTCAGATTCACATGCTGGAGGCAGCCACATTGCTCAATCACACAAACCCTGAGCTGTTTTACTTCTATTTTGTTATATCTCACCTTATAACGTAGAGCCTCATTAACTAAAAGTTAAGGGACCTGGTTTCTAGTCCCAGATCTGCCGCTGATTAGCTGTGGGCTTACCATCTTGTTTAAGCTCAATTTCTTCGTCTGTAAAGTTTGGATTCATCAGTCACTTGGTTATTTCCACATTAAAGTTCTAAAACATTACTGTTTCTCAGACTTGGTTCTTGGACCAGAATCACCAAGGGAGCCTGTTTAATATATAGATACTTAGACCCCATCATAAAATCTGGGAATGGAATCCAAGAATATGAATTTTTAATAAAGCACCATACATTGTTAATATGTTCACTGACCATTCTGAAACAAAAGAATTTGTGTTCCCTTGAGATCAGAAAAACAAATAAGCAGAACTCAGGCACAGAAAGGTTAACTCGGTGGCCTATACCTCATAGTAAAATCTGAATTATTCCTAGAAGAAAATATATCAGGTTATTTCCTGTTTTCTTCAAGGACTTGAAAATTTAAATGACGAGGTGGTTAGAGAATGAGAAAAATCTCCAAGACATGTCTTAGTAGGGCTGGAGAAGTCCTAAACCCTGTCTGGTAAGGAAGGATTCAGAGCTCAGAGACAAGAGGCAAAGCAAAGACTCCAAAGCAGGTGAGCACAATAGGCCCAACCCCCAACTGCAGGGAACACACCACACCTGCCAGTAAGCTCTCCCTGAACCCACTTACCCCTCAGGAGTCACATGACTCAGGGTTTGAAAAACTGGGAAAATGGGAAAAACAAGGGAGGGTCTTAATTAACAAAAAACCACCCTAGGAAAGTAAGCCCAGGAAAGCAAGACTTGTACATGGAGAAATGACTCTGTCATAGGAATGTTCGTTATCCAGAAGTAGCTCTACAAAAGCTTTGCATTTCCTTCCCCAATTTCAAAGTCCCAGAGAGCTGTTTTCCCAAACTTGCCATGAAACTTTCCTGGTTTGAAGACCTAGTGAAATTAATCCCATGTAGATGTGAGACTATCTCCACTGGCCAAGTCCACTTTCTTCTATATACTTTCACTGAGGTTTTCCCGACGCTGAGAATTACAGTGTACGTTTTCCTTAATCTCTATTTAAAAAGCACATGACATTACTGATTTTGAAAATGCTGGTTTTGTCCTACAGTTTATTATCCAGGCAAGCACCCTAAAATAACAGTTTTACTAAGTCCATTGCTTGCATAAGCCTCACTCTCTGATATTTAAGCTGAAAAATCCCAGATGCTGGCACATTCAATATTTATACATTTAGCAACAACTTCAGACCCTGCCTCTCCAGAAGCACTCCCTTCCCAAAAGCAAATCCACGAATGCTCATTATACATGTAAATATTGCCTAATATAGGGCTTCCAGCTGTTCAGATGAGGCACATTGAATGAAGTTACGACCACAGGTTCGTGGTTAAGATCACGAATCTGTCAAGTACTGGGGTCTTGAACAAACCAAAACAACTTCAATCCCCTCTCCCCTTAAAAATACAGAAAGGCTTTACATAAATCATGGGTACTCACTAGGCATTAAGTTCTTAACACACTGAAACCTCTGGTAGCATTTCCTTAAATGATACTTCTACCTTTCAGCTCTAAAAGTCACTAAAGTATCTCCACCAAATCAGCTATGAAGCAAATAAACTCTAGGAAGATGCCTCAACGTTAACACAAATATTCCTAATGCTGAGAAGTATAAAGAAGAAATCTTGCCTATGAGAAAAGCTAATTTCGTATTCCTATCAGAGAGTCATCAAGTAATACTGCTGGAAAAATAAAAAGTACCTCACCCAGAAAGAGTTGAATTAAGCAGATGGATTTTGACAGGATCTACATAATTAAAGTTTCCACTGCAGCTTTAGAAACTCCTGTTCTGAAACCCATTTTGTCAGCCAATGCTAAAGAATGTTTTTTGGCTCAGGAACATAAAAATCCAAATAGTCCCAGAGGAGAAGCTGCCTCTCAGCCTGGACACCTTCAGACAATGCCTTTCAAAGAACAACTCTTTTGCCTAGAAATGGACCTTGTCATTGACATTGTCATGTTAATTGGCCAAATTCAAGCACAAGTCATTTCTCAAACCAGCAATGGGAGGATCTTGGGTGGACTGTTTTAATACCTTTTCCTAAAGGAAAAGAGACATGCTAATAAAAAGTCAACCTTGGCATTTTAGTCCTTAACAATTAAGAACCCAAGACCAAGGGTGCCTGGCTGGCTCAGTCAGTAGAGCATGTGACTCTCAATCTCAGGGTCATGAGTTCAAGCCCCATGTTGGGCATGGAGCTTACTTAAAAAGAAGAAGAAAGGAAGGAAGGAAGGAAGGAAGGAAGGAAGGAAGGAAGAAAGGAAGAAAGAAAGAAAATTATCAACCAAGAGTGAGGATTGAATGAGAACCCAAGACCAAAATGCTTCTTGTTAGCTGCTGCCAACCAAGAGGACTTCCCCTTTGTATTCTTTACTAAACAGTAAGAAAAGGCACCCAGGGAAACCTGTGTGGTGCATTTGGTTAAGCTTCTGACTCTTGGTTTCGGCTCAGGTCATGATATCAGGGTTGTGAGATGGAGTCCCACATAAGACTCCGAGCTGAGTGAAGGATTCTCTCTCCCTCTTCCTCTGACCCTTTCCCTCCTTCTCTCTCTCTCTCTCTCTCTCTCTCTCTCTCTCTAATAAATAAATCTTAGGGAAAAGAAAGAAAGAAAAAAGCACCCAGACCTCAAAACTCCATATACAACCAAGTGATTGGAAGTAGTAAGAATAGATTGGTATGCACATAAAACCCAAAATCTTATATCAACCTTCAGATTTCTTCTGAAGCAAATTTCATTCCATACCTGTTCACAAGGAGCAGAGATTTATGTTTAAAGAGAGAGACTGAGGGTCCCATAAAGTCTGGCTCCTGAGTTCTAGGCTGTATATAAGGTAACCAACTGAAGGGTGCTACGAACAAATGCAGAAGGCAAAGCCCTCTTCGAGGGATAAAAAGTTCAATTCCCTCCACTCCCCCCCACTCCCCCCACTCTCCCTACCCACAAAAACAAAGCTATGTGAACCACATTCTTGAAATGAGATTTGGATTTCTGGGCCTGAAGGTAAGGCGTTGTGCTGCAGACACCAGCGCCATTTCTGACTCATTCCTTTCCTGGCTGACCCCGACAGAGCCTGAGGAGGATGACTTGGTTTCTGGGGCTCTGTAGCTGGAAACCTGAAGGCTCTATTTTGCCATTTATGGATGAGAAGGGTTTTTTTTTTTAAAGATTGTATTTATTTATTTGAGAGAGAGTGATAGCAAGAGCGGGACGGGAGGCAGGGGGAGCAGAGGGAAAGGGAGAAGCAGACTCCCCACAGAGCAGGGAGCCCGACCCAGGGCTCCATCCTGGGACTCTGGGATCATGTCCTGAGCCAAAGGCAGATGCTTAACCCAGGCGCCCTGAGAATATATTCTTGACAGACCTTTTCTACCTGGTTCAGATCTACTACTGAGGCCATAACTTTTAAATTGGTTACAAGAAATAAATTATATAATTGGGAAGAATAACTGGAAAGGTCTACTCTACTTGGAAAGAATAGATTTTAAATACTTGAAAACACATAAATGTTGGTTGTATTACCACTTCTGTAAAACTCATCCCATTGATTTGAAACTCACAAGCATTTGTTTGGAGGAGTCACTAAGATATTCTCTTACCCAACTGTCTGCAAGGACTGGTGCTAGCAAGTGTACAACACATCTCTTTGGTTTAGAAATCAGACTTTGCTGGGCGCCTGGGTGGCTCAGTTGGTTAAGTGACTGCCTTCGGCTCAGATCATGATCCTGGAGTCCCGGGATCGAGTCCTGCATCGGGCTCCCTGCTCGGCAGGGAGTCTGCTTCTCCCTCTGACCCAACCCCCTCTCATGCTCTCTCTCTCTCTCTCGCATTCTCTCAAAAAAAAATTTAGAAATCAGACTTTGCTGGGCCACTAGTGTTGTGAAAGAGTCTTACATCTTAGGAATAAACCTGAAGACCTAATCAGTATACACCTGAGAGCTAGAAAAGGCCAGGAAATTGACTCCCTCCCCAGAAACGAGCAATGAGTAAAATCAAGATCTAATTCAGTGACCTGGAAGCCAGCACTGACTTACCTAGGGGAGGCTGATGGGGCTTCTGTAACCAGGTCCACGATGACAGGTGCTTTGGACATTCCTGAGATGGCATCCACTTAGGCCTCTTGTGAGGGTTGGACACATTGTGGCCCTGCACCACCCTCCCCATGTAGATTGGGGGCCCAGGAAGGAAGGAGCAGAGAAAAGTCTTCAAGGTTTGGGAAGGCTACAGAAGTTGCTTGATTCACAAGTATTTACAATAGGAAAAATATATTGTGTTCTGAGTTGGGTACAATATAACTGATGTAGAAACAGAAATGTGAATATAGAACTCTATCTTAGCACAGGTTCTATGCATTGTTAGAAGAAACTAGTAATTCCCAAGGGCTGCGTCCAATTTTAAAAAATCACTCTCCCTTGGGCACCTGAGTGGCTCAGTCAGTTAAGTGTCTGCCTTCGGCTCAGGTCATGATCCCAGGTTGCTGGGATCGAGCCTGGCATCAGGCTCCCTACTCAGCAGAGAGCCTATTTATCACTCTGCCCCTCCTCCCTGCTCCTGTGCGCTCTCTCGCTCTTTCTCTCTAATAAATAAATAAAATCTTTTTAAAAAAAATCATTCTCCCTTATCCTATCACCCTGTGCCCTTATACACATATTCACACACACATACATATGTATTTTATACAAGTAAAATCAAGTTGAAGAACTATAGGTCCAGTCCCACTCTAAAGCCTTCAGGGAACACCTAATCTTATCTACTTCTGTGACCAATGAGAAAATTGAGGTCAGAGACATATTGTGACTTGCCCAAGATCTAGGCAAGACTAGAGCCCAGGTACCCAGTCTCTTAATCCAGCTTTTTTTCCAATCATACTAGCTAAAATGTTGGACAAAGGGCCTCAGCACAGTATTCAGCATCATGACAAGCCATTCTCCCAACCCCTTCAGCACATGCACTCACCAGCCAGGCCTTTCGATGGCCTCACCCCACTATACTCTATCCTTTCCACACCCTCACCTTCAGCCAAGATTTGTCAACTGAGAAGCCAAGGGTCTCTCAACTCATTTCAGCAAAGCCACAGAAACATAAAACTGAGTGGCCCAGGAATGGTAATCAGAGTCTGGTGGGCTGGAAACACTGTGTTTGCGGGAGGAGGGGAGGAGATTGTCGGAGATGGATGGCGATGGAAGATGTTTTGAGGATAGATGGCAATGGGTCTTGAATGTCCTACTGAGAGATAAGAAATAAATTAGGAATCTTTCTAATGCATGGGCCCAGCCTGCTTAGAAAAAGACTTATCCAGGGCCACCTGGGTGGCTCTGTTGTTAAGCATCTGCCTTTGGCTTAGGTCAGGGTCCCAGGGTCCAGGGATCAAGCCCCCCATAGGGCTCCCTGCTCCGCGGGAAGCCTGCTTCTCTCTCTCCCACTCCTCTGCTTGTGTTCCCTCTCTTGCTCTGTCTCTCTCTATCAAATAAATAAATAAATAAATAAATAAATAAATAAATAAATAAATGTCTTTAAAAAAAAAGACTTATCCATCATGACAATTGCATTTGTTTCTTTCTGTGTTTAATGTGTGTGATCCCACTAGTGTGGATGCTGTTTGAGGACAGGGACAATGACTATCATGTTCAATACCACCTCCGCAGTGGCCAGCAAAATGACTGGCATACACAAGTACTACAAAGATATGGGTTACTGAAGGAATACAAACACAACTACAGACATGCAACTCCCCTTATACCTGTTACATGTGAGCTCTCTTGGTCAGTGGCCCACATTTATATTTTAGGAAATAAGGATAGCCCGAGGGGTGCTCCCCCTGGAGTTTTTCCCCACCAGTTACAAGAATAGCGGGTAGAGCTCTATATTCATATTTCTGTTTCTACATCAGTTATATGGCACCCAAACTAGGATACAACATATTCTCCCTGTTGTAAACACTTCTGGATCAAACAACTTCTATAACCTTCCCAAACCCTGAAGACAATATCAAGAGGATGGAACAATGGCCTGGGAATGAAGAAGCTTCTCCTGCTGGCTCATTCTCTGACTCACACCTGACCAAGGACAAATCACTTAACCTCAGCTTGCCTTGTTTTTACTGTATGCAAAATAGAGCCGATAACAATATAAGCCTCCTCCTTCCCTTGGAGGGATATTCTGAGAATTGGGGAGATGCTATCTTGGAAGTGATTAGAGCTCCCAAGAACTGGGCTCTTAATACAGAAGCAGTGTTGTTCTCAGGTTGTGCTACAGCTGCTGTTTTTCTCATGAAAGGTCCATATTGTGAGGCCTTGTTGGCAAGGAGAAGCAACTGTTGCTATGTGTTGACACAATGCTACAACAAGCAGGAGGGCAGGCACCTCAAGAGTTTAATGGTTCTGATTTCATTCATTGAATACCTTCTTCCTCACCTCAAACCTCAATCTCCATTATTCTTTATGGATAGGTGTTGTTTTTTCACTTTCCAACTTTCCCTAGCTGCCAGGACATCTGGAGAAAAACAAAGCTGGTCCAAGACATATATATATATTTTTTTTTTCTCAGTTGAATCAGAGAACCACAAGGGGAGTGTTATTTCTTGAAGAGTCACCCAGTTCATTCAATTTGACAATCAAACAATTTCTGAGCATTTTCTGTACCGAGGCTATATAAGGACTGTTTTCTGAACAGGTGTGTGGTCAGATGGCCATGCATGTACTTAGGGAGAGGAACAAGACAGAAAAGTCACTGCCCTGGAAAATCAAGATCATAT
The DNA here is from genome assembly GCF_037043125.1 of Eumetopias jubatus. Classification (NCBI taxonomy): domain Eukaryota; kingdom Metazoa; phylum Chordata; class Mammalia; order Carnivora; family Otariidae; genus Eumetopias; species Eumetopias jubatus. The sequence continues at coordinate 64,593,616 of NW_028274823.1, read as the reverse complement.
ACAGATTATATAAATAAAACATAGTTTCTGCTTTTGCAGAGCTCAGAGGCAGCAAGAAACAAACTGGGTTCACTAAAGGCAAATTATAAATAACTTGTAAGTAAACTTGCCTGAGAGTACAGAGCAGAGAATATGTAATTCTGATGCTGAGATTAGGAAGAAGTATTCAGAAGAGAGCTCTCAGGGAAAGCAAGTTTCTCAGCAATGAGAACAGGGTATGCAAAGTCCCAGAAACATTAAGCTGAGTGAAACAGGGATGGTAATCAGAATTCAAGGCATGGGAGCACCGTGGGTTTTGGGAGAGTGTTGCATGGGGTTAGAGTTGGAAGGGATTTTGAGATAGCTTATCAAGGGTTCTGGAATACTTGCTGAGAGCCTGGGAATTCATGCGAGCAACAGGAGGCATCACACATCTTGAGTTGGCCAGTAGGATACAAACTACACTTTGGGAAATGTGATTCCTGGAGTCTGGGAGAACTCAGGAGGACTACAACAGTGATTCGGGAGGGACATGGTGAATAGCCTCTGCAAATGGCTGAAGGTACAGAGAGGGAAGAGGGCATCAAATGGACCATGGTTGCCTACAAACTGGGTGGAGTTCCTGAAGCAGAAGGAAAGGAGAACTGTGGTCAAACTATTCCATTCTGCTTACACTCTAAACCCAAATAACCACTCTCCTAGGCCAAGCCTCAAGAAGAACCACTTTATGAGTTTTCGCATGAAATCCTTACTTCCAGCAGAGCAAGAATATATTCCTCTTTAGATTGAATCATTACAACCAAACCATGTCCATGGAGGTCACAGGACACCAGTAGCAGGAAAGATGTGAAAAAAGAGATGAAACAAAGAAGGATAGAGAAAATAAAAGGGGAATAAAAAGGGAGGCATCTGCCAATCATGATGTCTCACTCCAGTTGCCTTGCCCAACTCTGGGGCTTAGAACATCATCTAAAAGAAGATCCCCAGTTTCCACAGCCTCGAGACAAACAGTTGTTGCTTTTGGCCTCTCAGTGGATAATAACTTTTTGGGACTTGATTAGAGCAAAAACCTCTGTAAGCACCATCACAACATCTCTCACTTGGAATTGCCAGTGATGGTAGTCCTTACTCGAACATTTGAAATGTCTTAGTAATATATAAATTCATTCATTCAGTCAGTCAGTCATTCATTCTGCACATGGTTTGACTGCCCATTATGATTATAAGTTCCTCAAATGTATTAGTTCATTCAACATTCAACCACGTTTGTTATACGGCTACTGTATACTAAGCCCTGTGCCAGGCTTTAGAAAAACTGAGGTGTACAAAACAGGTGTTACTGTCATAATCCCTGACTCCATGTAGCTTCCAGTCTCATAGGGAAAACAGACATTAAAGAAATATTTAAACACTCTAATTACAATTCTGCTATGAGGGAATAGTATGGGCACCATAAAAGCAGTCAGATTTGGTCCCATCGATCCCCATAGACTTGAAGGGTGGGAAGAATTTGCCAAGCAGAAAGTGGAGGGAAGAGTATTCCAGGTAGAGTCAATAGCCACATGAGGGCCTGAGATGGGCCTCTGGAATGACAGAGATCAGAGAGGACAGTGTGGTCAGAACCTAGTAAGCAAGGAAGAGAGCAGCAGCGGGTGAATCTGGCAACTTACAGAGATGACCCTTCTCCATGTCCTACAATTACCGCCTTAGCACCTAGCAAAGCAAACCTCGAGAACATATGAATAAATGCAGCTTGGAGTACTAAAGGTGTACTCACCTACTGGCACCCCCCCAGCATGGAATTCATCTTTACTGAGTAGTGTGAGGTTAGGTGAAATGGTTTCTGCAACTTTGCTTATGCCAAGAACAGTGTTGTAGAACTAGAAAATTCGCAACGAAGATATGATATGATCTGTCTTACCCACTTTATTATTCATCTGTCTCATAGCAGTAAAACCAGTATTGGAGTTGCTATTGAGGTGAAGACTTATGGAAGGCTCCATAAAAACCAAGTATAGGTTAGAAATTTGGTTTCGAGGTATTGTGTTGTAGTAATACAATGTATTTCTCATGCAACTTCATTCTAGTGAAGAATAGAAGACAATAAGATCAAACTCTGTATAACAACTCATCTTTCTTGAAAGCATAATTTCCAAGTAAGTTTATAGATATGAAAAGGAAAAGGTAAACAAAGGGGTGGAGAATTGTATCAGTGCAAATTCCAGGGAGAAACAGAATTTGCCCACAGATGATTCAGATGAAGAGATGCGCATGACAAAAATATATCTACACAGTTCACGACAGAGTTAAGGGAAGGAATGAACTAGGGGTGTGCAGTCTGCCAGGGATAGAAAGCATGGAGGAAGTTCCCCAGGACTAGGGCCAAAGGGATCCAGAGAGGGAACAGTGGTACTGGTGTCCAGGGCAGAAGCTATCGTTGTGCAGGAAGAAACTGGGATGGAGGAAAGACACATCCTGAGACCTCTCTCTCTCTCTCTCTCACTGTCTCTCTCCAGGGTCCCTGCTGTGCCTCTGGTTGCTCAACCCAATTGCAAACCAGCCATCAAAGAAGCTTGGATGACATGGCCTTCAGAGTCTGTTTTCAGGGCACAGAGAGAGAGGGAAGGGGGGAATGAATGGATCCAGAAATAGAGCAAATGGAGAACAGTCAGCCTAAGTATGATGGGAAAATATGGTGTTACTGTAACAGGAAAGGGAGGGAAAATTGCTGGTTATATAACCTATAATATATAAATACTCTGAAAAATAACATATAATACATAATGTAATATATAATACATAATGTAATATATAATGCACTCGACTTTCAATGCACTCGAATGATCAATTCACAAATATATCTATTTTTTAATTTTATTTTACTATATGTCAACTATTATATATATTGTATACATCATATAAATATATAAGGCATATCTATACATACATGTATATATTTATATATGTGGTATATGTACTTTCATACATAGTTAGGTTGAAGAAAAGTCTGCATGGACAAGATGTTCTGGCCCCATCGATGGTTGATGCAGAAAATGGAAGCGGCACAGACCTTTGCTCTTATTGCTGTGACTTCCATGTGTCTGCCACTGGTAAAGGGTTGTTTCCAAATGGAAAGGGCTATAAAAATGACTCATTTACAGAGTCAGTCTGTGAGGGGAATGCCGTAGACACTTTCTGAGGTGCACAAGTTCCCTTCTCTCTGGAAACAACACCCTGATTTGCAGGAAGTGGCCCCCAATAGCCCTTTTATATGACAGATGCCGTTTTTTAGGGCAGATGCCCTTCTCTACCACCTCTGTGCACCAAACCCTTTCCTTTGCTTCAGGGCCCAGTTCAAATGGGATCTCTCCTGTGTAACCTGACCAGTCTCCACAGTCATGTACTTTATGTCTCACACTCGTCCGTCTCCTCAGGGAGCTAGGACATGTCTTATATTCATTTCAGTTTCCTCCTCATGGTTGGCATAAATGAAAACAAATGAAGGAGGTGAACTTGTTACTTTAAATGTTCATGAATGCTGAAATCAGTCTGTGACTGCCAAAATGGGGCAGCTCAAACCAAAGAGGCATCCTTATCCAACTGGAGCCTCTCTTTGACTTTTTAGGGTCAGAATCCTTATTGGATTTATAGTCTGATTTTCCTTGGAGGGAGAGAATGGTAGAAGAGAAAAAAGACAGGAAAGAACACCCTGTTCTTAGAGTATACAACTCCAGTTCTAGATTCAAATGAAATCAAGAATACAGGGAAAGACAGATAAATCCAGACAAGCATGGAAGTGTTGAGGAATATAATGCCAAGCTTTCCATCCATCAGTGACAGCAACGCGCCCAGAACTGAACCAAGGGCAGAAGCCTTCTCGGCCATGGATACACCTCCTTACCTGGTAGCTAGAGAAGGAGATGCCGGGTGCTAGGTGTCATTTGAGGCCAGCAGTCCATAGGGAGATCACTAATCTATAGAGGTGCCGTAACACAATGTGACCTAGCAAACTGATGTCAAAAAGGACTCTTAATCTCTATTTTCACATGCATAAGTAACTGTACGCTGCATGTCAATGAGTTTTCCCTAAGCAGCCAGGCCGTTGAAAACCATTTATGTGGTACTGGGTATGTATTTTAATGGCATTAGTCTAAAGGTCAAGCAATGCAAAGAAAAGCAGCCAGGAAGCCTGCCAACAGCTGAGGCAGGTAATTGAGCGTGCAAAAGCACTCCCCTAGCATCGGGGTTAGTCACATTTTTGTTTATTTCTCCAGTGCATGGTATGGAAATGGCATTCTTTTATTTTCTCTTCTCTGTTTATGTTAGAAAGCAACCATCAAGATAAGGATTATCTTTCTAGAAATAATACTGCTATTGTCGATAGTCTATCAGCAAAAGCTGGGCTTCCACTCTCAAGGAGAGTCAGGGAGAGTCAGGTATCAGCTCTCAGAGCAAATGTCCAGGATCACAATGAAGACTGGAACAAAACCGAGAACAGAGGTGGAACTTTAAAAATATGGGACTTCCCAACCTCGAATTCCAGTTTAGAGACCTGGCAGACCAGAAGTGGGTAAATACTTGAGTAGTTTATTGCAATGACTGCTTGCTGCAGCCACAGGGAATGACATCCCTCCATCCCTCCATCTGTCTGTCCATTCATCCAAAAGAACATATATTTAACACATAAATAATAGTGATAATAATATGTATCTAGAATATCATTTATTTCTCATCTCGTTCCAGAAACTGAACCCACTGATTTGTATAGATTACCTCATGCCATGCTTATAACAGCCCTGATATTCCTACTGAATGAAAGTAGAAACTGAGACCTAGAAGAAATTAAGTAAGGCTGCCCGAGGAGCCAGAGAGTAGAGACTGTACCTAATCCAGGCCTAATCACCAGGTCCAAGCTCTTAAGCCCAACACTGGTCTGCTATCTTATTTGCAAGACCCTGCTGGGAGCCACAGAGGACACTAAACAGAGAAAGGCACTGCCCTCAGGGAACTTACAGTCTAGTAGAGGAACAGAACAATAAAAGGAACTAGGAAATACTGGTGGGAAAATGGCATCTTCCCCAAGGTTCCCAAGCTCAAAATGTTCTGGAAAGACTTTGTAGAAGGAGCATCTAAATTAAGTCTTTGTTATCGATGCTATTAGGCCAAAAGGAAGTGTAAAGAACTTTTTAGAAATTAGAAATGTATCTGCAGTGGCATGCGTGCACGCGCATGCACACACACACACACACACACACAGGCTCTTTGAAGATGACTAAAAATTATTTCTCTGTAAAAGGTTTGTTTAAGCTAATTTCAAAATGGCTCTTTATTCCTTTCAAATGCATCAGTTCACTGGGAGTCCAGGTTAGAAGTATGTTAGAGAGATAGGGGAAGGACCTGCAAGATTTTGTAGATTCCCTGGGAGAACCACCCACTTGGTAGAGGCACTAAGGATGGAGCCCTTGTGATGAGCCACATTTTGTGCTATAGATAACTATATCATTTTACCCTCAATTTGATGAAGCAGTTCCTTATTCTCCATTGAATTATGAAAAATCTCTAAGAAATTAACTAATTTGCCCAAGTTCATGGAGCTATAGTCATGACGCCTAACATTTGAGCACTGTTCTCTCTGATACGCAGCTACTAACTAACCAGTATTCGTCATGAGTCTGTAGCTTTCATGCTAACTAGGGATAGCTCAGCCTTCAAGTAAGCACTAAGAGACTGCTGAACTGGGACATTTTCCCAAACTCTTCCTTTTCCCCAAGGGAATCAAATTGTTTTTGGTTTGTTTTTTTAATGAAAAAGGAGAAAAAGAAGAAAGAGTGGGAGGAGGAGAAAAAATAAATTAATTTAGGGCCCGAAATATGTCAGTCATTCATGGTGCTAATTTATTTCCCAAAAGTAATATGCAGGCAACATTTCTCAAAATTACCTAACTGTAAAGGGTCAAATGTTGATCTTTCAGGAGCTCTACTAGAGATGGAAGGGGGGAATACAGCTGTCAGAAAGACAAGATTAACAGAGGCAAATGCCAAAGGCCCATAAGGAAAACCAACTATCCCCCCAAAACTTCCTTCAATGTATGGAAAGCTGAGGGCGTTTGCCCTTCTCTAGTGAGTCACCAAGGATATTGTCGCATCGTTCATCAGAGGAACAAGCCAAAGGCAAGAGATTCTGCCTGCAGAAGGGACAGACTAGATGCACAGATGTTGAAGAGGCCGTGGGTGCCTGATGACATTTAGCCCAGAGTAACTTAGAGAGAAGCTCAGGCCCCTACACTTCAGCAGACTTGCACTATCTTTGGCATAAAGTTCTATGACTGATAGCTAAGAGCTTCTGAGTCCCCAAACAAGAGCTTGTGGAAAAGGCAATAATTCTCTAGACTATGTAAACCTCTTCTTGGAAATCAAAAATCTTCCAGACTAACATTTCCAAGATATTTGTAGTCGATAACAACTGGCAGACAAACCTGAAATGATTCAGAGGGGATGGACTTGGGCTTGCCTCTTCCAGGATGCAGGGAAGTATTCAAGAATTTCCTATAAGGGAGCAGAAAGCTTCTCCCGAGTAAGAATACTGACAGCTCGGAATCTGGGCTGAGAGAAAGAGGAAAAGATATGATCCAAAGGTTTATGTGTTCCACTCCGGGTGATGGAGTAAAAGGTCATTTGGAATGTTCCCAGAAGATTGCAATTAATAAAGTTCATTCCAAACAGGCATCTTACAGGTCCCGTATTGAGGGACTCTCAAGGTGGTCAGAAAAGAGAGGCACCATCTGATAATCAGCCAGGACAAGGAAAACACCATATTGAAAAAATATTGCATGTGAATGGTTCCTCTCTTCTTGGGGGGGACAGGCGCAGAGGGCAAAATGAATTTTAGTCATCATTAAATTATCCCAGAACAGGCACACTTAGCAAGGGTCAGCCTGGCCTGAAAAGACCTACCTATTGAATGGTCCAGGGAGAAAACCAGAAAGGTACCCACTGACCTGCAGATCCATAGTTTAGAAGAAGGTCTGCTAGGGCAATTCTGTCTCTCTTTCCCACTCCCTCTGTTGGAGCCTTCACAGCAGGGTGCAGCTGCTGGTGGCCAGGGCCCAGGCTGCACCTCCCTATGGCCCCCGAAGCTTCCTCCTGAGGCTCCCTCTATGGGCATGCTTAGTGAGTGGATATGTAGCAGCCAGAAATGAATGAGGATATTTCTGGAAGTGCCCACAGTTCTTGCTCTGCTCCCACTGTTCTGCTCTGGGCACTGAACCCATCTCAAAAGACAAAAAAGACACAACAAGGAAGAATCTGCCTCACTAACCGGGACACTTCCCTCCTTTAGCTCCCCATTCCCTATCTGTTGGCTGCCTTTCTTCAGGGCTGCCAGCTTCTGGCAATGGACTCTTCTGCTGAGACCCTTGGTGCTCCTTCCTTTGCTCACTCAGCTGAAGAACCAGAAAACAGAACAAAGCAAAAATGCTTGTCATTTGGGGGCAGATGGGAAAATTCTGTCCTAATTCCACCAAACCTCAAGTACAAGTGAGGAGAGACACAGGAGAGGCAGCAAAACGCCCCTGGGTAAGACCCAGCTTCCAATACCAGTTTAGTTCCTAAACTCTTGGCACCTCTCTGTGATAAAAGCGGATAGCGTTCAGAAATGGGGGTTCCCAAAGACTGAGAAAGAAGTGTGGGCTTTTATTAGTTATTACTGAATATTTATGTCCCATTTATCACTGATTGTTGGCTATGAAAAAGCCAGATAAAGCAATTTGGCCTGGGGCTCTCACGAGTAACATGCCAGCCTATCAGAGGCCCCATTTCTGAGGTCTCCGATTGAGACAAAGGTCCTTTGTAAACTCTAAAGCCCCAGAGCATGGGCTTGAAGCTGTGTTGCTGCAAGCAGAAGGAAGAGGGAGAGAAAAAAGGAAAAGGCCATCTTTTGCTTTTCTCAGCAGAAACTTAGTATTGAGAGCAGGGACTTGTTAAAGGAAAGGGTTGCCAGGAAATGATGAGGACCAGGACGTGTGAGAACATCTTTCACAGATGTCCTCCCGGGACTGATAATTCAGCTCTGATGGGGCTGCATGCTTTAGTTTTGAAATCTCCAAAATAAAGAATGATTTGGAAACCTCCAAATACAGGTGAAGAACAGGATATGAATTGCCAAGTATGCCACTGTGGGGGACCTCTGTGATTGTCTCTCCCAGATCTGGAGAGGTTAAAGGCCTTTCTCTTTTTCAGAGGGGAGTTGAGTAGAGAGGAAGAAAGAAGCTGGAAGAGGTTACATTCAAAATAAATCGAGAACTCTGTTGATTGTTCTTAGTCTGGAGAGAGAAGAATCACTCTTTCGCGGAACCAGTGCTCACTGAAATAGGTTCCCCCAACTTGGGGGATCCCCAGAAAAGCAGATTATCTGCTTGTGGTATTTTCTGTGCTCTGTTCCACTTTTTTTTCCCCCCCTGAGGGGATGGACCATCTAGGATAAACAATCAAATTCAGGCCAGAGAAGTGGGAGCAGACAAGAGAATTAGGAACTCAAGGCCCAGACCATGAGTATAAGAACTAAGATCGATTCAATGTTATCATTTTCTCACATTTATCATTGTTATTGGCACCTTGCTATTTCCTGATAAAAAGGCTCCCTGAAAGCCACTCTGGGGTCTCCATCAAAGGCAGCAAAATGGATCCAAGTGTCCCGTTAGTCACTCAAATCATCGCCCACTAGACTGTTCCCCTGAACAAGTAGCAGACATTGAAATTTTAATTTTTCTTTTTGTCCAAAACTGTCAGACTGTACTTGCACGGTTTTTAAATTCACATGGTATGATTACAATTAGCAGTCCCCCAACCTGCTTCAGCCCTGTCCCCTTCCTCCCCAGAGGCAACCACCTTCAATCCATTGAGCCCTTCCTTCTCACAGACACTGCTATATTGGGAAGCAATATGCTTACCATGCTTTTTCTTGATTTATTAATGTTAAGCATTATTTATTGGTTTCCTGCCAAAGAAGATAGGAACTTTGCTATTTTATACATACATATCCAGCTTTCCTTCTCTCATCACCCCAAAAGAGCAATATTATAACATCATTCAGTTAATAGCAGTGTTCACATTATAACTATGTAAATATTGTCCACCATTGATATAGGTAGTCCACTGAGCTGGTATCTCCTTTCTGGTGTACGCTTCATACCTCCCAGAGAAGCAACTTTGGGAACTTTGCTAAGTTCTGCAAGAAGAGATGTCCAGTTCAGCCTCTTTGCTTCCTCATAAACGCCACAGTTCCCTCCTGAAACTCTGCCTTTGTTTGCTTTTTTCTCCTGCCCAGCTGTCTTCCACCCTCCCAAATCCCAGCCATAACAATACCTCATGTTCCGTTTCCTCCGCGAAGCCTCACCCCTCCACTGCTCTCCTTCTCTTCTAAATGTCTGTATAATTCACAGCCTGCACTATGCCATTCTGCTGTGTTATGTCTTTGCATTATTCTTGCCTCCCTACTGTAAGTTTTCTGAGGGCTGGTCTTCTGCCTTGTACCTCCTCTGTATCCGTCACCCTCGGGAAAGCCCCTCTACAGTGTGGTCCTCAGTGCATTCTTTGAGGCTGTTCTTCAGGTATTATGGAATTATTTCTTTGGAGATTGTTATTTCTGCCAGGTAGGAGTCCTCAACATATTCTTTGTGACAATCATTTTTCTCTTAAGCCTTCCTCCCAAACAGAAATGATTTGATCATAACCCAGAAGGAATTGCAAACAAGCTAAAAATCCTCAAAGCCATCATTGACAGTGTATTCTGTCTTAACTGCCCCACATCTAATCAATTACCATTTATCCCACATTGTCTCCTATATGTGCCTTCTCCCTTTGTTTTTACTGCTTCTCTCTCTCTCTCTCTTCCTCCCTGTCCCCCATTCAGGTTTTCATTTTCTGTGGTCTGGACTGTTGTAATAGTTCCCTGAATCACTCCTTCTTCCTGTTTTTCACTCCTAAACCCACCTGCCAGACAATTTTTTTCTACAGCATGGTTCATTTCTGCAGTGGTTCTTCATTGCTCTCTTGCCTTGCAGTCCAGACCTCTTGCCTGGCATTTAAAACCTTCCCTCCTATTACTCTCATCTCACCCTCTACATTGCCTCCAGCTGGAGGACTCACTATGTCCCAAACATACTTCCATGCTTTTTGGCCTTAATGTCTTTTCACATGATATTCACCATCTGGCATGCTTCTCTTCACCATGCCTGCTTTCTTCTCCACCATGAAGCCTTCCCTGCTCTCCCCAGCTCAGCCAGATCTTTCTCAACCCTGAATTCCTGTAACTTTTCATTCCTATCTTTCTACAGGGGCTTGTTACATTCCACTTTTTATTACCATTATTTGTCGGTCTATCTTATCTCCCTGACTACCATGAAAGATCATGAAGGGCCAAGACTTGGTCATTTCATATTCCATTCTCCACAAACATAGCAAACTGTACAGATTAGGAGAGGTAGGGGTTGAATAAATGTTTATTAAGTAAGTGAATGAATGAAATAAAACTTCGTCTTCTCTCTTGAACCTACAGATCCTTCAGAAGACCATTCTGATGGTCTTTACTCTCTCTGTGGTGAGTGGCAGGGATGAGTTTCAACACCCAACTTCTGGTGAGTAGAAGAGTCTAGCTAAATTCTGTGGTTTGCCAAAAAATTATGTTCTGGCATTAAGTCGAGTGCCTCCTACTCTGATGCACAGCCCAGGAGGTCACACTATTTTCCAATCCAAAGACCCTCTTGGGGATGGGGTTTCAACTCAGGGAGACCATAACTCAGAGCTGTCAACACTCAGATTGCCTCAACCTCACAGCTCCGCTCTAACTGCAAAGCAGTGCTCTTCCTTCTGTAAGTGGAAAAGGAAGTCTATGTCTATTTTTACAGGATTGAGGGGGAGGCAAGAGGAAGCATTTCATTTAATTTCTATTTCTTCTCTTGGCCTCTAACTTTCTGGCCAGGATTTTCTATTTCCAAAGTTTTGTATTATGTAAACATAGGAGGGCCTTCCCAAAAACAGAAGCAAACTCTGCTAATTTCCAGTCTCCCTTGTGGTATTCTCAGAAGTCCTGCTAAGCATCTTGATCATAGGCAAATATGTCTTTGGCTACAAGTCACTTGTAAGCAGGTAATGGCCAACCCTGGGTCAATAGATTCATTTGATTCTGTGTAGCCAATATATTTACAGTACTCCTTAGTTGAAAATTTTTCTAGAGAAAAATGATGTTGTCTATGACTTTTCTCTTAGGCCAATTTACACAAAGCCAAACATGTTTCCATTGAATAAAGCCTGCCAAAGCCAAGAATAATTCTTAGGGAAGCTTCTTGTAACCCATCTCACAATTACACAAATAATTAAGGCAAAAAGTGACTTGAGAACTACATCATCCACATCTTGATGCTGTATAGACTATGTAGCCTGAACTCATTCTAAATGGTAGACTATCCCTACCTGCTTCCCCTATTAAGGAGAGGTGGCAGAAGGTAGACAAACACACAGGTGCAAGCTCCAATGAAGACTATGTCATTTTTTAAATCATCCAACACAAACATACCTTTGAGATTGCTACCAAAGCTGGACAACCTTCATAGTTCTGTATCAAACAAGGAAGGCTGGGCCCATGCCCTACAGATCTAAGATCTAAGATTAGAAGGCTCACCTTGATGCAGCGATGAATCAGATGAAATTATAAGAAAACAAGGATTATTTTTATTTTCCCTACCTTTATCCCACATCACTCTACCCTCAGGGAGAGAATTTCTGGAACCAGCATACTATAATGTAGATGAAGTACATTAGACACCTTGGAACTATTCTAGATTCTTAGTCTTCCAGCCTACCAAGGTGGGGGGATGGGGGTAGCAGATGGCACAGGACCCAATCTGTTTTCAAACATTGCAGTTGTGAGTGGAAGCAGGCACTTTGGACAGATTCCAGTTGGTATATTCAATGAAGAATAACATAAGCCTCAGACTCCCCATTGGTAAAACAAAGGAGGTTGGGTGAGATATTCCCTAAAGTCCCTTCCAGCTCTAATATTTTATGATTCTCAGTGGTAAAAATTCAAGGATTTGAAATGCCCAGTCTCATTTCTCCCATTAAGCTCCGGGTGAATCGAGGGCCAGTATTACATTGCATCATCTCTTGTACAGTAATATGTGAATGACATTACACAATGCCCGCTTTTATTAATGGGAACACTCTTCCAGCAATAATGCAATACCCTTGAGCTCATTCTGGCCTTCTTTGTTAGTACCCAACCCAGTTGCATTGTCAGGAGCTACAAGAACATGACATAGATGTTGGAAGCAGGAACAGCTGAAGAGGGCAGGCACATAAGGGAATGACACAAACTAACAGCCCATCGTCTTGTTCATGCTCACAGTGGATGCTTAGTGAATGCCTGGTGACTAAGAGTGAGTAATGTAGAAACACTAGTGGACTTGTTAACTGCCTACAGTCAACACCTTTGCACCTTGCTATTTTGCTGGGGCTGAGTCTCAGCGGGGGTGGAAGGGAGGGAATTTAGATTTAGGAGTACTTTTAGAGTTCCCTTATGCTGGGGGCTCTCATCTATTTGTGTTCTGTCTCCTGATTATATAGGATGGATTTCTTCCATTAAATGTATATATATATATTTTTTAATTTAAATATATACTTAAATTAATTTAGGTATATATAATTAGATTTAATAATTAACAAATCATTCATAAATATAATTTTATATATATTTATATCTCCTAAGAGATTTGACACAGGCAAAGTTTGAGTCAAATCTACACACTTGATTCCAGATTGGGACTTCTGTCCTAAGTCCCTGTCAGCTCTCTAATGCGGGATACACTAAAACAAAAAGCAGAGATCCTCCAGTATCTCATCATGTCTCTTCCCCACATGGCTCTAAACAGCTTTTCTTGCTTCTCTCCCTTGGAGGTTCCTTGACCCCCTGAAACTACCTGCAAACACCCACTCCCCTACCCGCACCAGCAAAGGGCAGTAGCTTACAGCTCTGAAAGGTGAGAAAGAGCAGTCTATAGTCTTAGACAGTATGATCTTCCTTCCACTCTTTACAAATGTCTCACCTTGCTGATCCTGACCTCAATAAGGGGTTGAGTTCAGCATTGCCTTTTAATAGCCCTATTAAGCTATTTGTTTTTGGAAAACACAAGTAGCCAACACCTATCCTATGCATGGTACTTTTCTCATATAAAAATGAATCCTCTATGGATCCATTTTCACGAGACCCTTCTTTGAACTGTTTTACTGGAATCGACTTACTATTATTTGCTAGGACCATCATTCTCTTTCCTTTGGTCCCTGAGTGCCAGGTAGCAGGATAGGGTAAGAGCCAGGCAGGGGCCATGGGGCAAAACAAAACCAACTGGCCATATAGAAACTATGTTTGAGGAGAAATAAACTCTGATAATAAGCCACTTGCTATATGGAATAAGAAGAATGTTAGGCTAGAATAAATTTTCTGTCCATTTTGCCCTACTGTCTTTCCAAATCATATCAGATTCGTAATGTCATAGTAAGAGCTAGTTAACACTTAACACAGTGTGACACCCAGCACAGCTCCTTCCTCTGAGGTTCTGACTGATTTCTCTCTGTGCTCCTTCCCCCTTTGTGGATGTTCTCCTCTTGTCAACTCATATTTCACTATTTTCTCTTTAAGCATATTGAACAGGTTGAGATCCCTCAGCTATAAAGGTGTGGGGTGCACTTGGCCTTGTACAAGCTTGGAGGACTTTTCTTTCTAGGGAATTTAAAGCTGACATCTTCCATGGAGCCAGTCATTTGCAAAACTTTCACTTCACTTGTAATTGAAAAGTAGTTAACATTGAACCAAAGTCTCTGCTTACAAGTTCATACAGATTGCCTCATTAAGAGATATTTAAATTTCTACACAGCTAGATATTTAAATCATCTGCAAGATGTAGAAACACAAAACCTAGAATGGCCACTTATGTGATGAGGCTGAGGTGAAGCACCCAGATGAGAATTCCTATAATTTTATAAGTTGCACAAATTCTTAGAAATTCCGCAGAGGTGTATGAAGAAATGGACCTCAATAGGTCCTTTAATAAATATCTAAGGCATAAGTTATGGTTGCCTGTCAGGGAGCAGGTCACGGGGAGAGACCTGAGTTGGTGCTACTAGTTCTCTCCAGAAGGTTCAGGGTCTTGTCACCATCTTTGGACATTTGATCTGTTTTTTCCCAAAATAGTTTTTAGAATCATCCCTAGGAAATGTCAAGTAAACAAGATCACAGGCTTCAAGATGTGACTTTGGAGCCAAGTGATTGGACCTGACCATAATACAGGGAAGGTTGTCCAGCCAGCTTGCCCTTGAAGACAGGTGACATATCTGACAGAGCTGTTTTGGCTTTCAGATTAAAGCGTTCTTCATTTTAACATGACTACAAAAAACATTAAACTTTCTGGTGTTTCTTCTTACCAGGGACGATGAACCCCACTCCTCTTTACCTCATTCCTCAGGGTCACCTCCTCTCTGAGTGGTTATTGTGCCTCCCATCCTTCCTGGATCTCAGAGTCAGCTTTGAGGGCAGTGAAAGTCAGAGACAGGAATGGGACAGTGATAGAGTATAATGTGGGGATAGGGAAATGCTGCTTGTCTTACTTGATAAACAAAACATTTGCAAAAATGACTTGTTAATAGAAAGCAGCATTTTAAAATTTTTGCTACTTCCAAATGGGCAGCATTAAGATGCTCTGCTTCTTGCTAAACAATCTGTGGGGCCAGTACAGTGTTCAGAGTCAGCACATTATGAGACAACAAAAGCTGGTATCCAAGCAATATCCCCTTTCTCCACACCATACTACTATAGGACTTTGAGCAAGCCAGTTAAAAACACCTCTCTCTTTCCCCAAATTTTGAGTGGTTGTAAATATAAACACTGGAGTCTATCTGGATTTTTTTGCTGATTAAACTAGTCTTGGAAGTGTGAATTAAATGGGCAGCCACAATGGTTTCCTAATTCATCTGAGTAAATCAGACTTACCCAACCAGGCACTGGTAGAAGTGGACAACCTCAGGCTTATCTCCAGGCAGACACAGGTGGCTCACCTCCTGGCAGAGGAGGAAATGAGCCTGACCTAAGAACAGATGCTCTGAGAAAGTGTGGGGAAAAATATACCATGCTTACACAAATTATAAGAAAGCTGGAGTGGCTATATTCACAATAGACAAAGTAAATTTCAGACCAAAGAATATTACCAGGGATAAAGATGGTCTTTCCTAATTATAAAGGAGTTAATTTATCATGAAGATATAATAATCCTAAACATTTATGCATCTAATAACAGAGTTTCAAATTATGTGAAACAAAAGCTGGTACAACTTAAAGAAGAAATCTACAATTATAGCTGGACCTAAACACCCGTAACTCAGTAATTGATAGAACAAGTAGACTAAAAATCAGTAAGGATATAGACTAGGTGTCAGCAAACGAGTCTTTGGACCAAATCCATTTCATGGTGGGTCAAACACAGCAACATCCATTTATGTATTTTCGTGCTACAACTCCAGATATCAGTAGTTGTGACAGAGAATGTATGGCTCACGAAAATGAAAATATTTACTACCAGGCCCTTTACAGAGAAAGTTTACAGACCTCTGGACCTCTGATATGTAAGACTGACAGCACTATGAACCAACATGACATAACTGACATTTATAGAAATTTCCAAAACACAGAAGAACATACATGTTTTTCTTTTTTTTTTTTAAGATGTATTTATTTATTTGAGAAAGAGAGAGAGAGAAAACACGTGGGGGGGGTATATGTAGAGAGAGAGAATCTCAAGCACATTCCCCGTGGAACATGGAGCCCAATCCAGGGCTCAATCCCAGGACCCTGAGCTCATGACCTGAGCAGAAAGCAAGAGTCGGACTCTTAACCAACTGAACCACCCCGGTGCCCTGAACATACATATTTTTCAAGTGCCTATGGAATGTTTACCAAGATACATCATATTTGGACCATACAGAGGTTTCAATAAATTTTAAAGGATTCAAGTATTCAAAGTATAATCTCTGACCATAATGGAATTACATTTGAAATTAATAACAGAAAGCTGTCTTGGAAATTCCCAGATATTTGAAAACTAAAGAACTCTCTTTAAATATCTCATGAGTCAAAGAAGAAATCACAAGGAAAAATATGTAACATATTTTCAATTACATGCAAATGAAAAACACAACAAAATTTGTGGACTACTGATAACACAGTACTTAGGAGGAAACATAGTGCATAAAATGCCCAAATTAGTAATTTTAAAAGGTCTTAAATCAATAACCTAAGTTTTCACATTAAAGAGCTAGAAAAAATAATTGAACCTAAATTAAACAGAAAGAAATAAAATCAGAACAGAATTAAATGAAGTAGAAAACAAACAATGAAAACTGGTTCTTTGAGAAAAATCAATAACATTTTTAAATCTCCTGCCTGACTGATAAGGAAAAAAAAGAAAGACACAAATCATCAATGTCAGGAATGAGAAAAGTGACATCACTACAGACTTTACAGATGTTAAAAAGATAGTAAGGGAATAGCTTGAACAATTTTATGCCTACAAATTCAACAATAAAATTGCACAAATTCCTTGAAAGATACAAACTACCATAACTTACTCAAGAAAAATAATCAGAAAATCCCTAAAACTATTTAAAATTAAATTTGTAGTTTAAGCTTTTCTCAAAGAGAAAACTTCAGGCCCAGGTAGCTTCACTAGTGAATTCTATCAAACCTTTAAGGAAGAAATTATACCAATTTTACATAAACTCTTACAGAAAATTGAAGATGAGGGACTATATCTTAATTTATTCTGCAAGACTAATATTACTCTGATACCAAATCCAGACAAAAACTACTGGAGTTTATCCCAGGAAAGCAGGGTTGGTTTAACATCCAAAAACCAATCATGTATATTAAAAAATATAAAACATCATGGAAAGAAATTAAAGAAGACAAATAAATGGAGGGTTATAACTTGTTTGTAGGTCAGAAGTCTCAGTATTGTTCAGATAAATTTTCCCACAATTGTTCTACAAATTAAACACAAATTCAATAAAACCCAGCAGGCTTTTTTTTAATGATCTATTATTAACAAATATTATCTATCACTTTTAATCCTCATAAGAAGTCTATGAAATATGAATTATTACTACTCCCAAAGTGAGGTCAAGCTTCCATGCCCAATATTTCAATGAGTAAGTGGTAGAACTGTGATGTGAAGTCCATTTGACTCCAGAATTCATGCTCTTATTAATCACTCCACCATATGTCATAATGTGCTTTCCAGGAAAATAAAACACCAGGTGCCACAACTCTGAAAGAAGGCCAGGAAACCATTTTAAGAAATCTAATTTAGTAAACAAATTAACATTTTAGAAATTATAGAGATGAAGATTAAGAATAACTTTTCAACACTCTGGAAGCACCCACATTCTTTAATCATTCATTCATTAAATATTTATTAAGTGTTAAGTATAAGACCTGCTTCTTCATTCTTCAACAGTTTACATACCAACAATTGATATGTGACCATCAAATCATTGAGACTCTTTATTAGAAACAAAACTCTTAGGTTAGTGTAGACTAATTTAAAATAATAAATGGCATTGCTGTGTTTTAAAAATCCATTTATTTTACAACCTCAGATTGGCTTTCTCCCATTCTTTCAATTACTTCCGAACTTTGACTTCACCAGACTGCATGAAGTATATTTTCAATATAATAAAACATAATTCTAGCTAAGCCACAGAGGAGAAATCTGTCCAAGTCATTGGCTATTATCACAGTTTTGTGCTTAGTAAAAAAAAAAAATATATATATATATATATATATATATAAATTTAGTATGTCAGAAACAGAGCTTGAGGCCTTAAAGGGAAGCATATTTCATAAAGTAGATAGTTAAAATCCAGTATCCATTTAACTTTAACTCCATAAACCTTTATTCCATATATCTACAGAGCAATGTAAGCCCCCCTTATCCGCAGATTCACTTTCCGTAGTTTCATCAACTAAGGTCCAGAAGCAGATGATCCTCCTTCTGAGGTATTACCAGAAGGTCACTAGTAGCCTAACATTACATCACCATGCCTACATCGTTCACTTCATTCCATCTCATCACGTGGGCATTTTATCATCTCACATCATCACAAGAAGAAGGGTGAGTCCAGTACAATAAGATATCTGGAGAGAGAGAGAGAGACCACATTCACATAACTATTATTACAGCATATCATTATAAGGGTCCTATTTTATTATTAGTTACTATTGTTAATATCTTACTGTGCCTAATTTATAAATTAAACTATCATAAGTACATATGTATAGGACAAAACATAGTATAGGTAGGGTTCATGCTGCCTGCAGTTTCAGGCATCCACTGAGGGTCTTAGAACATATCCCCTGTGAATGAGGGGAAACTACTGTAGAAGTTGAGTTAACCAACCTCTACTTAACCAGCCCACCAAATTAACTAATGATCTCCATTTCCTCGATAAAAACTGACTGATGACCAGAACATGCTGGCTACTTGGAACTCTAGACAACTCTGCAGCATGCACTTCCAATTAAGTTGTCTCCTTACTGAGAGTCGATTGTAATTGTTCTCAAATCTATTCATGCGGGCCCTATTTGTTCCTTGACTTTTGAAATTTAATCAAGTATTATATAAACCCATGTAAGTACACTATGAGTGCAAAAAGTATTGTTTCTATAAAAATTTATTTGTTTGAATTGATAAGTATAAAATTTTAGAAGTTTTTCATAAAATTACAGATTCTGAAAGAATTCTTGACTCATCACACAGCTTTGCAAATGTCTATAAATTCCTTAAAGAACCCACTTTAGGGATAATGAGACTTGAAAAATAGATGAAGTTTATGCAAGAAAGATGACAGGAAACTGCATAAGCAAGGACATAAGGCCAAAGATGAGGCCATGACCCTGCATGGAAGATTGCCCAAGAGTGTACACTTATAACATTTTAAGTTTAAATGAAATAACAAAAGTGTATGCCAGTATTATTATTCCTTGCTCTAACTTTTTAATTTAACTCACAAACTACTAGTTTTAAGAGCACAGAATAAGAACGCTTCTACTAGATGAATGCCCCCCAGACCAATTCTAGATCAAATTGTGAATTAGGAGAATTTTTTTTCTATTAGAATCACACTTCATCTGACCTGCCTATTTCCCTCCCCAGCCCCATCCCCCATTATGCCAACGGTACCTATTTGGTCTAATTTAGTAGTAGTAGTGCTAAAACTTGATTGAGAATCAGAATTATCTGGGGAGCTTTAGAAATACAGATTTCCCCAGGAGCTTACAAGCAAAGGTATGCATGTAAATGAAAGGTGAGGCCCGGGGATCTCCTATTTATAAAGCTTCCTAGATGATTCTCATCATCAGCCAGGTTTGGGAATTACCGCCAAGTCACACTGAAGAGTAAATGACGTAGTAGCTTTAAAAATTACCTGGTAGAGGGGCGCCTGCATGGCTCAGTCCATTAAGCATCTGCCTTCGGCTCAGGTCATGATCCCAGCATCCTGGGATCAAGTCCCGCCTTGGGATCCTTGCTCAGCGGGGAGCCTACTTCTCCCTCTCGCTCTGCCTGCCGCTCCCCCTGCTTGTGTATGCTCTCTCTCTCACTCTCTCTCTCTGTCAAATGAATAAATAAAATCTTAAAATTACCTGGTAGAACAAAATGACAAAAGAGTTATAGATGTATGCAATTCACATTTCATCACAAAATGTTTGTGGTTTAAAACAAATGCATGGGGGAGAAGACTCTGGAAGGATAAAAATAAGCCTCTTAGTCTCATATTTTAGGATGATGTTCGACAAAAGTTAAAGTGGATTTTCTGTAATTTGCAAATTGTGAATCTTTGAAAAGACATGATTTTTAAATAACTTTTAACTGTAGTAGAGCTCTTCCTTTAGAAGTTTCCTTCCTTCAGAAATTTCATGTGGAAAAAAATATTCAAAACAGAACAAAGAGCACTATTGCAGCTGATGCTGGAGGTGGGGAAGGGTCCTGTCCATTTGGCACTCCCTCTTCCCTTGTGGAGGCCCCTACATAGCTTCTTGGACCTCTAGGAAATCATGGGCAACATTTTGAAAACCACAGCCATCACCAAATTCTACAGAGAATCAGAAGTTCCCTCAGGATGCAACACCAGATCTCATCATCCAGTAGCAACTCTCTTGACCCAACAGCTGCTGTCAGAGTGGTGCCATCAGAAGACCCACACTGCCAGACTCCTGGCTTAAAGATTTGCTTCTCCTGCTGGCTCCTGACTCCCTACTCCAAATCTGCCTCATGGCTTCTGTTTATTGAAAACTTCTCCTCATGGATCCTGTGCACTGCTTTCTCTCTCAACTCCACTGTCTCTTAGATCTCTTGTTATCTCTCACAGTCAGATGCCCAAAGACTCTGATTGTGTTGCCCTGTCCATATTCGGTAGTGTATCTTTTGAGGCAGAGCAGTTGTGTCCAGCTATCTGATGGGTCACAGGCCAAGTACAGATATATGAGTATCTTTGAGTCAGTTGCTACTCCCTAGGGTATTTTGTTAATGGTGCTGGGGTAATAAGGTCATATGATATAAAGTATAAGGATTTTAAATGGCTTTTTTCAAAAGTGGGTTGCGGGTGGCAGGTTCTCAGATCAACATGACAGTACATGGGGTGTCAGAATCAATCAATAAATATAATAAATAATTATAATAAAGCTGCAAGTCCAAACTTATCTGAGCTTATAATAATAAAATTACCAAATTCAAGTGAAACGATAAAGACAGGAGGAAAAGGATAAAAGTGTAATTGTGAGTTTTTAACTGAATGGAGATTTCCCCCATTTTAGGCCACCGTTGCAATATGAATAACTTTTAAAATATGCATTCATTTAAAAAGAGGAATCCCTCTCCATTTATTTCCACGCATACATTAGGAAAATCCAACTATTTTTCAATGAAGAAAAAATTTGCAAGCATACATTATGAAATATGAAGAATCGTGGGACTAACTGACCACTTCAGTGATTAGGAAAACTGTAAACTATTTTAAAAAGCGAATTTTTCACTGTTCTTCATTAAGGTTTGATTACCTCGCCCATTAGCATTTGGCTCTTATTATGATTGTGAAATACTGTAGATGTTACCACTAATGGATAAAGAAAGTTGACATGGTTATCTTGATTAACTCATCAATAATCATTTGGAATAATTTTTCTTCATTCAGTGAATGGATCATTCGCATGCCTTATAATAACTGTGTACATTGAGGTGCAGGAAATTAGCATAAAAATTATCTACCCTGGAGAGCTAGTTTCCACTTCTAATACCACTAAAAGTTAGTTCAGACTAACATTTGAAGGCTTTGTCAAATGAGAAGATGAAAGGATTCCTTGGCCATTTTTTTCTGTAATGCTATTATACACACAGCTTTTCATTTTTAGGGTCCCCCGCTTATTATAAGAGCAAAATTAGAAATGTAACAGCATTCTTAAATCTTCCTTCTTGCTACTTTCTTCCTGCTAAGACAAAAATATTAAGCAGCTCGGGGCACCTGGTGGCTCAATCAGTTGGACTTCTGATTCTTGATCTCAGCTCAGGTCTTGATCTCAGGGTTGTGAGCTCAAGCCCCGCACTGGGCTCTGTGCTGGGTGTGGAGCCTACTTAAAAAAAAAAAAAAAAAAAAAAAAAAGCAGCTGCTTGAAATTCTACAATGTAATAGTGACTTTCTGTAAATAGAATATTGCACAAAGATACTATTCCACACTTGTCTTCCTCAGATGAAAAAGAAAGAAAATAGTGGCTCTTTGATCCCCATTCTCAGAATGGTATTGTGATTTTAAGTGCATTTACCTCGTTTGGGCTTCATGTCTTAGCTATGCCAGAACAACTTAGAAACACAAAACTTTGACTCTAGGAGATGTCTTCTAGATCATCGGATCTTATCCAGAACAGAAAACTGAGACTATGTGTTTTACCCAAAGTCATTTATTTAGTAAACCACAAATAGGACCTCTCACCTGAATCTTCCAATTTAAGTCCAATAATTGCTTTTTTATATCACAGGGCATTACTATCACAAATACCCCAAAACTACCATCAATGCAGACATGGAAACAGTATAGGAAAAGTGGGTAGGGGACAAAGGAGGTGACTTCCAGATTATTTTTTCCTCTGTGGCAATCTCTTCTTAACCAGTTCTCAGGAACTCAGACAATGACTTCAGCTGTTGGCTTATCTCACAGAGGCCTTGGCACTATGAATCCATTTGTTTTCAGGCACAGGTGAACATATCAAATACTGACTGACAAATCCTATGGGATTTGATTTCTGGTCATCCTCCCAGTCAGAGTTTACCTCATTGGATTGACGTAGGTGATAACCAGTCCAAGATCACTGGTGCAGTTCCTCCATGAACAGGCAAAGTTCTCAAGAAAATTTAGTTCCAGAGCCACAGACTGGCCACAGACTCACAAACATACCCCCTAGTTTACAATGGGGAGAGGATGTGAGTGGGTCAGTGGCTTACAAACAACTTGCCATTTCATGACAATTGGCCTTGATCTGAGTATACTGCGTATACCGATAACTGATACCTTTGGGCTTTTGGAACTATTTGACAAAATCCATAATGCTAGAACTTTGCGGCAAGTCCTATGCAACAGAAATGTAATGCAAGCAACATGTGTAATTTTAAATTTGCTAGTTACCACAATAAAAAGGCTAAAAAAGAAATAGATGAAATTAATTTTAATAAAATTTATTTAAGCCAGCATATTCAAAATAATATAATTTCAACATGTAATCAACATAAAAATTATTATTGAGATTTTTACATTCTTGTATTTTCACTAAGTCTTCAAAATCCAGTATAAATAATTTTATATCTACAGACTATCTCAATGTATATGCTCAGAAATGCTTTCATAAAATTTACAGTTAAAAAATAAATCCCTGTTCCCAAGTTGTTCTAAACATACTTAAAAGTTTTCCAACCATTAATCAATTATCCAAAAATCAATTCCCTTTAATATTCACATCCAAATTGATAAAACTGATACTTTTTTTTAAGATTTCCTATTTTTAAGTAATCTCTACACCCAACCTGGGGCTCAAACTCACAACCTCAAGATCAAGAATTGCATGCTCTACCAACCGAGCCAGCCAGGTACCCCAAAACTGGTTCTTTTTTAAAGAAAATTTGATTTGACTTTGAAGCAAAAGCATAAGAGTTTTAAAACTACATCTATCCAAGTTAAGTAAATTCACGTCTCCTGTGTCCACTCATGATTATTAACGTGAAACTCAAAAACATATTTAATAAATTGAAATACAATTTTAATTTATCAATATCAACAAAGTATTCAAATTTCCCTTGTACTGTGGGCAGCCGATTTTCATGAAAATGCTCTTCATATTGATTCATGTTATAAAAATGTGTAAAATCATTATTATTAATTTTATTGGGAAAAGTTTCCATTTTGACATAATTGTTCTGTCTAGCTAGGTCACAAATAAGTTTTTCCTTTTCCTTGGAGCTAGTTTCAAATTTAACTCACTCATATGCAGTGTGATATCAGTTGGAAAATGTAAATTATACTGTCATTTGCATCTTCTGTCCCAAGAAAATCAGAGTTGACTATATAGTAGGACTGTAAAACTCTTCCACAACTCAACCAATGAGCCCTGGCAAAGAACACAAGATCATTAAATTCATTGTCTACTCTTTCTTTCAACGGTTCCATAAACTGCTGATGATTCATAGCATTTGCACATGTATATTAAAGGATTTTAACTATAACCATAACACTGTCACAGGTCTTGTTTTAGCAAAATGAGCACAAAGGTTTTCTATATATCATATATGTCATATAAGGGAAACATCAGTCACTTGTTTTAAAATTCCAGTTAAATTTGAATTTTTGATCTGATACAGTTGAAGCACCATCCATTATGACAAAAAGTAATTTTTTCAAATCTAACTGAAACTGTTCTTTGACAATTGTAAAAGATTAAAAAATTATGTACATCATGAGTTTAATTTTAGGTCACAAATTGACAGTATTTCTTTGAGAGATAATGTAACTAAAGTATTTTTTTTTTAAGATTTTATTTATTTATTTGACAGAGAGAGCCACAGCGAGAGGGGGAACACAAGCAGGGGGAGTGGGAGAGGGAGAAGCAGGCTTCCCGCAGAGCGGGGAGCCCGATGCGGGGCTCGATGCGGGGCTCCATGCGGGGCTCGATCCCAGGACTCTGGGATCATGACCTGAGCCGAAGGCAGACGCTTAGCGACTGAGCCACCCAGGCGCCCCAATGTAACTAAAGTATTAATTGGGCAAAGTCTCTCAAGGTACCCAAAACTAAAGAAAAATTTTTACAATTTTTACAATTTTGAATCAATTGATATTTTATATTGTTAGAACGGTCATGTTTGGGCAGTTATTTTGGTACCATAATTGAAGATTTTTCACTTTTTGTAAACTATCTTTTTTAGTCTTTTCTTTATAATTTCCTATCAACATTTCCATCACTGCAATAATAACTTCTTTTACCATCTCTCCATCTAAATCATGTGTGTGTGGTGTGCATTTATATGTGTTCAAGAGTGCAAGTAGTTTTATGAGCTGGCTAAAGTTATAGCTCAGATCATCTTAAACTCATTTTTAGGAGCACTTGGGTGGCTGTCAGTTGGATGACTGACTCTTGATCTCAGCTCAGGTCTTGATCTCAGGGTCATGAGTGCAAGCCCGGATTTGGGCTCCATGCTGGGTATGGAGGCTATTTAAATAAAATAAATGAATAAATAATTTTTTAAAACCTCATTTTTAAATAATTTATTAAAGTCTGATTTTAGGTGTCTCCTCTCATCAATTTTTTTTAACTGTAAAGAGGAAACTTCTTATCAAATTCACTATGCATTTGCCAAGTTTCATAAATTGTTCACTTCATTATGTTAAAAAATAATTTCTGTCACAAAAAAACAGATTTTTTACATTCCTCTGCCACAGCAAATTGCAACTGCCATTCACCATGAAATACACAACATACCTTCCTTCAGTATCTTTTTTTCCTTTGCTGTTGTACTATTTCTGCATTTCCACTTGACTCTCCATCAGTAATACACTTTCATTTTTAATTTAAAGTTCATTCACATTTATTTTAACTAGAAAAATGACTGAGTTATAATACAATTAAATAAGCATTTCAATTTATGAGTATTACTGTAACTCATGCTATCTGCATACAACATCCAAATAAACACGTTATTGTTTTACTTCAAAGCATAGAAAAAAAATTTGAACTGCAGCAATCTGTTGACACCAACTACTTGATTATATATTATGTGTGACACTAAGCATGACACATGTACCCAATACATACACTCTGAAAATGTCTGACCCAATGCAGTAGGTAGTGAAACGTAGCCCTACCAAAATAATATTTATAGGGAAATACACTGATTTGGTTTTTAAATTTAAATTAGTAAAATTAAATTAAAAATTACATTCCCAGTCATCCTAACTACATTTTAAGTGTTCAGTAGCCACATGTGGCTGGTGGCTACCACACTGGGCAGTGTGATTGTAGAGTTTCAGGGACTGTACACCCCGTTTGAGAACCGATTCATGTTTGTTGTTTTTGTTCACCTTTCTTAATAAATTCACACTTCAACTTAAGTTTTAAAGGCTTTAAACTTTTCCCATGGATCTTGCTTGCTTCTCTGGAAGCTGCCACTTGTTGAGGATTTGGAGGTAATTGAAATAGCGTTCAGTCTTTCACAGGAGAAATGGAAAGGAATGAGAAAACATTTACCACTCACCTGTGCTTTCTATTTTTAGAACATTCAGAATTGGTGATAAATTCTTTTAAAACTGTGGGAAATTAAAACAAAAAGAAGATGGCTTTTTAAAATGTAAGCATCTTAGGATGCCTGGATGGCTCAGTTGGTTGAGCGTCTGCCTTCAGCACAGGTCATGATCCTGAGGTCCTGGGATCCAGTCCCAAATTGGGCTCCTTGCTCAGTGGGGAGCCAGCTTATCCCTCTGTTTGCCGCTCCCCCCTTGTGCATGCGGTCGCTCACGTTCTCTCTCTCTCACACAAATAAATAAATAAAAATCTTAAAAATAAATAAATAAATAGGGGCGCCTGGGTGGCTCAGTCATTAAGCGTCTGCCTTTGGCTCAGTTCATGATCCCGGAGTCCTGGGATGGAGCCCCACATCGGGCTCCCTGCTCCGCGGGAAGCCTGCTTCTCAATCTTCCACTCACCCTGCTTGGGTTCCCTCTCTCGCTGTCTCTCTCTCTCTGTCAAATAAATAAATAAAATCTTAATAAATAAATAATAAATAAATAAATAAATAAATAAATAAATAAATAAATAAATAAAATGTAAGCATTTTTCATTTGTTAAATTAGTAGAAATCTTTTTCTTTTTCTTCCTTTTTAGAGAGGGAGAGAGACGGGAGGAGAGGCGGGGCAGAGGGAGAGAGAAAATCTCAAGCAGGTTCTATACCCAGCCCTGAGCCCACGCTCAGCTTGATCTCACAATCCTGAGATCATGACCTGAACTGAAATCAAGAGTTGGATGCTTAACCAACTGAGCCACCCGGGTGCCCCCAAATCTTTTTATTTTTCTTAAATACCAAATTGCTTATTGTTCTTCTATTAATAGGATACCCTAGCTTTTGTAGCTTCAGGTCACTTTCTTCCAGCTTAAACCCCACTCCTTCCTGATCTTTAGTTCTTTGGACCTATTCCTCTCCTGCCAACAAGGGCTGAAAGTTCCTTGGTGACTTTAAACAGCAGTGAAAAAATAATAAGCATAATATTTGGCATAATAACAAAAACTCAAAATTTCAATAATGTGAAATGATGTATTACTTAAAATAATTAAAACCTAGAAACAACTCAAATACCCAATAGTAGGGAGTTAGTTAAATTTTGGCATATTTACACAACAGAATGTGCTTCAGACTTGAGAAATGATAAAATAAATAACTATTTATCGACATAGTAAGATGGCTATAAATGTACTGAGTAAAAGAGCAAATTCTATAATACATACTGTATAATCCCAATGATGGTTTAAAATGCATGTGCATATACATAAAAATACATATGAATATATGTATAGTATATCTGTACCTTTAAATATAAATGCCTGACAATGTTTAACAAAGGGTTTCCTTTAATCCTTTAAATTTCACCATTTCAGGGGTACCTGAGTGGCTGAGTCGGTTGCTGGTTCTTGGTTTCGACTCAGGTCATGATCTCAGGGTCATGACATCCACATCAGGCTCCGCACTCAGTGGGGAGTCTGCTTGTGGATTCTCTCTCGTCCCCTCCCCTTGCTAGCATATATGAGCTTTGTCCCTCTCTCTCAAATAAAAAAATAAATATTAAAAGAAAAATTTCACCATTTCATATGGGCGTTTTTATTTTCTTCTTTTTGCTTTTCTACACTTTATATAAAAAGAGAGCATATTTCATGCTTTTATATTTTAAAATATAGTAATGTTTATTTGCATTTATTTATTTATTTTAAAGACCAGTTTCTGTAATTACCATTCCAAGCTATCTCTAATCCACTCAGAGCTCTTCCTTGCAGGTAAATATTTTAAAACCTGGATCATCTAAGGAGGCTAGCCTTCACCATTTCTGGCATTTTGAAATCACCATACAAACCAAAACACAGGCCAAAAAATATTTGGGTAGATTTGTCCAGTGTTATAACAACTCTGCCCTGTGTATGTAATGAGATGTTGAGAATTACAGGTGTAACAGGTCATTTCCCAATACTTTATCCCTCTCATGAACCCCACTTGGACAATCAAAGCAAAGAAGAATATTCTAAAATGACTGAATCCCCAAATGTGGGTTCCTGACCTCCTAGAAACACAATGTGTCCCCCACATTGGAGAAGACCCTCCCTGCTGGGGAGCACCACAGTTCTTGGCCTCCTTGGTCTGCCTCCTTCCCTTTAGCTCCAAGAGGGTCCTCTTTGTTTCTCTCAGTTCTCTTTAGAACAGAACAGGCTGGTGTCTTCCTTCTTATCCACACTGTGTCTCATAACCAGATCAGGTTTCTTACCAAAGGGCTCTGCTAACATTTTAGTCAAGGCCTCTGAAATGAAGGACATTTATTGAGGACATATGTAGATAATAAAGGATAATAAAGACATCATATCAGTTGACAACAGGATGCCAGCCCTCAAGAGGTCATGTACCAGTTAAAAAAAAACAAAGGCCACACATGTGACCAGTCTTAGAAAACTTACCTATGAACAAGCACAGAATAGTGCAGAACTGACTGAATTTTCATGGGAACAAGGTAATGGTGGGAGAAAGGTCAATACCCAAAAACCTTAACTGGGGGCATCAAAGCCAGCCTTATGCACAGATGTTTCTTACATAGAACAATTTCAGAGAAACAGGAGATGTCCACCCCAAGTCCCTCCCCTCTGGATGCTGACTGTCAACTTTCCCAAATAAATAATTCTGAGCTGATGCTCCAAAAAGCACATTAAGTTGGAAATGTTAAGAGAGGATTAACATGGTAGGCTGATTTGGCCTTCTCTTTTACCACCAATTTTATAAACAGATTATCAGATTAGTTGACCAGTCACCAAGCTGATTCTGAGGAAACAGAACCCAGATGGAAGCATTTGACGGAGAGGAGAGTGAGGTAAGGACCTGGGACATTGGTCTGCCAGGTGCTCAGGGTGGAACAGCAAAGAGGCAGAAAGACGGCTCACAGCCCAGAACAGAGGGAAAAGCCAAGAGACCGACAATGCCTGTGGAGGAGCCTGCAAGAGCGAAAGAGCGAGGCCATCAATTGGTGGGCAAAGAAGAGAGGAGAGGAAAAGCGTGCCCCAGCCTGCTGGAGGCATTTGGAGTTCATGGGGCCGCTCATTCGCCACCCCAATTAAAGGCTCTTTGCTCCCTGCCTTGCCTCACTGTGGTTTCCTCAGACAGAAGTGGCTTTGTTCCTGGGTGAGCACCGGGGCCTAGAAGCAGCTGTGAGTGTGTGGACTTCCTGCTTGCAGCCTTTCTCCTCTGAATGCCTCCCAGGGACCTCTCAGTCCTGAGCCTTTTATCTCCCGTGTTTCATCTGATCCTCATTGAGTATATTCTGTAATTTGCTTTGTCAACTGTCGCTCCCAAGGAATCATTCCCTCTTGATCTTTTGCTTTCAATCCATTTTTTGTTCTGTCCAGAATGTGATTTTCAATTAATTTTTTAGCTTAAAAACTTATCGAAGTTCAAAAACAGTCTGAAATGTTTATCACTAAGAAGAGCAGTTCCTTGCCATTCCCACCTCACCGGATGGAACTACATTTATTTTCGTGGTTTTTTCCTCTAATTTACCCCAAATTGTGACATAACACAAATATACTGTTACCTCATAATTCATCAATTATAGGCACCTCTCTCCCAATATCCTCACCTCTCTCACCCTCCCAATTAGCTGCACTGTAATTTGGGGTTAATCCATTTTGAGTATTTTAGTTATTATGACTAAGTAAATACTATTTGATGTTAAGCCACGCTGTATACTATGATTACATTCTTGTTATTTTTTCTTTCCTGGAGTTCATAATTACTTCATGTCTTTCATTTGCTTAAGGAATATGAACTTCATGAATTTGCATGTCCCTTTTGGGCAAGGGTCATGTTGAGCTGCTTTTTCCCTTGCAGTTACAATACACATGCTACCAAAGGTCCTACTTGATGACAAAATTTACCCCAGATCACAGAACCAACACTGAACCTTACACATAACTAGTGCTCCATAACTATTCCCCGCTTGGTTTGTTGTCCATGATCTGGTGCTACCTTTAGCTCCTGCCAACACTTTTGCATCTTCTGCAGTAAACCAAAGTTTACTCACCAACGATTGCCACAATGAGCCAAGATTCACACACATCATGTGAAATGGAACCTAGCCCTTCGCACTGACTCTTAAACATGTTCCTTAAGATGCACTTAACACTAGCACCTGGAGGTATGACCTGTACGACCCATCCTTCTGGAAAATTACCTTAAATTTAGAAATAAAGAAGTGGTGTCTTAGAACCTTCAAAGGAAAACAGGTTGTCACAAAGCCTGGGCCTTCATTCAGAGCTTGTTGGATCTTACATGACACGCAATCCTAGGAAACATGATTGTTTCACAGTCTTAAGCAAGTTAGAAGTAGCAGCAAACTATGAAGTGGTCCTTAAAAAAAAATTTTTTTTAAGTAGGCTCCCCACCCAACATGGGGCTTGAACCCATGACCCCGAGATCAAGAGTCACATGTTCTACCATCTGAGCCAGCCAGGGGCCCTAGAATGTTCTTAAAAGAAGTAGACCCAAGAGAAGTGGGAGAAGGACAGTTCCGACCTTCAGGAAAAAGCAACAACCTAAAAACAGAATTGCATTCACTGGTAGCAAAGCAAATGTTTATCATGATTCATGCATCTCTCAAAAAGGCATTTTAGACATGTTTCTTTCTCAAATGTGAAGTCCTGGTCCTTGATGGAGTCAACTTGTATCCTCTAGAAAACATATGTCATACTTCAATCTTGATGATGCCAGATAAACAAGGTAGATTAAGTTCCATTTGGTCTTAACTCAGGCAATGGCAAACCTCTCTGGCCTGGGAAAGCCCTCATCTCTTACAGAATATGTTTCTCAGAAGCTTTACTTAAAAGGCTTATAAAAATCAATTTGAAGGGCGCCTGGGTGGCTCAGTTGGTTAAGCGACTGCCTTCAGCTCAGGTCATGATCCCGGAGTCCTGGGATCGAGTCCCACATCGGGCTCCCGGCTCAGCAGGGAGCCTGCTTCTCCCTCTGACCTTCTCCCCTCTCATGCTGTTTCTCTCTCTCTCTCTCTCTCAAATAAATAAATAAAATCTTAAAAAAATCAATTTGAATAAAACCAAAGAGGTTTGTTTTACTCCATGTCAAAACCTTAAATGCATCTAACGTAAAAATTTTTTGCCAGTAGTTTTGTTTTCTCCCAGGGTGTCATATAATGAATCAGAATGTCTGAAATTTTAGTATTTCATCAAGTAATCAGAACAGACTTGCAGTTAGGGAAAGGCTGATGGTTATATTTAAAATTCTTCCCAACTGAAAAAGCATGAATCTAGTAGCAGAGAAGGAGGAAGTGGCTCCATTTGGAACCAAGGCAGAATTGGAGAGTTACAGCCTCATGCTCATGCTTCACCATCAAGGCTGCATTGGAAGTGCTCCCCAGGAAAAAATTTATCTAGAGGGATGTGCTGAGAAAATTGCTGCTTTCCTAAAGAACATACATTTTTCTTCTTGTCCACATTGAAAACCATGTGTATGATTATTTAATTCATTTCTTTTTCTCCTATTGACTAGAGCTTCATGGCACAGAGAACATATCTGGGTTTTTTGGGGTTTTTTTTGTTTTTTTTGTTTTTTTTACCTTAATATCCTTAGAGGCTTGTGCAATGCCTGGTACCTAATAGACACTTAATAAGTATCTATATTGAATTAATGCTACTGAATGATTCTCCTTTTTCACTGTGGTCACCAGGAACCTCTAGCTTAAATTTATAACGTATCCACTAATGTGTTACTGGGTTGAATGGTGTTCTGATCTATACTCTATTTTTTTTCACCATTCTTACTTCCTATTTTAATATTAATTTCCACTGACACATATTTTTATTTTTATTTGATTGTTTTATTGCATGTTCTCCTGCTATGGGTCATCCTAAATCAA
The DNA here is from genome assembly GCF_037043125.1 of Eumetopias jubatus. Lineage (NCBI taxonomy): Eukaryota > Metazoa > Chordata > Mammalia > Carnivora > Otariidae > Eumetopias > Eumetopias jubatus. Next base: position 64,561,834 of record NW_028274823.1, on the reverse strand, counting down.
TTGCTGGAAAAAAATGGGCATGAAATAATGAAGTTATAATTTAAAATAGGTAATCTGCTGCTGCCAGTAGAAATATTGTAGCAATCCTAAGATTCACTTTACTTAAATTCTCCTAGATTAAAATACTGAGAAGGGAGTAAGGTTTTCCCTAGAACTTGTGCCCACTTAATCTAACAGTAGTCAGTATTTACTGAACATCAGTCACCTCACTTGTACTTACTTATTTAATCCTCACAAGTGTCCCCAGATGCTGTGAATGCTTTTCAAGGAGGAGGGAATCACAAGAATAAAATATTACTAAAATTAGGGTATTCCCTGATTTATTAATCAGAATTTATCCGTGACAAATAGGTTTGAATATCCATAACACAGTACTTAATAAATGGTAGCTTGAACAAATAAAGGTTTATCTTCCTCATACAACAGAAATTCCACCAGAAGACATTTCAGGACAGACATAGAAACCCACAGTGTCATCAGACTCCTGTATTTTCACTGAGCCATCCTTTGTATATCTTCACGCTTACTGCTTCATAGTCCAAGATGACAGCACTACCTCTGCCATCACATCTGCAGTCCAGGCAGGAAGAAAGGGAAAGGCATAAGGCAAAAACGTTTACTAGCTGAGTATGTCTCCTCTAACAAGAAAAGAATGGGTTTTCCTAGATGCTTCACCAGGTGACTTTCACTTGTATCTCATTGGTCGGAATGAGGTCACGTGGATACTCCTTTCGCCTACAAGGGAATCTGGGAAATGTAGTTTTTGTTTGTTTTTAGGTAAGCCACATTGCCATCCCAAATAGAATTGAGGTCTTATATGTAGTGTATCAGAAGTGCCTCTAATGTTCTCATACATCTGGTAAATGATACCAATATGTCATGAAAATTAGAAAGTTAACAGATTTATGGAAATGATAAGACTGAGTCTATTTTTATTCCAGTGTTACCTAGTACAAGAAGATTTTTTGGCTTTCTTTGTACTGCAGGTCTAGATCCAATTTCCCACATATAACCATATTTGTTATAATGACTTTTTGTGCACTGAGATACCCCCAGATATTCTGCACTAACAGGATTTCTGACAGTGATCTTGCAAATATCCTCATCCAAAAGGATTCAAAATTTATTAGTGTATCTAAACCCTCACACACACAAATGCACAAAGACCAAGGGAAAAAAAAAAGCAGGGTCAAGCAGTTGGGAATCAACTAAGTAAAGAACATTTAGTGATAATCAGGATTAATTTTGAAGAAAATGATACTGTTGGGTTTTAGAAAGAATAAACAACTGGCATAATGAAATATTTGCAGTATTTTTTTCATCTTCTGTGAAGGGAGTTGTTTTCCCAACAAGATGTGAATATCTGTTACATAAATACTAAATATAATTCTCATAATTACAATGGAGAAGGAAACCTGCAAACACTCTATGGTTTAAATGAAGTTTTATTTCCTCTTTCCAAACCCTCTTTAGCTAGCCAGGGAAGCTGTAATTTCTACAACTTCTGAAAGATTAGAATCTAAGAATGGGCTGAAGAAGTTGATTTGGGTGGCATCATGATACAGTATTACTGCCCAATAGTATTCCCCACAGAAAATGACTTTTAAAATAGAACAAATATTAACAAACACCTTTAAAATAATCAGAACTAGCTGAAAATAAGGCAGTGGTCTCAAGAGGATACTGGTTGCATTCTGCTTTTCAGTTTAACTTCTTTATAGGAATATGGTTTTTATAGGAATGTGGTTTGAGGGAGAATTCAAGATAATCTGTCTTCTGTGAGGCAAGCACTTCCATACTTTTATCACGTCCCGGCAGGAATGCCTTCCCTCCCTCCTCTGCTTTGTTGAAAATCTGTCCATTTTTCAAGGCTGCATCTTCAAAGCCTTACTTGGTACCACCATCCACCCCTCCTCCTTCCTCATAATCAATTGAATTCATCATAATATTGCTTGTGTGTATCATGACCTTATAATTTATCATACAAACGAGGACTTTTTTGAAAGAGAAAGAAAACACTATTAAATATTATGCCAGCTCAACAAAAGTCAATCAAGAATATCCCAGACAGGCCAGGATACACAGTCACCCTACATAGTTGGTCCAGAGACCTTTAACATCTATGAAGGATATAGTCCCATAACTTGCAGAAGGTCAAAATCATGAAAGCAGGTTTGGGTTCCTGGCTGTTTCCTAGATTCCATTTGGATTTTCAAATTTTATCTCTTATTTGATGACCGTTTGTTCATAAAGTAACAGCATTTAAAGACTTCACATGATGAGGGAGCTGAGACGGGGTGGCAGGTGAGGTGGGGATGGATGTTGGGCTGAATGGTAGGTCCACCAATCAGTTAAGTGGTGGACACCCTCTCAGCAGCCTCAGCATGCACAGTTAAAATCCCCACATCAGCAAAGTGCCAAATTGGTACATCATGATCTTCCTTGTCATTTCTCACAAGTTAAAGCATGAATGCTGAATGTAAGATAATTATATATTGCCTAGACCATCTTTAAGTTTCAAGACTCCATGGTTTCAGTGAAGTCCTTGTTCAAGCATTTGAGCAACTATGAAGCTGTTTTTTGAGAAAAGGTGCAGGAACTCCAGCTGCCCATTTCCTCAGAGAGATGGAGGGGCCCTTTTCTATTTACACAGTAATGTTTAAGACTATCTATGCCTAGAACCCATCTTTTTTTCTCCTCACCATAAATTTCTGGAAGACTTGTCTACACTCTTCACGTTCTGTGCGTTTCTCACTCTACCTTCTGGCTCCAGCACCTTCTGTACCATGGAAACTATTCTAACAAAGACCAACAAGCAGGAGCTTAGGAAAGTCATGGAAAACCTTTTCAGGCTTTGTTATAACTGAACTCTTCTCATTGGCCTTTCCTCTTTGACAGATGTTTTGTCCCATTGGCTTCTAACATGTCATTCCCTCCTGGTTCTTGGTCTCATTTGCTGACCCTTCAACACCTCTTGAATATCAGTGTTCTCCAGAGTTCTGTTCTAGATCCTCTTTCCTCCCCACCTTCACATTCTTCCTTGGCAAACATGTTGACTCCCATGGCTTCAACCAATACTACATAACCAGCAGTCATAGGCTCTAAAATTTTTAATCAGCTCCAAATTATTCTACTTCATGCTTTCTGTAAAAGTTGCCTTTATTATGCAATTAAATGTGATTTAATTTCTAAAACTTCATGGGATTTCCCCCATAATCATTCAAGTTCACCTGCCTTTGTAGCTTGTCACACTATTCATTGTGTATGGATATTTTATTAACTAATTTGTCTGAGTTCAAATCGCAACTCCTTCACTTACTAGTGTGAGCTTGGGCAATAAATTATATAACCTCTTTGTGCCTCAATTTCCTTGTCCTATAAAATGGGATTAATAATAGTAAGTGCAACCTCATGTAGTTATAGGGGATATTACAGGAGCTAAACTATATGTAAAACAGTGCCTGGCACTCTAAGTCCTATATCATTGTTAGCTACTATGATTTTATACGGTGAACATACTTATATACTGAAGATTCCCACATTTCTCTGCAAAAGGTGTCCTCTTTTGTGAGCATTAAACTGCCTGTTCACGTGGAGGTCCCATAGGTACTTCAGCTGCAACACACCCAACCCTCAACTTGTTATTTTTTCCAACACACTTCCTCCTCTATTCCCTGTTTGCATGAGTGGTATCACTTTCATTCTCTATCCAGCCATAAAATATCATTTTTACTTAACTATTCAGCCTCATCCATCTAATTGGTCATGTTACTTCTACCTTCCAAATGTCTTGGATTGAACCCATTTCTTCATTACCATTGTCACTCAACTTCTCTCAACTTGACGCTCAAAACCTCCTTTCGCAATTCAATCTATTTCTAAAACACTGATCTGGTCACATCACTTCTCTACTTAAGTCTTTCGAGCAGTCCATTGTCCATAGAAGTGCTATACAATAGAACTTGCTGCAAGGATGGAAATTTCTATATCTGTACTCTCCAATATGGCTGCCACTAGCCACTTGTGGCTACTGAGCACTTGAAATGGGGCTAGTGTCACTGAGGAAACGGATTTTTAATTATGTTGAATTCTAATTAGTTTAAACATAGCTTCATATGACTGCTAACTATCTAATTGGATTGCACAGGTCTAGAAGATAAAGCCTACCCAATCTGGCCTTGCAAACCCTACATTCCCCACACCCATCCTTACACTCTATACCCTGACCCCAATAGTCTACTTATCTTCTTCCAGCGTTCCTTGTACTTTTATATATCTTTGCTTTTGCTGGAAGGCCTTTCTCACTTTTTCTATCTGATGAATTCCTATTCAGCTTTGCAAACCTCAATCAAATGAATGTCACTCCCACTCAGAAACATTTACTGACATCACATACATAGATACACAGACTTACTTTTTACTCTGCAATTTGCATTCATTGCTATTATAATTGTTACACCACCTTATGTTTGAACTGTTTATGTCCTCCCAAATTATGATCTCCTGTAGAAAAGTCCTTAGCTCAGTATCTTGGACTCATTAAGCATTTTTTGAATGCATAAATGAATAAATGAAACACACAAAACTAATTTTGATCAGAAACTGAATACCTATACTTTGTGTTGATGGGCATTAATGATCTTTTTTTTTTTTGTCATCTTCAGTCATCTTCAATGATTGGTACAGTGAAACAACAGACTTTGAAGTGGGTTGACCAAAGATTTATGCTGGTGATTCTGATTCTAGATTCTCAAGGTTCTACTCCTGTACTAAATCAGATTATCAGAAAGGCATACATCTTACTTCCCTCTTAGAAACACTAAGGACCGCAATGTAGTGTTATGTCTTCTTTTTTGTTGTTTTTACTGCAAGAAATAGTCATGTAGAGACTGAATTTTCAATAAAATTCTCTCAAAGACACTGTTGATTATGTGGTTCAATGCTTCTTATAGAAAGACCTATGTGAGAATTCTTCTGCTAGAACAGTACTGGAAAGATTTCATCTTTATAACAAACTTGCACACATCCTTTTATTACCTAATGACAGCTATGTGACCCTTCACATTTCCCTCTGGCTGCCCACAAGCTTGGAGTTAAGTTTCATACATTGTAATTAGCAATTTCTTTTTTTTTTCAAGCTTAAGGTAAATTCCATTCTTTAATCTCTATCCTAATGGTCTTATTGGATCTTTGCAATTTGTTGTTGGTAGTCTCAGATCCTTTTATCAAACATTTATCACATATTTTTTAGATATAAATATTAAATACATAAAATATACAAGATTTCCCACTTTAAATGACCTATTTGTATATACCTGCATTATCTCTCCAGCGGGTCAACTTCTTAGAGACAGAAACTCACTTTTCCTCATCTGCCACATCCTCTCTGTGGCAGGAGTCCCACAGGTAGTAATCAATATAGTTACTGATTCATGGTATCAAAGCTAATTAAGTCAGCCAAAATAGAAGTTGTGTGGTCTAACTCTATTTTTTAACTACTTGTAAAGCTGAGCTACTATATTAATTTTAAGACTGAAAACAACACATAAAAGTATGTTCAACCTCATTAACCACCAAAGAAACCAAAATACAGAACTACTGTCCTGGGACTATCCAGTTAGCAAAGACATTTTTAATAAGTTGTGTCCTGGCAAGCATCTTGAGAACTATATGGAATTCTAATCACTGGAGATAAGAGTGAACAACCTTTCTAGAAGAAAATTTGGCAATACGGGGGAAAGCTTTAAAAATTTTATATCTTTGGTACTGCAATTGTATTTCTAAGGATTTTAACCTAAGAAAACATTAAATGTGCAAAATATCACACAAAGGAAGTTTTCACAGTATTACTGACAATAGTAACAAAATTGGAAATAACCTGTCAAACAGAATAACGGTGAAAATTGGTACAAATGCTGCAATTTGGCCACATTTAAAGATTTTATTTATTTATTTGTCAGAGATGGAGAAAGTGTGCACACAAGCAGGGAAAGCATCAGGCAAAGGGAGAAGCAGGCTCCCCCCTGACTGAGGACCCCAATGCAGGACTTGATCCCAGCACCCTGGGATCATGGCAATTTGGCCACATTTAAACATACCCTTAATCTAGCAATCTTTTTTCTAGGAATTTACCCAAAAAGAATATAGATATAGATGTTATAATGACATAGATTTATAGATATAGACATGCATATTTATTTCAGTATTATTAAAAATTTCCAACTCTAATAAATTAAGTAAAACTCGGAACCTTTATGTGATGAAATACTAGGCAGCTATTAACTTGGTGTTGTAGAAACTGTATAGGAAAATGAACATAATAAAATTTTTAGATGCAAATATCGTCTACAAAACACCATTTGCAGTATGTATTTTTGAAAATAAAAAACTCTGTTAAAATTTAGGTATGCCATTGTGCTCTTCTTGTACTTGTCAAATGGTATACATTGAACAAATAGTACTTTTTTAAAGTCAGAAAAATCTATCCAAGTATGCACTTACATTCTGAAGTCTCAGTATAGAAAAAGCTAACAATAAAATGTCAGAACCTTCTGAAGAAAGTTACTCTCTAGGTGTGGGTCAGGCGCTTCACACTCCCTGGGCCTAGATGCTCTAGAGAAGCCCTATCAGGGTTTTATGAAGTGCAATGCTTAGCCATCTGGGCAAGGTCAGGAAGCCAGGGCCACTGAGCCAGGCGACTTTATACCACCCCAGAGCCCACACACAGACCAGAGCCTGGTCTCCATGTCTTTGTGGCTCTAACACCACCATCCGACATAACCATTCATGGGTTCTCTATCAGAGAGGCTTATAAGCCAGCAACATTTGTCTCCAGAAAAGAGCCCAACCTCTAGGATTGAGACAGGAGGATGCAAGAGAAAAATGGCCTCATGATGTTTTCTGTTTGGCAGCTGTACCCCAGTAAATGGGCCTTCGCCTTACTAAAAAAGGTAAAACATAGTATTTTGCTTTCTGGTCTATTTTACAAATTATTACTTAGATGTGCTAAGCAACATGCAAAAGAATTTCAAATTATGGAAGCAGCCCACGTGTCCATCAACAGATGAATGGATAAAGAAGATGTTGTATGTTTTTCAGTGGAATATCACATAGCCATTAAAAATGAAATCGTGCCATTTACAACAATGTGGATGGAGCTAGAGAGTATAGTGCTAAATGAAATAAGTCAGTCAGAGAAAGACAAATACCATATGATTTCATTTATATGTGGAACTTAAGAAACAAAATGAAAGAGCAAAGGGGCAAAAAAAAAAAAAAAAAAGAGGGAGAGAGAGGCAAACCAAGAAACAGACACTTAACTATAGAGAACAAACTGAAGGTCATCAGAGTGGAGGGGGTTTGGGGGATGAGTGAAATACGGGATGATGTATGGAAGTGTTGAATCTCCATGTTGTACACCTGAAACTAATATTACATGTATGTTATCTAACTGGAATTTAAAGAAAAATTTTTAAAAATAGATGCACTAACAAACAATGAATCATGGAACACTACATCAAAAACTAATGATGTAATGTATGGTGATTAACATAACAATAAAAAAAATTTTAAGGAAAAAAAATAGATGCACTAAGAAGTACTAAGAGGCCTGAAAAGAGTTAATGTTGCTGGCAAGATCCCAAATCTAACCCCTATTCAATTTAATTCAATCTGGAAAATGTTACTGAGTACCTTTAACACTGCTGGGAGCTATACTAAATGATGCAGGGTATACAAAAGGCAAACTGGCGTTCAGTCAGCATCTACTAGAAGTCAGACACCAGGCTTGAACTTCATATTCCCGATCTCTCACAGCTTCTCAATCACAACGGAAGGTAATTAACATGATTCCAATAAGCAGATGACATAGAGGCACAGAGCAGAAACAGAATTTGCCTAAGCCCAGACATTAGGGGGTGAAGCTAAAATTTAAACTTGGATCAGCCTGATACTAAAGCCCATGTTTTCCTCACTATTTATCAACCTATCCATCTTCACCATAGACGAAAATAAGTCGTGCCTAGAGTTTACAAGTCATGCATCCAAAGATCTCTAGAAAGAAAAAATGGTGGGGGACACCTGGGTGGCTCAGTCGGTTAAGTGCCTGACTCTTGGTTTCAGCTCAGGTCATGATCTCAGGGTCATGAGATCGAGCCCCGCATCAGGCTCTGTGCTCAGCAGGGAGTCTGTTTGAGATTCTCTCCTTCTGTCTCCCCTCCCAAATGTAGGCACTCTCTCTCTTTCTCTCTGTCTCTCTCTCTCTCTCTCTGAAATTAATAAATGACTCTTTGGGGGAAAAAAAGAGGAAAAGAGGAAATGTCCTATGAGCTCAGTTTAAACCTTAACAAAGGATGGTAAAGGAAGGAGGGCACCTCTTCCAGGAATGCTGAGGGAGAGTCTTCACAAGAGGGAACAGCGGCTGTAAACCAGGCCATGGAGTTTCTGTAGGATTCCAGCAGGATGGCAGCGAAGGCTTTCTAGAGGCCCAAGGCTTACAATAGCAAGAGCAAAGGCACGGAGCTGAGACTTGGAGCTCTGCCTCAGAAATAGTGATTGTCTGTGGGAGGCCTGGAGGCAACAGGTGGAGTTGAGGCTGGCAAGGCAGGCCTGAGCCAAGCCAGAGAGAAGCCTGAATTTATCTTATGGATAGTTTTTGAGCAGAGGAGCAGCACAATCAGAATTGTGCTTCAGAATATTTACTTAGAAGTATTTGGTCCAGGGACACCTGGGTGGCTCAGTCGGTTAAGCGTCTGCCTTCAGCTCCGGTCATGATCCCGGGGTCCTGGGATCGAGCCCCACTTTGGGTTCCTCGCTTGGCGGGGAACCTGCTTCTCCCTCTCCCTCTGCCACTCCCCCTGCTTGTGCTCTCTTTCTCTGACGAATAAATAAATAAAATCTTTAAAAAAAATAGAAGTATTTGCCCCAGTTTGCTGTTTTCCCCCCTTTTACTTTCATGAGGGAATCTTGATATTGAAGAGCAAATAATGGCCATCTTAAAAGGTCAGGGTTTTGGGTTTGTTTTTTGTTTTGTTTTTGTTTTTGTTTTGTTTTTGTTTTGTTTTATCCTTTTCTACTTTTTAGTAAGTAGATTTCCTTAGCTAGGTTCTTGATGACAAGAACCTAGTAAATCTGCTCATTTAAGAACTTACTGTCTGAGCCTCACATAATAGTCTTTCATTACAGACCAATGTTATTTTCCCATTCACCAAATTACCTCATGAGGGCAAGTGTGGATTGGTTGCTAAGATATTTCAATCTGTTCAGCTTGGTTAATGAAGAATATGGACATGGATAAATGGGTGAGTCCATCAGTGCTCCCCCTCAGGGCCTGGGTCATTGTCACATCACCGCTCATGGAAATCAGGTCAAGTGGCTCCGTATTTTAGGATAGGAAACTGGGCTAACTGGACAAAACCAATAGAACCTTAATTTGGAAGCAAAAAAAAAAAAAAAATTGTACGTGAACGTAAAGAGCTGGAGAGATGAACATGGTCTGTCTTCTTTTCTGTCATAACTCTTCAATGCTGCCTGACAATCAATTCAATTTAATATAACCCCCTGGGAAGCACATTTTCTCCCTAAGCAGGAAACCGTAAAATGTCAGAAATACATAAAAGGCAGCTCACATCTGGAAGAGGAGAGACAGGTATGCTTCTAGAAGGAACACCTGTGAGGTGAACCCTGAGAATTAAACAGTTGGCACTGCTCGTCTATTGACGTTTCTTTATTTCCGGCATAGGGAGTGTGGTTTAGGAACCGGCTGGAAACTCCTTCCTCGATATTCCAGTGAAGACTATGAGCACCAGTGCTAGAAATGAAAGTCGAGGGGCAGTAGAAAGGACCATGATAGTTTGGAGAAAGCCATGGGCAGCAGGACAGGCCACTACTTCCATCCCCACTCCTACTCCAATACCCTCAGCACCTCACCCCTGAACTCCTCCCAGTCACCTGTTTGGTGCTCCTTCCCTGGCTCTCTCTCCATTCCAGCTCCCCTGCAGGAAGCTTCTGGCCCAGCTGTGCTCCAGCCCAGCCACCACACCTGACTGTGCCTCCCTATTGCTTTGGGTTCTCAAGCTGCTTCCAGAGGAGCACCTGGACCTGTCCACAGTGGGGTACTCGGGAGTAGGGCGGGGGGCACAGTCCCAGACCCACTCCTCCTTTCCACCTAGAACGAATCATTTTCAGCTATTTAGTTCACTGAGCTTCCACTTAAGATTTCTTAATAAGTAGGGCGCCTGGGTGGCTCAGTCAGGCGTCTGCCTCTGGCTCAGGTCATGATCCCAGGGTCCTGGGATCGAGGCCCCAAGAGGTGGACCAGAGACCTGGGGTAAGCTGGGAGCCCCCCTGCAGAGACATTCAGCACTCACTCACATGTAAGATCCTCACATAAGGCTCCTTCCCACTTCCCTGCAATTGCCCCTCTGCTCCACCCCTGCAGGCTACCCACTCAGGAGGTGGAGCACTATTGCAGCTCACCCTCTGCCTCTCTCGATCATGTCCAAGGCTCCAGTCTGTCCTGACCTCTCCTCCTCAGAGCTAATGCACACTTACTCAGGGCCACACAACAGCACATAATCATCCCGCGCCTTGAACTGTTCTCTGGTGGTTGCAGATATGACTCTGGTCCCCACTGACACAGCAGATTGGGTCTCACCCGCAAGGGCAGACAGGCCTGATTTTCTTTTCGCAAACTACACAGCAAGGTCATTGGATGAGTTGACTCCTTAATTCCAACAGAAGAGAATTTTCTCTTTTTGGTTTTGAAAGGCCAACCCTGCCTTCACTTTCAATGCTGCAAATAACTTCCATAAAAGTCATGACTATGTATAAAACAGTATGTTTTCAGTGGAGAACTTGAAGCACCAGGCTTCGGTAGTTGTGAATAACAGAAGCCTGGTCACCCCACGCACACACTGCAGCAGGAGAGGTCGTGAAGATGCGGGGCCGTGCAAAACAGCCACCAGCCACAAGTGAGGGGACGCCAGGGCCTCCTCCCCCAAACCCTAAGTGCCAAGTAGAAACTGGCTACCCCCCAGTATGTCCCAGAGATCAGGGGATCACAAAATCTGCTTTTCAAGACAGGGCAGTTCCGTTCCCTGGGGTCCCTGCGTCCACCTTTCTAGATATCCTCCGGGCTTCCCAGCTCCCTGTCACTGCTCAACATCACACCGACACCGCCTCTCCCCGAAGCCGCAGATGCTGCAGGACCTTCCAGCTTTCCAGCTGAGCACCTGCCACTCTCCACCCCACCTCCCTCAGTTGAGAGAGAGAAGCTGATTGGCTGGGTTCCCCTTCTGTCCAGTGTCCAGTGGGGAAGAAGGAGGCCTGTAGTCCAAAAGGATCAACCTGTGGAATCTGAAGGAATATATGACTGAAAGGCAAGGATGGGTCTCTCTCATAACATTTATGAATACTTGCAACTCTTTCAAAATACGCCATTGGCTCCCTCCAATTTTACCTCTTCTGTTTTCCAAATATGCTATTTTCTCAAAAGGTACTCCTAATTCCTAAGTGCATGGACAGAAGGAAATCAGCAACCTGGAACCCACCTGAGTTAGACTGAGTGTGCCCTCTTCAGCCAAAGCTGACACCATTAGGGTCTGTCTCAAAGAAATGTCTTTTGTATTAATCCTCTTAAAAATCTCTTCAAGTTTAAACAGACTCAGCTTTGCATCTAAATTGAGATAGTCTCTCAAACTAATGAGCTTGCATTCTATTATTTGCATTTTGAGGCCATTAAAAAAGCAATTTCCTCTCGTTCTTTCAGAAGAACTTCATGCTTACAATTTCCGTGAGCTTTTCCCAGTGAATATCATTATATCGTGGGATTTTTGACTGCAGACAACACAGCGTTTGTTGGTCAATAAAGAATAGTTTGAGATATGAGCACAGTGTCGGAAAATCGGCACTTTTTTTTTCAAATGAAAACTTCCAGGAAGCATATATTTTAAAAATTCTGTCAAGTTTTGATGTTGCCAGTCTCATTTTCATTAAAAAAATAAAAATAAGCTAGAAAAAATTGTTGTGGTATCACAGCCTTCTTGGCCTATGGTTCTCCATTCTACAATTTTTAACAAAGAAAATGTTTCCATAAAGTGAAGACCAAAAATAGATGAGAATTCCCACCAGAACTCTAACAAAAACACAGTCAAGTTGTAAATTTCAGAAACAAGAAACTTAAATAATTCTCCATAAAGAATTATGGGGATAGAATCAACATTTTATGGACTAAAAGTATATATACAATGCCAAAACCTAACCAAACATTTTTGAGACTACTTTACCTTCAGTGATAACAAATTATTGAATTTTCTGCCAAAGGAAAGACTTAGAGAACCCACAAGACTCAGATTCAACAGAAAACAAATCAGTATTATTGGACATTAATGATTTTTGAGTCTTTGAGATGGATTTTATAGCCAACAACAATGATTCTGTCTTACATTGAATCATGTAAAAAGGAGGAACTTTGAAATTGGCATTTATTGCCTATAACTAAAGGCAAACACTGGTTTCCCCTGGTATCTCTCAACTTCACCTTCACTACGTCTGTATAAGAGCAGAACTCCGTTAACAAGGTTTGTGTGTGAAATCGGAACTCTGATGTAGGGAAGAAGCTCTTCAGATCTTTCCTGCTACCATTTTCTTCCTGATTCTGTAGATATACTTTGATATATACAGTATTGCCTTTGCTTCCCTTCTCCCTAATAATCTACTTGATGCACCATATACATGACTGTATTGTTATTTTTAGCAGACAGGGATTCTTTTTTTTTTCTGATTCTGAATATAGTCGTAACACATTGTCCAAGAATTAATTGCTCCTTCCTCTGTGCTCCCATGGCCAAGGCACCTCTGCTCTAACATAAGTAATATAAGTTGCCTTATATAGAGTATAGCTAACCAAACCACAGACATCTCCCTAGATCGTATTCCTTGAGAAAAGACAGTGTCTTCTTTGCTCTGTCTCTCCCCAGGTCCTTGGCATACTACCTGGTAGGGCCAAGGGACAGCTTCTGGATTTCAGTATTCTATCCTCAGCCATCCCAAATAAACACATAATCCAAGGGAAGCTGCACTAGACAAATTAAATCTTAAAATGATTTTTAAGCCCACTCCTCTTCACCCTCCAACCTGATTGCAAAACCTAGGCCTTCTCTCTAAATAGAAATTCTAAAGCTACTTGTCACTTAGGAGAAGGAAGTAGGGGGTAGAGAGGGAGGAGAGAAAGAACAAGAAAAAGAGAAAGAGGAAAAGAGATGACTAACATTTTTTGAGCCGCATATGTCTGGAATCATGTTAAATACTTTACATGCTTTATCTCATTTAATCTTACCAACAGTCCTAATGGGGAAAAATACTATTATTGTGCTATCTTTTAGCTGAGAAAATTGCAAGGGTTAAGTAACTGCTCAGTCACCAGTAAGAAACAAAGCCAAACACTCGGAAGTTGTTAAGGGATTGAATAAATGATCTTGTCACCTTTCCCCTGGCATTTCAATGCAGTTGAGAACTAGAGTAAGATAAAAAGCCATCCATTATTTGATGCCACAGCATTTCAGACACACACACATTCACCTGCCTATCAGATTGGATGAAGTGCTTGGTGTCCTGAGCCAAAAATACAGAAAATGATTGGAAATACTGTAGCCACACAGATGGGAGCAGGTACAGTATAGCTCAGTACAGCTCCTTCTGCCTGCTGAACTGCTAAAGGAGGTCCACAGCCAAGGGCTGGAGACAGCATCACAGAAAATGAGATCTCGCTGAACCTGAAAAGCCTTGTTTTTGCTTTGCCCCAGCCTTCCACATTGAGGATTCCAGACAAAACGTCCTATTAATCATCTGTACGCCTGCATTCAGGGAATGTTCACAAATAGGTTCTCCTGGTTCATGGATCAAGTTTGGCCTCAGCGAGGCCACATGCTCCTCCAGAGAGAGAAACCAGAGATAAACACCATGCTCAGGTGACCCTGAACCATCTGTTGGCCTCCAACTTCCTCAGCTGGGAAAGCCAGTTCCCCTGCATACTCAGACCTCAAAAGAACATTTTTAGTCTAGTATTTCCAAAAGTGTGATCCACCACCCCAGTATCAAAATTTCCTGGTACATTCGTTGGAAAAGCCCATGCCTCATCCATCCTGGACCTACCGAATCAGACTATCTAGGACCGGAAACCAGGAATTGGCATTGTTATTAAGCTCTTAGTACCGCCCCTACTCACTAACATGGCAGCAGGGCTGTGTACGGAGGGGATGCTCAAGGCCTCCAAGGAAAAGTCTCATTGAGGTGAGCGGAACTTTCCACTTAAAATATTCAAAACCCATTACTGTTGCAAACTTTTCATTCCAGCACCTTGTTTTGCAGAAGAAGCCGGGGACCTCAAGTTTCAAGCTTTCTTAGAATCGTACTCATTAAACTGTATGTTAATCATGGATCAGGGATTGCACATTATACAACCCATTAAGCTTTTGTATGTTCCTGGAAGACTGCAGATTGTATAAAAATACAAATGAGCCAGCGTTTAAAATAATTGGCTATAATGAACAGCAAAATTAATTATGAATGACCACATTGCTTACCCAGTTGACCTAAGTCATTAGCAGATGTAATGGGTTGGATGAAAATAAAATGTATTTTGGCTCCAACAAAGTGTTCCACAAGCATCCAGTGCAGTCCCAGGATCTCACTGCCAGCCCAGAGAATATGTAGAGGAGGCAGTGTACATGAGACCAAAGATGGTCCCCCAGAGAAAAATTCACTATGAATCCACGATAAGAGCATACTCTTTTATGAGCTCCTGGATTTACTACAGAGCAAGAACAACATTCACCTTTTGTAGTTAAATGAGCTCTTGCCTACCACCAAGGTGTCTTCTAATTTAGCTAAGCAGTGACTTACTAAATTAGCATTTCCATCCATGTTTTCCATGGAACACCAACCCTAAAAGATATTGTGGGGGAGAGGATAAGGAGTGTGAAGGCAGAGCTTCTGGAGTGAAGCACCTTTTAGAGAATCACAATGCAAACCATCACATTAAAGGTCCTGGAAGCCCAGTGGTAAAGAAACTCATTTCAGTTCTGCTTTAGTCAATGTCTTTGGCTACAGGCTGCAGGCCAAACTCTGCCTACCCTAAGGGGAAATGGGGGTCATAGAGGAATATGAAATAGCCCCCAGAGTAGATGGAAGGCTGGAAAACCAAGGATATTAGGCACAGAAAGACTTGGAAATCCGGCCACCATGAGTCACTTCATCTCCTCCTTTGACTGCATCATTCCCCAGATGAATGTCTCAGGATGAAGCATTTGAACAGACAATCCCAGGTTAGAGACCTGTTCTCTGACTAATGGGGGCAGAGAAAATTATCTATCCTAGCAAATTCCTTCCGGGGAGCAATTAAGACCTCACTCCAGGACTTTGGATGGTTCTGTCTCTCTAGACTCACACACCCAGTAACAATTTTCCAGCTCAACTTGCTTTAACTTCACATTTCTCAAAATTACTCTACAACCATTTCTTCACATAACACCTGTTTAACAGTAGAACACCCTTTTGGAAATGGGGTAAATAATCATAAATGGAATATGTGATTAGTATGTAAATTGGATTGCATACACAATTAGTATATCCCATCATTTGCATGGTTAATTTTGAAGGAATGCTGAGCTGTCATTTTTGTTCACAATAGTATTCCGAGCAGGTCACCCCCAGAAAGAAACAGGTTCTGGAACAAGTCATTGTAAATGTTCTTATTCCTCCAGTCTTTTTTTTTTTTTTAAGATTTTATTTATTTATTTATTTGAGAGAGAGAGAGAGCAGGGGCAGTGCAGAGGGATAGGGACAAGCAGACTCCGTGCTGAGCTCGGAGCCCAACGCAGAGCTTGATCTCAGGACCCATGAGATCATGACCTGATCAGAAACCAAGAGTCAGATGCTCAACGGACTGAGCCACCCAGGCGCCCATCCTTCAGCCTTTTGTAATCTACAATAACTTTGGTTAAAACAAATCCCAAAAGCAGACTTGATGGGGAGGAATTAATGAGAGGGCACCATGCCATCTCTGGGGGTGTGTCAAAGGGGGTCCGTACCTCATGGTCTCAGTAATAGTGGGGAAAGTGGTGATTCTGTTGTTATTATCTCCATCAGTACAATTACAGTCAGCTGCAGGGCACTTCACCTCTCACAGCGTGCTTCTCCCCACCTTAAGTCTTTGACTGTGAAAGCTCAGGGCTAAGAACTCTCTTTCCGTCCGGGGAGGCTCCGAGCTCCAGCACACAGACCTGCAACCTTCTCGCTTGGCAGCAGGCTGCCTCCTTGAGTCACTGCCTAAAAGTGTCTCTGACTACGAAATGTCACCAGCAACGAAACTGTATGTCGGGTCTTACGTGATGCTAAACGAAGGGAAGTCGCTGCTCTCGGCCCCTGTAGCAGTAAGGCTTCTGTTGTTTGTGTCTCTGGTTTTCCTACACTTTGGAGTCTAGAGTATTCACCGTCCAATGAATCCCCAGAGAGTAAATGAGCTCAGTGCAGGGGAAATGAGGACCAGTAGGGATACAGCTGGCCCACACATGGAAGAGGGACAGGAGCAAAGCTGAATCTCACAAGCCTGGATGCTGGAGGGCTTCATCCAGCTGCTACAGCCCCAAGAGGAGAGGACTAGCCTCCTGGTTCTGCCTTAACCGCGTCTAAAGGAGGCAGGGGATATGTCAGCCCCTGCCTGCTTCTGCCTCTGCCCAGCCCATGTCAGGCACCGAAAGCCTGACCCTTGCAGACCTACCTAGTGTGCCCAGCACAGGGAGGACCTGGTCTGACAGCACACAGGTGCTTTTATCCATCAATGACCAGGGCTCTGATGATCTACACCCATTCATCGGGCCCGAGCGCTAACACTGAACTTGACTTAGTCAGCCAGCTTGTTGCCAGGAAGTTGCTACTTCACTCCCGTTTTCCAATTAGAGCTGAGACACAGGCCCCCAGATCCAGGTTTCTGAGGTTGACCCACGTTTCCTGTACCTTCTCGTTAACTCTAATGAACCTCTCTGTCTGATAGGATTAGATTTGGCTGCACCTAATAGAAAACTAAGAATTAAGAGGCTTAAAAACCAAAAGATTTATTTCTTTGTGTAAAAGAAGTCCAAAAAAAAGCAAGTGGCCCCGCTGATAAGTTGACTTCACATAAAGTCATCGAGAAACTTTGGAAAAGGAAGAACACCTTTTCACTCTGCTTTTCAAGGGCTCTCATAATCCAAAATAGTCCCTAGACCCCTATCCACTGCATCCACATTTTGAGCCGTTGGAAGGAAGGCGAAAAGACACAAGGAACTTTCTCCAGCTATCTATACTTCTTTTAAGGAAGCTTTCCAGAATTGCTTCATAATTTCCACTTTCTTTCAAGCCAGAACTTATAGATATTGCCGTATATAGCTTCAAGGAAGGCTAGAAAACATAAGTTTTATTGTTGGATGCATTGCCACCCCCAACAATATAGGGATTCTATTAGTATATTAGTTAGAATTAAATTCATATTAATGTAGGCAGTCCAGGACTGGGTTAGTGGCTCCAGAATCACCAGGTCTCAGGTCCCTTTTACTTGTAGTCCTACCATCCTCCTCATAGGACTTTCATGTTGTTGTACTCAGTTCAGGACACTATAACAAAAAGCCACTGGCTGGGCGGCTTAAACAACAGGCATTTGTTTCTCACAGTTCTGGAAGCTGGGAAGCCCAAATCAATGTGCTTGCAGATTCATTTCTTGGTGAGGATCCTATTCCTGGCTTGCAGATGGCCATCATCTCTCTAGATGTTCATATGATTTCCTCTTTGTGTGGAGAGAGAGACAGACAAAGAAAGACAGACAGAAAGAAAGCAAGCAAGCTCAGGTTTCTCTTCCTCTTCTTATAAGGATACTAATCCCATGGTGGGGGCTCCACCCTCATGACATCATCTAAACCTCATTACCTCCCAAATTAAGAGGCCCCACCTCCTAATACCTTCACATTGGGAGTTAGGGCTTCAACATGTGAATTTGCGGGGGAGAGGGATGCAAATTTTCAGTTCATAATGCACTTCATAGTCTGTAACAGCTGCTCCTGCACCAGCCTTCACATCTGCAGTCCAACTAGCTAGAAGAAAGAAAGCCTGGAGACTTTAAAGATACTTCCCGAAAGCTTGGTGGATCACTCTGCTTTCATCCCATTGGTCACATGGCCACATCTAGCTGAAAGGGAAGCTGATAAGTAAATTCTGGCTGGCCACGTGCCTAGCTAATATTTGGGAATTCTAATTCTGGAAGATGGGGAAATGCATATTAGAGACAAGTACCAATTTCTGTCACCATGTGTAAGAAAGACAGAATAGACAGTGGATAAGGAATTACCAATACGTACCATAACCTCCCTAATTCCAGTGGGACACCCAACAAGATGCTGAGACTTGCCTTGGTCAAGAAACTCTGTCAAAACCCTGACCCCATTGGGTCTAATTCCTACTGGACTGGACTAGGTTTTGCCTGCTCCCCCTGGGTTTGAAATGATGGTGTCACCCTAGAGCTCGTTCATCACTCCATCCTAACTACCCCTTCCCCTTCCCTAACCTTGTCTAAGGGCCCATAGGACAGTTTATGTTGCACACTTAGCCAGTTTTAACACAGACACAAAGGATTGGTAGTTACTTAAAAAACATTTTTTTCCACTGATTTCTAATCATGAAAATAGTTTTAGATTTGTGAAACTGTTTTTCACTTGACCTTTTGACAGCACCAGATGGATTTGCATATGTAAACAGAAGCACATGAATGAATGAAAGAAAGACTGAATGAAGTGAGGTTTTGGTTTCAAGCCAGTCACTGAGCATTTTACCTTGGTCCTCTGCACAATAACTTAGGAAGGAACTCGTCCATTTCAACTGATAAAAATCTCAATTTCAGCCCGTCTTCTTGACTTAAATAGTAGCCAACAAACATTTTCAAATAGGTATACCATGAGTAATTGTTATTTTGCCAAGTTCAGGGAAATTTCAAAGAAGTTTAGAGATTACAGACAGATGACTTGTCCTGGCCTGAGGTCAACAGACATTAAGATGTGGAGAAAGTTACAATACTACCAACATCCTGCATACGTGGACTGTGAGGATATCGACTTCCCCAAAAGGAAATCTGTGTTTGTATCCCAGCTTAGGCACTTTTTAAAACTCTGTAACTTAGTTAAGTCTCTTCACCTCAAATCTTCTTCTCTTTAGTGAAGATGACATCATTGGGCTCTTTGAAGATTAAGTGACGACATCCGAGGAAGAAGCTAACACACTGTCTTTGGCCCACAGAAGACAGTCAGTAACTGTCCTCTGAATCTGAATTTATATAGAGAAAACTTCCGTGCCACACTAATTAAATACACTTTTTAGAAATACATATTTTTATGGACTTAAAAGAAACCTCATTCTGAATTTTCCACTTTAGAAAAACAAACCAAATATTTTCAAAGCTCTGTAACCAATGTAGTAACCAGTTTAGTATTTAATACAATAAGATAGTCAGCTATTTTTTTCATTAAAAAATAAAAGCTTATATTGGAAATTATACCCATAAAGTCCATTTGGTTTTACAACTTAATTATATGTAGTAAAACTTTACTGCCACATTTAACAGGTATTAACCTAATTCTTTTTAAACAAAAGCAGTATTTGACTGGAAGTGAACCCTAAGTTGAGGGGGAAAAAAGGAACTCTCTTAAAATATTTCCTTAGTATTTATTTTTCAAGAAAGGTCAACTCAGCTAATGCATGAGTTTGCTTAATGTCTTATTTGTGTTATCTCAGTATTTTTAGTAAAACAAATTTGTTACTATGGTGTTCAATTTTAGCATTACCACCAAATAGGCCAATATCAGGAAGGCAAAACCAACTGTGATTTTTGCAATGACAAATTTTAGTCAATTGAGTTTGCATACTGGTTATAACAATTTTTAAAACTCAGGGAATAGTTGGAAAAGATGAGTCTTTTAGATAGATTAATCTCTTACTGTATTCTAGGGGATTTGTCAGTTTCTTTTATAATAAAACAAAACAAAACAAAAGAATCTATTCAAGTGCTGAAAATTCATTGCTTTTAGTCTTAATAGACTTCAGAGTGAAATCTTACCAGCACTTCCACCTTATTTGATGTGTTCCTTATGAAATAAAATATTCTTTAAAGTTCTCAATAAAAATCCATAAGATACCATTAGGTCCTTAAAATATGTTTCATATAGAATATTTACAACTCATAGCTTCAGAAGCTGCCAGTATACATATGCATGAGCAATAAGACAGACTTCTGGGGTGATTATCTGAAATTCAATTTAACTCTACAACTATTTATTGACTAGCATACAATCAGAGATAACAAGTTTATATAATGAATGAGATCCACATCACAAGACACCATATTGGCATCTCCAACTATCATGGTGGAGCTCCCTACTGAACAGGCAGCCATATGGTAGGCCATAGAGATACAAAGATACATCAAATACAGCCCCTGCCTCAAGAAGAAGTTTGTCTCATTAATCTTAGCGGGGAGAATGCCAGCATATTACATTTGAATACTGCTTTTAAATCTACCAAATATACTGCTATCCATTATTTGACTGAACACCCTCAATATTCTTATAAGGTAGTTGTGGAACAGGTAAAACCATCCTCGTTTTATACATTAAGTGAATCTCAGCAATTAAGCAACCTGCCCAGGGTCACAAAGCTAGACCACTGGCAGAAAAGGATTAGAACTACATTCATATCTAAGAATTTTTTCCACTGTAATAAACTTCTTCCAAACATTTATTTGGAAGCCCACATGTATTTACAAGATTTCTAAAATGCAAGGCAGTGTGGTAGATGCAAAGGCCAAATGACAAATACCAGATGAATTAAGGAAGCTATGGGGAGAGAACTTTAAATCCAGACCCTCTCGCATAGGCTTCCAGAAGGCAGATCTGAACTGGTTGTGAAGGGTGGTTACAATGCAGAAAAGCAGGGAAGAACCAGGAAGGCATCGCAGGACAGAGTAAGCTTGACCCGAAATGGGCCGTGTGAATTACCATCTTCTCTGGAGCACAATAAACTGAGGGTAATTCATATTTTTGTCAGCCTTAACCTCATAATGCCCAGCACAGGCCCCCTGAGCATTGTAGATTGCTTAGCAGCCCTTCTGACCTCTTTCCATGATAAGCCCTCAATAAATGTTTGGTGAATGGAGAGACGAGTAAATGAATGAATCAGAATAAATGAATGGGCAACATTCATTCAAGAATTAGAAAATCCCAAGGATACGAAGATTTGGAAATACCATCATACTTCTGATTGACACATCCCTTTATACATAAATTATAGATACATGAGCGGCTCTCAGCTGGGGGTGATTTTGCCCCCCACGGTATATTTGGAGACATTTTTTGGTTGTCACTCTAGGAAAGTACTACTGTCATTTAGTGGGAAGAGGCCAAGGATGCTGGTAAACATCCTGCAATGCACAGGAACGCACAGGACAACCCCCTAAAGCAAAGCATTACTCTGTTCAAAGTTTCAATAGGGCCGAGATTGAGAAATCTTACTTTATAATAAGTGCTAGTAATGATTTTGGCAGTGATGAGGACAGAAGCTTCAAATATGTAAACAGACTAATCATTATAGGTAATAATAAATAATAATTATAAACTGGTAAGTACAATGGAAGAAAAAAGATTGAGAAATACCATGAAAAAATTGTTGGGAAATTTTCTCAATACCTTATTGCTTCTGGCAGGAAAGGATAACTGGTCATTTCCAGAGGACAGCATTCTGGAAAATCTCAGGCAAACTAATTAGAAACCCAAACACACCAGAAACCCAAAATAAATTGGGTGCCTTTCTGGGGAAAAAAATTCAATGCCTAAGGCAATTGTTCTGCTATTTTCCCTCTGAAATGTAGCATACCCCCAACAACACTTGTCAACATAAAGAAATTAAAAATAAACAGGATAATGTTTGAGACTTAGTGAGGCTTCCATTTTCTTTAAAATGCAAAGACAATTTTTTTAAAGATTTTATTTATTTATTTGAGAGAGAGAATGAGAGGTAGAGAGCACGAGAGGGAAGAGGGTCAGAGGGAGAAACAGACTCCCCGCTGAGCAGGAAGCCCGATGTGGGACTCGATCCCAGGACTCCAGGATCATGACCTGAGCCGAAGGCAGTTGCTTAACCAGCTGAGCCACCCAGGCACCCGCAAAAACAAATTTTTAAAAAATAGAGTATTATTTGAGTTTAAAAAAAGGCCCACAGTCTGTCTAGGCTCTCTCTCGGAGGAATCCGCCCTTCCTCACTCCTTGTGATTCTGGGAGAACAGCTAATCATAGGCTCCCTCCTCTCCTCCACTGGAGTGGCCACATGATACCAGCTGGACCAACCAGACTCTCTCCTGGGCACTCAGAAGGAAGGTCAATGAAGCAGATTCATTTGATGTCTTATCTTAGAAAACTTGGCTATGCATTCCACCACTAAGATCCCCAGCACTGCTATGACACTTGCTTTCTGTAGATCTTGTTATCCACCCATCCTTGGCTCCTAGGAGAAACCCCAGCATTCTCTTCATAATTTGATTTTCCTTTCTCGAATTGGCCAAAGTTGTCATCTTTGTTTGAACCTAATAACCTTACCTGAAACAGTTTGGTATTTTGTTTTAGTAATGGACAATGGCTCAAAGAGGGAAGTAGAAAGAACCAGAGCTTCTTTTTTTCACTTGCTCATCCAAATATCCCAACCCCATCCATCTTTCCAACACCCACCACATGTACCCTTGAAGCCTTCACTGATTTTCCAAGTTAGGGTCACCTCTCAATAGATATCACTGCCTGAAATGAGTATTATTTATTTAACATGCATTATCTTTTACTGCTAGTTTTTTCTCTAGACTGCAAGGGCATATGATAGCAGGCTTACATTTGGTATTTCTTCCAATCTTTCACACTGGCAAGTGAATACTCAATAGGAATTGTTAAATGAATAAATGTGGAAGCCAGTCTCCAAGATGACCCCAATGATACCCACCTCTTGGTGTTCATGCCCTAGTGGAATCCTCTCCCACCGTGAATAGGACTGACTTCCGTATTTCATAGGATATTGTGGAAATGAAGATTTATGACGTCCAAGCCAAGATCCATAAAAGATGTTTGAGTTCCTGCTTTACTCTCTCTTATATCCTTCTATCTGGGAGAGGCCAGCTACTGTGTCACGAAGACACTTTAGTAGCCTTATGGCAAGGTCCACTTGGTAAGGAATTAAATCTCTTGCCTACAACCACGACTTACTTGCCAGTGTGAGCCATCTTAGAATTGAACCCTCCCAGCCCCAGTCCAGGCTTCAGATGACTTGTGCTCTCTGGACAACACTCCGAACTCTACCCTCGTAAGAAACCCTGACCCAGACCCATCCAGCTAAGCCACCTCCAAATTCCTGACCCACAGAAACTGTGAGACAATAAATGTTGGATATTGTTTCAAGCCACTAAGTTTTCAGGCCATTTGACACACAGTAATAGATAACCTGATGCAATAATTGACTCCATCTTGGAGAAAGACATACCCCATGTTTATCTGAACCACAAGAATGAAAGAAATGTATTTGTTTCCTTGCAGAGACAATTCCTATAAACAAAGCCACCTTAATATATGAAGACTCAGTTCCACTTAGAGGCCAAAGACAAAAACAAAAACAATTTAACTCTCAACATGGGAAATACTTAAGAGTAGATATAGTACCTTTTGAGGTACTTAGCTACTCAGGCATGAACAGCGTGGATTTTTCGTATAGAAAAGTCTTCTTCTGCAAGAAGGTGGACAAAAAGATTAAAACCATGGTCCCCAGATTTTCTGAACCCCAAATTAGAAAATACGGTTGACTTTTATGAAGACAATGGACTAGAATATTTGAAGCCAATATAGTCCTGGAAAATTCTAGATATGATCTCGGTACTTGAACTTAAATCATGCTGAAACTATGGAAATAGGCAGCTATTATTAGATTTATTTACAATGTTTTGATTTGTCTCTGAGAAGGAGAATAGCTTTCAAGAAAACTTGTACCATCCTAAAATGGTGAATTGTGATCTTAAAGTAATACTGACTAGGAAAAAACCTGCTCAGTAATGAGAAAAGCATGTGAGTCATATATATGCTCAGAAAATCCAAGCATAGAACTTCTTTTCAAAGTTATGTTTGTAATAAACCAACAAGACCTGAATGTTCAGTCTAAATGACTATGTTTTCTTGTTTCTTTTTAACAGATAATAGAATATAAATTTGATTCTATCTAGCAAATTCACCACAAATTAATCATTGAGTAGAGACATTACAGGGTTTTGCCATACACACACACACACACACACACACACACACGTATGTATATATATGCACTTATGTATATATGTATACATATATATGTGTGTTGTGTGTTTCCATTAAACATTCAGCTTATAATAACAAACATCACTGAGTCTTTGCATCTAAATAAGATTTGTCTCCAGTCCTGAGTTAATAAACTTATTCCTATACATTGTCATTATTCAAAATACTTTCAGAACTTCTCATTTGCCTTTGCCATCACTGCAAAGGTACTAATTTGGCGGTTAGGAAAAGGCAAATAATTTAGTAGTCAGGACTAGGGACTCTGGATTCACTTTTTGGGTTAAAACCCTGGCTTTGCCACTTAGGCAGTGAGTAATCTTACAGAAATCACTGAATATCTCTGTATATTAGTTTTCTCATCTGAAAACTGGGAATAATAAAAGAACTCATCTCTCAAAGTCGTTGTGGGGAGTAAATGAAATAACGCATGTAGAACTCTTAGAACAGTCCCTGGCACATGGTAAGTGCCTCCCCCTCTCCAAATGGTAGCTGGTGAGGTTAGTTACTTAGTTAGCTAGTTAATTAATCACTTAATTAGAGATGAGAATTTTCCCCAAAAAAATCTCTTCTAAAAACCTGTGCAGTGGTACCATAATTATAAAACACATTTACTCTCACAAAGAGCCCCAGGAAATTAATGATCTTGGACGCAAACAGTCTTGAAACATTTAATTTAATGATCTTGGAAGCAAACAGTTAATGTTGCTGTTAGGTGAATTGAGTGGAGTTCTTTGGCTTTTAGGAGGCTTCCCCATAAACAAAAGATCAACTGAGCAGACAAACCCTTCCCACCAGGACAACAGGAAGAGCTGGGTAATATGAAGAAACAACTGCTTGCAGGCCTTGGAGTGTGGGGACAGCAGAAGACTTGAGGGAGATGGCAGAGAAAAGGGGTGCATTTGAGATAAGCCCCACTTCTACCTACCTTTGCCCTCTGAGCATCTGCTGGTTTGCAGATTGGCCTGGCTCAGGCAGAGAGGCTGGGAGCCAAGCAGAAAGCAATAGGAGAGAGGTAGACTGTGATAGTCTCATGGGACCAGGGTACAGAAATTGAGGTTCATTGCCACCAAGTCATCCAGGATATAAGGGACCAAGATTGCAAGTAAGAAAAGGAAGCCTAGAGAAGGAAGACTGAGCCTGATCATTTGAACCTCTCTTGCCCTTGAGGCATTTGCTGACTCAGAAGCTGCCTGGACTCAAAGGCACAGGGGTTAAGCAGAAAGCAGCAGAGAAGAGGCTCGGGAGCTAAATAGAGCAATTAATAGGCTCAGAATGGAGGGGAGATAAAAACTGGAGTTCAGGAACACCAAGGAAAAGGGCGTCTGGTAATTACCTCAGGCTCTCAGATCAGACTTCTATAGGACTACTTTTTAGGAATAAGGGCAACTGGGGAATTGACTGGACCTCATGAAGACTGAAACCCAGCCTGGAACCAGTTCAATCCCTAATTGGATTAATGCAAGCTACTCCTACTCTAAATGTCTGCCGGAAACTAAATCTTCTCTGGAGGGATTTTCATTAAAAATGTTCAGCATTCAATCAAAAGTTATCAGATGCATCAAGAGACAGGACCTGAGAAAAAATATATAGACAACGAAATAGACCCTGTTGATGATACCAACTCAACATTATCAGATAGGGCCTTTTAAATGACAGTGATTGATATATTTAGTAAAAGAGAGGTCAGGATGGAGGATTTTAGCAGAGAACTGGAATCTACAAAAAAAATGGACATTCTAGGACTGAAAATACAGTAACTGAAATTAAAAACTCATCAGATGTTTTAAACAAAATTTGACAAAGATGAGGAGAAGTGAATAAGACAGGTCAGGAGAAAATATCTGGAATGAAGGATAGAAAAGAAAAGCCTAGAATATACATAAAAGTTCATGAGACACGTGGGACAGAGTGAAGACTTCTAACTTATGTGTCGTTGATTCCTAGAAGATGAGGAGAGAGAATAAGGCAGAAGAAACGTGTGAAGAAATAAGCCAAGGAATATTCAGAATTGACACAAGACATAAAAGCACAGACTCAAGAAGCACAGTGAACAGGTTATATACCAAAACAAACAACCAAAACCTTTCAGTATATCGTACTAAAACTGCTAAAAACAAAGACAAAGAGAAAATCCTCAAAAGCAGCCAGAAAGAAAGGTACTTTGCTTCAAAGGAACAACAAGAGTTTGACAACTGACTTCTCAACAAAACAAATGAGGTTGCAGAAGTAGGAAGAGGCTATTATGTAGTGTGTTGTATACCACGTTAAGGATTTTCATCTTTTTTGGAAGAAAAATGGGGAGTTAAAAAGCAAAAAGCAGATTTGTGGATTTTTTTTTTTTTTTAAGATAGGTATGAAGCTGCTAGGAGCCACCACGCGGAAGAGCATGCCAGGAAAGGAATTCAACAGAGAGAAGATCAAAGCAGACAAATGGAGGAGAAATCAAATCTTAAATGCTTATTTAAGCCCCTGGTCCTTGAATTCATTTATACCTGGAGTTTTCATAAGCCACTGGGTTCCTTAACCAAAGTTTCTTGGAATAATGCAGGAGTCCTTGGCTGCCAATGTCTGCTCTTGGAGCATGGAGGAAAGGTTCCCAACCTAAACCTGGGGAAGGAGGTTCAGGAAAGGCTTCCTGAAAGCCGAGAAAGATTCAGGGTGACTAAAAGTAGACATGTAGTAGAAGACACTGTAGGAGAAAAGTTCCTGGCAGAGGACTAGTCCTTGTGAAGGAGACAGTGTGTAGTTCATCTAGAGTCATTTTCTGTATGACTGGTCATTTCCATGTGACTGAGGCATGGGAGGTAGGCTTTACATGAAGGCTCTGGAGATTTGAGTGATATAGAAGATGCAAGACTAGTAGTCCTCTTCAACTGCATAGAGAATGAGAGCAGGAAAGGCTCAAACATGAATCCCAGATGTCTGCTCAGGGCAACCCGATGGCTAGAGCTGGCAGTGGAATTTACTAGACCAGGAGGAGGGGCCCACCCAAGAGTGAAGAGTAGAACCCAGGAATGAGATAAATTCAGTTTGGGGATATGATGACATGAAGACTACCTGTCCTAGGGAACTCCACTGGGATGTATAGATCTAGAAGTTAGAAGAGAGCTCTGATCTGGTGGGTGAAACCTCAACATTTGGCCACTGGTGGTTGAAACCTCAGCAGTGGGTAAGCAGGGATGAACCCAAAGGGATCAGTGAGGGAAAGTTATTTACAAAAGCTTCTCAAGAGGAATTGTTAGGGAAATGGGAGGAGAACCAAGAGAGAAGGAAAGAAGGACGGAGTTTAAAGAAGGGAGCCTTGAGGCTTCAGAACTGAAAGTAATCTGGGCTTCTAAATATTTGGTTCTGTTCCTTTCTTTACACTGGCTGTCAGGAAGCTCAGAGATTTGTGCAGAACTGTATAGAATTTGAAATCATTAGGTTCGTTAACTTTATCCCTTAGTTTTATTTTACTTATCATTATTTCCCCCTCATTCTATTCCTTATTTTCTTAATTCCATTCCTTTGTATCACCTTCAATCCAGAGACGGAGGGAAAATGAGTAAACAAACACCTTGCATCTAAAACAAGAGTTCAAGCGGCAGGCACGTTGCAGTGCCTGTCTTATGCACAGCCTGCCCTCTCATTTACCTTACTTGCCTCCCAACCCTGTAGCATTTGAGTTCAAGACGTCTAGTCTAACCGATCCCTAAGGTCGTTTTCTGCTCGAAACTGGATGAATCTATCTGTAGTCCTTCAGTGCTAAAATCCCATGAGGTGTGACCAAATACAAGTAATCAGAATCACAGTTGTCTCTACTAAATGCCCCTAAACACATCGAAACGGTGCACATCTAGGATGTACAGAGCACTCGAGGAGAGGTGGGCTGCCCTTCCAAAGCAAGACGACAGCATTTACTCCAGACCTTTGTTACTAATCACTATGAGACCCAGAGCTAGTGCATGTGTTCAGTGGGATTTAAAACCAAATGACTGAATCGTCCATCATTAGACCATGATGTTCAAGGCCAATTCCACGAGCCTCTGCGTTAATGGGGTAATATTCTGTTTGGCCTTATTCTATTAATATTTATAGAGTACTCATTACCATAGCAACTAAGTGCTTTTCACAGAGAACTGATCAAATTATTAGGGGGCTTCTGATCTGCCTCTAAATAACCCTTACCCTCCCTTACCTGGCAAAGCAGGGTTGTGTCTGTGAGAGGTCCTACATCTGCTTCATGTGTTTGCTCCCAGGATTCTGGCACTATCCCATCTTTGTTCCCTGGAACGCTGCCACCTGCCATAGTGGGCCCATCCTCAGCAAAATGGTGGAGTAGAAGTAGTTGGTCCTCCGCCCTGATGTTGCCTTTCTGTGTCCCTTTTCCTCTGCAGGGAGGCAGCACAGCTTACTGTTTCCAACTCAGGCTTCGAAATCAAACTGCCTAGATTTGAACTCCTGCTATTGGGTCTCCTTTAGCAAATTACTTCACTTCTCTGAGCCTCGATTTTCCCTTCCCTGAAATAGGGGTACTAAGAGTGCCTACCTCTGGGACACCTGGGTGGCTCAGTCCTTAAGTGTCTGCCTTCGGCTCAGGTCATGATCCCAGAGTCCTGGGATCGAGCCCCGCATCGGGCTCCCTGCTCCATGGGAAGCCTGCTTCTCCCTCTCCCACTCCCCCTGCTTGTGTTCCCTCTCTCGCCATGTCTCTCTCTGTCAAATAAATAAATAAAATCTTAAAAAAAAAAAAAAAAGGAGTGCTTACTTCCTAGGGTTATTATGAGAATCCAGTGAGTTGATAACTATTAAGTGCACTGAAGAATTCCTGGCACGTAGTAAATGCTGAGTAAATGTGAGCTGTTATGTCAGCATATCTTTTTCTCCCCCCACCCCCCCCCCCACCCAACCAGAACACTCACGCTGCCCTCATCTTCCCGGTTTTCAGAGAATGGACAAAACTTTTTCTCTAAGTTGAGATCCCTTCTAGATACCATGTGGAAGAGTGAGGGAAGAAGATGACTCCTGGCTGGCTGGCCCAGTTGGCCAGATCACAAATGCCTAAACTTTTACCATCGAAAAATCATTTCTCTGGGCAAAGCAATTCCTTTACAAGTACGTTCTCCTACCAGACTTAGCTTTCATGAAGGCAAGGAACGTGCCTCAATCATTGTCTCCACCCTCACCTCCCATTCATACTAAGGAGTAAATGAATAACTTGTTTTCCCTCTCTAAGAATATGTGTCCACACAAAAGTGAAGAGTTATGGCAAGTCTATTATTTCAGGCTCTATGACAGGCGGAATGGCTAACAAAAAATGATAGAGCCATGCTCCCTGCCTTTATGAAAGTCAAATCCAGTAATAGAAAATACTTGTAAAGGAAATGTTTTACCCAAAGCAGTGGGTTTCCAGGTAGAATTTTAAGCACTGATTCAGGAGGAACGTGGTGGGGTCTTGGTGAGTTCCTAAAGCACATGATAGAGATGACCACCAACTCTAGCAGAGGTAAGCCTGGGATGGAGTCAGATGGCATTCCTCTCCTTGAAGAGTTTCTAGCCTGGCGTGGTGTGGCAGTGCTGATCAGTGCTACTGACTCATCTTTGCTCAATCACAAAGAGAATATCTCAGACCAAGTCGGAAGCGATCAACACCCAAATCTAAGAGTTAAGATTTCAGATAAGCACCCTTGAAACTTGGAAGAGGTCGTTTTAGGATAAATAAAGGGACACATTCCTTTACACTGTGGGTAGTAAATTCATTACCTCATCTGGGACTTGTTACTGCAAGAGCCTATATAAACCAAAATTAAAATCAGGTTCAAGGAGGTTGAGATACACACATGAATGAAGAGTTACAAACAGGCTCTTGAGATGAAGTTAAGGAGGTTTTCAATTCAGTAAGAATCTACCAAGGACCTACTGCTCTGTACTGACCACTACTTTGGACACAATCCTAACTTTCTGAAGGTCCCATTCTCTGCCATCAAATGTTCTTTGGTGCCATTTCTAAAGCAGGGGGCTGCTTTGGAGACAGAGTTTGCTCACCACTGGGGAATCTCCTATACCCTAACATTCTTTATTAGCACCATTTGCTTGTAGATGCCCTTTCTCCCTCAGCCAGGCATTGGACAACCACTCACTGAAGGGCAATGGCTCTGTTCCAGGAGGAGAATTCGAGAGCCAAACTTGAGCACTAGGAACAAGAAGGGGAAGCCATATCTGCTCAAACGTTTCAACAGTGTATCTGTCCACAGTGGAAATACTCAGGCTAATTAAATTCCAAAGGCTATTTTTACTTTGTTGAATTCAGCAGCTTAGGACCCATGGGTAGGAGGGCTTTAGTTACAAGTAGCATAGGTTGTGTCCTGAGAGGAGAGAGAAGAGAGGCTCATGAGGCCCTGTTGTCCTTAGTGTTCTTTTGCCTCAATTCACTGGTAAATGCCCCGAATACCACTGAGTGAGAGCACGATCACTGTAGGTCAGTGATTCTCAAACCTTCGCATCCATCAGAATCACCTGGAGGGCTTGGTAAACCGGATTGCTGAGTCCCGACTCCCAGAGTTCCTACCTCAGTAGGTGTGTGGTAGGGTCCAGGAATTTGCCTCTTTTATTTTTGTTTTCATTTTCTTTTTCTTTTTTTTTCTCTTCTCTTCTTTTCTTTTCTTTTTTCTTTTTTTTTTTTTAGAAATTTGCCTTTCTAACAAATTTCCAAGTAATGCTAACTCTCTTGGCCCTTGGGAGCCACTTCTGCAGGTCATGATGCCCATTCAAAAGCAATCTCCACCTGGAACAGCTTACACTCCAGCTGTCATCACCTCTTACACCTGGAGGTAGAAAAAGGCTCCAAGAGCAGGCTTAGATTTGGGGGTGGCAAGCAGACAGCTGGAAGGTCGGGAGGGGACACTGAGGCTTGTATTCCGCACTTTGCTGATTCTGCCCAGGAGAGGACTTTGGGCTGCTCCCTACATCCACCGCTGGCCCTCACACATCCATGTGGATCCCTTACTCTTGGGCCACCTTCTGCAAGAGCCCTTCCTCCACCACAGGTCTCCCATCCACCTCCCAGGCTGGAAGCTCAGCTGTCACTCTTGCCCATCTCCCTGTCAGGCAACAGCTGCTCCCAGTCCCCAGGGAACTGGCCTGTTAAAAGGGTAACTGGTGAATTGCAAATCGCCCCAGGACTGGTCCAAGCTCCCTGCCCAAGAGGCAGCTGTCCTGGGGGAGGGACCCCTTCCCCGCTTCTCACGCACACGCCAGCCATGCCCACCAATAGCGTGCTTCAAGTGACCAGGGCTTCCTCCACCCACACAGCCAGCCTTCAGGGATCACGCCTGGGCTCCAAATACCATGCTCAGCCTCAGACCAAAGAGAGCAAAGATCCAAGGAAAAACCTGAATCACCAGCAAAGAAGAGGGAGCCTGGGGAGGAGGAGATAATTTGCTAGTCAAAGTAAATACCAGACACGAATATTTGGTTCTGGAATCTTGACATGTTTAGTCTCTTTCATCCACACATGTCAGTTGAGAGAAACTCCACATTAGGAGCAGATGAAAATAATGAATAAATCCATAGAGCAGTATCCGGGATCTCTGAATTTGCCCATGGGAATAAGACCAAAATAAGTAAATCTCTCTGAGCCCACTCATCCTTCTTCTCACATTCATGAGAAGTGAAAAAAAGTTCATGCACACTCATACTCTTTCTCACTGTCCACAGAAGGTCCTACTTTCCTCATTCTGGAAACTCTGCCTACTCACTTAGAAATCACATATGTAAGAATTGGTGGAGAGACTGGTCCGGCTGGAAGTGGGCTGAACTGCATTCCCTTGCTCCTCCCCACCCTCCCTGTTCTCCTGCTTCCCTTCACCACCCAGAGACGCTCTTACTTCCTGCCCTGGCCACACCTCGCCACCACAAACCAGGCACCCCCACTCTGACAGAGCCTGAGCTTCTTTGGAAAGCCTTCCAGCGTGTCCATCCTTCTAAATGCTTTTTATTTTTTTTTAATGGAAGTAGTAGTCATCATTAAACCGTAAAACTGAACCCTTCATTGTCGGAAATTTTATTCCTAAATAATATAAAAGAGCCATACTGCACCAAGTTAAATACCAACATTATCCATCTTTGTGGCTGCAAAGGTAAAAATATTAAATACAGTACTTCAGTGAGAAGTGATTGCTGGTAAGCCACCAGATATCTCATCTCCCTTGGAGTTATTTTTAGGCACTTAAGTTGATAAACATGCACCTTGATGCCCTAAGGTTAAAAAAAAATCAGAATAAGAGCATAACAGAGTTGTGATCCTAAATGCGATTTAACTGAAAACGATGTCTCTTGTAGAACACTTTAAAAAGACGTATTCCGATGTTTGTACAATTAAAGTTTATTTCCCAGGTTTATAAAATTCCAATGCATTTCCGCAAAAGAAAAAAAAAGGCACCCTCTTCCCCTCCTCATGACAAAGCCCCAGCAGCAAGTCATTATCACTTTTGACTCATCAGAGAGAAACCACCTGCAGGAATACTCCCCTTTCTGTTAGCTCCCAGCAGAACCTTCCAAATGATGATTAATCACTGAATAAACGGTGGAATTGACAACAGCATAATGACAAAAAGAGAGCAGAGAAGGGGCTCCAACAGTGGGTGCATGTGGTCCAGCCCAGTGGGTGGAAGGCCGAAGAAGATGGATGACCCCGTAAGCGCTTGACACTTGAGTATCTTGTCTTTTACTTGGGGGGGGGGCGCTCACTGCTGCCAAATTCAACAAATAAGGCAGCATGCATCCAGTGGACATGCTTCCTATTGCTGTCAGAAGCAAGGAGAAACATCTTAAAAATTAAACTAATGAGCTGAAATTGACATCCTAAGCTCACACAATAACAGAAATAAGAGATACAACAAATGACAGCCCAATCCATTATTGTGGAAGGCATTTGGAAGGTTTTACTGATTACAGCCTCAGATTACTCTACCCGTGTCCCTACTAATTTGAAAAATGATGAATCACTAAGTTTAGACAGGGCTCAGAGAGTAAATTATACTAAAGCAGTGATATCAAAAGCTCATATTTTCTACACTAAGGAATAAAACATGTTATGCCTAATAACAAACAGAAATGAGGCCTATTACCCACTCTCAGTTGACCAAGTCATTAGCAGTAAGAATGTTTCTCTAATTTTTCAATATTTCTTTTCAGGATATATACTCCCTGCGCCAAGGAATCCTACTAGCCAAAGTTTATTAACATGAAGAAAAGATCTATGGTAAATGAGATATTGGTTTGCAACTGGCTTAATGTCTTTCGGGTACCATCAAGTTCCAGGCCTTTCATGTTCAAATGAAAGAGGCAGTAAGTGGTCAGACCCATCGTTTCCCAGACAACATCAATCCTGTGGTCTTCCTCATGATCCTCTTCACCTTTACCACTTCTTTTCTGTAAAACAGAACTTCAAATTCACCAGAAAGTTTCATGCACATCTTTCCATAGGCCCCAGTTTACACAGGTGTGCCCACTCCAGGGCCCCTTCTATCCAGGGGATTCTGATACTCGCAATTCTGCCTGGTCTCATGGACACCATCCATATTAATTCATATCAACAGAAAGTATTTCACAGCATAACTATGACATCATGTCTCAAGATTTCCCTGTTTTGCTAGGTACATTTTTCCTGCATTATGTTTTATTCCCCACCATGCCTAGAACAATGTTTTGCACATTGTATGTCCTCAGCAAATAAGTGACTTTCTTGTCTGGTTCCTTTTTCTAGACTCAATGAACAGGAGGTCCTTTTTGTGAGACCTTTGAAATCCTTCCCAAGGGGATTTCTTAGGCATGCGTAAGTCACAGTAAGACCTGAGTAAAACAATCACCTTGAAACTGCAGAAGAATCTAAGATGAGTGACTATAGATGGACCTTGAAATAGGGAACAATCTCTTTGCTCTCTACTTGTGGTATGGCTGCACTGGGGACTGACTGTTCCCACCAAAACCCAATCTCTGCCATCCTCCAAGAGCTAGAGAGTTTAAACTCAGATTCAAAACTTACCTTCAGATTCAAACTCTATGGTCTGGTTTTCAAGCCCCTATCCAAGCTGGCCTGCACCGCCTGCTTAGCCAGCCTCCCCCACCATCCCCACCTCCCTCAGCTCCACCTTCCTCCCTTCCCCCCCACTGCCCCACCACACACACACACACACACACACACACACACACACACACGCACACACCACTCACCATGTTTACCTCGGCCTTTGTCTGCCTCTACAACAGGCCCGTTCTCCCCCTCCACTCCTATTCGGATGTTCTCATCCTTCTTGCACTCCACCGCCCTTCTCTGGAGCTCTTCTGAAATCTTACAGTCTTGCATCAGATGTTTGGGAGGCTGTACCAGCCACGGCCAGGGTGACAGAGCAGGGACTTTGGGGTCATCAGGCCATTCCAAGTTATCCATTCACTCACTGTGTGACCTTGGGCAAGTTGCTTACACTTTGCAAGACTGTTCCTTCATCTGTGAAATGGGGGTAAAGAGATGTACCCTAGAGCATTGTTGGAAAAAAAAAAAAAAAAGAAACAATGAGTGAGAAACGGCTGGCCCAGATACTGCAATGATTGTGTCATTCATTTCCAAATCCCGGGTATAAAGCCTTGGGCCTGGCACATACTAGTAAATGTTTACTCAGTATTCATTGAAAAGGGAGCAGACATGAAGAGGAGTAAAATACACATATGCATGAGTCAAAGTCTTTAACTCAGTAAAATATAACAGCTTTGGTTTGCTTTATCTTTTGTATTATCTTTTCTTTCATTTTTTAAAAAAATCCCCTATTTTCCATGTCTACCAAATATCATACATCATTCATTAATGAGCAGCAGAAACAAGACGTTTAAACTCTGATCCTAGTGTGGATTTCCAAATCCTCTTGGCTCCTCCTCCTGCGCCCTCCCACAGCTCCAGAGGGGAACTGAGGGAAACTTCAGGCCTATGTCTCACAGGTGGAAATTAGAAAAGCATAAGGCTCCCCCTGCTGAGCTCCTCCCTGCTGGGGAGATGGGAGGTTTAAAATCAACAGAGGACACAGAGGTCCCCCTGAAGGCAACTAAAGGCAATAGGGACTTAAGGTCAAATAAGAACTAATTTATTGGGGGAAATTACTTAGTAATTTCTTAGAAATTACTAAATCATTAGATAATCAATACTTATGTAGAGGACAACTCAAATGCATATGAAATGCAGGAAAATAAGAGAATAACACAGGATAGCTTTAATTTGATGGATGAGTGGGATTCTCAATTTCTTTGTTTTGTGTGTGTATGCGTGATTTTGTTGGCGTTTTTCTGTCTGTTTTTGCTAACATTTACTCACGACAATCTTCGTTACATTCATTTAGTAACTATAAAAAAGAATATATATTTATAATTTAAGTTCTTAGAGTAAAAGAGCAAAAAAAGAAAAAAATCCAAAAAAGATACCTATTTCTGAAGACTGTTCTGGGAGAAGCTCTTTGTCCCATCTCTCTCTGAAATTTTCACTTTTGGATTTCATATCCCAGAGCACACAAAGAATGATCATTTTCTAAACAAATTAAATTGCACAAAATGCACCTTTTGTTCCTAAACCAAGTGAGTTCAAATTTATAAATGGTGCTTTTAACAAGTGTAACAACAATAACAATTTACTACAGTTCTTTCACTCTCTTCTCTCCCTACCTTCAAAAACTAAATTTCTTTTCCCATTTTGATTTAATTTTTTTGATGAAGCTCAAATCTTGGGAGAAGCCAGATGGTTCAGCACATCAAGTTTTGCCCCATTGATTATTAACCCTCCTTAGATATTTGAATTTAGTCCCGCACATAGTATGTGCTCAATAAAATTTACTTCATTATACTCAAGTGTCCAGTGGGAAAAAAAATGTTTCCCTTGACTCGCCACCCTGGCGTTGGGCTGTCTGATGCTCTCTAGGCAAAGCTGCCTGTGTGCCCTCTAGGAGCTGTCTAGGAGCAGACTAGCCTTCTCCCGGAGGGCCCACGCCTCCAGAACGTTCTTCCCCTCCTGATCGGACACCGGCTAGAGTCTGTGAAGCTGTCTGCTCAGTCAGGCATTTTCCTGAAAGCTGTGGGTGGCCTGGGATCAGAGATTAAAGTGGTGGCAAGTCTTTATTTATTATGACTCCAGAGTCGTCTATCCAAGCTGTCCATTTATAGGGACGGGAGATGCTCTTATAAATGCAAAGAACATCATTAGCATTGTATTTCCTCTCCCAACTACCTGTCTATGCCTGTTGTGCTCACTCTGCACCAGTTGGAGCTCAGGAACAGTTTCCTGGCCTAGGGGATAAAATGTGAGGTGGCCCACCTCCCAGACCAGGCTGGATGCTTGCCGACAACATGGTCCAGTGACCTAAGCAATGGGCTGGAAATTCCAGACAAATTAGGCCCTGTCCAGCATCAGACTTGCTGTGTGATGCAGGTGAGGCAGCTGCCTTCTCTGGACTCCCGCCTGGGCTCGTCTGCTAAGTGAGGGAAGGAGCTGCTGGGAGATAACAAACCCATTAACTAACCACCTTTCTGATCCTCGGCTTCGTCACCTACAAAACAGGAATGACTAACCAGTGCCTCTGTTGCCTCACAAGGTCAATGTAAGGCAAAATTGCATATAAAAACTCCAGTAATTTGTACAGCGTTGAATAAATGGTTCTTCCTAGTGCCCTTATTAGTCACAGGGTAAATCTGGGGCTCAAATCCCAGGTTGCCTACTCCCATTCCAAGACCCAATAAAAGATAAGCCAACAAATTCCCTTTTCTTTCGATGGACATCCAACAAGTGTTGGACCCCCAGGGACCATGCTTTCATGACAAACATTCCTGCAAGGGTTTGAGTATATTCTAGTAGTAGCTACATCCAAAAGAATCCAAAGCCAGTACCTTAGACACACTGTGGCAGTCCTTAGGTTGAAACCAAGAAAACGTGTTGCAACATTTTTATTTAAAGTGAATGTCGAAGTTATCCACACTTCTCTTTCAAGTTCTCAAACGTATAGAAAGTTTCCACTTGAGGATTAGACATAGAATGGCAAGGCTGCTTCTCTCCACGCTGAATCACACTTGGCCCTCCCTCATTATACCCCTAGTTAATTCTTCAGTAATTGGGGAGCCATGGTCCTTGCAAATGTCACAATTTTACCACAGTGTATTTACTTCTGGGTGGATTAGCATGAATGTGCCAATTGTATTGGATTGCCAATTTTGTGGGAGTGATTTGAAAGCTTGCAGAATAAACTGTCATTTAACTTGGGGAAATGGGAAGGAAAAAATGGCAGCTTTTTATGTTTTGCTCTCTTTGGTTCAGATTTGCATGAAATCCTCATAACCAAAGGCAGCTGGAATCCTGAGTATAATGATAACATTGGTGGTGAGACGTTTGGACGTGGCTGGAAGTTGGTGCTTGTGTAGGAGGCAATTTTTCCACACAGATGTAAAGCATAAGAAATATTTATTAGTAGAAATTACATATGAAGATTAGGGAAAAAATAGGATTGTTTTTGAGGAAACTTGTTCACAATTTAAGTCAAAAGTATTCACCTAACTTGGTTTCCATATAAAGATAGTCCCCTTCATACCCACTTGCAAACATTCTTCATTCTGTAGAACATTTCTTGTCATTCATTACCCCGAAGAACTTCTCATTTGGGGTAATAATGCAGTTAGATCATTTCTACAAATCAGTTAATTCCAAACTGACAAAAATAAGTGCCCCCTCTTTTTTTCTGAAATCACTGGAATGAAGGGGGGACAATTAATGAGGCCCATATCAAGAGAGCGGTGAGTGTCTGCACACAGGCTCTGCTAACTGTGAATGAGCATCATCATCCTGCATGCAGACATCATTGCGGTAGCAAGCTCAGGGAGTTGCTCTCTTCTCCTCCTTGGCTTTTGTCCTCTGTGGCTCAATTCTGCCTTGTTCCTCTGCCCTCTTTAGTCTCCTGAACATGTTCCTAATGATCTCTATGATGATCATGAGGGCATTTTCTGCGAAACACTCCCGCAACGTGCACAGTAGAGCAGAGACACACAACACCAAGATAAGGACCACTCTCGGCATAGAGCACGACACATGAATTTGGGCCACAGTAAAGCCTGCATTCTAACAGATCACTTCCACGGGGCTTACCAAATCATGATTAAACAGAATCTGAATAGTAAGAATGTCCAATTATTTTTTTTTAAGAAGCAAATGGAAAAATACAATGAAGTATGCCATAGAAAGTAGAAGCTTGATCAGTCATCCCAAGACTGCTTCTAACAGGTTCAGAGTTAGAGCAAGTCATGTATCTCTCTGGTCCTCAGTTTTCCAATCCAAAAATGAGTGGCTTGGACTAGTCCTAGGAACTTTTTCAGCTTTTAACCTCTTTGGTTCTATTTCCACAATGTTCATTTTTTATTAACTATTTTTCTTATTACATAGGTAATGTATGTTCATTACATAGTTGTGACAAACAATGAAGAGCAAAATTAAAATCACCTGCTGTCTTACCACTTGGAGATAACTAGATTTGCAGGTATATGAAATATACATTTGTTTGCACGTAAATCAAAATGAACCTACACCACATGTCCTAAAATATATTAAACATTGAAAATATATTAAAACAAGCCAATACCAAATTATTTTCTTCAAAAAGTAACACAAAGTTTTTGCTTATTTCCAGAGCACACTGGGGCCCATTTTCTCTCACTTTCTCAATTTATTGCTGCCGGCTTGAATACAAATTAATGTTGGGACGATGATGCTCCTGCCCGTCAGAAAGAAAGCATAAAACCTCAAAAGAGTGCTCAAAGGAACCATAAAGATCAATTGGAACTACCCCCTCGTTTTACACATGAGAAAAGTTGAGGCCAAAGGAGTCTAAGTGATATGTCACCCATCATGGTGCCGCTGGACGGCAGAAACAAGGCTTACACAAAGGTCTCCTACCGCCTGTTCTAAAACTGTTTGCATTATTATATTATTCCTGGATTTTTTTTTTAATTGAAACTTCAGTTAATAAGAAAACTTGATTTAACCACCTTTCCTGGTTAATGGAGGTCTCACCTTACCCGAATCCGACCTCACAGTGGGTCATTAACAACCTGCGGAGAGCTGCCTTGAAGGGCAGGAATGAGTCATGGTGATAAACTGTGCTTAGTAGCAAAAGTCCATGTCCCTATCTCACACAGTGATCTTAGATAAGCAATAGAACCTTAATTTCCCCTTAATTCATTGAGTTTCCTGCCACATTCCCCAAATGAAGGGACATCCCTACACATTCCTTTAAAAAGAGGGATGCCAGGAAATACTGTCAGATACTTAATAAATATTTGTTGACTGATGGAGCTTGCTCCAATCAAAGGCGCAGGTTTTCCTAGTGTTCCTGTTTACGAGGAGATGGGGAAATAGCACCCACCCACGCCTATCTCACGGAGAGGCCAAGAGAATGAAAGAAACAATAAAGATCAAATCCTTGGAAGAAAAGTACTCTGTGTACTCAGCTCTCATTCATGTTACCACCAAGCCAAAGCACCTGGGCCCTGAGAGGCTGCTTCTCCATTCTTGAGAACTGTAGGGCTTCTTCTCAATCTATAAATGGCCTCGTTCCCCGGATTACTCCATCTGTCCTTTAAAATTCTTCACCCACAACTCTCCACCCAGTTTGCTTTCCTTGAGGTCATACCGGATCCTGATCACAGTCACTTCAAGGGCATCTAACCTAGTTGTCTCTCGTTTTCTTTTTGTTTTCCCTACCCCAGCCTATGGGAAGGATACAATACTTTCTGAAAGATAAGGTGGGGGTGAGCTTCCTTGTCTTGAGTGAAATCTTCAGGATGATTCTGCTGTGCCCACCATCTCCTCATTCCTGGGTAAGAATCACTGTTTCTGGTTCACCAGAAGAAACTGTAATCCAACCCAGAGACTGGAGATGGTGTGCCCAGGGTTCCATGACTGGCTGGAGGAAGAGGAGAGGCAATCTCTTCAGATTTTAACTTTTGATCCTCTTTTCTTCACTAGGCTCCCATGTTGTAAATCATGACATTGTTTCATTTTATTCCAGAGTAAATCTTAGTATCTCCTTACAGAAGCAAGCAGAGTGTTTTACACCTAGTAGATGCTTAATGACTTAATTTTCTAACTTAATGTTCTCTTTCTACTTCTTACTCAGTTTTTAGCACTTATCTGGACAAGAGTCTATTCAGTGAGTCTCAGACCCGAACATCCCTCAGAATCCTTGGAGGGTTTGTTAAACAGACGGCTAGGTTCCACACTCGGGGGTTATTTAATAGGTCTGAAGTGTGGCCTGATAATTTGCATTTCTAACAAGTTCCCGGGTGACGCTGATGCTCCCGGTTCAGAAACAGCACTTTGAGAGCCCCTGGTTTTTCTTACCTAAGGACAGCATAGGGTCTTGCCTTTTTTTAAAAAGTTGGTTTTCAGCTACTTAAGATTTCTATGCCTACTTGCCACTTTGCTCAAGCATGTTCTTAAGCAGTGGTCTGATTTGTTTACCAATTTAAGCAACATTATCCGTGGTAATCTGTAACAGTGATATATATGTGGGTGTCAGGACATACACACTAAATACATATGCATATATAGATTTAATAGTATACAATATAACTATAAATATTTACATATCCTTAATCCTCCTATCAAGGATTAATTCTTTTTCCTCATTTATACTAATTCTCCTATACTTACAAATGACACTTATTAGCATTGGCTCATGGCTTAGTCCGCACCTAAAAGAAATAAGCACTAGCACTGCATTTTGTTGACTACTGCTCTTCAGTAAGATTTATTATAGGGAGTCATCAAATCTAGAATTGGACTAGGCCACAAATAAAACTACCAATCCAGTTGATAGATGAAGAAACTGAAGCTCATAAAGTTGAGTTTTCCAAGATTTCACAGTTAAGTTGCAGCATAGCCAAGACCAGAATCCTACTTTCTTCCATTTCGTGTTTGTTTGTGTGAAGCCCACCATGACGCCTCTCTGGCATTGCGCGTGAGGCTATCGCTGCGCGTGAGGCTATCGCTGCGCATGAGGCTTTCACTGCGCGTGAGGCTATCGCTGCGTGTGAGGCTATCCTTGCGTGTGAGGCTGTTGAAATGTCTAACTTCATTTTTTTCCAAACCCACCTCTATCTATGGAATTCTTCCCACAGTTAGTAATAATTCCTCCAGTTTGATTAATTATGCAAAAATCTAAATTTTTTAAAAATACATTTGCAATAAACATTCTCTACTACCATAAATACTGTTCTCAGGCACTGCACTAAGTACTTTATGTGAAATACTCATTTAATTCTAGAATGAATGCTAGGGATGGGTATGATCTCCAATTTTCAGATGTAAATATTGAGACCCCAGAGGTTGCTCGCCCATAGTAAATTCTAGGACCAGAATTTACTATGACCATTTTCTTTTTTGCATCTCCACTAGACAATAAGCTTCATAAGGGCAAGGAGTGCATGCATTTAATTCCTATTTCCAACCCAGCTCATAGATAATAGAAACAGCTCAATAAATATATGTTGAGTTAATGAATGAATGATATCTCTTTCAATATCTTTGGTCTTACCTACTCTTCTGCATTCCTTATTCTACCATGGCATGTCCTTTGATAATAAAAGTTTGCAACTGTCCTGAAATTATGGAAGTGTATGTTTTCTTATGCAGCAAAATCTATGGTTTATTGTTACTGCCTTGAAATTTGTACACTACCAAAATTTTTCCAGCTATTTGAGCATAATTGGGCTCCTGTGGAAACCCTGCTTGTAAAGTGCTTTCAGTTGTTCTTTTAATTGTCCCAGTGGCAAATGTGACTCATCATCTCATCATTCCCATTCAACAGAGGGGAAACACATAACCAAGTCACATCCAAGGTCAAAGTCAAATGAATGGAGAAGTCAGGCATGAAATCAGTGACCCTGGCCCTGAATCTAGTTACTTAGGCCTCTGGCTCCTGGTCTCTTCCAAGATTTCTACATAGTTCCAAACTCCCCTCACTTTGCCAGATGTTTACCACATCTTTCAAGTGGAAGCAAGTCCTTTCAATTAGGCTCACCGGGGGAAACCCACCCTACTTCTCTGAAGGAGGAATGGCCGAACCAGTTCGTCTAAAATAAGAACTGACGTGATTCTTTGTCTGAATTCTGAAGCTGTTCTGACAGCGTTTTCTTGTTGGCTAAGGTCCCACCAGTAATGAACTGGAATAGAAAAACAAAGGCTGTTCTCATGTTGTTTCCCAACCAAAGAGGGCTAAGCCCTGGGTGAGCACTGAAATGTCGGCATGTTTATCTGAGTCTTGAGCTTGATATTTTCCTACCTAAATACTCCATCAAGTTCCCAGCAGCGCGCGTGCATACACACACACACACACACACACACACACACACACACACACAGTTTCCATGTCTATACAAGGGTCCCCGAAAACAAGCCAATTTCTACAGTCATTTAACAATTTCACCCTTGATATCTCTGGATTTTGTTTTCTCTGGAGGGAATAAATGAGCAGCTGAAAGTAAAAGAGATAAAAAACTGCACTTCAAATTTAAGCGCTATGACTTGTCTTTATTCCCAATTTCATAATACAATTTCATGTCTATGCTAGCATTTTGATGGTGCCACATTTGTGTAGTTCCTTTGAAATTTTCATAATCTCATTAATTAAAGAATTGAGGAACATAAAAGGTGAGACTAAAAAGGTCATGCAAGAACAAAAGCATAGCTCAAGACTTGAATATTTAATTAGACTTACCATTCAAGTGTTCCTTCTGGTGTGAAAAAAAACCACTCCAGACCAGCCATTATTAATCTAACCTAAAAAGTAACTAATAAAGATTATTGCAACAATCTTTCCAGGTTTTCCCAATGTCCTCAGAATTTGAGTCGGCAAACCTCAAACCCCAGGTATTTCTATGAAGAGATTTCCAGGTTCAACAGAACCGCAAATAATTAGAGCAAACTGACTTGTAGACGGTAGCTGCTCTGGCAAATTCTACACCAGGGCATTCCTTGGCATCCTTGGTGAATTGGCTTCCAGGCAAGAGAGGTCAGAAAAAGAATCTCCACTCCCACGTCAGTGTCTTGCCTGTGTCATCCCTGCATTTTCTCCCTAATAGGGAAGCTCCAAAATAGGGAAAACCCTCAAAATTCTCGCCCTGATTGCTTCAAACTGGTTAAGGAATAACAGTCAAATTGAACATATAATGGGATAGGGAGAGGATGTGGGCTAATATTTTACACTTTGTTCTTCTCTAATTTACCCGGATTTTTTTTTCTTTGCTGTTTAAGTCGGGAGCAGAGCTGACATTAGGAGAGGGCTTGAAAACTCAGTTCTTTGCAGGAGAAAGACATATAACATCAACCCGTAAAGCAGACTGGGTATAAGAAGCACACATTCTGCTCAGTCTGCTTTTATTTTCCTGCTTTTAATGGAGACCTGGACAAAAGAAATAGATTTTACCTGAACTCTGCTACATGAAAATAGCATTCTGAGGGCAATGATAAATGGCAACAACACTAGTCCTCAATGATGGCACTAGGGCATGGTGGGGACTGAGGAAAACAGAAGCATTATAAGCCCATCTAAAGGTGGTGGCCACTGCGCACCTCCAGCCATTTGCTGACATGCTGGGATTCGGGACTCAAGGCTGCCAAACTGGCTGATGTTTCGAGAGAAGCCAGAAATCTCGACTTTTCCCATGTTGGCCACTCAGTCTGGTTTGGTGGTGGTTGTTGCTGTTTGTTGGGTGGGTGGGTTTTTTGTGTTTGTTTGTTTGTTTGTTCTTTAAGAAACACTGTTCCAAGTAACACTGTGTGGGCCAAAAAGCAAAGAAACAAAACAAAACAAAACAAAACAAAA
Organism: Eumetopias jubatus; assembly: GCF_037043125.1. Taxonomy (NCBI): domain Eukaryota; kingdom Metazoa; phylum Chordata; class Mammalia; order Carnivora; family Otariidae; genus Eumetopias; species Eumetopias jubatus. The sequence goes on along the minus strand of NW_028274823.1, from coordinate 64,517,544 downwards.
AACTTGTGTGCAAGCTGTGCCTTCAGATCTTGAGATCAGTCAGGTTTGCCCATTAGATTTTATTTCCCATCCTTCTCCACCTGGCCCACTCAGCCTTCAGCCTCCAGGCCCAGCCCTCACTTCTGACTAAATCTAAATTCAGCACAAAACTTTGGGATCAGAAAAGATAGAGTTTGTTTACCTCTATGCCTCCTCTATAAAGTTAATGCCTAATACATACTTGGAGACATTTTTTTCTCAGTTACGACAACTGATGAGCTCTTATCTGTGTATAATCTCTTGCCATGAAAACACTTTAAAAAAAAAAAATCTGTCCTTATGGGGAGTCACCTCTATGGACATGAGATGAAGCGGTGCCAGTTGGGCCCACAGTGAGTTGAACCCCAGCTGAACAAATCAACTAAAAAGTGAGAACAAAGAATATTTCATAGCAGTAATATTGAAACTGTTAAAATCAGAGAACCATTCAACATTAGACATCGGCATGCCCTTAGACATAAGCTGACTTTAATTCATTCACTTTACATCTGAAGGAACTGAGACTCAAAGATATTCAGTGTTTGGGGATGGTCAGAAACCTAGCTAGCTCATCAGGAAACTAGGTCTAGAACACAAGTCTCCAGTTCTGCTGTTCAGTGTGTGGTGTGTTATGAGCTATTAGCAATTCTACAACACTACTAGATGATTGGAGAATGTATTCACCAAGTGGAATATGAGCAAAAAGAAGCCTATCCTTTGTCAGTCATACTACTCATAGACTCGGGAGTCTACCCCTGGATGGCACATCACATAGCTCCATAGCACCAAAAACAACAAACTTTATTGTGATTTTATTATTATTATTATTATTAGTGTTCACTTACCAGTAAATCAGGGTCTCCTCTTGAACCCCATTGTTCTTCATTCTGTGATTAGCAGGGTCCCCTGGGCTCCACAGAAGAGCAGTATACAAATTAACACAGCACGTCATGATTCACCTCTGAATACATTTTTTCCATGAAGTTACTCAATCAGAAGATGACAATACCTCACTCTCTCGGAAATACACAAGGAAATATTTTCTATCAGCAGACAAAGTAGAAAGCTGGAGGAGTCCCTTGTCGTCACAGTTTCCAGCCCTCAGGGTTCCGAGGCAGATTTGACCCCCAGTATCTCCGCTTCTGAAAAGAGGTCCTACCCCCAAATTCCCAATGACTGACAGGCAGCATGGTGTTGTCGAAAAAGCAGTGGACCCACAGCAGGGAAGAGCAGTGGCACTGGGTCTGTCCACGTGGGGATAATCGTGGATATGTCCCTTCTGGCTTTCTCATCTGCAAAGTGACAGTATCGAACAAGATGATTCTGCAAGTCTCCTAATGTTCTGCTTCTTCTGCCACAGCGAGTAGAGGCTTTACAAAGTTTTCTGATGAAAACACATCCAAACACAGAGATGACATCTTGGGGCGCCTGGGTGGTTCAGTGGTTGAGCGTCTGCCTTTGGCTCAGGTCATGATCTCAGTGTCCTGGGATCGAGCCCCGCATCGGGCTCCCTGCTCGGCAGGAAGCCTGCTTCTCCCTCTCCCACTCCCCCTGCTTGTGTTCCCTCTCTCGCTGTGTCTCTCTCTGTCAAATACATAAATAAAATCTTTAAAAAAAAAGTTGACATCTTTAAGACCGACATACTGTATAGGGTTAATGGTTTAAGTGGTCAGGATTATATCCCAACCCGATATAAAATATTTGCCTTGTTGTTGTTGCTGCTGCTGCATCTTTAAATATGTGTTGATATGACCTTTATATTCTCAATATTTGTTTACAATCTTTTTGGAGTATCTGCCTTTATATTTTGACAACTTGCTAAGAATACACACACACAAATCTAAGATTTCTTTGTAACCTAAATCTTTTAGGAGGTACAGAAACAAGAGCGAAGGAAACACTTGCAATCTCTTGGCTTTTGTCTCAGCTGGGAAACTTTTTTCATTTTTTTAAAGTCTTCGACTTTTTTTCAAAACAAACATCACAGGAAAGAGAAGAAATTGTTGCCGAGACACTAAAAAGTCCATACACTGCATTTCCACCCGTCCTTTCCACATTGCCACATCTTGTGATGCTTCCTTAACAATGAGTTGAAGATTGATGCTTTTCAGGATAATGAAGCATGGGACTACCTTCAAGACATACAGTTCCTTTTCAACCCCTTCTCTGCATGGGCCAGGATATTGGAGAAAATCAGCAGATTTCCGAGTGTTAATGTTCAACCAGGTACAGTAATGGATATAAAGCACAGAGGGCAAGACAGATCCATTTGACAGATCCACCTCTCCAGCCCATTGAAGTTGGCATGTACTAGGCTTGTATGTTGCCTTGTCTAATTAGCTGCTGAGCTGTGCCCTGGCTCCTTGCTCCTGATGGAAACTTAGCGGGGAAACTCCTGTCACCAGGCATGATGAAGTGGCGCTTGATTGTACTACAAGATGTCCCGTGGCTGCAGTCCAGACTGTTTCGGCTAATCATCAACTTTGCAGATTCCAACACGAGGGCTTGTCTACCAGAGCAGGAGCTTTGCAAAAGTCAGTGTGAATGATCTATAGCTGCAGGAAGAATATAAGGAATTGCTTTGTTTATATATTTTTTAAAGAACCAACTACAATAGACAGCACCATGAGTGTGCCTGAGAAACGGGGGCTACTTTCAAGTCAACACTCTTTACAGTGTCATCGTAAGAAGGGAGAAGCACCCGCACTTACCATCTGCATGGTGACCAGATCGGTCACCACTGTCAGGTTAAATTTTTAATCATTTTATAACTATGTAACTAGTCAGTTAACTCCCGATATTCTTCCCTTGAGAAGGAATTTGCATTCCGGGTGCATCACTAAGTTGCAACTCTATGCCTCTGGACAGATTACTTATCCTTTCTGAGTCTGTTTCCCGATCCGTAAACTATTTTCTAGGGTTGCAGTGAGTGACTTTTAAAGTACTTTGAACAGTTCCCAACACATAGTAAGTGCTCATTAATGTTAGCTGCTATGGTTATTATTTTTAGGGTGTTTGAACACATCATTCTAAAAGTAAATGTGGCCAAAGAACACCTGTTGATAAGCATCATCTGTGCAGTGTAAATTCTAAAGTCAACTAACAGGTTTCCAGTGATAGCGGAGGGTATATCAAGAATCCTCTTTTAAAAGGCTGTAATTAGGGGCTCCTGGGTGGCTCAGTCGTTAAGCATCTGCCTTTGGCTCAGGTCATGATCCCAGGGTCCTGGGATTGAGACCCGCATCGGGCTCCCTGCTCAGCGGGAAGCCTGCTTCTCCCTCTCCCACTCCCCCTGCTTGTGTTCCCTCTCTCGCTGTGCCTCTCTCTGTCAAATAAATAAATAAAAATCTTTAAAAAAATAAATAAAAGTTTGTAATTACAAGCTGTAATAACAAGTAAGTCTTCCAGTGCAGCTTTCTTCAATGGCCGCAGGAGGAGCAGGCTGGGTCTTTCTCTCCCTGTTGGCTAGCCTTATCATACCTTGGTGATGACAAATGCTGTTGCAAGCAGTGTTTTCAAGGACAAAGGCATATGCCCATGATTGATAAAAATAGACCTGAGTGTCCCTACTTAAGACTTTGGGGGTCTGTCACTAGCACACAATTATAACTAATCCCGGAAGAATTACCCCCTGTAGAAATGCAGTGTTTAGCTCAGAAAACAGAAATAGAGGGTAGAATGTTTGAAGAGGAACAGGACCAAATCTGGCCCAATCCACCCCGGGTCCCATTTTCAAATGGGGAAACTGAAACCTAGAGAGGTGACTTGCTTGGGTGTCAGAGCTAGATTTCCCACCTGCACTTGCGCCAAATCAGGGGCTCACATCCTCTCTAACCATGGGACGAGTTCCTTCTTTGGATTTGGTCGGAAGGAGTCAGCCCAATCAGCCATTTAACTAGCTGAGACTCCTATTGAGCTTTTCCTCCAGCTTATCTGTGTCTGAACGAGACTTCCTAAAACAGAGGATAACCTGAAAGAGCAAATATTATTTCATAAAACAATATCATAGTTAAAAACAGGTATGACCCGTTTTTTAAGAACCATGTATACATATGTGAAAAGATGCTCAAAACATATTTTTAGGTGAAAAACACAACTTGAAGAACGGTCTAAAGAATATCCATAGCACAATCCTAGAGGGGGGTGTGTGTGTGTGTGTACCCTTGTATGTGAGTGCATGGAAAACAGCCTAGAACGATATGCACCACTATATTCAGCAACCCTCTGAGGAAGAGAATGGACCTGAGGAAACCAGAATGAGTAGAAGGTAGAAGGATGCTTTTATTTTTATTCCACCTACTTCAGCATTGTTCAGACACTTTTGCAACAATAATTTTTTACAGTCAGTGTTACTTGGGCAATTATAAACTCATTTAATGTATTTCAATACATTAACCACGGTTTATGTCATCATCTCAATCATCCCCAAGCTTACAGCTTTTACAAAAGCTGTTATAACAAAGGGAAACATTTACTCCATTTGCTTCTGTTCTCAAACCAAGGCACACTGTCATAAAAGTACCTTTCTGCTATGGCCAGTAATAATATACAAATCTAAATCAGGTTATTAGTGGTACTAGTAATACAAATACTGTCATAGAATATTGACTGAGTTTCAAAAGCATTTTAGGAATAGTATATAAACACAGAAATATGTCAATATACTGGGGCCTTTCAGTTTACATATAAATACACATAAAATAAAGCCTCCTCACCTATTTGTGCAGATAAATTACATTATTTTAAGAATTAATCATAGAACCATGCTTTTCACTTAGGAAATTCCATCAAAAATGAATTTTAACTTTATCTTCCAAACCGCATGGTTAGTACAATCACCAGCAGCAAAATAAAAAATCAAGCTATATTAAAGCTTCCTAGAAAAGCTATCTGCTAATTGTACTTTTACTTTTCTCTAGGAAACAGTAAATTATTTCACATTAAGAAATGTTATTGGAGGGCACCTGGGTGGCTCACTCAGTTAAGCCTCTGCCTTTGGCTCAGGTCATGATCACAGGGTCCTGGGATCGAGCCCCCTGTCAGGCTCCTTGCTCAGTGGGGAGCCTGCTTCTCCCTCTGTCAGCAGCTCCCCCTGCTTGTGCTCTCTCTCTCTTTCTCTCTCTGTCAAATAAATAAATAAAATATTTTTTTAAAAAAGAAAAGAAATGTTATTGGATAGTCTTTATATTTGAATGTCAATTGAAATTTTAAATTTCTTAAATTTTAGTTCAATTTTCCCATAAAGCAGAAATAAAAGATCCAAACTGTTGTGTTGCTTAAGTAAGGAAATCATCAGAGAACACCACTGAACGTCCGCTTACATTAATAATGACTAGGTAGCCGTCATTTTTAAAAAACAATGTCACAAAAGCTATTTCGATGCTGTCATGCTTAAAAATAATTAGTTTTCATCAAAGCAACAGATTATCTGTTCATGTTGTCCACTGGGTCATTACAATGAACAACCAATACAGATAAATGATATCTAATCTTTTCTGCTCTTCTATTGGGCTGATGGATGGTTATGACATCTCCAATATTATAAGGCAGAAAAATTATGCTGACATTTAGAAGCAAAAGCACAGAAAGATAAAACTAAGTACAAAGCATGCCGAACACTACTGGGGAGAAAAAGAAATATCTAAAGACAAATAGAACTGAAAACAGAATGGCAATTAGGCCAACGGAGAATTATGGGACGGAATGACTATACTTTGTGGGTGGCAGGCAGCTCAATTAATTATATCACAAGAAGAGGGAACCCAGGCATTTCTGTAAGACACATTATTAAAAGGAATATTGACTTAAGCATCTTTTAAATTTTATGCCCTAAAAGAAGACAAAAGGGTTTCCCTAGTATTGATCTGCTCCTGAATCAGGTTGACTTTAAGGGATCATATAATGAGAAATGGTTGAGCAGCAAATGGGACCAAGAGGGAAACGCAATTACTTACAACTCACATTTACCAGGTTCAATAGATTATAGCTTTTCCATGTCACTTTGTGTTCATGTCGTATTTGTCGGGAAGAATTGGAAGAGAACCACTCAGCTTGCCCTAAATATGAAACAGCAATTTGGGACTATAATTTTGGTTCACTCCATTAGCATTTGTCATTTAGAGAAAAACTACGAAATGAGGATGGTGTAGACTGAGAGTCAAGACAAAAGCCATCTTTAGGCTTTTTCTGATATTTAGAAAATATGAACTGTCATAGCTATTTTTGCCTTGGCAAATGTTGATTCCACTTTCTACTTTAAGCAGAAATAAAGGAATTTTTTAGCTTAGTGGGTGCTAATGCGGATAGGTCACGGCTTAGAAAATTCTGCTCGCTGTCATCATCTGAGAATCAGCAATTTTCCAGGAATAATACATTATATTCTTTCCATTAAAAAAAAAGTTAGGCTCTCTCTAAATGCAATGAGCAATCTGAATTGGGCCCTGGAACTGCAAAAGAAGGTTTGTGGGGAAACTGAGCAAATCCAAATAAAGTCTGTAGTTTAGTTAATAATATTGTATCTATCATTGCTAAGATCTTAGTTTTGATAAATGTATCACAGTTATGTAAGATGTCAACATTAGAGGAAGTTGGGAGGAAGATATATGGGAACATAAGATTATTTCAAAAGAAAAAGAAAAAACTATGCTCCCCAGGCACCAAACCCCCCTACCCCCATCAAACTTCAGAATTGATAGCAAACTGGCAAGTGAGCAGTCGCTTGTTAAACTTACACACAATGGCATCATTGTGGTCTACTAGCTAGACTTCATAGCAAGATAGAAAAGTTGTTCAAAAAAAAAATCCTTAAGTTTGTGAATGCTCTTCCTTACACACACACACACACACACACACACACACACACACATCACATCACACACATCACACATATGAAAAGAATATGCTCCTTTCTCTCACCCAGTGGTTCTTAACTGGGGTAATTTTGCCCCCCACCCTCCCAGCGACACTTAGCAATGTCTGGAGACATTTTTGTTTGTCACAACGGGGAGGTGTTACTAGCGTCTGGTGGGTAGAGGCCAGGAATGATGCTAAATATCCCATGATGCCCAGCAAAGCCTCCCACAACAAAGAATTACCTTGCCCAAAATGTCAATAGTGCCAAGGTTGAGAAACTCTGCTTTAAGCAATTAGAACTCAAAAGCAAAATGGATGAGAAGAAATCACACTAAAGAAAAGCTGTGCCAGGTCCTCCCTTTAAAGGAATACGGTAAAGATGGGAGAGGTTCTAATAAGGAATAAATCGCCAGAGTGGCCACGCAGGTAATGACCATGTTTCCAAGCAGGATCTCACAAGGGCAGCATCTCTCTTCTTGGAATCCCTACCCGCCTTCTTAGGGCTTATGTAAATCAACTCTCCTCATTTAGCAACTTAGCTCAAGTCTGGCCTTGGGAGTCCTTTAAAACTTCACTGCCTTAAGACTCACTGATTTCTCCAGTGGTTTTCCCATTTTCCAAATTCACAGAACTTCTCCTAAGGATTATGTTTGATGATCTTTATAACCCATTCCATTCTTTTTTCTTCTTTTTAAAAACAATTTTGGGGTGCCTGGGCGGCTCAGTTGGTTAAGTGTCTGACTCAGGTCTTGAACACAGGGTTGTGAGATCGAGGCCCACTTTGGGCTCCACGCTCAGCAGGGAGTCTGCTGGAGATTTTCTCTTTCTCTCCCTCTTCCTCTGCCCTTCCCCCACCCGCACTCTCCCTTTCTCTCTCTAAAATAAATAAATCTTTTTAAAAAATATAAATAAAACCAATGTTATTAAAGTACTATAGAAGCAACTGTACATAAAGTATACAGTGTGATGTTTTAACAAACCTATACACCTGTGAAGTCATCACCCCAGTCAAGATAATGAAAATTTTTATCACCCTCAAAAAGTTTCATCATGCCTCTCCTTGTCCCTATTTAGGCAACTACTGATCTGGTTTCTGTTTCTATAGACTAGTTTGCATTTTCTAGAATATTATATAAATAAATGGAGGAGTCACATGTTACGCGTATGTTTAACTTTTTATGAATTAACTGTCTTCCAAAGTGGTTGTACAATTTTGCATTCCTCCCAGGAATGCCAAATTCCATTCTTTATCTAGCCTGTGGTAAATGTTTTAAGTGTTACATATTACCACTAGTTACCATATTTCATTGAATCTGAGACACCATCAGTTATAAGATACACCATTATTTTATACACCACTAAAAAATGAAAAGATGCTACCAATTATTAAATAAGTCATTATCAATTATTAGATGCATCTCAATAACATGGACATGAAACATGATAAATTCTGTCTTAGGAGCAATGATATATAGTTTTGTCACCCTTTAGCCTTTATTTACTATGTATTTTCCCAATTATTGTATGGAATCATGTCTTGTCTCTTAAGCAGGTGGAAATCTCTTTAAAGGCCAATTTTTTAAGGCGCCAGGGTGGCTCAGATGGCTAAGCGTCTGCCTTCAGCTCAGGTTGGGATCGAGCCCCACATCGGGCTCCTGGCTCAGCGAGGAGCCTGCTTCTCCCTCTCCTTCTGCCTCTCTCCCTGCTCATGCTTTCTCTCTCTCTCTCTCTGTATCTCTGTGTCTCAAATGAATAAATAAAATCTTTAGAAAAAAATTAGAAAAAAATAAATAAAGGCCAATTTTTCTTGCGTTTCTTTCTTCATCCTCAGCACCAAGATCAACACCGATAGCACCAGAATCAGTCCTGGAAAATAGTAATGATAATAGCACATTACATGCCATATACTTGTGCTACATGACACATTACTATGAGTATTTCATCATCCAAAGAACATTATGAAGCAGTATTATTATCCCCACTTAGTAGATGAGGAAAACAAGGGAATGAACGTGCCCAAGCTGGTGTGTGGCAGAACCTCAAATTATCTAGTTCTTTCCATTGCAAAGCCAGGCTTGCAACTCTTATACCACTCTGCCCTCCACAACCTTATGAATAGCTGTAAGCTGCAAAGGGCAAGTTTCAGAGGGGCTGACGACATTATGCTTTTTGGTCACATTCCACACTATGACTCTATAAGCGTCTTACCTTAGGTATTTTGCGTATTATTATCCTCAAAAACAGGGACCTTAGCAATAGCAACAAAAACTAAACCACAATTGTCTGTTTCCAACTTTAAGCCACTAGAGGGCAAGTAATAATAACCCTCAGCCACAAACCAAGAATATCTAACAAATATGCTTTGAATGTGATCATGCCCTTGGTGGCCCTATGAGAAATAGTTTCTTTTCGAGTTTGCCCTAAAAATGAAATTTTCTGACACTCTTTGGATTGAAAGACTACAGGGCTTTAGTTTTAAAATCATTGATAAGATAGCACATTAATATTAAGAAACATTTCAGTCAAAGAATAGCACCGTCAATTCCATCTCTCTAACCCTCTCCAAATTCTATGTCCTAGTTCTGTTTCCACACGCCTGTTATTTTTTGTTTGTGTACATAGGTCAATCCACATTCTGCTCTTTCACATGATCTGTCGCAAGCATCCTTCCATCTTTCTATACCAACCTTCCCAACTACCATATTAATATTAGCATACTATTTCCTCATACATTTGGTTACTAAAGCATTTCCAAATGTTAAATATTTAGATATATTTTCTAACACACCTCTGTATATTGGCTAATTATAAACGCCAACAAGATATTTTTTAAAGATTTTATTTTTGTTAAAGATTTTATTTATTTATTTGAGAGAGAGAGCATGAGCAGGGGGAAGGGCAGAGGGAGAGGGAGAAGCAGACTCCCCACTGGGCAAGGAATCCAACGTGGGGCTCCATCCCAGGACCCCGGGATCATGACCTGAGCCAAAGACAGACGCTTAACTGTCTGAGCCACCCAAGTGTCCCAACAAGATATTTTCTTAAAGTTAATTTCCATAATGTTGTATATTTAGATTTCCACATTGAATGTTTATTTTAGTTGAGTTTCCACCCCTATTGAAAATAACACCACAATGACTAAGCAGTGAAGCAAGGACTCTTCTTAATCCTGCGGGATTATTTATTTAAAATTCATCTCTGTTTGGGATTATTGAGTCAAAAGATTGAATATCCTTACGACATGATTTCTTAATAGTTCAATAGTTTAAGACAGAAATCCCCACATTAAGCTGCTTCGTTGTCCTAAAAAAAGGGGGGTTAGAGAATAAAAAGTAGAATAATGATATCTAGCATTAATGTAACACCTTATACTTTCTGAAGTGCTTTCTCAAATGAAAAAAATGATACATCTCCAAGCTATGAAGGCTTGAGTTTCTCAGGGACAGATGCGGATGGAGTTTACCAGTAACTGAAGTGTGTTCAAGAGACAATATTATAAGATCAACCAGTGTTTGTTACAATGAAATAAAGTCTGTCAGGGGGAAAAAGAGGTGCCTTTAGGCTCCTCAAGTGAAATATTGATCCGACTGATCACAGACATGCTAAGGGCATAATTACATCTGTCATGTAAACCGCACTTCGTTCATAAAGTATTGAACAGAAACAGTAATTGTTTTCCTGTTAATGAGGCTGTAGACTATGCTTTCAGAGTGACTCGTTTATTATTTAGTTTATTTCTTTTTTTTAAAGATTTTATTTATTTATTTGACAGAGAAAGAGAGCACAAGCAGGGAGAGTGAGAGAGGGAGAAGCAGGATTCCCACTGAGTAAGGAGCCCAATGCGGGGCTCGATCCCAGGACTCTGGGACCATGACCTGAGCCGAAGGCAGACTCTTAATGACTGAGCCACCCAGGAGCCCTATGTAGTTTATTTCTAAATGCAGAGTGGCTCATCAGCATTCAGCTAAATTGGACTTCCACCACTACCACCACCACCCCCCTCCGAAGTCAGGCTCCTGTCCAAAACATGCAGTGAAGCTCTCACCAAAAACCAAAACCACACAATCCCTTGACTCATAAGAAGGCCAGACTGTACTCAAACCCACAAGTTACTATACTCCTTGACTTGATTTTCATAACATAATCCATAACTTAAGACCATCCTAATAGAAGCTTTTGGGGTTTTAGGTAAGATTATAAAATTAACCAAATAAACGTGTGAATCATATGTAAATAGGACATTCCTGTTTCTGTTTCCAGGCAAGATCTACAAGGTCACACATTATAATGATGGAAATGCCACCAAAGTAGTAGGATCCACATTGTGGTTTTGGAACAATGCTCCAAATGAAGGATGAGCTTCCTTGGTCACGCACGGCACATGCAACATCTCCCCACACTCTGTATGCCACTTATGTGTTTCCCAAAGGACCCTGCACTCATTACTCCGTGCCTTTACAACTTCTACTCTATCTACTTAAAATACCTATCCCTGCCAAAACTTGGAAGCAACCACGATGTCCTTCGGTGGGTGAATGGATGAGAAACTGGGGTCCATCCAGACAGCGAAATACTATTCAGTGCTAAAAGGAAATGAATTATCAGGCCGTGAAAAGACACAGAGAAACCTTAAATACACATTATGACATGGAAGAAGCCAATCTGAAAAAGCTGTATACTGTATGATTCCAACTATATATGACATTCTGAAAAACACTCTAAAATACCGTAAATGATGGGTCCATTGCATTACACATTTGTTCAACCCATAGAATGTACAACACCTAATGTAAACGATGGACTCTGGATGACAATGATGTGTCCATGTAGGTTCATCAAGGGTAACAAATGCACCACTCTGGTGGGGGATGGTGATAATGGGGGAGGTTTATGTGTGTGAGATAAGGGGCAAATGGGAAATCTCTCTACCTTACACCCACTTTTGCTGTGAACCTAAAACTGCTCTAAAAAATAAAGTTTATTTTAAGGGCAGGTGCGCAGGGGGGATGGGTTAAATAGGTGATGGGGATTAAGGAGGGCCCTTGTGATGAGCACTGGGTGTTGTAAGTGACGAATCACTAAATTCTACGCCTGAAACTAACATCACACTGCATGTTAACTAGCTGGAATTTAAATAAAAACTTGAAAGTAAAAAAATAAACTAAAATAATAAAAAATAGAACTCTATTCTTTAAAATCCTGCCTGCTCGCCTTCATCACCTGGCCAAGAGCTTCCTGTCCTTCAAGATGCAGCTGGGGGCCTCTTTCCCCTATCTCATTCCTCGCCCCCCACCCCACCGGAAAGGCAAGGACCTAGTGTTGTCTGTGCACAAGCACACACTAGAAGCTCAGTTAAATGTTGGTTAATAAATGTCTAAGAGGAGAAGGCCTTTCCAACCAGGTCTGGTTTTGTGAAGAATATATCTCCTTGGCTTTTATAATTAGCCACCATACAGAGGTGCATTAGAAAAGGACAGAAATACCTGCCTGAACGGAAAAACCACCCAGCATTCTACCATATTCCAGAAGTCCTGGGTGAGCATTTCAGCCATAATCTGAAGTGTTAAAATCCAAGCATCCTGTAAGTTTTTTTTAACAACTCTGTGAATCCTGCTTTCCCTTCCAGCCCAATAATGATTAAGAGGAGGGAGAAATCAAAGGTCTTGTTTAAACCAGGTGAAAAGTGCATTCAAGAGCTCCCTCTGCCTTGTTTTCTGCCCACACAGCACAGAAGTGTATAAAGTGCTGGATTGCCTCACCGTGGTTCCAGTCACAGAGAAAAAAGAAAACTCCCTTGGCTCCGATTTACACAGTCACGAGACAAAACCCGACTTTACAGACATAAAGGGCATATGCATGGAGGAGAATAAAGACCCGAGAGCCCAGTCGGCAAAGCGGCATCCGCCTAATGCACGGTTTAAAGTGAGTAATTTGCGGCTAGGAGGTGGTGCTCTCGCAGAAGGACTGGCTCTAGCTTTCCCCCGGCTCCTCCAGATAATAGTTTTTTAAATGCCTCCAGTTTGGGGCCGTCAAGCTTCCACAGAAGCTAACAATCAGGAAAAGAGCTTTCTGGGTGAGTCTGGCTGCCACACAGGTGAGGACAGCAAAGCTGTATGTAGACAAGCGACAGGGCTTTCATTTCTTGTCATTCCCTTCCTCTACTATTTATTTTCCTTTCTGCCCCAAACTTCCATTACCCCACCCCCTCAAAGGACATCACCGCTGAGAGGAGTTTGGGGTAGAATTAATAGTCCTTCTTTCACTTTCTTTTTTTTTTATGGGTATGCAAAAACTGATGTATTTCGAGACTCTTCATCCCTTTACATTTCAAAGAAATAGACTTTCTGTAAAAATATATACAATTTTTACAGACAAATACATTTACGAGATGTTTTTACCTTAAAAATTGAGGATATTCTCATATTTGCAACTGTAATTATTGAGCCTTAAGTCAAGTATTCTTGGCCATCACTAGGCTAATAAACTAAACCACTCAAACCAAGCCAAAGTAGAACAGGTATAAAAGTCCTGAGCACTTGGACTTTCTATTCAAGAAGTATACCTGGGAAAGCTAATTACAGACAAAAAGCTTCCCTTCACACTCTGTTGTACAGTACTGAGGCTTCTAGTCATAGTTCTATTACCTGTAGCTTAAATCCATTTGATACAGATCAATGCCATTGTTAGTGCTTCTCTTTTAACACTATAAGAAGTTAATGAATTCAGTGGACATATTTAATGGACTCTATGACTAGCCTGGCTACTGGCCACTCTCCTGTTCTAGACAAGGAAATTAAGTCTCGTCAACCCTACCATCTTCACTAAATCTAAAAGTTCTCCTCCATGGCCTCCCAAAGTTTGCCTGTTGCTGAACTAACTTGGCTTCTTTTAGACAGTGACTCTTCAAGGGGGACTACTTTTCCCATGTATTTATTCCTGTTAGCCATAATCCTCTTGCCACTTGCTGTTCTACGTTGCTAGAGTAGAACTCTTGGAGGTTACAGCCTGGACAGCTCAAAGTCCAACTTCATAAATACATCTGATTTCACAGCAGTCGTATGTGGTTTTGGTGCGGGTTGGTTAAAAGTCAATTATTGCACTTAAGAGGCTATCTTATTAGATATGCCAAACCAGCTCCTACTCCAGCAACACCTGCAAAAGCCAGCAGCACATTTCTGATGCCACCTTCTAGGTCCTCTACGTGGAAGAACTCCACAAACCCATCCCAGCCTCTTTGTTTGACTAGCCAGTCTCGTTTTGTCCTCATGAGAACATCTGTGATGCTTTCCGCTATGGGTTCGATGCAGCTTTCTCGGTTTATACTCTTCAAGTGTTGGGCCACAAAGGCACCAAAAGAAATGAGTCACAATCCTGCCCCAGTTTGTTACTCCGTCACTGAAAACATGGACCATCACTCGAGACAAAGATTTGACATCGTCTTCGTTTTTGATGTCCAGTTTCCGAAGCATGCCTTGGAAGGCCGTCTCGTGGTTGCGCTGTACCCCGTCCCCGAGCCGTCGGAGGGCCTCTAACGCCTTCCAGCCGGCCGCCGCAGACCCGGCCAGGGGTCTCGCGTCCTTGGCACCTGTTGCCTGCTCCCGAAGGTACCAAGAGATAATCTCCAGCGACTGCCGGTACAACTCGTCTTCCTCCTCCTCTGCTGGGGGTGGCGTCGAGGGCAGTGAGCCGTCCCTGCAAGGGCCACTGCTGGCCTCCCCGACCGACTCCCGCAAGGGCAGGACAGCCGGCCGCTTCCCCAGAGGTTCCGGCTCGTACCCGTCCAGCTCCTCTTCGGGCGACATGATGGCGTCGGCGGCTGGGCCTTCCATCTCTTCAGGCGGCGACGCGCGGCGGGTGGGCTCGAAGAACAGCAGCCTTGGAGGGGTCGCGGTGACGTCGGGGCCCTCGGCGCGACCCTCCGGGCGTCTGGCGCAAGAGTGGCCGGGGCACTCGCGCCGGCGCTTCCGCCAATCACCGCACCGGCTTCCCCTCCCCCTCCCTCCCGCCGGGCCGTGGCCTCCTACCGCGAAGCCAAAAGCCGCCCTCCCGAAGAGGAGGCCCCACCGCTGCCGGCCCCTAGCCCGGCCCCCCCACAGTAGAGGTTGAGTCCAATTACTGCGTTTCTTTTGAGGCCAAACATCGCAAGCTGCCGCTGCCGCTGCCGCCGCCGCCGCCGCCGCCGCCACCGCCGCCACCGCTGCCGCCGCCGCCGCCGCCACCTCCTGGGTGAGAAAAATGGGGGAGGCCCTGATTCCACCGTGTAAGGAAGCGGGCCTTCTTTCACTTTCTAACAAGGCACCCTTTTGCAGGCTTTGGAGGCTCCAGAGTAATATTGGAAAGTGTGTGGCAGAGAGCCCGGCACATTAGAAAGATCCAGTAGCACATGTGTGAGAAAGATGGGGTGGGGTGGGGGGAGCAGTGGCAGGTGGACCACTGGGCCCAGGGCTCACATTCACAATTTAGGCTTCTGAAGTCATCTCCAAATAAGATTACATATGCAATTTACAGAAATAAATCAAAAGGTGGAAAGAAGTACCTTTACTAACTTTCAAATTGTGCTGCATAACTGGACTGTGTTACCTCCATTGGTCTCTTTTTTGTAAATCCTAAACTTGTCTTAGCGCTGGCACGGTACATGACATTGCAATGTATTTTTATACTAAAAGTGTTGATTTATTAAGTATAAAATTTTGCACCATGAAAATACAAAACCATTTATGTAACTCCAGTTTTGACATTTCCCATTTTAAACTTACTAGGAAGTGCAAAAAAAAAAAAAAAAAAAAAGTGGTCTGAGTCGCTCGTGCTCTCTGAGATCCAGACTGGAAATGTATAGACTTGGGGTCTTTTTTGGGAGGGATTAGCAAAACGCATAATCAGCAATCTGGTGAGTCAGTGCCGTGCCATAGAATGTAATGCAAGCCACAAATATGAGCTGCATGCGTGATTTTCAATTTCCTTGTAGTCACACTTTAAAAAGCAAAAAGACATAAAGAAAATTAATTTTAATAATATTTTGTTAACCCAATAGATTTAAGATATCACTTCAAAATTCAATCAATATAAAAATTACTAACAAGGCATTTTTATATTCTTTTTTTTACAAAGTCAACCAAATCAGTGTGTACTTTATACCTGCAGCACATCTTAATTTGGACTAGCTACTTTCCAAGTGCTCAGTAGTCATGTGTGGTTAATGACTGCTACTTGGAACGACACGGGTCTGGAAGCCGCATCTTGCAGAGGCTTGCCTTCGTGTTTGTTTGGACGGAGTAATACCTGGACACTCACCATTCTCATGGCATTTATAAGAAGCAGGTTAAAAAAGATGGAAGAGATGCCAACTGACACCTAGTGGACCTGAACTGAACATTTTTAGCAAGAAAATCAACTAAGTAGGGGCGCCTGGGTGGCTCAGTCGTTAAGCATCTGCCTTCCGCTCAGGTCATGATGTCAGTGTCCTGGGTTCGAGCCCCACATCGGGCTCCCTGCTCAGCTGGGGAGCCTGCTTCTCTGTCTCCCTCTTCCTGCCACTCCACCTGCTTGTGCTGTCTTTCTCTCTCAAATGAATAAAATATTAAAAAAAAAGAAAATCAGCTAAGTAAGTAAGAATCCATACTTTAACAAAAATGTAAGGACTAGAAATTTTGTAGCATTTTTAATGGTTTTCCCAGGCCACGTTTTCCTCCATAGAAATTTCTCTTGTGAATATTTCTGCAACCAGAAACCTACTTTGAAAAAGCACAGAGATTCTGAACTGATTGTGACTGTGGAATGCACGGGAAAAACAAAAATCTGTGAGCAAATTACAATGTCCTTGCTTCATCACAAGATACCTTGGGCTGGGGCTCCTCATCATGATTCATAATAGCAATCTGTTTCTATCTGTCTCAAGTATTAAATTTCTGCATAAAAGTTTGTTTAGGGGGGAAAAATGTTCCTAGCGGAGGCGGAAAGAGATTGCACACCATTGAACAAATTGATCTCTGGTTAAGTGAAAGTCAGACTCAAAATCTACAAACTGTATATTTCCATTTATAGGATATTCCGGAAAAGGCAAAGCGATAGGTGCAGAAATCAAATCAGTGGCTGCCAGGGGTTGGGGTTGAGACTAGGGATGAAGGAGAGAATTGATCACAGACAGACACGAGGCAACTTTTTGGGGTGAAAGAAATATTCTATATCTTGATTGTGGTGCTCTATCTACATCTAAAAAAAGTGAGTTTACAGTACGTAAATTATACTATAATATACCTGACCCCATACAATGACCTCTCTTTCTTTTTTCTTCCAAATTTTTATTTAAAATCTAGTTAGTTAAGGGGCTCCTGGGTGGCTCAGCTGTTAAGCAACTACTTTCGGCTCAGGTCATGATCCCAGGGTCCTGGGATTGAGCACCACATCGGGCTCCCTGCTCAGCGGGAAGCCTGCTTCTCCCTCTCCCACTCCCCGTGCTTGTGTTCCCTCTCTCGCTGTCTCTGTCAAATAAATAAAATCTCTAAAAAAATAAAATAAAATCTAGTTAGTTAACATATAGTATAATATTGGTTGCAGGAGTAGATCAGTGATTCATCACTTACATATAACACCCAGTGCTCATCACAACAAATGCCCTCCTTAATACTCATCATCCATCTAGCCCCTCCCCACCCACCTCCCTCCATCACCTTCAGTTTGTTCTCTCTCATTTAGAGTCTCTTATGGTTGCTTCCCTCTTTCTTTTTTCTTCCTTCCCATATGTTCACCTGTTTTGTTTCTTAAATTTCATATATGAGGGAAATTGTATGTTGTTTACTGTTCTCTGACTGACATATTTCGCTCTAGCTCCAGCCACTACAATGAACTTTCTAAGTCTCCTTTGTCTCTAACTGCTATAATTCATGGGGAAATTGGCTCTCGGGCAGAATGCCTGAAATGTAATTTGATATTCAAACTATCATTCCTTATTTTATTTAACCCTGTAGTGGGCATTCGTGGGGGTTTTGCCCCAAAGTACATTTCCCTTCATCTTGTCAATAGCATCCCATTTTGGGTCGAAAAAGTTGGGCAAACTACTTCTCTCTTATATGCCATTTTAGTGGAACTGTCAGTCCAATCCCCTCCTGCCCAAGAAATGGGCTTGTGACCCCATCTTTGCTGACCAGACACTCCTTTTCAAGATTTTGAATCTTTATCATCAAGGAAAGAACAATATCCCTCAAAGAAATGTGAGTTGGTTTCTGTCATCTAGATCTCCAAAGAAACCCTGGCTTCTGTCTTTTTCATTTTGTTTTCCAGTCCACCCTTTCATTTCTGTATCAGAATCTGCATAATGGCTCATCTCATATGGTCTCTAAGCCCTCTGGCACATTTCCTGTACTATAGAGGCTGGAAATTAAAACTACACTTCCCAGATGCCCTTGCACCTAGGGCTCATACATGACTTGGGTCCACCAAGCAGATGTACCTGCAAGAGATTTGGAAGACAGTTGTGAGCTATACGAAGTGATGGCTTCACACAGGAGATAAGGTAATCTGGGGCAACGTGGGTGGAAGTTCCACTGTTTACAACCAGAGGATCCTATGCTACATCTCAGCATCTAGTCATTCAACAAGTGTTTGCTGGACATCTACTATGTGCCAAATATTGCATTAAACCCTGAGGATATAAAGATGACAGAAAATGTTAGCCCTGCAAAAGCCTGGTACAAACACTTTGGAAAATTACTTGTCAGTATTTACTAACTACTAAAGCCAGACAAATGCCTATGCTATGACCCAAGACATCCACTTCTATCTATGTCCCTAAGAGAAATGAGAGCACCCATCTACCCAGAGAAATGTGGAAAAATGTCTGTGGCACCTTTTTCATAATAACAAGAAATTAGAAAGACAAATATCCATTAACAGTGGAATAGATGAATAAATTGCAGTATGTTTGGAATATTCATATAATAGAATACTATACAACAATTGCAAGAATAAATTATTGGTACATTCAACCATATGGATGTATCTGAAAGGTATAATGTTGAGAGAAGGAAGTCAGACACAAAAGGGTACACCCAATATGATTCTATTTATATCAAGTTCAAGAACAAGCCAAAAAAAATCTATTGTGTTGGAAGTCAAAAGAGTGGGGCTGGGGTGTTGATTAAGAAGGGGCCCAAAGGTGCAACCTGGGATGCTAGAAATGTTCTGTATCTTGGCCCTGGGTGGAAATTTAAGAAATCATCAGGCTGCGCACTAAATATTAGTGCATTTCATGTATATAACAATTAAAAAAGAAAAAAAGAATTTTAAGACGCTTAAAGCCTAGCTGGACAATCAAATGGCATTTAGAAAATTCTGACTGAGGTAATGAGTGCTCTGAGAGATCCCATGGAGCCACAAAGAGGGAGCAGTGAGTTTCCCCAAGAACAGGTGTGCTGACAGCAAGGAATGTTACTTAGGACTACAATGTGAAGGGCCTTGAATACCAAGATAATAAAAATATTTTAAAAAAAATCATTGTCCATCTTCTTTTTTGAAACAGCTGATTTTTTAAAAGGAAGAAAAATTAGTTTTATTGCCATATTAGTTATTCCCCAGGCTTTTATAATATACAATGTCCTTCTATGAATTATTTAAAGTATCTTATATTTAAATTGCCAGTGAAAAAAATAAAAAAATTTAATTAAAAAATACAAAACAGCCATATTGAACCTTCAGGATCTCTCAAGTATACAATTCTTCTACTCTTTATTTTGTAATATAACATTTAAACCAGTTTTGCTTTTGGTTTTTCAAATGTAAGGTTTCCTTAAGGCAATCCTAAAAGTTGAAAACCAAAGAAAATAAGGATTTTATTTATCATTTTTGGAAATCTCTCAACCTTCCTACTCAGCTATTAAGTGGGTATTAGGTAATCTCCAAACTCAGCTGAATATCGGGTGGATCTGGGAAAGATTATGATATAACTGTAGATAAAATTAGGGTGCTTCTTGATGAAGGGCAAGTGGTTTTTAGGCTTTTTTCATCTTTGTCCTATATTTTAAAGAAACTACTTCTAAATTCAGGGCATTTTCTGCTTTACTTTAGTAAGAGTGTATACAATATTAAAAACTATCAAATGTTTTAAGTTTTTTTTTGAAGATTTATTTATTTGAGAGAGAGAATGCGCCCATGGGGTCGGGGGGGGCACAGAAGGAGAGGGAGAGAGAGAATCCCAAGGAGACTCCATACTGAGTGTGGATCCCAAGGCGGGGCTCCATCTCACAACCCTAAGATCAAGACCTGAGCGAAAACCAAGGGTCAGACACTTAACCAGCTGAGCCACCCAGGCGCCCCTGTTTTAAGTCTGTTTTAAACAAGATGGGATATAAGTAAATAAACAGATTTTAGTGGTGCTCTCTTTCCATTCACAAAAATACCTACAGCATTTCAATTGCGTGTGTTTATTCAAGTTGCCTCACATCCTGGGCGTAATGGAAGGGATGCTTACCTGATTCTGCAGAAGGGAAGGGTTATTGCAAAACTCCATACGGTAGTTAACAATACCATATTGTATACTTAAAATTTGCTAAGAGAGTACCTCTTAAATATTCTCACACCACACATATAGACACATGCACACTATGTAAGATGATGGATATATTAACTAACCTTATTGTGATAAGCATTTCGTAATATATATGTGTGTATCAATTCATCACATTGTACACCTCAAATTTACATAGTGTTATTTGTCAATTATATCTCAATAAAGTTGGGGGGAAAACCAGTACAGAAGGCTTCTCTACAACATAAACAAACACACATGTATATGGTGTTTACAAAAGGGGTGGGGCAGGGAAGGGAAAAATACAGTTTTGCAATAAGATCTTCAAAAACATATTAAAATTGCCAATAGCCTACATTTATACTACAACTGTAGGTTTCTAAATTGCCATCTTATTTTGGCATTTTTTTCTACTATGGAGTTGTGACACCCAGATCAAATGCCATTTCAACAAACATAATTATAATAAATAGTAAATTCCAGTTATGCTTCACAGACACAACAGTAAAACGTCCAGCCAAAGAAAATAATTTAAACAGCCCTTTGGAGCTTATTCAGTCATTCAACTCTTCATTCAGTGACTATCCATTATGTAATTATTATGCCAAACATCACACTGGGAACTGAGAAAACAATGAGTGGAATACAGTACTTCCTCTTGAGGATCTTACAGTCTGGTGAGAGAGAGAGACACACATGACAGATTACAGCATTGAGTAAATAGTACTTCAGAGGCAAGCTGGAGACATAGAAGTGCAGTGGGGACTGAGACTACCTGTGCTGGGGCATCATCACAGGAGTGGGTAATTGAGTTTCCTCCCTAAAGATGGAGAAGAGGGGTATCTTGGTGGCTCAGTCGGTTACGCATCTAACTCTTGGTTTAGGCTCAGGTCATGATCTCAGGATCATGAGATTGAGCCCATCAGGCTCCAAGCTCAGGATGAAGTCTGCTTGAGATTCTCTCTCTTCCTCTGCCTCTGCCCTCCCCTCCACTTGCTCTCGCTCTCTGTCTCTCTAAAATAAATAAATAAATAAAATCTTAAATATATATATATATATATACACACACATATATATAAAAAGATGGAGAGGAATTTGAGGTAGGAGAGCAGATCTAGGGAAGGAGTGACAAGAGATGAAGTTGGAGAACTAGGCTGGAAGCAGGTCCTGAAAGGTTTCATATGGCTTGTTGAGGACCATGAAATTAGTCCTGCAGGTACTAGGGAGCTGATGATAGGGGGTTAAGTCAGATGGGTATTCCCCTCAGGATTAGCCTCACACTAGCACAGATGATGTGTGGTGTGGGGTGAGACTGGAGGCAGGGAAACCAGGTAAGAGGTTGCAGTGAGTGCCCAGACAAGAATCATGAGGGCAACAGTGGAAGGAATGAAGAAGTGGGGACAGTTTTGAGAATGATTTGGAATTTATGGAAGTCAAGACCTTGTGACAGATGACTATTTTGGAGAGTGCAAGCTCTCCAAAATGTCTTGGAAACTTTCAGCTTGACAGACTGAATGGATGGTGGTATCATTCCTGTAAATATAATGTAAATACAAATCTAGGAGGAGAAGCCATTTTGGAGAAAAGAAGGTAGGTTTGGCTTTATAACCAAATGTTGAATGTGAATTGACTATGGGATACTTAGAGCTCAAATAGGCAATTGGAAATATAGAAAAGGAGTCAGACTGGCCTAATTATTTTGGTTTCCATTCTTGCAAGGAAAACATGAGCCCTTGGAAGTACAATTCCAGCATCTTTTAGAATAACTTCTTGATAAACTAATGTTCCCTTCTTCTTGGGACTTTGTTATCAAACTACGTAATTTGTTTTAAGGGTGGAGATATTCAGTGCTTCCCAGAGCTGTCAGCTCAAGGCCAAGTCTTCATAATTCCATACAAAATTATTCATATTTTTTCTAAAGGAAAGGCGATGAGAAATGAGATAATATATTAAAGGAAATCAAATAAATTTACAATAAAAGATCATTAGGAAATGAAATCTTGTCAGCCTAGATAAATGGGCTCGATTATTACATTTAAGTCAAACTAAATTACTGTCCATGTATCTATTAAGGCATTTATAAGTGTCGAAAATCGAGATGTTAGGATTCCAATTGTAGGTGTAAAATCAAAGTGATTTTGATAAGTTTAAACAATCTTTTATTGTGAAGGAAAAGGAATTTTTAAATTGGAAAATAATATAAATATCACAGGAAGGTTTATAGAATTCTTTTTCTTAAATGCTGCCAATGATTTGGGAGACTAAAAAAAAGACACACTATTTGCACAATTAAGCATGACAACCACATGACCTTAGTTCCAAATAAGTAATTATGGTATTTTTTAAGTTGGCAAAATCTTATATTTCCTTCTTGAAGAACTAAAAGGAAGCTGCTGAGATAAATTCAATTTGTATAGATAAAAGCAATTTGTTTGCTCTCTCTTTCTCTAGCAGAAAACTTAAATCATTATTGCTCTGATTTAAAAGAAACCTCCTTTAACTAGACTCTGTCTAGCCAGATCCCTTAATTAAGTGATTAAGCTGATATTGTTTATCTCTTATTTGTAAGAGAAAGAGGGAAAAAATAAGAAAAACGTGTGTGTGTGTGTGTGTGTGTGTGTGTGTGTGTGTGTGTGTGTGTGTGTGTTGTTCTTGATCAAATTGAAGGCATTACTGAGGCTTTCCAAGAATGACTCTGACACCAGAAAGTTTTTGTTCCAGCAGCTGGATGATATGTTCATTCGTACCTGCTTACCAAACCTGGAAAAGTGGAAAAAGCACTCGTGTCACTTAAACCTCTCACATTTTCAGGTTTCCTAATGTGCAAAAGAGATGACTGGACTAGATAACTTCAAAGGAGTAGTTGCCAAACCCTGAGAAATGTTTTATAAACAGATTCCTAGACCCTCTATCAGATCTATAAACCAGAATCTTTTGGGAAGAAGGGAGTTTGCTCAGTTGTTTTTTGTTTGTTTAGGTTCTTCAGGTGATTTCAATGAGTAAACCGCCGTGTTGGGGAACGACAGCGCCAAGCTACCAGCTTTAAAGGCTATGAAATTATAAATCAGACATTTTAAGAGTCTTAAAAGCAAAAAATCAACAAATACATGTCACTATCTATTCAATGAAGTGCAAATGTGGTCACTGTAGTTGAGCCTCTGGCACCACTGCAATCATGATCATCCTGTTCCTCACACCCATGACCCAGTCCTGGCCAGTGTGACATGGGGGCTTCCAAAATTTCCTTGTTAGAGTTGTTCAAACACTCTGTTCATCTTATTGCCCACAAGAGCCATGAGTTGATTACCAGCTGCTCTTAATTCAGGCTAGGAACCTACTGAGGAAGGCTCCTTCCATGCAGTCTTGGCCATCAACCAGCATTAGTGTGAGATCTTATATTACGTAGGGTGATTTTAGCAACAAATATCAGGAAATTCCAGCTCAGTTTGGTAAGGAAAATTGTTACCTTCAATAGCAAGAAGTCTAGTTAGTTGTACATTTTTAGCTAAACTGACTCAGGGCTCAACAATATCATCAAGCACCCAGGTTCTTTTCTGTTTTCTACAGCTCCATCTTTGGTGTGTTGTCTTTGTTCTTAACTCTAGATGTGGAAATTGGATGCTAGGACTCCATGCTATTGAATGGCTAAAGCCTTAGTGAGAAGGAGCACATCAATACAAAGTAGTATTTAAAAATCAGCATGTCACTAAAGACCTAAATGTGAGACCTGAAATCATAAAAATCCTAGAAGAGAATACAGGCAGTAACTCCTTTGACATTGGCCATAGCAGCTTCTTTCTAGCTATGTCTCCTGAGGTAAGGGAAACAAAAGCAAAAATGAACCATTGGAACTACATCAAAATAAAAAGCTTCTGCACAGCAAAGGAAACAACCAACAAAACTAAAAGGCAACCTACAGAATGGGAGAAGATGACGTATGTAAATGACATATCCAATAAAGGGTTAGAATCCAAAATATATAAATAACTTATAAAACTCAACACCCAAAATATGAATAATCCCACTAAAAAAATGGGCAGAAGTGGCACCTGGGTGGCTCAGTCAGTTAGGCAGCTGCCTAGAGCTCAGGTCATGATCCCAGGATCCTGGGATGGAGCCTCACATCGGGCTCCCTGCTCAGCAGGGAGCCTGCTTCTCCCTCTCCCTCTGCCTGCCGCTCCCCCTGCTTGTGCTCTTTCTCTCTGTGTCAAATAAGTAAATAAAATCTTTAAAAATAAATTAATGGACATTTATCCAAAGAAAACATACTGATGGCCAATAGGCACATGAAAAGAAGTTCAACATCACTGATCATCAGGGAAACACAAACCAAAACTACAATGAGATATCACCTCACACCTGTCAGAATGGCTAAAATCAACAACACAAGAAACAACAGGTGTTAGCAAGGATGCACTGTTGGTGGGAATGCAAACTAGTGCAGCCACTCTGGAAGACAGCAGGGAAGTTCCTCAAAAAGTTAAAAATAGAACTACCCTATGATCCAGCAATTGCACTGGTAGGTATTTACCCAAAGAATACAAAAATACTAATTAAAAGGGATACAGGCACCCTGAAGTTTATAGCAGCATTATCTACAATAGCCAAATTATGGAAACAGTCCAAGTTCCAATCAATTGATGAATGGATAAAGATGAGGTGGTATATATACCCAACGAAATATTATTCAGTCATCAAAAAGAATTAACTCTTGCCATTTGCAAGGACATGGATGGATAGAGCTAGAATATTATGCTAAGGGAAATAAGTCAGAGAAAGACCATATGATTTTACTCATATGTGGAATATAAGAAACAAAACAAACTAGCAAAGGGGGGAAAAAAGAGAGCTATGCAAACCAAGAAACAGACTCTTAACTATAGAGAACAAACTGATGGTTACCAAAGGGGAGGTAGGTGGGGTGATGGGTGAAACAGGTGATCGGGCACTTGTTATAATGAGCACAGGGCGTTGTATGTGTTGAATCACTATATTGTATACCTGAAACTGTACATCAACTAACTGGAACTTAAAAACTTAAAAAAAATATAAAAGCCAACATGTCAGTAGTGTTAAGGACAAATACAGACTATAAGAGAGTGGGGGAACAAGATGGCAGCCTGAAAAGAAAAAGAAGAAAGTAGGGGACCAACTAGAAAAACTGCACTAATAATTGTTTAAGCCAAGCTTGCAAACAAGTGCTTGGGTTAGGTTAGTGGCACCAGAAATGGAAATGGAAGAAATATTTTAGTAATATTCCAGAATGGTTCCCTGAGACATGAAATTTGACTGGAAATAGACAAAAAATAGAAAGAGGAGTCAAAGGTGCATGAAAAAGTACTGACATTATGAGGAGATATTATATAAATATAAAAGAAGCAAAATTTACTCATTGAATATTTGCTTGCTTTTTAAAAAAATACAATGGTCATTATGGTAATTTTCATTTAGAAACTGTTTTAAAAGACAAATGGGTGTATTACTCCCTATTCAAACAAAATTTTGATCATTAATATAGGAAAATCCAGTAACTGTATTAAGGAATTTTTATTTGACAAATAATTTGACCATCAAAATGGAATGCATCCCAATGGCAAGCTGTGTTGGGTTTGTGAATGGAATAGGGAAGACTCATTATTGTAAGAATGCTCATTTTCTTCAAATTATGTTATATAATCAATGTAGTTCTGATCAAAATTCCCAAAGAGCTTTTTAAACTAATGAAATTATTCTAGGGGTGCCTGGGTGGCTCAATCACTTAAGCCTCTGACTCTTGATTTTGGCTCAGGTCCTGATACCAGGGTTGTGAGATTGAGCCCTGCATCGGCTCTGCACTGGATGTGGAGCCTTGCTTAAGATTCCCTCTCTCCCTCTTCCTCTCACCCTTCTCCCCCTTCCCTCTCTTAAAATAAAATAATCAGATTTTTCTAATTTTTCAAAATCTACTTCATAGGAAAAAAATGCAAGAAAAGTAATGAGATGGTGTCAAAATGACACTAAGGGAAGGGGGAATTTGTATTAATCATGATGAGGTGGGATAGGTTATATGGTAGGTAGTGGACATGGAAATTGCAATGGGAATTAGGAATTTTATTTGGGACGGATTAATTTGAGATGGCTGTTAAACATTCACGTGGACATCCTGAGCAGTAGTTGGATATATAAATCCAGAACTTAGGGGATGGCTCCATCCTAAGGTATTAATATGGTGGTTGTCACTCCATAAGTGGCATCTAAAGCCATAGGATTGGATGAATTCACCCACAGAATACATGTAGAGGCATAAGTATTGACAGGTCAGAGACATGAGGGAGATTCAGCAAAGGAATGGGAAGTAAACCAGAAGAGACTTGTATCTAAAACCCAAACAAAGAAAATGTTTCAAGAGACTCTGTGCCAAATGAGGGCCATAGGCCAAGTAAGATAGAATTAACTATTGAATTTAGCAATATGTTGGCTGCTGGCAACCAGAGCTATTCAGATAATGTGGTGGGAGCAAAAAAACCAGTGGGAGAGGGTTCAAGAGAAAATGGGAGAAGAGGAAAAAAGACATATGAGGCATTTCTCTCTAAAGTAGAGCAGGGAACAAGGGCAGTAGCTGAATCAAGCTGGAATCAAGAGAAGGATTTAGTTGGCCAAGCTGGGACTCTCTGCCATCCTGTGGCCAGAGCTGGGCAGGAAACAGACCTACCAAGATAGCAAGCACTAAAGGAAAAGTTGAGGTGCTCTTATTGGAATAAAGGAAAATCACTTCAAGGCAAACCAAAAACATCTCTCTTCCACAGATAATTATAGATAAGAACATCAAGACTTTTAAGATTGGATTTATTTGCACCAGTGTCAGGCTGGAAAGGGGCAAAGCCAGGTCTAAATCTTTAGTCTTCTGACTCCTAGCCCTCGGTTCATTCCTCTACACCTTGACCTTCCCTGGTACAATCATTAAAACTCTACCATGCATTACTTGGGGACTTGCTGCTCTTGCATAGTAGCTTTAAGGGCACCATGTTCAGCATCACGTTGGCATCATTTTGTGCTAAGAATATTAGCATGCAACAGAATTAAATACCATTATTTAATCATATTTACTTCCTAAATAATGGTGGCAGACACCAATGGTTGCCTACCAATAATCATTTCCAACTTACATTTTCCTTAGGCAGAGCCCACTTCCTAAGATAAATTTTAAACTCAAAATGGATGAAAGACCTCAATGTGAGACAGGAATCTATCAAAATCCTAGAGGAGAACATAGGCAGTAACCTCTTTGACACTGGCCACAGCAACTTCTTTCAAGACAGGTCTCCAAAGGCAAGGGAAACAAAAGCAAAAATGAACTTTTAGGACTTCATCAAGATAAAAATCTTCTGCATAGCAAAGCAAACAGTCAACAAAACTAAGAGGCAACCCACAGAATAGGAGAAGATATTTGCAAATGACATTACAGATAAAGGGCTGATATCCAAGATCTATAAAGAACTTCTCAAACTCAACACTCAAAAAATAAATAACCCAGTCAAAAAATGGGCAGAAGACATGAACAGACACTTCTCCAAAGAAGACATACAAATGGCTAACAGACACAAGAAAAAATGCTCCACATCACTAGCCATCAAGGAAATACAAATTAAAACCACAATGAGATACCACCTTACACCAGTTAGAATGGCAAAAATTAACAAAACAGGAAACAAGAAATGTTGACAAGGATGTGGAGAAAGGGGAACCCTCTTACACTGTTGGTGGGAATGCAAGCTGGTACAGCCACTCTGGAAAACAGTATGGAGGTTCCTGATGATAAAAATAGAGCTACCCTACCATCTAAGATAAATTTTAAAACACCTGATTCTTTTTTTTTTAGATTTTTTTATTGTTATGTTAATCACCATATATTACATAATTTGTTTTGGTGTACTGTTCCATGATTCATTGTTTGTTCATAACACCCAGTGCTCCATGCAGAATGTGCCCTCCTCAATACCCATCACCAGGCTAACCCATCCCCCCACCCTCCTCCCCTCCAGAAACCTGAGTTTGTTTTTCAGAGTCCATCATCTCTCCTGGTTCGTCTCCCCCTCTGACTTACTCCCCTTCATTCTTCCTCTCCTGCTATCTTCTTCTTTTGCTTTTTTCTTAAAATATGTTGCATTATTTGTTTCAGAAGTACAGATCTGTGATTCAACAGTCTTACACAATTCACAGCGCTCACTGTAGCACATATCTTCCCCAATGTCCATCACCCAGCCACCCCATCCCTCCCAAAACACCTGATTCTTTTCCAGCCTTCTTTGCAGCTAGGGCACGAAAATGTGACTCAATCTCGGCCAACGGGCTTTGGTCGGAAATTTGCTGGGTATATCTGCAAATGGCTGTCTTCTCTAATAAGGCATAAGAGAGGGAAAATTCTTCCCCTTTCTTCCTGGGGGTGCTGCCATGTGAGGATATGATGCCTGGATCTGCAGCAGTCATCCTGTAAACATGAAGGAAACATAAGGAAAAATCAAAACACTGGCCATAACACAGTGAAGAGATGAAAGGAGGCTGGAGCTTTGACAACATTCAGAACCACTGAATTAATCCTGGAACTATTCTGCCCTTGGACTTCCTGGTATGTGAGATAACAAATGTATTTTTTTGTTTTGACCAGTTTTAGGATACTGACATCATCCTAACTGTTACAGTGACTTTCCAGGAATCTATGCACCTGGAGAAAATTGAGCAACTTTCTAAGACTACTGTGTACTCTAATGCCTTGCCAAATGCACATATACACATAACTCAAATACATCTGACAAAATAAACAAACACCGATCTCTCTCAAATAAATTGTTAGTACTGGGTAAAAATTAAGGGATGTTGGAATTACTTCTTCATGTGAGAAGTCTTTCAGGTGTAACAGATCTCCTGCTAGAAAAGTTATTGATAGGGGCGCCCGGGTGGCTCAGTCAGTTAAGCAGCTGCCTTCAGTTCAGGTCATGATCCCACCCACGTTGGGCTCTCTGCTCCGTGGGGAGTCTGCTTCTCCTTCTCCCTCTGCCTGCCGCTCTGCCTACTTGTGCTCTCTCTCTATCTCTCTGTCAAATAATAAATAAAAATCTTTTAAAAAATTTATTGATATGTGAATGGACTGACTCCACCGCTGTTCCTAGAACATTATAAGAAGCCTCCCAATCACCATTTTGCAACTATAACCCAGATGAGGACTCCCTGTTTTTGTCACAAGTCCTTCATCCTTAATGAACTCACTTTTTCCTTAAATACTAAAAATTTAAAAATGTCTCAATGGCTTTTGAAACTGAATGATAGGTAACCAAGTTCTCACTGCTATTTTTTAGTGTTTTTCAAAGTTTCTATAATGAGGGGCGCCTGAGTGGCTCAGTTGTTAAGCGTCTGCCTTCAGCTCAGGTCATGATCCCTGGGTCCTGGGATCAAGCCGCACATCGGGCTCCCTGCTCAGCGGGAAGCCTGCTTCTCCCTTTCCCACTCCCCTGGGTCATGTTCCCTCTCTCTCTGTGTCTCTCTCTGTCAAATAAATACATAAAAAATCTTTAAAAAAAATTTCTATAATGAAAAAAATTTTAAGTGCCCCAATCCCCCCATCCCATACTATGGGAAGATTAGTGTCCTCGCCATGATTCACTTCTCATGGTCAACTCTCACTCGATTTCCTGCTCCCACTTGGTCTCACTAGAGAGTCTTGTTTCCTGTATTTAACATCATCCCAAACATTACACAAGACCTGTTTTGCTTTAACTTCCAAAGCCACCTCTTAACACAAGGTCACTATCTATAGCCTACTTACAAAAGAGGATTGGCACTAAACCCTTCAGCACTTAGTGGCAGGCATCCTTGTGTTTAAATTCCCTTGACCATCCCTGTCATTAATCATCCTTTCTCCTTGGGCCAGGACCTCCCAATAGGCTTATGGGCCCTCCCTCACCAAACTGCTTCAAGGCTCCCCACAGAGTTCCCTTTCCAGGCCCCTTCTGCCCCTTTCCCGGGAAACTCAAGGATTCCTCTCACCTACTGAGCACAACACATCAGCATACTGTGTTTCCCCTTCTCCTTGCAGAACTGCTGTAATCACCTTTTTAAATAAAAAATGTTCATCAGATTATTTTTTAAAATAAGTAAAAATCTATCTTTCCAGAGATAAACTAAGACATTCCCCTTGTAAGACAAAGAGAAAAAAAACAAAAAGAAGAAGAAGAAGGTGCAATGAGTTTCTATAACTAGTGATATTTTTCATCCCACTGTGCCAGAATACAAATACTTTATAGTCGATGCAGCAGGATGTTAACACAGGACAATTTCTGCCTTAATTTTGGATAATGCCTAATGGCCAATAAGTGCCAAATCTCATGGCATTCCAAATTGGATGCTGGACCATCTAGGAAGGATTTGCCAAAGAGGTAGCTAAAAATAATTTGCAGAACCCTAACCCATGCCCCCTCCTAAGGATATAAAAGGATTGAAGTTATGAAAGAAGAAGGAGAATTTATTTGGAGATTTATTGGTCTTCTGTGTATTCCCTCCCCCTCCGCCAATAAGGGGAAGGATGACAGAGCTTGTGCTTCAGTTAAGCCAAGTAAGAAGGAGAGAATCATTCAAAAGCCCAATGTGTCTCCTGGAGATTAGGGAGTAAATGGATGATGTGACTGCATTGGAAGAAAACTGTACCTACACCAATGGCAGAGCATAAATGCATGAGCACACGGCTGGATTGAATCCTGCCCAAGAGGACTTCCTCAAGGAATGAAGTGGGCAAGTGTGGTGGACCATGGGAAGTCCAGGAATTCTGAGTGACAAGCAAGGAAAATGGACTTTCTCATGCCATGGGAAATGTAGACAGGGTTCCAGGCATGCATATCTTGCAAGGAACCCATGAGAGCATGAAATAAGAGAGAAGGAAAACTACATTGGGAATACTGCATACCCAGCAGGCACCATCACTAAATTATGTGTGTGCCAAGTCCTTTTCTTCTTCCAGCTCCTTATCCAACCCAGGAGGAGCCAGGAACAATCAGGTGAGGGGGAGAGCAGGAGGAGAACAGGTAGAAATAAATGGAAGAATGGAACCACATCCACCTCCCAGCCACAGGTTTGCTGACTTGAAGGAGGCTCAGGTTGCAAGGAAGGGAGAACTCTTAACTTTGAATGAGACTCTAGATGTCCATTGTGACACCGGCTGGACAAATCAATGACAGAAATGAGCCTGTTCTTGGGACAATATTATTAGAAGGATTTATTCTCTGAGATTGATGATAAAAGTTATGGGCTCTTCTTAACAGTTCATCCAAGGCTGGAGGAAGAGTAGCCCACAGTGTTTGACATAGTTGTACATAGTAATCTATGCATATCTAAGGTTGGAAAGGAGCTTGTAGGATATGACAAACACACAAAGAAAAACAAAGCTCATCAAATTAGGAAGAATGATAAGGACTGCTGAATTTGGCCTAAAGGAAAAGTTTTATTTTGCAAAGATTCTTGGGTTTGCTTTGTTTTTTTGGTTGTTGATATTGGGTTTTGTTATGGTTGTTATTCTGTTTTATTCACTACTGTAAGTCCATTGCTCAGAACACTGCCTGGAATGCAGTAGGTGCTTATTAGTGTTTATAAAGTATATTGTGTGTTTGATTTCATATTTAATAGCCTTTAAAGCAGATTTTATAGTTTAGTTTTTATTTTTAAATGCATACAATGTAGCTAGTAAATAGGATGATTGAACATTTATAAATAAAATTTCATCTAACAGTGAAACTATATTTTTAACTAGTTAAAATGGATAGACTTAGCTGCTATAAAAGCATCTAATGTGTATCTCACTTGTATACTTATATGGCTGGTGGAAAACTTGGAAATGAATAAGGACAATCAAGATGGCCAAATATGTCCTTAAGACAGACAACTAAAATCATCGTCTAATGAATGGTCTTCCAGTAATTAACTTTCTGCCATAATTAGTGTTGTCTTGAATAAAGCAAATTAAAAATACTGGATATTAATAATGTAGTGGGGTTTTAAATGGAGAAAAACAGTGCATCTAGAAAACATAAATGATTTTCAATGTTTGGATTCTACTAATCTAATTTGGACCACCTTTTCCTCTGAGGACAATTAGAAAAGCTAAACAAAATAATTAAGAGTGCTCGAAAGCATTTAAAAGCTCACAAGTGAGTAAATTAGCTTTTGTTAAAAAAAAAAAAGGTAAACTGAGGGGCACCTGGGTGGCTCAGTTGAGCATCCGACTCTTGATTTTGGCCCAGGTCATGATCTCAGGGTCATGAGATCAAGCCCCACATGGGCTCTGCACTGGGCATGGAGCCTGCTTAAGATTCTCTATCTCCCTGTCCCTTTTCCTCTGCCCCTCGCCCCGAACTTGCGCATGCCCGTGCACACTCTTTTCTCTTGCTCTTTAAATACATACGTACATACATACATAAAACTCCTAGAAGTGAAGTAACTGGATCAAAGGTCATGAAAAGTATAAACCTGGTATATGTTATAAAATTTCTGTCTGGAAGAGTAATACTAATTCAAACTGCTAGCAGCATTTCCTGAGAAATAGTAACTTTTTTTTCTTAATTTTATTTAAGTAAACTCTACGCCCAATGTGGGGCTCAAACTCAAGACCTCAAGATTAAGAGTCACATGCTCTACCAGTGGAGCCAGCCAGGCACCCCTTTATTGTAGCTTTGCCAACATGAAGTGCTAACTTTTCTTCATCAGTCTCAATTAACTGCAAAATAATAATATTCATTAATTAATTAGACAAAATACCTATCCAGGAATACACTGGCAAGCAAAACAGACCTAGTTTCTGATCTCTTGGAGTGTATAGTTTGGTATAGGAGATAGATACTGAACAAATAATTATGCAAATTGAAATATAATTACAGATAAATGTACTATAGGAAATGACTAGAATACTTAAGAGTGGTTTGAGATGAGGTGAAGATATAACTGGGGGGTTAGCATGGAGGTGACATGATTGGATTTGAATTTTGAAATTTTCCCTCTTTCTGCAATATGGAGAATAGATTACTGAACAATCAGAATGCATCAGGGAAGACCAGGTAATTGGTTATTGCAAGAAAAAGAAATGGTAATTCCATCTAGAGTATTACAGTAAGAAGTTGAGAAGTTGAGGAATAGATCATTGATATTTTAAGCTGAGTTTGATTATTACTAAAATTGAATACTTTTCCATATGTTGATTGGCATTTTATGTTTTGTGTCTGTGTGTAAGAGCAGGAGCAAGCAAGGGCAAAAGAAAGAATTAGAGCTGGAGAGAGACTAATCTATTCTTGGTTTTTTCGCTCATTTCAGTTGAGGTTTTGAGCATTTCCTTGATTTATTTCTGAAAGTCTTTTATTGGTGACTATATTTCCCTCATAATATTCTAAAGATTTTATTTATTTATTTTTGCAAGAGAAAGAGAGAGAGAGCAAGAGCAAGAGCAGGGGGAGGGGCAGAGGGAGAAGCAGACTCCCCACTGAGCAGGGAGCCTGATGTGGGGCTCCATCCCAGGACCCCATTATCATGACCTGAGCCACCCAGGCGCCCTCCATCATAATATTCTGAACGATCAAAGAAAACCTAATGGTATAAACTGCAAGCCCCCATTTCTCCTGTGTGCCCACAGGTTGGCTAGGGAAGCCCTGCTTCAGGCTTATACAAGTACAGGCTGTTCCACATCTCTCATTCTGGGACCAGAGTCATTTTAGGACATGCTTATGTCCAAGACAGATGACAGAAGCACAGATAGCTAAGCCAAAGTGTGCATATTTAAAGCCTCTGTTTTCATCAGATCTGCTAACTTTCCATTGGCCAAGTCAAGTCAGGTGGCCAATCCTAATATCAACAAGGCCAGGATGTTGACTCACCTATTTTACTTGGAGGCTTTGCCAAGTCTCATGGCAGAATGGATAACGCACACTCCTCTTATAGAGAGGGTGTAAAGAACCGGGAACAATTACCTGATCTACCAAAGGACATTTGTCATTTGCTTTTTATACAGACAGATCCCCATTTAGGATGGTTCGATTAA
The DNA here is from genome assembly GCF_037043125.1 of Eumetopias jubatus. Taxonomy (NCBI): domain Eukaryota; kingdom Metazoa; phylum Chordata; class Mammalia; order Carnivora; family Otariidae; genus Eumetopias; species Eumetopias jubatus. The sequence goes on along the minus strand of NW_028274823.1, from coordinate 64,483,108 downwards.
CAACTTTTGAATGGGGCAGTAGAGGGAACAGGTGTTTTACATTATAAGCCATTAATTTGTGAATGTACATAAATGTATATTTAAATGTATAAATGTACTATGTATATAAACATTCTTTGATAACTCTTTTTTAATTTTTGAAAGGATTAATAGTAGTTTTCATTAATAAATCTTCTGCTTCCCCAATCAACACTTGGTAAACTTTAATGTAAATAATAATAATATTATTAAAAGTAGTATTGCTGTACGGCTTATGCACCAAATCTGGATTTCCTTTTAAAATTTTTCCTCCTCCATTATTAAAATCTTTCAAGGTCTCAAATAATAAGCTGAGGTACAGAAGAAACTTCATTTAATGTTTGTATTACTTTGTCTTAAAGTTATCACTCTATTATTTTAGATGCCTTTCTTAACTATTGTCTCAACTTCAAATTCTCCATTGAATCAAACTCTATGAATAATTCATGGTAGCTAAATCAATGGGATTAGTGCTTCTAGCTTTCAGAATCTATAAATCTCATCATCGGGGAAAATGTAGTTTTCCAAAGCCAGTTCTGCAAGAGTAACAATCCAACTTGCAGCCCGCAGGTTTTTGGGCTTCTTGATCCAGTAGTTTTAATATATGTAGGTCATGTCATCAAACATGTCACCTCTCTCGACACATCAGCTGCCTTCTCCTTCCATGTTCCAGTGTTTGCCTTGTCATCTCCTAACCTATAACTTTATTTTCAGCAGCCATAGCCCTAGAGTCAGATGCGTTGTAGAAATAGCCTCATTATCTGTAGTGTTGTAACAGCAGTGAGAAACTGAATGACATTCAATTAAAATGATATTAGCAGCTCAGGAGTGATTTTGTTTAATTTACTCCTACTCAGATGTAAAAACATTAGCGACTTTTTTAATTGGACCTCATAATGTCTAACTCCTACTCAAATGCAATGAAATTAAAGACTTTGGTGCCTAAATACCGCTTAATTTACTCCTACCCATCTATAATGACATTAAAGATGCTTTAGGGTAGATATTGTTTCCAATCAATTTTATTCAAAAGAAATCCGAGCTCACAGGTACTATTATTAAGCATATAATAAAATCACACAAGAAATATATCTTTACAATTGGGGATAGGGTGGTTTCTAGTAATATTAAAAAGTAATCATTTTCATTTTAATGCAAGGATATTAAAAAGTAATATCTTAAATACAAGAATTTGTAAAGTTTTCTATTGTTTAAATAAATATGTGATTCACAGCCTGTTAAAGAAATGTATGTCATTACATATAAATTTAAAGTGAATTTTTATCCAGTCACGGCATGTGATTGGCTGATGCCTGATTAGAAATTTTATCTTAAACATGGCTTAGAGAAAAAGCATCTTTTTCATCTAATGTTAATAATTTTTAAAACCCTTTTCTTACCATAAGTTTACAGAATAAATTTTTTGAAACTTTATTTTCCTGAAAATGTTTTAAAGACATCAGGATTTTGAGCCCATATGTGCTTGGACAAGAGTCGGTATTCAATAGATAGCTGTGGAGAAGGGAAATAAAAACTATTAGCAATAACAAGAGCTAAAGTTTATCAAGTTTCTAGTGTGTGTCAGAAATTATTCTGGGCATTTTAAGTATATTAGCTCATTTAGTCCTCTGATTTAAGTAATATTAAATGATATTGTCAGTTTACAGATAAAAACAATAAAATGACGGATGTTGCTGTTAAAATTCTTCAGAGTTGCCTTTAGTTTGGGAAGTCTTTTAAGCACTTATAAATTCTTACCCTATAACATGAAATTCTCCCCCATAAAATAAATAAAGAAAATTTGATGATAAAATTAGAAAGTGAGCAACAAGCACATAAACACCCATACACATATATACATGCCTACATGGGATATTTCCGTTTTCTTTACTAATATTTTTAATCAATACCTTTATTAATATAGCTTTCTTCACTTTGATACTTAGGAATAATTTCTCAAGATGTTTGCTTTGAAAAAAAAATTGATGGTATTTAAAAACACCTAACACTAACAATGTTGGTGTGTCTTGATGTGTCTCAATCACAGCAACCGGTTGGGCTCACAGATGCGCTCAGTGCTGGAGAAATAGACATTTCAGTCTCTCCAGTCAGCCTGCTTTGGCTGAAATGCATGCCTCCTCCTGGGCAGGTAGGCAGGGCCTAAGATTAAGAAATGTTCTAATAATAGCTGTTAAGTCAGCTGCATAGCTGCCTAGGCTCGAGTCCTTGCTCTGCCGCTTGTTAGTTGTTTGGGTTCAGGCACAAGATTTAATTCTGTAAACTTCAGTTTTCTTATCTGTCGATAGAAATCATAAACCTCACTGTTCTTCCCCAAAATACTACTCACCTCTTATTTCCTATTTAAATGAATGTCAGGCGCCTGGGTGGCTCAGTCGTTAAGCGTCTGCCTTCAGCTCAGGTCATGATCCCAGGGTCCTGGGATCGAGTCCCACATCGGGCTCCCTGCTCCACGGGAAGCCTGCTTCTCCCTCTCCCACTCCCCCTGCTTGTGTTTCCTCTCTCGCTGTGTCTGTCTCTATCAAATAAATAAATAAAAATCTTTAAAAAATAAATAAAAATAAATGAATGTCACTCAAAGTGCTTACGATTGTTTAGTCCAGACCCTTAGGTGTCATCCGAGGTTGATTGATCTCATTCTCACTCTCTTTCTTCTCACATCTGATGAATCACCAAATCTGCCTATTTTGTGTCCTAAATATTACTCATTCAGAGCATCTGAACTGCAATGAGACACAACAGAATATATATGATGATAGAATAGATAGGTGAGCATTCATTCACCCAACATTTACAGAACCCTAGCTCTTTGCCAGGAGGTGCTAGGATGCCAAAGATGCAGAGGTGATCTTCCCTGCCCAGTGGGAGAGAGAAACAGAAAATCCCTGGTTCCCAGATAGCAGGATAAATGCCTTAACAACATGTGAGAATACGGTCATGTCTTCTCACAGACAATGTCAGTTAGGATGACCCAGCTCCAGTCATCGCACCGAATATGGTTTATGGGAACTACAAATATTTAAAATCTAAGGGATAGTTTTGAGAGAACCAGTGTAATCTGGAGCCTAGATAGTAAATACTGATCCCCCCCCCCCCTGCTTTTCTTTTAATGTCTGAATTCAGGGCATCAGTCTGTTAATGAAATTTTCCACATTTCTGGAGGGTTACCGTTCTCTCTCACGTGGCTTTACCCCTGAACAGCACATCCCCTTCCCTCAGTCCGCAGCTGCACAAGTTCTAGGTAATCCTCAAACTGCACCCCCACGAGTGAAGCCCAGTCCAATCCTAGCAGTCATCCTGTCCAGATTGTACAGAAGTCCAGCCAGCCACTTCAGACAATCGAGAAAATAGACCCAAACAATGTTCTCACATAGATGAAAATGTGTGCTGCAGTAAAGACACAACAAAAACAGGGCACCTGGGTGGCTCCGTTGGTTGGGCAGCTGCCTTCGGCTCAGGTCATGATCCTGGAGTCCTGGGATCGAGTCCCACATCGGGTTCCCGGCTCGGCGGGGAGTCTGTTTCTCCCTCTGACCCTCCCCCCTCTCGTGTGCTCTCTCTCTCTCTTATTCTGTCTCAAATCAATAAATACAATCTTAAAAAAAAAGAATGAAAACATATTCACCTCCCCCCCAAAAAAAAGATAATCAGGAAAAATCAAGCATTCATTTTGGATCTTTTAAGAGTAACGATTTTTTTTTAAAGAGTAATGATTTATTTTTAAGATTTTATTTATTTGACAGAGAGAGAGAGAGACACAGTGAGAGAGGGAACACAAGCAGGGGGAGTGGGAGAGGGAGAAACAGGCTTCCCGCCGAGCAGGGAGCCCGATGCGGGGCTCGATCCCAGGACCCTGGGACCATGACCTGAGCCGAAGGCAGACGCTTAACGACTGAGCCACCCAGGCACCCCATTTTTTTTTCTTTTAAAAATTTTATTTGAAGAGAGAGAGAGAGAGCACAAGTGGGGAGAGAGGTGGTAAAGGGAGAGAGAGAAGCAGACTCCCTGCTGAACAAGGAGCCTGATGCGGGGCTCGATCCCAGGACCCTGGGACCATGACCTCAGCCAAAGGCAGATGCTCAACGACTGAGCCACCCGGGTGCCCCAGTGATTTATTATTTTTAAAAAGACCATGATTAATGGCGTCAACCATGAAAATACTGACTGAGCGTCACATCTCACTTCCAGTGAGATATCTGATATAATTCTGTAAGGCAAGTTCTCACATATTAGTTTGATTTTTGTTTCTCCTATTTTCCGCAGCCGTGGTTCAAGTTCAGTACTACCACTGCTCCTGCGGCAGAGAATGTTTCCTTGTGCCTAAGAGACATCGTCGTCATCATCTATGTGTAGTAGTACTTGCAGTAGTAGTAGCCCTAGTAAGGACAGCGGTAGCTACAGCCCCAGCAGTAACAGTAGCAAGCCACCATAATATTAAGAACAGTATCTCTCCAGCTCTTAGCTCATTCACTCTTTTGGTCCCACCACCATTCCCTGGAAAGCTCACCCGCAGTGGTTTCTCACAAGAGGATCCCATCCAGAGGATCTCAGGAGCTTGTAGCTCTGGGGGTCGCCTGCCATTTCCCTCCTGTTATGGATTTGAATGTTTATGTCCCCCCAGAATTCATATATTGAAGCTCTAATCCTCAGTGTGATGGGATTTGGAGGTAAGGCCTTGGAGGGGCAATTAGGCTTAAATGATATCATGAGGGAGGGCCCCCCCCGATGGAATTTGGGCCCTTAATAAGCAGAGAAAGAGACCAGATCTCTCTCTCTCTGTCATCCCCACCATGTGAAAACCCAGTGAGAAAGTTGCAAGGCAGGGAAAGGGTCCACACCAGAAACCAAAGCTGCCAGCACCTTGATCTTGGACTTCCAGCTTCCACAGTGTGAGAACGAAATGCTGTTTAAGCTCTTCAGTCTACATATTTCTTATAACAGCCTGAACAGAGACATCTCTCTTACTCCAGCTCCCTGTGGCCATGGGGGAGGCTCCTGAGTCCCAAAAGCCCAACTGAGAGCTTCTATCTCTGCGATGGATGGGGGCACTGATGCCCCAGAAGTCAGGGCCACTCCCTGTCCCATGAATCCTACAGCAGGTCTCCCACTGGACCATGAGAATCATATTCAGACAATCATAGTTATTTCTGAATCACAGCGCCTCTCCCTAGCAATCAGGCACAAGTCCATACAGGTTAGGCCAACGGACATTCTGCCTTGACTCTGCTTTGCTCAGATAGTTCAGTACATCTTCTCACTATTATGTCACCAGAACAGTCCACATACCTGTCATGAAGACCCTCAATACGGTGTTGGTATAATGAATGAACACACATGCGTTCATTTTGGAAGGGCCCTCACTTCTCTGCTAGAAGATTCCTTGGTCCCTCATGGAAATAGTCTCAAGGAATTATTTGTGAGGTAGCAGAATGTGTATTATTACCCCCATTTCACGGACGGAAAAACTGAGGTGCAGGAAGGTTTGGTGACTTGCCTAGGAGCACCACGGCCCCATTATGTTTACTGAGTGCCTCACTTAGGGTTTTTTTTTGTTTTTGTTTTTGTTTTTCATTTTATCTGAGTAAAACATCTTTCCTTAAACAGCTTTTTAGCTCATAATTTATTCAGGGAAACAGGGGGAAGGCTGTATTTACAGACTGGAAGAGGATTGATTAACAAACAAGTTCATGGTGAAAAAAAGCCCAATTTTTGAAAGTCTGTGACCACACTCCTCCCAAAGAATGCCCAAGGGCTCTGAAGCCATTTACTTCTCCTTAGAATAAGAAGAGAGTGTGAGCCTTGTAAAATTTCCCACACTGCCTGACCCAGCAAATTTTTGCAAAGAGAAAGGAACTCTCTATTAGCTTCCAATCTGATTTTTATGCTTCTGCTCTGAATGTTCAATTGTCAGGCAGGATTCTGGGGTGTATAAATATATAATTATACTGCATAGCCCAAACCAAATAGGTCAGGTTTTGGGGGAGAATTGGTTTTATTATGATTCACAATTTCTAGTCAAACAGTTTAGACTTTGGATTTCCAATATTTTGTGGAAATATAAATTTTCCATTCCCAAATCTGTTTTCATTTAAAATGTTTAAAAAAAGGGATGATGCAAGTATTTTATTTTACAGTTGTGCAAACTCACTTTCCTGTGTCATACAAACAACTACAGCTTAAGATTGGCCTCCCACAAATATTTCAATGGGTCTACTTTTCTATGAATAATAAAAACACAACACTTGTATAGATACCAGCCATTCAAGAATTCCATGATAAACTGGAAGCAGCCTCACTGGTGAAGCATTCTGCTTCCCTTGTATTTATTACCAGAGGTTCATGTTTCACTGTCAAACATTGTCCTCTATTGCGTTGGGTTTAAGGAGATTGCTTTGGCCAGAAAATTCAAAGAACTTGTAGATGATGTTATGGTCAGGAGTTATCGCTTGCACACAAACACCATCAATGAGAGGAATGGACAGGGACGTTAATATTGGCCAGGCAATGGCTTATATTCAGCCGGAAGTCAGGTTTCCTGACTCCTTGCCCCCCACCCCCCGGGGGACTAAATTTAGTTACTACTCTGGCAAACGAAGATATTATGTTGATCTATATGATAAATGGAATATGTATCATAGGTCTCCAGTAATTGAAAGACTATGAAGAGTCTTATTTTCATAGTTGCCCCATTTGCAGTTGTCCAGGTCAGTGGCCTTTGGTCTGCTCCTGTGGGTCTGCAGTGTCCTCCCACACCCCCCCGCTTCCTTCTGTTTCATCTCCTTCCTTCCTGAAAGTGGAGACTTCCATCTTTGAAGACCAGCACGGGCGCTGTGCTACAGGGAGTCTCAGACTTGCGGGGCAGGGGAGGCCAGGAGAAGCCACCTGATGGCAAAGACCATGTCTACACGGTAGACACACCAACCGGGTGGGTCAGGAAGGAGATGGGGCACACCAGCACCTGGGGTCTTGGGAGCCACCCAGATAAAGCCATCAGCAAACAGTGCGCGCTCTTCCTCCCTCCCTCCCCTTTTCCAGGGGCCATCCTGGGAGAGAGAAGGCAGAAAGTAGAAGACAAAAAGAAAACAGCAGCAACCATGTAGGCAGGGCTGGATTTCCTTATATTTTTAATCATAAAAAAAGTTAAGAGTTTGTGTGGTGAACGTTCACGCTTATGAAAGGCTTACTAGATGTTCCCCTAGCCTCCCCCCCTACACACACACAAACCAGATGTGTTCTCTCCTTTCTCCAAAGTCTCCTGGTGTCCTGTATATGCTTTTATAACAAGTATTATACTCTCCTCATGACAGAGCCATTTCAGTCTGCATTGTAGACCGTAAGCTCCCCTAAGGAAAGGCACTGGAGCTTTTGGATTTTTATGCTCTTACATGCAAAGCCCAAGACTGTGCCCAAAAATGATAAATTGGGTTTTACTGGTTTGCTTACAAAATATGCCACCCGAGCAGGAACATATGGTTCAGCAAAAGGGACTATAGTAAATGTTGATAAGAAATATATATATATAATAATCTAGAGATTTTAAAACGGACTAGTTGTGAGATATATTGATTATTTTAAGGTGAGTTTTTTTTTTTTTAATCAAGGGGCTTTGTAAACCAGGGAAAGTGTCAGTTTTTTTAAAATAAACTATTACTGGGGTGCCTGGGTGGCTCAGCCGTTAAGCGTCTGCCTTCAGCTCAGGTCATGATCCCAGGGTCCTGGGATTGAGCCCCGCATTGGGCTCCCTGCTCTGAGGGAAGCCTGCTTTCTCCCTCTCCCACTCCCCCTGCTTGTGTTCCCTCTCTCGCTAACTCTCTCTGTCAAATAAATAAATAAAATCTTAAAAAAACAAAAGTAAAAATAAAATAAACTATTATTTTGAAATATTCCTTATGGGGTTCCTGGTTGGCTCAGCAGACTCTTGGTTTTGGCTCAGGTCACGTTCTTGGGGTCCTGAGATCTGGTCTGGTGTGGGGCTCTGTGCTCAGCGTGGAGTGTGTTTGAGATTCTCTCTCCCTCTCCCTGTGCCCCTCCCCCAGCTTGTGCACCCACGCTCTCTCTCGCGCTCTCTCTCTCTCCCCACCAAATAAATAAATAAAATCTTTAAAAATAAATAAAATAAAATATTCCTTATGAGTACCTCTGAGCAAACTGTAATTACAAAGCAGAGGAAAGGGAGGGATGAGTATATGCCTTCTTAAAACCTTTTTAAGAACAGGTAGAATGTTATATATACATGAAGGTTTTGGTGAATTGGGTATTAAAAACTAAAAACTAATCATTGGTCTTCATCAAAACCTACAAGTGTGATGTCATGAGAGGTAGAATTCTACTGTTCAAAAGTTTACAAAAGAGTAGTTGACACTAAAAATACAACTTTTAAAAGAAAAGAAGAATTTTCTTAGAAGTCTTACTTGCCTAATGATCCTGAGAAAAAGACAGAGGCTTCTTCTTCTCATAAAAATAAATTAATGTAGAAATGTATTTTATTGTTTCAAATATTTAGAAATTTCTTAATGGAAATTAACTTCTACAGCAAGCAGCTTGCGATCAGGCTAGGCATAGTGGGGACATTAGTCGAGAGCAGGGTTTCTCAGACTTTAATGTGAGTGAACATAGCCTGAGATCTTATTGAAATGCAGTTCTGGTTTAGAAGATCTGGGGTGGGGCCTGAGACTCTGCATTCCTCACAAACTCCCAGGTGACGCTAATACTGGTCCAGGAACCACACATTGAGAAGCAAGGCCATAAGGCACTAAACAGTTACTTTGGTGCCCTTAATACTGATTAGTGATGTTTGGGGATTAGCTTCAGGGCCAGGCTCCCAGTGAGGGTCACTGCCTAGTTCTCTACATCAGAATTAGAGTCCCATGATCCCACCAGTGGTATTGTCATTATGAAGCTGTCAATCCAGGCAGGCCAACGACACAGGGAAAACAAAGTCCAGAGATAAACCAAAGTCTAGAAGGTAAAAACAAAAAACAAAAAACTGTGAATTGAAACACACAGACAATAGAGAAGCCAAAAGACTGAGGATGTACAATAAAAAGGCCAGTATAAGTAACTAGATGATGGGGCGCCTGGGTGGCTCAGTCGGTTAAGCGTCCAACTCTTGATTTCCGCTCAGGTCATGATCTCAGGGTCTTGCGATCAAGCCCCAAGTAGGGCTCCCCACACAGCAGGGAGTCTAATTGAGATTCTTTCTTCCCTACTCCCTCTGCCCCTCACCCCTTCCTCCTCAACCCCCTAAAAGAAGTAAATAGATGCTACTAGGTAAAATGGGGCATGTTGAAAGCTAATACTATGTTCTTTATAACTCCATGGGGACATTAATTTTATGTACAGTTTGGCTTATTTCTCTTGCTAATAGGCAAGCTTTTAAAAGGACTCAGTTGGGTTAGACAATAATATGGAAGTAATCTGGGCAGTACAAAATATTTGCATAGGTTCAATGAAATCACTGGGGCCCGGTGTTTTTTGGAATTGAAACTTTTTTCTATTTTCTGCATATGCTATATGCTACATTACATCCTCAGCAGAGCCTGGGAAAAACACCCTACAGTCAAACCCACTTATATTCTGCAGCAAAGCATGTGAACATCCAATCATACTAAGTGGGAACAATAAGGAATCTAGTCAGTCTCATATCCATTCAGGGCAGGTTTTGTTGCTAAATGAGTTACAAAAAAATCCTGTGGTTTGAGGATTTCAGAATTACAGTTTAAGGGAATGTGGATATCTTTTCCAACTCTTCTGCATCCCATTTGGGGTGTTCAACCTATGTCCCTTCTTGAAATAACCTTCTTTAAGGAAAAAAAAGATATATCCATTTATTTTAGAAAGAGTGCATGAACAGGGGGAGGAGCAGAGGGAAAAGGAGAGAGAGAATCCTCAAGCAGGCTCCCCACTGAGCACAGAGCCCGACTCGGGGCTCAATCCCAGGACTGTGAGATCATGACCTGAGCTTAAATCAAAAGCCAGCCACCAAACTGACTGAGCCACCCAGACACCCCTTAAAATAAACTTCTTAATCTCTTCTCAGTTATACTAAGGTGTAAATGACTAATAGCCAGCTCAAGTATACTTGCATTTGAACAGAGACAACCACATTTTGAGGTGGAATTTCAGACATTAACCAGTAATTAATTTCATCTCAGAATTTAGCATCCAGGAGATTCTAATTAAGTGGGAAAGGATTAAGGGGTTCAATACAAAAAAGGAAATTTTCCCTAACCAAAAGTTGTCCCCTGCCTTTGACTTAATTGATTTTAAGCTAACCTTTTTAAATTTACTGTACCGTGCATTTGCATAGGGCTCCACAGGTTTTAAATGATTTTTTTATTTTTTTTATTGTTACGTTAATCACCATACATTACATCATTAGTTTTTGATGTAGTGTTCCATGATTCATTGTTTGTGTATAACACCCAGTGCTCCACGCAGAATGTGCCCTCTTTAATACCCATCACCAGGCTAACCCATCCCTCCATCCCCCTCCCCTCTAGAACCCTCAGTTTGTCTTTCAGAGTCCATCGTCTTTCATGGTTCGTCTCCCCCTCCGACTTATTCCCCTTCATTCCTCCCCTCCTGCTATCTTCTTCTTCTTTTTTTTTTCTTAACATATATTGCATTATTTCTTTCAGAAGTACAGATCTGTGATTCAACAGTCTTGCACAATTCACAGTGCTCACCATAGCACATACCCTCCCCAATGTCTATCACCTAGCCACCCCATCCCTCCCACCCCCCACCACTCCAGCAACACTCCGTTTGTTTCCTGAGATTAAGAATTCCTCATATCAGTGAGGTCATATGATACATGTCTTTCTCTGATTGACTTATTTCACTCAGCATAACACCCTCCAGTTCCATCCACGTCGTTGCAAATGGCAAGATCTCCTTCCCTTTGATGGCTGCATAATATTCCATTGTGTATATATACCACCTCTTCTTTATCCATTCATCTGTCGATGGACATCTTGGCGCTTTCCACAGTTTGGCTATTGTGGACATTGCTGCTATAAACATCGAGGTGCACATACCCCTTCGGATCCCTACATTTGTATCTTTGGGGTAAATACCCAGTAGTGCAATTGCTGGGTCATATGGTAGCTCTATTTTCAACTGTTTGAGGAACCTCCATACTGTTTTCCAGAGGGGTTGCACCAGCTTGCATTCCCACCAACAGTGTAGGAGAGTTCCCCTTTCTCCGCATCCCCACCAACATCTGTCGTTTCCTGACCTGTTAATTTTAGCCATTCTGACTGGTGTGAGGTGGTATGTCACTGAGGTTTTGATTTGGATTTCCCTGATGCCGAGCGATGTTGAGCACTTTTTCATGTGTCTCTTGGCCATTTGGATGTCTTCTTGGAAAAATGTCTGTTCATGTCTTCTGCCCATTTCTTGATTGGATTATTTGTTCTTTGGGTGTTGAGTTTGATAAGTTCTTTATAGATTTTGGATACTAGCCCTTTATCTGATATATCATTTGCAAATATTTTCTCCCATTCTGTCGGTTGTCTTTTGGTTTTATAGACTATTTCTTTTGCTGTGCAAAAGCTTTTTATCTTGATGAAATCCCAATAGTTCATTTTTGCCCTTGCTTCCCTTGCCTTTGGCGATGTTTCTAGGAAGAAGTTGCTGCGGCTGAGGTTGCTGCCTGTGGTTCCCCTTTAGGATTTTGATGGACTCCTGTCTCACGTTTAGGTCTTTCAACCATTTGGAGTCTATTTTTGTGTGTGGTGTAAGGAAATGGTCCAGTTTCATTCTTCTGCATGTGGCTGTCCAATTTTCCCAACACCATTTGTTGAAGAGACTGTCTTTTTTCCATTGGACATTCTTTCCTGCTTTGTCAAAGATGAGTTGACCATAGAGTTGAGGGTCCATTTCTGGGCTCTCTATTCTGTTCCATTGATCTATGTGTCTGTTTTTGTGCCAGTACATACTGTCTTGATGATGACAGCTTTGTAATAGAGCTGGAAGTCCGGAATTGTGATGCTGCCAGCTTTGCTTTTCTTTTTCAATATTCCACTGGCTATTCGGGGTCTCTTCTGGTTCCATACAAATTTTAGGATTATTTGTTCCATTTCTTTGAAAAAAGTGGGTGGTATTTTGATGGGGATTGCCTTGAATGTGTAGATTGCTCTAGGTAGCATTGACATCTTCACAATGTTTGTTCTTCCAATCCATGAGCATGGGACGTTTTTCCATTTCTTTGTGTCTTCTTCAATTTCTTTCATGAGTCTTTTATAGTTTTCTGAGTACAGATCCTTTGCCTCTTTGGTTAGATTTATTCCTAGGTATCTTATGGTTTTGGGTGCAATTGTAAATGGGATCAACTCCTTAATTTTTCTCTCTTCTGTCTTGTTGTTGGTGTACAGGAATGCCACTGATTTCTGTGCATTGATTTTATATCCTGCCACTTTACTGAATTCCTGTATGAGTTCTAGCAGTTTTGGGGTGGAGTCTTTTGGGTTTTCCACATACAGTCTCCTTTCATCTGCAAAGAGTGAGAGTTTGACTTCTTCTTTGCCGATTTGGATGCCTTTGATTTCTTTTTGTTGTCTGATTGCTGTGGCTAGGACTTCTACTACTATGTTGAATAGCAGTGGTGCTAGTGGACAGCCCTGCCGCATTCCTGACCTTAGGGGAAAAGCTCTCAGCTTTTCCCCATTGAGAATGATACTCGCTGTAGGTTTTTCATAGATGGCTTTTATGATATTGAGGTATGTACCCTCTATCCATATACTCTGAAGAGTTTTGATCAAGAAAGGATGCTGTACTTTGTCAAATGCTTTTTCTGCATCTATTGAGAGGATCATAGGATTCTTGTTCTTTCTTTTGTTAATGTATTGTATCACGTTGATTGATTTGCGGATGTTGAACCAAACTTGCAGCCCAGGGATAAATCCCACTTGGTCATGGTGAATAATCCTTTTAATGTACTGTTGGATCCTATTGGCTAGTATTTTAGTGAGAATTTTTGCATCCATGTTCATCAAGGATATTGGTCTGTAATTCTCCTTTTTGATGGGGTCTTTGTCTGGTTTTGGGATCAAGGTAATAAATGATTTTTATAAACATCATCTCATTCCATGTATATTAATCTCTCTTCTTTTTTTAGTTAAGGAAACTGAGATTCGAAGGAGTGACTTGTCCAAGGTCACAGAGTTGAGATACAGCTAGGAATCAGACCCAGAATTTTGACCAAATTAGACCATTGCTATAAAACATTGGTTAGAAATAAGAGGGCAGTGTTTGTTTCCTCCCAGTTGGTGAAATGCAAATGTGAACTTAGATGATGATTCACTGTGGAAACAGTAAAAGACATAAGAGAGAAACTATATGTGTCCTTTATTAGAATGATCTCATTTTCTCTGATAATAGCTTGCAGACCAACTTTGAGCAAATGTTCAACCTGATAGAAATATTATATTCCTCGAGGTGTAGTTACTATCTCCATGATTTCTAATGGTCACAAAGTCCTGGACTCGGAACCCCCAGACCAAATTTGTTTGGGTCATATTTCATCAACTGACACAGGAAGTTTGAAGTGTCACGGAAGTGGCAAGAAATCAATTCCACAAACATTTATTGCACACACTGCCTAGCTAACAATAGGTGCTCAATAAATGCTAAATGAATGAATATATCCCTTGTAATTACAAGATCCCCTCCTGTCAGTTTGAGTGAGTCAGTAGCTCTCTACTGCCTCAGTAGATAAAACATTCCCTAAAACAAATGTCTGAATCAAAGCGTAGGAGGAAGGTTAATTTGCTTCAAAGACTGAATCAGGTAGTTGGTTTAAAAAATAATGCCACTATCTCTGTGGGAAAAGCTTCCAGAGAAATATAGAGCGTGTACACAAGCAAAATGGAAGCTAAAGCATTTTGTCCATTTATTTCCTCTAGGGAATTTCTTATCACTCATATTTTACTTTTTCTGAAAGAGGGGTTCCCTTGCCTACACCAGCTGCCCTCTCCTCCCTTCTGCCTGGGGTGGTATACCATAGTAAAATTTTGCCAGGCTGCATACCTCACTCTGGGCAACGATACTCCTTTTTATGTCTCACTCAACAAAAGGTGTTCATGAATCAGCTCGAAATCTCAGTTCATATTTAGATGACGCATTTTCCTCAACTGAACAACAGTCCACAGTTACAAATGCCAAACAGGAAGGGCACATCTGTGAAAAACAAGCCTCTTAAGCTGGAAGAATGAATAATGATGATGTGTGGGTTGTGCTTTCTATACAGCAAACTCTGGGAAGACCTTTCTGTGAACAGCTATCTGATCACAATTGAAGAGGCTTTGTCCTACTCACCTCCCACACTCTGGATCAGCAGCTCCACAGGGCAAGGCAGATTGATAGGGAAGATTCCTTGGTCATCAGAAACTCAGGTGTCGATTCAGAATCTCCAGACCTTAGGGTAGAGATTCTTTTTCTCATCACTTGTAGTTCTTGGGACCAAGTAAATCCTAGAAGTGAAAGTTTCCTTCAGGGATATGAAAGTTGTTTCCACTTTGAGTTTCAAATTCCCAGTAGAAGCTTCCAGATAGTGAACTAGATACTTAAATAAAGTACTGGTTCAATCTGGATTTAATTAATTTTTCCTGATTATAAAACAGTTCCATTTTCATTATAGAAATCTTATAATAAATATGGGCTTTTCCATTTTCATTTCATTTCCACTTCAATCATTTTGGAAAATATGTAAGTTTGCTTCTTGTTTAAATTGTCTCTGCACACAGCACACATGTGTGCGTGTGTGTGTGTGTGTGTGTCCGTGTATCCATGTATGTCTGTGTTTAAGTAAGCTCACTATTGAATAAAATAATAAAATTTTAGTTTGGTTAAGGAGTCAGCAAATTAGCATATGCTTTGTTGCACTTTTTGATTCATGGTAACATTTATAACTAACTTTCTTTAGTTTATAGATCTTTCTTTGTTACTGTCATAAGATTGCCATAATAAAACCTCTCTTTTCCATATGGAATTCCATTAACAGTTTGGTTGTTTCATCCATCATGAGAAGAGTTTGCTACTGAGGAAGAAGCTAACAGTATTAACCCTGGAACCTCCCACCTCCTCCCCCCATTCCCAAACTCAATTAAACCAGCATCACACCAAGACACACAAAAAAACTGCCGCCTATTTACATAACACAATGATCGAGTAATAAATCAACATTAATCATGAATGTTGCAACAAGTCACTGAAAATGATGTTTGACCTCACCATGGACCAGACTCATCCAACCATGAAAAGCATTCATCTCCAACTGGGAGCCACTTCCCACTCCCAAGGACAGGGTCAAGCATTTCGGATACATACGACAGGCAGGTTTGATCTTTCCTTCCGGATATCACTTTCTTTCTTTCCTAACTCCATTACCTCCTAATTCTGAATCAATCCTATCCTAGAAATGATTCCAGTTCCAACACCCCTGGAGTCTAGTTGTCCCTTTTATTTAAAGTCCTTCTTCACATCTACTTTCTTAGGATGGGTTCCCTACTAAGGTAGAATTTAGCTGCGACGTATATCATAGTCCTAGGCTCCCTGATTCCATCTATAATTAATCTGTTTGAACACTTCAGGGGAAAATTAATGGTAATTTTCTGGGTAGTATTTTTTGAGCTACAATTCTTTAGGCCTTGGAAAGAAGGCATCACTCTGCATGCAGCACCCTGAGGTAATCTTGACATCTCTATCACACCAGGGTATACATTACTATATATACTATATATAC
The DNA here is from genome assembly GCF_037043125.1 of Eumetopias jubatus. Classification (NCBI taxonomy): domain Eukaryota; kingdom Metazoa; phylum Chordata; class Mammalia; order Carnivora; family Otariidae; genus Eumetopias; species Eumetopias jubatus. Next base: position 64,467,327 of record NW_028274823.1, on the reverse strand, counting down.
TAGATCGAGACAGGTTTGTGAATTTTTCTTCTTCCTGAAAATGCTTTCTCATGCCTCTGAGCCTTTGCACAGGCTGTTCATTCTTTCTAGAATCTGCCCAGCCTCGCCCCTCTCCCACAGTCGCACTCCATTTGTGTGTCTGGGAAACCCTTCATTTACATCCCAAGTATCCACAAAAGGCAGCTCTCCAGATTCCACCAGGTTCCCTCCAACTTCTTTGTGTCCCACTGCACTTTGTGAAGACTCCATTTTGGAGCTCATCCCTGCTTGCATTTGTGTCAGCTTCTGCTCATCACTAGATTGTGAGCTACCCGGAACCAGGGACCATATCAGTTTAGGTTGTATCCCAGAGCCTAGCACAATGCCTGTCAAGAGAATTGTTCAATAAAAAAGAAAATGTGATGAACGAATGAGTGAACAAAGTGCAACTTGACACAATTTTAAAAAGAGAACAACTAAGAGGAAAACTGTGTCCAAATAATCAACATTCCTCCATTAAATCAAAGTAAAACTATCTTGCAAATAATTTTCTATTCTATTCATTACTTCTTTAAATGCAAACCCCTCCTTAACTATTTTGATGAACAGGGTAGATAGATGTTTACATAGCAATTGGTCATTTATTAGTTTATTAAAATGGCAGCATTAAAGGAAACAAGTTATGACTAATTTCAGTGTTTTAATAAGGAAAAGAGAAATTTTGTACACAAAAACCAGCCTGTGTCAAACATAAATTATGCATCGTCACACTGATCACCTGCTATGGTCGATGACATGGAAGTTGAAGATGACAGAAATACAATATGATATTTAAATTAGTATTTTGCACAGCCATATGCTGACTATGTGCTATTTCCCCCATGACAAACTGATTGAACAACTTAAATAATGTTTTAACACACATCATTATACAAAAAAAATTAGAGTAAACGATGAATCATTCTGTCAACTTGTGATTCAATGGAACAATGTATATCTTTCATGGTTATTAATATTCAGTGTCTTTAAGTAAATTAAAAATTCAGCTTAACAAAGGTTAAAAATATCTGATGATACATAGATGATTGTAAAAGTAATATATATTAATGAAGTTTTGTATGACTGACTTTTTTCTTTTTTGGTTAATCACTCACAGAATTATGTCAAACATATATCAAGACTTTAGCTCCTTTTTCATCCAACCTTCCGGCATTTCATTACTATAGTTACCTGATTAATGGATGCAATAATATATATGGCATGATATGATATGTTCACATTAAATTTTAATCAAATATTACTAAATTCAGAAAACATTAAGTAAATCATGACTGATGAGGCAATATTGCTGTCCTGTCATATTGATGACTCTCAAACTTCACTACTGAGAGTAACAGATTAAGCACAAGAAGTGAATTTTATGAGGAAATATAAGGATCTCAACTTCCACAGTTGTGTTTTGTTAATTGCTTTATAGTCACCAGAGGAGACATTAGATCCATCAAGTCTCCCAGTGTCACAGATCCTGTAATTCCCTTTCTCAGTCTCAAGAATTATATTTGTAGTGGAGGAGGGGCACATTTGTTATCCATGGGGATTTGTTGTTTTCTAATCATGGTTTTTAACTAAAAATTATTGTCATTGTTCCCCTCCCATGAGGTTTCTAAAAGCAGACAAAGTGATAGGAATGGAAAGTGGACCGGTGGTTTCCAGGGGCCGGTGCGAGGGGGAGGTGGGGACTTGTCGTTTCATGTTTCATGGGTCGCTCTTCAGTTTTGCGTGATGAGAAAGTTCCTGAGATCTGTTACGCAATAATATGACTATCCTTAAGGCTATTGAACTCTACACTTGAAAATGGGGGAAGATGGTAAATTTAATGTTACATATTTTCTACCACAATGTTTTAAAAACATTGTAAATGGAACTTAGAACCTAACACTGGCTCCGTCAGTCTTGTCAAGGAGGGGAGGCAAAGAGAACTATTATTTGCTGCGGGGGCAGGCACTTTGTCTAACACCAGAAGCCTCACCCTGGGACTTGGAATTAAGTCCTAGCTTGGCATCCAACTTCCAGAAGCAATCTTGCTATTTCTATCACACCACACTTTTTTTGTCCAGATTAACTAGGTAGTAGTTGGACAAAGCTGGGCACTTTCTAGGTGATATCTCACCTAACCTCACAGCAAAGCCACAATGTGGCCATCCTTGTGCTGGCGTTCTGTATGAAGAAACACATAACTGTGAGCGGTAAGACAGACAGTCAGTTTCTAAAAGCTGTATTCTTCTTACTCGTGGTAGAGATTTCCAGTTCTCATCTGTATCCTGTTCTCCTCACCTTCTTGGACTCTCAGAGGAAAAAGCTCGTCCCAGCCCCTCTCGTTGTTATGCAGGGCCATGTGAGCTACACAGGTTATTTTGGGGCTTGGGCAGTGAACCAGCCCTGTGTGACTCTCCAGGGGCTGCTCCTCTCCTGTGGTAACTCTGGCAACCACGTACTGAGGTAGCGAAGCCACAGAATTGGATCTCTGACTCACCCTTGGAAGGAAGATGCCTCAGAGAACCCAGGTAACCTACAGCAGGCTTTGTGTGAGGGAGAAGTAAACTAGTGCGCGTTGAGCCACCAAGACTTTGAAGACTTGGGTCGCCTTAGGATTGCCTGGCCTAGCCCGCCTATACACTGCTGCCGACTTGGGATAAGATTGGTCAGGGTTAGTGCCACAAGCAACGAGTATTGGTCTTTATGATTATGAAAATGTTTTCTTACCTTAGCCTCACCAAGTGAAATCCATGTTTTGCAACTACCTAGCCTAAGAGCCAAATGTGTACTTCCCCTTTCCTTTCTCTCTCTCTCCTCTTCTACCTCCACCTTCTCTACTTCTACTTCTTCTTCCTCTTCCTCCTTCTACACCAGAAGAATGGAATCTTGAAGCTCATGTTAGAATAATATGGAATTGGGGCACCCGGGTGGCCCAGTCAATTAAGGGTCTGACTCTTGAGTCCAGCTCAGGTCGATCTCAGGGTTGTAAAATCGAGCCCTGCGTTGGGCTCCCGGCTCAGTGTGAGTCTGCTTGAGATTCTCTCTCTCCCTTTCCCTTTGCCCCTATCCATCCCCCTCCCTCTCAAATAAATAAAGAGATAAAATCTTAAGAAAAAATATGGAATCAACTCAATTTCCATCTCCTCACATTGACACGGGATAACATTCTTGACCTAGTATATCCCGTCCTCTGAAGCCAACGTATCTTGTGTGTTTTCCTAAAATATGGTACTCCAAATAATTTTAGGTGCTTCATGAATCAGTACTTTCTATTTTACTTTTATACTTTTTATTTATTTTATCTCTTATTTTGGCAGTTACATTTTTACTCAAAAGTACATTAGAAAATATCAAACCAGTGATTTCATGGGTATCGTTGCTTAGGACAAAGCTAAAGGAGAATATTTATGTTTCGAAAGTAGGTAGAAGTTTTTAGAAACTAGTAAGTAAACAACAGGGCAGCTTGTGCACCAGGATGACAAAAATCGTGACGCTGAAGAAATGCTGCCAGATTGTGTCCTGGTGGGAACCCTCCAAACAGGGTTAGTGCCAGTTACGCCAGGTGGCCAGCCATTCCTGCTCCCCGCCATCCTTTGGACAGTGTGATAAAAAGAACACCCTCATCTGTGTTTCCCCACATCACTGTGCCAGGTAGTCGTGTCATCCCTGCCCAGGATTTTCCTTCCAGCGTCAGTGAGCAGTTCAATGAACATGCAGAGGCCACCAGACAGGGCTACGGATTGTGTTTAAACGCTAATCTCAATTTCCTTCTTTTCTTATTGGAGCCCAAGATCTCATTATCAGAAGCTGACCCAATTGTTCACTTGATCCCTTGAGGGGACTAGCTGCTTTCAGCTGGGAGGGGAAGGAGGTGTAAAGGCAGGACCTGGGCAGGGGTGGAGCCTCTCTTGCTCAAACATTACTGTCATGTTTAGCCTGGGCCCCTGCCAGATTTTTGGGAGGGGGCAAGTCATCCAGCTGGGTGCAGTCTGAGCACCTGGGTTCTCTGGTGAAAGCCAGTGTAAAAATGCAGAGATAAGCAGACTGATCCAGCCTCCCATGTGTTTAGGTGTTTAGCACAAACTGAAATACATGAGTAGGTCGCCCTGATCAGAACACCAAGGTCTGTTTTAATGTTAGTATCACTGCCTCTGTGCTATACTATATTTAGACAAAGGCGCCATCTTCCTTTTCACACAGTTCTCCCCATCCTTCTGCCTTTAGTTTGACCCAGGGGAATTCACCATGCATTCTGGTTCTTATCTCCATAGAAGGAGTTACAGTTTCCTCACCACCCTTGGGCATGTTGCCACCTCACTCAGCCAGTGGATTGTCACGTAACCACAGGCTGAGTCTTGGCTCCGTCTCCTTTCCTCTGGTCTACCAAAAACAATTCCACAAATTATCTTCTCTATGGACCTAAATCAGCAACCAGGCCCAAAATGGAGAAAGAGGAACAGAATCATGGGAATAGAGTGTTGATTTCCTCTCATCTTCCACCACAGCTTGGAAGACAGGTCCAATTCCCTGGGCCCCCAGGGTGGGATGTGGGAAAGGAGGTAAAGGTGTCCCACACAACTTGAATGACATGTCCACTGCATATCTGCCATCACTTGTAAAAAGCATCTATGGACTAGAAGAGTCCATCAGGAAGAAGAAGAAAAAAAAAAAAAAAGGCAAGGGACACAGTAGTAACTAGAGAAATGTTTCCGAAGGTATTTTCTGAGAATGGGAAAAAGTACCCTACTAACTGGGTAAGCTTCTTGGGAATCTAAAGCTATTGTGGAGGGAGCTACGTAAGCAAGGACATTGTGAATCTGCAGGTGAGTTGGCCGTCAAGATGAAGAATATGTGCCCCAAAGGGAGGGAAAAAAACAAATAGAGAAGTAAGATGGAGTTGGAGAGCTGAACCAGTTTAGACAACTAATGGAAAGCCCCCGGAATGAATACAACTTCTCCCAAGCTGCTAGTGTCTGGGCCTGCCGGGGCAGCGCCAACTTCCAGCCAGGCCCCGAGGGACTCTCATCGAGCACCTTGCGTGGCAGGTGGGAGCTGTTGTGGGCAAGGGTTGGGCCTCCTTCCTATTGTCTCAGTGCGTTCAATGAAGCTTCCATCAGGGGAGGGGAGCCAGCAGAATGTGGGCTGACACACAGAGGAACGCCCAGAGAACCATGGCTCTCCCTTAGCAGCGCACCCCCTCAACGACTGACTGAGTTCCCACTTGGACTTAGGGTTATAGATCAGATTATAGGACTGTTGTAGGACCAGAGCAGTCTCATCTAGAGTTCTGGGCTGCCCATGGGCTCTTCCCTCCCCAGGAGGCCTACAGAGAAGAAGTTTAGTTTGATACTGATCTGGTAGTTCGGGTCCATTCTTTGCAGAAGACTTCCGTGGTGGGCTTCTCCAGCAGCACAGATTTGCAGAGACTTACCAGAGATACTCAGTATGTGGAAGGGACGCATCCAGGCGCCCCAACTGGTATTTCTGGCTTTGGCCAGACGGCTCTATTGTGTTTTGGAGAATGCACTTTGACTTGTGGTATATCTGAATTAACGAATATTGGCCCATGCTCTAGCCAGAGCTGTTGTGTTGGGTACCCACCTGTTTTATTTCTAAAACACATCGAGCTCGTTTATAAACCCGTAATTGCATCTTTGCAACTTAAACCCTTAATGAGTTAAAGCCAGAGCCTAGAGGTCTAAAACATTTACTTGTTTATTTATTTATTTGGCAACATATGTCCTAATAAGTACAAATAGGCCGCCACCCATCTGTGAGTTCTGCCCAATGTGGTGGGAAAGAACCAATTGTCAGGCGCACCAGCCCATAGGGGAATCCCTTTTGTTTAAGAAATGCTTCTTCAAAGGAATTGGCATCCCTGCCTCCCTTTGAGGGTGTCGCTGTGTGGGAGGCTCTGTCGGTCTCCCTACAATGACAAAGCTGAGGAGCCTGTCTTGGGTTGGTGCTTCGCTCAAAATGCACAGTCTGGGCAAAAAAATACAGACACAAAGCATGCACAGAGAAGAAGTCAGTGCCGAGCAGAGTGTGGGCTGAAGAATCCTGCCTCCTAAGGAGGTGACAGTCAAATGACGCTGGCTCATCATGTGTGTCAAAGGCAGCGCAAGGCAGGTAAATAGCAAGTAAGCATTTCCCACCCACTCACAAATTCCATGCTGGAAATGCTGGTGTGGCGGGAGCCTCTTCCACTATTGGGTCCATTCACATCCAAGCTCTTTTTTAAGAAGGAAACAAACAAACCTCCAATACGTCAGGCACGATTTCAGAATGTTTTCAATAGTAGCCACAGGAAATCTGTGACTTTTCCCTCCCGTGCCCTAGCATTTAATCACTTAAACTTGCCTTGCTTGGTTTTCTGTGAAATGAGATAAAAAGCCAATTTTCCAATAGTAAGTACAGAATCAATACATAAGTGCAGTGACTAAATATCTATTATAAGAAAACTTGACTGAGCAAGAACTCACTTGAGCAGAACGTGCGTTCCCCTTTCGTAAGCTCTACGTTATTGTCGACTACAGCTGTGCTCAGGACACAGAACCAAAATATTCTCATTTGGACAAAGTATGAAACCATGTAAAATCCCACCAATAAATGGATTCGATGAAGCAATACAAAATAAACGAAGACTATAAATACCATTTTGAAGAATTTATGTCAAACAAAATAGGACTATATATACTTAAAACTATGATAGATCTCAAGAACCAGAGAACTAAGGGAAGGAACGAGAAATTGGAGCACCCATGAAAGGCTTTGTTGGAGAACGAGTAAACAGTAAGGAAAAGCTGCTATAATATGATTTTTATATAGGTATTGCTCTCTAACTTATCTTTAAAGTATAATGCAAATAATACTTCACAGACTACAGAGTACAGAATAGTTTATCAACCCATGCTACGTAAAATGCTGTCTTTCAAGTAATTGATGTCTGTGTCAGTCAACAATATCTCTACCGGATTACCCAAATGTTATGACCGATGGGAAAATGTAGCTTCACCTGTGTAGGCTCCTGCTTCAGAAATGGTTACTTCTTATCACAGTAAAACAAAATAGGAAATGCCATTCTCCTTCTCTTCCAACTGCACAAGGAGTAATAAGTGCATTTTGGTGGAAGCCAATTATGCTCTAGAGATCTGGGTTATCTATGCAGGAGGGAGGGGAGGAGGAAAGGAGAAACAGTGAAGACTAGTGATACAATTAAATAAAACAAATTGTGGTTTGTCTGGGGTTTTGGTCTACATCCTGCCAGGAAGTGAGGAAGAAGTCATTGGCAGGTGCTGCATTCTGGAAGAAAGCTTTTTTGCAGCGAGGTAAGTCATGGAGAGTAGCTAGAGAATCAGAAGGGTTATAAGAACAGGACGGTCCAAAGACTTGAGCAGTTATAGATGAAAGTCTGGAGGAGAATTCCCTGGGAAGGGAATATCACTCCGGGAATGTCTGCACCTTAATTAGATAATTGCAAAACTAACTCATTAATTGATATAGTTACCTCTTCATTCATAGGATAACAGAATCTTAAGGGCTGAAAGGGTACTGGGGCCACTGAGCAGGGAGCCCGACGCGGGACCCGATCCCAGGACTCTGGGATCATGACCTGAGCCGAAGGCAGAGGCTTAACTGACCTGACCGAGGCACCCAGGTGCCCTCATTTTAAAAATTCAAAGAGGAAGTCACTTTCAGCAATGATACATACAGTCTTTTCTTTTGAAGAAATTCTTCTATGACCCAATCCCCAAAAGCCAGCTAGACTGACATGCAGGCCTGTCTGGGTACAGTTCTAAAACTCATTTGCAGAGACCAGAACCAGTGAGCTCCATTCTTGTAAGTGGTACTTCCAAGTACCAGTCCTCTCACCATGGCTGCTGGCTTACTTCTTGCCTCAGTCTCCTCTTGTCTTCTTCCTGCCCCACATCATAAAAGAAGACATACTGGAGAACACTGAGTCACATGAGACGAGAAACTTAAAACCCACCCGATCCTATATAGTACAGGGCGGCTGGCTACTCTGCCTTTCTCTATAACTCAAAGGGTTTGTCCCACTCAACCCACTTCCAAGTTAAGAAATTATATGAGAACTGGTACTACAGATTTACAAAGTCCTTCATGTTGAAAGAAAAAAATTTTCAGAGTTTTCCATTTTTTACCGTTTTGTTCAATGGTTAGAAATTTGTCTTTGCATTATTCTTTATAGTATACATAACAAACTTTTCAAAAGTAATGGTCTTCTGTGTGTGAAGCCATATATGAAAGGTTGAAAAGAAAATGCTTTGGGGCACCTGGGTGGTTCAGTTGGTTAAGCGTCTGCCTTTGGCTCAGGTCATGATCTTACGGTCCTGGGATCGAGCCCAGCATCGGGCTCCCTGCTCAGCAGGGAGCCTGCTTCTCCCTCTCCCTCTGCCTGCTGCTCCCCCTGCTTCTGTTCCTCACTCTCTCTCTCTGTTAAATAAATAAATAAATTCTTTAAAAAAAAAAAAAGAAAAAACAAAATACTTTGAAAATGAGTAAATGTGTTGATATTGAGAGTCATAGTCTCATTGTAGAAGAAGGGACATACAAATATGAGACAGGAGAAAGCCAAAAAGAATCCTATAGAACTGTGCTGGAATTGGAGGTACTGGTATAAACTGTGATTTCTAAAATATGTATTTTTATATGCATGTCTGTGTGCATACGTATATTATAAACATGTATATGTGTATACATACACATATATAAATGTATATATTTCTTAGCTCTATACACTAAAAGGGCCAAGAGGCAAAGAGGTCCCCAGTAGCAACAAGTATACCTAGGTCTTGGTCTCTAATACAACTCCCCATGAAGAGGAGCTAGGGCTTCTCAGAGAAACGTCTGATTCCAGAGATGGGACAGGGTAGGTGCAAAAGACCCTGGAATATCTTGCTGGCCAGGAAGTTAGAAAGTACTCAAAACAATGAACAAGGACACCAAGGCTGCCTTGAATGGGCTACTCCTGGCCAAATCTGGAATAATCTGAGCATCAATGTCCCAGCATCAATCATGAATTTTAAACCATTGAATAAATAAGAACTCATGTGTCATTCCAAAAATACACAGATGATAACGGTGATTATAATGACAGAGGATAAAAAAATAATGATAGATGATAGACAGATAAAAATCAAGGTCTCTAGCTTACAGTAGAATGCAGAGGACCAAATATTAAATAGAGAGGTGGTACTGGAGTTAGAAAATTATCACTTTGCAACTGTTATGGTTAAAATCAAACTAAGAAAGAATTGTCAATGAATGTTAAATCTTGGAGGAAATTTTGAATGAGATGAAGGATATTTGCATAATCCTATCAGTTGCAAGAGAGAGAGAGAAAGTAAATTATATAATGCAAAAATCAGGCAACATCGTGACCAGGATATGAAAATTAGTATCACCAACAAGAGACAGATGGACATTGTATGCTTCCAGAAGCAATGTCCAGAGAGGACACCTCACCTAGGCAATAATCTGGTTGAGAATGTACAGTCTCAATCTAATCACAAGCAAACATCAGAGAAATACAAAATGAGAAATGTTATATTCATTTTTAAAAGGGGAGGCCCCACTATATTCTTCAAAAAAATGTCAGTATCATAAAAGACAAGGAAAGTTGGTGGGATTTGCTCCAGAATAAAGGAGGCTAGAGAGACTTGATGACTACATGCGATACCTAACCCTAGATTGGATCCACTGGTGAGGAAAAATACAATAAAAAAAATCACTAGATGACTGATAATAATCAGAACATGGATAGCAGATGGAAAGGAAGACTTGTATCAATGGAAATTTAGGAAGTAAATGACTGTATGGTAGTCATTCATAGGAAATACCCACTGAAGAATTTAGATGCAAAGGGCCATGCTGTTTGTAACTTACCCTTAAAGAGTTCAGAAAAAAATATAGAGAAAGAGGGAGGGAGAGATCAAGGGGCACAAATGACGAGGCAAATGGTGTAAATGTTAAATATAAGTGAATCTGGATAAAAGATCTAAAAGTGTTCCTTGCAACTCTCCATTTTTGCAAACTTTTTTTGTTAAGTTTAAAACCATTTCCAAATAAAAGCTTTAAAAAAGAAATGCTTTGATATTCTGTAGCTCTCAGGACAAAGGAACAAAAGGAAATGATTTCATGGGATGCTTTATTATTATCTTTTAATTATAATTGCAAATTAGTTGTCTTGCTTTCTTATTTTGAATGTAAGAACTTATTTGAAAAATATTTGAACGAAACTTACTTGAAAGTGACATTTTTAGATGTTGCAAGCCTCTTGGGTCATCAGTATCTTACGCTAAGCATCACGGAGTCTTGCAAATAGAGTCAATAGATCTGTCTTGCAACAGAAACTCCCTAGTTCAAGGTACACTGAGACCCTACCCACATTTACCTGTCAAAGTCCAAATCACATCCCCCTCCTCAAACTCTTTCCCTTAGGTTTAAAGAACAACACGATCTTCCTACTTGACGTATTTTTAGAATTCTCCCCAAATACAATGACAAAGGAAGAGTTTGGAGCTCGCAGCCTGATCACCTAAGCCCACTGAGGAGTTTACTCAAACTCTATCTTTTGTGCCAACTAATTTGCATAATCCAGACAAGAGTCACATTTTTCCTAATTGCACATTTTATCTCCTAACCTCCCCCCTGCACCCCAAGAAGTTTGTTTGCTTTAGCCACTTAGGGTTTTTTTAATAACCTAATTTAAACCACTTACATGAGAATTTCCTGAGTAGTCACATGGTAGAAATATGAGATCAGTATGTTACCTAAGATGAATGCAGAAAGTCTTCTCAATGTTCAGAAGTATTTATTGCACAAAAGACAAACATGGAATCCAAAATACTTCATTTTTGATAATCCAAATGCTATAAAGAAGCGATTACAGAACTTGTTCTGGCCCCCATGCAGAAAATCTCTGCGAATATTGGTCACTGAAGACACCTAGAGGACATATTTAGAAACTACATGGGAACAGGACAGCAACAGCTCAAGGGTTCCTCTTGCTGCCTCTGTGTTTAAGAAGTATTTTATTCAGGATGCCTGGTGGGAGGAGGGGAATGGAGTTGAGCACCAGGCTTTGGTACTGAAACCGGGATATTAGATCCTCAGCACATGCCAGAGCAGTTCTTCATGATGCTGGATAGGCTACACTAGCTCCATAAGGGCATGTGCAGGGATACTCCTGTTAAAATAGATAAGAATGAGTGTTATTAGCTTAAAAAGAAAATCATTGAAAACCTACACTGGGGTTGGTAGTGGTCAAAGAAGACAGAAAAGCTTCTGCTGCCTTTGTTCTGATGCTTTATTTGCTTTCCTATTACTTAGTGCTACTTGGACCTATGGATTCTGTAAACTTTTTTTTTAAGATTTTATTTATTTATTTATTAGAGAGCGGGCGAGAGAGAAACAGCATGAGAGGGGAGAGGGTCAGAGGGAGAAGCAGGCTTCCCGCTGAGCAGGGAGGCCGACGCGGGGCTAGATCCCAGGACCCTGGGATCATGACCTAAGCCCAAGGCAGACTCTTAACGACTGAGCCACCCAGGGACCCGATTCTGTAAACTTTAAAAAAGGTGTTTTGGGGCCATTTAAAACTTCCCTTTGGTTAACTTTGTCTGCCCTTTGGTAGAAAGGAGAGATGACCCATCTTATCCCTTTGGCCCATCAACCTCCGGTATTCTTTCCAATGTACTAATTGGTGAACTGGTCGAGACTGCTTCCCTGCTTCAGGAAGTTGGACTCGCGCCGTCTGGGTGGGCAGTAACGTGCAGTTAGTTACAGCAGATGTACCAGTCTGTTAAAACGCAGCTACAACTACAACAAGGACAACTATTTTTAACACAAAATTCCACGGCCCAGAGAGTTTAAATATTTCAAGCAATATTTATTACAACAAGAATGCAGGCTGTGTCTAGCACTCCTTTATGGTGGAATTTAAACAGGGCCCTCCCATGGAGATACCATCCTATTTTATGAGAAACTTTCCTCTTCCTTTGTTACAAAGGGATTAGACCAGGTATTGATCAAGGGTATTGCTTCAGGAATATCTGCTTTATTGACGCAATTATTGATTAAAAATACTTGAGCCTTCTACCGAAATGTTTTCTTCCCTTTTGGGGGATAGAGATCAGGGGACAGGAAGAAGTTGCTTACTGGTGTCTGGAAGTACTTACCAATAACAAACTCGAATGAGGCTGCATTTTTATGTCCAGACAGGGTGTGGTTAGACATAGACTTAGAACTGGGGAAAATGTGCATTTGGCAATTTTCAATTTCTTTTTCAAGGAGGAAAACAATGAAGAGACTTGTTAGTTTCACGAGGGTCATTTGTTAATACACATGGGGATAGCATTATCGTTCGACATTTATTGAGCACTTACATGAAAAGGACAGAATTAAATGATGTGAATAGCTGTGAGGTCCATACACATTTCAGTCTGAAGCTTGAATGATACGATTCATTTAAATCCATGTACAAAATAAGCACAATCAAATGGTTTTGGATGGTGAATTAAGTGCAGATGACATTAAGAGATTTTGAATTAAAGTGGAACCAAGTGACCATTGTTGGACTATTTAATATGAAAACAGGAATCCAGAAGACTCATAAAAGTAGAATAAACCAAGGCCTGATTTAAAAGAAGTAAACTGGTCAAAATTTTTTTTCTCCTAGGAAGTATCCTGCACACTTAGAACATCGAGGATCATGGATGCCGTATGTGTTTTTTAAGTAGTCTAAGGGATTTTCTCAATTTTGATTTATTTAGTTTTAAATACATCATGAATCCATATGAGTTCAAATTTTTGGAAGAAGAATAAGATAAGCTATAAAAAGTTTTCTTCCCACTCCTGTCCTTTAGCAACCAGTTTCCTGACTCAGAAGCAATCAATGTTAATTTTTTATGAATCTTTTCTTTTATACATAAATACATACACACAGACATGCACACACTTCTTCTTTCCCTTGCTTTTTGCAGCTGCATGAGCACTTTAAAGATTGTATCCTGTACCTTGCTTTTTCCACTTAATGTATCTTTGAAAACATGAAGTACATAGGACTCGCCTGTTCTTTTTATAACTATATAGTATTCTACTGTATAGATGTACCATAACTTATTCAATGAGCCCCTGTTAGTGAATATTCAGTGTTTCCAAATCTTGTTTTCAACCTTTGCTGTTACAAAAATGATACAGTATCTAATCTTGTACATACCGATATATAAGATGTATACCTATTTATGTAGAATTAATTCCTCAGAGTGGAATTCTGGGTCAAAGGATATGTGCATTTGTAATTTTGGTAGATTCTGCCAACATTTCCCCCAAAGAGGTCATACCATTTATTTTGCACCAGCATCATACAGAAGTGTCTATTTCCTCAGTTCTCCCTAATACATAGACTTTTTAAAAAATATTCATCTCCTTCTTCCCTGAGTCTGAATGTGATCATTTCTACGATTTCTCTATTCTAGGTCTAGTGCACAAAAATTCCACTGCCTTTCAACCTAGATCCCCTGCCATCATCTGTCACTGCCTTCGGTCTCCCCAGAGCCCACAGATCTAGTATTCTGTTCCACTGCTCTGCCCTGTTCCATGTCTTTTCCTCTGCTGGAATGTCTTTTACCATCAATACTGTCCCTCCAACCTACCACCTTTTAAAGCCAAGTTCTATCTTCACCTCCCATGAAACCCTTCTCAGTTTATCTGGCCCTCACTGACCTCTTCTCCTGTAAGAGCTTCCCAACAGGTGTGCCATAAAAGGGTTACAGGAAAATGAAGCTCTTGATCCCCCTCAATTCTTGGGATAGGCAGGGTTTGGGGCCTGGCATCTACACTGGTCCTTCTGGCCAGGTCTGCCATTATTTTTTTCCTTTTTTTTTTTTTAAGATTTTATTTATTTATTTGATAGAGAGAGACACAGAGAGAGAGAGAGCATGAGCATGGGGAGCAGCAAAAGGAGAGCAGGGAGCCAAATGTGGGACTCGATCCCAGGACCCTGGGATCATGACCTGAGCTGAAGGCAGACACTTAACTGACTGAGCCACCCAGGTGCCCCCAGGTCTGCAGTTTTACCCCAGAGTTCATACAAAATAACCATACTTTTTTTTTAGAGGGGGGATGAGGGGCAGAAGGGGAGGGAGAGAGAGAGACTCTTAAGCATGCTCCATGCCCAGCATGGAGCCTGATGCAGGGTTCGATCTCACAATCCTGAGATCATAACCTGAGCCGAAATGAAGAGTCGGCCGTTTAACCACCTAGGCACGCCCAAAATTATGCTATTCTTTTTTTTTCATGTTCAGTTAGCCACTGTATAGTACATAATTAGTTTTTGATGTAGTGTTCAATGATTCATTAGGTAAGTGTAACACCCAGTGCTCATCACAGCCTATTCTATGCATGCCTTGACATGAAAAGTGAAGGGAAGGTTTCTAGATTTTCTATATTCTTACTGTACTTTTTGTTCTTTTGTTCTGTCCTGGAATGACAAAGTTGTCTCTCTTGATAGCAGTTGGGTTTTGCTCAGTGATGCAATGGGAAAATACCCTTCTTTAAATAGTATTGACCAGGACTTCTGTGTTAAACTAGTAGTTGGTGAGATGTGCAGTTGGGGAAACTAAGACCTAGAGCAATGAATTACTTGTCCAAGGGCACACAGAGGAGGTAGCAGTGAAGCACTAGCCTGGACTAACAGTGAAAGTGTATCATTAGAATTGGGGTGAATTCTATTCCGTGTACCTGAGACACAAAAAAACAAATTCCAGTCTGCCTGACTACAAGGCCTATATGTTTGACCACCATGCCACACTGCTCCAGGGAAAGTTTGCTAAGAGATGGATGCAGGTCTGCTGAGCCAAGAAAACACCCTCTTGCTTCAGTGACAAAACAGAAACCATTGGACATCAGGCATTGTTACAGGGCTTTCATCTTCCCAGCACTGAATCTCTGAGCCTTCCAGTACCTGTGTTCATCTTTGTCAAATCCTTCTTGTTACAATAAGAGGGGTCAAGGGACCTCTTCTCCTCTCTGAGGCCCAGGGTGACTAGATGCCAAACCCTCTATCCCCAGGCATTATTCTCTTTCTCTTCTGTGTCTTCATCTTCTCCCTTCCAACCCAATCATTCCCAACAGGATAGTCCAGTAACCCCCATCTTTTATTTTTTTTTAAAGATTTTATTTATTTATTTGAAAGACAAAGACAGAACACAAGCAAGGAGGAGGGGCAGAGGGAGAGAGAGAAGCAGACTCCCTGCTGAGCAGGGAGCTCAACGTGGGGCTCCATCCCAACACCCCAGGGTCATGACCTGAGCTGAAGGCAGATGCTTAACCAACTGAGCCACCCAGGCGCCCAAATCCTATCTTTAAAAAAAAAAAAAAAAAATTGTTCTTTGGAGGCCCTGGTTGGCTCAGTTAGTAGAGCATGGGACTCTTGATCTCGAGGACGTGAGTTCAAGCCCCACTTTGGGCATGGAGCCTACAGAAAGAAAAAAAGATTATTCTTTGACCCTCCTCGTACCATCATCCTATCTCCCCAGGGTCTCTTTGCACAGAACCCCGAGTGTGGAAACACTGAAGTCACAGAGGTAAAGACCCTGCCAAAGATGGCGCCCTAGTCATAGGCCTCAGAAGCCTCAGCTGTGGCTGAGCCTTGCTGGGCTGGTGTTAGCTGTGTTGATAGTTGAGGCCCTGCTAGGCAAGGGCATGGTGCATGACAGCCTTGATATCAGAGTTCGACTGTTGTGATAGGGATCACATGGGCAGCACCCTTTTTTGTATCTCAAAGAAAGAAGAAGAAGGCTTTTCTTTTTTTTTTTTTTTAAGAATTTATTTATTTATTTGACAGATCGAGAGACAGCGAGAGAGGGAACAGAAGCAGGGGGAGTGCGAGAGGGAGAAGCAGGCTTCCCGCGGAGCAGGGAGCCTGACACAGGGCTCGATTCCAGGACCCTAGGATCATGACCTGAGCGGAAGGCAGACGCTTAACTACTGAGCCACACAGGCACTCTGAAGGAAGACCTTAATAGCTAACCCTTCTATGAGGTTTACTGTAGGTCAGACATCACATTTTACATATGTTCATTCATTTTAAGTCACAACGCTAATAGGGGAGTATTATTATTATTATCATCCCTATGTTCAATTGGGAAAATTAAGGCACATAAAGATTAAATTACTTGCCCAAGGTCACATGGCTAGTAAATGGCAGAGCTGGGATGTGGAGCCAGGCACTCTGGCTCTGAAGTCCATTCGAGACGCTCTATAATGTACCAGGCCTCATTTAGCATGTGCTGCTGGCACAGTTACCACTTTGGCCTTTGCTGTGCTATAAGACATCATTGCAGAGACCCCAAGGTAAAAAGGAGCAAACACACAGAAGAATTAAGGCAGGGATTCCCCTAGTTCATGCAAACATTTCCTGCAAATAAAAAAAAAAAAATGTCCTTTTAGGTGGGCCACAGTCCCAAGACTTGGTAAGCAGATAGTATTCGCACATCACTTAAGAAAAAGCACTTCTCCTCTAGGCAAAAGGAGCCAGGGCATGGGGTTTGGTGAGTGAAGCAAGGACTAGATTTCAACTCCCACAGGATCCCTCAGCTGGGTGCCCTTGACATTCACAACTGTACCCGATGGCTCCAAATTAAGGACAAGAGAAAGAGAGAACACAATTATCATGTAACTCAATAGTGCATCTTCTGTAACTATATTTACAGATTAGATCAAAGATCTAGATGATTTAAAACATGATGTATATGCAATCTGTACCTTGCTTGTGCTATCAGCCTGTAAACTCAAAAAGAGGTCAAAGTTAACTTTGCTGCCCAAATGGCCAGGACTCTAAATATTCCCTCCCAGTCCCTAGGTACCTGCCCCCAACGTGAGTAATTTCTGGAAATCCCCAAAGGGAAGCCTCTCACATGCCTACAACCCAGATGGTAGTTCTAGGCCCTTAATGGTGTTCCATCACCTCTCGCTCTAGCTTCAACTTGCCAACATCACTGGCTTCTCCTAAAACCACAGAAGCCTTGCCAACATTTTTTGGAAGCCATCAAAGCTCCTAGTCCTCCCAAGCGCCAAGGAGCACTGTGGGCAGTGCAGGGGCGGGGGGATGGTCTCTTCCTCAATTCTGTGCCACATCTTCTCACCTAAGCCCCAAAACAGCTCTGTCTGCATCCAGAATATCCCAAAATCTTCCATAAACGGTTTTTACCCTGTGTCAGAATCTCATTTAGCCTTTCTGCCAGTTTCTGATCATCACCTTTTAAACTAGAGAGACTCAAATCCAACAGCAAACAGACAATACTGCCATCCTCTCCATCCATCCATCCAACCATCCATCCATCCATCCATCCATCCATCCATCCATCCATCCAACCATCCATCCTTTGGAGAACACTGGTTGAGGCAAGTTTGTTCCTGACACTGTTCTAGGCGTTGAGAATAAAACATTTTATGAGACAGATAAGATTGATACTCTCACAGAGCTTACATTCTAGAATGGGTAGGCAGATACCAGTCAAGTCAATCAATTAATTAGCAAGAAGCTTTTAGCTAGTGATAATTGCTACGATGAAAATAAAACAACGTAAGTGATGGGAAGAGACTGGAGAACTACTTTGAATTAATTCAGTATCTTTCAAACCTGTCAAACCCAACATCCTCTATCCAGAACAAGTATAACAACATTTATGATTCTAAAATAAAATTCTTAGATTGATAGAGTATACTTCATACATATTATGTATGTAGATATTACATAAATATGTATATGCCCAACTATAATAAAGAGGAAAAATAAGAAGACATAATTTTATAACAAAATATGCATTCCAATATGTAAAAGATTGAACATGACTATGCTTGAGAACATAATGAGGCAGTCAGATGTTTGCATTCATATACTGAATTGCCATAAATGCAAATAGCCATAAATGCCCAACGATTATAGGAGTGT
This sequence comes from Eumetopias jubatus, assembly GCF_037043125.1. Taxonomy (NCBI): domain Eukaryota; kingdom Metazoa; phylum Chordata; class Mammalia; order Carnivora; family Otariidae; genus Eumetopias; species Eumetopias jubatus. The sequence continues at coordinate 64,449,338 of NW_028274823.1, read as the reverse complement.
TACAAGTGACTCAAATACCACTGGCATTGCCCTTAGTGACATGATTTACCTAAACAGGGAACAACTCTGGGTAATGCCTCAAACAAAACAATCGATTATCTTTCATCAATTTACATGATAATTGCATCCCTAGAAATTTTAATGGGTGTTAAAACTAGGCAAAAAAATATTTAGTATTTAGGTATCTATGGGTCTATGGAGTGGGTTCTCGGTACACATAATTATAAACAGGTTTTTCCCCTACATGACAAATGAGATACTCCAAGTCGTGCAGTGTGCAGGCCAATCCATCATTGGGAGGACTCTACGACATATTGCCAGACATCTGGCATCCCCGGCATCCCCTCCCACCCTGCCATTAAATGCCAGTAGTACCCCCAAATCCTGTGATTAACAAAGATGTCCCCACACATTTTCTAAACACCTCCTTGGGATTGGTGCCACACGATAGAGAACCACTGGAATAAGTGATTAGGGAAGGGCTTGCTAAGAAGCTACTCTTTAAGAGCCACTGGGGAAAAACATTCTGAGCAAAAGGAACACCGGATGCACGTTTACTACAGTGATGCAACAAGCTTGGAGGGCTCAAGGAGCAGAAAGACTGCTGGGAGTAGCATGGATTCAGTGAGGAGTGTGGTGAATATGGCTTTGGAAAGGTGGACAGAGGTCAAACCACATAGGACCTTCAGGCCAAAGACTTAGATGTTATTAATAGTGTGACAGAGACTTGTCAAGGGGGTTGTTGAGCAAGGGAAGGTCATTATTTAACTTTGGTCAGCCACTCTGGCTGTGGAGGATGCACCGTGAAAGGGGAGGCAAGGAGACCAGTTGGGAGACTGTTTCAGATGTACAGGCAGAGGATGATGGCAGGTTGGCCTAGGGTGTTAGCAGCAGAAATAGAGAGAAATGGATGGCTCAAGGATAGGTTTGTGAGAAGAGTCAAAAGGATTTGGTAATGGATTGGAATTGAGGGGTGAAGGAGAGGGAATAATTAAGGATGATTGCTGGTAGTTTTGACATGAATAACTGGGTGGTTTTTGATGCCATTTCCTGTGTTGGTAGATCTGAAAGAGGAATAGTTTTTGTTTATTTGCTTTTGTGTGTGTCAAGCGTTCTGTTTTGGACATGTTCTGTTTGAGATGCCTGTTAGACATCCAGATTGTCAAATAGTCAAAGAGGCCTTCTGGAGTTCAGGGGATAGAAAAGCCTGGGTTACTAGTCTGGGCACCACTGGGAGAAACTGTGCACAGAGCAAGCAAGAGTCCCATCCCACAGCTGTGGGAGCACAGCACCTCTTAGAAAATGAGTAGGGGCGGGTGCCTGGGTGGCTCAGTTGTTTAAGCGACTGCCTTCGGCTCAGGTCATGATCCTGGAGTCCCGGGATCGAGTCCCACATGGGGCTTCCTGCTCAGCAGGGAGCTTGCTTCTCCCTCTGACCCTCCCTCACCCCGTGCTCACTCACTTTCTCTCTCTCAAATAAAAAAATAAAATCTTTTTTTTTTTTTTAAGAAAGTTCCTTTCAACCTCTCGAGTCATAGTTTGTAATGTCATGTACGTTTTTAGGACTGATGTCAAATTTAGAAAACTCTCATCAGGCTTGTTTCACGAGCTGTGGGATAGTAGGGCATTTTATGTTTTCTTCCGTAGTTTTTCTTTACTAGTTGTCACCAATGTCCTGATGTCCACGTAGTGTCATATTGAAGTTTTACATTAATTTCATCACTGTCATTTTCCACGTAAATTAGCAAGGAAAGTAAGTCTTTCTCCCAACATCCTTATATGATTTGCTTCTCTTTATTAGCAGGATTTCCAAATAATTCACAAGTTTATTCATTCCTTCCACTCAAAATGTATCTTTTCTTTTCAATGTGTTGTTGCTTTTGTTTCATTTTGCTTCTCAATATCAAGATAATTAATCTATCACTTTTAAAAAAAAGATTTATTTATTTATTTGAGAGAAGGGTGGGGGAGGGGCAAAGGGAGAGGGAGAGAGAATCTTGAGCAGGCTCTTTGCTCAGACATGGGGCTCAATCCCAGGACCCTGAGATCAAGAGTCAGACCCTTAACTACATGAGCCACCCAGGCACACTTAACCTGTCACCTTTTCACATTCCATCCCCTTTTCTTCCGAATTTTCACTCCATTATTTAATATATCAATAAATTTAAAGTGACAGAAGAAATATCCTTTATGTAAGTCCAAATCAGAAGTCTATAATTTCTCACTTGTTTCTGAAATACTCCAAAACATTTTTCCAAATTGCAATTAAAACAACATAATCTAATTTAACCAACGTTTTGGATAAACTTTTTGCATCTGGTTGTGTTAAGCTTTCTCTTCTGGGTCTTTGAAAAATATGTGTTAGAATGCTTGAAACATTGTTATATCCATATTGCAAGGCTTAGAACAGCTTTACAATAGGCAGATCATCTCATTACACTTAGATTTCTTAAAAAAAAAAAAAATCCGAATAGTGCCTGGGTGGCTCAGGTAGTTAAGTAAGTAAGCATCTGCCTTCTGCTCAGTTCACATGACCTCAGGGTCCTGGGATCCAGCCTTGCAATGGGTTCCCTGCTCAGCATGGAGCCTGCTTCTCCCTCTCCCTCTGCCCCTCCCCCCCCATGCGTTTTCTCTCTGTCTCTCAAATAAATAAATAAAATCTTTTAAAAAAAATCTGAGTTGGCATGTTTGTTTAAAATGCTCTGTATGAGATTCAAAGGAGTACATCCACCCCAATGTTTATAGCAACATTATCTACAATAACCAAATTACAGAAAGAGCCCAAATGTCCATCAACTGATGAATGGACAAAGAAGATGTGCCATATATACACAATGGACTATTACCCAGCCATCAAAAAGAATGAAATCTTATCATTTGCAACAACATGGATGGAGCTAGAGAGTATTATGCTAAGCAAAATAAGTCAGAGAAAGACAACCATATGGTTTCACTCACATGTGGAATATAAGAAACAAAACAGACAAACATATGGGAAGGAAAAAAAAGATGGGGGGAAGCAAACTATAAGAGACTCTTAATGGTAGAGAACAAACTGAGAGTTGCTGGCAGGGAGGTGGGTGGGAGATGGGCTAAATAGGTGATGGGGTTAAGGTGGGCACTTGTGATGAGCACTGGGTGTCATATGTAGGTGATAAATCACTAAATTCTACTCCTGAAACCAATATTACCCTATATGTTAACTAACTAGAATTTAAATAAAATTTTGAAAAGAAGATAAATAAATAAATACAATGCTCTGTATGTGAGAGAAAACCAAAACAGTAAAATATAACTGTTGCAAAATACTGAAGTAGTCAATAACTTCAGGTACTACCAAGGCAGCTTTTTCTCCCCCCCCAAAAATTAAGAAAATTCTGCATAATTAATGGTTTTTTTTAGAGATTTTATTTTTAAGTAATCTCTATGAACCAACGTGGGGCTCAAACTCACAACCCTGAGATCAAGAGTCACACACTCCTCCAACTGAGGCAACCAGGTGCCCTATAACTAATGTTTTAAAAGAACACTTGTAGTCCTTTGCTTTCACCATTCCTACTTACATGAGAGTACACCTGACCATGAATACTGTTCAGTAAAAGAATGCAATTGTTGAGTAAAGTCACAGATAGATTTTAGTTAGTGAGAAGTTAAAAATTGTTCATGGATGCTTCTATTGTTCATGTAGAATACAACAATCACCATCTGAAAGTGTTTGGCACTCCTGTATATAGACTTTAACTAATAGAGTAGTATTGGATATCTGGTTTATGTATTTGATTCACTAGTCTTTAATAGGTTTTAGAGAAGTCACGTTCATTCTTTTATTTTGACATTTTTTTCCAAGTTCTTATGCAAAAGGAGAATTCAGCAATTAGTTCAGGGATAACCATGAAACTACCTTTGAAGAACACAATGTTTTCACTAGGACCTCTGAAGCCATTTTTTTTTCCAATGCCATTTTTATTTAAAAATTTAATAGCTGCTGCTACAGTTTATGGCATCCTGATTAATTCAGAATGTTTTCCCTGTTTATTTTTGGGGGGGTTATTTTTCAAGAAGCTGGTTTAATGCATTTTTATTAGACTTACATATACAATTCATCCTTGAACAACGTGGGGGTTGGGGGGCACCAAACCCCACAAAGTCAAAAATTTGTGTATAACTTTCGATTCCCCAAAAAGTTAACTACTGATAGCCTAATGTTGACCAGAAGCCTTACCTTTATATAGTCTAATAACACATATTTTGTATGTAATATGTACTGTATATTATATTCTTACAATAAGCTAAAGAAAAGGTTATTAAGAAAATCATAAGGAAGAGAAAATACATTTACAGTACTGTATTTATTAACAAAAAAAGAAAAAATCCGTGAATAAGTGGACCTGTGCAGTTCAGACCTGTGTTGTTCAAGAGTCAACTAGTATTTCAAGCAAACATGATATCCTAGCACTCTGTGAGATATACTTCATTTTTTAAACTTAGTGTATTTATCCAGTTCAAAAACCCATCTGATGTAATCTGTCTTGTTGAAAACAGTCTACAAATAAAATAATAAAGGCAACCTTTAGTTTTAGAATACGCTAGCCAGGTTTTCATAGCAGTTTGACTATTTTTTTTTTAAGATTTTATTTATTTATTTGACAGAGAGAGAGAGCATAAGCAGGGGAAGCAGCAGAGGGAGAGGCAGAAGCAGGCTTCCTGATGAGCAGGGAGCCTGACGCGGGGCTCAATCCCAGGACCCTGGGATCATGACCTGAGCCGAAGGCAGATGCTTAATGAACTGAGCCACCCAGGTGCCCCTTGACCATTTTAAATATATATAAAACGTATCTGTTTGAGAAGTATATGTTTTCCCATGATCTGTTCTGTTGAATTCTCTGTGAATATTATTAGATCAAAATTTGGAAAAAGTGAACTCTATCATTATTCAATGTTGAATGAAATTATTGTTCCTCATAGCAGACCACAATGAAAGATCATGGCAATTACCAAAATCAGTGAATTCATCAAAATGAAGCAGCTTCTGATGTTTGTGTATTCTTTTGACTGTACGTTTATTTTTCTTTACTATTACTTTCATCTTCCTTCTTCTGTTTTCTGTTTCCTGTTTCAGGTATTTTGATTATCATAAGCATTTTTATCTCTTCTGTTGGCTATCATGAATCTTACCCTAATCTTCATGATTTTGAATACAAGAGACTTTAGTTTCTGTGGCAATATAATAAAAAAATTGGGGGGGGGATTTTAAACCTTCCACCTGTCCTTTCTTTCTTTCCGTTTATATTTTTGGCTTCCAAAGGATACTGCCTCCTCATCCTAGTTGAATAGTGAAATAATCGCTAGTGCCAAAAAATAGAGATCTAAAATGAATGTATAGGGGCGCCTGGGTGGCTCAGTTGTTAAGCGTCTGCCTTCGGCTCAGGTCATGATCCCAGGGTCCTGGGATCGAGCCCCGCATCGGGCTCCCTGCTCAGCAGAGAGTCTGCTTCTCCCTTTCCCTCTGCCTGCCATTCTGCCTGCTTGTGCTCTCTATCTCTCTGTCAAATAAATAAATTTAAATAAATAAATAAATAAATAAATAAATAAATAAATATGAATGTATATACAAGAGCAATTCAAATGTTTTAAATTGCTGCTACATTGCATAGAGCAATGCAATTGTGAAACCAAATTTCTTTTATTCTACATACATTGACTTACTGATGAAAAAGTATAGGAATTTTGTGTCTGAAACACTAGTTTCTTTAGACCACTTCACTCTCCTGGTGCAAATTTTGGTGCCATTTCATCTGAAACCACCAGATTTTGAAGTGGCAAGTACATTAAAATGCAATCCAGTTTGTCAGGATTGTGCACATGTGTATACTCATTGCAGTACTGTGCAGGTTCCTGCCCTAGAGGTTTTTTCTGATAAATTCTGTTTTGCATGATTCCCATTTTTATTAACATATAATGTATTATTAGTTTCAGAGGTAGAGTTCAGTGATTCATCAGTCTTATATAACACCCAGTGCTCATTACATCACATGCCCTCCTTAATGTCCATCACCCAGTTATCTCATCCCTCCACCCCCCTCCCCAAGCACAGTGCATTTTTAATGCACATGCTGCAGGATTGAGCATATACCTGATAGGAGAGGACTTCTACTTTGATAAACTGTCAAAGAAACTCTAATTCCCCTGCTTGCAAATATATGTGTCTGAAGATTAGAAGATTTTTTTCACAAATTAGCTTCCAGCTCAATCTGTTTCCAACATTGTTGCCCCCCACATCCTATGTACCTATACAGCAGGGTGCCATAGGACGTGTTGATGTCAAGACATGACCCCAGGTCCACATTTTCATGTCACAACTTGGAGTGAGAGGTTGGCCAAGTGGGCGGAATGCATATTCCTGGAGCTCCCGCCTCTCCCCCCAACCCCCGGTACCACTATATTGGTGTGACTAGATCCTAACTAAATGCGTTTGCAGCTCAACTTCCCTGAGAGGGGTCCCTAAATTCAGGGAGAAAGTGATGAAGTGGAGATCAGAATGAAAAGAGACAGTGGTCTTGACTAATTGCAGTGAAAGTACTTTGCAAATTTTACAAGATTTCATGATCCTGTGAACACATGGCTAGAACTCCTTGTAGGTCCTTGGGCAGAGCAGGTGCCAGTGGGGGGCCCTATGGCCCATACTTCCTTTACTTTGCAGCAAATTCTTCTTTGCAAGGCGATAAAACATAAAAGGGAGAGAGTTTTGCTGTGTCCAATGCAACCAAGGAGTAAAATAAGATGAGGACTTGAAAGAGGACTTCAACTATCTCCATTTTGACCTCAGTCTGTATTTCTTAATTGAATAAGTTCTTCTTTCCAGCTTATCTCTTAACTCAGGCAAAAGACCCTGCAGGCAAAGCACCCCCTGATGGGAACCCAATCTACTGCCTCAAGAATAGGGACTGCCCTGGGCGCCTGGATGGCTCAGTTGGTTAAGCATCTGCCTTCAGTTCAGGTCACGATCTCAGGGTGCTGGGATCGAGCCCCGCATTGGGCTCCCTGCTCAGTGGGGAGCCTGCTTCTCCCTCTTCTTCTCTCCCTGTGACCTCTCTGGCTTGCATTCTCTCTCAAATAAATAAAAAAAAATCTTAAAAAAAAAAAAAAGAACAGGGACTGCCCTGAGCCAGAAAGCCCCTGCCCACCTGTGATTGACCCCAAGACAATGACTGACCTGACCTTCGCTGCCCACCTGCAGGTACCCACGACCTTTGTCCCATGTTTTCCTTATTTAAGTCGAGAAGTGGGGCATCTGCATGGAGCAGTTGGTTAAGCATCAGACTCTTGGTTTCAGCTCAGGTTGTGATCTCTGGGTCATGAGATCAAGCCCCAAATCTGGCTCCACACTCAGCAGGGAGTCTGCTTGAGATTCTTTCTCCCTCTCCCTCTGCCCCTCCTGCTCATGCTCTCTCTCTCTTTTTCTTAAATAAATAAATTTAAATCAATCAGTCAGTCAGTCAATCTAGAAGTATTTTCATCACTTTGGAGAGTCTTTGAGATGCTAGTCCTCTGTCTTCCAAGTGTTGGCTTCACTGAAATAAATCCCTTTCTTGTATCACAACCACCCATCTCTCTGCCTTTAGATTTTTGTCAGCAGTGAGTGGCCAAATCTGATCTGTGTGGGTCCCTGGCACCAGGTGCTCTTACACCCCTGTGCCCCAGTTATAGACTGACATGCAACATTTAGATTTAGCAAGTGGAGATTTTTGGTGACTTGGACGATAGCCATTTCACTGGAAGGGACAGAAGCCACATGAGAATGAATTAGAGAGAGAATGGGAGGTTAGAAAGGTTAGACAAAAACTACCAGAAGTTTGACTATGATCTTTCTGCTCTGATACAGAAAGAATGCCAGCATCTGTTGAAAGGTAAAGAACAGTGTGTGCCTTATGGTATTATTACTGGATGCTTCAATATGTATATCTCTCCAAGTACACACAAGATACTTCTAGCAGGGAGAATTAGCCTTTGGAGTTTTTGAAGCATGTGAATATATTATTTAAAACATCGTGTGTGTGTGTGTGTGTGTGTGTGTGTGTGTGTGTGTGTGTGTTAAAGAAATGTAACTGCAATAGGAAGCAGTAAAGTGCTGGAAGTTAGAAGAGACACAGGTGGGAGGAAGTGGGCATTTAAGGATGGGTGGGTTTGTATGCTGACCCAGTAGAGAGAAAGAGAATAATAATGCAGAAGAGAAAGGCTAATTGTAGAAGCCAAGTGCTTTAGGAGAGAGGGGAGTCATTCATCTCTCCTGAGGAAAAGCTGGCTGCTGATAAGGTAAGTTTGTTCTCACCAAGATAAGGGAGAGCACTGCCTGCAGAGTCTAAGTGTCTCAGAGTGGGGAGGGCAAAATCAGAACATTTATGAGGTTTTGGAGTCTGGTTTAAGGCAGGTCGCTTCATATGGGCCACAGTGGAGGTTTGATTAGGATTAGGTAAGAATCATGATATGATAGTTTAGGATCTGTGGACTCTTCTTCTGCAGAGGAGGAAGCAAGAGAAGGTACAGCTGAAGGCAAATTGACAGATTTGGTGAAAGCAAGAGGTTTAAAGGAATCACTCCCAAATGATTAACCTCTATTTTCTTTTTATTTTCCTGGTAAAGTCTGAAGCAAGGTCATCAATGAAGAGTGACGGGGTGCAGGAAGTCTGAAGAGGAGAGTTACTTTGGAAAGTAACAAGAGAAGCTACCACACAAGGATAGTATGAATATAGGCGGTTGACTGGGTGTGCTCCTAGCCTCTCAGCTAAAAGGCAGTCCCCTCAAAGGTTACTCGTCTCCCAGATGAAATTAAACCTTCCCCACAAAAAGACATTTTAAAACCATTGTCACTCCCAAAGCAGATGTCAGCCACAGGAAGTGACATCAAAATGTCTCTATGTCAGCAAAGTTTCTTTACTTTCCATTTTAGGACTAACAACCTATTAGAAGAATTGTTCCCGATCAAAAGGTAGTTGGCCACAAAAGTGACTTCAGGTTTCTATAACTTCCAACATGAAGAATCACCCAAGACTTTGAAATCACAATGTTTTCTGGTTTCCTGCCTTCTCCTCAAGACCTTGAAGATCTTTAAGGCCAAATTTGTTTGTTTGTTTTTTCCTTTCTGTACATAATTTTTTAATTTAAATTCAATTAATTAACATATAATGTATTAGTAGTTCCAGGTAGAGTTCAGTGATTCATCAGTCTTATATAACACCCAGTGCTCATTACATCATGTGCCCTCCTTAATGCCTATCACCCACTTACCCCATCCCCCCACCTCCTTCCCCTCCAGTAACTCTCAGTTTGTTTCCTATGATTAAGAGTCTCTTATGGGGGGCGCCTGGGTGGCTCAGTCGGTTAATCGTCTGCCTTCGGCTCAGGTCATGGTCCCAGGGTCCTGGGATCGAGCCTCGCATCGGGCTCCCTGCTCAGCGGGAAGCCTGCTTCTCCCTCTCCTACTCCCCCTGCTTGTGTTCCCTCTCTCGCTGTCTCTCTCTCTCTCTGTCAAATAAATAAATAAATAAATAAATAAATAAATAAATAAATAATCTTAAAAAAAAAAAGAGTCTCTTATGGTTTGTCTTCCTCTGATTTAATCTAGTTTTATTTTTTCCTCTCTTCTGCTATGACCCTCTGTTTTGTTTCTTAAATTCAACATGAGTGAGATCATATGATAATTGTCTTTCTCTGATTGACTTATTTCACTTAGCATAATATCCTCTAGTTACATCCACGTCGTTGCAAATGGCAAGATTTCATTTTTTGATGGCTGCATAATATTCCATTGTGTATATGTACCACATCATCTCTATTAAGGCCAAGTTTTAATCAGATGTCAGTGGGCGATAAGACTTCTCCTTCCCCATTAAGGAGGGCACATTCTGCCTGGAGTACTGGGTGTTATGCACAAACAATGAATCACGGAACACTACATCAAAAACTAATGATGTAATGTATGGTGATTAACATAACAATAAAAATTATTTTAAAAAAAGTTAGAACAAAAAAAAAAAAAAAGACTTTTCCTTCCCCAGAGTTTCTACAAAGGACAGGAGAATATCTCCTGCCTTCACCCGGACTGCCCCTTTCCTTGTGACTTGTGTAGCCTTGACACATAGCAAGCATTCAATAAATAACAGCTGTCATAGAATCCATATTGTCCCTTATTTGCTTTTCAGTATCTCAGCCCATGAGACACACTTGAGGCACTGGGGACTCCTAGACCTATTTGGAAAGAATTTGAGTTTCTTCAGAGACGGGGTTTAGAGAAATGCTGCTTTGGAAATATTTTTTTGACCCTAGTTCTCACTCAAGGTGAAGATGGTGAGAAATAGGGAACAGAGAGCCCCAGTAAGTTTTACAACACAAGTTGTGTTCATTCAGTATTGAACAAAATGAGCCAATCAGTAGTTCTACAGGGCTCCTTGTATATGAGAGAGAAAGGGCCAAACCTCATCATATTAAATGATGAAGATATGCTAAAAAGCTGGCCTAAAATTGGGGCATAGTTGGGGTTTTTTTTTTAAGTTTATTTATTTATTTAAGTAATCTCTACCTCCAATGTGGGCCTCAAACTCATGACCCCAAGATCAAGAGTTGCACACTCCTCTGTCTGACCCAGCCAAGCACCCCAAATAGGACATAGTTTAAATATTCACATCTAACAAATTAAATCATGTCATTCAAAAGATAATTGGGAGATTCATAAAACAAATTAATTCATAGTGTACTATAAGCATGGCATCCAGGAGGGGATACACATTTCAAATTGTGTGATAAATGCCTTCTGCTCTCGGTCTTTACTGTATCTCTGGGGGTGTAAGAGTAATTTCATTTGGAGACGAGTGTAAAAATCTACATTCTGTTAAGAAAGAAACAGCAGGCCCAAGATGGAGTCACTTGTGCTGAGCCCAAGGGGCCGGCAAACAAAGACTTAATACCTAACCTAATTGCAGTTTTAGCCTCTCTCAGGAATGAATTTTATACCAATCAGTCTGGAATTTCCTGGTCAACACTCCTGAGAGAATCGGCATGGTGGATCTCCACCATTCCCCCAAGGAAGGTGACCTTGCCCAAAATATCCTTTCTTTTGTTTATGAAGTCCTTGTCCCTGCTCCCTTCCACCTACCTTCCCTCTTGTACAGTTCCTCAGAACTCCTTTCTACTTGCTAGACGGGATGCAACCCACTTCATGAATCAATGAATAAAGCCAATTCGATCTTCAAATTTACTCAGTTGAGTTTTGTTTTTTAACAATTCCAAGCCCTGAATGGCATCACCCTGTGTAACCTTGTCCCGGGGATGCCTTGGTTATTGCTTATTGCGAAGAAGAAATCTCCCATAACTACTATTAAATGGAAAATAACTAAATAAAATAACACAAAACAAAACAAAAATTACTCATTCTGCCAGAGTTACAAAACCAAATCCATTCAGTTGTTTGAGCATTAGGAGAACGTTTTGGAGTTTGCTATTAACTATTAACTTTATCATGGTTTGTTTACAAGAGGTTGTGAGACAGGGAAACTGAAGAGACTGCTTTTTTACAGCCTCCACTCTTGCTAGTGATGTGGGAAACAAAGGCAAAAGAAAAATTAAATTTCCTTACTACTTACAGTCCATTGACAAGTCCTTGAAACAGGTAGAGTGACATTCCTCTAGGCGCTCAGCTGCCTCAATGTTAATACTTTGCTAAGGGCAAAAGGCAATCTTAGCCAGACCCCCAGGATCCTGTGAGTCTACTTTAACATATAAAAATTCCTTTGGAAACTTCTTTTGTCTCTCCACCCCTAGATATATGTTGGCAATCATCCCCCAAGCATATGACACAGCAATACACATCTGAAGGGTCTCATAACTGAGTTTTTGCCAAACAGTAACAAATGAAATTTTCCTAACAATAGCTAGCCCCCTCACCATCCTGGAAACCTTGTTTCCAAAATAGCTGGGAGGCTTGTGTTCCCCTCCCAACTTGAAAGTATATAATCAGCCACTCTTCATGACCCTAGTGCAGCTTTCTGCCCACAGGTCCTATCCCCGTGGTTTAATAAAACCACCTTTTTTCACCCAAGAAGTCTCAAGAATTCTTTCTTGGTCATTGGCTCCAAACCCCAACTAATTCCCACATCACTAGGACCTGCACCCCCACCTTACACATGCCTGAATGTATGTCCTCCTTGTAATGGTCAAGGAGTTAATGATTTCTTTGGCGTTTTCTAGCACAATAGATAACATCTAAGGAGTGACAGGGCAATGTCATCATGAACATTTTCCAAGACCACCAACCCCATACACCTTGACGCCCAGAACTCTGACTCTAGGGCAGAAGTGACTTATGGAGGACACCTGAGCACTCATCTTTGATCAGTTCCTGGTCTTTGACCAGTTCCTGGTTGCCTAAGAGAACACGTACTCCAGACTACAGTCCTCAATAAAATCCCCAGACTTCAGGCAAAGACAAGACTGTCTCCTTTTCTTTAGGAGTCTCCCAGACACCCTGTATCTGCTCTCCTTCTGATGTGGGAGCAGAAGGCTAGCTGAAGACAAAACACAAGCTCACACCCTGCAACCTCCCCCTACCCCTGACTCCTGGGTGGGACAAGTGTGACATACTTCCAGGGATCTCCCAACTATCTTAATGTGAATACGTTGCTAGAGGGGAAAACAACCTTAACTTGATGATGGCAAGGCCTCCATTATCTTGTAGGTCCTCTTTAGCATATGAAAGTTTTTTTGAAACCTCCCTTTTTCTTACCTCCCCCAGCTCCCAAGTATATAATCAGCCACTTGTCAAGCCCCCAGTGCAGCAGCTCTTTCTGCTCACGGGTCCTGTCCCCATGCTTTAATAAAACTACCATTTTGCACTAAAGATGTCTCAAGAATTCTTTCTTGGTCATCTGCTCTGGACTCCACCCCACCGAACCTCACCTATATTCCAAAACCATATCATTTCTGTATCTTCAATAAACTCTGTTCTCACTTCGTCTTGGCTCATGTTTGATTTCCATCCTGCACGAAGCCAAGGACCCTCTTGGCTGGTCCTCTGAGAGCTCCTCTGGGTCCTTGGACCCAGCCAGCCTGCATCAGTTGGAGCCAATTAATTAGTTTTTTTTTTAAGTCTGAGGTACAAATAAAATAATGTTTTCAATTATTTATTCACAAGTAATGACTGACAATGCAGGACGATGAATGAAGTGTTCCCCTATTCTGGGAATCTTTGGCACATACCATAAGTCACCTGTGGAACTGCATATATTCTGGTTTGAGATGTCTTAACGTGAAACTGATGAAGGATAGTTGGAAAAAAGGCAGGCAAGGACAAACCACCCCCAGCCCTGCCCCTTAAGAGGAAACAACCCTGAAAAGAATTTTACACCCACCCTGGAAGGAGCCCTCCACCCTTTTGCACTTGACAGACAGATGACAAAAACCTGATTAGATGTCAGGCACGTGGAAGGTTAATTAGATTAAAACAGCCCGCCACCAAGCCCATAAAAACCCTAGACTGAGAAACTCTGGGGGCAACCCTCTCGGGCCACTGTCCCTCTTCAGAAGCTTTGTACTATCACTTTACTATCTCTCAGTAAAACTTTGCTTTGCTGCCCACCACTCTTTGTCTGTTCTACCTCTTCATTCTTCAAGTGGAGTGACCAAGAATGGCAGGCACTATGGAGAAGGAAATTCTGTAACAAAACTATAGGTATAGATGGGTCACTTCTCCCATAGACCAAGGCTTGTTATTCCTCAGTCAAACGTGTCATGCTGGATTCTCAGGAGACAACGCAACCTGTCATACACAACGCAACCATACACGTGGTTGGTGGGTCTATCCTATAAAATCTTCAGATGTGCTTGGTCATGTCTCAATTTAAATAGTAGACTTAAGCTGCAATTACATTTACTGGATGGGAAAAGGAGCTTGTGATAGGAAGAAGCAATTGGAAACAGGAGAAACAAAAAGATATAACAAACACTTAGGGAGTGTGAATATCTATGGTTAACCACACAAGAACATTTACATATGTTAGTCTATTAATTCATTTATTCATTCAAAAATACTTTTGAGTGTCTATGACATGCAAGCTATTCTGCGGGGAGCTAGGGCTGCAGTGGTGAACAAAAAAGACGCAACCCTGCCCTAGAGGTAGCTTCTTTAAGTCTAAAAGGAGATATGGAGATGTGGAAAACAAAACAGATGATTATGATATCACATGATGAAGAGTCTAATGGAAGAATTCTAGCATGCCCTGAGAAGACAGAGGAAGGATTATGCATTAGTCCGCTAGGGCTGTCACAGCAAAACACCACAGACCAAGTGGCTTATACAACAGAAATTTATTTCTCAGTTCTGGAGGCTAAAAGGCCAAGATCAAGGTTGGCAGAATTGGTTTCTCTTAAGGCTTCTCTCTCCCTGGCTGCCTTCTCGCTGTGTCCTCACATGGGCTTTTCCCTGGTGTCTCTTCCTCTTCTAATGAGGAGCCTAGTCTTATTGGGTTAGGACCCCACTTTTATGACCTCATTTAACCTTCATAACCTCCCTAAAGGCCCCATCTCCAAATGGAGTCACATTAAGGGTTAGGGCTTCAACATATGAATTTTGGAAAAACAAAATGCAGTCCAAAACAGATCAGCTTTTCAGAAAGAAGTCTCATTCAAAGTAAGGTCTTAAGTTTGCATGAAAATAGCCGGGTATAGGATATGGGAAAAGTGTGCTTTAAACATCAGGTAAAGCATAGTCAAAGACCAGGGCACAAGAGAGAATATGGCAAGTTAGGGAATGAAAGGTAGTTTGCCCAGTAAGCAGACAATCTGGGAAGACCTGGGAAATCATGATAGAACTGGGACTTGATCTTAGAGCAACAGGAAGACAATGGGTGTAAGCAGGACAATGGCATAATCAAATTTGCATCGATTGCTCTAGTGTGGAGAGGGAACTGAAAAGCGGCAACACTGGATGGAGATAGGAAGACAACTTAAGAGTCTGTTACAATAAAATAGGCAAGATGGTAGTGGGAATGGAGAGAAATATGCAGAATTGAGAACCCCTCAGGATGTAGAATTGACGGGACTTGCTAATGGACTGTGAAAGGAGGAATAAACTGAGGTTGGTGCTTAGGTTTCTGAGTTGGGCAAATGGGTGGGAAGCTGGTGCCATGCCCTAAGATAGGGAACAAAGAAGCAGATGGTCGGGGGCGGGGAGGATGGTGAGCTCAGTTTTCAATATATTGAGTTTTAGATGTGTGAGTCATACAAGTAAGGATGTTCTCACAGCCTTATCAGCTAGTTATTTCAATCCTGCTTTAGAGATGAGGTTAAAAAAACAAAACTGAAGTTTCAAGAGGTTGAATGAAGTGGGATTGACACCCAAGTTTATCTGACTCCAAGGTTATACTTTTTCTATGATAGCCTACAAAATTTTACCTAAAATTTTAAGAGTTGGCTCTATTTCAGAATTTAGAATTTTCTGAGTTTTCAAAGCTAATATGGTGCTTTTACTCCATATCATAGAACAGAGACTGGGGCAGTATCTCATAATAAATGGATGCATTAACAAATCTTCAATGAATCATGTAAACATAACACCAAGTGGGATAAAGAAAGACTAAATAGTCTCATGATAGCTCAAGAGAGGTCTTGCCACCAAATGAGTAATACAAAAACTTTTTGTTTTCAAGGTGTACTGGATTTTGGAATTGTGGATAAAAGTGCATGTTCCAGGGTAATGCAAAGTCATGGAAGTCAATGAAATAGAGTTTCCAGAAGAAAGTGGTGGTTAGTGATGTCAAATGTTACTGAGGGATGAAGGGCATAAATTGAAGAAAGGTCATTAGATGTGGTGATCAAAAAATTAATAGAGATATCTTCAGGAGCATATCCTTTACTAGGATAAAGTTTTGGGAGCACAAGTCAACTTTTAAAGAGTTAAATGGTAAGGCAAACTACCTATCAATAGAACGGTTAAAATGATAAAGACAAAAAATGCAAAGTATCAACAGTAATTTAAAGCAAATGGCATTTTCATTCACTGCCAGTGTTAGTGTAAATTGATATAAGCATTTGGAAAACTGGCAATATCTACTAAAACTGAACATACGCATCACACATGACCCAGCAATTCTAGTCCTAGATAGATGCTCAGCAGCCATGCATACATATGTGCTCCAAAATACATGGACAGGAATGTTCATATTAGTTTTGTTTTATAGTAGTGGTGGGCTCATGGGCACTTATTATATTCTAAATACATCAGTTACAAATAAACAAAAAGTGCCATGCATGGATTACTAATGACATTTGGTCATGAACCAAGGATTATAATTAATTCAAATCAGCACTGAGGTCCCCAAGGGAGAGGTGTAAGTTGTTGATGAGAATGGTCCCTGAGGATGCACTACTCCTTCAGAGTGCACGGATGCTCAAAGCAAAGGAAGAGGTAGCAGGTTGAGAGTTAACCTTGAGAAGAAAGCCACGTGACTGAGTGTACAGTGGAGAGATAGTTTGGGCCCCTGCTATGTCTCTGCCAGGTCCGGCCTGGACTGCTCTCCTCTTGATGTCTTTTACAGACTTCTATCTTACTTAAGCCATTTTTACTCTGGGATTTTATATTACATGCAGGAAAATGCACTCCATAACTAACAAGTTCAGTTAAACTTCCCATTTGATTTAATCTAGTCAAGGTTGGTTCCTGCTATTTCCCAACAAAAAGAGGACCCACTAAAATAAGTGGCACAAGATTCTTGGTTATAAAGTCAGAATTTTCTATTCTTTATTTTACTTACTTTAAGGCTTATTATAAGTGAATATGTGAAGAAAGCATAGTTAATATCTATAGCCAATGATTTTATTTATTTATTTGACAGAGAGAGAGAGAGCACAAGCAGGGGGAGCGGCAGGCAGAGGGAGAGGGAGAAGCAGGGAGCCAAACGCAGGGCTCTGGGATAATGACCTGAGCTGAAGGCAGATGCTTAACCAACTGAGCTACCCAGGCACTCCTACATCTGATGAATTTAAAAGACAGTGTGATCAATGATTAAAAATAGAGTGGGAGAGTGGACAACTGGCCAAGTCTCCTCCACAAGTAATTGTCATGAAAAAAAAAAGGGAGTCAGGATTTATCTAGATTGAAGCAAATTAAGAGAATTAAGAGATATAATCATCGTATGCAACGTGTGGACTTTGGATCTTGACTTGCTACAATTTTGGCATTTGGGGGACAGTTGGGGATCTCTGACTATGATATAGGTTGATGTTAAGGAACTGATGTTACTTCCATTATGCATAACTAAGGTATGATAGTAAGTCATAGTAAAGTAGGGAAAATACTCTTATTTTCTAGAGATGAATACTAAAGTAATTAGAGGGAAGTAATATATTGTTTATAATTTAGCAAATTATAGTAAAAATTTTAGCAAATAGGTGGAGAAAATATGGTAAAATGTTAACTACTAAATACAGGGTTTTGGTATATGGGTGTTCATTATACTATTATACTTTTCGATATATTTGAAATTTTTCTTTTTTTTTAAAGATTTTATTTATTTATTTGAGAGAGAGAGAATGAGAGATAGAGAGCACGAGAGGGAAGAGGGTCAGAGGGAGAAGCAGACTCCCTGCTGAGCAGGGAGCCTGATGCGGGACTCGATCCCGGGACTCCAGGATCATGACCTGAGCCAAAGGCAGTCGCTTAACCAACTGAGCCACCCAGGCGCCCATATTTGAAATTTTTCATATGAGGTATACAAAGTGCATCTATGCAAAAAAGGTTATAATGGTTTTTACAATTATAAAATATACTTCCTATAAAATACAGCCAATAATCACAGTTTAATCTGGTAGTAGTTGCTCTGTGATAACTGAAAAATTCAAGAGAGTTCTGTAAATTATTTCAACATTGTGACCAAAAATTCTCCAGTTGGTTTATTTCCCCAGTTACTTTTCTTCCTTCCCCCCCGCCCCAAACCTGAACTGAAAAAGAATAGTGTGATGAATATGGCAGTCAAACCATGTAAGAGTCAGTCAGAGTTGTGCAGGTTTTAGAACTGGCGAGAGACAATTCAGCATGGAATAACCTAAGTGTCTGGCCAAGGTTGAAGTCTGGCCAGCCTCCATGTATGCTGTGAAAATTCTCTGGCCACAGTCCTGAGGTCCTCACATCTGAGGTTGCATCATTCTTCCCACGGTTGCTTCTGGACTGGATGTCAACAGCATATGATGTAAATACGTCAGGATAGAAAGTATAATGGATTTGTCATATTTTCTTTTTCTTTTTCTTTCTCTCTCTCTTTCTCTCTTTCCCTCCCTCTCTCCCTCTTATTCTTTCTTTCTTTCTTTCTTTCTTTCTTTCTTTCTTTCTTTCTTTCTTTCTTTCTTTCTTTCTTTCTTTCTTTCTTTCTTTTTCTTTCTTCTTTCTTTCTTTCTTTCTTCTTTTTCTTTCTTCCTTCCTTTCTTTCTCTCCTTCCTTCTCTTCCTCCTCCTCCTCCACCTCCTTCTTCTCTCTCTCACTCCCTCTTTCTCTCTCCCCTCCTCTTCTTCTCTCCCTCCCCATCTCCCCCCCCCCTACTTTTTGTTTGTTTTGGAATCATTTGCCTACAGGGCTTTAAAAGAGAAGCTCCCAGAGCATTTTCCAGTTCCCTGAAGGGTGGGGAAAGTATAAAGACGTGAAAAAGACCATCTCAGAAGTAAAGAGTACAGTGAAAGTGAGAGGTAAAATATTCAATTAAGGAATTGAATATTTTGTCTGTGCTACTTTGCAATGACCCCTTCCTTCCCTGAAGCCCTCACATGGCATCCCAGGATTGTCAGTGAGAGGTGTCCGATGCTAGTGTCGCTTAGGTGGAATGGCAGCGGAAGCATGGGCACAGAGGGCCTAAACAGATTAACAACGGACTTGCGAATCTTGACAACTTTGGGAAATACTTTTTTAAAAGGAAGATGGAGGCAAATCTCTCCTAGAAACATAAGGAAGAACAATCTCTAAACTTCTGCCTTATGACTTCAATCATTTCTTCTTTACCATTCCGTTTCTAAGTCTCCTCTTATCTATATTTATTTAAGAGTAACCAAACCCTATTATCTTCTAACATCTTAGGATTCCCATGATCCCTTCCCAATATGTGACCCCCTCTGTTTGAAACAAAGTCCAGCTGGGCCAGCATTTTGCAGCAAAGGGTCAGAGCAAGAGGTAGAAATGGAAGTCTGAGGTCTGTGTAATCGGGGGTGGTGATTATAATGGTTGAAGAGGATTTAATTAGAGATGCCTCAGTGTTCTGAAGTGCTTGTAAAAAAATAGAGAGAGAGATGGGGGTGCCTGGCTGGCTCACTCAGTAGAGCATGTGACTCTTGATCTCAGGGTTGTAAGTTCGAGCCCCACACTGGGTGTAGAGATTACTTTGAAAGGAAAACTAAAAACACATGTATATACACACACCATTCCGTTTCTAAGTCTCCTCTCATCTATATTTATTTAAGAGTAACCAAACCCTATTATCTTCTAACATCTCAGGTAAATATATATATATATATATATATATATACACACACACACACACACACACACACACACACACACACATATATATATAAAGGGTTTCCCTCATGCCAGATACCACAAATAAACAGGGAAGTTATTTTTTCTAGATGGAAACGAAGCAGCCCTGCTGATACAACAGCAGATACATGGTCCAAGGACATTTTGGGATTTTGGAGAGTTCTCTTCTGCTCCCTTGTTTGACAAACACTAACGTGATACAAAGTTGGTTGAATCATTGCCTTTCTGCCTTTATTTGACTGACTTTTCCCAGGTATCAGCTTACTGGATAAGAAACCTGCCCTGAAATTCTACTTTCCTTGGCCTCCCCTCTGTTGAACTTTGTTGAATAGAATGCCTGACTCCTGCCTAACTTGGCTCTCTTCATCCTGGCTCATGCTGAAGCAACTGGACAGCCTGGCTGAGAGTCCAAGGAGTTAGAGCCTGTGACCTCACTGCTACCCTCCCCCTCCCTCACATGGCCTGTTCCTGCCCAGTCTGGTTTGTGAATAGTTCTTGGCAAATACCCCAGAGGAGAATAGAGTCACTAACAATAGCAACTCCCTTTTTAGCTTGAATCTCTTGGTACTCAGGACTGTGAATTTAGGAAAACCCAAAATAACCTATGTAATTACAGTGGGTTACCCTAACAGTCTATTTCTGTTATTACCAACATTCGATGTCACTCCAGTAGATATTTAGCTACTTGTAGTGGAAAAAGTACTGGGCTTATGGCCAGACAGACCTAGATTTCAGACCTAGTTCAGCTATTTACCAGTTTTATGACATTGGGCAAGTCACTAATTTGAGCCTGTTGGAATTAAATGAGCAAGCTTACATGTAAGTGCTTGGAATCCTGCAAAGTGTTACACAAAGTTAAACCACTGCTATTGAGAAATGGGGATAGAAAAGTTGTAGAAAAAAAAGAAATTCAAATCTTCATGAAGCACTGGAATCAACTTGAAGCGAGATAGTGTTTACCTCTGTTCAACAACATGCTCGGTCTTAAAAACAAACAAAACTAGGGATACCTGTGTGGCTCAGTCGGTTAAGCGTCTGCCTTTGGCTCAGGTCATGATCCCAGGGTCCTGGGACAGAGTCCCGCGTCGGGCTCCCTGCTCAGTGGGAAGCCTGCTTCTCCCTCTCCCTCTGCCTGCCGCTCTGTCTACTTGTGCTCTCTCTCTGTCAAATAAATAAATAAAATCTTAAAAAAAACAACAAAAAAACCACAAAAAAACAAAACTATAGTCTCCATTTAAAGGTAAAGGAAGTCCTTTTTTAATTTTATTTTTACTTTTTTAAAAGATTTTATTTATTTGAGAGTGAGCGTGCGCGCGCACGAGAGAGAGAGAGAGAGAGACAGAGAGAGAGAGAGAGAAAGCACAAGCAAGGGGAGGGAGAAGCAGAGCCCCATTGAGCAGGGAGCCCGACATGGGGCTTGAGTCCAGGATCCAGAGATCATGACCTGAGCCGAAGGCAGACACTTTAACTGACTGAGCCACCTAGATGCCCTTTTAAAGATTTATTTATTTATTTGTGTGTGAGAGAGTGGGAGGAGGTGCAGAGAGAGAGAGAGAGAGAGAGAGAGTGAGAATCCTGGATCAGACTTGCTGCTGAGCATGGAGCCTGACCTGGGGCTTGATTCCAAGACCCCGAGACCATGATCTCAACTGAAACCAAGAGTTAGCCGCTTAACTGACTGAGCCACCCAGGCGTCCCTACAGTTAAAGGCAGTGTTACTTTTTGTTCATGATGAATTTGGAAAAGGGAAGGATTTGGCAGTTCCTTTCAAGGCAAGGATCAATGAAGCAGGAAGATGAGTCCTCATACAGAGTGAGTACAGGAAAGAGGGTTATTATCCATTTACATGCCAACTATGCCACCTTAAACTGGTTTTCTCTGAAATGCAGCCATTGTTTTCATCACTTAAATTTTTATTTTATATGTAGTGAAAGAGGCTGGTCCTTCAGACTTAGATGTATTTTTGCCCCATATCATACATAAAAAGGTAAACATAAATGAAAGAAACTTGGTTAAAGGTTTTTTCCTAAGGCAATGCGACTTCATCACAACTGCCACCTGGCGTCATGACGATAAGATCACCGATCTCAGACATGGTAAAATAGCGAAAATCACAGCTGGAAGCACCCCCATACCTGCCACCCTGCTTGGATACAAAACAATCCCCCCACCTTGTTGTAATTCTTTGTGCATCAGGTCTGAAAGTACCTTTCAAGGACGTGTGTAAAGCACCTGCCGGAACCACTCACATGGTTCTGCCATAACTGTGCTGGCTTCTCATCCTCCTGGGCCCTTAGGGCTGGCTGCTCTTGATACTGCTGTGTTGATCCATCTTGGGCCTGCAGACCTGGTTGCTGCCTTGCACGCAGCACTGTTGTTGCTGCCCCTGCTGCGACCCCTGTTCTTGACCCTTTGGCAGGGCCCATAGGTTTCATGTCTACAGAAGAGGCTGTGCTTTGGGATTCACTGGGAAGTCTATAAACAGCAGGTGTGAGAGGCATATTGGACTCCCTTTTCCATAGCATAATCAAAGGGGCTCCCAGACACCTCAAGGATCATGTGAAGCTTCCTGATACTGGCCTTATCCTGATCCCCTTCTCCACGGAACTCCTATGGAGTGGAGAGAACAGCAAAGGTAGAGAAGATGGAGCAGAAGACCAGAAGGGCCTGCTCTCCTCTCTTCCTGTAACTGAGTACACCAAAGGACTATAACTAGACAAACTTTTGAGGTCATCAATTCAAGCTCCCACTTGATGCAGCAATGTCTTCTACAACGTCTCTGCCAAATGGTCCTTCTAGATTCACTTGAGCATTCCAGAACTAGGGAAAGCATTATTACAAAGCCCCAGTGAACTTCCTCACATACCTTTATTTTCTATATTTATGCTAGTATTTCTGTAGGAATTGCTAAGTCAAGGGTATGCACACTACATTTTGATAGCAGGGAACAGATTATGCATGTGTTCACACAAAGGTGTTACAGTGATTTATACAAACTTAGGGCATGGCAGTCACGGGAAGACAGATTACATTTCAAATAAAGGAAGAATTCTCTAATCATTAATAATAGATCACAACAGATCACTCTTTGATTGGTGTAGTGAGCATTCAAGAAGAGATTGGACCATCATGATGCTATAGATGGGTATGAGATTAGAGCAGCTAATATACAAGGAATGTCTGAATGCCTTGTGGTAAATTCTAGAGAAACAAAGGAACCTCTCCTATGTGCCAAGTCCATCGGTGGTGGCCCAGTTAGGAATGGATTCTTTAACATGAAATGCATTTTCCAGGTGAGCCACAGAAAGCACAAAAAGCTTTGCAGCTTTTAAATGTTCTTCCAGGGGCACCTGGGTGGCTCAGTTGGTTAAGTGTCTGCCTTTGGCTCAGGTTGGGATCTCAGGGTCCTGGGTTGGGCTCCCTGCTCTGTGGGGAGTTTGCTTCTCCCTCTCCCTCTCCCTCTGCCCCTCCCTCCTGCTCATGCTCTCTCTCTCTCTCTCTCTCAAATAAATAAAATCCTAAAAAATAAAATAAAATAAAATAAATGTTCTCCCAAAGGCCTCTGGCTCCATCTTGCTGAGTTGCAGCAGAGACCTAGTGCTGAATTCTTCTCATCTCTGACTCAGTAGTAGGAATGTCCACTGTGTTCCCAGCTATTACGGCCTGGGGATTTCTATGACCCCCCACTGATGGTCTCAGGAGATAAATGGGCTTTTCCCAAAGGCAAAGAAGTCGTCCATGTGTCTGAAGGGATACAAACCTGCAAGTAGTAAAAACAGCCAGTGGCAAGCTTCTGGTGCAGCTGCTGTTTCCCAACTTTCAAAGGAATCAGCTTGGATAGCTCTAAAGTCTTTGTAGGCCTCTGCCCTTTTCCTTTGATGACGTGGCCATGTCCAGCATGCTCTTCATAGCCTGTGGCTAGGCGGGCCAACAGGGTGACAGCAAGGGGCAGAAACTAGGGCTGGTGGATGCAATGTCCACATCACCATTTGGATATGGTTGTGTATATGGAGCATGTCCTCTCTTTTACTGATCTGACCGAAGTTTCCCTCAAACACAGTTGAGTGCTTGAATACATCATACTCTCCTCCTTCCTTGTCCAGCTGTCACTGAAGTTTATTAAACTGGTCCCCTACACAGCCAACCACTGGAAATTCACTAGGGCAGTGACATGGATTTACCACCCACGTTTACAGTTTATCTACCACCTCCAAGGGGTCTGTAATAGTTTGTTGTTCTTTTTGCCTTTTAACAAATGTGTGGCTTAAAACAACACACACTCATTATCTCACAATTTCCATGGGTCGGGAGTCTGGGCATGGCTTCAGTGAGTCCTCTGCCCAGGATCTCACAAGTATGAATCAAGGTGTAGACCTGGAGGTCTAGTCCAGCTGGGGCCTCACCTGAAGCTTGGGATCCTCTTTCAAGATCACATGGCTTTTGAACAAATTCATTTCCTTGAAGCCGTCCAATTCATGGTGCCTCTATCCCAGCTCCTATCTGTTCCCTTTACAACATAAATCACAATTATTTTTTGTCAGTGAATTCCTTGACGGAAAGAACCTAGCAGAGTGGTTTAGCATATAATTGTTAGCTTAATCAAGTATTCTATTTGGCTATTTGTAACCCATATCACTTTCCTAATTAGTTTGCTATCATCTGGAGGGCAGAGCCCTTTATCATTCGTTTGTCTCCCTCCAGGGGGAGGTCTAGTCCAGCGCCATGGGTTAGCATTGCTCAAATCTGATGTTTTTTTGTTTGAAAAAAATCAGATGCAAGAATAAAGGTAGGAACGGGAGAGCAAGAAAAGGTGGAGCAGAGCAGAGGGATTTTGGGAAAAGTCACGCTGGCAGAAAATGGGTGAGGCCAAGAACATTAGTCGGCCATCTTACTTAAATTTCAACAAGGCTGTCCACCCCCACGTGATGTCAGAGAAGACTTCAAGAAGCTGAAGACACGCCTCTCGCGAGAGGAAAGATAGCCCAGGAGCAAGTGTACGCCCGTCCGTGCCCCGCCTTCACTGAGCCCCACCCACTCCCCGGTCCTCACTCCCACCTTGAACCAGCCACGTGTGACGCCATGACGCGTGCGTGCCTGCGGCGCAGGGGGCGGGCCCGCGGCGCGCCACCGGAGGAGGAAGTGGCGCGGTTGTTGCTCCCTCTGCGCCCACTGCTGGCTCCCGGGGCGCGGAGAGGGGCAGCTGTCGCCGCCGCTGCGTCGCCCCCTCTACTACTGTTTCCCTCCATGTGCCCCGGCACCGTCGCTCCCCTTCCTCAGGCCGCCGCTTACCCCGGCGTCTATGGAAGTAATGGAAGGACCCCTCAACCTGGTGAGTAGCCCACAGAGGGTCGTGTCCGCCCTCGGGAGCTCTTGCTTCAGGAGTCCGGTCGCGTCTCCGGCTTGCTGCAGACCCTCGAGGCCGGGAGGCGGGTTTGGCGGGGTTGGGCCTGAGGGGTAGGGGAGGCGAGCAGGAGTGGTCCCCCAGCGGCTCCGCGCAAGCAGTCCCAGAAGTTGCCCCCTTTGGTATCCCCGGGAAGCTATCACGTCCCACTTCCCGCCGCCCCGGGACTCCCCCTGTCGCAGTGCCCTGCGCGAGGGGCTTCCACCAGCCGGGAAAGCCGCCACCTCTTCAGGCTGGAGGAAATGCCTCCAAGCGCCACGTAACCACCTCGTTGCAGCCTGGAGGGGCACTGAAGCCGGCCAGGGCAGCAGTGGTGTGTAATGCTGGGTTTAACTTCTAACACATAGGGTCTGAAGTCTGAGCCTCCTTAGTTTGGAGAGTTGGAGTAATACTCGCTACCCCCATTTTTCCCTCCACCCATTTCTCATCTACATTCAGATGCATAAACTGAGAATCTCCCTTCTCGAATAAGTTAGAGACAGCTGGATAAAAAAGAGGGCCGTCCCTGTTTTTAGCTCCGTTTCATCACTTTAGGCATCATGAAAATACGGTAGGTGTTTGCCCTTCTCAGAAAAAGCGCTCATAGGCTATTGGCATTTCAGATATTCCCATTAAAACAGCAGCGAGCAACACAAGTTCTTTTCTGACTACTGACTACTGCATCTTTCGGTTTCTTAGAGGGTACCTATTTTGGATACAAAAGTCAGATTACTTAAGATTGTAGACAGGCAGGAGGAACTTTTGGAGTCACAAGTTTGCAGTTTATTTGCGATAGTGGGCGATGGTGGCATTGAAGAAAGGGAGGTAGGGAGAATTAGTTTCTCAGGTTGGAACTCTGAACCCTAGTGTCGTGGAAGAGCCCTAGGCTGCATTTAAGCCATTCTGTAGAGAAGCAGTAGAGCTTGGTTTGAGTATAGATTCAGGAGCTAGACTGCTTGGATTTCAGTTCTGGCTTTGTCACTTAATATTTCTGTGACCTTGGGCAAATTAGTTGACCTCACCCTGGTGAGGTTTGTTTCTGGTTTGTTGTGAGGATTAAAGGAGTAAATAGGTGTAAAGGGCTTACATTGTACCTAGTACAATGTAAGAGTAAGCTATTATAGTAATCAGACCATAAGCTCTTAATTAAAAATTTCATTTGTAAAATGAAGGCTTGGGCTTGCTGCGCTTGAAAAGCCTAAGCTTCTAGGACCTATAGCTGTTGTTCCCAAATGACCGATGCCAGGTTAGCTGCTCTGAGAAGCGCCTCCCAGTTTTAAGTTGAGCCTGCCCCCATTGGTAAGAGTTGTTTACACTTAAAAAGAATTGGACAAGATTTGTGAGTTTTTAAAAACCAGGGACATATCTTGCACTTTTTTTGTTTTTAAGGTGACAGTTTACAGTGAAATATAATAGATGGCTCAATACTAAACTTCACAGGAATATTATTAGAAATAACCAGCAATTTACAGAGTGCTTCAAAGTTCAAGTGTCCTTGCAAAATGACCATTGGTTCAGTTCCAGTTAGCGTCACTTTATTTGGCTAGAGGCTGCAACATAACACCAGCCAACTGCCCCACTACTGTGTGGTAGCTTATGAGAAGACTGGAGCTGGGTGACAGTTGTAGATGGAGCCGCAGAATCACCAGTTTAGGAAAAATTAGTTAAATGGTGACAGTAGTATTATCTTTCTATAGAGGAGAATTTGGGCGAGAGCCTTGTCAAGCAGGCTAGCATAGTTCCATAATCCAGCCATAAAATATACATGGACAAGTATCAGAAATTTGGCATCTTGAATTCTTAAACCGATTGAGATTTGAAAGATCTGAGTTCTAGCCTAGCTGTTTATTGGAAGATAACAGTGAGACAGAGATTAACATTTACTTGAATTATTAACTGCTAAGTACCAATGAGAGGCCTCTGAATTTGTCACTCAGTTTTAAAAGATGGTTTGTTTTTTTTTAAGACTATCACTTTTTTTTATGTTAGCAGTTAACCAACTTAGTATCCAGTTGACTAAACGTGAGAAATAGTTCTCAGTGCTATGATATAATGAGTGCCTGTGAAAATCCCAGTAGTTTATATATGCTTTTTCTAATGACATTATAGTGTAGTCCAGATTTGTTGTATAAGGACTTATAACAGTACCTAGGTTTATAATTATGTGTCCTCAGAGCATCCTTGGAATTTAGGAAGAACTGCTTCCCAGTTTTACAGAAAAATAAGCCTAGACTGAGAGAAATTAAGTAATTACTTAGATTGGTGGATCACAGCTTATTTTAATATCATGACCTTTTCTAACAATAGTTCTGAATTAATGTACAGTACTCACCATTTTCATTTCAGTATGGTCCTTATTTATATTGAATTGTGGATTCTGTGTCATTAGTGCCTTTGCTTTAGTATTGATTCTTTTATGGAAGGTTTGCAGTAAGGACCTTATGTGCTTATTTCCTGGCAGTAGATTTTTAAGATACAGAAGAGATTGGTTCAAAAATAGTCATTTAAATATATAATACAGATACTGTGTTCTACTTCTCTGGTTTTTGAAATTGGTCAAAAGAAAAACTAAATTATTTCCATTGCTGGGGGCAGAGGAATAACTAGTCTTTGGACTGAATAAGTTTTATCAGTTTTTTTCTTTGGTCAATTCTTAATATAGAAAAATTATAACTTGTAAAGTTACTTAGAGTATATTTAGGCATTTCCATTTAATTTTGTCAAAGTGAGTGCTGGTAGCAAATGTCAAAACTTGCGTGAGATAATTTGTAGTTCTTTGATTTGTTTACTGCCTATTTGGGAAGTGATGTCAGACCTTAATTTACACATGACTGTTGCTCATGCTTTGTTTACCTACTCTGCAAACTCTTAAGGACAGGGTCCATGTGACTGTGTGGCCACAGTTGTATGTGTTTGGCTCTATTAAGTGCCGAGAATGTTTTGTTGAGTAACTGAGCTTCCCTCTAGAGTGGTTATTTCTCTTCTAAGACAAGGAATCAGGTATGGGTTCCAGAGAATGGCCTTGTACATACCTGGAGCCTTTATAATTATCCCATCTTACTTATGGTGGCAGTAAAATCTTTTAAGGTAAAAAAGAGGCTGTTTTAAACCACCTCCTTGTTGCCCTAAAAAATTTCAAGTTCATCCTGTCACAGCTATGTTGGGCCCAATGGAAGCACTCTGGGGAAAGGTGGTAGAGCACTAAGACTTACCCAACAATTACTAAGTGCTAGGATTGGCATCCGGCACTTTACATATATAGTTGACCCTTGAACAATGTGAGGATTAAGGGTTCCAGCCTCCTGTGTGGTCAAAAACTCCATGTATAACTTTTGACTCCCCAAAGACTTTTTATGATTATAATGTCAATTTTTATTTATAAAATTATACCTTCCTTAAATTTCTGAATATTCCTTTATTATTTCTACATTGTCTGTATATTCAACAATAATCATAAATAATTTTTTTTAAGATTTATTTATTTGGGGGGCGGGTGACGGGCAGAGGGAGAGGGAGAGTGAATCTCACGCAGACTCCCTGCTGAATGCAGAGCCTGATGTGGGACTTAATGCCACGACCCTGAGATCATGACCCGAGCTGAAATCAAGAGAGTCTAACGTTCAACGGACTGAGGTACCCAGGCACCCCCCCATAAAGAATATTATTAATACATGAGAACATAATTTAAATATGCCTCTGTTATTTTACCAGTATTTACATAAACTTAAAATATTTCTGTTTCCATGACCCTTAATAGTCTTATTTATTAATGTTTCAAGTTTTTATTTAAATTCTAGTTAACATATAGTGTACTGTTAGTTTCAGGAGTAGAATTTAGTGATTCATCACTTACATATAACACCCATTGCACAGTCATAACAAGTATCCTCCTTAATACCTGTCACTTAGTCCACCGCACCCCCCCCCCGCCACCCACCTACCCTCCAGCAACCCTATATGTTTTCTGTAGTTAAGAATCTCTCTAATGGTTTGCTTCCCTCCTTTTTTCTTTCCCTTATGTTCATCTGGTTTTTTTTCTTAAATTCCACATATGAGTGAAATCATATGATATTTGTCTCTCTCTGATTTATTTCATTTAACATAATACTCTCTAGTTCCATCCACGTCATTGCAAATGGCAAGATTTCATTCTTTTTGATGACTTAATACTCCAGTGTGTGTGTGTGTGTGTGTGTGTGTGTGTGTGTGTGTGTGTGTGTGTATACTGCATCTTCTCTATCCATTCACCAGTCGATGGACATTTGGGCTCTCCATAATTTGGCTATTGTGATAATGTTGCTATAAATATTGACATGCATTATTCCTTTGAATCACTATATTTGTATCCTTTGGATAAATTCCTAGTAGTGCAATTGCTGGGTCATAGGTTAGTTTTATTTTTAACTTTTTGAGGAACCTCCATACTGTTTTCCAGAGTGGCTGCACCAGTTTGCATTTCCACCAATAGTGCAAGAGGGTTCCCCTTTCTCCACATCCCCACCAACCCCTGTTACTTCTTGTGTTGTTAATTTTAGCCATTCTGACAAGTGTGAGGTGATACCTCACTGTAGTTTTTACTTGTATTTCCCTGATAATGAGTGATGTTGAGCATCTTTTCATGTGTCTGCTGGCCATCTGGATGTCTTCTTTGGAAAAATATCTATTCATGTCTTCTGCCCATTTCTTAACTGGGATTATTTGTTTTTGGGGTGTTGATTTTGATAAGTTCTTTATAGATTTTGGACTAACCCTTTCTCAGATATGTCATTTGCAAATATCTTCTCCCATTCTGAAGGTTGCCTCTTAGTTTTGTTGACTGTTTACTTGAAGTCCCAGTAGTTCATTTTCCCTTTTGTTTCCCTTGCTTCTGGAGATGTGTCTAGTAAGAAGTTGCTATGACTGATGTCAGTGGGGTGCTGCCTGTGTTCTCTAGGATTTTGGTAGTTTCCTGTCTCACATTTAGGTCTTCCATCCCTTTTGAATTTGTTTTTGTGTATAGTGTTTAAGAAAGTGGTCCAGTTTCATTCTTTTGCATGTTGCTGTCCAGTTTTCCCAACTCCCTGAAGGCTTAATAGCCTACTGTTGACTGAAAGTCTTACCAATAACATAAACAGTTCATTAACACATATTTTGTACCATATTCTTACAGTAAACTAGAGAAAAGAAAATACTAAAATCATACGGAAAATACTTTACAGTACTACACTGTATTTACTGGAAAAAAAAAATCCACGTATAAGTGGACCTGTGCAGTTTGAACCAATGTTGTTCAAGGGTAAACTGTATTATTTATCTTTTTAGTAGCTGTATATTTCCCCATTTTACTGATGAACAATTAAAATGCCAAGTAAATGTGATAGTGGGTTTTGAAAGCAAGATTCTCATTAAAATAGTGATCTTACTGTTAGATCAGTGTTTGCCCATTTGTTTTGACTGTGATCCACAGTGAGATTTTTATGTAATGACCAATACACACATAGATATGTGTATATTACTGCAGAGCTGCCACATTATGCATATGCCTCTTGAAATTGTGCAAAATGCAGGGGCTCTCATAAATTTCACCCAAAACAAAACCCTAATATTTACTGTTACAAATATTTTTTAAAACTTTTAGAGTAATATTTACTATTATTTACTATATAATGTTTCCTATTAGGTTTTTTAAGCCCTAACATTTACTATTAGAGCTTAAATATTTACTCTAATATTTACTATTAGGTTTTTTTAAATGCTGGTTTTTGACCCACTAAATTGATTTCACAGCTCATTGGTGGATTGTATCCTACAGTTTGTCTTCACAGCAGATGGTGACAGTTCTGAAGAAAAGTAAGCTACACTGGAAAGGAAGTAGGAAAAAAGATGCAGCAGAGCTGCATGTGGGAGAAATTGATCCTTAGACTTAAAATCAAAAACAGGTCTCGGACTTCTCTAACACTTGAGCAGTTATCGTAAGTATAATTACATTAGTTTGACAGGTCAATTCAGTACTTACTTTACTGTTAGGAGATACTACTTGCCTGTAGGAGACTTACAGTGAATTTATTGGGGGAAGGGAGAGTAAATGCAGCTTCTCCTTTGCTCTCTATTGAAGACCCTACCACAGGGTTCAAGAGGACATTACATTTTCCTCTGCCTTTTTGGTATCGTGTTCGTTATGGTGTTCCTCTTGTCATCTTTATGTACAGCTTTCCCCAAGGACACAGAAATAAATACATGAAAAGTAATAGAAGGTAATACTGTTTTCCTTTGGGAAAAAAGACAATATTGAATCTGTATTTTTAAAGCAGTTAGTATGTGGAAGTAGGAGGTACTTCTTGGTGGGGGCAGTCATTAAGTAATCTAGTTGTAGTTAGGATTTTCACTGGTTGCAGGTGATGAAAGCCACTTAAGATTAGCTAATGCCAAAAGGGATAATTTATTGGAATCAAAAGAAAGGTGCAGGAAAGGCAGGGCTACAATGTAGGTGGGTCTAAGAACATATGGGACCTGAGGCTCAAAGATAATCAGATTCTCCCTCTGCCTCTTCAGGCTTGACTGCTCTACTTCTCTCTGCAGACTTACATTATTTGGTTAATTCCTGAATGTCACATTAGTTACAACCACTTAAAACTTTCTTGACAGACTCTCTGTTCCTAAACTTGAAAATCTAGTGGAACAAATTCTTTAGGTGTCCAGGGGACGAGGTAATATAAGAATATGGCAACTTCCACAAGAATCCTGTTTGATTACTGAGGAAGAAGAGCCGTGTTAACAGAGAGGAGTGGGATTATGTGTAAAGTGTTGGCTGTTTCTGAGGAGGATTCAGGAAGGGAGGAATTTGTATAGGGCATACAGTAAGACACTACTAAATCTGAAGGTGTTTTACTTTCTGTAAATGTTTTAGAACATTTTGTTGTATTGGACTTTCATTTGTACTCAAGAGGGAGTAGGAAAATTCTGGTTAAAATGCGCTAGAGATTGGTTGTTGGATGAAATAGTGAATGAAATAAGTGCATCAAGGACCAATTCTTTCTTTGTATATATGTATAGTTATTTTAGATTTTGATGCAGTTTTATTCTGATATTTTTCTGAAATACAGTAATATTATGTCAGCATTTACCAATCTCCCATCCTTCCATGCAACTTAGCATTCATTCCCTCATCCGCTAACCCAGCAACTATGAGTAAGTACTCTCTCCTCAGATACTGTTCTGGACCTCAAGCATTCAACAGTGAATGGGACAAGGTCCCAATTCTTACAGAACTTTTGTCCCACATCTCTAGTTTTCATCTGTTGTGTCTTCTGTATTTTCTTTAATACCTGAAGCATAGTTACTTTGAGTTCCTTGATGTTAATTCCAATATATGGATTATCTCTACGTCTGTTTCTGTTGTCTTTCTCTTTATTATCAGTCACTTTTTCCAGCTTCACATGCTTAGTAAGTTTATTGTATGTCATGCATTGTGGATGATGTGTTGTAGAGACTGAAATAGGAATATTCCTCTAAGGAGTATTTTGTTCTCGTTGGCAGTTAAAATACAGGCAGATCACCATGATCTAGTCCTAAATTTGGTTTTTAGGCTTTATTAGGGTGGGCCTATTTTAGTTTTACCCATAATGCCTAGAGTGTGATCCTTAGTCCCAGGGCTGACCTTCCTGGGGTATGAACTGAAAGCTCTGGTGTTCACCAGGGTTACTGTAGTCTGTCCAGCCTAAACTGCAACCTGTCTCCCCAATGTGTGGCTTTGGAAATGTCTGCACAGTGTCTGCTAGGCCTCCTGAGTTATATACCCTTTGCACGTGCAGCTTAGGCATTTGGTAAGGACCTGAGAGGATTTAAAAAAAAATTTTTTTAATTTATTTGTCAGAGAGAGACAGAGAGCACAAGCAGGGGAAGAAGCAGTCTCCCCGCTGAGCAGGGAGCCCGATGTGGGGCTCGATCCCAGGACCCTGGGATCATGACCTAAGCCGAAGGCAGACGCTTAACCGACTGAGCCACCCAGGTGTCCCCTGAGAGGATTTTTTATGCCTATTTTTAGGTTGTCGTCTTCACTGCAGTTCCCTCCAATCCTGGACCCTCCTCAAATTCCAGCCTTTTGACTCCAGTCCCCATCCCTCCTTCCCAATTAGATACTGCCGTCTGCCTGGGGGTTTTATTTTTCTGCAATACATTTTGGAAAGCGCTCTCAGAAAGAAAGCCAGGTGAATGTAGTTCTCACCTTGTGCTTTTCCCTTTTCTTGAAAATGTAGCCTTCTGTTACTTTTTTGTTCAGTGTCTATAAACTTTTTTTTATATATTGTATCCAGCTTTGTAATTGTCTACAGCTGGAGGTAAGCCAATGCTAGCTACTCCCTCATAGCTGGATCATAAATCTAAATCTCCATGAGAATTCAAGAGGTTCTCAACAAAATTACATCAGTTTATTGTAAACCCTAAATGCCAGAAAGTACTTTAATATGAGATTGTAGTATCATGAAATCTAATACTCGCTACTCAGTGACGAGTATCACAACCTCATGAAGATTGGCCAGTCACTGCTTTCCCTATTTAAACATCTATTTCTAGGGGTGCCTGGATGGCTCAGTCAGTAGAGCATGTGATTCTTGATCTTGGGTTGTGAGTTGAAGTCCCACATTGGGTGTAGAGTTTACTTAAAAAAATTTTTTTCTAAGAGTTTGAGGCAGCTTATAATGAAAGACAAAGATGCCATACCATTAGTATGTGACTTATTCAGTGAAGTATTCCAAGATTTAGGAGCTTAAAATAACACATATTTGTTTTTTCACAATTTCTGTGAGGCAGGAATAAGGGCATGGCTTAGTTGGGTCTTTTGCTACAGGGTCTCTCAAGACTGCCCTCAAGGTGTCATCTGGGGCTGCAGTCCCATTTGAAGGTTCCACGGGGGCAGGAGCTAGTTCCGTGCTCACTCACATGGTTGATGGTAGGATTTAATTCCTTGAAGGCTTTGTAATCAGCTTTTGGATTCAGTTCCTTGCTGGTTGTTGGCAGACTACCCTCAGTTTCTTCCATGTGAACCTTTCCATAGGGCAGTTCACAACAGGACTGGTGGCTTCATTAAAGTGAGCAAGGGAGAGAAAGTGCTACCAAGATGAAAGTGACAGTCTTTTGTAAACTAATCATAGAAGCAACATCCACCACCTTTGCTCTATTTTGTTCCCTTAGATGCAAGTCACTAGGTTTAGCACACATTAGAGGGGAAGAGATTACATAAGCGTGTGAATACCAGAAGGCAGGGGTCATTGGGAGCTACATCAGAATCTGCTTACTACAGTTGATAGAGAAGCAAAGAAAATAACTGAATCAACAAAGAATATCAAGAAAATATAATTGTGTGGGACCACATCAAACTAATAAGCTGCACAGCAAAGGAAATCATCGACAAAATGAATGGGAGAAAATATTTGCAAATCATACATCTGATAAGGTGTTAATGTCTAAAATATATCAAGAATTCATATAACTCAATAGCAGAAAAGCAAACAGTCCAATTAAAAAATGGGCAGAGGGGGGCACCTGGGTGGCTCAGTTGGTTAAGCGTCTACCTTTGGCTCAGGTCATGGTCCCAGGGTCCTGGGATCGAGCCCCTCATCGGGCTCCCTGCTCCTCAGGGAGCCTGCTTCTCCCTCTCCTCCTGCCTGCCACTCCCCCTGCTTGTGCTCTCTCTCTCTGTCAAATGAATAAATAAAATCTTTAAAAAAAAATGGGCAGAGGATCTGAGTAGACATTATTCCTTTTTTTTTTTTAAGGTTTTATTTATTAGAGGAAGAGAGCATGAGTGATGGAGAAGTAGGATACCCTCCTGAGCGGGGAGCCCGACGCAGAACTCAGTCCCAGCACCCTGGGATCATAACCTGAGATGAAGGCAGACACTTAACCGACTGAGCCACCCAAGCACCCCAAATAGACGTTTTTCTATAGGAGACATGTGGATGGCCAACTGGTACATGAAAAGATACTCAGCATCATTGATCATCAGGAAATGCACATCAGACCCACAGTGAGATACATCTTACCCATGTTAGAATGGCTAATATCAAAAAGACTAGAAGTGACAATTGTTGGCTAGGATGTGAAAAAAAGAGAACCCTTGTGCACTACTGGTGGGAATGCAAATTGGTGCAGCCACTGTGGAAAACAGTATGGAGGTTCTTCAAAAAATTAAGAATAGAACTACCTTATGATCCAACAGTTCCACTTCTGGGTATTTGAAGAAAATGAAAACACTAACTTGAAAAGATATATGGACCCCATGTTCATTGAAGCATTATTTGTAATAGCCAAGATAGGGAAACAGCCTAAGTTTCCATTGATGGATGAATGGATAAAGATGTGGTACTTATACATTGGGATATTATTTAGCCACACACACACACACACACTCACACACACTCACACTGAAATCTTCCCATTTATGGCAAAATGAATGGACACAGACGGCTTTATGCTATGTGAAGTAAGTCAGAGAAAGACAGATAATGTGTGATTTTACTTACATATGGAACTTAAAAGGCAAAGAGAAAAAACCAAAAACCAAGCTCATAGGACAGATTGATAGTTGCCTTAAGTGGCGATGAGGAGGTGGTCAGAATAGATGGAGGAGGTCAGAAGGTACAAACTTGTAGTTATAAATAAGTCCTGGGATATAATGTATAGCATGGTGACTGTTGCTAATAACACTGTATTGCGTATTTGAAAGTTGCAAAGATAGTAGATCTTAAAAGTCTTCATCTGAAGAAAAAGTTTTGGGGCAGTGGGGTGGCTCAGTTGGTTAAGTATCCGACTCTTGATTTCAGCTCAGGTCATGATCTCACGGTCATGCTTAAGATGCTCTCTCTCCCTCTCCCTCTGCTCCCCACCTCTTAAAAAAAAAAAAAAGTTTTTTGTAATCATGTATGGTGTATGATGTTAAATTATTGTAGTGATCATTTTCCAATATACACAAATATCAAGTCATGTACACCTGAAACGAATATACATGTCAACTATACCTGAATTAGAAAAGAAAATATCCTGTGGGAAGCAACTACTAATGATTAGTTAACTGTGATGTATCAGAATGGGAAAGATAATCAGGACAGAAAAGACTAATTTTTTATTTTTATTTTGAAGTATAGTTGACATAGTGTTATATATTAATTTCAGGTGTACAACATAGTGATTTAACAATTCTATACATTACTCAGTGCTCACCATAAATAGTCACCATCTGTCACCACACAACATTGTTATGTTGTTATTGACTATAGTGTACTTTTCATCTCTGTGACTTATTTTATAACTGGAAGTTTGTATCTTTTAATTCTCTTCACCTATTTTGTTCATCAGCCCACCCCTCTTCCTTCTGGCCGCCACCAGTTCTCTGTGTTTATGAGTCTGTTTCTGTTGTTTTGGAAAACACTGATTTTTATGAAAGATTTATATACACTTTTATAAGAAATCCAGAGGGTTAAAACAGACAAAAAATTTAGCTCATTTGTCTTATCAGCAAGGGAGATGAAGATGGGTTAATGGAGTTGAAGCTCTTGAAGAGTGTTATGTTGCCTTTTCTGCCTAACAGTTTCCTGGCCAGGATTGATACTTTAAGAAAAAGATAAATAAAATTTAAGCTTAATTTGTTTGGTTTAGTAGCCAAAATAGATGCATTCTTGGCTTAAACATTTTTTGACTTGTTAGTGAAACCATTCATAAAGACCTGGAGTGTCTTTTACCCTTTCTTAATGAAAATGAAATATTGAGATAACAGCCTTTTCCATAAATCAGTGCATTT
The DNA here is from genome assembly GCF_037043125.1 of Eumetopias jubatus. Taxonomy (NCBI): domain Eukaryota; kingdom Metazoa; phylum Chordata; class Mammalia; order Carnivora; family Otariidae; genus Eumetopias; species Eumetopias jubatus. Next base: position 64,412,618 of record NW_028274823.1, on the reverse strand, counting down.
TGAAATACTTGGCCAAAAACCCCCCCATGTTATCAGAATTAAAATATATCACTGCCCAGACTGCTTTTAGAATCTCTCAACCAGTATTTCCATTTCAGTTGCTTCTTGTTCCTGTTTTATTTTGAATTACCAAAGAAACTTATTTATAGACTTAGTATGTTTAATGGCTGTGATTCTACCAAGAACAGTATTTAAAGAGATTAATTTTAACTTAACAGGATCTTTAAAAATTGGATTTTTTTTAAAGATTTTATTTATTTATTTGAGAGAATGAGAGATAGAGAGCATGAGAGGGAAGAGGGTCAGAGGGAGAAGCAGACTCCCTGCTGAGCAGGGCGCCTGATGCGGGGCTCGATGCCGGGACTCCAGGATCATGACCTGAGCCGAAGGCAGTCGCTTAACCAACTAGCCACCCAGGCGCCCTAAAAATTGTTTTAAAAATAAGAAGTATTGGGGTGCCTGGGTGGCTTAGTAGGTTAAGTGTCTGACTCTTGATCGCAGGGTTGTGAGTTCAAGCCCCAGCATGGAGCCTACTTTAAAAAAAAAAAAAAAGTATCAATAATAAATAAATAAATAAGAAGTATTACCAAAATAAATTTCCTATAATATCTTCAGCTAGGAAAAAAAAAACAGTTTAGTCTCCCCAACTACGTTGTGAACTTGATGGCAAGTACCACCAAGGCTTCTGTTGTCTTTTAACTAGTTTAATTTTTACAATACTCTCATTTTAGAGATGGGAAAACTGAGGCAGAAAGTTAAGAAAGCCAATTTCATGTGTCTAATAAATGTTCAAGCTGAGAGTTGAACCTAAGCAGTCAAGCTCTGTATGGAGTCTGGGCTTGCTGGGTGTCTAACAAGAACTTAGTAGGAACTGTATTTTTTTTTTTTAATAGGGAATTTGATTGCTGTGATGCCAAATGACCTAGAGTAGGTGTGTGTGTTTTTATTTATTTATTTATTTATTTTTAAAGATTTTATTTATTTATTTGATGGAGACACAGTGAGAGAGGGAACACAAGAGGGGGGGAGTGGGAGAGGGAAGCAGGCTCCCCTCTGAGCAGGGAGCCCGATGTGGGGCTCGATTCCAGGACCCTGGGATCATGACCTGAGCCGAAGGCAGAAGCTTAATGACTGAGCCACCCAGGCACCCCAGGTGTCTGTTTTTAAATGAGCTGTCACTCCTGAATTGGCAGAGTGATCAGAGATTGGACTTTACATGGGGAGGTTTTAGTGAGTTCAAGAGGAGTAGGAGATACTGTTCTCACCACTGGAGAACTTTTTCTTTGGTGTTCAAGAAACAATTTATTCTCTTACTGTGGAGCTTGAAGTTGAATTAGGGAGCTTCATAAGTATAGTACGAAGTAGAAAGTGGTTAATGTCATCAGAGACACAGATGCAGCATCAGAGCAAGGTGACCTCAGAGAGCATCTCATCCCTGCTTCTCAGTGTGTGTCCAGCTGCTTCACCTGCACCTGCTCTAGACCTACAGAATCAGTCTGCATTTTAACCAGATCCCCAGGTGATTTGTATTCCATTAAAACTTAAGCACCAGTCTGGTCCATATCTATCATTTTACAGAGCCTGAAGGATGAAGTAATTTAACTAGTTAGTGGGAAAGCCAAAACTTGAGTCCAGAGCCCTGGGTTCATGGTAGGGATGGATCTGCACTTTGCCATGCATAGTTAGGAGGTAGTTTGGAATTTCAGAGCAGGTTTGTCTCTTATGTATGGCTTTTCTTACAAAGCTCAGAAAGGTTAAGGCACCTGCAGATTGACCCCTTTTTTTCTTTTAGAAAAAGACTTAGAGCCTTGTTGATAGAGTGCCACTTGCTTTAACTACATTATCAGAACACATTACTTAGAGAAATTGTGTTGATCATAATTTAGCTTTCTTCATGTGTAGTCTCTTCCCAAAAGATCTGTATCATTTCTGGGTACTGTAAAATACTCCTGTGTTCAGAACATATAGTCATTTCTTTTACCCATTATTATTTTCAGGAATAAATTGAGGCTTAGGGGAGAAAGTTTAGTTATTATTTGAAGAATAAAAAGCCTCTGAAACAGTTGAAATGGATAATCTTGCTTTTTTTTTTTTAAAGATTTTATTTATTTGACAGAGAGAGATAGCGAGAGCAGGAACACAAGCAGGGGAAGTGGGAGAGGGAGAAGCAGGCTTCCCGCGGAGCAGGGAGCCCGATGTGGGACTCGATCCCAGGAACCTGGGATCATGACCTGAGCGGAAGGCAGACGCTTAACGACTGAGCCACCCAGGCGCCCAGATGATCTTGCTTTTAAAGAGTGTTGCTGTGTCTTCCTTACAAAAATAGAAGGGAAATGTAAACAGCAAGCATTGCCAGGAGCGCTGTTTCCTACTTTTGTCTTCACCTCTGTTTTAGATTGAGCATGATTTGCAAACATGCCCAGAATATTTCTAATCTCCGTTGCAAAACTGATTCTCTGAAGTATTTTTGTGAGGCATCTGTGGCACAGTTTTTGAAAAACATTCAAGTTAAGTCACTTTACACCTGACGGTACAGATTTGCTTTTTGCCTTCTTAAAACATTGAGGTAAAGGGGTGCTTGGCTGGCTGGCTCAGTTGGAAGAGCATGTGACTCTTGATCTCGGGGTCCTGAGTTCAAGCCCCACATTTGGTATAGAGATTACTGAAAAAATAAATAAACTTAAAATTTTTTTAAATTGTGGTAAAGCACACATAGCATAAACTATGCTCTATAATTTTTAAGTACACAGTATAGTAGCAAGTACATTCACTTGTTGTGCAACAGGTCTCCAGAACCTTTCACCTTACAAAACTGAAACTCTACACCTTCAACAACTCCTCACTTTTCTCTCCTGCCACCCCCTGTCAACCACTATTTCACTTTCTGTTCTTATGAGTTTGACTACATTAGGTACCAGTATAAGTGGGATCATACGTATTTGTCTTTGGTAACTGGCTTATTTTCTATTTTATTATTAGCATAATGTTCTCGGAGTTCATCCATGTTGTAGCATGTGTTGGAATTTCCTTCCTTTGCAAGGCTGAATACGAATTCCCGTGTGTGTGTGTGTGTGTGTGTGTGTGTGTGTCTGTACTGCATTTTGTTCCTCCACTGATCTCTTGATTCCATGTTCTGACTGCTGTGACTAACGCTGCTGCGGACATGAGTGTGCAGTGCTTTTCACCTCTTTCTTAAGAAGCTTTGCTAAATCATCTGTGAGTTTGTGAGGAAAACTACACTAGTTAGAAGAATTATGAGTTGATCATTTCTTTCTTCTTTGCTGCTAATTGTATAACCTTAGGTGAGTTATGTGGCCCCAGGGGTCTGCTGGACGTCCTTATGTCAGAAAGGGAAATATATAAAGTTGTAGGAACTTAGAAAGTGTAGCACAGATGCGAAGAGGCCAGTTACTACTTATTAATTGATTTTCCCTTACATTCGGGGGCACTTTAGTCATTTGCTTTCAGAAGTTCTGAGTTTGTTGTTTTGGTCAGTGGTACCTGAAAAAGAAATCCCTGTAATATTAAATATTTGTATAGTCAGGGGCGCCTGGGTGGCTCAGTCTGCCTTCGGCTCAGGTCATGATCCCAGGGTCCTGGGATCGAGCCCCGCACCGGGCTCCCTGCTCAGCGGGAAGCCTGCTTCTCCCTCTCCCACTCCCCCTGCTTGCAATCCCTCTCTCGCTGTGTCTCTGTCAAATAAAAAAATAAAATCTTAAAAAAATTTTTTGTATAGTTAATTCTTCAACTGTACAGTGTGCAAATTTTTATCTTAAAAACAAATAGTAACTGTAATGTTGGAAGGGAAGAATGAGTTGATGTAAGAGAAGCTTGACTTTTCTGGAAATTTCCTGATTTTAGTTATTGAACAATACAAACTAGTGAAAGGATCCACAAGATGACTTTTGTTTTGAAAGGTTGTTAAAAATCAATTCAATATACATTTTAGGTAACAATCTGTGATTATAACTCTTGGTTAATCTCTGAAGAGTGGAAGAATGTGAGTCACTGAAGTAGTTAAGTGCCTGGTGTGAAACGAATGGTTTATTGGTAGAGTTGAGAAAAGTTGCCAATCCTTTCAGATGCTACACCTCAAAGAGCTATCCATTAGATTTCTTACCGATATAGCTGTAATGGTTTGATGTGTGGGGAAAAAAGGGCATCATTTATCTTGTCCAAAAAAAAATTTTTTTTTAAAGATTTTATTTATTTATTTGACAGAGAGCACAAATAGGCAGAGAGGCAGGCAGAGGGAGAGGGAGAAGCAGGCTCTCCACTGAGCAGAGAGCCCAACGTGGGGCTTGATCCCAGGACTCTGGGATCATGACCCGAGCTGAAGGCAGCCGCTTAACCGACTGAGCCACCCAGGCGCCCCCAAAAAATTTTTTAAGTCATATCTTTTTATATAATTCAGAGGAATTTGGGAATGTTTTTCTTTTAGGCTCATCAACAGAGCAGACGAGCAGATCGTTTATTAGCTGCAGGGAAATACGAAGAGGCTATTTCTTGTCACAAAAAGGCTTCAGGTGAGTATTCTTCTAAAGAAATACTGAGTCTAAAACTGGAGGGCAGTTTCTTTTCTCCAGCCATCTCAACAATTTATTCAGAATGAAAGTCACAGTAGTAATGATGTGGTGTTGCCCTACATATACAAGGTTGACACTACTGACCCACCAGAATATCGGTTTGGATTACTTTTCATGTGAGTATGTTGGATTTCGTAGTTCCTCCTAATCTAGTCTTCCTAAACCATGAAGGTTGCATATGCCATACTGGTAAATGACTGTGGACACAGCTTTCTGAATCCAAAGATTCCTAAAGGTAGAAGTGATTGCAAGAAGTCTACCACTTTATCTTAGTTGTTATGGAAAATAAATTTCAAATAGCCGTTTTGGGTTATGAAAGTAATAACTAAATTTTAACTGATTAGTTTTCACTGAATTTGTTTTCTGAGATGCTGGTAATACTCTTTGTTTAGCTTCTTTCTGAATATTTCATTTGTACGTTCATGCCTATGGTATCATGCTGATGATCGTTTTCTTTTAGATATGAAGTTTAGAATTAATGACTTCTTATCAAACAGTTATTTTATCCCAGTCAGTTGCAGTTTAGCATATGTTGAACTCAGAAATAGATTTTTGGGGTCTGTTTTGTAAAGACTGGTTTCTGTTGGCTGATTAACGAACCTAAAAACTTCGGGGAGGGAGTGTTTTACTCATGCTACATTCAAAATAGGCCACCTTTCTTAGAGCGAGGAAGACACTTTTTTTTTCCTTCTAGGCCACTGTAATGATTAAAACCATGTTGTTTCTTGGCAGAGTGTACCCTCCAGTGTTGCCTTAGTGCTGGAATACAGACCACATGGTGGATACTGGTTTGACTAAGTTCTTTTATGTCAGTGATTTTTGCCTACACGCCTGTGATTTTCAGAGAAAATTTCAAGTCTTATTTTTAAAAGAATTAGTTTTGCCACTGAAGTGTACCCCTTCAGCAGTAAGGCTGGGGGCCTAATATGTACCCTGTAAGTCTTTGTGAATTTTTATGGTGAGTTTCATGGAGACCTTTATACAAAATTAAACTTGGCAGCTAGTGCTCTTTAAATCTTTCATAAACCATATTTTGTTGTGAATCAAATTGTTAAATTTATAGTCACCTTACAGAAAAGACAATGTACTACACTATTTAAAAAAAAAAAACAAAAACAGTGTTGTGTAGGGCGCCTGGGTGGCTTTGGCAGTTAAGGGTCTGCCTTCAGCTCAGGTCATAATCCCAGGGTCTTGGGATCAAGCCCCTGCTCAGTGGGCAGCTTGTTTCTCCCTCTGCCTGCCACTACCCCTGCTTGTACTCTCTCTCTCTCTCTCTCTGTCAAATAAAGAAAATGTTTTAAAAAAAAATGTTGTGCATGAATGCCACTGAAATCATACCTTTGATTAAATAACCCACAGTGGTTGTGGTTACATGTATATAAAATATAATACAATGGAGTGACCAGCATATGTTGTGCATTGAGCAGTAGGAGATTGAGTATATAAAAGGGAGAAAGGTCTCCTTAATTCCTAACCTACATCCCTGTCTTTTTTTTTTTTTAAAGATTTTATTTATTTATTTGAGAGAGAGAGAGCACAAGAGGGAGGAGGGTCAGAGGGAGAAGCAGGGAGCCTGATGTGGGACTCCATCCTGGGACTCCAGGATCATGACCTGAGCCGAAGGCAGACTCTTAACCGACTGAGCCACCCAGATACCCTCTACATCCCTGTCTTTATTTGAGGAGTTAAGATTGATGTTGGGCTTTACACGCCCCTTCCTACTTTCTCAGTATCTGCAGTCTGCCACATTCTCAGAGTAGAAAAGATAAAGGCAGCCTTTTGGATCCCATTAGCTCTAATGAGGGAGATAGAATTTAAGTGTGATTAGTTAATCCCACTGAGCTGATTTGATTTGGAGTTCAGACTTGGTTAAAAATAGCCTTGTGGGGCGCCTGAGTGGCTCAGTTGTTAAGCGTCTGCCTTCGGCTTAGGCCATGGTTCTTGGGATCGATTCTTGGGATTGATGGAGTCCCGCAATGGGCCCCCTGCTCAGCGGGAAGCCTGCTTCTCCCTCTCCAACTCCCCCTGCTTGTGTTCCCTCTCTCGCTGTGTCTCTCTCTGTCAAATAAATAAAATCTTTAAAAAAAAAATAGCCTTGTGTTTTAGAGTGGAGTTGTGAATGTAATGCTAGTTTGAAAATTGGCGTGGTTAGGGGTGCCTGGTGGCTCAGTCGTTAGAATTCTTACTTGTAGTCTTACACAGTCCACTTCCCTAAGTTTTTTTCACAAATAGTGAAAAGAGCAAATTTATTTTATTTATGAGTACATATTTTTAAGATTTTTGTTTTTAAGTGATTTACACCAAACGTGGGGCTGAACTTAAAATCCTGCGATCAAGAGTCACACACTACTGACTAAGCCAGCTAAGTACCCCTTAATACCCAAATTTTATTTTATTTTATTTTATTTTTTTATTTTTTATTTTTTATTTTTTTTAAGATTTTATTTATTTTTGACAGAGAGAAAGAGAGTGTACAAGCAGGAGAAGCAGCAGGCAGAGGGAGAGGGAGAAGCAGACTCCCTGCTTAGCAGGGAGCCTGACACGGGGCTCGATCCCAGGACCCCGGGATCATGACCTGAACCGAAGGCGGATGCTTAACCGACTGAGCCACCCAGGCACCCCAAGACCCAAATTTTAAATTGAAGCAGGGGACATGGTTTAAGTGACAGTGTGACTCTTGTTTGATTCTTTTGTACTTGGAGACTCAGTGTCCTTGGGTATCCTCTGCTGTCATGTTAGGATTTCAAGGTTCTACAAGGGCAGTCCAGTTGGTTTAAGGCTGGTTTTATGAAACTGTTCCATTTGTTTATAAAGTGGATTTAAAGCAAACTATAGTTCACACAGGGACACAAATGTATGCAGACATAATAGGTAGTTTAGGGTAGTTCAGACTTACTATAGGAATAAAGGGCAAAAGTTGAGAAAAATTTTTGTATGGCTAGAGCAAAGGCTGTAGAACCAACTGTTTTCTGTTGGGGAGAGACCATCCAGTTAATCTGTATCTTAAAGACTATGATAGAACCTGGCAGACAACAAAATCATTTAAAATATTTGAATTAAGAAGACAGAAACATTGCCTTGTAGTATCTGCAAAAAGGCAAAAAGGAACTTAATGTAGGGATGAGAGACACTGAAAAGTTTATAGTAAGCAAGAAATAAAAAATGGAGACTGTGCGTGATCTATTATTATATTACTTGTCATTTATACCCTGTTTTGTTCCACAGTATATAAAAGGCCTTAGAGAGGAATATAGCAAAATATAAAATGTAATTAAAAATAAGCAGATGGGGAAGCCACAGAAAGATAAAATGAGGAGTGCCTGGAAGCATAGTTCACAAAATGCACCATGAGTTCTTGCTTATTTGATAGGAGAACTTGGCTTTGAGCTTTCTAGAAGGTAGCTCAGAGAGGAAAATTAGGGATTTTTACAGTGACTTTTTAAATCCAAGTAAATTAAGTCACCCAGAAACTGATCCTAAGGTCAGAGAGAAATGTATTACTGATCATTAATGGTCTTCATAAAAGACATACTGTCCTCAGCAACTTGCTTACAATAAATAAGTCAACAGGTTCTTATGGCTCTTAACTACCTGATTCATGGTAGGTTGATGGGATAGCTCAGAAATAATTCAATAAAAGTTCTGTAGGAGGCTAAAATGATAGAGTCCAGGTATTCATGTGGGTAAAAAGACACTAATCATCAGTCTCTTGATATTTTTGTGATCAAAATGAGTAGTAGGGTTTTGATAGGTTCCTGTTTAATTTTAATCCTTCCTGATCCTATATTTCTAATTAGGCCATCTTTACTTTCTTAATTATGAAATCTACAAGGATTTTGAAGAACAAACCCCTTCAAAATGGGGTAGAGAATATCTACAGTTGGTTACCACTGACTTCTTTCTTGGAGAAGTTAGGAATCCTGTCTTAAAATCCCCACCTTGTTTCTGTTCAGGAACAGGATAACTGTGTAGCAGAATTGCTTCTAAAACTAGTTCTTTTTGTCATAGGAGTACTAAAACTCTTCCTTTGACCTGTTGATTACAAGATTATGACTGTCATATTAATGTGCCTTTTTTTTTTTAACCAGCATATCTTTCTGAAGCCATGAAGCTCACGCAGTCTGAGCAGGTGAGACAGTTTCTTAATATTTTTGATAACGGTTAGAAGGATTTTCTTGTGGAGACTTGAACTGTGTATAAAATAAAGTATTGTGCCCCTCTCAAAGCACCATAGTCCAAAATACATAAGTTGGATAAGAGAAGAGTCCTTCAAAAATTAAAACTCAGTGAACTGCTCTCAGTGTCCCAGACATGGCATGCAGAAACTTCTGTTTTTTCTTAGTTACTCCTAGATCTCAGATCACCAAATGTGTTCCTTAGAGACTTCTAGGGCCTTTCCTGAGCATTAACTCACAGAGAGTAAGCAGGTCTGGCCAATGGGAAACCAGTTGGCCTTCCCTTTGCATGCCAAAAATAATTTAAATCTGAATTTGTCTTTTTCCTGAACTCCTAAGCAGTTCTGGTACCTTTAAATTTTGTTTCACCAACGGTTTACATTTCTTCTGTGTTTGGGGAGGGCCTACCTAGGTTTTGAAAATACGTTTATCCAAAGATGATTTTCTGATTATAAAAGTGGCAGGGTACATAGGAGATACTCAGTAGTGTTTGTCTAATTGAATTAAGGAGATCCTTAGGGGATATCAGAGGGCAGGGAAAAAATACCGCTTCCTCAAACTGAACCAAGAGAACCTGAAAGTTACGTTCTATTCTGTGCTCTTCCCTTGGTATAGAACTGCTCATGTTAGCCACATAATACAAACATGCACTGAGCCTCCTGAACCACTGTTAATAAAAAGGGATTTTAGCTGGGGCGCCTGGGTGGCTCAGTTGGTTAAGTGTCTGACTTTTTTTTTTTTTAAAGATTTTCTTTATTTGTCAGAGAGAGCAGAAGCAGGGGGAGCGGCAGGCAGAGGGAGAAGCAGGCTCCCTTTTGAGCAAGGAGCCTGATATCAGGTAGGACTCGATCCCAGGACCCCAGAATCATGACCTGAGCCAAAGGCAGATGCTTAACCGACTGAGCCACCCAGGCATCCCTAAGCATCTGACTCTTGATTTCAGCTCAGATCATGATCTCAGGGTCCTGGGATCGAGCCCTACCCTGGGCTCTGCACTCAGCCTGGAGTCTGCTTAGAGATTTTTCTCTCTCCTTCTCCCCCCCCCCATCTTTCTCTCTAATAAATAAATCTTTAAAAAAAGATCTTAACTAGTTGTAGAATGACTAAAGAGGAAAGTTTTCTAATTTTAAGCTTAGTACAAATGGCATTTCAGAGGGGTAGGGTTGTTCAAAAGAGTTCTTATTCAATATGTTGATTTGGAAAGGACTTCTGACTTTCTGAATGAATGGGGGTTTGTATATGAATAAAAAAGTTAGCTTATCTAAGGTAGAAAGGCCCAGTTATTTTGTTTTTGCTTTTTTGTTTAAAAAATTTTAAAACATCATATCAGAATAGAATTCTGATTGAATCACATTGTCATTATTTTTTATTTTTTTAAAGATTTTATTTATTTATTTGACAGAGAGACACAGCGAGAACAAGAACACAAGTAGGGGGAGTGGGAGAGGGAGAAGCAGGGTTCCCGCTGAGCAAGGAGCCCGATGTAGGGCTCGATCCCAGGACCCTGGGATCATGACCTGAGCCGAAGGCAGACACTTAACGACTGAGCCACCCAGGTTGCCCCTATTATTATTATTTTTTAGACCATTGTTTTTCTCACTTAGAATTTTTTTAAAGCACCCAGTATGGTTAATAGAATGCCATAGCATTTTAAACAAAATATTAAAAGCTTTTCCCCCCACACACTTCCCTGAGAATATGTTACTTTTACAAGTAGAAAATTGTTAACAGAAAGTTTCCACAAATACTCATTGACAAAAAACATGTTCAGCATAGAAAATGTGGAAAATACAGTTGAGTCTTGAACAACTTGAGGCTTACAAGTGCCAGCCTCCTAAATAGTCGAAAGTCTGCCTAAACTTCCCCCCCATCCAAAACTTAATTACTGATATTCTGTAGACCAGAAGCCTTAACAATAACATAAACAGTTGATTACACATACTGTGTATGTTGCATGATTATATACTGTATTCTTATATAACCATAAGCTAGAAAAAAAAAATAAAATCAGAAGAAAGAGAAAATATGTTTAGCATACTGTCCTGTATTTGTCGACTCTATATAGGTTAAGGTTTCTGTTGTCTGTTTATGGGATGAATTGTCTGTTACTACTGACATCAGTACTGTAGATGTTACATGTGTTACTGACATGAGACATCAAAAATGAAAATGTGAAGAAAACTCATTTGCAGGTATAACAAACAATTCATGCACTGAAAGCAAAGAAGCAGCAATATGGTTGCTTTATGGTAGACTAGCCTAAACACTAATGTATGACTCATTCATTATAGAATGTTTATGTTGTATAGTATTACAGTCATATTCATAATACAGTGTTGGAAACATTGTTACATCTTAAAAAACACACCTGTGATGATAGACTAATATGTGGTTTCTCCCGTTTACGGGAGAGGCGTACCGAATGGTAATGTAATTCTTTGAAAGCAAGGTCATAAAATGGTAAGAAAACTTCATCATTATGCCCATGTAAAGGTAGACTGCTTCCACACAAGGCTTGCACACGGTGTCAGACACAATAAATGAATACTTCAGCGATGTTGAGGACGCAGAAACATTTCATACGGTTCTTGCAGCATAGTTACTAGATTTTCACATGAAGCTGCTCACACACAGGTAAGTTCATTAACTATATGGCATGATTTACTCTTCATTAAGTGGAAGGAGATCATAAGGTTTTTGCGTTATCATCATAAAGGTTTTTTTTTTTTTTCCTTTTTAAATAGGCATTTGTTCACAAATCTGGTTGACTGGGCTCAGCTGGGCAGTTATCAGTTGGGGTGGGGAGCTCTCGTGCAGTCAGATGGTGGTGGCTGATGATGTCATCTCGGAGGTGGCTTCTGTCTGGTGCTGGGCTAGGGAGACTTAGCTCGGCCTGAGACAGCTGGGGCTCCTCAGGTAGCACGGCATCGTTCTCCTCCTCCTCCTCCTCCTCCTCCTCCTCCTCCTCTCTCTGGTCTCTGTGACCTGGCCACGTGGCAGTTAGGTTTCCCAGCATTGTCCCTTCTTCTGCATTGTTCCTTGAATTGACTACAAAGGCCCACCCAGGTTTGAGGGGAGGGGCATTAGACTCCATCCCTTGATAGGACTGTTCAAAAGTTTATAGACATGTTTTAAAACTACCACAGTGGGGCCGTACTGCCCTGGTCGGTCACACCTCAGCTTTGCCTTTTGGCTGTGTGACCTTGGGCATGTTCCTGAGTCTCTCTCTTCCTCAACTGCCATCCATTCATTCATTCATTCGTTTGTTTATTTTTAAGTTTGGTTGATAATTCAGTGTTACATGAATTTCAGGTGCACAGCATAGTGATTTGACAATTCTGTGTATTATGCAATGGTGACCATAAGTATAGTTCCAATCTCTCACCATACAGTGTTTCTTCAATGACTGGATTCCCTGTGGTGTACTTCTCATCTTCATGACTTACTTACTTTATAATGGAAGTTTGTACCTCTTAATCCCTTCACCTATTTCGTCCATCAACCCATCCCCCTCCCCTGTGGCCACCACCAGTTCTCTGTATTTGAGTCTGTTTCTGTTTGTTCAGTTGCTTTTTAGATTCCACATATAAGTAAAATCATATGGTATTTATCTTATCCTTGTTTTATTTGCGTAGTGTGAGACCCTCTAGGTCCATCCGTGCTGTCACAGGTGGTAAGATCGCATTCTTTTTAATGGCTGGATAATATTCTACTGTTCATATACACCACATCTTTTTTTATCTCTTCATCTCTCCATAGACACTTAGGTTGTTTCCATATCTGGGCTATTGTAAATAATGCTTCAGTGAACGTAGGGGTGCGGAGATCTTTTCCAGTTAGTGTTTTTGTTTTCTTTGGGTTAATACCTAGTAGTGGAATTACTGGGTTCTATGGTGGTTCTATTTTTAAATTTTTAAGGAACCACCATAGTGGCTGCACCAGTTTGCATTCCCGCCAGCTGTGAACGAGGGTTATTTTTTCTCCACATCCTCTCCAACACCTGCTGTGTCTTGTGTTGTTGATTTTAGCCATTTTGAGAGGTGTGAGGTGATACCTTATTGTGGTTTTCATTTGCATTTCCCTGATGGATAGTGATGTTGAGCATCTTTTTATGGGTCTGTTGGCCATGTGGATGTCTTTTTTGGAGAAATGTCCATTCGTGTCTTCTGCCCATTTTTTAGTTGGATTTTTTTTTCATAAAGAGTTTTATGAATGCTTTATATATTTGGATATTAATCCCTTATTGGATTCATCATTTGTGAATACGTTCTCCCATATTGTAGGTTGTTGCCTCTTCATTTTGTTGATGGTTTCCTCCTTGTGCAAAAGCTTTATATTTTGATATAGTCCCATTTATTTTTGCTTTTGTTGTCCTTGCTTGAAGAGGCAGATCCAAAAAATAATCACTGAGACCAGTGTTAAACAACTTACTGCTTATGTTTTTTCCCAGGAATTTTAGGTTTCAGGTCTCACATTTAGGTCTTCAATTCATTTTGAGTTTATTTTTGTGAGTGGTGTAAGAAAGTGGTCCAGTTTCATTCTTTAGCATGTAGTGGGCCAGTTTTATTAAAGAGACTGTCTTTTCCCCATTGTATATTCCTGCCTCCTTTGTCATAGATTAGCTATATGTGCATTTATTTTTGTGATCTCTGTTCTGTTCTGTTTGATCTCTGTGTCTGTTTTTGTGCCATACCATACTGTTTTGATTACATAGGTTTGCAATATAGCTTGAAATCTGGAGTATAGTACCTCCAGCTTTGTTCTTTTTTTTTTTTTTTAAGATTTTAATTTGTGAGAGAGGGAGAGAGCATGACTGGGGGAGGGGCAGAGAGAGAGGGAGAAGCAGACTCCTCACTGAGCAGGGATGTCCCCCACCAACTTGGGGCTCGATCCCAGGACCCTGAGATCATGACCTGAGCATGACCAGGCAGATGCTTAACCGACTGAGCCACCCAGGTGCCTCCAGCTTTGTTCTTTATCAAGATTGCTTTGGTTACTTGGGGTCTTTTGTGTTTCCATATAAATTTTAGGATTATTCTAGTTCTTTGAAAAATGTCATTGGTATTTTGATAGGGATTGCATTGAATCCGTAGATTGCTTTGGGTAATATGGACATTTTAATAGTATATCTTTCTATTTATTTGTGTCATCTTTAATTTTTTTTTCATCCATGTCTTAGTTTTCAGAGTATAGGTCATTTTCACCTCTTTGATTATAAATTTATTTTTAGATATTTTATTCTTTTTGATGTAATTATAGATGTGATTGTTTTCTTAATTTCTGCTACTTTGATACTAGTGTTTAGAAACATGATGGATTACTGTATATTTTGTATCCTGCAGCCTTACTGGAATCATTTATTCTCATACTTTTCTGGTGGCTTCTTAGGGGTTTTCTCTATATAGTATTCTGTCATCTGCAAATAGTGACAATTTTATTTCTTCCTTACCAATTTGGATACCTTTTATTTCTTTTTCTTATTGCTGGGGCTAGGACTTCAGTACTACATTGAATAAGTGGCAGGGGTTGATATCCTTATCTTGTTCCTGATCTAAAGAGGGAAAACTTTCAGCTTCTAACCATTGAGTATGATACTAGCTGTGGGTTTTTCATATATGGCCTTTATTATAAAAGTTGAGGCATCTTCCCTCTAAACCCATTTTGTTGAGAGCTTCTTTATCAGGAATAGATGTTGAATTTTGTCAAATGCTTTCTCTGCTTCTGTTGAGATGATTGTATGATTTTTATCTTTCATTTTGTTAACCTGGTATTATCTGGTTGATATATTTGCAGATATCAACAGTCCTTAGAGCCCTGAAATAAATCCCACTAGATTGTGGTGTGGTGGATGATCCTTTTAATGTGTTGTTGATTTGGTTTGCTAATACTTTGCTAAGTTTTGCTAATTTTTTTGCTAATACTTTGCTAATTTTTACATCTGTGTTCATCAGGAATATTAGTCTCTAATTTTCTTTTTTGTAGTGTCTTTGTCTGGTTTAAGTATCCGGATAATGCTGGCCTCACAGAATTTGGAAGCTTTCCTAGCTCTTCTATTTTTTGTAATAGGTTCAGAAGGATAGGTATTAACTCTTAAAAAAAAAAAATGGTAGAATTCACCTGTGAAGTCATCTGGTTCTGGATTTTTGCTTGTTGGGAATTTTTGATTACAGATTCAGTTCAGTTACTAGTAATCAGTCTGTTAAATTTTTCCATTTCTTCCTGATTCAGTTTTGGGAAGTTATATGTTTCTAAGAATTTATCCATTTCTTCTAGGTTGTCCAATATGTTGACATGTAAGTTTTTGTAGTAGTTTCTCATAATCCTTTGTATTTCTATGGTATTTGTTGTAACTTCTGTTTTCATTTCTGATTTTATATGTAGGTGTCCTCTTTTTTTGACGAGTGTTGAAGGTTTATCAATTTTGTTGTCTTTTCAGAAAACCAGCTCTTCGTTTTTTATCTTTTCTATTTTTTAAAGTCTCTATTTCACTTATTTCCGAAACTCTGATCTTTATAATCTCCTTCCTTCTATTTATTTTGGGCTTTCTTCTTCCTTTCTAGTTCCTTTATCTGAAGGGTTAGATTGAGATTTCTCTTGTTTCTTGAGGTCGTCAGTATCACTATTAACTTCCCTTTTGCTTTTGCTGTGTTCATAGTCTTTGAACTGTTGTGTTTTCATTGCTCCATGTCTTTTTTTGGAGTCCCCTTTGATTTTTCATTTGCTGACCTTGCTTAGTAGCATGTTTTAGCCTCCACGTGTTTGTGTTTTTTCCAGTTTTCTTCTTGTAGTTGATTTCTAGTTACATACTCTGGTGGTTAGAAAAGATGCTTGAAATGATTTCAGTCTTAAATTTATTGTGGCCTAACGTGATTTATCCTGGAGACTGTTTCATGTGCATTTGAGAAGAGTGTATATTCTATTGCTTTTGGATGGATTTAAGTCCATCTGGTCTAATTTGTCTTTCAAGGCCAGTGTTTCCTTATTAATTTTATGTCTGGATCTATCTTTTGGTGTAAGTGGGGTGTTAAAAGTTCCCTGTTACTCTGTTACTGTCAGTTTCTCCCTTTGGGTCTGTTTAATATTTGGTTTATGTATTTAGGTATTATGTATTTAGGTTTATGTATTTATTCATGCTCCTATGTTGGCTGCGTAAATGTTTCCAGGTGTTTCCTTCTTGTTGGATTGATCCTTTATCATTGTGTAACGCCCTCCTTTGTCTCTTATTACTGCTTTTGTTTTACAGTGTATTTCTCCTGATATATTGCTACTGCAGCTTTTATTCTGTTCTGTTTGTGTGGAATATCTTTTTCCATTCCTCCGCTTTTAGTCCATGTGTCTTTAGGTTGGGAGTAAGTTTGTCGTAGGGAACATGTATGTAGGTCCTTTTTTTTGTAATCCATTCAACTACCCTACCTGTTTTGATTGGAGCATTTAGTCTGTTTACATTTAAAGTAATTATTGGTTGGTGTGTGTTTATTGCCATTTAAAACATTGTTTTTTTGTTGTTTTGCATTTCTTGTTCTTTTCTTCTATTGCTCTCTTCCCTTGTGATTTACCTTCTTGAGTGTTATCATTGGATTCCTTTCTGTGCATTCACTTTATCACCCCCACGCACACACGTTTTTATGTTTTTGACATCTGTTTTATACCTTTTTATTTAATGAGTCCCTTAACTAATTATAGTAGATTTTGTCGACTTTGGTCTTTTAACCCTCATACTAGCTTTATCCGTGGTTGGTCCACTTCCTTTCCTATGTTTTTCCTTGCTGGCGAGATTTTTTTCTTTCATGTGTTTTATTTCTAGTTTTGGTCTTTTCCACTTTAATGCTTCTTGTAACCGGTTTAGTGGTGATGAGCTCCTTTAGCTTTTGTTTGTCTGGGACACTCTTTTATCTCTCCTTCAATTCAGAATGCTAGCCTTGCTGGGTATTTGTTGATTCCTTTCAGCACTTTGAGTATATCGTGCCGCTCCTGGCCTGCAGACCTTTTGCTTAGAATCCACCTGATTCTGGAAATGTGCAAATACTAGAATAAAACAGAACAAGCATCCCATACTGTTCAGTAACTGAACACAGTTACTCTTCTTTGGCAGAGGATTCAGTAACTGGATTGGATCATCTTTGTAACAACATCTAGTTTTTAGGGTTCAGGATTCAATAACTGAACACATCTCTTTGGCAGAGGATTTACTGTAACATTCCCACCAGAGGCCTAGCCTTCCCCTCTTTTGTAACTGGCATCTTGCTGTGATGTGGATGGAATTGCATTAAACCTGTATAGCGATTTGGGAAGAATTGACACCTTTCGTATTCCAGGTTTTCGTGCGGCAGGTGACATCTGCCCCGGTTGAGCCTCCTCTGTGGCGGCTCCACAGAGGGCTGGCCTCGGAAGGTCAGGGGGTGTCCTGCTGAGGCCCCGCGGCTGCTCCCGTGCTTTCTTTGGGAGGAATGGGAGAGAGCCAGCCTTCTCCCTCCTCTCCCCGCTACGCCGCCAGGGGTTTCTGCCCTTGGCATGGGGACCCAGGGACTTGCAGGCATGCTTTGTGCAGACACGAGCACCGCCAGAGCATTTATCTTAAGAGGCCAGAGCCTTTCCGGCATTTAGGAGAGATCGTGTCAATGACCAGGGCCTTAGTTGGTCCTAAACAGAGTACCAGGCAAATAAAACATGTTCTCCATTTCCTTCCAGATACCGTAATTGGTATTATTTGTCAGGACTCTAGTATTGTTAGTGTGAATCAGGGTTGTGATGTTAGAAGACCTAACAAGACCTTAGGGGAAAAATAGATGATCACATTTTTGCACTGTCTTCCTCACGGTGGTGGTCAGAAAAACACACTTCCAGGCAGGAGTTTTGCACTTTCCTAAAATTTGTACCACGTGATCTGTGGTCAGCTCTCCTAGGATTTTTTTGGTCCCCCTCCTCCTTAGTGACACTTCTCCAGTCTGTGCTTCTACTCCAGAAACCGAGAATGAAATGTGTTGAAATTATGAAAACTTGTCTGTGATCTCTGTCCTCCAGCTGCATCCTGTACTTGGTTCAGTTGCAGAAGAAAGAGTAGCTGTGTTCAGTTATTGAATAGTATGGGATGCTTGTTCTTTTTCATTCTAGTATTTGAATATTTCACGTTGGTCTTTTTATGGGACTCATGTACGTTGGAAAAGTGTTTTCATTTCTGAAATTGCCAAACTGTTTCCCATGTTGCTCCTCCCAGTTGCCGCTGCAGTTCCGGTGATGGCGGATGGCGGACTTTACACCGCTGTTGATAGAACATGATCATTTTGATGGTGAAAATAAAATTGATTTAGGGATGCCTGGGTGGCTCAGTCAGTTAGGCGTCTGCCTTTGGCTCAGGTCATGATCCTGGGGTCCTGGGATCGAGCCCCGCATCAGGCTCCCTGCTCAGTGGGGAGCCTGCTTCTCCCTCTCCCCCTGCTTGTGCTCTCTCACTCTCTCTGACAAAATCTTTAAAAAAAAAAACAAAAAAAGAAAATTGATTTATATAATTAATAACATCCCAATGTTATTTTATAGTTGAGGTTATATAGTTTTCATCTAAACCAGTGTGCAAAGATCTGTACAGAAATGATATAAAATAAAACCACCTGAAAAATTAGATGTTACAAAGGTGAGGAAGGAGATTTACCAAAAAAAAAAACCCCCACAAAAACCCATCTGATAACCCTGTGGGGATTCCCTTATATGTAACTAGTTGTTTTTCTCTTGCTGCTTTTAAGATTCACTTTATTTTTAATTTTTGACAGTTTAATTATAATATGTCTTGGTATGGACCTCTTTGGGTTAAGTTTGTTTGGGGCTTTTTTTGATTCCTGGACCTGATGTCTGTTTTCTTCCTCATGTTAAGGAAGTTTTCAGCTATTTCTTTTTTGTTTTAAGATAAAAATTATTTTTGAAAAGCTCTATTCCTTTTTTTTTTAATTTTAAGGGTAAAATTTAGTGATTCATCAGGTGCGTATAACACCCAGTGCTCATCACAAGTGTCCTCCTTAATGCCCATCACCCAATTACCCCATCCCCCTACCCACCTCCCCTCCAGCAACCCTGTTTGTTTCCTAGAGTTTGGTATCTCTTATGGTTTGTCTCCCTGTTCTCATCATATTTTATTTTTCCTTTCCCCTATGTTCATCTGTTTTGTTTCTTAAATTCCACATATGAGTGAAATCATATGGTATTTGTCTTTCTCTGACTTATTTCGCTTAGCATAATACCCTCTAGTTCATCCATACCATTGCAGATGGCAAGATTTCATTCTTTTGATGGCTGAGTAGTATTCTGCTGTATATATATACCACATCTCTTTATCCGTTCATCTGTCAGTGGACATCTGGGCTCTTTCCATAGTTTGGCTATTGCAGTCGTTGTAATTATTTCATGTAAGTTTTCTTATTATGCTTTGTTGTCCCAGAGATCTCTTAAATAACTATCCTCATCCAAAAAAATTTTTCTTTTGTTGTTGATTTTGGGTGATTTCTACCCTTTCAGATGGCTGATCTGTTCTTCTGTATCATCTAATCTGTTTATTCCCTGTAGTGTATTTTTTGGTTATTGTATTCTTCTGCTCTGCTTGGTACTTTCTTATTGTAGAGAGATTTTCTGTCTCTTTGTTGAAGATTTACGTTCATCCATTCTTCTCCCAAGTTTGATGAGCATCTTTATGACCATTACTTTGAACTGTTTATGGGGTAGATTGCTCATCTTTGTTTTATTTGTTTTTCTGAGGGTCTGTCTTGTTCTTTCATTTAGAATGTGTTCTTCTGTCTCCTTATTTTGACTAACTGCCTTTATTTCTGTCTGTTAGGGAGCTCACCTTCATCTCCTGGTCTTGACGGAGTGGCCTTATGTAGGAGATGTCCTGTGGGGCTCAGAGGTGCAGTCCTCCGTAATCCCCTTTGTGGCCTGCAGGGACCCTCTTTGTGGCGGGGCCATGACTGCTGTGGGTGGGAGTGGCCTCTGGCCCAGCTGAGACCTAATACTTGTTTTGAAAAAATTTGAGGCTCTGTTGAATAGCAAACATAGTATGTAAATTTTAAGTGTTATAAAGTTATTCAGAAAGGAGGATAGGATCTTGGGATTATATTCATTGGATATTACTAAAGAGACTTAAATGTTAAATGATCCCTTTCCTTCTGTGTAATAGGCTCATCTGTCACTGGAATTGCAAAGGGATAGCCACATGAAACAGCTCCTCCTCATCCAGGAGAGGTGGAAAAGGGCCAAGCGGGAGGAGAGACTGAAAGCCCAGCAGAGCACAGACAGGGAGGCGGCTGCCCAACTGCAGGCATCTCCCAAGCCCTCTTCTGAGGACGCCGAGGGCCAGAGTCCCCTTCTCTCTGAGAAATACAGCCCTTCCGCGGAGAAACATCTGCCTGAAATTCAGGGGGTCTTTGACAGGGACCCAGACACTCTCCTGTTTTTACTTCAGCAGAAGCGTGAGCCGGCAGAGCCGCGCATCGGAAGCAGAGCCCCCAAAGATGATAAGACAGTTATAGAGGAGCAGGCAACCAAGATTGCCGATTTGAAGAGGCATGTGGAATTCCTTGTGGCTGAGAATGAAAGATTAAGGAAAGAAAATAAACAGCTGAAGGCCGAAAAGGCCAGACTTCTAAAAGGCGCAGTAGAGAAGGAGCTGGGTGTCGATGCTGACTTCGTAGAAAAGTCGGAGCTGTGGAGCTTGCCGCCACCTCCCGAGACTGCCGAGGCCTCGTCCGGTTGGCAGAGCCTGGCTGCGAGCGCGGGGAGGGCCAAGGACATCCCCATACCCAGTCTCCCGCCCCTGGATTTCCCATCTCCAGAACTTCCCCTTATGGAGCTCTCGGAGGATCTTCTGAAAGGATTTATGAATAATTGAAATGGAAGGCCAGACAAGAGCTGAGAAGACAAGACAAAATGATAGAGTAATACAGTTCATCCAGAAAAAAAAAAAAAAGGGAAAACCACACGGGGGGTGATAGCAGAGACGCGCCGTGGGGTGGGGGGGGCACGCGGGGCCGGGAAACGCTCACTGTGACGCGTCCCGTGTGCAATTGAGCACTGGCGCTGAGGACTCCAGACGGGGCAGACACCAGGCTCCCCGGGGGCTCCCTCTCTCCTGATACAAACCAAATGGCTACCTGGAATAACTTTTTCAAGCAACAGTTATTTTTCTTATCTTCAGGGTTAAAATGTATAAAAGTATGTTATGTATAATTAATCTATAATGCCATAAATGATAATGCAAAACCTAAAGAATATGGCGGCCTGAGGGGCCACCTTGTATTTGAAACATGCTTTCTATCATGCATTGACTCTATGCATTTTGTTATGCACATTTCATTTGTTGAATAAGGTGTGTAAGACACACCTTTCTAGATGAAACTCTGCCACACTTTGCACTACTCATGAGAACCTCAAGACTATCAAGAGAAATATTTAAATTTCCATTTTATGAAGAAAGGAACCAAATTGTTATGTTTGTTTGTTTTTTTTAAATTACCAGTTTACATAATTAATCAGGGTGCATTTTAAGTTCTGTTTTGTTTATTGTTTAAATGTATCATTTGAAAGTACTAAGGACATATCCTTTACTGATGCATGAGTGGAAGTGATGGTAGTTGGCATTGTTTGATTGTAAGAAGTCAATAAAGTAATTGTGTTTTATACCTTTGTTGAATGTGGTTGGCAGTTGATAAGCAGGTTTTGGGTGGCTCCTCTGTTGTCAGTTCTGCATATGCCCTTGAAGAGATTCAGCCAGGTGATTCCTTGTGTTTGTTAAAGTCGTGCTTCAGGGCTTCAGGGCGTGTGTCCGTTTCCCCTACGACAGAGTGGGGTGGACAGGGAGCTCCTGAGGTTTAAGTGTGCCCCCTCTTCTTGCCCCGCCACACGGACAGTGCGCAGGCAGGGGGTGGCTGTACCCTGGCCCCCCGGCTCAGCCTCAGACATTCCCGGAGGGAGGGAGAGGAGGACGACGTGAGCGCAGCCCGCGGCTACAGGCCACGGGGTGTGTTTAAAGCCTAGACTGTGTTCACTGTGTGGAATTGTGGGAGTGCCAGACAGATGCCGGACCCCACACTGCCTCAGAGACCGACCTCAGGGACAGTGGGGCCGAGGGGTAGGACTGGGCTCATGTTTGGCGATGAAACTGGCAGGAGGAGCATGAGATGGAAGTGAGCTTGTGGAGGCCACGTTTTTTTCATGTCTCATCTTGCTGTGGGTGAAACCAAAAATAAACTAGCTTCTTAAAAGACTTCCTATTCTGTTAAAGTTATGTCAGTTTGTCCGTCTCAGTGTTGTAATATCAAAGATTCAGAGTATTTTGCTTGCCTAACCTTCCTCACAAAACTTCAGATTTTAAGTTTGTGCCCCAGGGGCGCCTGGGTGGCACAGTCAGTTAAGCCTCTGACCCTTAGGTCATGATCTCAGGGTCGTGAGTTCAAGCCCCACGTTGGGTTCCAGGCTGGGCCTGGAGCCTGCTTAAAAAAAAGTATAAAAGTTTGTGCCCCAAAGAAACTCACCCAGCTCACCATTTCTCTCCCGAAACTGAGCTTTGCTGTATTTTGACCTGAACCTTTTCTAAGTCAATCCCCCCTCGCCCGGCCAGCGTGCCCTGGCCCCCCGCCCTCCGCTCACTTTCGGCACTTGGACCTGTTCGTCAGAACCCCGTTCTGAGCGTCTCCAGAGCAAGTGCGCGTTGCATGGACTTCTGCTTAATGTTATTCTGAAGCTCTCACACTAGTGCGTATCTGGTTTATTCCGTTGAGTTTTGTGCTTGAATCTGTTAACAGAACGTATGTGCCTCTTGACCAGCATGACTGGCACCTTTGCAGCAGTCTCACGGTGTCTTCCATAGAGTAGATAATGAAATAAAAAACCCTTGTTTTGTTTAATTGAAAGACCCAGCCTCTGGGCACATGGCCCCGCTGCCTGCCGGGCTTTCCCGTGTTCCTGGGTCTTCATTTAGCTTGAGAATAGCCTGTTGGCACGGAATGACAACGCATTCTGCTTGTACCGGATTCTTAGCGGGCTCTTGTCCTAACTTACTTGGTGGTGGCCTCTCGCTGTTGACCACATAACCAGCTGCATGTTAGAAAGGCCGGGAAGTTTCTCACTGTCAGCTTTTCACAGAAGGACAACAGACATTTCGTTCAGAAAGTAAGTGGTATGTAGAAAGTCTCGGCCATCCTGCCATGGTAACCACAGGTCATGCCTCCTGCCTGGAAACCATGCTTAAGAGGAAACAAGATATTTTCAAGATCGTTCCTTCAGAGCCATTGTCTGTCCCGCATGTTTTATCAAGGTTATTGAGATAATGAAAATACTTCGTCTCTAAGTCAATTCAAAATATTAAATCCATTATGTTCTGCTTTTAACACTTTGTAGGTACTGCTTTTAATATATTTTGTGTGCCATAAATTTTTTTTTTTAAGATTTTACTTATTTGACAGAGACACAGCGAGAGAGGGAACACAACAAGCAGGCGGAGTGGGAGAGGGAGAAGCAGGCTTCCTGCGGAGCAGGGAGCCCGATGCGGGGCTCGATCCCAGGACCCTGGGACCATGACCTGAGCTGAAGGCAGATGGCTCAACGACTGAGCCACCCAGGCGCCCCGTGTGCCATAATTTTTAAAGCTGACTTGATAAGAAACAAATTGAGGCTCAGAAGTTTGTGACTTAGGTGAAGTTTTCTCCCAGCGTCGGAGCCGAGCCAGGAGGGAAGCGGCCTAGCAGTCCCGTGCTGTCCAGGGCCACGCGGGGCCGAGTTGGCTAGTTTCCCTACTTGGGCTCAGTGACCTGGTCATTCACATTTCTCTGCAGGCACACACGGTATCCCTGGGCCTCAGCTACTCTGCTTCCCGAGTGTTTGGAGCTGAAAGTGGTCTCTACCCTCAATTGTAGAAAGCCTCATCTCCCTTTTCATTTGTGGGGAGTCGTGATTAAAGTTTTGTTGTTTCAGAAGATGAAGGTGAATACTAGCTTGGGGCAGTCAGCCTTAGGATGATTATAATACTTGAAGAGCCAAGGGCTTACGAACTGTAATAGCAGCTACTACTGGGTCATTTTAGACCAGTAGGGTATAGATGTGAAGACTAAAAGTGATCACTGTTATATTTTGTCATAGTCCCAGTGTAGCCTAATTGGAGACCTCTGCAGGGGCCCAGTGGCATGGTTTAGAAAAGGAGAGTGTCTTCAAGATTTGTCTACTTTGTCCCAGTTGGAACAGTAGCCTTTAAGCGTCACCGCTGAACAAGTAAGCAGTGCCATCTAGTGGACGGTGAGAAACTCTCCTGGTTCATGTTGGTCAAAGGGGTCCGTGGGCAGCAGAGGTAAAAAATCCTCAGATGGGCACGAGTAAATGCCTCATATTTAAATACTCCTCTAGTATTTAGTAAATATTCTCATATTCAAGAGTCATTTGTAGATATGTATAGACAGAAAAAAAATCCTCAAATCAGTGTAATCTGAACACAGGCACCAGATATTTAACACAGGCCATCTTTCCTTCTGCCCCTAAAACTATGAAGTAGCTAGTGTAGCCTTCACGGGAGAAGTAAGGGCGATCAGAGGATGGGGAAATGGCTTTCTTGGTAGAGAACAGCATGAACAAAAGTATGGAGTCAGAAATGGGAAAGAGGAACTGTAAGTTGGTCAGAATCCTATCATGGCAAGACACATGAAATTTGGTGGAGGCTCATGCGGATTGTCCTTTCATTTCCTAAAAGGGAGGGGGTCAGGATCAGGTCCTGGTCTTAAGAAGTGGAAAATATTTGGAATATGCTTCTCTGTTGTAGATGTTAAGTTGGAAAAAGAAGGTAGGGTATTCTTGTTATGACAGGGATAAAAATTGAAGGAATCAAGGATACAAATGAGAATATCTTTAAGGTTACCGAACAGTCCAAGATGTGCAAAGGATACAAGACAGGTTAGATGATGAGGGAGTGGGGTAGGACTGAAGTACTAAAGCCTCGTGAGGCGTTTCCAAAGGTAAAGGATACATTCGGGGCGCCTGGGTGGCTCAGTCGTTAAGCGTCTGCCTCCGGCTCAGGTCATGATCCCAGGGTCCTGGGATCGAGCCCCGCATCGGGCTCCCTGCTCAGCAGGAAGCCTGCTTCTCCCTCTCACCCTCCCCCTGCTTGTGTTCCTGCTCTCGCTGTGTCTCTCTGTCAAATAAAATCTTCAAAGGTAAAGGATACTTTCTAAAACAAGGAAAGGGAGGTTGTAGCCTGGAAAAGGGGTTCTTGGTTTGAGGAACCAGACAACTTTTAGGCCTATGCTCCTTTGAAGTCAATTCCCCAAAGAAAAATTTTGCTGCTGAGGGTATTATGAAGTCCCAGAGCCTCTGTTGCCACCAGTAATCTTTTACTGGCTTTGGATCAGATAATTCCCGGTTCTTACGAGTTCTTATGAGGAAATGGCTGTTCAGGGAGGGGCCTATTTGAAACAGATGTTAACCTCTGCCCCCAAACCCTTTAGTTTTAGGGTTAAAACTAAATAAACTATGGAGGCAGCAAGAAATTGAGCGAGATATGGGTCACAGACCCCTTTTCATCTTTAGGTAGTTTTCACTTATTTAAATACCCAACACTTTGGTTTTTGTTTTGTTTTTTTAAGATTTTATTTTGTCAGAGAGAGATGGAACACAAGCAGGGGGAGGGTGAGAGGGAGAAGCAGGCTTCCCTTGGAGCAGGGAGCCCGATGCGGGGCTCGATCCCAGGACCCTGGGATCATGACCTGAGCCGAAGGCAGACACTTAACGACTGAGCCGCCCAGGCGCCCCTAAATACCTAACACTTTGGGTAATGTTAAGTTCTAGAAAGACCTTTGTTTCATACTTTAAAGTTGATTGAGATTTCTGGGGAAGATGGTGAAGTAGGAGCACGCTAAGCACACCTTCTCCGGCAGGTACAGCTAGGTAACACAGCAGTGTAAACAACCCAGAAAATGACCCAAAGTCTAGCAGAACAGACTTCACAGCTAAAGGCAGAGAAGAGGGTAGGAAGGGTGGCAATGTGGTCGAGAGCTAAAGGGACCTGTGGGACTGTCCGTGGGAGGGAGGGAACTGTGGGTGCCGAAGAGGAGAGAGACCCTCACAACAGGCACCGCAGGCATTGGAACCCGCATGGGGAAGACAAATCCCCAAAATGTTTGGCTTTGAAAACCAGAGGGGCATAATTTCGTGAGTTCTTACAATCTGCAGGGCTTAAACCCGTAACTTTGACAATCAGTCAGTGGGCTCAGCTCTGGGAGAGCCAGAAGGGCGAGAGGAAACAGTCCCCACCCTTAGCACTAGGAACAACCCTGCAGAGACACAGCACAGAGGCAGCAATTTGAAAACCTCTGGGGCACATGGGAGGCAGATTTGTTTACTAATCTGAGAGTGCATGATGGAGGGGCAGGGATCATTGAGAGACTCCTCCAGAAACCAAGGAGCTGGTGGGCGCCATCCCCTCCCCCCGCCCCCCTCGCCTCTGGCCCAGACAGCCGTAGGAACCAGCGCTGTGCCAACACTCACTACCTAATTGCTAACAGTACGCCCCGCCCCCATAGGCCCCTTGGGACATGCCCCCTCCGCCCAGGCCTCCACTCCAGGTCCCCTCCCAAAGCACACCTGTGCAGAGCTTGCTAACACCGTTCACCCGGCCCCTGCACTCTCCTGCAGACCTCACCCCTCCAATATGCCCTTGGCCGGAGCCTATTCATAGAGGAGCCACAAGCCTGGCATGGGGCAAGCAGGCCCAGCAGGGGCTAGGACCCCTCCAAAGTGACTCCTGCCCCGGGCAGAGGGTAAGATAACCACACACACTACTCGGACTGGGGGCAAACCACTGATCTGACCGCAGGCCCCGCCCACCGATGAAAGTTTTTCCCGGGACAACACAGGAAAAGCAGCCTGCAGTTTGGTGCTACTGCATCTCTGGCAGATGCCTGGTCTGACTCAACTCAATACTATCAGATAAAATAGACTTTAGGGGCACCTGGGTGGCTCAGTTGGTTAAGCATCTGCCTTCGGCTCCGGTCATGATCCCGGGGTCCTGGGGTCGAACCCCGCATCGGGCTCCCTGCTCAGTGGGGAGCCTCCTTCTCCCTCTTCCTCTGCCCCTTCCCCCCTGCTTGTACTCTCTCTCTCTCTGAAATAAATACAATCTTAAAAAAATATATTTATAAAATAGACTTTAAAACAAAGACTATAGCAATCATAAATGTAACAACCCAACAAGATGATATAACAAGTATAAATATTTATGCACCCAACATGGGGGGCAGCCAAATACACAAAGCAGCTAATAATAAACATAAAGGAAGTAATCGACAGTAATACAATAATAGTAGGGGACTTTAACACCCCACTTACAACAATGAACAGATCATTCAAACAAAATCAAGAAGGAAAGAGTGGCTTTGAATGACACATTGGACCAGATGGATCCAAAAGATATATTCAGAACATCCTAAAACAGCAGAATACATGTTCTTTTCAAGTGCACATGGAACATTCTCCAGAATCAATCATATATTAGACCAAAAAACAAGTCTCAACAAATTCAAAAAGATTGAAGTCATACCATGCATCTTTTCCAACCACAACACTGTGAAACTAGAAATCAACCACCAGAAAAAATCCAGAAAGAACACAAATACATGGAGGTTAAATAACATGCTACTAAGAAATGAATGGGTCAACCAAGAAATCAAAGAGGAAATTAAAAAATACATGGAGACAAGTGAAAATGAAAACACAATGGTTCAAAATCTTTGGGATGCAGCAAAAGTAGTTCTAAGAGAGAAGTATATAGCAATACAAGCCTACCTCAAGAATCAAGAAAAATCTCAAATAAAACAATCTAACCTTACACCTAAAGGAGCTAGAAAAAGAACAAACAAAACCCAAAACCAGAAGAAGGAAGGAAATGAGATTAGAGGAGAAATAAAAGAAATTCAAACAAAACAAAACAAAACAAAACAAAACAAAAACAATAGTACAGATAATAAAATCAGGAACTGGTTGTTTCAAAAGATCAACAAAATTGATAAACCTTTAGCCAGACTCATTAAAAAAAAAAAAAAGACTCAAAATCAGAAATGAAAGAGGAGAAATAACTAACACTATAGAAATGCAAAGGATTATAAAGGACTACTACAAAAAATTATATGCCAACAAATTGGACAACCTAGAAGAAATGGATAAATTCCTGGAAATATATAACCCCCCAAAACTGAATCAGGAAGAAATAAAAAATTTGAACAGACCAATTACCAGCAATGAAATGGAATCAGATGGCTTTACAGGGGCCATCTACCAAACGTTTGATGAAAAGTGAATATCTATTCTTCTCAAAACTGTTCCCAAAAAAACAGAAGAGGAAAGGAAGCTTCTAAATTTATCCTATAAGGCTGGCATTACTCTGATACCAAAACCAGATAAAGACACTACAAAAAAGAACTACGGGCCGATATATTTCATGAACACAGATGCAAAATTCCTCAACAAAATATTAGCAAACCAAACCCAACAATGCATTTAAAAAAAAAGTCATTCACCAGGGCACCTGGGTGGCTGTTGGTTGAGCACTGGCCTCTTGGTTTCAGGTCATGATCTCATGGGTCATGCAATCCAGCCCTGCATAGGGCTCTTGCTCAACAGGAAGTCTATTTGAAGATTCTCCCCCTCTGCCCCTCCCCCCATGCACACACACACTCTCTCTCAAACAAATAAATAAATCTTTAAAAAAAGTCATTCACCATGACCAAGTGGAATTTATTTCTGGGATGTAGGTGGGTTAAATATTCACAAATCAATCAGTGTGACACAGCACATCAACAACAGAAAAGATAATGATCATTTCAATAGATGTAGAAAAAGCATTTGACAAAGTACAATATCCATTCATGATAAAAAAAAAAAAACCAACAAAGTAGGTTTAGAGGGAACATTCCTCAACATAAAAAAGGCCATTTATGAAAAACCCACAGCTAACATCATACTTAATGGTGAAAAATGGAGAGTTTGTCCTCTAAGGTCAGTAAGAAGACAAGCCTGTTCACTCTCACCACTTTTATTCAACCTAGTACTGGAAGTCCTAGCCATAGCAATCAGACAAGAAAAAGGAATAAAAGGCATCTAAAGAAGAAGTAACAGTTTCACTAGTTACAGATGACATAGGTAGAAAATCCTAGAGACTCCTCCAAAAAGCTACTAGAACTAATAAATCAATTCATAAGGTTGCAAGATACAAAGTTGATATACAGAAATTTCTATACACTAATAATGAAGTAGCAGAAAAAGAAGTTAAGAAAATAATCCCATTTATGGTATTACCAAAAGTAATAAAATACCTAGGAACATGCTTAACCGAGAAGATGAAAGACTTGTACTCTGAAAACTATAAAACCCTGATGAAAGAAACTGAAGATGACTCAAACAAAGGGAAAAAATATTCCATGCTCATGGAATGGAAGAACAAATACTGTTAAAATGTCCATACCACCCAAAGCAATCTATGGATTTAATGCAATCCCTATTAAAATACTAACAGCATTTTCCACAGAACTAGAACAATCCTAAAATGTGCAGGGAACCACAAAAGACCCTGAATAGCCAAAGCAACCTAAACAAAGGAACAAAGCTAGAGATATCACAATCCAGATTTCAAGAAATACTACAAAGCTGTAGTAATCAGTATGGTATTGGCACAAAAACAGATGCACAGATTAATGTAACAGAATAGAGGGGCGCCTGGGTGGCTCAGTCATTTAAGTGTCTGCCTTTGGCTCAGGTCATGATCCCAGGGTCCTGGGATCGAGCCCCGCATCGGGCTCCCTCCTCTGCCAGAAGCCTGCTTCTCCCTCTCCCACTCCCCCTGCTTGCGTTCCCTCTCTCGCTGTGTCTCTGTCAAATAAATAAATAAAATCTTAAAAAAAAAAAGTAACAGAATAGAGAACCCAGAAATAAACCCAGGATTATATGGTCAATTAATCTTCGACAAAGGAGGCAAGGATATGCAATGGAAAAAAGATAGTCTTCAAGAAACGGTGTTGGGAAAACTGGACAGCTACATACAAAAAAATGAAACTGGACCCCACTTTCTTACACCATATGCAAAAATAATCTCAAAATGGATTAAGGACCTAAATGTGACACCTGAAACCATAAAAATCTTAGAAGAGAGCACAGGCAGTAATTTCTCTGACATGCCGGACTTGAAAAATTCAAGAAACTGCTAATGGTTGGAAAGACGTGAATGGAATACTTAGAACCAAATGTGAACTCCTAACTCAGCATACTTGAAAGCCGACTATGATAAATCAGTATGTCCTATGTATTTCCACAAAAGTTCCATTAACAAGGGATGAACGCAGTTTCCCATGATTACAATTTCTAGAACTTATACATTTCTTTTAGAACACATAACCATTAGTCACTGGGCTCAATAGCTACTTTCATTTCTCCTCTGGGAGGGAATGTGAGATGATGCACCCAGGCATGGGATAAACAATTCAAGAGATGTGCCAAATTTTTAATTTACTAGAATTTGTTTCTGAAATCCTATGGCTTCATTGGCTCAAAGCTTTGAAGAATCTTTTGTTGTACAGTCAGTTCAGCGGTAAGTATTGTTTTGAAAGTGCAAATCTGTCCCAACATAAATTTATAGGGAACAATTTGAGCATGATGTGCATTTTGTGTTTGCTTAAGGGACAATTTTGTCTGCAAGAAAAACTTAAGTGAATGCAGAAAACTGCACCACCTGAACCTTCATGATGGTATTGAGCCCCATCCATCCATCCACATCTGGTGTTACCACTTTCCCTCTGATTTCATAGAACCCTATTTCGACCACTTCACAGTGTTTTGTCACAAGCAGCAAGCTTTCTGATGCCCATTTCCAAACCAACTTTCTGGTCTGTTTTCTTCAAGGTAAAGTGCCGTATTTATTTTATAGTGTTAATCTATTTCTTAAACATTTAACATATGTAAGACACTATTGTCTCATTTTTTAAAATGTGTCACTGATAAAGTTTTTCAATGTTATGCCCAAATCCCCCCTTTCTCCCCTTTTAACTCCTGTGGTTTTTTTAATTGGACTCAGCATAGTACAGTGATTTTTAGGGACTGACTGTAATGGGATTCAAGGGATTCAATCTCCTTTCCCAAAACAATAGTTATAGGCTGACCTTTAATACTTACATCTGGAAAAAAGTTTGCTAACAAAATATTCCCATTGATCTTGTGCTTTTTCCCCATCCCTGTATCAACAGCTTGACAGGACCTGTGAATCAGTTATCATCCTCACTATATATAAGCAGAGGACTATACTGGCTACCCTTGGAAGTCAGTCCCCATCTTGTTTTGTGCTTCTTCATTTTGATTTGTTCACTGACCCAGCTATCCAAATCTTTCAGCATCTGTCAAATTTGGTGTCAAAGACTAGGGGCCAGGAGAGCATTGTTGGGACTCATTTGTCCTCAGAATGTACCTCCTCTCAAAATGGAATCCGGCTGTGACCCACACATACAACACACCATTCTTAATTTGCCCATCCACTGACCCCAGGGCTGAGGTCTTTTTCAAAGACAAAACACAGAAAAGACAGGGAATCCTCCAGTCTGAACTACAGCTGGTTGGCTTATTTACAGAGAACTGAGTGAAGAGCTTAAGTCAGCTGTGAAAATCTTCCCAGTCAGGAAAGGGAACCCACTTTGTATGCAGCCAGTGTCCTGGAACTCGCTTACATTTCATTTTTGTTTTAAAGTCATTTTGCTTTCATTAAAAGAATCAGGTTGATTACTATGAGAGCCAAAGAACATATACTATGCAGTTCCTATAACTTTCATATAGTTTCAAGGTGTCACTACTGAGATTACTGTGGAACCAGGTACATCATAACTTGAGTCTGAATCTTGGTCACTTGCTATACCCCAATTCATAGTGCATAGTATAGAGGTAGAACGGTAATTGAATCATTTTTTCTTCTTCCGTGGCCAACGTTCCTGATTTGGCCTGGCAGAATCTTTGATAGGATGGCATCTAGAGATAGAACATGCTAAATTTACATCTCTGTATCTATAGCACGTGTACACACACAGAACAAGCAAAGGTATGAGCACATTTTTCTTCTCAAGCTCACTAATCTCACACAGATATCATTAAACTCATATTCCATCTACCAAAGGGAAGTAACAAGAAACTAGACATTTTATGGGTGTTAGAATCCCAGAATGTGTTGGCAGAAGAGAAATGGATTTGGACTCATGTAATTCATTGGTCAGGAAAAGGAATTCAGATTCAGGTCCAAATTACAGTAAAATGGGAGGGACCTAAATATTCAGCACAAGTTTCCCTGTATAAAGTCTCCTTGAAGGTTTTCAGATTATTCTACACATTTATTACTTACTCTATCACTATCAGGAAGAAACAGACATGCTCAGATGGCTTCAAATATAAGAAGCATCTGAGCCAACCAAAAGGGTGGAGGGAACAAGGTAAACAGTCAGAGGAATTGCTCCAACAGGGAGCAAATACAACTCCCAGCCTTCCAAAAAGTCAAACGTCTTTTAATGATGTAAGCATAGTCCATTCTCTCCACCCTGCCTTACCAAGAATTAAGTCACTAGCATGGAATTCAGACCATGGATAGAATACTCTTATCAGATGTGTTTGCTTTGAAAGAAGCCACAGCTATTCTGTAGGGGTCGTAGGATGGTTAAAAAGGTGGCTCAAACAACAGCCAAAGAAGCCAAACCTTTTGGAAGGAAATCAGCATAAGTCTCTGGGTTCTTAGCAGACTTAAGGGACCAGCAGGCAGTCCACTCCAGAATTAATATCTTGGGCTTGAAATTAATTTCACAACAAAATTAAATCACATAGGACTTTTGAAAGTGTTAAGCAAAAAGTACCATTTAAATGCAATTAAACATGTTTTGAAAAACAGTATTAAAAAGTCAAAAACTAGGGGTGCCTGGGTGGCTCAGTCGTTAAGCATCTGCCTTGGCCCAGGTCATGGTCCCAGGGTCCTGGGATCGAGCCCCACATCGGGCTCCCTGCCCGATCATCCATCCCATTAACTCTTGTGCCATGTGGGGCATTAATGTGAAATGTAACTGCTCACATTCCTGGCTGAATGCTGCCTGGAGTGGAAGGTGATATAATAAATAGCTCACATGAAGCTAAAAATGGTAGATATAAACAAAAGGATGAAAACTAAGCAACGTGCAAGGTCACAACTTGGGCTACTTTTTTCTTTTTAACTATGTGCTTTCAGATGAAAATAAAAATATCCTGAAGGTGTCAGTGGAAGACTACGCATTTCCAGGAGCATTCAGCTAGGGTTCTGTGAACCTCAAAGCAACCAACTGGTAACAGTCAGCTATTAAAACCAAGACTTCAAATTAAAGCAAATTACCAAGCAGAGCTCATATTCAACTGAGGCTGGCTGACTTTAGCCTCTTCCCCGCCACTGCTCCACTGCCTTCCTCCCACCCATAATCAGCTACCTCTGCTATGAAAAACACTTACTTGAAGTTGATCACATATGCCCATAATCATGGACAATTCATTTATGGGTTCTTCTTTCAATGAAAATGTGCTCATACACAACAAATGGGAGTTACCCGTATTCCTTTCTTTGGTTGGCCCACAGGACAAGTAAGCTGAAACACTTATTATGGCTCATAAAATCTATACCTGATCTTAGCCAAAAGGTCAAGAAGCGATGATGGCTCATAAAATCTACAGAAAAGCTGGAAACTTTTAAGAGTAAAACAAAGGAGAAATGTTCCAGAAGAGAATACTGTATCATAAGAAAATGCTAGTAGTCATCATGATGATGAATCCCCAGTAGTATGTGTGTCATAAGAGGAAGAACGCTGGAACAAGCCATTTTCTGATAAAGTCCTTTTAATGGAAAATGTAAAACCCCTTTCAACTTTAATGTACAAAGCCATATGTAACACTTGCACTTTTAACAAATAAAAGCAAGCCAATGTTTTAAAAAAATACATCATTAAATGTATATATGTATATATTTACATAGCATATTAAGTTTAATATTTAGCTTTAAAAGTTCACATAAATTTTACCAAAATGAGACAATTTTAAATAAATTACACCTTTTGAAAATGTTTAATTGTACAGTCAATAGCTTCAACAAAATATTGAAGTGTCCGTATTTAGTATCTACTTTATATACTTCATATTTTACAAATTTTACAATTATTTGGCAGTAATTTTCTGATTATGACATGAATGCTGTGCGATTCAGCAATTTCCCAAATGCAGGCAATAGCTGGTGTTTGTGTCCTATTCTCACAGTAACTGTCTCAATGTAGTGAAAAATATCAGTTATTTTATTAAACTGTACAAGGTCACATTTACACTTGATCAACAATATAGCATAGAATTTTGTGGGTTTTTTTTTTCAAAAATAAATACATCATTTTAAATCTGGCATTTTCACAAACATCATATACACTATAATACAAAAACAGCTATAAGAGCTGCTTCTTAAATTTAGCTTGTTTTCATAACTAACATTGAATCACAGGAGCTGTGACGTATGCTATACTGCTGCGGTATCAGTAACAAGTAATTACTGCAAAAGAGAATTTCTTGGCACTGATGGTTTTATGAAGCTTAAGTCAATGTGCATACATATCATCGTTCTAGAGTAAGTAATTCCAGTTCAATGGCCTAAAAACATCAAACTGGACCACACCTAATTTTCTTCCATATCCTCTACTTCATCTTCATGTATCTTCAAAGCTCTCACCATTTCCTTGACTGCATGATATAATATATTTTTAACCTGAAAGAGATGTTGGTATTTCTAATCACTTTAGCTGGAGATAAAGTAACAAATGAAAATTGCTATATTAAAAAATTTTTTTTCTTAATGAAACAAGGCCAAATTCAAGAAAAACAAATGTCATAGTTAAAAAATGTTAAAATGCAAGTTAGGATAAGGGCCACTAAAAATCATACAATTAAATGCATATTGTTAACCTGTGCTTATTAATCAAATGTGACAAACTAGGTAGTGATTAACTAAGCTGTTCTGCAGGTATCCTATTTCTGAATATAAAAACATGCAGAGCAGGAGTTCGTCAGAAAGTTCATCTCTTACCTGGAGTTTATCATCATAATTGATTTCCTCCTTCAAAAGTCTCAGTTCCTGTGTCAAATGAAACGACTGTACAAGATGTTCTGGAGACACAAAGTCTTCAGTTACCTGAATACAGCTGTGAAAATTCTGTACCTATCCCCAAAACAAAAACAGTAAAATATCAACTTTAGGAGGCAGGAATACCAGAGAACTTATTTTCTCCAAAACATCAAATGCATTTCAAAGCAGACACCATACTTTTATGAGAGTTACATCACTGAAAAGCTTTCATGTGGAGGGACTTCATAAATGGATTTTATTTATTTATTTATTTTTAAGACTTTATTTATTTATTTGACAGAGAGAGACAGCGAGAGAGGGAACACAAGCAGGGGAGTGGGAGAGGGAGAAACAGGCTTCCTGCTGAGCAGGGAGCCTGATGCGGGGCTCGATCCTAGGACCCCGGGATCATGACCTGAGCCAAAGGCAGACACTTAATGGCTGAGCCACCCAGGTGCCCCATATAAATGGAATATTTTTAAATGATAAAAAGAACAGAACTTTTCCAGGAATCCTTCAGAGAGGCTGATAATCAGATCCTAAATTATCAATTTAGTCAAGGTGACTTTTTGGTGTTACTTAAAAAAAAAAAAAGCTAACTGTGAAGTATCTGCTTTACTATTCAGTGCAAACAATCTGATGTTTGTTGCTGCTCCTTTGGCTTTCAGCATTTGGGCCATTTCACTGTTAACTTTTTTTTTTTTTTAAGATTTATTTATTTATTTGAGAGAGCGAGGAGAGGAGGGGCAGAGGGACAGAGGGAGGAAGAGAATCTCAAGGAGACTCCCGGCTGAGCATGGAGCCCAACTCGGGGCTTGATCCCTTGACCCTGAGATCATGACTTGAGCCGAAATCAAGAGTTGGATGCTTAAGCAACTAAGCCACCCAGGAGCCCCTCACTGTTAACTTTTACAACAGAAAGTAGATGAAAGCCAAAGAAATGCAATTTAGTTTGTGAGGACCGGGGATGAAAACTGTAGTTCCAGATAGATCTATTGCTCACAACAGTTTTAGAATTACCCTAGGATTTTATTTGTCCCTTTCTTTCAAATTAACCAACTAAAGTATACCTCCAGGCTCCAGTGGCACCAGTACAACTGTTTTCAATAGTTGTCCCTCCTCAACTAAATGGTTTTCACAAGAAGCCAGTCAATAGTCTTATCTATTATTTGTACACCATATACAAATTGACTCAGTACTTCCCTATTTCTTGGAATTGTTTTCTATTAACGCTTAGTATAATGACACAGAAGGACCAAGCTGATCCAATGTGGATTTTATGACAATCCAGGTTGTCTTCTAGTGATATGAAAGGATATCATAAAATTCCTGGGAAAGGAGAAATAACTGAAAACTAAGCATTTATGCTAATTCCAATTTTTAAAAAAAAGATTTTATGTATTTACTTGGGAGAAAGAGAGAGGGAGGGAGAAGCAGAGGGAGAGGGACAAGTAGCCTCCACACTGAGCACAGAGCCAGACACACGACCCTGTGAACAGGACCTGAGCTGAAATCAAGAGTTGGACACCCAAACAACTGAGCCACCCAGGCGCCCCAACATTAATCCTAATTTTAAAAAGATGAAAGTAAGTTTAATTTGGAGGCATGGGAAGATGATAATAAGTGGGGAATAGAACACGGTGAAAAAAATCTAACAACAGAGTGATGGATTCCAAAGGCACTGGAATTCCTCCTCTGGGCATAATGTCTACCTGAACAGCTTCTCAAGTCTGCAGAGTTCTTTAAGTCAAGCACTGTCCCTCTACTGGTAACTTGGTAGCATATATAAACATTCTCTTCCTTTAATCATTAGGTTGTTGGTTCCTCTGCAGGATGAACATAATGATGCCTCACATTTTCAGCACTGCTATACTATACAGTCTCCCTGGATCTTCACTATGTGTCTCTAGAACAGATGCTCTATTTCACAGAGCAGGAAACCATGGATAAGAAGTTCAGTGCCTGTTCCAAGATAAATCAGCCAACAAATGGCAAGCCAACAGGAGCCCAGCTCCTGTAACATCTTGTCTAACAGATGCTTTATGGTCCTATATTAACTCAGTCACACCAGCATAGTCTCCAAATGTCCTGTCTTGTTATGTCTTTCACTATGTGAACATGCCATGGGGATTAAGTCCTTCAAAAGTTCTGGCATGTACCTTTCTTTGAGCATGTCTAGTTCTACTGTTTTATAATTTGTCTCTTCATCGATATTCTAATTTTGTTCATATGTCATTTTCCTGATTACCAGTTTCCTTTAGCTCTTTGAGTACATTTAAGACAGTTGATACAAAGTCTACGTCTAGTAAGTCCAATGTTTGGGCTTCCTCAGGGACAGTTTCTGCTGATTGTTTTCCCCTATGAATAGGCATACTTTATGGTTTCTATGTATGTCTTATAATTTTTTGCTGAAAACTGGACACCTGAACATTATAATGTGGTTACTGGAAATCAGATTCTCTCTCTGCCTCAGGGTTGCTGCTGATTGCTGGACAAGGCTGCAGTCATCCATTTCTTTTATGACTCTTCCACACTATTCTTGCAAAGCCTGTGTTCCTTGTTGGGTGTGCTCACTGAAGTCTCTGTTCTCTCAGTGGTCAGCCAGTGACCTGGAGATTTCCTTAAAAGCCCCAAATCAGCGGCCCTTTTCTTCCCTAAACAGTCCCACAACTGGTGTAAATTCGGATTAGATTCCAGAGTTCTAAAAAAGTTGATACTGTCAGTTTTTGCCAGTTCACGGTTGCTTTAAAATCACTTTTATAGAACTGTGACTTTTATTAGTGCTTAAAAATGTTATTATGTTAATAACCTCAACCTGATAATATTTTGCTCAAAGGCTTATGGCTTATAGGTTAGTCTGAAGAGACAAGGTTCAGTCTTAAAAGCAGAACCCATTTGAACTTCCCATTCCACTAATCCCTTTTTTCAGCTATCTTTGATTCATTTACATTTCACTTCCTTGACAGACTGTTTTATTCATACTTGCCTATGGGATCAATTGTAATCACAAATAGATAATATTAAGAAAATGTAACTCTTT
This sequence comes from Eumetopias jubatus, assembly GCF_037043125.1. Taxonomy (NCBI): domain Eukaryota; kingdom Metazoa; phylum Chordata; class Mammalia; order Carnivora; family Otariidae; genus Eumetopias; species Eumetopias jubatus. The sequence continues at coordinate 64,374,668 of NW_028274823.1, read as the reverse complement.
GTGTTCACAGTAGGAAGGTTATCATCTTGACACTGAATGTAATATACATAGTGACTTAATGAGAACTTAAGAGTGAAAGATTTTGTCAAAGTCCTTTTAGCATTATGAATGCAGAAAATTCACAACTCAGCAATATTATAAACTATGAATGACCAAACATAATCAATTAAGATAATCAGTTAAGGACAAATTTATCCTAAAGATTTTGTGGCTTTAAAAAAAAAAAATTGTTGCTGTTCAAAATGAAGGCCACTGGAGCGCCTGGGTGGCTCAGTCAGTTAAGCATCTGCCTTCGGCTCAGGTCATGATCCCAGGGTCCTGGGATCTAGCCCTGTGTTGGGCTCCCTGCTCAGTGGGGAGCCTGCTTCTCCCTCTGCCCCTCTCCGTGCTCTCTCGAATAAATAAAATCTTTAAAATGAATGAATGAGTGAATAAATAAATAAAATGAAGGCCACTGGGAACATCAGGGTACTAGAGCTAAGACAAAGTAAATCCTGGAGGTCAGGGTCCACCTGCTCCATCCAGTGATAAACTGGGGTTTCACAGATTCACTCATGTTTGCCAACAGAACAGTAAGCCTGCAATTGTTCTTAATACATGGAGGGTTGTGGCTATACTTTCCCTCAGTGTGGCTTCTTTAAGTGCTCACTGCTGACAAACCAAAGAATACAATGTATCATATCTGGCCAAAACCATTTTTTGACAGGTGCCTTGGGTTTGCAAGGACTTTCTATTGGCAATGATTTTCGAAGTGTGGTCCTCAGAGAGTAACATAAGCATCACCTGGGGACTTCTTAGAAATGTAAAATTTCAGGTCCCTCCCTCAGACCCACTGAATCAGAGGTAGGGTAGGGTCCAGCAATCTGTTTTATCAAATCTTCTAAGAAATCCTGATGTATGCTAACATACGAGAAGCACTAACTTAAGACTTTGCGTTTATTTTAAGGGCTACCTGTAGTCTATTGGAAGTGAAGTCATCAATGAAAAGTTTTCAGGACCTCTAAGGACTAAGTAAGTTGTAAATAGTAATACATCTCAAATCCAAGTTAATATTGTGAACACAGTTCTTACTTCCTTTTACTTCTCTCTCAAAACCACATTATCATCACTTCTGAGTCACGGACAACACCCTTTCAACAGAATACAAATAACCATGCTGTCATTATCACACCACATAAGGAAAAGAAGACAGAAATTTTTGTGCTTATAGCTGGCAAGTCTATGCCAAAATATGCAGCAGAGTGGTCTTGGAACACTCAGCAAGTTAGTAGCAGAGCTCAGAATAGAATTTGCCAATCTAGGTTATACATGCTATAGTTAAGTATGACATCTTTTATACTCTAGAAATCTATGATGAAATTTGCTCTCTAGAATTTAAGTGATATTTCTATGTATCTCAAAAGAAAGCATGTTTTCCTATGTACTTATGTATATAGTCTTAATTGGAAGTTAGATTCCAACCTAAGTAAACTTTCTGAAGTAGCCAGAGGACACACAGAAGAGGCCAAAATTTACATGTTTGTACAAAGAGTACAATATATATAAATCATGTAAAGTCATAACTTTGTTTTCATTTGTACTTGTACAAAAATATGTGGTGTATGAGAACATATTTTCAGGCTGTCAGGACTTACAAATATTTAAATGCATTATTCTAAACATAGGAGAGAGCAATGAAAAACACAGAAAACTCTGTCCTTGTGAACCCTATATTCCAGTGGGGATTAAAAGACAATAAACAAAGTAAACAAATTATGAATAATGTTAGAAGATGATGATCAAGATGGAGAATAAAGCAGGAGGATGACAGGGAACTGGGGGACATAATTTGCACTTTAAAACTAAGGTGTTAAGGAAGACCTCACTGAGGAAGGTGACATTTGAGCAAACGAATCTTTAAAGAATGTGAAGAAGCAAGTCTTACAGATACCTGAAAAAAGAATTCCAGGCCAAAGGATTAGTAAGCACAATGGCCCTGGGGTGGAAACTTGCATGGTGTATGTGAAGACCATAGAGAGGGCAGGGTGGCCAGAAAGAAGTAAGGAGGAGGGAAGTAGGGAAGAAAGGTAGTGAAGGGAGCTGTGTGTATGTGTACACAGGAGACATGGACAGGGTACCAACACCAATCGTTTAGGGCCTTGTGAAGCTTTAGGCAGTGTTATGTGAACTAAACTTTTTAACAAGATCACTCCGCCTACTATTTTGAAAAAACATGGGTCTCTACCCACAAAAAGCAACAGCAGAGAAACATTTCCATGGCATGGAATCTCTGGTAAACAGTGACTGCCTCTGAAGGAGGGCAACTGGGGACAAAGGTGAGAAAAGACTGAATTTTTACTGTGAACCCTTTTGTACTACTCAGACTCTTAAAAATTGTATCACTGTATTACATTTCAAAATAAAAATTATTTGAAAATAGCCTAGAACAACTAAACTATCCATACCTGCCCCTCAAAAAGAAAAAATAGAATTTTGGTCCATACTTTGCACAATGTATAAAAATTAACTAAAACTGGATTACAGATCTAAATTTAAGACTAACCACAATAAAGCTTCTAAAAGAAAATGTAAGAGAAAATGTTTGCTATATTGGGCTAGGCAGCAATTCTGGATATATAATAAAAGTATGATACATAAAAGAAAAAACTGATCACCTGAACTTCATTAGAATTAAAACACTTCTCTTTGGAAGACACCATTAAAAAAATGTAAGGACAAGTCACAGATCAGGAGAATATATTTGCAAAGCATATATCAGATAAAGGGCTTATTTTTTTTTTAAAGATTTTATTTCTTTGACAGAGAGAGACACAGTGAGAGGGGGAACACAAGCAGGGGGGAGTGGGAGAGGGAGAAACAGGCTTCCAGCAGAGCAGGGAGCCTGATGCGAGGCTCGATCCCAGGACCTTGGGATCATGACCTGAGCCAAAGGCAGACACTTAACAACTGAGCCACCCAGGCACCCCTCAGATAAAGGGCTTATAAAGTAAAGTAGTTAAGAACACTCAAAACTCAGTAAGAAAAAAGAAAATCCCACTGCAAAAATGTATAAAATATTTGAACACACAGATTTACCAAAATAGATATATAGATGATGGCAAATAAGCATATGAAAAGATGCTAGACATACTTAGCTATTAAGAAAAAGTAAATTAAATTAAAACTACAATGTGATACCAGTGCACACTTACTCAAATGTTTAAAAACAAAACTGACAGTAAGGAGAGGAAATGGAACTCACATATACTACTTTGGGGAATAGAAAATGGTACAATCACTTTGGAGAACTACCTGGCAGTTTCTTGTAAAGTTAATCATACATTTATTATATGATCAGGAAATCCCATCACTTGGTATTTATCAAACTGAAAAGAAAACCGATGTTCACAGAAAAACCTGTATGCAAATGTTTTTGGTGGCTTTACTTATTATTTTTCCCGAGCTAGAAAACACCCAAATGTTCTTTGATTGGTGAATGGATTAAAAAAACTGTTATATTTATATAATGAACAACTATCCAGCAATAAAAAGGATCCAACCAGTGGTATACATAACAACGTGGATGAATCTTGAATGTACTGTATGTTGAATAAGAAAAGTCAGATTCAAAGGCTACATATTATATGACATTCTAATAAAGGCAGAACTATAGGAGGAAAACATAAGTAGCTGTAGGAATGTCAGATGGGAAAAGTTGACTAAAAAAGGGCAGGAGGGAATTTTTAGGAGTGATGCAAGTGTATGGTATTTTGTTGTGTTGTTACCTAACTATATATTTGTCGAAATTTATAGAACTGCACACTAAAATTATACCTCAATTTAAAAAACTGCACTGTCCAGTTTAACTTTAAGAAAATAGATACTGGATAAATAAATATATAAGGATTTGAGGGAAGCTGTTTTGTATTATCAAAGAATTCTATTTACAAAATAGTACAAAATGTACTATTCTCTTAAATAGGCTGCTCCATTGAAGGTATTTTACATTTTGATATGGATTAGCTCTTTTCTGATAAGAGACTAGAAGGCAAAAAAATGGCATGTGGGAACTGGAATCATAAATGATACAACATCTCTGAAATGATCAGGTAAGACCATGGGACAATAAAACAATTTAACATAAATAATGCATTAAACTTAATACATTTATTTTTTTCTCCAGTAAGTTACTATAGTGAAACAGGTATATTTATTATGATGTTTGTATTTTACTGTCATAAATACTATTTGATATCTAAGAATAGTAAATCTAACCCTGAGCTTGACATGTTAAAAACTAAGCAACTATTATCACTTAAGGAATATTTGTGCTATTATATGATGGTGTCACAAAGCTGAACAGGCAGCAATTGCATATACAGTTATATAAAATGTGGAAAACATTCCTTGGTTTAAAAAAAAAAAAAGTAGGGCGCCTGGGTGGCTCAGTTGGTTAAGCGACTGCCTTCGGCTCAGGTCATGATCCTGGAGTCCCAGGATCGAGTCCCACATCGGGTTCCCTGCTCAGCAGGAAGTCTGCTTCTCCCTCTGACCCTTTCTCCTCTCATGCTCTCTCTCTATCTCATTCTCTCTCTCAAATAAATAAATAAAATCTTTTAAAAAAAAAAAAGTACACATATCAAATACATCTCAACTACCAGGTGGTAGAAAAGGTGGGGAACCACCTCTGCGGCAAACTAGCTATTGGGGTTTTTGGGTTTCCTCTGCATACTATTACTATGAGGGCTAAGCTGGTCTGTGGTAGCTCCAGTCTATTTACAGGAATCCACTGTATGCTTTTAATCTAATCCTCCGTGCCCACTATTTATTCTATGCCTTTTTTCCAGGTGCCACATAGTCAAGCCACAGAAACAAAGATAATGTGTTTATTTTAGTTTTTAAATTTTGTGGATCAATAGCTATAAAAATTACGTATCATCTTTCTTTGGACGCGCTATTTCTATGTTAGCAAACTATGAAGGCAGGAGTTACACTAAAACCCTGAATTATGGAATGGTCTAGCCAACACTTCATTCTGCTCAATTTAGTGCCTTAGAAAATGTGTGATCTCTTAAGTCTTAATACTTAAGTGTTAAGTCGCACTACTGAGAACTGAATATATATTATCTCTCTTTTTCCTCCTTCAAAAGTCTTAAAAATGAGAGTTTGATCAACTAAACTGGAAACAATACAAAAATGGAAATCTGGCTCCCGTTGAAAAAAATTCTCAAAGCATTTAATTATGTTAGGTCTCTTCAAGCATTGAAGTGAAGTGGTTTCTTAATGAAAGCAAACTGGGTGCAGGTCATTCTCTTATTTATCAGAACAACTTCTTTTTCAAAAATCGGTTCCTTCAGTAGCAGAGGTGTGAAAAATAAGTTTTTCTGTACCTGATGAAGTGCTCCTGCTGGTAAGACAATGGCATCACCAAGGAACTGAATAAGAGTACAGGTTCTGACTCCGTACTCTTCAAGTAGTCTTTGGCGGAGCTTTTTGTTCACATACCAACTTTGGTCACGTATCGGATCATGTTCTGGTAGAACTTCAAGGCCTTGTTCTTTTGAAATCTGCAATATGGATTAAAATTAAAATATACACTTCAATTTTAAGTAAGGGAAATGGTAAATTCTCTTCAGTTAAATTCCAATTTTCTTTACAATAACCAACTTTTTTTCTTAGAATCTTATGGAACAATGCATGTACTTAAGTTAAAGAAAATGATATTCTACAACGATTTGAAAAGCCAAAGGATATTAAAACAATGCTGCACATTGAGATGATGTTAATAAAGTGACTCATACTACCACCTTCTCACCTCTTCCATCCACCATGAAGTTTCCATCCATTTGGTTTCTTCTTTACAATCATTTCAAAAGTATAGCACAGAGATTAGGAAAAGCTTAGTTTAGTAGCTTTTTTGTCAAAAGTCAAACTATCCATATGTATGGACTTAAACATTTCCTAATCTTGCTTTTTTTTTTAAATATAAGGACAAAGATAAATACCTTTATATTGCTAACCCTCTAATCTTTGACAAATCAATTTCAAGGGACTCTTTTACTAACCAGTGAAATAATCATTGCTTTAAAAAGCACAATTTATAATATTTTAAGTTAAAATACTGGTAGGTATTCTGAGATAAGATAGTAGGTACAGAGCTACAGCTCCTTCACTTCATACTGAACAGAGACAAACCTTAAGTCTACTCTGAAAGAAAATGGAGCATAATAAGAAAAGCAGCAATGATGGTCCCTTGCGAGAAATCCCTGTAATTGCAAATTTGACAAATATTTGCGTAAAGGACTGAACTAATCATTCTAAATATGTCAGTTTCATTCAGTGTCAAACAACTAAATTAAAGGTACGATTACTCAAAATTTCAGTCTATTCAAATAAGTAAAACAGAGCAATTGATGTGGTTAAGAGCAGAATTACTGCCTACATCAACAAACACCCAAAACTATTAATCAAATTAAAAAAAGATCCTATCTTCTTTAGATGTTTCTATGACATGTTAGTTTTTATATCCTGTAATTTTCACCACTTTTCACCAAGGATAACATCTGACTCATTAACAGATTAGTTCGTTACTATAAGGAGACATGGGAGCACTAGCAACTGAGAAGAAGCTGCCATTCAAAAACCGGCTTTAAAAGGAGCAAGAGAAAGGAGCTTTTGACTTAACAGTAAGAAGTCCCCTCCTTTTTTGAAGTAAAAATTACCTAATGATCTTATATTCCTGAATGCTAAATGAAGTTACATTAAAAATTACTAAGTCCTTGCTCAAGGTAAAGAGATAAACTATTTGCAACCTAAATTTATACCTTTTGAAGAAATTCCCTTATTTTGTCAATGTCTTTCCCTGCATAAATATGCCACAGAGCACCAGGTATTTCACTTGAGTCCTTCAATCGTTTTCTTAAAATGTCATCCAAATCTTCTTCCTCAAATTTCTTGAGTATTCCTGAAACACAGCAGAATATTTTCAAATTGGTCATTAAAGACCACCAGAAAGCCAAGTAACCTAGAATTGATCTATCAGAGAAGTACAGTGCCTGACTAGATAAGGACTCTTAAAGAGTAAGTAAAACCAATTAAACTGTTACAACAAAACAGAAAACAATGACAATGCGTAACAAGGGACAGAGTAACAGTAACTTTCCCATATCATTTGTTTTCTGCAAACCAGGGAACAAGAGATTAAAAACTCAAGGGTTTCGGGGGCCTGGGTGGCTCAGTCGTTAAGCGTCTGCCTTTGGCTCAGGTCATGATCCCAGGGTCCTGGGATCTAGCCCCGCATCGGGCTCCCTGCTCATCGGGAAGCCTGCTTCTCCCTCTCCCTCTGCCTACAGCTCCCCCTGCTTGTACTCTGTTTCTCCCTCTCTCGCTCTCTCTGTCAATAAATAAATAAAATCTTTAAAAAAAACCCCAAAAAACTCAAGGGTTTCTAAATCAAACTTCACCAACTTTCTTCCTGTCCCAAGGGGGTGGTCATAACAATGATTTGTACTCATACAGCATTTCCTAACTTACAAAAAAATTTCATGATCACTAATAACTACTTAGTAAGGTAGGCAAGAATCATAACCTCTATTTTACCGGGGCTGGGGTGGGGGGGGCGGTGGTGGCAGACAGAGGGAGAAGGAGAGAATCCAAAGCAGGCAAGCGCCAGCTTAGCATGAAGCCCGACTCGGGGCTTGATCACATGACCCTGAGATCATGACCTGAGTGGAAACCAAGAGTTGGATGCTTAAACTGACTGCCACTCAGGCGCCCCAACTACAGTGAACATTTTAAAGAAATGTTCTTTTGAGAGTAAAAGAAATTTATTGCTTGCTACAAAAAACACATCAGACATTTCCTAATTTGTAACAGTAAATTCTTTTTTATGTTTAAAGTTGGTTGCAAGGATTTCTTTATTCAGACATTGTTTACAATGTATGCAAGGCACTGTCCTAGAATGTTGGGGATTAGAGTGAACAAAGACCCAGTCAAGACCTAGCAGAGTAAAAGAGAGTATTAATAAAAGTAGGCAAATAAAAATACCACACAGTGTGGTAAATGCAATCATAGGAACACAAAAGGTATCCAACGACTGGTTCAGGTCTCAAATCTTATGTGTCAACAAAATTATAAATTGGCAACCTCAGAATGATTCCCCAATTTTTTTTCCTTTAAATTTTACTGCTCTTCGGGGTGCCTGGGTGGCTCAGTCAGTTAAGCATCTGTCTTTGGCTCAGGTCATGATCCCAGTGTCCTGGGATCGAGTCCTGTATTGGGCTTCCTTCTTAGAGGGGAGCCTGCTTCTCCCTGCCGCTACCCCCTGCTCGGGCTCTCTCTCTCTCTCAAAATAAATATGAAAAATCTTAAGAAAAAAAAAAAAAAAGGAGGAGGGGGATTACTGGGGTAGGGAAAACTTTTTTAAATGAAGGTCTCTAGGGGGAGATGACAATATGAGCCACACTCTGAAGGGATTTGCCAGGGAGACCAGTGGGTAGGAGAGCCATTATAGGTGGAGGAAAAAGCGTATGCTTTAAGTAAGTCAGTATTTCTGAGGCATTTTAGGGATTTACCCTAAAAAACTCCTTTTTTTAAACATTCCTTTTTTTGGTGATCATCTATAAAGAGTGGCAAAAGCTTCAGATAAAGACAGCCACAGGATTAAAATGATGAATGTTTTTTTTTTCTTTTTTTTTTAAACATTTTTATTTATTTGACAGAGAGAGAGACAGCGAGAGAGGGAACACAAGCAGGGGGAGTGGGAGAGGGAGAAGCAGGCTTCCTACAGAGCAGGGAGCCTGATGCAGGGCTTGATCCCAGGACCCCAGGTTCATAACCTGAGCCGAAGGGAGACACTTAAGCAACTGGGCCACCCAGAGGCCCCTGATGAATGTTTTCTTAAAAGACAAAATACTATACTATAAATGAGGGATGGGAGGTGAGCAGGAACAAAGATGAATAACAAAGTCTCAGCATTTAAGGACATAGAAAGACTGGTAGTAGAGGAGAAAAGCAGGTATAATGCAGGGCACGTGGGTGGCTCAGTCGTTAAGCATCTGCCTTTGGCTCAGGTCATGATCCCAGGGGTCCTGGGATCTAGCCCCACATTGGGCTCCCTGCTCAGCGAGAGGCCTGCTTCTCCCTTTCCCACTCCCCCTGTTTGTGTTCCCTCTCTTGCTGTCTCCCTGTCAAATAAATAAATAAAATCTTAAAAAAAAAAAGAACAAATGCTATAGGGGTTGATGTGAACAAAGTGCAATGAGGCACAAAAGAGATAATTAACTCTGTGGCGTCACAGGCTTTGAAAAGATAAGTAATCCGAACCACAAGTCACACATTTCTGTATTAGAGCTGGGACTACAACCCAAGTGTGCCTGAGTCTCAAATCCTTGGGAGTGGGGGAGGCAAAGAGTTTATCAGTTATAATCAAGTGTCAATTTAGGAAGCTGAGAAACAGTATAAAAATGAGTTTCTAGTTTTGGGGGAATTTAGGTTGTGTTTTATGGAAGCTGTCAAATACACAGGAAAGTAGAGTGAATACTGTAGGTACCCCATGTCCTCAGCACCTAGTCACTAAGCTCAAGATACATTCTTGGCTCCAGATACAGAGCTGGTGAGGTATGTGGTGGTTGGGTCATGCATAGAATTTCACATAAAGTACATGTAAACTAGAAAAGGTAGAGAAAAATTCCCTGAGTCTAGGAAAGCCTGGGATTCTATGAAGTTAGTTACGAACTAGGGGAGCAGTAGTATCACAGAAGCCAAGGGCACTATTTGAAGAAGAGGCAGTCATTTCCAGTGCCGTTTATTTCAGAGGGCAAGCAGTAAGACAACCAGAAAGAAACCACTGAAACCACTTATCCAATTGTGAATGTTTGCAAGGGCTGCAGTAATAGTAATTTCAGTGAGGCAGCAGTTATAAGGCCAACCTGAAATGAGCTGAAATGTGAGTAAGAGTTGACAAAGAGCAAAGAATTTGTTATGAAGGCAGGAGATATAGGATGGTGGCAAGGAAGTCTAGTTTTGAAGGTTTTCTTCTGAGAAAGAAGGAATAGTTTAGAGTGTACTTCCACTCTGAAGAAAATAACCAGCACAGAGGAAAAGTTAAAGACCTATTTACATAGAAGGGGATAAGATGGAACAAGGTTTCGGAAAGAAATCCAGAGGATGGAATCTAAAACCTATACGATGGATAGAAAGGTTACATCTACTTAGGAGAAAAGATCCCTTCTCTCTCTGATAGTAGAGGGGGAAAAAATGAAAAATGTTTGAGGCACAAACCAAATCTTAATCAATCTCAGCACCCCAGGACCCAGTTTCTATTCTCCAATAAAAGTGTTGATAAAGTAAGCTTAGCAGTTTATTTTCACAAACAGAACAATTATACATAGGAAAGGAGCAAATAAAAATACCCATTTTTAAAATTAAAATTTCTAGGGGCGCCTGGGTGGCTCAGTTGTTAAGCGTCTGCCTTCGGCTCAGGTCATGATCCCAGGGTCCTGGGTTCGAGCCCCGCATAGGGCTCCCTGCTCCGCGGAAAGCCTGCTTCTCCCTCTCCCACTCCCCCTGCTTGTGTTCCTTCTCACTCAGTCTCTCTCTCTCTCTGTCAAATAAATAAATAAAGTCTTAAAAATTTAAAATTTCTATTATATTGAAAAAAGACAGGTAAACCAAGCACTCTTAAAGTAATAAAGATTAGAATATTCCTATATCCACTGCAATTGTTTCTGCAATCTTTGCTGTTTACTCAGAGGCTGACATTCTAGATAATAAATCCTAGTGTGTGTGGTTATTCAATTTCATCCCCAAAACCACTATTCAAGTTTCTTTCTTTCTTTACCTGCTTTTGAGAGAATGCCATTTCCTTTTGCTATGCCAACATAGACTAGAATATTTACAACATCAGAAACTTCAACATGGAGATTTGTTGTTCCTATGTCATGATCTTTAGCAGCAGCTACACCTGTGTATAAAATAGAATTTTATGTGACTGAATACATATCCTAGATAGTCCCCCTAAAATTAGCTCTATGAGGAAAATTTGTTAATTGTAATTTGAGCTTTAGTTTCCTTGTTCCAAAGTCTGCTCCCCAAGAAATTTCCATTAAAAAAAATTACTAGAAAATGTAAATATTTTGCAAGGAATTAGCAAGTACTTAACTATATTGGCTATTAATATCTAATATACTGTTTGATAGAAAAAAGATTTCAATGGATTACTAAAAAATGGATTTACTAGAGCCTAAAAATCACTAGACAATTTATCTTTGGACAGCAGTTAACATTTCATATAATTCCAAGTTCACGGAAATGCAAATATATACCTACCATAGGCACTGCACAACCTGGGTCCTAGATCAGGGCGTACAAAAAATCCTGGCAAATGAGAGGCCAAGTTGAATTTTCCTTCTGGATTACAATATTCTGGCAATGGTAGGCTTTTTAAGAGATCTTCGTATCTGACGAATAACAACATTGACTTCTTTTGAATACAGATTAACATTCTTAGGTGCTTTCATATACAAAATTTTCAGGTTGTTCAAAACATAATACAACCTTTCCTTAAGGATTCTGACAAGTAACACTTTCCTTGACTTCATTCAGTTGAAATGAATGCCTAACACCAGGACAAGCACAGAACAGAAGTGACACTGACTAAAACTGCAGTTCTGTTTCTCTAATCATAGCAAATTAAAAACATCAAGAAAGGGAGGTCCTAAACAGGACCCCACGTCCTTTGATACTAGCATTCTTTCCTTTACTTCTCTAACATAAAGACTTAGCCTACTGAGAATACAGAGACTGGGTTTTGTTCTTAATTTCTTTTTAATTGGCAAGGAAAATGCCTGAAGGTTAAATATATAGTTCCTTACCTACTTCTTGGGATAATCTCAGCTCAAACTCAAAAACCCAAGCGTTAAAATAACACGTTTTAAAAATATATACCTTGCTGGCATCATAGTCTTGAAGTCTTCTCCTGAAGGGCAATCTTTCAATTTTAAAACAACTGTTTCTCCACTTTTCGTTTTTTGTCGTTCTATAAAGAATGCAGTTTATTATTAAAAGGTAATTTCTGCCTTTTAATTTTTATTAATGTTTGGAGAAGAAGGAAGAAATGTAAAACGAATGATGATTGTTGTACATGAAGTATTTAATGAACGCTTGCTTATTGAGTTTAATTTCTTATGTACTTATATAGTATTAGGACTTTTATTCCTTATGTATTTAGGTATTTGTAATACTGCAAAAATATTCTTTAAATATCTGTTTACAATTGTTATTGAAACTAGTCTTACATTTTTACTTTTAATTTTCTAAGTGTTTTACATAACATATAATTCTCAAAGGTTTATGGGGTTGCCAAAAATATTCCCTATATGATACAAGGAAACATAGTTTAAATAACTTATGGTCAAAGGAAATTAGGGGTAGAACAAAGGAATAAGACCCAGTCTCTTGTTTCCAAGTATTTGTCTCTTCTTTATTAGCCAAAGTAATATAGAAGTTTCAAAGATTAAAAATCTGTTAAGTCATATTTGCAATTAATAGTTTTGGGGGGATATATTTCAGAAAACAGTAAAACAAAAAACAACATACTTGAAACTTCTTCAAAACCATCCCAGAATTCCTTAACATTGGCATTTGAAATAATGCTGTCTTTGCAGTTCAGGAGATCAGCTTGGTGGTCTCCAAATTCAAGACTAATTGATTCCGCCTTCCACAAGCTAATGTTCATTTTCTTATGCACACCAGAAACCACTGCAGGCTTATAAATAAATAAATAGACAGATCGGTAAGTTAAAAGGTATATGGACACTCCCAAAATTTGATTTTATACACATATACAACAAACAGATAACATGTTAAGTTTTAGGACTAATGACAAATTGTGAAAATAAAAGGGACTACTGAAAATAGTCCCTGACCTGAAAAGATGTACATAATATACTGTCAAAGAGAATAAGAGAGAATGCCATGTAGAATACATTGCCATTTTTTAAAATTAAAATTAACATGTAGTAAATTTTGAAAGAAGTCTTAAAGGGCTAGATTAAAAATTTCCGTTCTAGGTAGTATAAATATGGATTTTTGGCTGCTTTATTTATAGACTAATTTTTGAAGCTAGAACATAACCTAGTTATATATCTATATGTGTGATAGATATAAGATTTTAACAGAATACATATAGTCCTTCAGATTAAAACATAATTTGTATCACTTAAAACACATACACATGTTCTTCCACAAGGATCATGATAAATAAAAATATTAAACAACCAGGCAAAACATTAAATTTCAAGGTTAATGGCCGACTCCCTGAAAGTAAATCTCTCCTTGGAAATCATATGAATTTGAATTCCCTCAAGGCTATCTAACCCAAAAACTAACAACTGAAGATTTAAAGCTTCTAGAACTCCAATGCCGATGTAAAAAAACCTCTACAACAATCTGATATACTATCCCCAAGGTTTTGGGTTTTTAAAATTCCTTTATTATAAAAGAAGCAAATGTCTGGAATATAGAGAACAAAGAAAGTTGTGACTCTCCTGTAAAATACACTATTTATTAAGTCATCTTAAACTTCATTAAGATAATTATATTTCGGGAACCAGAGAACAGAATAACCTCTAGCTAGAGTTCTTATCACAAAAGATATCTCAAAAGAAAACAACAAAAATCACCTTAAATCTGGTTAACTACTTACTTGGGGGACCACTCCATTAAACTTCCCTTAAACAGGCTAATAATATATCCCACTATTAAAAACAGGTTCAGCTATTAATTATTGTTGGCAATTCAGATATTAATTCCCAGCCCCTATTGTGGCTAACCAATAATACTCCTATCCAGCCCTATGCCACGCTTTCTAATGGTAGTCATATTGTTAAAAAATGAGGGGCAAGTTAGCTAGTATATTAGAATGTTCTCAAGCAGAATTCTTAGGCTACCATCATCATCATCTTCTCAAAATACTGGAAACCTTCCTATTTTGATTCCTTGCCTATATTCTTATTTTCCTCTAATTCAACTTCCAATCTGCTTTGCAGTCAGTTATTTTAATATGTCAATCTGATTACTTTGACTCATCAATTAAAACTATCATCTACAGGATAAAATTCAAACTCCTTAGTGTAATATCAAAGGCCCTTCATAATCATAACCCTAACTACCATTTCTCACCATTCTCCCACAGAACTCTTTTACCTATGTTCCAAACAAAACTACTTAACAGTACCCCAAGCACCTGATGCTCTTGTTTATTTCCAACCTCTTGTTCACATCCAGAAAAATTTCACTTAACCTGAGGCATCAATTCAGATTAGCATTTCTGAATTAGTACTCTAGCCTAGTCATTCCCTTTTTTGGTTTTTTATAACACTTTAACAAAGTTCTTGGAATATTTAAAGTACTTATTAAAATATTTACTTGATGGCTCAAGCACATACCAAATCAAGTGGTCTAAATTATGACCCCCCAATGGCATCAGGGCTTCAAGGGGAGCCAGCCAGAAAACAAAGGAAAAAACAACAAAAAGGAAATAAAAAGATAAATATTGTGTATGTGCAATACATGGGTATGAATTTTTTCTGGGGAGAAAGGAACCAAGTTTTCTTCACATTGTAAAAAGGATTAGTGACCTAAAAAGATTAATAAGAACCACTAGCACTAAAGTTTACTCATCTTACTTATTTTTATATCCTTAATGGCCAGCACAAAGACTAGATTTTATTAGGAGCTCAATAACTATCTGTTCAATGAAGAAAGTAAAATAAAATTGCAAACGATGTATTCCAGAAAGAAAAAAACAACATAATACTAAATCATGCAAATTCTTAATTCTGTTCACAATTTCTGCATTAATGTAATAAACTGCCCTCTGAAATGTGTCTCAAACATTCTATGAAAACTCTGGTCAAAGAGAATATCATTTTCATTTGAACAGAATGAAATAATGTCATTTAAGATCTGATGAACTAATGTATAAATAAATGTTCTATCGATGAACATTAAAGGCAAAAACATCTACATAACTTTTAGTCTGAGGCAAATGCTTCTGTAGATATGAATCTATCAACTGGACTAAGATGCAAATGTAAAAAAGGGAAGTACCAAATTTTATAAATAAATTTATTAAAAATAAATAAAAATAACTTTATTAAAAGTCTGTTGACTGATAGCTAAAAAATATAACATCAGTGCTTCCCTTTTAATTCATATAAATCTGACCAAAAAATAAGAATTCAGAAACAGTAATTCTGTTAACCTTTTCGTTTTTGATCTCTTACTTCCAAATGTGTTAAGTACTATCTTTCCGCTTTCTTCCTATCCAACTAGTTTCAGTTTCACTAATTAGCTTAAAATACTCACTTGTCCATGTTTCCAACACTCTTTGAAAAGCTTCCAATTATTAATATTTTTATAATCCTTAAGCCACAGAATATGCTGCTCACAGATCCAAGAATGTGGTATATCACTGTACAATTTATTGTTTTCCTCCATGGGTGATTTTCTGCTCTCTTTAGGCTCTTCTTTCAGCTCTGGTTTTACATTTATCTTAGAGGCTTTAGTTGGTGGAATTTTGTTTTCAACAACTGAAGCAATTATGTCATCAAGAATGTTTGGCATAGTCCTTCCACTTTTACCACTCTATTAAGGAAAAAGTTATATATTAAGAGGAAATGTATAAATCTTTAAACTTTCACTCTGGTTTACTCCTAACATAGCAAACAACCAACACAAACATTTTATGTTCCTTCAAGAATATGTAATCATGTCAGTGGATAGGTATCTATAGTCCCTACGCTGTTCCTAACAGATATGAACCAGAGTTTGGTAGTCTTCTATGTGGGAAACTACCAGGTCCCCAGAAACTGTAAGTGTGGCCCTTTGTATTATTTTAGGACTAGCGCAGAGGAGATAGATGGGTGGAATCTCCCATATACTTTTAAAGATCACTAAAAATTTGTGCCTACCTATATAAATATTGTTTTTTAATTTTCTTCTGGTGCATAATTAAAACAAAAACTGATTACTAAATATTTTTAGTAACAAAACATTAACGATGTGATTTATTTCCCCTACAAGATATGCTGTTTTCAAATTCTGAAAGAGTCTCTTAGGGCTCTTCTGGCATTAAATGCCCCTCCCCCAACCTTTTTCACCTGGGGGAAAAAACCCAAATCTCCAGCTTTTAAGCTATGAGATTTATAATGCAGTTGGGAGCATGCCTAGTAATAAGTGTATTTTATTTCATTTGCATCTATTTCTTGTGTGGTTCACAGCCAAATCTAAATTTAAGGTCCATAAGAGAACCAAAACTCTGGCATCTTACTCACTGGGGTTCCCATTGAATACACTGGGGCAAAGGCAATGCCAGCATCTGTAGAACCCACACGGAGCTTGCCAGCAGTTGTAGTCAGCAAATCTCGTAAAGTTGAGCCCTGTTCATTATTCTGGGACACAGGAGGTGATGTTCTGCTATTTGGAGAATCAGGGTTGTCTTGTTCTCTCTCTTCTTTAATTTGCTTTTCAAGGGCAAATTCTTTGTTTTCTGAAATACAACATTTACAAAATTCAAATAAAATTAAGCATGCTGCTAAAGTACAGAAAAAACTGGGACCCTACATTTGATAGTGAGAGGTAGAATGTGTAGCGCTAGTGATTTATTCACCTGAACACACACCAGAGGATGGGTTAGATCCTTCAAAATGGAGTCAAACAGTTTGAATATGAAAAGGCCTTCCTCAATATCTTACACATGTAGCTGAGTTTGCACCTGTCACAAATGAAAAATGCTACAGCTAAGACAGGGAGAAAGTATAGTTTAAATTACAAATCTACTGCCCTGGTGGCTTTAATGATATGCTCATCCACAAATGATTCTCTAACTAATTTTGATACAATCATAGGGAGGTGAGTTCCTAACAACAGAAAACAAACATTTTTCTGAATCTAAACCATTCATAATGCAAGCAAAAGACAAATGTAAATTGTAATAAGTGAATATTACACATTAATGTACGTCGTTGGTTATATTATGGTCCTCTATTATATACTTAATTATATTCACCTTTTTTTTCCTCTCTGGACTTCTGTTCTGCAAGATCTGCTAACCAGTGCAGTGGTGACTGGGATTCTGGAGGAGTTAACTTGCTGTCTGTGCTTACGTCACTCCCTGGGCTGCTGTTGCCATTACTCTCAGACTTCTGAGGGTTATTTTGCTGCTGAGACTCAGGTATGCACAGAGAAATTTTATTACTGTGATTAAGAACATTCTGTAAAACCTGTAAGGGTAGAACAATTAAACTTTTAAAATACTACTTTTTCAATTATTCAGAGTTAAAAGTAGTAGTTATATTTATACAGTAACATAGAAAACATAAGTTTACAAAACACAAGTCCAAAATTGGATTTCAAATATCAAAGCTGATTAATTTAACCATGCATTTCATTTGAATAATTAGAAAGTTGTACTCACTTGAGACACACCATTCATTGCAGGAAAATTTCCAACTTGTATATTCTGTTTGTTAGTACAATGACAATGGGATTTAATACCATATTTTTCTCTAAGAGTGTGCATCGCATCTAGAAGATCTGTCAAAACTACAAAAAATAATAGTGGTTAATAAAAGGATTGCCCCTAGTTGTTAAGATCATAAAATTTTTCCCGTTTTTCTTGTGCAGGTTTTCTTGTGTCCTTTCACAAATTCTTCCCCTTTTTTTTTCATCTCTTTTATCAGGTTTGATCATTCAGCCAAGTTCATGTTCTCTATTCTTTTCTCTCTTACCTCTACTATTAAAAGTTCAGTATGCTCAAAAAGTAGAGAATATCATAAATCTAATAAGCATTTTCATTACACTCTAGTTTTCCCCCTCTAAAATGTTTCCTCTGGCTTTCTTCATCACTGGGGCTGGGTTTACCTTGCTAGCTTTATTACATAGAAGATTCTAAGAACTGAACAAAAACAGTTCAAGATTAGAAAAACCTTACCTCTCCATTCCATTATACCCCTACATACTCCTAAATAATCTAGAGCAAGCAAGAGTTATTACACTACTAAGTGAATAATTTGCATTTATACTTACCAGAACCGGGTATAATTTGAGTTGGCATTAAATGTTTGTGATCATGAGGCTGTCCCTTCACACACTTCATCCAAGCATACAGTTCTTTATCTGTATGATTACAACATAATTATTTTTATTATGTCATGGTTTTATAATTATAAAATTGGTGGTTTGTATAAAAAGAGCTTAACAGGGGCGCCTGGGTGGCTCAGTCATTGGACAACTGCCTTCGGCTCAGGTCATGATCCCAGGGACCTGGGATCGAGCCCCGCATCGGGCTCTGGAGCCTGCTCCTCCCTCTCCCACTCCCCCTCCTTGTGTTCCCTCTCTCTCTGTGTCTCTGTCAAATAAATACAAAAAATCTTAAAAAAAAAAAAAGCTTAACGATTTTTTTTTTAAGATTTGATGTATTTATTTGACAGAGAGAGAAAGCACAAGCAGGGGGAGCAGCAGGCAGAGGGAGAAGCAGCATTCCCCCCCACCCGCCCCCACTGAGCAGAGAGCCTGAAGCGCGGTTCAATCCTAACACCCTGAGACCATAACCTGAGCCAAAGGCAGACGCTTTATCAACTGAGCCACCCAGGTGTCCCGAGCTTCACAATTATATAAAATGTATAAAAAGGCTTCAAATGTTTGGTTTTTTAAAAATAAGACAGTTCCATCATTCTGAGAACTTTATAAAAACAAGGTACAAAATTGTTATGTTATTTAGCCTTTTCTAAAATTACCATTATTTATTGTCATTAATGTATCTGTTACCTCTATCTTCCTTATTTGATTTTAGCTTCTCTGTCGCTCATCTCCTTTTATCTCTTCACTATTTTCTGTGCCCAACAGGGCTGTCGCCTGATCTTAGTACATCAGAAACTGACACAAATTTGAGGCTACTGCTCTTTTCCTTTTATGCTTTAAAGACATGTAGAGGAACTGCCACGGGATGTCAAAAAGCTGCTATTTTATACAAAATATTTGTTATTAGTGCCTTCAAACAAAGCTCCATACCTGGAGTTGTAAACATATTAAGGCATAGCATGAGGCAAATAATACAGAGGAAAAATATTCAATTATCTTGATCTCAAGGAAATCTTTTTCTATAAATTTGATGACACAGATAGATAGCTACTTATGTTGTAGCTGTTAATAGATGCAATAAATATCAGAAAGCTCATTTTATTTAGCATAAAAAATCTACAACTATTATTTCATGAAAAGCTGCAGACTAAATAAAATTCAAATCCAGTCTAAAGTGTCTAAAACTGGTTTTTTTAAAAAGCTTTCCAACTAGGGGTGCCTGGGTGGCTCAGTCGGTTAAGAGTTGGCCTTCGGCTCAGGTCATGATCCCAGAGTCCTGGGATCCAGTCCTGCATCTGGCTCCCTGCTCAACATGGGAGTCTGCTTCTCCCTCTCCCAATGCCCCTCCCCCTGCTTGTGCTCTCTCATTCTCTCAAATAAATAAAATCTTAAAAAAAAAAAACAAAAACCAACTTTCCCCTCCAGAGCCTACCCAGTAACCTGTAAATGTTTTCTAACTGCTTATATTTTAGACACTTATGCTAATTACCACTATATAAAACAACCTATAAATATGATTTTTACAATATTTAACAGTGAAATAGATATATAGATAACAGAATACAACTTAAGGCATATAGGTTATACTAAAAAAAAGATACAGTGACTGACAGACTATGCTTTTGAAGTTAATAATACTATGAATATCATTAGCAACATAACTATTTAGGTTTATTATACATACCTTATCTTATTCAAAAAGTGCTACATACTTATATATATGTATACAATATAGCAAAATGTAATAAATTAACTTTTTAATTAGGCAAAGGGAAAACAAAAGTAATATGGCGCCAGGAAAAAGGAATATAAAATGCATGTGATGAAGAGTGCAGCTAATCCTATTAACAAAAAAATCCAAATATATTTTTATAATTTTGAAGATAGTAAATGCCTAAAATGCATTCCTTTCCTTAAAAAAATATTTATGTATTTATTTTACGGGGGGGGAGGGGAAGCGTGCATGCACGCATGTACACTGGAGCGACAGAGGGAGAGAAAGTTCCAAGCTCATTCTGCAGACTGCAGAGGCCAAGTGGGGCTAGATCTCACAACCCATGAGATCACAACCTGAGCCGAAACCAAGAGTCGGACACTTAACTGACTGCACCACCCAGGAGCCCCTAGAATGCATTCCTTACTACAGTTTCACATTTTACTCATATTTCCTATCTTTTGCATATCTCAGAAACACACGGCCATGATGTTTGGAAATATGTCCCACTATAGGGGTCTTTTTGGTGAAGTGCTCAGTGTCTAATAAAAACAGTTAGAAAGGCTTTTGTAACCTTACCAGTGGAAAAGATACTGATGGCTAACTCATGGTTTATCTATCTGATATACAATTCTGAAAAAGAGTTACCTGAATATGAAAATGACATGCATCATTTTTAGACATTAAACAGTTTCTATCACTAAACATGATTTTACTTCTAATACTTCCACAATTTGAATCCTCTCATTTCATGATGACTTTATCCCAAACAAATTGCTGAAAGATTCCAGGTTACCAGTATTAGGAAGCTACTTCCAAATTTGCCTTGGATAAACTTTTTCTAAAAACACTTTTAGCATGAGAAAAGGTGAATTTAGTTACTTCCTTTTTACATTTTATATTATCTCCAACTGTACTAACATGCAGAACACCTGTTTTTGTGCCTTTTTTATCTAGAAATTAGAAATAACAGCTTCAGAGACTATTTTCATATGTAATAAAGACTTCATTCTCAAAGAACTAGGGGATAAATGATACTGATGGAAGCATACTCCTGAACATTTTGATTTGAACTTTATGGTCTTAAGGACAGAGAACAAACTGATGGCTGATGGAGGGAGGAGGGTAGGGGATGGGCTAGATGGGTAATGGGTATTAAGGAGGGCCCTTGTTGTGATGATCACTGGGTGTTTTATGTAAGTGATGAACCACTGAATTCTACTCAGGAAACCAATACTGGTTATACAGTTAACTATGTTAACTAGCATTCAAATAAAAATTTGAAGGAAAAAAAAAAGAATTTTATGGACCAATTATTTAGAAAAATCAGTTCACATGAGAAAGTACTCAGTTGTGACTCATGTGCATGACCAAGTAATTAACAGGTTCCAGAATGGACTTCGGGCTCCTAAAACTGGAATCTGAAAGTAGCAAAGCCTATCCTAAATTGGGCTACATTAAAGAACTACCTGCTTGAGGGGTGCCTGGGTGGCTCAGTCAGTTAGGTGTCTGACGCTTGATTTCGTTTCAGGATCATGGGATGGAGCCCCATGTCAGGCTCCACACTCAGCAGGGAGTCCACTTGAGGCTTCTCCCTCTGCCCCGACCCCCATCCCGCTCATTCTTTCTCTCTAAAATAAATAAATCTTAAAAACAACAACAACACAACTACCTGCTTGAAATGAGAGGGTGAATCTTTCTAATGAGGATAAAAGGATGTAGAGGCAGTTTTTATTCTAGAAAATCTGGCCATTAATAAACTTCACAAAACTTCTTTAATGTAATATATTCAAAATAAAGGAAAGTCGGGGAAAAATAAAAAACCCTCACACACATACCATTTTCCGGATGAGTGATCCTAAAGAAAATGAACATTATAAAAATTTCAATTTATATAGAGTTATAAACCAACCTCTAGAACTCTTCCTTTCCTTTGCCTTGTAACAATCTAAGCAGACCACAAATCCACATTTTTGGCAGACCCAATGAATGTTAAACAATGTTGCTTCACATGCATCACACATTTCCCGCACTCCTCTCACTGCTCTTTTCCAGGCAATTTTGGCTGAAATACAGAGAAATAAAAATTTAAAGGCAAACATGCTCTTTTCCACACAATTTTTGCTGAAATACACAAAAACAAAAATTTAAAGGCAAACCAAGAACTTCAAAGGATGTATTAACTAAAGATCAACAGATTTCTTGAATTAGTAATTCTCTTCAGAAGATTTACATCTAATGGAGTTTTTCAACCTTAGCACTTTTAAGATTTTTGACTGAATAATTATCTGTTGTGAGGGACTATTCTGTGCAATGTAGAATTATTTAGGGGCATCCGTGACCTCCACCCATTAGATGCTAATACTCTATCACCTCCCCGCAACCTTGCAGTTATACAACCAAAATTGTCTCCAGTCACTGTTAAACATCCCTTGAGGGACAAAACCACTGATTTAAGAGAAAGGGAGGAAAAGAAGCTAACATAAGCTAACATTTAGAGTACTTAATGTTAGGTGCTTTACATATGTAAACATAATTAACTACTTTCTAAACAAAGCTATGAAATAGTTATTCCATTTTACAGTCATACAGTTAAAAGCAAGGAGTAAAGCTGAGATTCAAATATGAATCCATCTAACTCTAAAGACTGTGATGAACCACAGCAGATTAAAAACTTAAATAATTGGTATGGACTATGTCTTTCTCAGGCAAAGGCTGAAATTTCCCCATTTCACTTCTGAAATATCCCTATGACACTAACTATATGTCATAATGGTAGAAACTGCATAATGTTATTGTGATTTCATGAATTGATAATCCATTCATTACAACCTCAGTTGGAAAATATGTTACCTTAAGTACATATAGGTGCATCTGTATGTAAAAAAGTGTCATCAAAATTAAATATCAAGGAGACCAGATAAAATTTAGGGACTTAATCCCATTAAGTATACTTGAAAGAGAAATTCTTAAAATGAAATGTGTACATTTGTATATTTAACTTCCTTACCATCCTTTTTCACCCAGGACAAAGCTGTTTTTTCCGATGTTACTAACTGACAGAACTTATCACCTATGATATCCAAGATGTATTTTGAAGTTTCTACATCTAGTTCATCATCATCATAATTTTCATGTGTCCATAAGCTCATAGCTTCATCATCATATTGGTCAGGAGAAGAAAAACCATCTATTCTAACCACTCCATTTTTACTAAATGACAATCTGAAATATTAAAACATAAAAGGATTAGATACCTAGACAGAAGTCCAGTTTTATAAAGTTGTAAATTTATAATTAATTTATATTTTCATATTATGAACATATATGTTAAAAAATAAGAAAATAGGTTAGTCCTTCATATACACACATACTTAAATTATTAATTAAATTTAACAAATTTAAATGACTCCCATAGTGTTACACAAATGGCAATGATAAGCAGCACCAATTTTAGGTTATTTCAAGAAATAAGATTTTTTCAATCAAATGAAAACTATAATCCAAGTGTTTGATGAGGACAAGAGTTAAAATGCTGGCCAAATGCTGCCTAGAGTAATGCTGTTATTTTACACATAACCTAAATCAAGAACCTCTTAAGTGGAAAATGCCCTAAATTGAGGTGCCTGGGTGGCTCAGTTGGTTTAGCATCTGACTCTTGATTTCAGCTCACGTCATGATCTCAGGGTCCTGAGATCAAACCCCACGTTGGGTTCTTGCTGGGCGAGGAGCCTGCTTAAGATTCGTTCTCCCTATGCTTCTTCCTCTGTACCCCCTCTCCGTCTAAATAAATAAATACATACATATATAAATGGAAAGAAACTGCCCTAAATCACCTCAAGACTTTCACTGGGAGGATTAAAAAAAAATGCCAAGTACAGATACATTGTTTTCATTAATTAAAATGACTATTTATGACTTAGAGGAACAAGGATGAAATTCTCAAAAGTTTATTAGGAACCCAATTACATGTGCTTAGTTCCTCTCAGCTTCTGACATCCAATTCATGTAACTACTCAATTCAGAAAATTTTAGGGTAAATGGAAGGCAAAATTGCCATTCTTTTCTTTGTTGGCGGTTATTTTTCAGTTATCCTAGTACTTACCCTTTTTACTCTCAATCAGGGGATATCATTACAATTCATTCTCTATTTTTCCAACAGATACCAAGAACATTTCCTTTTACCACCCCCTTTTCTTATACTTTTATTACCTAAACCATTCCTTCTTTTTTTTAAACCAGATTTCTCCCTTTGTTATAGTCAATCATCTTACTTCAGCTTTGTGCTATTATCTCTATCTGAACGTTTCTTTCCTTCAAACCTGCTTCCCCCCCCCCCTTTTTTCTTGAAAAGGGGATGGGGGAGGGGCAGAGAAGGAGAGAGAGAATCTTAAGCAGACTCCACACCCAGCAGAGAGCTGACATGGAGCTCCATCTCACAACTCGAGATCATGATCTGAGCTGAAATCAAGAGTCAGACACTTATGACTGAGCCACCCAGGCACTCCAACCAACAACTTTCCTTTTGATTTCTTTTTCATCTTTTCTGCAATTCCATGTGTACAAGCTTTTACAACTATTCTTTAAGGTTGTCTGTCCTTTGGGGATTATTGGTTAAAAAGCCCCTGAAGTAAAAATAAGAAACAGAACCTGTTCTGTTCCTACCAATACATTTCTTGGGGTCTCTACTGGGCCACCAGCATAGGTGTATTTACCAGAGCAAAGTGTCTCCTAAATCTCTTAGGAAGATGATGGTGATGATTAGGAAAATAAGAAGCTAACATTAATAAAATCATTCATATGTGCTTGGTACTAAACTAAGGACTTTGTGTACTTTATCTCATTTAATCATGAAATCTCTCTACGGTAGGTACTACTATCATTAGTATGCATATGAGACAGGCTTAGCTGTAATAAAGTCATACAGGAACCAAGAGAAAGAGCTAAAACTCAGGAATGAATGATTCTACAACCTGAGACATTAACTATTAGTCTCTACTGGCTGGGTCAGCCAGCTATTCTTTTTGTTGAACTCTTACAAGTCTATATATGATTTTAGTATTGAAGAATTATTTAGTAATGTTAATATTACAGTAGTATGTAGGATAATAACAACTACAAGTTGCTTTTATACTTACTACAAAACTTGTGAAATGTGACATGACATGGTACTGACATCCTTTTTCTCATAAGTCATATTTTTATAGCTACATGTATAACAAAAGTATGGGTAGTCCATTGTAATGCAATGACTTTAGTTTAATGCCTAGATTGTTTACCTAGATTTATAGACTATTGGTGATTTCTAGCTAATATACAGATATAAATGCCACACTGTTTTGGTCAAAGTATATAAACTTTTAAAAAATTCTTAAACAAATTGCTGTTTACTATTATTTTCTAGAAAAAATATTAACATTTCTCATTAAGGATGAGTAAATCTCTCAGAAGAGAAAGGCCATATTAACACAAGTAACTATGAATTATGAATTTAGTCCCATAGTTAGCTATTATTAAATTTACCACAAAAAAAGCTTAATACTGTTTTATAATGTTTCAGAAATAGGGAAGCTCAAAGGACTTATTTCCACCTCTGTAAGGAACCGTCAGAATGGTAGTATAATTTCCAATATCCAATAAACATAGTTTTCCCCAATTATGTATTTTCACTTACCGTCTAAAGTAGTAAAACCTACAAAACACTGGTGAATGAGTTGGTTCTTCTCCTTTTTTACTCCGAATAAGTCTACATTCCCGGCACTTTTGCAAATTAGGCCCTATCTCACAGCAGGAGTCATCCTGTAAAAAGGATTCCCCCGTTTGCTTCAGCTTCTTGACTTTACGCCAATCTTTTAATACTGAACGAGGGATGCCAGCTGTAAAACCAGTAGGAAATTATAAGCAAGATTACAACTTTTAAAAAAGTACATACACTCCTTGAGATAAAATTCAAGACAAGTACACAACTGTCACAATATATTAAGACTGTAAAAAAAAACCAAAGACATTATAGGTCCTCATTAATAACAGAAAGCCCACAGCAGCATTTCTATTTACTCACTTTCTATTAATCAAATGAACTCCTATGTCAGTACACTGGAAACACAGAGCTGAGTAAATCTTCCAGCTGATTGATATATTCATATTTGTAATAATAGCAAACACAGGAATCATTCATTTTCTATGTGAATCTATAGCTAAAAATTTGGAATTTGGTATATGTAGGAGAAAGTTCTTTCAAGATCCACCCGAAGAACTGAATACCAAAAGTTAATACTTTTAGAAACTACAGGTTAATTCAAACATACTGGTATTGTTTTGAAATATTTAATCTGATTCTCCAAGGTAAGTGTGTCTCACTAAGACAAGTTAAGTGGTCATTTTATAATACCAGCATTTGAGAGAAGAGGGGTAAGCTATTTCTCTTAGTATCTTTCCTTCAGGATGATGCCCTCCATTTGGTTCAATTTACTGTATGGAACAGTACTTTTTTAGAAAATAAAAGGGTTTGAAGAAAACAAAAAAGCCAGTATTAACTTGACTTTTTGATGGTAGAAAGAAAAGCATCAGAGAAGTCTGAAGAAAAAAAACCCTCAAATGACTAACATTTGAAGAAAAGAAATTATTTACTTATACTCTACATCATTGCTCCATCATGTTTATTAACTTGAACTTAGTTACTGTAATAACACTGGCTCAAGTAATCACTCATCTACAGAGCAGATTAAAAAATTAAAGCATGTTTATTTAAAAACAACCTATGTTGGGACAAGCAAATATCAAACTCTTAGAAGTATACTTACAATGTATCTGTATGTCAGGTATGAGATTTACATAATTTGCTATTTCTATCATGTTAAAAGATATTTCCTACCCTGTGTTTTCTAATCACTCAGATGTGGTGGAGAAGAGGCAGTACAACTATTCTCCTGAGACTATATACTTTTTGAAGAAACATGTAGCAAACCTCTAAGAGCTCCCACTATCACTTACCTGCTGATAGCGTAAGATGTACAATGACAGCAAGATAACGTATCTTAACATAGGAAGTACTGTGTTTAAGCTCCAGGATGGCCCATTTAAAATCTGCTTCCAGTTATTAAGATCTTTTAGGATTGCTGCCTGGTTCTTTACAATGACATGTTTCCCCCTCTTCTGTTTCTAACTTAGGGCAAGCCATTTGGCTTAATCCACTAAAGAAAGACATATTAAGTGCACACAAACCACTTATGGAATAAAATGTTTCCAGAAGCCTTGTATAAAGGGTTTATTATCTCCTCCATTGCATATAAGACAGATTTCCCCTATAGAAGTATAAAAAATTCAGAACTTTTAGAAGTCAGAATGAACAACAAAAATGGTACACCACCATAAATTTTTACTTGGCATACTTCCTTCTAATCATTTACTTTTTTATTTATTACACTTAGAATAAACTCAATCTAAACTCAATAAATTCTATCTATTTTGACTAAAAAACAACTATTAACCAGTACGCTTTTACATTCCAGGTAGTGGAACAGTTCAAAGAGTATGGATAGCCATACCACTGTGAACCATTTAAACAGTATTATAATAAAGAACCAGACATTTCAAAGCAAATCTCAATTCTGTAACACAAAACAGACACTTAGAGCTGTTTTTAAATTTAAATGAATGTATAAATTACAAAGACTTGGCCCAGGTCATATAGACAGTTTTTGATATTATAATTTTTGCTCCTAAATTAGGCCACACATGACGGTAACTAACTCCTTTTATTAATATTACTATAATAGTATTTGTATAATAAAATATTAATTTATCTTTCAATTCTATATATCTATTGGCAACATCTAAAATCTAAACTTTGAGAATAAGATATTTAGTCAACAAAAAATACCTAGTATTTCTCTTACCATCAGAATATTTTCAACCTTAGTTCTCAATTTATTAGCAAATCCCCAAACAGCTGCTCTAGCCAACAGAAAACTAGGGAGGAAGAAAACAGGAAACAAATACATGCTAACCTTTAATCTCCGATATGCTATCACCTATAAAAATATTTTTTGAGATATAGAAATTAACCGATTATAGTAAAAGCACTGTTTTTGTTTATCACAGGACTTAGAATAGGCAATTACAGTTTATAAAATAAAATTATGTAAGAATTTAGTCACAGAAAAACAGCCAACTTTTAATTATCGTTATGAAAAGACAGCAGATATGAAGACATTCCAAAACAGCAGATAAAATCTATTGTACCTGGCTTTAGAATGTACTAAGAAACACAAGTTTCTTTATAGCATTATTTGTATATAATTAATACATGTATTACAGTGTATGTAATCACATTATATTCTCTAAGTATAGACTTAACTTACTCTTTTTGACTGACTTATGAGCAAGGACAACCCCAACGACCATTAAAAAAATAAAGGTCATATTTAATCCACGAGATAGATAATCCACTCAAAGTTTGGAAGCTAGATTCATAAACTCTCAACTTAGAGAACTTTTCTAGATAGCAGAACAAAGCCTAGACAACTCTGGCCATAATTAACAGATGACAATTAACAGTCACTTATTATTTTGGACTTGGGACTAGATGGGGCTTAGAATACCCTCTCTGAGGTTAACTGTTAGCTACCGGGGGGGGGGGGGGGAAGAGATTTAACTAGGTGTCACAACTTGAAGGGAAAGTACTGATTTCAGTCTTTGTCTTCAAACTCTTACTTGGGAACATGTACATTTGGTCTCAAAATGAAATAGAATATGTACTTCATTAAGAGTTAATTTTATAAATTTAACTTCACATGAGCTTTCTAAGTGTTAAAAGCTGGAAAATTCCTATCTCCATTTTCTGTAAATTTAACTCAAGTATTTGTATACCCAACACCAAAGGAAATGTTATGTGAAACAGAAAAGAAAACAATTAGTGACCACACTAAGCCTCTTAAGAATTCACTGGGGAAGTAGAACCCACAAGAAAGAAAAAAACAACACTGTACACAATCCAATACTCAAATAAATGGCATGTATCCAGTATTCTCTGATGTCAATCTCCCTCTCTTTCTTCTGACTATATTTGCATTTCAGTCTGTCAGCCTCTCTGTCTCTAGTTGAGCTTGTTTTCCTTCCGTCTTTCACTTTCTGACTGTCCTTTTCTATGATTCCATCCTCCTGTTTTTCTCTCCTTCACTTTGCCTCTGGTTTCCACACAGGCATGTGGAAAAACCTCATTCAGTGAAAAGGCCCAAATAAGAGCCTTCAAGCATCCAAATGCTTGTGAAAGTACTTCTTGAACGTCCACATTGTAATATTTCATATATTGTATGTGGATGAATACACAGGTATAAACTATTAAGTGCTTTCTGCATTGTGCAACATACCTAAAAAGAAATAAGCAAACTTAGAAAAACTACTTCTAGAGTAAAAACATAGAAACACTTTATATAGTGAATACTACTGGCAAGTATCACTTATTTTGCCCTGCTGAGGCCACAAATGAAATGTAAATATAATCAGTTTTGAAACTTTTACTTATGAAAATTCTTCTTGAACATAGAAATGAGCATACAAAACCATAATCCCTTGCTTTTATTTAACTTTTACCCATTGTTAAGAACTTCCCAAGTAGCAATATCAGTTAAATAGAAGGTAATCTCAATAAGCCTTCCATTTTGTTACCAGATGAGAGAAGGGTGAGAAATAGGCCACAAACACACTAATTGAAGCAATTTTCTTCTAAAAAAGTGACTTAAAGGAAGTACACGTGAATAGGATTTCTTTTACAACTACATCATGGTAAAGGCAAATACCTAATCATTAGAAATCCTCTTTTGGTGTGATAGCTTTAACTGCATTTTAACAGTTCTTAGAAATGGTCAAAATTTTGAGTAACTACTAAATAACACATTGGCTTTTTGTCAATGTGAATGCTAAGTAAACCATGTATCTACAAGTCTATTAAAAATGGAGAGAGAGGTTTTCTCTCATTTCCTTTTACGGGTACATGGGAAATGCAGAAATGAGGTCAACGAGCACATACAATAGACTAGGGCATGCAAACAAAGTCAAAAGATGCCTGTTAGCTCATTAATCTTTTGAGAAAGACACCATTATTTCAAGTACAGCCCATTTTACGTGAGATAAAAAAAGTAATTAACTTACCACTATTACTGTTGCTCTGCAATTTCAATTTACTTTTTTCTTTGGCACTCCTGCTGAGAACCCCATTGGGTTTTAAATCATCTTCTATTTCACCTTTTCTCTTCTGCAAATCATTCTGCTTCTTTTTGTAAGTTGGCTTAGGTTGCCTCTTAGTCCTTTGCTCTGACTTGCTTTCACTTTCATCTGAGTCTCCACTTTCAGAGCCAGATTCGTAAGTTCTTTTGGCTTTTCTCCTACTGACTTTATCATCTTTTACGTATTTATCAACTATGATCTTACTATCGACACTATTTTGTATATCATTAGATGTAGAGGCTATTAAATTGACAGAACATGGCTTAATAATTTCTGATACAGAATTCCCTGAATTTTCCATTTTATTAGTATTTTTATCTTCCTCTGAGTGTCTAGTAAGCCAGGCCTTTTTCAGCTTAGTATGGTAGTTAGGTTGAGTTGTCTGGGATGCTTGCCCATTTCCTACAGAGTTTGCTTTGTTTATTGTACTACAGACTACAGTGCTATCCAAGAGAGGGGAGGTTGAAGATGTCTGGTTTTTCACAGCATTAGGCTCAGTCTCACTGACATTACTACTTTTATATTGAGCTGCAGCCAATGCTGCCTTGTGCTTTTTTAAATGGATAAAATCAGTTGTGCCTGAGAACCCAGAGCTGGGCTGAGCAGCACTTCCTGTCTGACTACTGGCTGGTGTAACTGGAGCTGTGGTGCTGACCCTGCATTCTTGTATATGAGCCACTGAATGACTGACGCTTTTTGAAGAGGTACATTCTAAGGATTTAGAGGCCAAAATGGTATTTGATAAAGAGTAAATTATTTCTGAACCACCCCAGCTGGAAACACTAGTGGTAGTGGCAGCAGATGTGAATACATCCGTTTTGGTATTACATATTGTATTTGCAGCAGACATGACTGAACTGGGAACACTGCCCTGGGAGACAGCCTGGACATTTTTTTCAGATTTTATGTGAGCACTGTCTGAATTCACACTTGGCAGAATGATTCTTCCAGTCTCTCCAGCTTCTGCTGGTTTGAAGCAATCTGTTTGATTTGCCCCAGTTGAAGATCTTTCACTAACTCGATCTTTGGAAGCTAACTGCATTGCTGGCATGCTCTCAAGTTTTGTACTAGATGGTGGACGTACAATGACAGATGCCATAGCAGCCTGTGACTTTCCACTGCTTTTCTCCACATGCCATTCAGCTTTCTCTTTGCTGAGGTTATTATTAGATTTCCACATTTCCGACAAACTTTGTTCAGAAGAATTCTTAAAATTTGCCTGAGAGTCTTTTGGCTCTGGAATTAGAGTTGGAGGCTTTTGTGATTCTTGAATTTTCCCACCAGCATTTACAGGCATGACCGGGGTTAAAGTTGGAGGGGAAAGACTACTATAGTTGCTTTCCTTTCTTTCCAGGCTGTGGTGGATTGGTGGATGAAATACTGGTGCCCTATGTAAAGCAGGCATGCTCCGGAGTGCATTTGTAGAAGAAACTGTCAAATGGGTAGGACTCCTACAATCATTTCTGAAAGTTGTTACTGAGTGAGAAGCAATTTGATGGGGAAGATGTTCTGGTATCTTACCTGCTAAACCTTCACTTTCTGGTTGGTGTTTAATTAAAGGTGGAGGCTTTGAAAGAGATGATATAAATGAAGTCAGAGTTTGAGGATTAGCTGCTGCTCCAACAGAATTACTCTGTTTTTCAGTGTAAATATTTGAAACCTCTTTGGATGGATATGACCTGGGTGGTTCGTTGACCACACTATTAGACAGTGTAGTGAAATAGTTACTTTGGGGCAAACTCTGAGGCACTGAGTGCTTCATTTTATAAAGATCTGATACTGAGCATTCTACATCTTTGTCTTGTTTGATGATGACATGGCTTTTAGGGCTAGAAGATGACAACGGTACTCTGGAATAATTATCCCTCTCACCCTCAAGTCCCTTGATTTTAGTTGTGAAGGGAGCAACATCAATACTTTCTTGAAGGATTCGACGGTGTTCCTCCTTATATTTGTGTAATCTCTCTCCAGTCTCCTGGGGTTGTCTCTGTAATTGATTCAGTACAGGATCCACAAAATGTCTATGCAATAGACCATCTTTTCCAGTCTGTGACCTATTTAGATCCAGGTCATTCTTTGCTGATGTGGATGCAACAGAACGCAATGGTTCAATAAAAGCTTTCCTCTCCAATTCTCTGTAAAGAAAATACACATAAAGGTTTCTGTAACAACTTTTTCTTGCACGATATGAAGATAGCATCTATGCAATATTATGAAAGTAAAACACAACTTTGCATTTACTTTATTTTTTTATAAATCTTTTAATTTTATTTATTTCAGAGTGAGAGAGCACAAGTGGGGGGGCGGGAATGGCAGAGGCAGAGGGAGAAGCAGACTCCCCACCAAGCAGGGAGCCCGATGTGGGACTTGATCCCAGGACCCTGGGATCATGACCCGAGCCGAAGGCAGCTGCTTAACCGACTGAGCCACCCAGGCGCCCACTTTGCATTTACTTTAATACTCCTGAGTAAATCAGAAGATATATCAAAATGGAAAGAACAGAACTTATTCAAAGCCTACTTTTAAGATGTTTATTAACTTAAAATTACCTGTTTAGAAAGTGAATTAAGAAAAACTATAAAAGACACGGTATTTTTAAGCATTAGTGAACTTACTCTTTATGGTGATCTATTAAACTTTTTGTCAATGGTGGACTGGAATGTGCTGTAATTTTAAGAGACCGATGAGGCTCTGCACTGGAAGGTCTGACAGGAATGTGACTAAGTAATCCAATACCATCTGCTGAGGTCACAGGGGTGGGTTGATGTAACCAAGGACTGGGAGAATTCTATTTAACAAAATATATATATATATATATATATCAGACTTCAGTTACTAGAAAAAGCTAAACACAATATCATAGCAGGACTATAATGCATATTTACAAAGCATGTGACTTTTTCTAAATGCATCTTATGAAAAGTACTCAGACAAATAAATAACTAACATAATTATATGGATTTTTCCATATTATGGAGAAAATCAATCAGCATCAAAATAGTAATTTCCAAAAATTTGTTATTTATTTTACTGACTGTAGATCTTGAAATCACTGCCTTTAACTTATAAATGTACAGAAAACCTAGTTGTTTTTTTTTCTTAAAGATTTTATTTATTCATTTGAAACACAGAGATAGAGAAAGAGAGAGCATGAGCAGGGGGAGAGGGAGAGGGAGAAAAAGGCTCCCCGCTGAGCCAGGAGCCCAATGTGTGACTCAATCCCAGGACCCTGGGATCATGACCCGAGCCGAAGGCAGACACTTAACCATCTGAGCCACCCAGACGCCCCAGAAAGCCTAGTTCATCAGATTTCCAGTCATTCTAATACCAAAAGTATATTGCTAATACAAAAACCAGAATTTGTTATTCTTAAAGTATATGCAACCAAAAACAGAGATATCAAGTTCATTTGCCAATTTTTGTTGTCAAAAATGAACAACTTCTTCCAATGTAACAATTTACTTAGAATAGACAGAAGATTATATTTTCAAAGCCCACTTGTACGCCACATTTAACTATAAGCTATAAAACACTGTTGGACCTTTAAACTTAGGAGGTGTGGAAGTGCAACAAAATTAATTTTTTCTATATCCATATGCTGCCTTTCTCATTCAGAATATTTGGTGACATTGATCTCTATGTTGATATTTAAAACTCTCTAATTACATGCTTAAGGATGGTTTCCATACTATGACACAGTGACATTTTTTCAGAACATACTTTGTGGAGTTATACATTGAGGCAATATTGAGAAAATATAATCCCCTTTGGTTTTAACAAAGAGTAAATTTTACATCTCAAAGTGATAATGCAAAAGCAATATATCACACCAAAAACATGCTGCTGTAAAGCTGCTTAGATTAAAAATATATATTATAAAGCACAAATCTCACATTAGAGAAAAAATATATATATATTTTTTGCACATTTTTATGCACATGCATAAGGATCATTCAAATATTTTTTTTTTAAAGATTTTTATTTATTTGACAGAGACACAGCGAGAGAGGGAACACAAGCAGGGGGAGTGGGAGAGGGAGAAGCAGGCTTCCCGCGGAGCAGAGAGCCCGATGCGGGGCTCAATCCCAGGACCCTGGGATCATGACCTGAGCCGAAGGCAGACGCTTAACAACTGAGCCACCCAGGTGCCCCTCAGATATGTTTAAAAGGCCTCAGTTCTACATGATCCAGAAGTATTAAGTTGCAATCAATTACGGTAATGATAAATTTTTGACCGTAAGATATCATTAAAAAGTATTTCCTATTTTTTTCTTTACTTCTCACAATATTAGGGTTAAGAGATCTTCATTTTTGCTCAAAATGTTAAATATACTCCTTTATAATTTTACATAACAAATGAAAATTTCAAATGCTTGTTTTTAGTTTAATAAGTTTATGACCAGTTAATAAAACATTTTATGCCCTTATATACATGGAGGCTAGAATGACATTTACTGAGAGAAATTCCTACCCAAGCCAGTTCTAAGTTACTTAGATTGGTTTTTCAGGGTTGGGAAATTATGGAAGAAGGCTCAAAACTATTTGCCAGCTCATGTATTCTTCTAGCCTGTCTTTGTCCAGTATCAGTTGCACCTAACATTCATGACACGAGAGTGAAGGGTCAGAGTAAAAATGTGGGCGTATTAGGCACTAGGGTCACCAGACCTGCTTTCAATAATGGCAAGGAGGATATTGTACTAATTAGTGACTCTTCATTGACATCAACTACATAATGTTCCAGTAAGATTCCACCTACCACAAGTTCAACAGCACCATCAAGAATGGACATGGGAAGCTTATGGATCAGGATCAATGTAAGCACAATTCTTCTAGAATTGAAATCCTGCCAGCATTGAATATGGGGACACTAGTGCAGAATAAATTGTGCAGTTTATTGGTGACTGTGTTAAAGAAGGCCAAAGCTCATATAGTAGTGGAGCCTAAAAGAGCTGATACTTATTATGGGGTTAAACCATACAAAATATCATTCAAAACTGTCTATCTTGCACCACTAACCACTTGATGCCCCTTACCACCAAGGGCAACAATCACAACTTGGGAATCAGGGAAGGACTCATTACTATAATCTATTGTCATCGCTGCTACCCAGAATATAACAATTCCTCTGACAAACTTTTGGCATGAGGAACACCACCCTTGCATCTATTACCAAGGCTCTACATAAGCAGTATTATCTCTGAAGTGAGAAGCTCACTAGCATTACCTTCCAAATCGTCACCCCCAACATATTTACCGTACATCTTGCCCAAATGAGAAGGTCAAAAATACACAAGTTCATTGGAGCACTATCCATAATAGTCCAGGGGTGAAAGCAACCCAAAGTCCATTGACAAATGTATAAAGAAAATGTGATACATGCATATAATGAACATCAAAGATATTATGCTACATGAAAGAAGCCACAAAAGGACAAATACTGTATGATTCCTTCAAATGAATTATCTATCACAAAGTAGAAAGGTGGTTGGCCAAGAAATGGGGGAAAAAAGGAAAGGGAATTAGTGTTTAATGGGTATAAAGTTTCAGTTTTGCAAGATGAAAATGTTCTAGAGATCTGTTGCACAACAATGTGAATGAATATACTTAACACTACTAAACTGCACACTTAAAAATGATTAGGATGGTAAATTTAATGTTAATTGCTTTTTACCACAATAAAAATAAATAAATAGTGTTTAAAAAAAGATTCTGGGGGGATACTTGAAGAGCAATCTGGGCTGCACCAACAAGTTAAGTTGTGTCCTAGAGTTTATGACACTGATTCTCACTATCTTTGATTATGGGGGTGGTAATGCCCTCAACAATCATTTCTTTTCTCTTTTTTTTTTAAAAGATTTTATTTATTCATCAGAGAGAGAGAACGACTATGAGCAGGGAGAGGGGAAAAGGGAGAAGAAGGCTCTGCACTGAGCAAAGAGCCTGATGTGGGACTCGATCCCAGGATCCTAGGATCATGACCTGAGCAGAAGGCAGACGCTTAACCAACTGAGCCACCCAGACAGCTTTTTTTTTTTTTTAAGATTTTATTTATTTACTTGAGAAAGAGAGAGGAAGAGTGAGCATGAGTTGGGGACAGAGGCAGAGGGAGAGGGAGAAACAGACTCCCCACTGGGCAGGGAGCCCAAGGTGGGGCCCCATCCCAGGACCATGGGATCATGACCTGAGCCAAAGGCAGATGCTTACCTGACTGAGCCACCCAGGCGCTCCTCAACAATCATTTCTTAGTATGAAAATAAATTTGGCTAGAGAAACCACATTAGCTCATAAAGGAGTAAGAGCTCTCTATACCACCACCTTCTGCAACATTCCTCATATTTGATGTTGGCAGGATCTCAGCCCTAACTTTACTCCCAAATACCAGAAGTCTCCAACCTAGGTACCCTTACAAGAACAAGGGCCTCAGAGAGTCATAGCTTGTAACATACCATCAATATATCTAACTGGTGAATATAACAATCTATCTTAAAAATAATTTGATGATGGGGAGCCTGGGTGGCTCAAAGTGTCCAACTCTATTTCGGCTCAGGTCATGATCTTGGGGTTGTGAGATCAAGCCCTGCATTGGGCTCTGTGCTGCGCATGGAGCCTACTTAAGATTTTCTCTCCCCCTCTTCCCACCCACTTTAAAAAAACAATAAGATCATGATATATATCAGAAGCCTTACAATTTTATATAAATTTTAATCTACAAATTTCACTTCTAGGAATTTAGCTGAGCAAAATAATTACAGATAGGTACCATAATTAGTTATGAAGACATTCTTCATAACAGATATGTCATAAGCAATCTAAGAAGCTTTACTTTAAATTGGCTTTTTAAAACAAATAGGCTTTTCTGAGATTTCAGCTTCTATGGTTCCAAAGTTACAAAGTATCAAAAGTTTCACTGTAATTGGAAAAATAAGTGTTTGAAAAATTCTAATTTTATTATAATAAAATGTGATTAATAAGAATATACTGATATGTGGCAAACCACAGTGTAACTTACCCTCCTTAATGAAGATTCAGCATTAACTGCATTTTCTGGGTGAACCCACTTTGAAGAAGGTAGACCAAGTCCTGAGTATGCATGTGTTCCATTAGGATATTGCCAAATAATTGGATAAAGTCCAAGCTGATTATATGAAGCAGAAGGATGGGCTTGTCCGAGAAGATGAGGTGACTGGTGCTGTAACAACTGTTGCTGTTGCTGGTGTGCTAACGCTAAGTGGCTCAAGCTGCTGGCATGAGCAGTCTCTAGTCGTGGGTGGCCACCAAGTAGGGAGGCAGTAGGCACTCCAGGTAACACGGCAGGAAGTAAATGAGGGTGATGAACAGAATGGTGTGGACCACTAGTCAGAGGGTGTGTGTTAATGGTAGGTAATGGAGTCTGACTGGATGATCCAGCAAGTAAGTGGGGTGCGGGAGTTAAGGCTGGGTGATGGGTACCTGGATTTAAACAGGTTCTATGGGATGAAGAATGAAGAGGAAAGGGATGCTGGTTTAAGAAAGGTGAAATGTGATTAGCTCCTGTTTCTGACCCAACAAGCGCAGGATCTCTGTAAACTGTGAAATGCTCATTTTTATCAATAATAAGCGGGCTCTTTGTAGCTTCCAATGTACTGCCTCGAGTAGGAACTGAATGAAAACTGCATCTTGATAACTCATGCTCGATCTTATTTGCTAGTCTTCTCTCACCAGCAGCTTGGTTGTTCACATAAGTGGCCTTAGACTTTACAGAATCAGGAGAATGGGTAATTTTGGGTTTAATAACTTCAGGTGAGGGATTCGATTTTGTCTTGTGAGCATCTACTGAAGTATTAAGTTTAGATTTTACTGTCTCTGGGGGTGGGCTTCGCTTATGCAGCTTATCTTCCGTGACAGAAACTGCACTTAGAGAAGACATGTAAGAGACATACTGATTTTTCTCTTTTTCCATATTCAGGTGATCTTTTCCTGAGGAAGCACTTCTAACATTTGATTGGGTTAAATCTACTTTAACTACATCACTGACCCAGCTCTGATCAGAATCTTGTTTTGCTGTTTCCAAGTATTTTGCATTTGCAACAGAATGTTTTGAATCACTAACATTAGGATCCATTTTCTGAAGTGTCTGAAGGCCAAAGGTACTTGAGTTTTCCTGAGCCACCTTTTCTGAATTAGTGTCATTCGTAATATCAATAACACATTTTGGTGTGGGTGGTCTGGATACAAACTTCTCCTTTGGTAATAATTCCACTGTATGTGTTTTTTCCATACTGCATTCCTTAAGAAGTAAATCATTATTAGGATTATGATCAGAAAGTGTGGCCTGCTCTGATGAATGAATAATCATTTTTTCTTGAAGCTGAGAGTCAACAGACTTCTGCTCTGCTTCTTCATGTTTTTTATCTTCCTGTATTTGATCCCAGGGAGGCTGGCTCTCTATTATTAGTGTCTCTTCTCCTACCTTCTCGTTATTCTGGGATTTTCCTTCTTCTCCATTAACCTTTGAAGTGTTTTTATTTTTCCACTCATTCTCTGGCTTCTGCTCTGAGGAATTATTTATCATTCTCTTATTTGAATTTTCTGAGTCACTGCTCTCAGAAAAGTCTGAAACATTGTCGGTTCGTAGTCTTTTCATATTTAGTTTCTTTTCATCCTCCTCAGGTTTCCTTCTTTTATTCATCAACTGTTTGTTTTTCCCTTTAGGATTTTCTGTAAAATTTTAAAAAAGGAACAGTTTTACTTTTCATAATTAAAATATCAAATAAGTACATCTTATATGTATTTTTGTTTTATTTATTCTCATTCCCTTAAAAAGAAAAATGAGTCCTACCTCCTCGTGCTATATAATCATACTTTTCCTCCTTCATCTTCTCTTCATCTGGTATACTGCTATCTGAGCCCTTCCTCTTACTTGGACGAATATTTCTTTGTTGCTGTTGCTGGTGTGTATTCTGTTTTGGTACAGCAGCTTGGGAGTTCATTGCTGGTCTGGGACTGTTTGCTTGGGCACGTGTATAATGACCCTAAAAAAATAACCAGTTTAACAATGATTATTTACTACCTGATCCTAAGTAATCCGAGGAAAAATATTTTATAATAATATATCACTAACAACATACATACGTGAACAGCGTTGCTATTTTGACTGGCACGAGACCTTCGCCGTGATGTAATGCCAATATTTTCACCTTTTAACAAAGAGTGAACAACATCATCTAGAAAGGTCATTTGAACCATAGAAGGATCGACATTCTGTGGTTCTAGTACCTAATCCATGACACAAAACAAGAACAAAAATTAAATCCAAACAGTTAGTCAATATAACATTAGGTATAAAAGTAAGGATAAGAATTAATTAGGAGTATAATACCAACTCATAAAATGTATTTTAAAAATAAGTAATTTCCAAAAACCAGCTGTAAAATAAAACTAAGAAAGTAGAGTTTAAGATGAAGAAAATGACAAAAACTAGGTAAATGGACACTACTAATAAGAATTTTAAAAAGACAGGTTAAAGAAGCAACTCCTTCAAAAATGAAAGGCAATTCTAAGTTTCATTGAGAAGTGAAAGTTTGTCACTGTTTTAGGAAAGAAACTAAATACAACTAAACAATATATTCAGTATTTTGGCTAAAATTCTAACCCAAAGCATTTGGATTGTTTCTAACGGGGCATTCCTTCATACACCCTCCACAATCCACTCAATTTGGAAGGTATAATTTTTTTTTTTTTTTTTTTGGTAAATAAACCGCAGCTTTGAAAGACTTAAATAAGACATTCAGACTGTTCTTTAAAACTTCATATGAAATTTGTGTCCTTAATACTCACCATAAAGTTTAAAGGAGCATACCAACTATGAAACTTGATTTGATAAGACCTATGGTGGTGTGCTTTAGTTTTCATTAGTGAAAAGCAATCATTTGGGAAATATTTTTATTACTGGAGACAGAAAAACGAGATTTTAAGAAAGAAAATTTTAGGTGACCTAAGGATTAAAAAAGAGGCTAATCAACTAGAGTTTGATGCTTCTATTTCAGGGACTTATTTAATCATTGTTGAAATTTGTTATCATTAATCTCCCTATGACCTAAAGTGACCTCTAATTAGCATCAGATACATTTAAACTTATTAGGAGTGTATGACTACAAAAAATACCTAGAGATGAAAATTATTTAGTGTCAACCTGTTGAACCATTTTTTGGAAGGCATGGAATATCTGAATTATTAATATCTCTCCAAAAATATTAGTTGGACTATTTACCTGATCATTCATAACGATCATGGTGCGAGTGAAGAGATCATGATGAGTAATTATGCCAGTAAACCACTGGGTGGCAGAGTCTTGTCTATATACTCTCACTCTGTATCCATTTAATGAATAAGGACCTTAAAAAAACACACACACACAAGACATAGGGGTATCTTAAATGGAGACATTTTCATTGAAGGACTACCTTTTAGGAGAAACATGAGCTTTGTGATATATGAGTAATATCCTATTCAAGTATCAGTTTTCAAAAAAATGTATTAGAAGTGATATACACATACTTTAGAGCCAGATCATTGTGAAGTTATCATTGAACACACTCTACTACACATATATTTCCTAACCTAATAGAAATAAAGTACTTTAAGTCAGAAAGAATGTTTCTGGGATCATCAGTTAAGTATAAAATGTAAAGTTAGAGTAGTCTAGAAAGTCATAAGGTTACAAAGCTACTTAAAGGGTTTGGGGTACATAGAGGACTACTACTTGGCTGAAATGGAAAGGTAATTGGGAACTCAATACCTGAGTTTTCTAAGTTGCCGAAACTCTACCATAATAACCATAAATTGTAATTCTTCTGTGAGAGCTAGAAAAAGCTGCCACAGTCTTACAACATATAGAAACTGTTAAGTGA
Organism: Eumetopias jubatus; assembly: GCF_037043125.1. Classification (NCBI taxonomy): domain Eukaryota; kingdom Metazoa; phylum Chordata; class Mammalia; order Carnivora; family Otariidae; genus Eumetopias; species Eumetopias jubatus. The sequence continues at coordinate 64,333,715 of NW_028274823.1, read as the reverse complement.
ATTATAAAACACGGCACTAAAATGCTTTTTAAATAAAATAGCGTCTTGTACTTTTGGATTAAACTCACTTTTTAAAGGGAAGGATTAAATAATAAAAGATATGTACCTGCATATATTTAAATATGCCTATCAAAAGTCACTCCACAGAAGAGAATAATGGGAGAAAAAGATTTCTTCAATTCAGGTACTAAAAATGATATCAAATATTTAAAAGTTTAACAAGAACTGTGAGGAGTGGGGCGGAAACTGGTACACCTTGATGATAGTATTATATATGAACAATTTACAAAGTGCTTTCAACAGGTGCTAGTGCTTATTTAATCTTCAATTCATATTATTTTCCCTTTTATAAAAATAAGTGAGGTTGATAGGTTAAATAAAATTTTAAGTGAAAGAGCTAGGAATGAATTTATTTTTCTGATTCCTAGGCTGATGCTTTCTTTGACAGTTATAAGGCATTTAACATACCAATTAATGGTTTAATATTTATTTGCCAGTTTCAAAAAAAAAAATCTCTGCCAGTATCAGCCTAAAATAAGTCAATTAACAAATGTATAGGAAATATTCCATTTGACCTATAAATTAAATATATTCAGAGCCATGATAACTAATTATACAAACTCTAGTCTTTTCTAACTATGGAAGAATAAGACTCTAAAAATGTAATACAGCAAAACTCCAAACATGACCAATTTTCAATTTCCACTAGCATAGTTTTCAATTCTTAACTGTCTTATTCCTACCACAAAACACAATTTGGAGTCAGCCTCACATAATAATTCTGTTTAGGATGGCCAGGGACTATACTACCTCAATTTTTCACCTCTAAGAATATGATAAGGAAACAAAATTTGCTAGAAAAAAACATATATATATGTATATATATATTGGCCTGGTATCTTCAAAAAATTGCAAGGGAAGGAGGAAAAAAAGAGATGGGACATATCAACCAATTAAATTGTGGACATTTTTTAGATCCCCTGATTTAAAATAAATGAATAACAATGATAAAAATCAGTCAATCCTGTTAGAAATCATATAAGGCATTTATGAAACAAATGGAAATTTGAATCTGAGTATCCAGTATTTCATATTAAAGAACTATTAATTTTGAGGTCATAATAATGGTAATGGTGACTTTGTTTAAAAATAGAATTTGGTGATGTCTGAAATTTGATGGAAGTAAGCAGTAGTGTGGATGGGGCAGGATCATAGTTATTGGGGCTAGAAGATAGGCACATGGAAGTTCACTGAAATATTCTATTTCTGTGTATTTTTCATATTCTCTATATTAAATTTTAAAGAATGTTTAGCCTAAGAAGAATTTAATTAGATGATCTGCTGCTATAAATACCCATAACAAAAGAGCAAAAGAGCCACAGCTTAGAGATTATTAATGCTGAAATTAAATGACACGAAAGTTGAGGACTGGGATGAACATAGTATTTTACAACAAAATTCCTTTTTAAAAAACATTCAACAAAACATCAATACTTCACATCATACTGGTTCCCAGTTTCAATTCAATTTCACAAAAAGCTTACAGTATATGATTCTACTGGCAGAAAACGAAATCACTAGAAATTATATAAAACCTTACTGGTTTGAAAGTCACATGTTATAGACAAATTTATAACTTACTAAAACAAGGGAAACAAAACTAAAACTAGTATTATGGTCACTGCTGAACTGAAATAGGTCACTTTTATCAGATACTAACAGCATTCTTCAAAGGAAATCAATTGTGCCCTTGGGCAATCCTCTACTGCAAACAATGTTTCCTTCTCCAGGAAGGACACACCTAACTGTATTCTGTAATATGGAAATTTTCCTATTAACAAAACACCTGTGTGTGGTTATAATTTCATGCCAGTCATTTAGCTCAAATTAGTTAATAAACTGGTGAAATTACCAACTTTCTACTGAAATTATGATTTTGCTATTATTTTCCCTGGACTGGGAACTCAAAATACTGAACTGGGTCTTCTATTAACATTGCATGTAACTGAACAACCAAAACCAAACATCAAATACTGCCCAGTTCCAAAAAAAACCTTAATGCATAATTTCAGAATAGTTACCTTGCATAAAAATCTCCTGAACCTTTTGTTCCTTTACCCAGACTTTCACTTCTTCCTGAAGTTGCGGGTTGTCCCTGAGAACTGGGTTTAGGCTGTCTATGTCGTCCTAGAATTACAGATTAAAAGAAAGGTCCATGTTATGCTGTCCTAACATTAATATTACAAACTTTCCCTCCTATATTTTCTAAGGATTGAAGAAAATTCCTTCATCTAAATGTATGCAAAAACACAAATTCATAAGTTATAGTTCATTAGCAATTATATAATAACAGAGCATAAGAAATTAACCCAGGGTAAGAGTTGATCCTTGACAACAATGTCCTAAAGACAAAATCTGAAATTTACTAATGTGTTTTCTAACTTTAAGTCTGGCCTTAGATAAGTCACATTTTTAAGGGTTTCACGATGAGAAGCAATATACAAACCAAATAGCATCAGGTCATCTAAGGTTGGTAGCAAAAGAATTGAGTTGAATATTTTAGTGACAATACATATACACATAGATGAATTCTCTCTCTCCCCTTAATGCCTAAAATGTTTGAGTTTTAAAGTACAGAAGTCATTATCCACTATCTTGATTTAAATGTCATAGAATTCAATTCTATTCAAACTCATCTGACCAGTAACTTCACTGCTAAGTTTTATTTTTTCAAGCCAGTGTCAAAGCATCCAGGCAATTAAAATTACATTATTGATGGTATTATCCTCATAACAGGGTGGATCTAGACACAGAAACAACCGGTTCTCTCTCCTTGGAGATGTGAATCACACAGTCACATGGTTTCCCACAATCTGTTGGTCCCCCGCTGGACTCTTTGACATTCTGTTCTCTCTCAAAGCACCTCTGCTGCTCCTGCATTTGAGATCAGCGGCAGGAGCCCTAGAGTAGAGCTGGGAAGAACAACAAAGCAGCACTGTCAATTGGCGGCCCTTATAAAAGTGGACTGGCAGATCATGGAAACCAGTGAACAGAAGGGAGCTAAGTGAAGGGAATTCTATCTGGTGAATTAAAATAATGTGGCAATTTGGAAATGTCAAAAAGTGGCTGAAGAGTACAAAGAAGGACCCCTAATCATGTAGGTCATACTTCACTCTTCTACTCTAAAGTTTATCTAAATAAAGCTTTTTCTTCTCATCTCATCACTACTGTAAGGGACTACTATGTATTTTTACAATAATAGTGTCGTAAATACTCTGATGCTTCATTTATACCTAGTGAACATCAAAAGGAAGAAACAAAGGACTTCAAAGTTATCAACTATATTCTTTGGAAAATATACAGAAATGTTGTATATTTTGCAGAAGGAAATACTGCAGTGGGAAAGTAACATACAAAAGTAGGTAAAATCTGCCATCTGGGGGAAAATGTCCATGACGTTCTTTTTGGTAAAGAAACTTTCTAGAATCCCTTTTCTCCACACTCCTTTAACAATGAATGCACTGCACACTTAGTTAACCTCTTCATCTTAGGAATAGAAAATACAATGGAAAGTTTGGACTCTAAATGATGCAAACCAGGTGTGTCTACGACAGACAAAACACAGGAAACATTCTATTTCCCAAGGAAAACCATTACCATTTCCAGATAGCTCTGACAGCTATCAAGTTCTTTTAAAATCTTTCTTTAACTTCCACACACAGACCTGAAGTCAAACAATCACTTTCCTAACCTATAGTCCTTCAAACATTTGCATTCCGGTTTTCTGTAGTTGTGAGTCTTCTCTAAACACCCACCTTTATTACAACCACTCTTCTCTTATCCTAGACATTTAACTGGCAAAAAGATGGGCACTTGTATAGAAAACCACACAATCATGTGGATGTCAGTGCTAACTTATATACTAAGTTTACTATGGTCTATTGCTCTCAAGCTTTTATACTCTGGGGTGGAAGGCATTAATAAACTGCTATTAAATCAGCACTGACAATACTTTGGAGACAGGTACCGGTATGCTCTATAAAACCAATCTCTTGTATTGAAATATTACAGTTTAAAAGTATTAGAATTAGGAGTGCCTGGCTGCTCAGTTGGTAGAGCATGTGACGCTTGATCTTGGGGTCATGAGTTCAAGCCCCATGCTGGTGTAGTTTATGTAAAAAAAATAAACCCTATTGGGATAAAAAATTTGTTCAACGTTTATTTATATATTATTTATTTAAAAAGTTAAGATAATGGTCTATATTTCCAAGATCGTTAAACATACAAATACCTCCTCAACAATGACCCGTTTTCTTTCTTTTTTAAAATTTTATTTGTAAGCACTCCCTACACCCAACATGGGGCTTGAACTCACAACCCTGAGATCAGGAGGTGCAGGCTCCTCCAACTGCCTTCAGCTCAGGTCATGATCCCAGGGTCCTGGGATCCAGCCGTGAGTCGGGCTCCCTGCTCAGCATGAAGTCTGTTCCTCTTTCTCTCTCTGCCCCTCCTGCTCTCTCTCAAATAAAATCTTAAAAAACAAAAAACAAAAAATCTGGTAACTTGAATGTATTTACTGAAATGACCCTATAGAAGTTCAAACTTCCACATATCAATTTCCTCATCATAAAGCAGTTACTAATATCTGCCTCTTTCCATCTTAATGAATATGTTTTCCTAGTAAGACTTTTAAAAAATAACTGAAACCAGTTTTCTTAAGACATCAAATTCTGAATTATCTATGGTATTACTAAATCAATTAAAACCGAAAAAATTACCCAAACATACTGTCTGGTTATGATAGTCATATTGTTGCTGAAGTACTTCTTTATGAATAGTGCTCTGTAAGTTTAGGTATTTCCTTAAAATTTTTTTTCATTTATTTATTTATTTGAGAGAGAGAGAGAGAGCATGCTCTCAAACAAGGGGGAAGGTGCATAGGGAGATGGACAGAGAGAATCTCAAGCAGGGTCCACACTGAGCGTGGAGCCCAATGCAGGTCTGAATCCCACAACTGTGAGATCATGACCTGAACAGAAATCAAGAGTTGGATGCTTAACTGACTAAGCCACCCAGATGCTTCTGTATTTCTGTTGTAGTCATCATTCCTGCTTTAAAGGATAAATGATCAAATCTTCTAAGAGTTGCTACCAGGTAGACAAATAAGGTGGGGTTTGTTTTTCTATTTACTGATTTGAACAATTTTGTGAAAGTGCTAAAAATCAGATACAAGGCTATATAAGGCAAACTCAGAGAGAAGAGAAACTAAGGATCTATAATTAATATTAATACAAATATTTACTATGTTTTGGAATACAATTGATTAATAAAGAACTTCAGCTGTGCCTTGAGTTCGTATGAGATTTAAAAAAAAATCAACTACACAATACTTCACTTTTCAGTAGCTAAAAGTTACCTACACACATAATTTTTATATTAACTGAAATAATATGTATTTCTTCAATTTCCCCAAAACAAATCACCCAGATGGTGAAGCAATAGCACCCTCTGTGAATCTCCTCTTCCCCATAAATTCTATCCAATGTATTATTCTGCGAATTATAACTTCCAGCAAATGATTAATGGGAAAAAAATCAGGTAAGCAAGATCTGCTTTACTAGAAGCTTATACAGAAAACATGCAAAAGTTTTAAACAATGCCTTAAGTGAGGTTTTGGACTACCTTTATTGTTCACTTGTATGTTGTTCACCTTTTACAAAGATAGAAGTTAACTCTAATTGAACGCTAGTGGGGCACCTTAAATGTATATAACAACAGCTAACACGTTTACTACAGCAGATACCATGCTAGATGCTTTCATACAAATCAATTTCTTTAACACTTTTCTGAGGCCTAAATTACTATGCCCTTTTTACATGTTATACATAGAGAGGTCCATGGCTATATAGTCAGAATGTGATGGAAAGACCTAGCATTTGAACCTAGTTCTATAATTCTAAAGAGCTCAGGCTCCTTTCACCTACTCTTTCTCCCCTGAATTGGTACAATGAAACGGAATGAATTAGACTGTTTACTATAACTGCCATTCAAAATTTGAAACATTTCTTCACATTATAGGTAAGTAAAGGGCAGTGAAAGAAATAAAAGACTTTATCTTAGTAAGTCAGAATGGGTCAAAAGTGAAGAACTGAACATCAGGAGGAAGTTATATTGCTGTAACCCCCCCACATTAGTTATGTGAGATTCCATAGGTAGCAACCATCTAACACTCATCTGACAGGGGTCACTTAGGATGTTAAACTCATGCAATCTTACAATCAGAAAGCATCAAAGAGGATATAATCTCTTTGGCAATGTGACTTCGTCATGAGCTACAAATTCTCAAACGCTGTATTTCTAGATAAACACTGCCCTAAATTACTATTTGAGATAATAAAAAAAAACATGGATTTTTTTTCATGTGTAAAGAAGAATATGATGGAATCTTATTAAAAAAAGCATTTCTCAAAATATAAAAATTAAGCAGGTTAGAATTTGTATTCTGATAGTAAGACTATTTATTATACTAACCTTATTTTTTAAGTGGTTCTCTACTTCACTCCAGTTCAAAGGAAAAAAATAACAATTACAATAGTATAAAAAAATAAGATTACGGCACTAAGATATTCAGATATGTCTGACTAGGTTTAATGATAGGAATATTATGACAGTGTTCATAATATCTGTAACAAATTTTCTAAGAGTAAGGGAACAATTTGTCTTACCATGACAAAGCACTTCTTACTGGTTCAACAAATATTTTCTTTATGTCACATAAACTCTGGATGTAACTACTGACAGAACAGCCCACAGAGGCTTGAATTAGAGAATAATAAACCAGCTGTTAGTTTCTATCTAGGCGACTGAACTGATTGGCTTAATAGCTGTCAGAGATTTGCTTTAAAATCCTAACTGATATTTAGGATAGTACTTTTTTTTAAAGATTTTATTTATTTATGAGACAGAGAGCATGGGGGGGGAGGAGCAGAGGGAGAAGTAGACTCCTCGCTGAGCAGGGAGCCAGACATGGGGCTCTATCCCAGGACCCTGGGATCATGACCTGAGCAGAAGGCAGATGCTTAACGATTGAGCCACCCAGGTGCCCCCAGGGATAGCACTTTTCATTTTAGAATACAAGAAGTATCTCAAAACCAGCTTTCTCTCCATTTGGACAATTTCTGATACACAATGACCTAATACCTGCTTTTAAACTGATATTGATATGTGGCTTAGTAATGGACTGATTTTTCTCCCTGCAATAAAATCCTTGACCTTTGGGATGACCTCTTAAATCCCGTATTACATAAATTTCCCCATAAAAAAATCACATTTGACTGTATTTTATTAAGAGTTACTCATAAAAGTAACTACCTGTATCTTGAATGTCAAGTTAGGTGATTAAACATGCATTGCCACGCCATTTTCCCACAGTCATAATTTAAATTCATACTTCAGCAAAACTACAAATGATTGCTTGTCCTTAGATCCCTGGGGTTACTAGCTAACAGTTAAAAATGTGAATGTTAAGTCCGTACAGGTCAAGAGTGACATCCACTGCTATCATAGCAGTTCTTGTATAACTTATAAAAGAATCCACTTTGTTAGTAAGGATTTACAGGAACAGGAAACCTACTTAGTCTGAGAGCTACTACAAAGATCTTCACATAACAGTTGTCTAAACCATCTGCCGTTTAATTAAATCTACCAATGAGAGCTTCCATATATTTTCATTATTTAAACCAAGGATTGGCAAAAAAAATTGCTAACTTTTCCTATAAAGGGCCAGAGAGTAAGTAAGTTAGGTTTTGAAGGTCATACTGTCTCTACTCCAAGTACTCAACACTGAATTGTAGTACCAAAAGCTGCCAAGAATACCATAAACAATACATAAATGAACCAGCATGGCTGTGTTCTAATAACTTTATTTACTGGCATTCTATGAAGCCTGAATTTCACAGAATATTCAGGTGTCATGACATATTCTTCTTCTTTCAACTTTTTTCCTGTTTAAAACTGCAAAAGACCTAAATGTTTTACCAGCAAAATAAAAAAAAAAAAAAAGTAAAAGGCCTTATAGAAACAGGAGGCAGGCTTGTGGTGGTAGTCTGCCTAACCATGATTTAAAATAAAAAAATAAATTACTGGTACAAAGCATGATTAGACACTTCTAATCAAGGCAATGCAATTTGATGGCAAACTGACTACAAACTCTATTTCTATAAATGGCTGTATTTTATACACACACACATACACACATATGTTATGAATATATATATTCATGAGCACAGGAAAATAACTCAATGACCAAATCCTTTCATTAATAATTAAAGAAAAAATATACTGAGATAAACTATTTTTTAAGACTTTCACAAATGAGTTTCCCTGATACATTCCTGTACTATGTTTAGCCTTCCAAATATTATAATGTATCTGGTTTTGAAGCAGAAAAATCACCCACTTTGAAAGATAAGGTATATTCTCTTAGGTCAATGAGGATTATACTCATCAAATATAAAGACTGATACCATCCACAAGGAAAAATGAGAATTTCCCTAAAGATAGTGTTCCAACATTAATCCTATTCATTGGGTATTATATAAGACTGATGAATCACAGACCTGTACCCCTGAAACAAATAATACATTATATGTCAACTAAAAAAAACAAGTGTATGTCTTATAGGTAGCATTAAAAAAATAAAAAAAAGATTTGGAAGAAAAAAAATCTGATGCTGTAAATGTGAATTCTGTTTGTGTCCACACCAAGTAAAAGATCTGTGTGGTTTGTATATTCCTGTGAAATAATAAATTGTGGCAAATGTTAAAATACAATTTCTACTAAAATATGAAAGTAGAGAAGAAAAATACTCAGGAGATTTCTGATTTTACTTCCAGGCAAAGAACAGAGATGGATTTTCTTTACATTTTGTTTATGTGCATATTTCCCAAAAAAAGTACTGGAATGAGAATAAAATTTTGTTTTAATTAAAAAAAAAAATCCTATGCTTCATATATCTGATTTATTAAGAATTTTTAAATTTCTCTACATATATATTAAGATATTTAAAAATTTTACATAATTAAAATCAATAGGTAATTAAGTCCTGGGTGTACATGTTTTCATAATTCCTGGTTGGTTTTGGTTAATTCAGAAGCCTAGAATCGATACTATGATTTAAACCAAATAAATAAATAAATAAATAAATAAATAAATAAAAGAATTTCTATCTTTCAAAAACAAAATTATAAAGATTTGAATGGCAGAAAGAGAAAATGCGCTAACATTTCTTATTATCCATACTATTCTTGCCTCATTCATATAATCAAGGAAATAATGTGATACACGCTCATTCTGGCTAAATTATTTATGTTCTGAAACCATGTAAGAAAAATCTAATTTCTAATAATTTCTTAATAGAAATGATATAGTCAATACAATGAAATTGTTTTCAATTCATACTATTAATTGGTAAATAGTTCTGGAAATGGGACTGATGTTCAGAAATTTTAAATGACATTTAGGTGCATTTTTTATTGGCTAAAAAATGATTCTGTTGTGTAAGGGAAAATAGCGAACTCCAACATTTCAATATTTTATAATTTTTAAATATATTTTTTAAGCAATATTCTCAGCATTAGTTTTATATTTACTTAGAAACAAAAATAGAAAAAATAAAGTGATGAATGTTCTTTATCCTACATTGATCCAAACAAACCAATTTCAGTCAACAGCTTAAAGAAAATTAGAACTGCTTTGGTGTGTTAAGTTTTTTTCTCTAAAAATAACTTTTCTGGGGCACCTGGGTGGCTCAGTCCTGGGATACAGCCCCATGTGGGGCTCCCTGCTCAGCGGGGAGCCTGCTTCTCCCTTTCCCTCCACCTGCTCATGCTCTCTTTCTCAAATAAATAAACAAAATCTTTTCAAAAAATTTAAAAATAACTTTTCTGATTAAGTATTTTTATCAGACATTGTGGCCTAAAGATAACTGATGACTTTAAGTCATTTAAGACAATACCCAGCAGGTCAATGGGCAAGTTATTTTGTCTATCCAGAGGCACATGGGTGGCTCTGTCGGCTAAGCATCTGCCTTTGGCTCAGGTCATGATCCCAGGGTCCCGGGATCGAGCCCTACTTCAGGCTCTCTGCTTGATGGGCAGCCTCCTTCTCCCTCTCCACCGCTTGTGCTCCCCTCTGGTGCGCTCTCTCTCTCTCAAATAAATAAAATCTTAAAAAGAAAAGTTTACGCATAAAATGAAAACACCACCATAGTTTTCTTCCACACTTTCATGTTTTCAGTACCATCCATTCTCATAGCATCATCATTTAATCCTAAGAACTTAACAAAATAACAAATTATCTAATATCCAGAAGGTTCGGTTCTACAAACAGTATAGGATCCTAGAACTAAATGTTTTATCCTTTCCATGAAATGAAAAATGTAAATACAACTGAAACACTGAGTTATGTTCACAATGGTAGTTTATAGGATCATAAACATACGAGGGAAGCATTTTTAAAATCTCTGGTTAGAAGTTAAGATTGAAAACGGAGTGTTTTTTGGGGCGCCTGGGTAGCTCAGCTGTTAAGTATCTGCCTTCAGCTCAGGTCATGATCCTGGGGTCCTGGGATTGAGGCCCGCATCGGACTCCCTGCTCCGTGGGGAGCCTGCTTCTCCCTCTCCCACTCCCCCTGCTTGTGTTCCCTCTCTCGCTGTGTCTCTCTGTCAAATAAATAAATAAAATCTTAAAAAAAAAAAAAAAGAAAATGGGAGTGTTTTCTTCATGCGAAAGTAATTTAACTATATCTGTATGGGGAGATTAAGTTAATCTTATTTATATGGTCTCCTAAGGAACACAGATACTCATCAAACAACAACAACAACAAAACAGGGGAGGGGAGGACCCAAACAGGGATGGATGGATACACACACACACACAAGAATTCTTTGTCTCTTTATGTCCTCCAAGGGCTAACTATATGAAACTGAAAAAGAAAACAATTAGGGTTAAAGAGGAAGAAAATGTTACCACATCTTTCCACAAAATTGCCTCCATATACTACTGGGAGAAATTATTAATGGTTTTCAAATAATTTACCTGGGGTTTTTTTTTGTTACATAAAGATAATCCTATGTTATATCTAAAACATAATTGTGAATCAATTTTGGTGACCTGACTCATCACAACACATTATATGATAAAACCTAAAGTTTACAAGATTTATTATCATTACTAAAATTTTAAGCTTTAGATAGCATTTTAAATTATTATAATTTATTAACTACTTGATTCCCTGTATGTAAATAAAACATCAAAATTTTAGAGTCAAGAGTGTTGGAGACTTTATATATCCATAGTAAAATACAAAAACATTATGCAAAACACATTGACGTACCTTAATCAGAAATAAGCTGATTTATACAATTCACTCAATCTTCCTTCTTAATTTGTATGACTTTTTTTAGAGAACAAAACTGACTTCAATGGAAATCAAGCCACACTTCTAAAAAAGCAAGCTTTTGGAGGCACCTGAGTGGCTCAGTCATTAAGCAGCTGCCTTAGGCTCAGGTCATGATCCTAGGGTCCTGGGATCGAGCTCTGCGCAGGGCTCCCTGCTCACTGGGGAGCCTGCTTCTGTCCCTACCCTCGCTGCTCATGCTCTCTCTCTCTTAATAAATAAATGAATGGATAAAATCTTTAAAAAATAAATAAATGAATAAATGAATGGATAAAATCTTTAAAAAAATAAAAATAAAAATGCAAGCTTTAGAAGCAATGACCTGTTGCAAATAGCTTGGGTGGCCTTAAGAAATTCTTGCCAAACACAATAAAGGTATTGACTGGTTGTAGAAATCTGTGAGCAAGCCTGAGGTCAGCAGTGAATCCAGAAGTGGTGACTGTTTTATGAATTACAAGCACATAAAACAAAAAATAGAATCTTTCTTCTACTTTAAGGCTTACTTTCATACTGTTTCTTCTAAAGTTTTTTTTGCTATAGTCTTAACAATCTTCTTGCCGATACATTATAATATATATTAAAATAAATTACCCTTCTAGAATGCCCCCTTTCTAACGCTGTCTTGATTAAAATAGCCTACCAATCTTTCTAAATCGTTTTACATGCATGCCTCATTTTACTGTGCTTTAGAAATTGAAGATTTATGGCAGCTCTGCCTCGACAATCTATACTGATGCCATTTCTCTAACAGCATTTGCTTACTTCATGTCTTTGTATTACATTTTGGTAATTCTTGCAATATTTCTGAATTTTTATTATTATATTTGTTACGGTGATCTGTGATCAGTGATCTCTGATGTTGCTATTTTAACTGTTTTATGGCTCCACAAACCACACCCATATAAGACAGCAAATGCAACTGATAAAGGTGTGTGTTCTGACTTTTTCTAACAAGCAGCCGTTCCCAGTCTCTTTTCCTTCTCCTCTGGCTTCCCTATTCCCTAAAACACAACAGTACTGAAATCAGGCCAATTAACAACCCTACCATGGTTTCTAAGGGTTCAAGCGAAAAGATGTCACTTGTCTCTCACTTCAAATCCAAAGCTAGAAATGATTAAGCTTAGTGAGGAAGGTATGCCAAAAACTGAGACAGGCTGAAGGGTAAGGCCTCTTCTGTCAAACAGCCAAGTTCTGGATGGAAAGGAAAAGTTCTTGAAGGAAATTCAAAGTGCTACTCCAGTGCACACATGAATGATAAGAAAACAAAATGGTCTTATTACTGATATGGAAGAAGTTTAAGTGGTCTGGATAAAAGATCAAACCAGCCACAGCATTCCCTTAAGGCAAAGCCTAATACAAGGGTAGGGCCTTAACTCCCTTCAATTCCATGAAGGCTGAGAGAGGTGAGAAAGCTGAAGAAAAGTCTGAAGCTAGCAGAGGTTGGTAAATAAGCTTTAAGGGAAAAAGCCATCTCCATAACATAAAAATGCAAGGTGAAACAAGTCTGATACAGAAGCTGCAGCAAGTTATCTAGAAGATCTAGCTTAGATAATTAATGACGGTGGCTACAATCAACAACAGATCTTCAATGTAGGTGAAACAGCCTTCTATTGGAGATGCCATCTAGAACTTTCATAGCTAGAGAAGTTGATGCCTGACTTCAAAGGTTCCAAGAACAGGCTGATGCTCTTGTTAAGGGCTAATGCAGCTGGTAACTTTAAATTAAAGCCAATGCTCATTTACCATTCTGATAATCATTGGTTCCTTAGGAATTATGCTAAATCTACTCTGTCTGTGCTCTATAAATGGAACAAAGCCTGGATGAGAGCACATCTGTTTACAACACGGTTTGTTATTTTAAGGCCACTGCTGAAATCTACAGCTCAGAAAAAAGATTCCTTTCAAAATATTACTGCTCACTGATAAAGCACCTGGATACCCAAGAGCTCTGGAGATGTACGTTAATGTTAATTTTCATGCCTGCTAACACAACATCTATTTTGCAACCCATAGATCAAGGAGTCATTTTGAATTTCAAGTCTCATTACTTAAGAAATACATCTTGTGAGGTGCCTGGGTGGCTCAGTCATTAAGCGTCTGCCTTTGGCTCAGGTCATGATCCCAGGGTCCTGGGATCGAGCCCCTCATCAGGCTCCCTGCTCAGCGGGAAGCCTGCTTCTCCCTCTCCCACTCCCCCTGCTTGTGTTCCCTCTCTCGCTGTGTCTCTGTCAAATAGAATCTTTAAAAAAAAAAAAAAGAAGAAATGCATCTTGTAAGGCTATAACTGCCATAGATAGTAATTCCTCTGATGAATCTGGACAAAGTAAATAGAAAACCTTCCGGAAAGGATTCACCATGCTAGATATCATTAAGAATGTTTGTGATTTATGACAAGAGGCCAAAATATCAATATTCACAGGAATTCAAAAGAAGTTGATTCTAACCCTCATGGATGACTTTCAGGGGTTCAAGATTTCAGTGGAGGAATAATTGCAGATGTGGTGGAAATAGCAAGAGAATTAGAAGTGGAGCTTGAAGATGTGACTGAATTGCTGCAATTCATGATAAAACTTGAAAGGATGAGGATATTGCTTCTTATGGATGAACAAGGAAAGTGGTTTCCTGAGATGGAATCTACTCCTAGTGAAGATGCTCTTAAGACTGTTGACAACAAAGATTTATTATATTACACAAACTCAGCTGATAAAGCAGCAGCAGGGTGTACTCCAACAGATAGGACTGACTCCAATTTTGAAAGTTTCATTGTGGGTAAAATAGTATCCAACAGCACTGCATGCTACAGAGAAATTAGTCATGAAACAGAGTCAGTCAATATGGCAAAAGTCACTGTTGTCTTATTTTAAGAAACTGCCACAGCCACCCAACTTTCAACAACTACCACTGGGCTCAGTTGGCAGCCATTAAATTCGAGGAAGGCCTTCCACCAACAAAAAGATTACAACTGGGTGAAAGCGAACATGATGGCTAGCATATTCCTTTTTTTAAGATTTTTTATATTTATATGAGAGAGAGAATGAGAGAGAGGAGGGAGGGTCAGAGGGAGAAACAGACTCCGGGCTGAGCAGGGAGCCTGATGTGGGGCTGGATCCTGGGACTCCAGGATCATGACCTGAGCCGAAGGCAGTCGCCTAACCAACTGAGCCACCCAGGCGTCCCAATGGCTAGCATTTTTTAGCAATAAAGTATTTTTTTTAAAGATTTTATTTATTTATTTGAGAGAGAGAGAATGACAGATAGAAAGCACGAGAGGGAAGAGGGTCAGAGGGAGAAGCAGACTCCCCGCTGAGCAGGAAGCCCGATGTGGGACTCGATCCCAGGACTCCAGGATCATGACCTGAGCCGAAGGCAGTCGCTTAACCAACTGAGCCACCCAGGCGCCCAGCAATAAAGTATTTTTTAATTAAGTTATGTATACTGACATTTTTTTTTTTAAGATTTTATTTATTTGAGAGAGAGAGAGAGAGATAGCAAGAGCAGGAACACAAGCAGGGGGAGTGGGAGAGGGAGAAGCAGGCTTCCCGCGGAGGAGGGAGCCCGATGTGGGACTCGATCCCAGGACCCTGGGATCATGACCTGAGCCGAAGGCAGACGCTTAAAGACTGAGCCACCCAGGTGCCCCATTTTTTAAGACATAATGCTATTATACACTTAGTAGACTACAGTATAGTGTAAACATAACTTTTATATGCACTGGGAAACCATAAAAATCATTTGACTCACTTTATTGCAATATTCAGTTTACTGCAGTGGTCTGGAACTGAACCTGCAGGATCTCCTATGTACGCCTATATTTACCGTATCTCTTGGCTCCTAGTTTTAAATAAGCAATTTTACTGAGTGAATGTTAAAAAAAATAATAATACAACAACTGTATGTGGCTCTCTGCAATGATAACATAATTTACCTTCATCTATAAAACCCTGAATGTAGCTTGATTCCAGAGTTTTAACCAAGAAAAGGGTGGGTGCAAGGGGAGAAGAATCATCCTCAAAAATCTACCTTGAAGCTTTTTGCCACTGTAAGCAACCAATAATTAAAGATCAATCCAAATACTTTAGGAATCTCCCCTTGAAACTTCCATTTGGTACTATCTGCCATTATATGCTTCTTTAATAACTAAAAAGGAAGTTGGTAAAATTAAAGAGCAATATATACTGTGAGAAATTAGAAAACAGTGAAAAGATTCTAAATTTTTAAAGTCAACGTTTTTTAATTTCATGTATAGTTATAAGTTCTATGTTTCTCTAGTCTTAATGATTGCCCAAATTTGTAACAACTGAAATATGATAATGTGAAACAACATTCCAATATTTTCATTATATATACCTTCATCATTAAATGAATTTCAAAGTTCATTTTGTTTACTTAAAAAATATTTCCTCTGTTCAAATATCTGGCAATTCACAATTCTGAGGAATTCAAATATTACTGTAAATGTCATTTAAAGTGAGAAAGGTTCTAACTACAGTGATGTCTACTTCCACTGAACATTTTAAGTAATTTCCTTCATTAGCTAATTTTGACATATTCTGATTTGCAAAAGTGACTTTGGCCTGAAGGCTTTCTCCAAAAATTACCAATACAAAAGAAAAAACAAACCCCAAACTGTACATTTAATAGAATCCCAATTCAGAAAAGGTTGCCATAGTTTTAGTTACCTCATTATAGTTAAAAATGTGTCCAGTTTCAGCCACATGCAGAAGAATGAAACTGGACCATTTCCTTACACCACACACAAAAATAGACTCCAAATGGTTGAAAGACCTAAACGTGAGACAGGAGTCCATCAAAATCCTAAAGGAGAACATAGGTAGCAACCTCTTCGACCTCAGCCGCAGCAACTTCTTCCTAGAAACATCGCCAAAGGCACGGGAAGCCAGGGCAAAAATGAACTATTGGGATTTCATCAAGATAAAAAGCTTTTGCACAGCAAAAGAAACAGTCCACAAAACCAAAAGACAACCGACAGAATGGGAGAAGATATTTGCAAATGATATATCAGATAAAGGGCTAGTATCCAAAATCTATAAAGAACTTATCAAACTCAACACCCAAAGAACAAATAATCCAATCAAGAAATGGGCAGAAGACATGAACAGACATTTTTCCAAAGAAGACATCCAAATGGCCAACAGGCACATGAAAAAGTGCTCAACATCGCTCGGCATCAGGGAAATCCAAATCAAAAGCTCAATGAGATACCACCTCACACCCGTCAGAATGGCTAAAACTAACAAGTCAGGGAACGACAGATGTTGGCGGGGATGTGGAGAAAGGGGAACCCTCCTACACTGTTGGTGGGAATGCAAGCTGGTGCAACCACTCTGGAAAACAGTATGGAGGTTCCTCAAACAGTTGAAATTAGAGCTACCATTCGATCCAGCAATTGCACTACTGGGTATTTACCACAAAGATACAAATGTAGGGACCCGAAGGGGTACGTGCACCCCAATGTTTATAGCAGCAATGTCCACAATAGCCAAACTGTGGAAAGAGCCAAGATATCCATCGACAGATGAATGGATAAAGAAGAGGTGGTATATATACACAATGGAATATTATGCAGCCACCAAAAGGAATGAGATCTTGCCATTTGCAACGACGTGGATGGAACTGGAGGGTGTTATGCTTAGTGAAATAAGTCAATCAGAGAAAGACATGTATCATATGACCTCACTGATATGAGGAATTCTTAATCTCAGGAAACAAACTGAGTGTTACTGGAGTGGTTGGGGGTGGGAGGGATGGGGTGGCTGGGTGATAGACATTGGGGAGGGTATGTGCTACGGGGAGCGCTGTGAATTGTGCAAGACTGTTGATCACAGATCTGTACTTCTGAAACAAATAACGCAACATATTTTAAGAAAAAAGAAAAAGAAGAAGATAACAGGAGAGGAAGAATGAAGGGGAGTACGTCAGAGGGGGAGACGAACCATGAGAGATGATGGACTCTGAAAAACAAACTGAGGGTTCTAGAGGGGAGGAGGGTAGGGGGATGGGTTAGCCTGGTGATGGGTATTGAGGAGGGCACGTTCTGCATGGAGCACTGGGTGTTATGAACAAACAATGAATCATGGAACACTGCATCAAAAACTAATGATGTAATACATGGTGATTAACATAACAGTAAAAAAAATTAAAAAAAAAATGTGTCCAGTTTATCTGTATAAACTAAAATATACTGAACAGCATTACTGTTTTTCCTTTTTAAAAAAATATTTATTAATTTTTTTTCTTTAGTAAACTCTACACCCAGTGTGGGGCTCAAACTCATGACAAGAACTGAATGCTTTACTGACTGAGCCAGCCAGGCACCCCGAGCATTACTGTTTTTCAAACTCTTCACAGCATAATGATAACTTATGTTATTTATCAAATATATCTCTCTGGGTGTAAGAATATAATCATTTTCACTGAAAAAAACACTGCTTATAACATCAGTACTATCAAAATAGACTAAATAAGGGGTGCCTGGGTGGCTTAGTTGGTTGGGCGTCTGCTTTCAGCTCAGGTCGTGATCTCGGGGTCTAGGGATTGAGCCCCACATCAAGCTCCCTGCTCAGTGGCGAGTCTGCTTCTCCCTCTTCCTCTGTGATCTCTCTCACTCTCACTCTCTCTCAAATAAAAATCTTAAAAAAGACTACATAAAATAGAATCAAGCTTTAGACTTCATGAATAATCAAAGGACAAATCTCAAATCACAATAACCATAACAGGGAAACAGAATTCACTTTCATTTCACAAAACTAAAGTACTGTAATATAATTTTCTATCATTATTTGTCTGAATTTATATATATAGATATCTATGTATATCTATAAATATCTATAGATATCTATATCTATATATAATATCTATATATAAATATCTATACTGGAATTAAAATATTTCCCCAAAGAAAACCTAGGTAAATGGATACAGCTTTAAAAATACTGTATATCTTGGGGCGCCTGGGTGGCTCAGTCAGTTGAGCATCTGACTCTTGGTTTCAGGTTGTGATCCCAGGGTCTTGAGACTGAGCCTAGCATCCAGCTCCACGCTCAGCACAGAGTCTGCTTGAGAGTCTCTCTTTTCCTCTCCCTCTGCCCCTCCCTCCGCCTGTGTGCACGTACATTCTCTCTCTCCCTCTCTCTAAAATAATCTTTAAAAAAATAAAAATACCTTATCTTGCTTCAAAAGATCACAAATACAATCACAATAACACTATGTTTCTAAAAAGAAAGAGATTAATACATTTTCTTTTTCTTTTTTTAATTTATTTGAGAGAGAGAGCGAGCGAGCACGGGAGGGGGTAGAATCAGAGGGAGACGCAGACTCCCTGGGTCTGCAAAGAGCCCGACGCGGGACTTGATACCAGGACTCAAGGATCATGAACTGAAGGTAGATGCTTAACAGACTGAGCCACTCAGGCGCCCAATATATTTTCAAGAAGAATTACTTTACTAAATTATTCTAAAGATTATTTGCAGAATTCATCAGTATTTACTATAAATGAACACTGTGATAAACTTAATTCTCAAAATAACCTTATGATGCTCAAGTCATGGTCCTGGGGTCTTGGGATTGAGCCCTGAGTTGGGCTCTGAGCTCAGCAGGAAGTCTGCTTGTCCCTCTGCCCCTCCCCCTGCTTCTGTTCTCTCTCTCTCTCTCTCAAATAAATAAATAAAATCTTTGGGGAGAAAAAAAGAAATCGAGGCAGAGGTGGATTGGATTTGTCCAGGGTTACACAGGTCATAAATGGTGGGGTGGTATATGGATTTGAACAATGGCAGAAGTTTGACTTGGAAGTTCACACTTTCAATGACTACATTATACCACCCTCCTTTTGTATCTTCTTGCCTTTGCATATCCCTATTCTGTCTGGTCTGTAACAACTTTATCATCCATCACTGGATGTCTAACTTGTTAAAATTTTACGTATTTAAGCATTTTGATACAGTAATTCTACTACTAAAAAATTCTGAGGTGCCTGGCTGGCTAAGTTGGTGGAGCATCCAACTCTTGATATTGGGGTTGTGAGTTCTTGCCCCACACTGGGTACAGAGATTACTTAAAAATATTTTTCTTTTATGAAAATGCAAAAAGCAGACAAAGATTTACCACAGCACTTATATAGGGAAAAAGAAAAAAATCAAACATCTAAATGTCAGACATTAAGGAATTTAAAAAAATGGTATTTTCAACGTGGGAATTATATTGCCATTAACATAATTTTTAGTAACAAACAAAAAAGCCAAGTTAAAGTTAAGTTTAAAAACCAAAAAAGAATCTACGTGAGAGATCAACAGCCTTTTTACGTAAAGGGATGGAGAGTAAATATTTTAGGGCTTTGCAGCAACATTCTAAGTACTCAACATTGCCATTTTAGCACAAAATGGAGCCATAGATAACACATGAACATGTGACTATGGAAAAAATTATCATAAAACTTCATTTACGGACATTAGACTCTGCATTTCCTATTAATTTTAACACAGCATGAAATATTATTCCTTTGATTTTTCCCCCCAACAGCTGAAAAAGGAACCATTCTTAAGTTTTTAAGTAGTAAAAAAGGCAATGGGTCAGATTTAGCTTACAGACTATAGTTTGCTGACCCCCCAATCTAAATGGTCCTAAACAGAGCACCTAGGTAGCTAAGTGAGTTAGGCATCCACCTCTTGATTTTGGGTCAAGTCGTGATCTCAGGGTCATGAGATCAAGCCCAGCCTCGGGCTCTCCATAGGCTGGGCATCTGAGCCTCCTTAAGATTCTCTCTCTTCCTCTACCTCTCCCCCACCTCCCTCTCTAAAACAAACCAAAAAAGGCCCTAAATAAAATAATCCCCCAGACACATAAAGGCCTGGGCCTGGAAGGAAATGTGTCAAAAATGGTAGCTGTGTCTTGGTGGTAGAGTTATGATTAAATACTGTCCTTTTCTTTTAATTTTTATTAATAGAGAGCATATGTGAATGACATTAGAAAAAATTCAAAGGACAAGGAAAAAAAGACAAATCTTTCCTGAAAGATTAACTTTGGACAACTATTTGCTATATCCTCAGTGCTCTTTCATAGTCTTGAAAATGCCCCTATCTTAAAATCACCTTGTTTTAAAATATTGTCTTTTTCCTTGAATTTACTAAGCATCTTCAGATGCTTCTCATTTATCATTTTATTTCAATTGCCTAGAATTAACCAGGTAATCAGTAAGTCAATAAAATTTTATTGGCCAAATCAGTTGATTTCATAAAGGTATCATTTGAAAGTATGTTTTTTTTTTTTTAAAGATTTTGTTTATTTATTTGACAGAGAGAGAGACAGCGAGAGAGGGAACACAAGCAGGGGGAGTGGGAGAGGGAGAAGCAGGCTTCCCACTGAGCAGGGAGCCTGATGCAGGGCTCGATTCCAGGACCCTGGGATCATGACCTGCACCGAAGGCAGACGCTTAACGACTGAGCCAACCAGGCGCCCTGAAAGTATTTTCTTAAAAAATAAAAATAAAATTTGATAGTTCCAAGCTGCAAATAATACTATAATTATCATAATATTAAAATAAATGTTCTTTTATATGTAAAAAGTTCTTACACATCACAAGGAGTACCACCCAACTAGACATAAGGGCTAATGACAAAAAAGTATGGCACAAAAAATGTGAGAAAAACTCTGAAAAACAAGTCCATTTCACTATTATTCAGGAACCACAAAATTTAAAGGTATTCTAATATTTTCGTTGATCAATTGTGAGAAGTTAAAAAATTTATGACACCGGGTTGGCAAGGCAAAAATTAAAGGCATACATATATAAACACTAATTGTGGGAGACAAACTTTCCTGAAAGGTGGCTTAACTACACATCCTATTCTGAAACAACAGGTGTTTCTGTAACTCAAATTAGCTTTCAGGGACTTGGAAAAAATAGATGAACGATGTTAGTATAACACAGAAGTAATGCTCATTCACATGCCTTTTTTTTGCACTGCCTAGTATGAGTGGTTGAATGCTAAGTACACAAATAAAGCTGAACATAATACTAGACAATGCTCATCCAATTTGACTTTCTTAGTTTTTAATGTGACCACATGATGACTTAGAAGTTCATATTGATTAGATTGCCCCATACTTGTTTTGCTTTTGATTCCTTAACTCAGCAATCTTAATTCTTCCTTACACATTCTTAATATCAAGCAACCTTCCTCTTTTCCTTAAAGGTAAAGTACTACATTTACCTAACATTATTAGAAATAAACTGTTAGATTATTGCTTATGTTCCTTATTCAAAATCTGCATAAGCTTTGAACAATCTACACCAACACCATTTCCCCCCAAATCTTTGTTACTGTAGTGTGAGATTTTGTAAAACATAAGGTCATTTATACATATGTACACATTTAAAATACATACTCTTCCACACAATTAACTTTAAAGGAATCTAAGAAAATAAATGAATAACAAAATAATACATGCACAAGAAGAGTCTATGTGTTTTAAAACAGAAAAACAGTTTTTTAGTTGGTCAGATACATATACAAATGGAACACAATACAGCTAGTAAAAATGATTCTGTAGACATACACTTACTGACATGGAAAGAAGCTATGACATAGGAAGAGAAAAACATTACAGAATGAGTGATGTGTTTCATTACTATCAAAATCTATTATAAAAATATGTGTGTGGGCGCCTGGGTGGCTCAGTCGTTAGACATCTGCCTTCAGCTCAGGTCATGATCCTGGGATCCTGGGATCAAGCCCCGCATCGGGCTCCCTGCTCCGCAGATAGCCTGCTTCTCCCTCTCCCACTCCCCCTGCTTGTGTGTTCCCTCTCTTGCTGTGTCTCTATCAAATAAATAAATAAAATCTTTATTAAAAAAAAAAAGTAGGACTCTCAACCGACTGAGCCACCCAGGCACTCCTATGCAAACTTTTTTTCAAAAAACTTTATAGTATGTAGCTTATATGTTCCCTCTCTCACTGTGTCTCTCTCTGTCAAATAAATGAGAGACAGTCAAATAAATAAATAAGAGAGACACAGTGAGAGAGGAAACACAAGCAGGGGGAGTGGGAGAGGGAGAAGCAGGCTCTCCGTGGAGCAGGGAGGCCGATGTGGGGCTCGATCCCAGGACCCCGGTATCATGACCTGAGCCGAAGGCAGATGCCTAATGACTGAGCCACCTGGCACTCCTAAAAATAAAAATCTTTAATTCAATATATTTTTGATAAATATTGTCATAAAATTCAAATTTCATGGCACTAGAGGAAATACTTTTTTTTCCCACTAATTCAGAGGTTGTAGTACAAAGAAACATTTTACAATGCATTTGATGGTGAACGTTCAGGGGAAAAAAACTAACAAGAACACAAACACAAATAAATGACTTTTTAAAAAAGGTAATTTAGGGGCGCCTGCGTGGCTCAGTTGTTAAGCATCTGCCTTCAGCTCAGGTCATGATCCCAGGGTCCTGGGATCGAGTCCTGCATCGGGCTCCCTGCTCAGAAGGAAGCCTGCTTCTCCCTCTCCAACTCCCCCTGCTTGTGTTCTCTCTCTCGCTGCGTCTCTCTCTGTCAAATAAATAAATAAAATCTTTTTAAAAATAAATAAATAAATAAATAAATAAAGGTAATTTAGAAAGCACCCATGTAAAATAAAATAGATATTTTATATATTCACTGCAGAAACTTGAGGTGGTATTTCAGATATTGTGATAGAGAATTAAATGGCTATTTTTTTAAAGATTTTTATTTATTTATTTGACAGAGACAGACACAACGAGAGAGGGAACACAAGCAGAGGGAGCAGGAGAGGGAGAAGCAGGCTTCCCGCGGAGCAGGGAGCCTGATGCGGGGCTCAATCCCAGGACCCCAGGATCATGACCTGATCTGAAGGCAGATGCTTAATGCCTCAGCCATCCAGGTGCCCCTAAATGCCTATTTTTTAAGTATTGAGCCAACACAGCAATTTAAGAATATAATGAACACAAAACCAAACTTCCTCAGTTCCCAATTATTCATAAAGATTACTTATTTTACATATCTTGGGCCAGCTGTCCCTTCACTCTTACAAACTCATCTCTATATGGCCACTCCTGAAAAAAGCTCAGTAATAGGCTTTGCAACTTAACTCGAATTTAACCAAAATGAAGACAGTATGATGACAGTCACATCTGTTATCTCTCAAAACACTACACAACTAAAACTTAAAGACTCTGAACTGTTGGCATTATCACTCTTCAATCATCCTAGATGAGTAGTATCCTTACATTCAATATAACTGTATCTTAAATTAATTATGTATGATTTATGGGACACTTATTTTCAGACTTTAAAAAATATCAATTTAAGAGTAAGCATATTTACTTGTAGTATAAACAATAAAAACATTTTTTAACTGAAAGAACTGCCAGAAACATTAATTTCATTTAATTGTAACAACCCTTTTGCTAGTCTGACATTCTCCCCATTTTACAGATGAGAAAAAATATTCAAAGATTAGGTAATTTATCCCTAATCACATGGCCGGAAGGCAAATTCATCAATTTGCCTATTGTCAAAACCCTTCCCACTTAACCTTTTTCCAATCCATGCACTTGTAGAATCAAAATTTTATACTCTCTACTGGGTTTCCAAAAATTTACTTATTATAGTAGTACATGATTGCAAAAAGTAAAAGAAACCCCAATGAACCAAATTATTATTTTAAATACAGAAAATTGTTTGCTAAATTGAGATTAGTTCACAGGAATATGGTATTCTAAGATTTGGAATGGATATCGCAAACAGAATATGATTTATCAGATATAATTAATTTATCAAATCATCCAAAAGCATTTTAGAATGGGATATACTATATTAATATACATGTCCTATTACATCAAAACCTAAGAAAATGATTACATATCTTGCTTTATTTGTTCAATTATATCAATGTTAAATAAAAAACTAACTAAATTATTTTTATTGTATTAATTAAAAGGGGTGCCTGCTTGGTTCAGTTGGTGGAGCATGCGATTCTAAACCTCAAGGTAATGAGTTCAAGCCTCACACTGGATGTAGAGATTACTTAAAAATAAAATTAAACAACAACAGCAACTACCATTTGAATTTCTCTGCTAATCTCCCAGCTGAAACCAATCTTTCAAAGAAGTATTCTCTTGCATAAACTTTATGCAGACCTGCAAGATTTCTGCATTTTCAACTACAGCTTTCTAAGTGTCACTGGTGTAAGGTCCTTTCAGAATTACTACAGAGCAAAAATCAGAACAATAAAACTCTTAAAACTACTTGAAGGAAAATGTGTTTCCTTCTAAAGCCACATGTTAATATTCTTTGTGATACCTTTAATAATAGTTTTGAACTTTTTATGGCAGTTCAAAAGTTTGGAAGGCAATTTTTCTTTCAAGCTATTTATCAGCATGGTTTTTACACAGTTGAGTCATCATGAGTTCAACCTACTGAGTCACCTGCTTACAGCATCTGCCAACCACAATTTACTAACTGCAGCTTCCTCAAACTTACAACTGAACAAACTCAGGAAGGCCTAGGAACTGTTTAATGTTTTCCAAAGTAGCAACTGAAAATATTCTTTCAGAAGAGCCCATGTTTAAAAAAATAAAACAAAACAAAAAAAACCCCAACTTCCTTGTCACTCAACCTTTGGTAGTCTCACTCTACCTTTTGATTCTTCCTTCCTGGGAAGACAGGGAGTTCAACCTAAGGAGGAAATAAAATTGTATGCTTGCATAATATTTTTAAATAAGTATTCTACTAAAAATAATTCCTAGGTACAAACTAATACTAAGCTCGAGTATACATACAATTGTGCCAGTGACTATACTAATTATACAGAGCAAACATTAACTTTAATAAAATATTTAAGAAGTGTAAAATACAAAGGATGTAATTTCAAAATTAATACCACACACACACTATTCGGAGCTGAGTTTCACTATTTTCAATTTCTACTATTTCCAGCTATGGATATGATAAAACTATAAACCTGAAGAACTACTCTACTATACTTCTCTTCTCAGAAATCCAGTGCAAACTGATATAATCAACAAAACTTATTACTTGACAGACTTGGATCTGCCAAGTAGGATTTAGTCTTTTATCATCTGACCCATATTTAAATCTATCTGTTTGCTTCATTAGCATCTAGTAGAGTAAATACAAATATATGAGAAATGCGTTAAATTATTCAGAAAAAAGGAAGAAGTTAAAACTACAACTTCAAAGTATCCTAACACAAGAACATCTTAATTACCTAGTACTGTTAAGGAAGACAATATGGCACAATAGTCTTCAGAATGATTTCCAATTATTGTTTAGCTCATCTAGAAAAACTAATTAGAAAAGGGAAGGGAACATACACTGAACAATGTGTGTTAAACATTCAACAGTTAAACTTCCTACAAAAAAGGAAGTTTTAAAAAGTAACTTACAGAAATAAGAAAATTATCAAAATACTAATTCTGAATGAAAGTATTTCTAGAGTTCATTCACTAAATAACATACTAAATACAATTTAAGCTTTTCATCAATACTCATGGTTATCACCATTATTGATTATTCTGACTCAATCATAATTATTAACTGATATAAAGTGTTGTTGCCTCTATACCAACCCAGCCCATAAAGACAAAATTTGAGTTGTAACTACTTTTTAGTTTCTTTTGTATCCTCCTCTTGTGCTATCAAGTTCCCAATCTACCATCATCCCACATTTGGCTTCTCATATGCTGTGGAAAGGGGAACCAGCTTAGACAGCTTGATGCAATTATGTTTGAAATAGTTTCTTAGTGTGGGACTAAGAGGCTCCCTTATGAGTAAAATATGTTAGGGAATATATTTCATTCAATAAGATTTTGAACACCAGGTGTCTATTTCTGTGCCAAGAGATTGGCAATACATATAAGAGTTTACACCCTCGAGGATCTTAATGGCCTGTTGGAACAGAGATTAACACACAATTCACTGCAATACAAGTTAAAACAGAGTTTTACATAGGGCAGAAAGGTGAGAGAAAGACTGTGGGAAAGACAATCTAGTAAGGTTTATTGGGAAAGGTATCACACAAGAGCTGGGACTTGAGAAAAGCATGGATACCTAGAACTTCAAAAATTTTTGAGTTGGAACTTCAAAGATTCAAGGACACCTGCCATGTTACGGGAGATCAGAAAAGAAGGACTTCTAAAAATAAATTTATTTTTTTTCCTGAGAGAGAGAGCGAGAGCAGGGGAGGGGAGGCAATAGGGGGAAGGAGCAAAGGGAGAGGGAGAGAGAATCTTAAACAGGCTCCACGTTCAACAAGGACCCTGATGGGGGGGGGGTGGGCTCCAATCTCAAAACCCTGAGATCACCACCTGAGCTGAAATCAAGTGTCAGAAGCTTAACAGACTGAATCACCCAGGCACCCAGAAAAGGACTTTCAAAACAGAGGGAAATGAAGGTGCAGAAACAGACAGATGAAACAACATGACATATGTGGAAAAGTGTAAGTACACTGGTATGGACTGAGGACAGGAGATTAGGCAAGTAGGAAGACTTAACCACTGTGGAAAGATGTGTAATAGTCTAGCTGGTGAGAATGAAAGCTTTACAATTAAGATGAGGAGGACAAGATGGACATAGTGACTAAGAAGGTAGAATCAGCAATTTTTGGAGGCCAATATAAAATCACCAATGAGGAACCTAAAACATTCCCAGGTGTCTATTTGACTGACAAAGCAGGGTAGATATGGTCATGCCATTAGCCAGCATACAGAAGGACTGGGAAGAATGACAAGAGCTGAGTGCTGAAACTTAGTACAGCAGGCAGTAGAACACATGGGTTTTATCTCCTCAATGACATCTACTGGGACCACCATTT
Organism: Eumetopias jubatus; assembly: GCF_037043125.1. Taxonomy (NCBI): domain Eukaryota; kingdom Metazoa; phylum Chordata; class Mammalia; order Carnivora; family Otariidae; genus Eumetopias; species Eumetopias jubatus. Next base: position 64,306,394 of record NW_028274823.1, on the reverse strand, counting down.
ATTTATATTTATTTATATATATAACATGATATTTTATCATTCCTGATGTTGCTGAGAACTTGTAAGTTTTTAGAACATTACTATGAATAATTAGAATTCACTATATGTGACTACTTTTTAATTTACATATGTACAAACACATTTAATGATGAATAATATGCTTTAAAATAATACATGAGGAGGGATGCCTGGGTGGCTCCATTAGTTAAGCGTCTGCCTTTGGCTCAGGTCATGATCCTAGGGTCCTGGGATCAAGCCCCGCATCGGGCTCCCTGCTCAGTTGGGACCCTGCTTATCCCTCTGCCTGCCGCTCCCCCTGCTTGTGTTCCCTCTCTCTCTGACAAATAAATAAAATCTTTAAAAAAATTTAAAAAAAATTAAATAATACACGAGGAGCAGTGAGAAGAAATGATTTTGGCCATGAACTGGTAATTGTTAAAGCTGGATGACAGGTACATGGGAATTCATTTTACTATTCTATGTATGTTTTAAATTATCTGGGGTAAAAAGTTTTATCACATCATACTTCTGCTCAAAAACCTCCAAAGGCTTCCACTTCAGTTTTAACTGGAACAAAAAACAAAGTCATTATCTACCTTTCTTATTTCATTTCCTACTAATCTCTATATAGTTGTCTTCTTGCTATTCTTTGAATGCTTTCATTTTAGGGTCTTTCTATTTTTCTGTTCCAGCTAACACTTCCTATCAGGTTTTATTTTTCTCCATAGCACTTACAATCTTTTAACACACCAGAATAGTTACTTTGCTTGATATCTCTTCTCACTACAAGGTAAGCTGTATGAAGGCAAGGAATTTTTTGTTTTGTTTTGTTCATGGTTGTACCTTAACTACCAGAAATAGTACCTGGGACATAGCAGGTGCCCAATAAATATTTGTAAAACTGAATCAGGAAACTGAAAAAAGGAACACATCTCTGAGACAAGAGAAAAGGAGGTAAGGAAAGGTGCAAAAACAGGTTTAAGGACAGGAAGTTAAGGGGGTTCCTGCTTCTAACTTCCACTTCCATTGTGCTGCAGGAGAAAGGTCTTCTACTAAAAGAAACGGAGGAAGCTGAGTAGAATAGTGATAATTTAAAATAACTGTTTCAGGAAATGAAAACTCAAGGAGCAGAGAAAAGGATGCCAACTGGTACTAAAGGATCAGCTGAGATCAGAGACAATACAATGACACCCAAATATTTGGGTGTAATTTTCTCCTGCATTTTAGTCTTAAAAGCTTATAAGCATTTGGGGCAAGGCTTTCCAAAAGAATTTCTGTAATAATGGAAATGTTATATATTTGCACTGTCCCACATATGGCAATTTGAGAACTTGAAATGTGGCTAGTCTGACTGATGAACATTTAAATTTACTTTTACTTAAAATAGCCCCATGTGACTAGCAGCTACCAGTAATGGGCAGTGCATTTTTGGGGTATAAAATATGGAGAAGATAAATAATAGGACTATTCCTTCCAGGTTAAGAAATTTAAAAGGCAGATGTGGCAGAAAGACAAAGGCATAAGGGAGTTAAGGTGCTGGTAAGAATGGCTGAAATAATATACCACAGGAGAAGTATCTTGGCTGGAAAAAATGAAGAGAAAATTAGAATACAGGAAATTCACCAAATATGCAACCCACTGGTAAAGTGGTGAAAGTCTGTGAATGAGATCTATTTTGTCTGCTTAGGGTTTTAAAAAGTTACTTCTAATGGGCTTCTTGAAAGTACACATATCATGAACTGAGATTTACCCAACCAGACCTATTTATTTTTGAACTCGTACCACATTTATTCTCTTTATCTCACCCAAATTTTATAGGGCATAATGTTCTTCTATTATCTCACTGACAATGGCAACACTATCATGAGACAGGTAGTACATACCTAATTTTATATATGAAAAATAAACTCAAGTGGTTATATGCCTTGCCCAACATTTCAGAATAAGCAGCAGAGTTAGGCTCTGAGTCCAAACTGGCCTGTTGTGCTACTACCAAAGTCTGATACTTTAATAGATGTAAACTTTTTCCTCCCCTCAAAAAAGAGCCAAAATTCCATAATAAGATACATTTTATATATGTGAACATAGGCAAATGACTATGTATCTTAAAACAGAATTTCAAAAACTTTGGTGACTCATTTAACTGTTGGATGCTGATTTTGATTCTTCTTTACTTTTAAATTTGATTCATTTGTGAACTATTTCTGATTTTAGTTAATATTGGCACTAAATCAGATACTGTAAAGTTCATGGAGTTTTGGGGCAAAAGGCAGTTACCCAAGTTGTGCCATCATCCAAACTGCAATCATAAAAAATTTAGTACAAATAATGTATACTTATGTCTATCTGTGAATAAGAGAAAATGGGAAAGGGATACCCCGGAAGTGATCCAGACCAATAAAAACAAACCAGTCATTCTGCCCACTTCTTTACTGTGCTGGTAGTGAACATCGTTAATTAACTACACTTTTGGCCAAAGCAGAGTCTCTTAATCCTCCACAACACAACAACATGCCAGTCAGACGATACCAACTAATGCGAATTTGCTTGACTAATATAACACATGTGCAATAAACATTAAGAAAAATTCTCAACAATGAGCTTTGTTAAGCATTGGAAGGAATCATTAGTATGTGATGGAGCTTAATTCCTTGAAAACAGAAGTGGATGTGGGAGAAAAAAGATTAAAAACCATCCTTCTGGGAGCACCTAACTGGCTCAGTCAGTAGAGCATATGCCTCTTGATCTTGGGGCTGTGAGTTCAAGCCCCATGTTGGGTGCAGAAATTATTTTAAAAAGAATCTTTTTAAAAAAAGAATTTATTTATTTATTTATTTATTTATTTATTTATTTATTTAAGAGAAAGAGAAGGAGAACACAAGCAAGGGAAGGGGGAGAGGGAGAATCCCAAGCAGACTCTGCTGAGCATGGAGCCTGACATGGGGCTCCATATCATGACCCTGAGATCATGACCTGAACTGAAATCAAGAGTCCACGCTTAACTGACTGAGCCACCCAGGTGCCCCAAAAATAAAACCTTAAAAAAGAAATCCTTCTGGGGCGCCTGGGTGGCTCAGTCCTTAAGCATCTGCCTTTGGCTCAGGTCATGATCCCAGGGTCCTGGGATTGAGCCCCGCCTCCGGCTCCTTGCTCAGCAGGGAGCCTGCTTCTCCCTCTCACACTCCCCTGGCTTGTGTTCTCTCTTGTGCTGTGTCTCCCTCTGTCAAATAAATAAAATCTTAAAAAAAAAAAAAAGAGAAATCTTTTTGAGGTATTGTGTTTTTGAAGTCCACATACTGGATAATGTCTGAAAGGCTGTAAGTCTGAAGTCTATACATACATGAAGAGGCCTTACCTATCTAGATTTTTTATTATCCCTGTTTTACAGAATTGTCTATTTCCAGAAATAGCTATTCCATAAATGCAAAGGGGTGAGGGTTATTAATTGGGAACAATAACATGTTATTGCCATGTAGAGTACCTGACTCTCAAGCAAAGAATATCTAGAAAAACACTGGATTCTTTTAATCCTTTACTATTTTACATCACCTATATACTTGAGATATATATAGGTATCCCTATTTAACTGCAAATCCAATGGAAAAATATTACACATTATGATTAATAATCTTTATCAAAAAACTATGTCTCACAGAATATGAGTGATGTAAGAATGTGATCTGGAATGAAACCGGATTGGTAGGGAACCAGTCATAGCCACCAGAAAACTTCATACTCTCAAGACTCAAGAAGAACCAGAACTATGGTAACATTCAGAAAGGAATGATACTTTCTCACATTTAGTCCATTTTCTAAATTTTCTAGTTGTCTTAATCTATAGCCCAATAGCTCTAAATAAAGAGGGAAGGAAATGTTTTTCTTCCATTAGCATAACAACTGGGAAGAGGTAGTAAAGACACTTAACTGTGCGGAAGCCAGAGATGCCTACCATTTTACAATTCACTACAAAGCAAACAATCAAATAATCAATAACGCCCGTGACTGGTAATTTTGTGTGTTACTTTAGCTAGGCTCTAGTGCCCAGCTGTTTGGTCAAACATCAGTCTAGATGTTGCTGTGAAGGTATTTTTCAGATGTGATTAATATTTCATTCAGCAGACGTTGAGTAAAGCAGACTACCCTCCATAATATATTGTGGGCCCGATCCAATCAGTTGAAGCCTTAAGAAAAAAGAATGATGTTCTCCAAAGAGGAAAGAATTCTACCTCCAGACTGTCTTTAGACTCAAAATCAGCTCTTGCCAGAACTTCCAGATTGCTGGCCTGCCCTGTGGATTTCAGACTTGCCAGTCCCCACAATTACATGAGTCAATTCCTTAAAACTCCTCCCTCCACCTCCTTCTTGGAGCATGCATGTGTGCACACATGCACATACACACACACTCTTACTGGTTTTGTTCTGCTAGAGAATCCTACTACAGTACTCTGTTGAGAAATACTATTAGCTTTCCTTATCTCTTTCCCATCTTCTAAACCCTTGCCTTCTGAGAAAAAAAAACTAAGAAAAAGAAACAGGCAAGTATCTTGTATTTATTGCATCAGTTGAGTCCACAGCACAGAACACTATGAACATACCTCAATTTTAGGAATTTCAGCATGTTACTATAATTATGTCTCTCCCCCTGACCTGAAAAAAGAACCAAGTATTTTTTCTTTCTTTAAATTCCTAGTACTTAGCACAGTGACTGGCACACAGCAATGAATAAATAACTATATCTTACATAGTTCATCCATCACTGATCTTTTTTCCTTGAATCTTAAAAACATACTTTTTCTACAAGGCAAGTCCATGTCTAATAATTTACATGACAATAGTTACAGTCCAAAAAGACTGATCAGGTGCATCAGAAAATTTCAACAGTTAGGCAGAAAAGTATACTTTAAATATGATTTATCTTTAGGGTTAACAATCATTTAGACAAATTATACAGTTGAAGAAAAGTGAAAAAAAAAAGTGGTATGCCAAGTAATCAATAGTGTGGTACTAGCATAAGGACAAACATATAGACTAAGGAAACAGAAAAGACAGCCCAGAAACGAGATTTTAGAATAAATGGTCAACTGATTTTCAACAAGGATGCCCAGACTATTCAGTGGGAAAAGGACAATTCTTTTCAGCAGATGGTGCTGGGAAACTTGGATATCCACATGCAAAAGAATTAAGTTGGACCTTAACCTTATGTCCTATAAAAAATTTAGTTGAAAGTGAGTCAAAGACCTAAAGGTAAGAACTAAAACTACAAAACTCTCAGCGGAAATTCTTTCTGATGTGGGAGTTGGTACACATTTCTTGGATAGAACAGTAAAGCAGAAGCAACAGAACAAAAAATAGGTAAATCAGGCTTCATCAAAATTAAAAACTTAGTACATCAAAAAACACTATTGAGAGAGAAAAGACAACCCAAAGAATGGGATAAAATATCTGGAAAGCATGTATATCTGATAAAGGATTGACAGAACAAACAAAACAACTAAATTCGAAAATGGGCAAAGAACTTCACACCCTAAATTAGGATAGTTATTAAGAAAATAGAAAATAACAAGTGTTCTTACAGATATGGAACCACTGTTGGTGGGAATATAAAATGGTGCAGATGCTGTGGGAAACAGTTTAGCCATTCTTCAAAAAGTAAAACATAAATTTCCAAATGCTTCATCCATTCCATTCTTAGGCATATACCCATAAGAACTGAAAGACGGGACTCAAACAGATATTTGTATACCAATGTTCAAAGCAGCATTAATCACAATAACCAAGAGGTGTAAATGACCTAAATGTCATCAACAGATTAATGAAAAAACAGAATGTGGTATATACATACAATGAATTATATGGCCACAGAAAAGATAAAATTCTGATACATGCTGCAACATTAAGAACATTAAGTAAAACATTAAGAACATTAAGTAGAATAAGTCCATTACAAAAGGACAAATATTTTATGATACCATTTACCTGAGGTAACTAATTTAGGCAAAGAAAGTATAGACCAAGAAAGTAGAACAGAGGTTACCAGAGGCTGGGGAGAGGGGGTTACTGGGAAATGCGGAGTTACTGTTTAAGAAATGGTTTGTCTGGAGTGATGAAAAAGTTCTGAAAATGGCTAGTGGTGATAGTTGTACAACATTGTGAAATCACTTAATGCCACTGAAGTATATATTTAAGTGGTTAAAATGGTAATGTTTGATTCTTTTTAAACAAATATCCATTTTTCTTCTACTCCATGAGGACAATGAGTTTGAGATCAGTCAGGTGGATTACCCAAATGAAAATGGTTAAAAAAGCTCCTTCTCATCATCAGTTCACTTTCACAGGAAAGGTATGGTTAGGTATGCAAGTAGACCACCCAACACAAGTTCTGCTTATCCACTTGATTTCATGCACTTATCCAGCCCTGCTGTCCTACTGACTTAGCTAATTTACATTCATCCTGAGACAATTCAGGCGTCACCTATTCTAAGAATGGGGGCCTCCCTTCTACCTCTCCCACAACCAGGGTGGATTCTGTATACCTCTCTGGTGTCTGCTACGGACTACGTTTTGCCTATATTTACAGTTACATTTTTTTATGTGTGCTTCCCCCATTAGATTATAAACTCTATGAAGGCAAGTTATTTGTATTCCTGAATACAACACTGAAGGCCCTCAAATATATGAACAGCCCCCAATCCTTATTATTTATTGACTAAGGGCTAGTGCTGTTTTGTGTTTAGTCTGAAGCTTAGAAGAGTTGGATTTTAGAGACAATCCTTTTGGCAGGAGTCTGAAAAGGACTCCATGTTAAAACTTTTTTTTTTTAAGTAATCTCTACACCTTTGAATTCATGACCCCAAAGAGTCACATGCTCTACTCACTGAGCCAGCCAGGTGCCCCAAGGACTCCATTACTTTTCACTTTTAACCTTGAATGAATCTAGGATTCAGGAAACCTGTATGCACAACAAAAAAAACTAGGTAGCTGAGAAAATAAGGAGAGTGCAAAATGTCTTAATAATCTGTTTGGATTCTCTGCCTATGGAACAAATTGAATCTGAAAATGATGCACAGATCTGGAGTACAGCTAGATGCCAGTGTTTGAAAAGTCTAGGGAAATTGTACAGGCAATAAAATTAAGAAAAAATTTAATTTTATATTTAGGAAAGATGTCAACTCTAAGAAAAATAACAAAGTACCAAATAAAGAATGATGCTAGCTTGCTTCCACTAGCTGTATGAACCTAGATGCCAAGTCACAACTTCCTTAAACTTCACTTTCTTTGACCATAAAAACTGCTATCATATATTCTCTCCCTTCTTCATATTTCCTCTATCTTCCCCTTTTAGACTTTCATTCTCCTGTACTCTCTATCTTTACATTTACAAATAAACACAAATATAAGATCTGAAAGTTTTGTAAGGGGGGGGCAGGTGGGTGAATCGACAATGACACACAAAAATCACATGGGAACTAGTATTATGAGAAGCAAAACCTATGAGTAAGCAGAAGAAACCTGTCTGCAGAAAGGACACTGAAAAAGAGGGGAAGAAGGAATATGTGACTTGAGTTCCTGACTTTCTAGTTCCTAATTCTATTCCAAATAAGGTTCAGCTGTACTTTCTGCTACAGCTATCCCTGACACTGCCTGTTGTATCTTTATAATATGCCCCCCACCTTTTTATTTAAGCTAGTTTAAGTGGGTTTCTATTTTGCTACCTATGCATTTGTAAGTTAGACTTCTCAGAGACTCGTGTGAATTAAATAAATTAATACATATACCCTGAAAACATGACAGAAAATTAAGATAATACAATCTATTTTACTCATAAGGATAACAAAAGGATTTATTAAAATAATGCACACGGAAATATTTTTGAAATTGTCAAGCTTTACAAATGTAAAACATTAACACACTAAGAAATAAAAATTTTAATTTTGAGATTTTAAAATAATATGGCTATGCTTTAGTAAGAACTTGCAATTGGGTAAGAGGAATAAATAATATCAACCTATTTTGATTGGCAGAAAAATTAGAAAATCTTTCTCAATGGTAACTTGAGATGGCTTTAAATCTTTTAAATCTGATGTCTACAAGCATAATTTCACATACTTTAAATTCATAACAGCAGTCACAAAAAATTACAAAGAGACTGGCAGATTTTTCAGCATATGATCATAGCAGATTTGGGACCAAGAGAGAACTATTGCAGACTGTGACTTATAAATGTTTTTAATCTGAATATTGCAGAACAGCTCATACTTGGGCCAAATTTCAGTCAAAATAACATGTTCCTGGACTCCATGGATACATTTTCAACACACCAAGTTTTGCAACCAATTTTTACAAATGAAGAACTCCCTTTTTAATACCAGGAGATATGCGTTTGGGTAAATCAACATACCTGATTTGCAGAACGTCAATAAGCATATTTTATAACTATTTTTGAAATTACAGTGATACAAAAATCAGGTAGGCGGGACATAAAAAAGAATGTAGCACAAAACTACTAAATATTAAAACATTATGTACCAATTTTAAATTTTAAAAAAGCTTACTTAAATAAGGAAGTACAATGACTGTTTTAACTACTGGTTCCCCTTTTCTTGTAGTGCATCCTACTTTCTAGGCTTCAGCTTGGCTCCACTATTGCAAGCTGTCACTTTTGACTAGAAATGGAGTAAAGCCAAGTACTACACAACAGCAGTTTCCTGTTCTGGCCTCATCTTCTAGACCACCCCCAGGCCAATGCCTGCCCACAGATGCTGATCCTACCACGCCAATAATCCACCAACAGTCAGTTCACAGCTATGGCTATGATCCTGTATTTTTTTACACTCTTGGCAGAGTGTATATTCCACAATCTCACAGTTCTCATTTTCACTGACTTTATGGCAACAAGGCACCTCTAAATTTCAATCAAATACTAATATGAATGCAAAATGAAATGGAAAAAGATGCATACAAAAACTGAGGGACTAATTGAGAATGTGCTCAACTTCTGTTAAGATATAATTCAGAAACAGATATTGAAAAATAGAGCTCTCTCAGTAAGTACTATTAATACAAACAATTCTGTTATTCTAAACCTGTACAATTTTGATTTGCATCTGGCACTGCCTGACTCATTAGGTTTCTCTTTTGAGATAAACCTAGAATTAGGTCAAATGTCTCTTATCTGTGAGACTAAAATAATTAGTCAGGGATTAACTTGTTAGGTTAATATTGGTCAGAAATGGTTGTTTTTCCACCATGAGCAAGTTCACAGAATTATTAGTGTTGAGAAGCAAGTTCAAAGGTCATATAGTCCAACTCTTACTCCATGCTTACAGGACTTCCAAAACATAGTACTATACCTACATGACCTCTCACCAGAGCCAAATAAAGAAAAGCAATTCTGTAACTTGCTGAATAACACTTATGCTTTTTAAGATAAAAATAACTATCAGCAGCAAATGGAACCTTTGACTTTCCCTGTGGAAAAAAAGTAAGAGAATCTTCTGAAGGGTAGTATCACACAAAAGGGTTCTGCATCTTTTCCAAAACCATTTTCTTAAAATAATAATTTAAGAAGTCACCAATTGAATCTTATCTAAATAAACTTCCCTGAAGGGGTCGGTGGGGGAGGAGGGAGCGTTGACCATGGCTTGTATAGACAGCAAAAAATTATCCAGAATCAGCTGTAGAAAGAAATGGCAAGAGTTCCAGAGACAACAAATAAGACAGATTGTTAAAAGTAAGAAGTGCAGATGGTGGAAGACAAATATCCAACGGTTATGTATGTATGATAGGAAGAGAAAGGAGTTTCAAATATCCACCAAAAAGGTTTAAGATACCATTTACAAAAAGAGAAATTCAGAACCTGTCTAAATAGGTATCTTCTACTGAGCTGTGTCTGTAGTTAATAACTCAATACAGCATTTCATTTAATCTTCCTAACTCTGAGGTAGACAACAGCTTTATCTTACACATGAGGAAACTATTTATTTAGAATGCTTGAGACTTTCTCAATGTCACATAGCTAGCAAATAGCATGGATTTGAAACCATGTCTGCATGAATTGACTTCAAAACTCATATTTTTAACCATTATGCTATACTGATTCTCTCTTAGAAGAAAAGACTCTAGTGAATGAAGACCCAATCAATTAGCTGCTTCTCATGTATTATAATAATCAGATGCCACTGTTATGTAGAAATTTTGTTATTTTCTTGCTTCAAATCTTCCAATGATTCATTTGGCGTACAAGATAAAAAATTCACTTAATAACTGTATTTAGCAATCCTTTTCCTCTTTTATCTGACCCCATAATACTTATTTATGTAGTATGGAGTCTACTATTCAAAGTTGAACTCTCTTCTCTAGCTGATATTCTACTATTTCTTTCTTTTTTAATGTTATGTTAATCACCATACATTACATTATTCTACTATTTCTTAATATACCTCTGTTCCTGAGTGATCATGCTGACCCTCCTGCCAAATGTCCCACATTACTCTTTCACTTTCATCTCCATTTAATTGAATCCCATTCAAGTTCTACCTCCTTCATGAGACTTTAACCATTTCAATCTCTACTGATTTCTCCTTTCTTTGTATTCTTAGTCTTTACTATGTATTTTTGGTTCCTTAAATCAAGTCTATTTTTAAATATAAGTTCTTGTTCTGAATTATAAAGTCCTTGGGAAAAAATAAGTACTATGACTTAGTATATTAATTTTTTAAACCAATAAGCACCTAGCCGGATGCTGTGCATAGGGAAACCACAGAATTTAAATAACGTTAAATGAATGAAGTCAGTTGGGATGTTTCCAAGGTCAGGTATTAAAAAATTTTAAGCATAAGTCAAAGGGAAGTAGAGTCTAAGCATAAAATTTCTATTTAAAGACTCCCTTCTGGGGAAGAATCAAGTGAGTCAACAATTAGTGGAACACAAACTAAGAGCTCTAGCCTCTTTTTCTGCTCTGGGCCTGTTCCTCCCTGTCTCAACCACACTGCAAAAGCTCTCATTCTTGGGGGTTGGGGGTATAGGTGTGTTCCACTCTCATATCCTAAAAGGCATGCTTCTAGGGTTTCCTATAAATTCCTATAAAATATCTCTTTTTAAAGATTTTATTTATTATTTTAAGATTTTTTTTTTATTTGCAAGAGAGAGAATGAGAGACAGAGAGCATGAGAGGGAGGAGGGTCAGAGGGAGAAGCAGACTCCCTGCTGAGCAGGGAGCCCAATGTGGGACTCGAACCTGGGACTCCAGGATCATGACCTAAGCCGAAGGCAGTTGCTTAACCAACTGAGCCACCTAGGCGCCCAAAGATTTTATTTATTTGACAGAGAGAGACACAGTGAGAGAGGGAACACAAGCAGGGGGAGTGGGAGAGGGAGAAGCAGGCTTCCCGCTGAGCAAGGAGCCCAATGCGGGGCTCAATCCCAGGACCCTGGGATCATGACCTGAGCTGAAGGCAGACGCTCAACGACTGAGCCACCCAGGCGCCCCAAAACATATCTCTTTATAGAAAGCTGTTATCATTTTTTAAAAATCTAATTTATTTCTTTAAAACAACAACAGTTTGTTGAGCAATATCTGGAAGTCAATTTATTTTTTTTTCTTTGGGTTAATTAAATTAATGGGAAATAGTAATTTGATACCAGGAAGAGAACAAATCTGAGAGGAATTCAGGGAAACATTTACATAACTATACTAATAAATCCTGTACCAAGTGAAAATCCCATTTCTTCTACAGGAATATTAGTCTTAAAATGATAGATCTACACCAAAGTCAAGTGAAAATAAAGAAAAGTTTAAAAAATAAGTTTTTTCTCTACCCATCAAAGCAATACTAACTAACATGAAGTTCTGTTTACTTCCTTCTGTAAACTATTAGTGGTGCCACCATAATACCCAGGGGAACAAATTTGCTCAGAAAATGAATGACTACCAACAAGATTTTTAAACTTTTGTCAGTGGCTCATTTATGTCAAATATTTAATTCAACAAAATATAACATCTGGCTAGTAACAACCAAACCAGTAGTTAATTGTTCACCTTGGATGATTGTGGACTAAATTTCACTTCACACTGCATTATCTCATCCTGGTTGTGAAGCAATTCCAAAGTCCACAGGACAATAACAAAAATTTAGAAGGAAAAAATACAGGTCTCTGCTACACTCACTCCCAAACTACTGGTAATTTATCCTAGGCATTCATTAGAGTTATTTTTAGTACACCAGATGTGTTGGGCAACAACTACCTTACGGATATTCTGAAACCATAGCCAATAAATTTATATCATCGATGATGTGAAACTTATGGGTCAAAATGGACTGAAACAGGGAAAACAACTTTCTCACAGAGGAATACAGAAATGAGATACACAGATCTGATTAAGCCCAGACACATTCATTCACTAAATATTTTTTTTTGAAGATTTTATTTATTTATTTGACAGAGACAGCGCGTGAGAGGGAAAACAAGCAGGGGGAGAGGGAGAAGCAGGCTTCCCGTGGAGCAGGGAGCCCGATGTGGGGCTCAATCCCAGGACCCTGGGATCATGACCCGAGCCAAAGGCAGACGCTTAAGGACTGAGCCACTCAGGAGCCCTCATTCACTAAATGTTTTAAGACTCTTCTCTGTTCAAGTCTTTAAGCAATTTTTAGTCCAGGTACTAAGAAAATAATCAGGTTTGTTCCACCTGTTCCCTTTTCCTTCAACCAGCAATTCACAGCACAGGAGTACTATATCTAATATTTAGTAAAGCAGTTCAATGTCTATATTCTATGATGGTACAAACTGTAGAATTAATGGTCTTATCTCTAAACTTGTATCACTTTATTATGACCCAAAACTTTAAAAAGGATGATTCCTTCAGGTCTAGGATGATTCTACCTTATAGTAGGGAACATATCTCAATACTACAATGAATTTTAATATACAGTAAGATAAACATAAGGCATAAGTTTGAACAAGCACATTCTGCTTCAAGTCTCTAATGGTTTTTTAAACTAGTGCCCTTTGTATTATCCCTCTACTACATTTAAAAACAAAGAGAATTGTGATCCCTAGAAAATACTGGACTAACAAGCCAGACCAACCCAGATTTGTTGATATGAGTCATGTACAATTTTCAGGTAAGAAATAATAATCTCTTCTATATCCTCTATGAAGCAACCAACCTGAAAACTGCAGGTGTGTGCATGGCCAGAAGCCAAAATTCAGAACAAGATGATTTCAAAATCATGCTAAAAGTTCAATGTTCATATTTCATTACCAAACTGTTTTTTGTATTAACTTGATCAAAACTTCAAGTTTTAATGAAAAGTTTTTTAAAAAATTTCTGCAATCATGCTCCAAAGAAAAGAAACAATACCACAAAAATCATAGTAATTAAGAAAACTGCAAACTATAAAAGCCATCTTTCAGAATCAATAATTTGTTGTTTTATTTTCCCTCTTTCTTCCCAGTCAGTTGAAAGACAAAGTAGAATCTGCAAAGTTCCCACCTACTTCCTCTCTTTTCCCTTCCCCCTCTACTTCAAAGAAAGTTAACTACAGCCAGGCATGATCAGGAAATCTAAAAGGAGGAAGCAGAAACTCATTTGTGTGCATAAGGAAGGAAAAAACAGAATTAACAATAACCAAGAGGCTTCAGTGACCTAATTAATATACACTGATTATTTTATCTATAAAATGTTGGTTTGGCTTTTCTCCTCATTCAACTTTCCTTCCAAAATACTGAAAACTGTAACAATGATGATCGCACCCCAATTTCCCAACTACATGCCACCTAAAAAAGTGATCAGATCAAGTTTAATACATGGCATTTGTTATTCAATGCATTGAAATCAGAGGTTAAGTGTAGGATTCAAAGCAGTGACCTAAAAGTGAAATGATCTGTATTAATTCCTGAGTCAATGGTTTCCTAACCATTACCTTAACAATATACTATTTGGATATATTAAAAAATAGGGCTGTACAACTTTATTAAGGAAATTAAAGGGAGTGTACTACTACAGAACTGCTGAGAACCAAGGAGAAAGATGGTAGGTGGGAATTCCTACTAGAAAAACATTTTCTTAGATTCATAGTAAAGCATTTGTCTGAATTTTTAAAACAAAAGTTATGTGTACCCATCACTCTATACACAAAGGCCATTTCTAAAGAAGAAAGCTGCTTTCCCCCATCACACTTAAGAAGTCTACAAAGGATAATTAACATCTAGATTCAGAAGAAATTGCCTCATGAAATTTAAAGAAGTGAGAAAAAACAGGGAGAGCATTTAAAAAATGTGTTCAATTTTCCCTGAACTCCCTTTACATAGGGTTACCCTAAAGTTGAGATATGTCAAGACACTATTTACAAAATCTATGCCAGTAACAGCTGCCATGTTTAAGATGCCAAGGAATTTAATGTACTGTTTGGACAAGTGGTTACAGAAAAGCATTCTGGGATAAAGCCACTCTAATTACATGAACTCTAAAATTGTTTCCTTTATCAAGAATGTAGCTGTATTTCATAAACTCATTTAAATAAATAAATTTGAAAAACTAGACTGAGGCATCTTAGGTCTCTGGAGTACATTTTCATTCAAAATGTTACAATAGGTGTCTATCATTTACATACTAGAGAAAATATCCTTATATTTTTCTAACTTAATATGAAACTAAATATATTAAAATACATATTAAAAAGCTCTGTTGCAAACCATCTAATTACTTTTGAAACTCCTAAGAAATTCTAAAATTAAGGTATGCTGACTCCCTAAATCAAGTGCTGTTAGTGTAATTCCTTCTGATTTTCTAGAACTGAGAGCTCACATTTGTGAAAGACAAATGGTTAAAATGTCAAGACAATCACTTCACCTTTAGAAGATAGAATAGTTTTCAGGCCAGACATCAACCTGCCTTTACTAACTGAGCAATACAAATGGCTTACTAACAAAGACAATCATACAATTTAAAAATCAAATAAGACTTTAGCTCTTGTGCCTTTATTTTTTAAATAAAATGACAAAACTATCAGAATCTAAAAGCTTAAAATGTAAAACAAAACAAAACACCCAATAAAATGTTAGCACATTCTTTCAATCATTATAATTTTAATAAACATGTTGTGAAGTTTTAGGCCACCTGGCAAAAGAGTTTATTTTTAAAAAGTAATTTCTACATAATGATTTCACTTCTCTAAATCAAATCCAAGCTGAAACTTCCAGAGTGCTGCTAATCAGCAACCACAAAATTAAAACATTAAGGGTTGGAAGGTTCCTTTGATTTTACCTAGACTCACCCAGTCTAATTCCCACTAAAACACTGTTAGAAATGAAACAAATTATAATAAGGCCTATAGTAAGCTAAATGGCATTCACAATTAAAAACAAAACAAAATAAAACCCCAGGGAAAAGCTCTAACACCTTCAATATTAAACTGGGACTTGCTATGAATTTTTAGCTATAAATACTGTAAAGAAAGAACAAAAACTAACAGTACAAAAACTAGGCCATTTAATGAAATAAGAAAAATAATGTGAAAGGACAAAAGCACATCTATGTAGACTTCAAAATAACATTTAACTCAGAGAACTATCATATCATTTTGGTAGATCTAGCAGAAGAGGCACATAACTGCTCTAATTCCCTAAGTATTATAAGTCCACACACAACAAATCATTGCTCATTAACTCAAGCTCTTGTTCTTTCCATGGAAACGATGCCTCTATATTTTATTTTCGGAAAACAGTAACTATTCTGAAATTAAATTGGAGTACTGACTTTCAGCTCCATTAAAGTCAAACTATTTCACTCATTCTTTCTTTCAATGCAATTACCATATTATTTTAAACACAGGTAAAAAATGTATGACATTTAACTCAATCTGAAATCCAAATATACAAAGAAAACAAACTTCTGTGCATTTTTACTTCTACCTTAAAAAATTAACCGATAGAACTTCACTAGAAATTTAAAAATTCATTTAGCTTACTATTTTTGATGAGTTTCTTCACAGGATTTAAATCTAAAAGCCTACTAGAAAATATTTTTCCAATTAAATGTATTTGCACTTAAACTGCATCTGGGAACTAAAATTTAGAAAATGAACAATTAACGACAATCTAAAAGAAACTTCCCACTTAAAAAGAAAAATGAAATACTATTATTGTATGCATACAGTAAACACTAATCTCATTTAATTACATTAATTGACCCAATTCTTAACCTTTAGAGCTGGAGACAAAGGTAATTTATACTAATATCTAACCAGTTATTTCCTAATGATGAACAGTATTTATAATGGCAGTTACTTAATTTTGCTCACTTGTGTATTCCCAGTACAAAATGCTGCCTAGTTCATAGAAAGTTCTCAGTACATAAATCTGTTGATTGGATAAATTAACCATTTATCCTATAATCAAAAACTATTGAATGCACTGGGTTCCTTGAACACCTAGATGTTAGCTTGAACTGAATATTTAAAAGAATATCTGAATGTCACTGAAGTTTAAAGATTAGCTAACTTAAAAGCAACCTAAAATTTCTTACCTGGTAGGGCTGAAAGGCACTATCTTCAGTTAAAAAATCCAGTTGTTTATCTACAAGGAATTCTACCGCAGTGATTGAACTGGGTATGCTTTTTTCAACCAGGGGTTTGAAAGTCTGGTAAGAGAAAAAAAAAATTCATAATGGTTATTTTCTGGGTTTTATACTCAAATACGAAAGGTATTATTTGAATACAATGTATAAATGTCATTATCATAGCAATTTTAGAGTACCAATTAATATTTTCATATTATAATCTAAATGATTTTATCCATACAAAATATTTTATATTAAAAAGGAATGAAGTAGATCTATAAGTTGTTTATTTTAAAAAAGAGAATCAAATATACATGGGTATAAAAATTTCTAAGATAATAAAAGAAATTGCTTCTGAAAAAGTCAACTGGGTAGGGGAGCATATTTACCCCAACTCTTTTTTAAAAAATTATTAAGTATTAATCTTTATAAAAACAGATCAGATATAGTTCACAGAACTACTTTTTTGCTAGCTCATTCACATCAAGGATTTTAAATGATCAGGATGCATCTGGTCTTTTAACTCCACCCCGTGCACTACCCACCCCCGTCCCTGCCCCAAGCACAAATAAAAATCCAGCTGCTTCAGTAAGAACAGCATGGGGGAAGGGAACAGGAAAAGAAGGAGGTATGAAGTATTACACAAAACCCACCTCTCAGTACAGATCTCTGCTACTTTAAAAATCAAATGAAGAGACAAACCAAAAATGGGCGCTGGGAGGTGGGGATCCATGGCCATTTGATTATTTTAAAGAAGACTCCCTCATCTTTTACATAAAGGAGTATATACCCATATCTTGGGGTGGGGTGGGAGTGAGAGAGGCAGAAGAGGAAGAGGAAGGAAGGAAACAAAGGTACAATGTATGCAGTTTTTAATTACTGTCACACTTTCGAAGCAGAAGCAGCTTGAATAAAAAGCAAGTGTCACGTCCCTGGTATTTTTCTAAAAACTTAAGAATCAAAGTTTGGAAAATGGAATTAAAAACCAACTTATTTTATAAATTACCTATATAACACGGAGAAATCTTTCTTGCTACAAGCCAACTTGTGTGACCATTTGGATACAAACCAAAGCTTTTGTTTTGGCAGGGACAGTACAAATCCCCAGGAGATTCAAAGCCATTGTGTTTCCCCCTTCTCTTACTATGTCTTAAAGAAATCTAACATCTTGCTAATCACAACTAATAATGTACTCTGGGTAAAAACTTTTCAAGCTCTTTAGTGCAGAGTGGCTCTTAAGGAGTTAATTTCTGTATTTAAGAAATTCCTTTTAAAGCTTTCGATTTATTGAGGAATCTGTAACAGTGTTTTTAAAAAAGCTAAACACATGAGAATAGAGAAGCATTTTAAAACATGCCTTATTTCTATACTCTACCATGAACTTAAAAATAGTATCTTCTTTCCTAAATATAACATGAAAAAATTCTCTTACATCCCCACTTATTTTCGATATTTATGATTAGAAAAATCTAACCACAGGAAGTTCCTCCCTCCCTAGTCCTAAGGCTAACCTTTTAAGTACTACATATGTATCAGGAGTACTCTTATTTGGGTGAGAAATTACATTTTCAAAACAGACATTCCCCCATTACTTAGCTATCTCCTGCAATTATTGCAAACTAGAATTTTCCACTTTGCCAAGACTAAATTCCTAAAATTATTTCATAAAATATTATTATTTTACCTAACAAGTGACTCAAGTTTTCAAGATCATTTATCTAATTTAGACTTTAAAATGTCTACCAGTATGTGATTGACATGATATATGTAATATTCTTCATATTATATATTTGTTTAGTTTTTAGTAAACTAGAAAACACTGGCACCTTTTCAAGACTTGATTTAATCCTTGAACTTTATTCAAATGATCTATTTCTTTTCAAATAGTACCGTGTCAGGTCAACTCGTGAAGGTTAACAAAAAGGTCCACAAAAGCTATTATCTAAGTGGCTAAAGGTACAATTCAATTAAGTAGGATTTGAAAAAGAAGTAAACTCCTGTCTGAGTGCCTCTTTCTTACGCAAATAATACAGGTGGTTTGCATTTCCTATGAGACCTAGTCATTTTATAATATGAAAAACGTTCTTGTGAAGAAATCCTCTCAGAACTCTGCTTTTTAAGGTAGATCAGAGTTCTAAGGGTAAATTTTAACAAGCGAACTAATCATAATTTAAATTACTGAGTTAGTTTAGTTTCTAGGCTAAAATAAGAATTTCTCATTTTAAGATAACTCATTGAAGGCCACCAGGAGAATTTAGCTATCAGAAATGTTAAAGGTTAGTTTATAAAAGGCTATTTCTGATAGAATAATACTTATAACCATGTACAAATGGAGGTCAAGAGTATATCATGCTTCTTAAAATAGCAAATAGGGCCCAATGTGCAAATTTTAATGTGCAATTATATTTAAGCTACAAATATGTTCCCAGCAAGAGCTTATAAATACTTCTACAGTACTTGTTAAAGAAATGTTTCAATATGTATTAAATAAACAACCCTGAAAATGTGTGATTATTACTACTTTATGGAAAATTAAAGACAAAGAACATATGAAACTAAGTACTTAAAACACATATTGATTTTCTAAAGTGGCAAATCAACGATATAACCATTATTCATATTTGTATCCAAGTTGAACACATTTCAAAGAGCTATTATTAACTTAAAAATAAAAACATAAATATTTAAATAAGAGTGAACAGATCCTACAGCTTTTATGATGAATCTGTAGTAAATATTTCATGGGTCTAGGTGTACTGGAATGTAAAGAAAGTAGAACTCATGCATAACTAAGTAATTCAAGACACTAAAGATACATCATTCTATGAGGAACTTCCACAGCCTAAGGGGAAGCAATGAGCTACCATCTGATGAAAGTCACAGAATATGGCCCCAGTCACAAAAAGACTATTATTCCAATGCTGAAAATAGCCTTTGTGAAAATTCAAATAAAAATTACTAATTTAAAATTGATATTCATAATTGAAAAAAAAACTTTTTCAATTTTATTAATGGATTAAGAGTTCCTTCAAGGTCCTTTGTCTGACCGTACTTTAAAAATAGTCTAAAGCCAAAATAAATAGTTGAGAGCCTGAATTTCTAGTAGGGCCTACACCACGCTATAGGAAGAATGCTTAGAACAACTGTATCCTGTTTGGGGCTCCATGCTGCACCACATTCCATTCACATGAGGAAGAGGAGAACAGATGAGCCCTCCACAAAAAAACATTTTTTAAAATAAATCAGCTACAGCTCTCAAACATAACTCAGCTGCTCAAACAAACCATGTTAAAGCTCACATTTAACATTTAACTGAGAATTCATGGAGTTTATGTCTGCAGTCTGAGTTTCTAACAATCTCCAGTTAACATTTAACAATTCCTTTTCCAACTTAAAAAAAAAAATCATGCTCATTAACTACAAAAATCTGATATAAAATTCACTAAAGGAAAATACTGAAGCAGAAAACTAAGCAACATTTTAGAAGTCAAGGTTTAGTCTACGGGGAAAAAAAAAAAAAAAGACTGGAGTGACTTGAAAGAACAAAGTCCAAATTCCCACCCAAGCAGGTCTATTGAAAAACACGATACTGTTAGAAAACAAGTTGGGGGTGGGGACTGGAATACACCACACAAAAAAACCCTCACAAAACAAATACCCCCACTTCCCTTAAAACACTATATTCTAAAAACCCTAATCTGAAACATTTCTGCTGTAATACTTTAAACAATTAAACTCTAGTTTTTAATCTTTTTACAGTGTTAGGAAATTACTACACACACAATCCTTTCTGAACAAATGAAAAGAGTTAAAATTTCTTAAAACTAAGAACACTAAGGCTAGATCAATAAAAGGCAGTGACCTTAATTCCTAAGGCTGAGAAGTAAAACCAAATGTAAATTAAGACAAAAGAAAAAGGAAGCAGAAAAATACAAACCGTACTTTGTTCTTTAGAATTTTAAAGTATCTTAAAATCTCAGAAATCCACGACACAGCTTTAAAGGTCAAGAAGTAGCTGACATTTCCATTTCACTCTTGAGCAGTATTTTTTATCTAGCCTAAATACTTCTTTAGTCTTCAAAAATCACAGGCAAATGGCTCTCAAACCAAGCATTTCTGAGCTCACTTGCAGCGTCGTCATTGTATAGGAAGAAAAGCCAAGACCACAAAACGAAGCAGAGCTGTAACCTAACAAGTCTCCGACGAGCAAATGACGATTTTCTGTCTGCTCTGGCTCAGCCTGGCAGTGATGAGGATTACAACTCGCTCTTTGTCATCAGCACTGTGGTGTTAACGACTAAGAAATCCTGCAGCTGAAGCACTACTGCATCCTCCGATCTGGGTCAGGATAATTTCTCCCGAGGTCGCTTACATAACCAGTGAGATACTCCAAATAGAGAGAACAGCCATCCATCAGCTAGAGAAAGCCTTCCCCACTGTACTCTGTCTGCGTGGAAACACACTGCAGTAGCTTCCAACAGAGCAGACACCCAAATGAGAAAGACTACTTGGCTTAGGGCACACTGAGAGAAGGGAAGAGGCGGTGCTCTGTAAACTGTAACTAATCCCCCGTCACAGGTGCTGATGGAGTCACTTCCAGCACGAGTCACATTACTGGTGATTACTCATTTGGCTGCGGCCATAGAGACTGGCTCATAATTTTAACAACAGACAAAGACAGACTAGTGGTGAGACTGAGACCTCAAGTTTACTGTCTCTTTCAATAAAGCAAATGCAAATACAAAGTTTTTGCTTTCCAGATTACCAAGGTGAGAAAGTGCAGAAAAAATAGATTACGTAAATATCTCTCAAGTTGGCAAAAATGAAGCATAACTTCCAACTATTGAAAATACTTTGTGTGCTTTAAAGTCCTTATTTTAGTTTAATCATTTGTCCTTAAAAATAATACTGACATAAAAAAAACTCAGAAAAAAACACTTAAAAGCATTTTTGGAGTAACAGTCCAAATGAAATGAAATGACATAACCACAACACTTTACTCAAAAGAAAAACTGGTGATATTTATTTTGGCAGATTTAAAAAAATACTCCTGAAACAATTTTATTCTTTAAAAAAAATTTAATCTACACAATTCAGTTATAAAAAAATCATAATTTGAGAGCATAAAATGTATTTTTCTGATGTGTTACCTAACATAGGCTTGTAACTTCTTTCTAATCTCAAGAGCTGTGCTGTCTAATATGGTGGCCACTAGCTACACATGGGTACTGAGCACCTGAAATGAGATTAGTCTAGATTTAAATGTGTGTTGTATGTATAATATATGCACTGAATATGAAAAAACAATGCTAGATATCTGTAAGTGTAAGAAAACATTTACCTATTTTTAAATGATGTGGTCTTTTACAAATATGACTGAATGCAGAATCTCAATTTTAATAAACCTAAAAATTTGTTTAATATCACATACAGAACCAATTCATCAAATCATTTCAGAGAAAAACTTCTAGCCACCAGCCAATGCCCTGTCTCTCTGTACCTATTCCAGATGTATCAGTTTCATTTCACAGAAACATCAGGGTAACCACTGAAAAGATATTTTCAACTTTAGTGTATGATGAACTGTATCTACAAAAATCTCAGTCTTTTTGTTTAAGGATGAAAGAGATGGATAATGATTATTCTAAGAATGTTAGTAAGATATAGCTTTAGAACACTGATGGTACTAAAATGTAACTTTAGAACAAATATTTTTAAAAATAGTAACTCAAGTGAATATTACATCATACACATTTCAGTAATTCATTCATAATCACTTCCGACATGAATGTAAAACATATAAGGAAACAAAAGAATTCACAATGTCATATAATATACAAAAGAAAAAACAACTGGATCAATATGGCAGCTTTATTCTAACCCCCAAACAACAAAGAAAACAAAGAAACATCAAATGCTTGATGCAGGCTATTATATTATGAAACAGCACATTTTCAGTACATTCCACACTACATTTCTATAATTTATTGTACATTAGAGAATGAGTTTAATATTTCACCGGATTCATCTTACAAGCTCACATAAATTCAAGTATGACTATGATATACACTTAAAAACAGCTGTCTTTGTTCCTAAGTACTATCAGTCCCCTACAGAACCAAACAGCAAATAGAACTACACTTAGCTAACAATCCAAATGCCACAATATTTATGTATTCCTAGTGACACAGAATGCAGTAATTTTTTAAAAATCAAAATAATTAATATCAATAAAGAAAAAACACTAATTTTTATTTCATACTATATCATGGTTGAATTAAAATTCTTCTCCATTATTATAAAGAAATACTATATAGGGGCACCTGGGTGGCTCAGTAGGTTAAGTGTCTGCCTTCAGGTCAGGTCATGATCCCAGGCTCCTGGGATCAAGCCCCATGGCTGGCTCCCAGCACAAGGGGGGAGCCTGATTCTCCTTCTCCCTCTGCTACTCCCTTGTGTTCTCTCTCTCTCAATTAAATTAAATTAAATTAAAATAAAAAAGAAATACTTATATGGTCAATTCTTAATGAAAATGAGGAGAGCACAAAGATGGAACTAGTTGAAAGCCATAAATACCTTTTTAATATTTATTTCATAAATTGAGCTTCACAAATACTTTTAAAATATTTCTAAAAAATTTTAAAAATATATGAATGTGAGTCTGGTCTGGTACTCTGGTAAATTCCTAATACAAATAAAAACAGTGAAATAACAATATAGAGAACCCACTTGGTAGTAAGCATAATAAGTTGCTCAGCTTTTACATCAAGCTTGTTCTCTCTTGTTCTTACAACTCCTTAGGGATGGTAGATACCACCTTTCAGACAGCAAAAAGCACCATTTTGAGAGCAGAATTTTAGTCCTTTAGATTGGTTGTTTTTATGGCTTATAATTTAATGGATTAAGGAAGCAAGTTGAATAGTTACTGTTAATTTTTCTTTTCTTTCCCTTTCTCTTTCTTTTTATTGGCGGGGGGGGGTTGGGTTGGGTGAGGGTAGGGGGTAAAAAGTCTTTTCTGGCAGCTAAACCAGGCTAGAGGAAGAGGAAACTACTCCAGTTACTGCCCAGAAATACACATCTCTGACTTCCTTCCTTTTTAGCTGGTTTCTAGGTTACAAGCTGAATAAATCAACAGAGGTGAGAAAGTAAACAGAGGCTAAAAGGAAAGCAACACGGTATGGCTAGCTAAAGAAAATCTGTTTCTTCCAATAATGTAAGAACCTTACATGTGCAATTAAGAGTTAAAATAAATGAGCATTTTGGTTCCATTTATCTTGGGCCATAAAAGAAAGAAATTCATCTTTAAAGATATAGAAACCTAAAGAAACAAGTGATTTCTCCAAGTATATAGATTTTACAAAAAAACCCAAAAGCCTCTAAGTTCAATGGCCTAGGACTGTAAATATTTTTGTAGACATAAAGTTAAGAAAAGAGGATGAACAATAGTAGTTCAGAGGATTTCAACGTGATATGGCCCTATGTGAAGGCTAACTAGATTCAGGAAAATATTTTTTCAATATGCTCTATTATCCTGTAATCTATGAAAATATACAATCAAACATATTAACTACTGTATTGTGGTAATGTCCAAAGGATTAACTTCTTCACAAAAATGAATCTGTGCAGAACCTCCAGGGACTGCAAAGATTGTGTAGCACTGTTTCCTACTTTGAATACACTATGAGTTCTACAAGGATTTCCAGATGACAGGAATCTTTAAAACTTTCTTACCTCCTTCAAGCTTGCAGCACATTCATTCAACCAACAGGTATGAGATGTCTTTTATGTACCAGGCGCTATGCTTGGCCTGGGGATACAATGGTGAGGAAAAACAACCAAATTCCTACCCTAGCATACATTCTACACTTTTAGTAGGAAACAGATACTCCAATTATCATAGAAATAAAAAATTACACCTTGTTAAGAACTCAATTAATAATTGGAGAATTAGTGTTCCTTTCCCTCCTTTCTTCACTATATCTTTGATATCACACTCAGTCATCAGAGGAGGGGAATGCAACAGAATGTGTCCATTCTTTAAACCTTGCAGATTTTAATGATATATAGTTGAGCTAAGAAAAAATCACTACTGAGGATACTAAAACAACATAAAAACACTTTATGCAAATAGACTCTATTTTTCAATAAGCATATGGCTGAATTCAGTTTCCTTTGTTTTATTTTTTCCTTCTAGGCTTTCTTAATACTAATAAGACATATACTCTACTCTAGAGTAGTTCTCAGTTTCTCAGCTCTATGTCTTCTCTTTCAGAATCTCCCGATTAGATAGACTTCTTTCCTCCCAGTATTATGAGGTTCCATTTACTCTTGTCACTAAAAGTTTGCAGGTGCGTGCCATTAAGATAACCAATTTTTCTTTTTTTTTTTTAAGATTTATTTATTAGAGAGAGAGAGAGAGAGAGTGAGCATAAGAGGGGGGAGGGTCAGAGGGAGAAGCAGACTCGCCGCCGAGCAGGGAGCCCGATGTGGGACTCGATCCCGGGACTCCAGGATCCTGACCCGAGCCGAAGGCAGTCGCTCAACCAACTGAGCCACCCAGGCGCCCACCAATTTTTTCTATAAATAAATAACTCCAAACTGTATATTTAAACCTGTATTTTATATCATTATTAGGACATTATCATTCTTATATCCTGCTACCACATAAAGCCAAACAGGACTAGAGAATTAAATGCTTAACCTTTCCTAAGTTATTGACACATATTTCCAAAACCACTATAAGTACTATCACTACTTACTTTATATATAAATACCTCAAAATTCATTAATAAAGTGATCATATTTGATAATTTACTTTGTTTCCCTTGCTCATATTTCTGAATACCTGATATTTTCCTTTAAAACTCTGTCAATAATGAAAATGTAATTTTTTAATAAATTATTCCATAACTTTAATCTGACCTCAATAAAAGTACCAATAAGATTTTGGAACTAGAAAAATCAATTTTTTGGGGGCGCTTGGGTGGCTCGTCAGTTAAGTGTCTGCCTTCGGCTCAGGTCTTGTTCCCAGGGTCCTGGGACCAAGCCCCACATCAGGCTCCTTGCTCAGCAGGAGCCTCCTTCTCCCTCTCCCTTTCTCTCTCCCTCTATGTGCTCTCTCAAATAAATAAATTTTAAAAAAAGAAAAATCAATTTTATGGAAAAGCAAATATAATAAGGAAAGTTCTAAAAAGAAAGAAAAAGAGAAAAAAAAATCAATAATAGGGAACTAGCCTAACAGATACTACATTACATTTCAATGATCCAAATAATACAACAGTGTGAAACTGGAGCATGAATCAACAGTCATCAATGGATAGTTTAGAAAGTCCCTCAATAACATCAGATAAGTATAAGCATTTAGTGTAAAATAAAGGTGGATCTTCATATCATAGGGGGAAAAAAAAGAGAATGAGAAAAAACTGAATAATTCTTTTAAAAAGGGAAATGGAACTTTAGAGAGTAATAATTTAATTTTTACAGATGAAGAAACTGACACTCAAAGAGAATAAGTGACTGAATTTTCTTGTCCAAAACCTTGTTTATAGAAGCCCTGGGACTAGAACCTGGATTTCCTAACTCATAGCTGAATGATTTTTACATTTTAGGATGGCGTGAAAGAACTGTATTGTTTTCATGCTTGCTGGCATGAGGTGGCAAAGAGCAAAGTGTTTTGCCATCTGCTGAATAAAACTTTAAACTTTGAACATAAAATGGAGGAAAATGAAACCAGTCTAGAACAAACTACAAAATCATATACCTGAGGAAAAAAAGGTAAAACATAATAATTTATACATTTTTAATATGCTTTAATAACACTTATGTCACTTTTCAGAAAGAAGAAAGAAGCAGGATTAGGAAAAAAAGCAACTCAACATGAAAGGGTTTTTTAGGCTGTGTTCATTAAAAAGAACACTTGGGAAGATGATAAACCATTAATGGTTAAAAAGAAAAGGAAAGTCAACTATTTTGTTATTGTTATTTCTGTCAAGGAAATTACTTTTAATATGGCAAGTGTAAACTAGAGATTAAAAATAAACTAAACGGTAAAGGATAGTAGAGGATCTTTTTTAAGAAACCAAATTAGGGACACCGGGGTGGCTCAGTCAGTCCTTAAGCGTCTGCCTTCTGCTCAGGTCATGATCCCAGGGTCCTGGGATCGAGCCCTGCATAGGGCTCCCTGCTCAGTGGGGAGTCTGCTTCTCCCTCTCCCACACCCCCTGCTTGTGTTCCGTCTCTCACTGTGTCTCTCTGTCAAATAAATAAATAGATAAATCTTAAAAAAAAAAAAGCCAAATTAGTTTTCCTTATAAATAACATAACTAGAGATAATTTGGAAAACAAAAGAAATGGGTAAAAAGGATCCCCTAGTTTTAACAATTTACTCAGCCAGTTGAGAAGTAACTGGCTCAGTCAGTTTAAGTGTCTGCCTTCTCCCTTTGGCTCAGGTCATGAACTCAAGGTCCTGGGATCCAGCCTCCCATCAGGTTTCCTGCTTGACAGGGAGTCTGCTTCTCCCTCTCTCTCCACCCTCCTCGCCCCCTTGCCTGTGCTCTCTGTCTCAAATAAATAAATAAAATCTTAAAAAAAAAAAAGTAATTTGACTTTCAGCCCCTTTTTTTCCACAAGTATATTTGTTACCAAATTTCAAGAAAAAATTTAAAATGAGCAGATTATAAATTGTATCTTAAAACTCATTTTATTACATTGCCATTATTTTAAACAGCTACCTAATAAAAACCAAGTAAATAAGCACTGAATTTTATTATGCATTTTCTTAGTGCTGGATATATTGACCTTTTTTCACTTTTCTTATTACAAAAAACAGGAACATCGTCTGCTTTTATTAACTAAAAACCCAAGTTTAGATGGGTTCAAATAAATTACATGTTAGCATATTAACTTGATAGATATAAATTCAGAGCCATTACTGATAGTCTTTGAAAAAACAAATCAAGGCATTATCAAGATATTACAGACAGGCATTTATTGATATTTATAAAGGAGGAAAGGGGCAATTCAGAAACAAATTGCATGCTAGTAAACTTGAACTCCAGCAAAACTCCAAGATGGATAATTAGAATCATGAAAAAAAATAATATACAGTGATTACTAAGAGCCAAATATACTCACTGAGAGTAATGTTAATTAAAATAATTTTATTTTAATAAACACAAAGGTTACTTTCATCAAGACAACCTGCAATAGGAAAGTCAATGAAATATGCGCTGGATGACAGTTTTTGATGCATCTGAAGCTAGTTAAAGAAATGCTAAATAACAGTACTGTTTTAACCTATACATTTAACCTGTACCTGTACTGCTTCTAAGTTTCATCTTTTGTCTTACACACTATCACATGAAGGCCATCTTTATTTGCGAATTAATAAATGACAGAACGATTCAAAATGAGAGGCAATAGTCCCTTGAGATCTTGCATTGATCATACTAACTCTAAATATCTTGTTCAATTTGGAGAATCATAATATGAGAAACAATTACAAACTGAGATGTGTCAAAGACATTTAAAAATCATGGATTATTAGGAGCATTTAAAGGAATGGAGAACGGCCTGGAGAAGAGAAGGACAAATAATTATTTACAATTATTTAAAGTGTTAGATAATTTGGAAAGGACCTTATAAGTAAAATTTCAAAGGCCAATTCTAGCTCAGCACAAAGAATTAAAAAACTTCTCATAATTAAACATTACCATATCAAATCCAATTTACTCATGAAGTACTGAGCGTCCAATAACTAGAAGCAATTAAAAATCTGGATGAACATCTGACAAGTCTGTCATTGAAGGATCCCCTTTCTGGCTTTGGCAAGGAGTGATTTTTAAAATATTAGAGATTCTTTCAAATTCTAAGATTCTAATACTGTCTTCTTTAAGCCATTTACTTCATGTTTATAAGCAAAGTTAAGGAAGATTAAATCAAACTTTTCATAAACACTGCTTCTACCTTTGCATTTACGAAAGCATAAAAGGAATCCTGCTGAATGTTCATGTATTATTCAGATAAGGTGGCAGAATTAAAAGTAAAAAGTAACTTCTCCCATATCAGAATAAATTAACCAAGGTTTGTACCATTGGGCAGAAATAAAACTACATAGGAGACTTCTGTCATATGGTATTTCTGTCATCCACAGATCCTTTATCTCTTAGGATAAAAAAGCAAATGTAGTTTTGTGGGAAATAGAAATATTACAGAATTAAATCAACCCAACCATAAATGCAAAACATGTGTTACAAGAATAATCAAAAATCACAGAAGAAATTCAAAGCTAAAAGAAAATATGTCTTACAGTCTTGAATCCTGACAAGCATACCATCCTCAGAAAGTAAGGTATATATACTAATATGTTTGCAAATAACTGATTTCCTGGACTTTTTGTTCTAAAACTAATTTAAGAATGTGTATTTTCCAATTTTTCTTAATCATTTTCACTGTTTGTACTTTTGGAAACCTGAAGAGAATATCTATTTCTTTACTGGTTTTGTTCATTTCCGTCTGGCAAACATCTGTTTCTTATGCAGCACAAGTTAACAAGGCTCTACAATTATTTCCCCATTACCTCCTTGTTTGTCAAAAACTCTGATGATGTCAGCAACAATCTGGAAGCTGAATTTTTCAACTAATAGGGGGATTCACAATTTCCATTAAGTATGATACGGTAATTATTTTACTTATTTAAAAAATTATTGCTTTTTAGGTGGTGATGATCATGTATGCTAAGTACCACTTAGATTTAAAATATGGTTAATATCAAAATTATCCAAGTGTCTTTTATTTTTTTAAAGATTTTATTTATTTATTTGAGAGAGAGAGAACGCAAGCGAGAGCACAAGCTGGGGGGAAGGGGCGAGGGAGAGGGACAAGCAGACTCCCCACTAAGCAGAGAGCCTGATGCAGGGCTTGATGCCAACTCCCTGGGATCATGACCGGAGCAGAAGGCAGCCACTTAACCGACTGAGCCACCCGGGTGCCCCAAAATTACCCAAGTTTCAACCATATTTCTTTAATTATTGTTAATTTATGCCACCATTTTGACAGTCATGATATATCAAAATACTGCGATGCAAATTAAAAAAACTAAAATGAAAGAGAAAACTTTATATAAAGACTTTCATACTGAAGTGTTTTCTTTCAATTATCAACAAATTAATGATTCATTTAAAAAGAACTTTTCTTCTTTTATGACATGTTGTAGTATAATTGAAAGTTATTATTATGTGCTCACTTTGGTAGCACATATTCTAAAATTGCAACAAAAGTTATATTGCAAATGAGTACAGAGAAGATGTAATTTCATGTCAATAACCACTAATATGATTTTGATATACTTCCTTTAAACAAAGTCCCTCCCCTCTAAAGCTCTAAGTTTTCTTATTTCAGGTCAGTTCCTGTTTCACTGAGGACTCTCCCTCTAAAGGATGAGGCTACAAAAAATCCCAAGACTAACTGGGAAGAAAATGTTGAGGCCACCTAATGATGCCCAGAAGCCTTGCGTAAGTTTATGTCTGTAGAGAGAAGAAAGTTTCAAAATTAGACTCTTCATGGATAATCAAGATTCCTTCCAGGATCTTAGTCTCCTTCAAGGTTTCAGACAGCCTGGAAGCAGTCTGCTCAAATAAACTTTGGAACTCCTGTGGATTTAGTAGTGCTTTATAGCTTTTCAAACAGTTGCTTTTTCCTTGGGGATTTGAAAGCTTCACTGCACTGATAACCTAACCACCTGCTACAGGAGATTCTTAAAGTACAAGTTATCCTAATTTCAGGATTCCTTAGGATTATACTTCCTGGCTTCCTGTCACATTTAGGTCAATTTATATTTCAAAGTTTTAACTTTGAACTATATTCTACTTGGCCATGGAGAACAGGAGCATACTTTATTTTTACTTTTTTGAAAGATTTTATTTATTTATTTGAGAGAGAGAACATGTGCCTGCACATGAGTGGGGGAGAGGGGAAGGGGGACAAGCAAACTCCCTACTGAGTGGGAAGCCCAACTAAGGGCTTGATCCCAAGACTGTGAAATCAAGACCTGGGCCAAAGTCAGATGCTTAACCCAAGGAGCCACCAGGCACCTTGAGCATACTTTAAAAGTTACATGATTTATTTATTTATTTTTTAAAGATTTTTATTTATTTTACAGAGGGACACAGCAAGAGAGGGAACACAAACAGGGGGAGTGGGAGAGGGAGAAGCAGGCTACCCGCCGAGCAGGGAGCCCGATGCGGGGCTTGATCCAAGGACTCTGGGATCATGACCTGAGCCAAAGGCAGATGTTTAACAACTGAGCCACCCAGGTGCCCCAAAAGTTACATTATTTAAAGAAAAAAAACAGCTTAAGTGGTCATGGAACTATGAAGTTTTCTACTCTCACAGGAAAAAATGCTACATAGAAAAGCAATTGTTTATGAAACCGGTTCATCAATGAGTGGGTCAACTAAAAATGCCTGTATACTTTCCATTGCCACTTCCTTTGCCAGAAAGGAGTTTTCTTTACCATTCTCTTACAGTGGTACACTAGATGGAGCTTTGTTATGGCACATTGTTTATTACTGTATTAATTGGTTAGAAATTCTGAAAGGTTCCCTTTGCTTCCAGAGCTTGATGCTGAAGGCACAGAGTGGTGTTAGCAAAGTCCTAGAATAGTGGTTCTCAATGGGTAGCCCCTTGTCCAACAGCATCAGCAATAACAAGCAACTAGTTAAAAACACACATTATCAGGCTCCACCCTACACTACCCGAATTAGAAATTCCAGGGGTGGGGTCCAGCAATCTGTGTTGTAACAAGTTTTTGAGTAATTCTGAAGCACTGTAAAATTTGAGACCCAGTGATTTAACGCAATTGCTTTTTGTTTTTTTAAATGAGAGAGACAGAGAGAGAAAGGCAGAGGGAAAAGGAGAGAGAATCTTAAGCAGGATCCAAGCTCAGCATGGAGGCGGGGCTCAATCTCACCACCCTGAGGATCATGACCTGAGCTGAAATCAAGAGTCGGACACTTAACCGACTGAGCCACCCAAGTGCCCCAAAGCAAGTGTTCTTAACCTTTTTGGAGTCAAGGAACTCTCAGAGTCTGATGAAAGCTACAGCTCCCTCAGAAACATGAAAAACATAATTTTGCATCACAATTTCAGGGGTTTCCAAGATCATCCAGAGAATCTTAGAATATACATTTCTAAGCTTTAACACTAATGAGCTACTGAAACAGAAACTCTGAAGATGGGGTACTGTACTTGTAAATATTTTTAAAACTTCATTTTTTAAATCTTTCCCCTGCTGCCTCAACATCCCCACAAACAAGCTCTAATTATCCTACCCAGGTGACCAGGTGCACCAGGATGATAAGGTTGGCCCCTGGCCCACAAGTTCTCCTTCCTGCCCTCCCCTGACTGTGACCTAGTAACAACATTCAAACACACCAATGAAATCCCCTTGGCTCCTTTTCTTGTGTACTCCAACCTGACACACCAACAAAGGCACTAACCCACAGGTCCTTGTATTCTCCCCTTGGCTACACACCTACTTGGTTGAACCTACTCCCTTCTGGCACAAAGTGACTTTATCTCTCTAGCACCTATGAGTATAATAAACTTTGTTTTCCTGTGCCTCTCCTATGGTTTCCTCTTATGCCTGCACCTGACTGAACATCACATAAGAGAACACAGGACAAGCCCAGGAATCCTTAGTTCTAAAATGCTGAGTTAAATCTGAGGTTCTGTCAGCTTTGGGAACCACGAATCGTGGTTGAGAACACCTGGCCAACAGTGACTATATCTCAGGATAGAATGCCCCAGGCCAGGTCTCAGACATTCTCTTGATAGATCAGATCAGTCTCCTTGTCAGTTTGCTAACTTAACCTCCTACTTTCTCAGGAAGCACAGGATCTTTAAATAGCTTACATTGGAAAGCTGTTCCTTCTCAATGTGGGGATATTTGAGCCATGCAGAGATCAATTTCACTCATCAGGTTTTCAGATTCAAGTAACCTAAGGCTAGCAGAGGCTAAACTCTTTCAAATTATGCAGAGAGATAACTATTTAAAGAAGCCTTCCCTTCCTAAAAATATCAAGCAGTTAAAGCAGCAGGCTTAGAAAGTGGCAATGCTGCTTCCCTAGATTACACAGAAAGAGAAAACACAGCCCAAACAGTAAACAAATAACCACAAAGGTAGTTTCCTCTTGATGCTTAAAAAAGATGAGGTTTCCAATCATTGCTGTTCCCTAACTTTCTACTCATAGTAGGAGGAACAAAGAGGAAGTGCCTCAAGAGAAGATATGAAGAGCCAGAAGTACAGTTAATCATTCAACAAAAGATTTCAAAGCTGATTAAAATTGCCTGTGAAGCAAAAAAAAATTTCCCAGGTCACATGAACTATGAATTCAGAATGACTTGGCTCAAGACTGTGGCCCAAGGAGCTGAAGGCCCAAAATTACACCATGAACATTTCTATCACATATATCAATTGTAGCTATTTTGGGGTGTGGGGTAGGGGTGGAGACTAAGGTTAAGTGTCCTATCCTGACATCTAGAATTAGAAAGTACACATGACATTATAATTAAGGTGCTCATCTTTCAAAAAATACCTTCAAAATGTTACTCATTTTGATATATAAAGCATAAAACATTTACTGCTTGTGAATCAAACTCTCCAAGTACCCGCTTTGATAACTACAAGTTCATGGACATTTTTTATTCATTACTTAACGAACATTTGTGAAGCACCTATAAGGTGCTACCTACTCACTCTGCATGGTATTATACATAGGAAAGTAAGAATTACCGATATTTTATTTTTCCTGGTACTTATCTAGATAACAAAGGAACTGCTCTTACACAATGAAATTTAACAAGAGTAAATGTTAAATCTCTAGTTTTAGCTTCCAAAAAGCTACTACTTAAGTATGGTGCAACACACACTCCCACCCCATCCCTCACAAGCACACATTAGTATAATATGTGGTAAAACTTGCTCGGCAGCTTTGGATGCAAAAAAGGATTAGGAAGTTTTATTCAGTCTACAAATATTCACTGGAACATCTACAAAGTGTTAAGCATTGTCCCAGAGATTTTGGATGATGTAAAGATGAGGCTAAACAGAAATTCATTATGAGGCAAGAATGTACTGCGGTGTGAATGCTAAAAATGCTATTATAGAGTGTTCCAAATATGTTAAGTAACAGTCTCAATATATTGAGATCACTTCACATGAAAATTAAAGGCATCCCATTCAGAAAGACATTCACATTAGAATATAAACAAAAACAGGTGATCTGGATAGTGGAAGTTCTGTCTATAATCAAGTCGTATTAATACTGGTTAAAGGAATTGGAAATGTTTAGCCTAAGGTCTTTACTATACTTTAATATATAGGAAAAAATTAACATACTGTGTTCTAGAGCAGAGGATCGTAACCTGGGTTAAAAAAAAAAAAAAGAAAAGAAAAGCAAGCAAGAAAGAAAAGCGAAAGCCTTCATGGAGTCCAGAAAGTCCTTGAAATTATTTATAAAAATTTGTGAATATAAGCATTTTTCCCCCCTGGAAAAAGGGTTATTGATAGTTTCTTTTAGATTTTCAAAGGAGTCCCTGATCCAACGGATCTAAGAACTGGTGCCTAAAAAATAAACTAGGTCCACTAATGGAAGTTACATAGAACCATATTTTGGTCCAATGTTAGGAAAAGCTTTGTAACAATTTTAGCTGTCCAGTAATGGAATGAGCTACTTTATAATGCAGTAATATCTCAGAAAGAAAGCATTTATGCAAAGGGTATTTATTTATATAGGATACCAGGGTATAACACATTGTAGGTACACTTTCAAATCTGTCAGGGCTTTAATTTGAAAAAATATTTGTTTTGAAATTCTAAATCATTTAAGAACTAAGAGTTTTCAACATTTGTCAAAAGTGTATTAGAGGCTAAAATCATTGTTATGTAAGAATTTTACTTATGGGTAGGAGGTATATGACATAATAAATAGCTATAAATGTTATGTTGTATTTTTTGGATAATATCTAATTCTGTTCTAGCTAACAACAAATGGGAAACACAAAACTTGTAAGATGTGGTTAGTATAGACAGCAAGCACCCAGGGTGACACAGTAGACACACAAAAAAGAACAGAGAGAAAGAGAATATACGGAAACACCAAGTAAATCTAATCATTAAGCTCAGATGTCACCCCTAAATGGTCATTCATTGGTGATTCCCATTATGGCCTTATACAACCTCTGCCAAAAATGTAAAAGATGAAAGGCATGGCTGCTCAGCAAGTCTTTGGCAAATAATACTTGTGGCCAGGATTACTTACTCCTGCAAAAATAAGCATGTATTGATTCCAGCCCCCTTCCCTTGGCTGAGTTCCCAGGCTCATATCCAACTCTGGTCCTTACAGTTATATTATCAGCAGGGAAAGCTGAGTGGCATAGACAGGACAAAAGAACTTGGTAAGTCTCAGAATTATGATCCTTTCACCGCAACTGTACCATATCCTGAATGTGTTCATCAACTTCATATCCTTCCCCTTCTTTCTTTTCGAAATTTTATATCTATCTATCTATCTATCTATCTATCTATCTATCTATCTATCTATCTATCTATCTTTTTTTAAAAAGTAAGCTCAACATCCAGCTTGGAGCTTGAACTCATGTCCCCAAGATCAAGAGTCACATGCTCTACCAACTGAGCCAGCCAGGGGCCTCTCTTTACAAAGTTTATAATAGATTTTCTTTCTTACTTTATTTTTTAAAGATTTTATTTATTTGAGAGAAAGAAAGAAAGAGGATGGGGGGGCCAGGAGTTGGGGGCAGAGGGAGAGGGAGAAGCAGACTCCCTGCTCAGCAGGGAGCCCGACTCAGGGCTCAATCCTGAGCCAAAGGCAGATGTTTAACCGACTAAGCCACCAAGGCACCCCAGCTTCTTTCATTTAGTAACATGCGTTTAAGGTTCCTCTACATCTCTTCATGGTTTCGTATAATATTCCATTGTCTGGATGTACCATATTTTATCCATTCACCTACTGAAGGACACCCTGGTTGCTTCCAAGTTTTGGTAACTATAAATAAAGCTGCTGTAAACATCCAGGGACAGGTTTTTGTATGAACATGTTTTCAACTCATGTGAGTAAATACCAAGGAGGACAACTGCTGCATTATATGGTAAGAGTGTTCAAGTTTTATAAGAAACTGCCAAACCGTCTTCCAAAGTGTCTGTCTACACCCACTTCACTTTCCTACCAGCAATGAATCAGAGTTCCTTTTGCTCAGTATCCTTGTCTGCATTTGGTGTTATTAGCGTTTTGGGATTCTTGCCCCCACTCTAGTAGGTATGTAGTGGTATTTCCTTATTTAAATTTGCAATTCTCTTGGGGCGCCTGGGTGGCTCATTTGGTTAATCAACTGCCTTTGGCTCAGGTCATGATCCTGGAGTCCCAGGATGGAGTCCTGCATCAGGCTCCCAGCTCAGTGGGGAGTCTGCTTCTCCCTCTGACCCTACCCCCTCTTGGGCACTCTCTTTCTCTCAAATAAATAAAATCTTAAAAAATAAATAAATTTGTAATTCTCTAATGACATCTGATGTTGAACATCTTTTCACATGCATGTTTGCCATCTATAAATCTTTCTTTTTTTTAAAAAATTGTATTTATTTATTTGACAGAGAGAGACACAGCGAGAGAGGGAACACAAGCAGGGGGAGCGGGAGAGGGAGCAGGTTTCCCGCCGAGCAGAGAGCCCGATGTGGGGCTCGATCCCAGGACCCTGGAATCATGACCTGAGCCGAAGGCAGACGCTTAACGACTGAGCCACCCAGGCTCCCCTATAAATCTTCTCTGATGAGATGTCTCTTCAAGACCATTTTTTTTTTAAGATTTATTTATTTATTTTGAGAGAGTGAGAATGAGAGAGAGAGAGAGAGAGAGAGAGGAGGGCCAGAGGGAGAAGCAGGTTCCTCGCTGAGCAGGGAGCCTGATGTGGGACTCGATCCCGGGACTCCAGGATCGTGACCTGAGCCGAAGGCAGTCGCTTAACCAACTGAGCCACCCAGGCGCCCTCAGGACCATTTTTAAATCAGTTGTTTGTTTTCTTATTGATGAGTTTTAAGAGTTCTTTGTATATTTTCGATGATAGTCTTTAATCAGATATGTACTTTTGCAAACACTTTCTTCCAGTCAGTGGCCTGTCTTCTCATTCTCTTAATCCCCTTACTTGTTGCTATATATTTTAAAACTGATTTAACAACTCTTAATTCCAGTATTTTAACATGATCTGTGGGTCTTTTTGTTGCAAAGCTTCTGGGAGACTTTGTCAGTTAGTACACATAAAAAGTATATCAGAGTAATTTCCTATATAACACTAGTAAACTTTAGCTCACCTATCAAAAATTCAGAATTAATGAAGTTTAAATCATTGTACTTCTTCTCAGTTCATTCTTTTGATAGTCATATAAAAAGGCTTTCATTTGGTTTATTCACAGAGGAATGCCATATGAGAAAACTAAACATTTTCTCTCCTGGAAGACAAGTAATTTACTACCTAATTACTCATTTTCTAGGCACATGATAAAAATGGTTTATGATTTGAAGTAAAGAAAAACCCACTATGTAAATTCATGGCTAGAAATGTTAACTAAAACAGCAAAAAAACTGATGGACAGTAAGAACCTTTAGAAATATTTCTTCTCTCTTTTTAGCAATAGCAGCAATGTTCTGTCTTATAAATTAAGACAATGAGCAGTGCCTTGCTTTTCATGAATAGTGACTAAAGTTCCTTGATGGATGGTATTTGCTATTTATTCAGAGTTTAAATAAATGTAAGTTAAATCCGTTATAATAAAGTTCCAAGAGACTGTACAAATTCCTTAATTCTAAAGTAAATATTATTGCAGCTGATATTAAAGTTTGTAGGCTACTGGTTGAATCTTTAAGAAAAAAATTTTTTAGGGGCTTAGTCAGAAGAGCATGCAACTCCTGATCTCAGGATTGTGAGTTCAAGCCCCACACTGGGTGTACCAATTACTTAAAAATAAAAACTTAAAAACTATTTTTTAAACATAACTTTTAACAGAGCAGTATTTACTATAATATTACCCAAACATAAAATCACAGATGTCAGGGCACCTGGGTGGCTCAGTCAGTTAAGAGTCTGCCTTAGGCTCCGGTCAGCTCTGTGTCAGGTTCCTCTCCCTCGGCCCCTCCCCCACTGCTTGTGTGCACTTGTGCTTTCTCTCAAACAAATCTTTAAAAAAGTTTTTAAAAATCATAGATGTCACAAATATTTAAAAACCATGGCATTTTCAAAATATCATTCATTATTCAAAAGCCTGATTACAGAGCAAAAATTCTAAGAAACATGAGTATGAAAATCACAGAAAAATATCTAAAAGGAAAGATTAACAGTAGATGCACAAAATCAAATATGCATAATATAGCCTTTTTCAAATAAAGAGATGACAAACAGGATAATACTGAAATTACATAAATTACATAAATGTTCTAGGAAGTAGTAAAAGCAAATTTAGGCTAACACTAACAAAATATCCTTAAAGGATGGTCTACAGGCATAAATTAGAATGCAAGGAAACGGAAAATTTATGAAATTTCGGAAAATGTTTAAAACTGGTTGAGCAAAAGCTACTGAGGTTATACTATAGGGAAAGACTATCCCACTGTAAGATACAAACAAAATGACCTAATAGTATTTGTCCATCTCTAATATAAATGATTCCCCTGAGATACTTATTTATGAAAAAGGTTAACATACACAGTTATAAAATTCTTGCAATTTTGATGTTAATATAAAATCATTTATATTCAGGGTTGGAATTCATTTTGCAATAAAAGGACAAAAATGAATAAATAAGGAATTCCTGTAGAAATTTATGTTATAAGCTCATGAGAGTACTGACAAGGTGAATTGACAGGGAGAATGACAAGTATGAAGTATGTTTTTTGGGGGGATAGTTTTGAGAAAGAATATTAAATATATCAGTTATATGATCTGTGGGATCATTTACAAATGCTAGTAGTTATTTATTAAGAAAAAACAAAATCAGAATGACAACTTTTGCATTACTTTTGTTACCCTTTTCTCTAGAATAAAGCCTCTTTTTTTTTTTTTAAGTTGGCTCCACACCCAGTGTGGAGCACTATGCAGGGCTTGAACTCACAACCCTGAGATCAAGACCTGAGCTGAAATCAAGAGTCAGACACACTTAACCGAGTGACCCACCCAGATGCTCCTAAAACCTTTTAGAAACTAATCTTTTAAAATTTTTCTTTTTTTGTGTGGGAGAGGGGGAAAGCTGAATAGAAGGGATTGTCTACATGTATAGACATAAAATATTTATATTTCCCATTCTGTATTTTAACTGCACTCCTAATAACTTGTTATAAAGAATTGTTTTAAAGTCATCCTAGTGGTCAGGGCGCCTGGCTGGCTCAATCAGTGGAGTGTGCAGACTCTTGATCTTGGGGTTATGAGTTCAAGCCCCACACTGGGTATACAGGTAACTTAAAAATAAAATCTTAAAAAAAAAAAAAGTCATCCTAGTAGTCCTTCCCACAGACTGAATGACCTTAGGATCTACTTAAGTCTGTGGGAGTAATTACGACGGGAAAAACATCATTATGTCATACTAATAGTCTACAAACATTCTAATGTCAAATCCACTTTATAGTCCCTCATTAACATAAGATCACTCACCATTCTTAATCTCTTCTGTAGAACCAAAGTCTACCTCCAGCCTAGCCAACTTATCTTTTCCAGCAGGGTCATACACTCTAACCCCCCAACCAGGAATAATCATCTCCACTACTGTTATTTTAAAACTAATCCCATAGAATAAATGATTCCCTCGACCTTTTACTGAAATCCTGTCCTTGCCATAAAACCTCAACTGAAGTAAAACCTGGTCACCCTATTACACTTATCCATCTAGCTATCAAATCAACCAACCAAAATCCGGGGAGAAGCACTGTATAGAACCAGACGAACATCTCCTGCTTTCACAAAGCTTTCACTCCAGTAGGGGTGGATTAACAACAATCAATACTTTCCCAGCCATATTCTGAAGTGAAAACCTCTCCTGTTTCTTTTAGTTACGCTATGGTTACTACTACCTCTCTCTCAGTGCTACAACATAGCTGGTAATACTTAACATTTATTTACCTTCCTTTATGGTAAACACTTCACATAACACACTCCTTGACATTAAAATAGGGCCTCAAGATAAAATTTTCAAGTTATGCTAGTTTTATAAACCAATATAATCTACCTTTCTATTTCTACATTCTCTTCAAAATGTTCTCTCAAAGTAATGGCCCATTTATTGGTAAATCCCAGTCTCTTTTCAGTATTCAGAAGCATGTTACATTAATGTTCTTAGAACTTATTCCTCCCCTGACTCTGAAAATAGCATGTTCTGATGCTTCTTCCTGACTCTCTGCTATCTTCCCAGTTGGCTCCACTTCTTTTCAACACTTAAATGTGGATATGGCTGAAGATTAAGTCTATCATTTTGAAGTCCAGTTGAGCATCTCACAGTTTTCGGTATACCTACACGCAGAAAATTGCCACATCTAGGTACCTTTTTTCTGACCTTTCTCACTGTATTAATTCAGTTTTTTTTTTTAAAGATTTATTTATTTATTTGAGAGAGAGAAAGAGAAAGAGAGACTGTGAGGCAGGGAGGGGCAGAGGGAAAGGGAAAGAGAAACTTTAGCAGACTCTGCTCAGTGAGGAGCCTGATGCAGGGCTCGATCTCATATGACACTGAGAGATTACGACCTGAGCCAATCAGGACCTGAGCCAAAACCAAGAGTCAGATTCTTTAACCAACTGTGCCACCCAGGTGCCCCTCATAGATTCTTTTCTTGCACTGAATCCATACAGGTTCACCAGTTAGCCTGTTGATCAAGAAAAAATTAGTTCCAAAGTGTCCGAGGACAAATTTTGTAACGTTTTAGTTAATAAGTACAACTGGTAAGTACAGCTGATTGTTATTATTTGCAGTAGTTCTGGTCTATGAAGTTACTACAAACACTTAATTGCCAAATACTGAGCCACACTGCTCCTAGTGGAAACACAAGAGTATGTTCCTGCAAGCCCATGGGTCACATTTTAATCAACCTATCAATACATAACCTTCTTTTATGTGTGTTTCTGCTTCAAGACATCTTATTTAATACATTGTTGAATCACTAACATTGAAATCAAGGCCAACAGCACTATAACTCATGTCTAAATGAAGCTTATCTAACTTTCTCACCTATGAAATAATATACTTTTTTAAAAAGATTTTATTTATTTCACAGAGAGCAAGAGAGCACAAACAGGGGGAGCAACAGTGGGAGGGGGAGAAGCAGGGTCCCTGCTGAGAAGGGAGCCCGATGCGGGACTCAATCCCAGGACCCAGGGATCATGACCTGAGCCAAAGACAGACGCTTGACTGAGCCACCCAAGCACCCCTGAAATAATATACTTCTGATATAAAAATTCAACTGTCACTAGGTTTAAGTCATTCCTGAATTTAGTGGGAA
The DNA here is from genome assembly GCF_037043125.1 of Eumetopias jubatus. Taxonomy (NCBI): domain Eukaryota; kingdom Metazoa; phylum Chordata; class Mammalia; order Carnivora; family Otariidae; genus Eumetopias; species Eumetopias jubatus. The sequence continues at coordinate 64,265,291 of NW_028274823.1, read as the reverse complement.
AAAAAGTTTGGTTGGTTAGAGGTACAATTTCAGCTATAATTACAGAAAAGTTATCTTCACAGAAGAGTTAAAGCCGTATTAGTAATTTTGAACAAATTGTGCATATTTGAGAAAGTATGTACACTTTTATAACAAATAATGTTAACTTTTAAGTTAAAAGTTTTCACAGACATTATCTGCAAAATGAAAAGGTTGGACAAGATGACTTTTTCAAGTCCATTATACTGCTCTAAAACTATAGAGCCCAAGTTTCTCACAAAGACTATTAGGGAACCATGAAGGCAAGCGGTGCTATATCTTTGGTGACTGATTCAGTGTTTCATCATGCCCATGTACTACAGACTTCACAGTCTGAAGAAAAAAATGGTTCAGTTTATAGCCCTGATAGATAAACCTGGATGAAAGGATTTCGACACAGCCTCAGGTAGAGAAGAGAATGAGATTATAGTTGACCCCTGAACAACATGGGTTTGAACTGCATGGGTCCACTTATACATGGACTTTTTTTCAATAAATATAGGACAGTACTGTAAATGTATTTTCTCTTCCTTCTAATTTTTAGAACATTTTCTTTTCTCTAGTTTACTTTATCATAAAAATACAGTTATAATACATACAACATACAAAATATGTGTTAACTGTTATGTTATTAAGGCTCCCAGTCAATAGTAGGCAATGAGTAATTAAGTTCTGGGGGAGTCCCAAGCACATTTTTGACTGCCTGAATGGGAGGGTGTCAGTGTCCCAACTTTCATGTTGTTAAAGGGTCAACTGTACAGAAAGAAAAAGGAAAAGGAAATAAGGAAATAAGAGAAGGTAAGAAAACAAGAAAAAAAAGATGAAAAATGAGACATTATATTAGAATATGACATAAATTATAAAACATTTTATAATTATAAATTATAAAAACAAAATATTTTATAAAGTTTTTTAAATTTCCTATGGCTACTGTAATGAAGTACTATGGGTAGCTTAAAACAACAGAAATGTATTGGCTCATAGTTCTAGAAGTAAAAATGTCTGAAATCAAGATGTCTGCAGGTCACTGCTCCCTCCTGAAACCTGTAAGGGAGTTTCTTCCTTGTCTCCTCCTATGTTGTTGGCAGTTTTTGTGTTGTTTGCTTTTACAGCTGCATCATTCCAGTTTCTGTCATCTCTGTGTATCTGTGTCATTATCTCTCTTCTTATACAAATGTTAGCTGTATTGGATTTAGGCCCACCCTAATAACTTCATCTTAACTTGATTACATCTACAAAGACACAGTTTTCAACTAGGGCCCATTCACAAGAACCAGGGGTGAAGGCTTCAAAATATCTTTTGATATTTCCAAATGTTTCTTTTCCTTTTTAAAGATTTTTATTTATTTGAGAGAGAGGGAGCACACAAGAGAGAGCACCAGCAGCAGGGAGGGGTAGGGGGAGAGGGAAAAGCAGGTTCCCCACTGAGCAGGGAGCCCAATGTGGAATTCGATCCCAGAACCCTGGGATCATTACCCGAGCCAAACGCAGATGCCTAACTGACTGAGCTACCCAGGCACCCTCCAAATATTTCTATGTGTTCTCTCTACACCACTTAAAGACAGAGAGCTTTATTTGTTCTAATCTTTTAAAATCATTGATCAATGATTTATATACCTAATACATATTCTAGACAGTCTATAATGTCAAGAACCATTCCAGAAAATGTACAATATGGAAAAAGTTTAGAGATTAAGATATCTGAATTATTGGGACACCTGGGTGGCTCAGCTGGGTTGAGTGTCTGCCTTCGACTCAGGTCATGATCCTGGGATCCTGGGATCCAGTCCCACAGTGGGCTCCCTGCTCTGCAGGGAGCCTGCTTCTCCCTCTTCCTCTGCTGCTCCCTTTGTTCGTACTTCCTCTCCCTCTCTGACAAATAAATAAATTAATAAATCTTTTTAAAAAAAGATCAAGATCTTTGAATTATTATATCCTCAAACACTAAAACTGGATTTATTATACTATATTGGCAAGTCCACTTTAAAACAGATACTTCACAGCAGAACAGAGCTCACCTCTGTTTCAAAGACCCTACAAATACATTCCCACCCTGTTACTGATGTCCATAATTTTTAAATAAAATATTAGTTTATTTCTAACAAATATATGTAGACTGTACAATAAATTCCTAGAAGTGGAATGTCTGAGTTAATGGGTATGTACTATTAGAATTGCCAGTGATCTGCATTTTCTAAAGAAACAAAGAAGTATATATTAAATAAATTTCTTAAATGTCTACTCCATTAGGCCATTATCAGGCTTCAGTGAATGCAACATCCAACCAAAAATCTAAGGTAATATGCTAATTCAATATAGTTGGAAAGCTATGTTAATTATAGTACTAACAAGGCCAAGGTTAAGGACTCTATCACATATAGATGTTTGGTTTCAGAACCACAAGCTACCCCCTAAAATAGTAAGTCAGTACTGTGATCAAAGGCACAACAAAATTACTGATGAAATATTTGTACCACAGAGAATGGGAGGCTATCCTTCTTTTGTCTAGACAAAAAACAATTTTGTACATTTTTCAAATTTACTACTTTAGGAAAGATAATATAGTTTGGAGAAATTGAAAAAAGGAAAATGTTCCATCACAGGAAGAGTACTTTTATAGAACCATCCCTCTTACATGAACAAAATCTTTACTATTTTCTTTTCTAAATCTTAAAGGCAGATCACCTAAACAGCACAGCATTGCTTTCAGGGTAAAACCTGAGACCTAAGAAAACATTAAGAAAGAACCATCTACAAAGGTTGCGTACTCAATTTAAAGACCTCAGCAAATTTCCTTAATAGTGAGTAAAGCATATAAATACACAAAGGGCGATAAAGGAAAATGCTTGAGAATCACCATCTCTAGAAACACAGGATACACAAAATTAAAATATATGCAGGGAAATGCCAGTTACCCTTTCAATCCAGGTAAGCACATCCAATTTCTTTAGCCCATATGCAACAAGTTTTATAACAAATTCTTATGTTTCCTTCTAGAGATACTGTATACATATTCAGGCATGCATACATATACGTAATATACAGACCATATGTAAAACAAATGATTTAAAAAATTCTATATACTTTGTACTGTATTTTTGAAAAGATTTTATTTATTTACTATTTGAGAAAGCACACATGCACAAGCATGAGTCGGCTGGGGGGAGAGGGAGAGGGAGAAGCAGACTCCCCACTGAGCAGGGAGCCCAATGCGGGGCTCAATCCCAGGACCCTGGAATCATGATCTGCTTAACCCACTGAGCCACCCAGGTGCCCTGTAGTGCATTTTTATTTTTAATTTTTTTTTTATTTTTTAAAGATTTTATTTATTTCTTTGACAGAGAGAGAGATAGTGAGAGAGGGAACACAAGCAGGGGGGGTAGGAGAGGGAGAAGCAGGCCTCCCGCCGAGCAGGGAGCCCAAAGTGGGTATGGATCTCAGGACCCTGGGATCATGACCTGAGCTGAAGGCAGAGGCTTAATTACTGAGCCACCCAGGCGCCCTCTGTAGTGTATTTTTAAAAAACCTATTATCAATACACTTAATCATGAATTTTTTTTTAAAGATTTTATTTATTTATTTGACAGAGAGATAGCGAGAGCAGGAACACAAGTGGGGGAGTGGGAGGGCGAGAAGCAGGCCTCCTGCGGAGCAGGGAGCCCGATGCGGGGCTTGATCCCAGGACCCTGGGACCATGACCCGAGCCGAAGGCAGACGCTCAACGACTGAGCCACCCAGGCGCCCCACACTTAATCATGATTGAGTACAGAACTGTTGAGTCACTATATTTTACACCTGAAACTAATATACTACTGTATGTTAATTATATTGGAATTAAAATTAAAAAAATAAAATAAAAAATTAAATTAAATTAAGAAATTACTATATTCTGGAAACCATTCCATTCTTTATCAGTATATACAAAGCTACTTTATTCTTTTTAATGGCTGGCTGCATTCCATTCTGGATGGATATATCATAACTTATTTAATAGATATTTAGGCTGTCCCCAATCTTCTGCTATTACACACAAGAAGAAGCCCGTACTTAAAACATTTCCCACAAATGCATGAAGACTGTAGAACAAATTCCTAGGGAAAAAAATGTCTGAGTTGAGTTATAACTAGAATTGCTCTCCTTAAAGGTTATATCTATACATACTTATACCAACAATGAATGAGTGGCAGTTTCCCCACACCCTTTCCAAAAAGATGTTATCAAAATTTCTGATCTTTCCTAACATGGTATTTGAAAAATGGTATCCCATTATAGCTTTCTCTTGCATGAGAACCTCTTTTAAGAGCCCCCAAGTATGTTTATCTTCTTAGATTGCTATGACTGGACAAAAAGTGAAAAGCAATCTTTACAACATATAACTGTATTTTTACTTCTATTATGAATCACATATGAGAATCAAATCTTTAATTCATCATTTTAAATGTTTATCAAGTTGTGACTGTTGCAGTCTGACTACCAGTCCCACATCTAGACAAGAGTGAAATTTCTAGTACTAGGTAGACTTAGTAATGAGGCGATTTGTCAGGTCAGGACTTACTTGGAATTAGCCACAATTATGGCTTCTTAATAAGTAGATTTAAGTCACATTCAAATAATAATTACCCCTTCGAGGGATGCCTGGGAGGCTCAGTTGGTTAAGCATCAGACTCTTGGTTTGGGCTCCGGTCATGATCTCATGGGTCTAAGACTAGAGACCAGAGACAGGCTCTGAGCTCAGTAGGGAGTCTGCTTGAGGATTCTCTCTCTCTGCCCCTGCCCTTGCTAGTGTGAGCGCACACGCTCTCTCACTCTCCTTAAGATAAATAAATCTTAAAAAAAACCTGCCCATCTTTAAAAAAATTTTGTAAATAATAATTACCCCTTAGAAACTAAAAGTGTTAAATATCCATATTCTTCCTAAAGTTTATAAACCTTCATTAAAACTCAAAGCCAGAAGGAAAAAAATTTATGTTGTAACATTTACTATGCATGGTTTAATACAATTATCGCAATGCCTAACTGACCAACTCTTGGCCTAATGATTTAAAAATCTTTGGGCCTAGGATTCCTTATCTATTAACCTCACTTTATTTGAATCAATCGCCTAGGGGAGAGAGGTAATCCCCCATCTTACTGAACAAGAGACTTTTTTTTTTTTTTTAGAACACTAGGGTTTTTTTTATAGGGTACAGTTTGAGATACACTCTCCAAAATATTTGAGTAAAACTCATGCTTAATACCTGTACCAAGGTGTAATTAAAAATTTCTTCCATGAAAGGTTCTATGATTACACAGCAATCCGCGCTTATCCATGGTTTCTTTTTCTGCAGTTTCAGTTACTTGAGGTCAACCACAGTTAGGAAGCAAATGATCCTTTTTTTTTTTTTTAAAGATTTTATTTACTTAACAGAGAGAGAGAGGGAGCACAAGCAGGGCAAGCGGCAGGCAGAGGGAAAGGGAGAAGCAGGCTCGCTGCTGAGCAGAGAGCCCGATGTGGGGCTCAATCCCAGGACCCTAGATTATGACCTGAGCTGAAGGAAGACGCTCAACCGACTGAGCCACCCAGGTGCCCCAGTGATCCTCTCAGAAGGTCAATAGTAGCCTAACACTATATACATCATCCACTACACTTCATCTCATCTGTGGGTATTTTATGTGAGACACATCATCACAAGAAGGGTGAGTACAGCCCAATGAGATATTGTGAGAGAGACCATATTCACATAACTTTTATTACAGTATACTGTTAAAATTGTCCTATTTTTTTTAGTTGTTGTTAATCTCTTACTGTGCACAATTTATAAATTAAACTTTATCACAAATACGTAAATAGCATAGGGTTCAGTACTATCCACAGTTTCAGACACCCAGTGGGGGTCTTGCAACATATCTCCTGCAGATAAGAGGGAACTACTGTACTTCGTTCATGCTTTTAATCACTCCAAATGATAAATTATTAGCTAGAGCTTGTACATTTTAATTCATGTTGTCCATACAGTTACGTTGCTTTTTGAGTTCATAAGATATTTCATGCACCTAAGATTAATACCCTATAAACTCTTTTAAAACAGGTCCTTGGGGTGCCTGGGTGACTCAGATGGTTAAGCGTCTGCCTTCAGCTCAGGTCATGATCTCCAGGTCCTGGGATCGAGCCCCACACTGGGCTCCCTGCTCAGCAAGGAGTCTGCTTCTCACTCTTCCTCTGCCTCTCCCCACTGCTCCTACTTTTTCTCTCTGTATCTCTCTGTCTCAAATGAATAAATAAAAAATTCTTAAAAAAAAAAAGAAAGCAGGTCCTTTTAAAAGCATATTTTCTTCAGGGTGCCTCAGTGGCTCAGACAGTTGAGCATCAGACTCTTGATTTTGGCTCAGGTCATGATCACAGGGTGATGAGATCAAGCCCCAAGTTGGGTTCCAAGCTCCGCAGGGAGTCTACTTGGGATTCTCTCTCTCTCCCTCTGCCCCTCCCCTTTGCACTTGGCCCTCTCTCTCTCAAATAAATAAATCTTTAAGAAAAACAACATATTTTCTTCAAAACTTGTGACAGTAGAAAACAGTGCTCTGCCCAGAAAAGGAGTCAGTAAGAGCTTGTTATTTGACTTCACTAAGCCAAAAATTCTGTTTATCATTAGATTACATATATATTTTTTTAATCATTAGATTATATTACAAAGTACTCTAATTTCTTACTAGGAGTTTTTCTGGTAACAACAGAACAGTTTCAGAAAGAACAGCCAGGAAATCCCTGAGAAGTCACAGTCTCTAATATACTGATGCTAGAAATGATACACTCTATTGGCGCTAATCTTACACTGCCTTGAATTACAGTACTTAATGTACTTGTCTGAGCAAGGATCTTGCCTTCCTCATCTTTGTAATTCCTGGCTGCATCTTTCTATTAGAATATCCTTCATATAGGTGGTACTAAATAAATCTCTAAATAAAATCTCTTAATTGTTATGACCCTGAAAGGCCAAACTGATGAAAATTTCAAACTTCGGGAAACCATCTTAAATATGAATAATAGTTAGCTACTGCCTTTGCCATTATCAGGAATGCAATCAAAGTAACATATTAAAAAAATAACTCATATTAGGTATCAGAAGTTGGTAAGGGAAGTTTAGGCAGAAGGTTGTCTGTACTTTTTAGACACAGGCATATCCAGATTGTTGGCTACATCTGAGGGAATGAGAATTTAGGATTCAGAGCCAGGAATTAAAAACAAAAAACCCACAGCTGCCTGTTAAACTTCAAAATGGAAAAGTACTCAAGTACACACTTTGAGGATACATATAAACAAACTATTTTTTAGGTTGACAGGAATAACTCTAAATGTGAGTTTCTTTTGTCTACAATGCAAAATCAACTTTTATTATTGGTAGCACCGATCACAACAAGAATACAAACTATGATAGCAGTCTGTCTAGTGAAAACACTGAGTCCTGAGTTAAGGTGGAAAAACTTCCAAACAACAGAGAGTAGTTACTTGTATGAAAAGTCTATTGGCAAAGGATATTTAACAGAATTTGAAAGTATACTCCATATATATATATAATGTAAAGGATACTCCGTATATATATTTGGTATAAAGTGAGAAATCACTTCTACTTTATTCTCAAAGATATCTTTTAAAAACATCTATTTTTAAAAAGATTTTATTTATTTATTTGAGAGCGAGAGTGAGAGAGCACAAGCAGGGGGAGTGGCAGAGGGACAGGGAGAAGCAGACTCCCCGCTCAGCAGAGGGTCCAATGCGGGGCTCAATCCCAGGACCCCAGGATTACAACCGGAGCCAAAGGCAGTTGCTTAACTGACTGAGCCACCCAGGCACCCCAAAATATCTTTTTTTAAAGTAAACCCTATCCCCAACATGGGGTTCAGACTCATGACCCCAAGATCAAGACTCACATGCTCTACCAACTGAACCAGCCAGGCACCCCTAAAAACATCTTTAATATTGATCAAGCTATTCATTTAAATGGGGGGGAAGAGGTATTTTTATGCAAAAACTTAAACCACAGTCAGGATTAAAACATCGTAAGAAATCTCTATCCAAATTCTCATATAATAGCTTTTTCTATACTCCTTAACAATTAGCCTTAGCTGTTTAGCATACCTAACTAAAGAAAGACTTGGGGATGCCTGGCTGACTCTGTTGGTGGAGCATATGACTCTTATCTCGGGGTTGTGGGTTTGAGCCCCGTGTTGGGTGTAGAGAGTATTTAAAAATAAAATCTTAAAAAAATAAAAAAGATGTGGGTATCTTATAGACAAAGGTATCTGGGTAAAGATAAGTGCAAAATATCCTCTGTTTAAGCATTTGTAGAGTGTCTAGTATTGGGACAGTATCGAACTAATCTATTTCTTGGCTACAGTTCCTACAACAAAAAAATGATTATCAAGCTGCCTCTGAAAGGATCTACTTAACAGGGAGTTGGCTTTACCCAGAACTACTGCTGAGATTTCACTGCTGCTTCCCTTTCAAAACCATGCTTCTGATAATAGGGAAACTAAGTTCACACTGATTATAATAATATTCAAGTATATTTTAATAAATTATTTCATTTCTCAGACAGATATAACCTCTATTTTGAAGATACATTTTTGTAATAGCATGTGTTATGGGCTGAATTGTATCCCCTCTAAAAAATTCATATGTCTTACTTCCCAGGGCCTCCAAATGTGACCATATTCGGAAGACAGGGTTTTTATAGAGGTAATTAAGTTAAAAATGAGGTCATTAGGGTTGTAGATAGTCCAGTTAATAGTAGTACCCTTATAAGAAGAGAAAATTTGGACACAGGTACCAAGGGTAGATGATATGAAGATGCAGGGAGAGTCATTTTTTGTCAAAGAGAGATGCCTGGAACAGACCCTTCCTCACAGCCCTCAGAAGGAACCAACTCTACTGACATCCTACCTTGGGACTTCTAGCACAAGAACTGTGAGAAAATACATTTCTGTTGTTTCAGCCACCCAGTCTCTGGTATTTTGTTATGGCAGCCCTACCAAACTAATATAGCAGGTGCTTTATCATTTAACATACCTCACAAAATAAAATTCTAGTGAAAATGCAGGGAGCCCATATAGGAAAAAAAAGTGAGCAATGTACATGCCATCACCACAGAATTTTGTCCTCTGAGCAAAATCTCAGAATGAGTCACTATATCCTGAGTAAAATTCACACTAAACAATTCTAGCCTCCACTGAAATAAAGGTTTTGGGTAGGATATTATATGACCGAAAGAAAAAAAGGACTTGGTCACACAACAGTTTGTTTCTTCTTCCCTTTTATTTATTCTTCAAGTAGGCTAAGGCTATCTTAGTACTTGAGCTTTGATATAAGGGGGAGCAACACGTTTTTAGGTAATGGATACTGCATAAGTTCTATGTTTACTTCAAGGGATAACAACATGAATATCATGGTACACAAAAACTGTTAGGTGTCTCTCTTAATAGTAAAGAGTAAAATAAATAATTTTCAATGATGCACTAACGACTAAGTTCTGTCTTGACTTTGACATAATTTTTTGGATCTTTTTCTGCAGTTTACATCCCCAAACTTTGTAGGGACTACTTGTATGTGAGATAAGACTACTCTTTTATAAAATATATACCTTGACTTACTTATTCCACGTTTTTATAATCTTAAAAGCACCCAATATACTTTGAAAATATATATATTCAAGTGTAATGACTTTTTTTTAAGATTTTTTTTTTAAGATTTTATTTTTTATTTATTTGACAGAGAGAGACACAGCGGAAGAGGGAACACAAGCAGGGGGAGTGGGAGAGGGAGAAGCAGGCTTCCCGCCAAGCAGGGTGCCCAACGCAGGGCTCGAGACCCTGGGATCATGACCTGAGTCGAAGGCAGACGCTTAAGGACTGAGCCACCCAGGTGCCCCCCCACTTTTTAAAAAGATTTTTAAGTAATCTCTACACCCAACATAGGGCTTGAACTCACAACCCCAAGATTAATAGTTGCATGCTCTACTGTTTGAGCCAGCTAGGTGCCCCTCAAGTGCAATGACTTTTAAGTGTCCCCACCATTAAGCCTGTAGAGGTAGTATAAGAAATTTAAATAAATATCAATAACTATTAATATTAATAAATATCAGATGCATTACTAAGCTAACAAAGGTATTTTTCTGTTTTCCAAATATTCATTTAAGCACCACCATAAATAGATAAATTTTGTGGGTGGTTTTACTACCATATAAAACAAAAGTACTTTCCAATATGTTATAAGAATCATCATTCAGTCTGGTCAGTCATTTTCCTCTTCATTTTTCATGGCTTAGGCATCCCTGAATTAACTGAATTTAATTTATTAGAAGGTCTTTCTCAAAGACATACTGTTATGCTTATAATGAAACGGTACAGCATCATAAGTAATTTAATGAAAATAAAGTTTTCTGGGGCACCTGGGTGGCTCAGTCAGTTGGGCATCTGCCTTTGGCTCGGGTCATGATCCCAGGGTCCTGGGATCAAGCCCCGCATTGGGCTCCCTGCTCTGCGGGAAGCCTGCTTCTCCCTCTCCCACTCCCCCTGCTTGAGTTCCCCTCTCTCCCTGTCTCTCTGTCAAACAAATAAATAAAATCTTTATAAAAAAATTTTTTCTAACATTACTTCTTAGTTACTATTATCTGAAAAGAATACAGAATTTCTTTATTTCAATATTTTATAGTGACTGGTACTCACGTGAATAATTTGGCAGATTCATTTGAATTGTCCTAATATGTCCTTTCTTGTTACCTAGTTTTTATTCCAAAAGGGGAAGTATAAATGTTGACAATCACAAAAATAATTAATACTCTTATTTTTTTAATTTATTTTAAATATAAGATTTTATTTGAGAGAGAGAGCGTGTGCACAAGTGAGCAAACACAAGCAGGGTGGAGGGGTAGAGGGAGAAGCAGACACCCTGCTGAGCAGGGAGCCTGATGCGGCGCTCAATTCCAGGACCCTGGGATCATGACCAGAGCTGAAGGCAGATGCCCAACCGACTGAGCCATTCATGTGCCCCAATTAATACTCTTAATGTTTTATTTTTTTTTAAATATATGGAACACCTAGGTATTACCCTTTTCAGGATATTTCAACATTTCATCATAAATACTGTACATAATAAGAATAAGTAGGACAATTAAAAAGTAGGTTTAGGCTTCTGGATTAAGATGGAGAATTATATACATTAATTTAATTTCAATCCCTCCTGAAATTCTACTAAACACTAAATTATTTTTCCTTCTAAGGAGAAGGAAAAATACTTTAGAAGGATAGGAAAAAAAGGGTAAGAGGTAGAAAAATCAATGATCTTTTTAAAGTTAGAAAGGAAATGGACTTAGATCAGAGAAAGCTATATTTCAGGCTGAGAGAGAAAAAAGGTAAGAACCAACTTATTTTACACCACAGAACTTTCAAAAAGCTTAAGAACTGGCGGTATCAGGTAACATTGGAACTGGGAGGGTAAAGGGAGTAAAGGGCTAATAAAGTAAGAAGGATGTCAGTGACAGAACAATCAGATCTCTCAATCCCCTCCATGACTCCATGTACTAGAGAGATATGTTGTCTTGAAAGTTCATTCTCTGAAAAGTTTAAAACAAATCTCTCTGGACAAAGATAACACAAACTCAGTTTTGGGTTTCACCCTCTTGTCCAAACCAAAATAGGAAAACTGACTACCTACATATTAATATCTAAAGGCAGAGAATCCAGCCTTCTTCTCCAGTTAGGATCCTTACCATATACGCAGGAGAGTGACTCTTCCCTGGGGAAAATAACCAATCTGAGAAATAACTGAAAATCCTACCACTGGAGCTTGACCGACAAATAGTCTTCCCAGAATACCATCCAATAAATATGCTCAAAATAGATAAACCGTATCCATACGCCTGAAACTTCCAATCAGCAATTTGGTTTCCTTCTCAATCATGAGCAGCCAGCCAGTGATATCTGGTATCCTTGAAAGCCTCTTACTTAAAAGACAGTCTATAAATAAAGAAAGATGAAAGCAAAAGCTAACATGTAGGAAAGAGAGACTAGGAACAGAGACCAAAACATGAACAAAACCAAAATTTATATTCTCAGAATAAGATATCCATCCATGAAACAAAAACAAGATGCTATAAAAGAAAATGAGTTGGAATCTTAAATGAAAGTTGAGGAAATTTACTTTTTTTTTTTAAAGATTTATTTATTAGAGAGAGAGGGAGAGCACGTGAGCAGGGGGAGCGGCAGGGGAAAAGGACAGAATCCCAAGCAGACTCCCCACTGAGCATGGAGCCCAATGTGGGGCTCGATCCCAGGACCCTGAGATCATGACCTCAGCTGAAATCAAGAATTGGATGCTTAACCAACTGAGCCACCCAGGCACCCTGAGGAAATTTACTTTCTAGGAAGTTAGAAATTGAAAGTACAACAAAAATAAATAAAAATAGAAGAGAGAATATTAGAGAGCCAGGAGAAAAATGAAGGGCCAACATCCATTTTAGGAGAGAACAGAAAAAAAAAGGAGGGAAAGCTATAAATCAAAGGGGAGAAAACAAAACAAACAAAACAAAACAACTCCCAGGGTTGAGAAAGTAAGCTACCAGATTAAAAGGGCATAATGACAATGGATGAAAATAAACTGATAATAAAAAACCTCACAGAAAAATTTTAGAACCTTTGGGAAAAACAAGATTCTGTGAGCTTCCATAAAGAAAAAAAGTGACATACTAAGGATCAGGAAATAGAATGTCCTCAAGCATCTCAACAGCTGGCGTAGATTTTAAATGTAATGCTGCATCTTCAAATTAGTGAAGAAAATTTATTTTTAAGCTAGAATTAAATACCTAGACCAACTATTATTAAGAAAGACAAGGGGTGGGCACCTGGGTGGCTCAGTCATTAAGTGTCTGCCTTCGGCTCAGGTCATGATCCCAGGGTCCTGGGATCGAGCCCTACATTGGGCTCCCTCCTAGGCGGGAAACCTGCTCTCCCTCTCCCACTCCCGCTGCTTGGGTTCCGGCTCTCGCTATCTCTAGTCTCTGTCAAATAAATAAATAAAATCTTAAAAAAAAAAAAGACAAGGGTGCCTGGGTGGCTCAGTTGGTTAAGCGACTGCCTTCGGCTCAGGTCATGATCCTGGAGTCCCGGGACTGAGTCCCGCATCAGGCTTCCTGCTCGGCGGGGAGTCTGCTTCTCCCTCTGACCCTCTTCCCTCTCGTGCTTTCTATCTCTCATTCTCTCTCTCTCTGAAATAAATAAATAAAATCTTTAAAAAATAAAAATAAAAAGACAAGGGGCATCTAGATGGCTCAGTCAGTAGAGCATGCAACTCTTGATCTTGGGGTTCGAGCCCCACATTGGGTGTAGAGATTACTTAAAAATAAATTCTTTCAGAGAGAGAGTGAGTGAGTGGAGTGAGTTTAGAATTATGAAGTAGATTCCCATTCCCATTCCCTCTACTAGTAAGGCCCTCCAGATGCCTCAGTGGTGTAAAGAGGACTCCACCACTCACCACTATTCACTTTATGAGTGAGTCATTATGATCTCCTTCAAAAGAGACTGTGAAGTCACACAAGGACCTACAAACTCTTCTGCTTGTAGCTTCTTCTGGTAGCCTTAATTCAGTGGTGGCAATATTATGCTCCATAGAGTTAAATCTGTTTGTAACTCAGTTTTTGAAAGCTAAACAATAACCGTTTATGGATACATACTTGGGTTATAAAGCTATAAATAAAAGCAAGGGAACAGTAACACAAAAGTCATGACACTAGTTACCCATTTTGAAGTGAGGAAGGAGGAAGAAATGCAACTGAGGAACAATGGTAATGTTCTGTTTTTTTTTTTTAAAGATTTTATTTATTTATTTGAGAGAGAGAGAATGAGAGATAGAGAGCATAAGAGGGAAGAGGGTCAGAGGGAGAAGCAGACTCCCTGCTGAGCAGGGAGCCCAATGTGGGACTCGATCCAGGACTCCAGGATCATGACCTGAGCCGAAGGCAGTCGCTTAACCAACTGAGCCACCCAGGCGCCCTGTTCTGCTTTTTTAAACTGCATGACAACTAAAGAGTAGGTCATTCAATGCTCTAAATTTATGTAAATAAAATATTACATAAACATGTTTATACATGTTTTTATTTTTATAATACATTTCACCATTTTATTTAAAAGATTTTATTTATTTGACAGAGAAAGACAGCGAGAGAGGGAACACAAGCAAGGGGAGTAGAAGAGGGAGAAGCAGGCTTCCCGCCGAGCAGGGAGCCCAATGCAGGGCTCGATCCCAGAACCCTGGGATCATGACCTGAGCCAAAGGCATTACGCTTAATGAATGAGCCACCCAGGCGCCCCTACATTTCACAATTTTTAAAAATACTTACATTTCCTGAGCTTGCAACATGATGATTCAGATAAATAAAAAAATTTTCTGTTAAATTGATCTAGAAATGCTCAAGGCAGGCTTCTCCTTAGAATGCAAAGACTATTCCATGAATGTAATTCACCATATTAAGATATTAAAGGAGAAAACTATATAATTATCTCATTGTATTCAAAAGAAGCATTTGATGAAGTTCAATAATCATTTATGAACAAAAAACAATTTAAGCAACATAAGAAACAAGGAATTCCTTAAACTAATAAATTAGTATCTATGTAAAATTTAGAGCTAATACCACTTTTAATGGTAAAACATTAGAGCAGAGATTTCCAACTACAACGCCTTCAATACCTAACAGGGTAGTATCCCTGATTTCGCTCTATTTAGCCTTTGAGATAGCTGATTGAGGCCTAAGGCAATGTGAACCCCAATTACAAGAAGCTGCCTTAGTTTATTTCAATGTGCTATACAAATGTGACATTTTCTATATATGCCATGACATGAACAGGTTGAAAAAGCACTACTGACTCAGTATTTATATTTTACTTTTAAGGTACTGCAAACCTTTTCCTCATAGAGGTTAGTATTCCCATTACCATCAAGAATGATACAATGATGCCTACTACAAATGGCATAAAGATGCCTGCTATGATTGTTTGTATCCAACACAGACCTGTAGGTTTTAGTCAACACAGTAGACAAGAAAAAGGAATTCTGAAAAAAGTATAAGCATTAGAAAAGAAGAATAAAATGGTCATTAGGCAAAAAGTCCATCATAATTTCTTAGTCAAACTATTAGGACACTTGAAAGAGTTCAGAAAGTCTTCCAGACATTCTGTATATCAGGATCTATTATAAAGTATAGGATAAGAAGATTTTACTCATAATAGCAATTAACTTCTAGAAGATCACAGGAATTAGTTATCAAAAGATTAGGAAGACCTTTATGGAAAAAACTATAAACTCTATCTAAAATCATAATACAAGACTGTAAATAAATGGACACATATGCCATTCATTGAGAAAATGACTCAATATTGTAAAACAGACATTTCCCCTCAATTAATATATATAACATTTAATACAATTCTAATGCAAAAATCTCAAAGGAATTTTCTTTCTTTTTTTAAGATTTTATTTAGTGATTTGAGAGGGAAAATGAGAGAGAGAGCACACAAGAGTGGGGTGAGGGGCAGAGGGAGAAGCAGACTCCCCATTGAGCCTGATGTGGGACTCAATCCCAGGACTCCGGGATCATGACCTGAGCCAAATGCAGATGCTTAACCAACTGAGCCACCCAGGCATCCCTATTTTTTTTTTAAGATTTTATTTATTTATTTAACAGAGATAGAGAGTGAGAGAGTGCACAAGCAGGGAGAGCAGCAGAGGAAGACGGAGAAGCATGGGGCTCAATCCCAGGATCCTGGGATCATGACCCAAGCCAAGAGCAGATGCTTAACCGACTGAGCCACCCAGGCGCCCCAAGGAATTCTTTTTTTTACATATCAGGCTAAACTTGCAAACTGCCAAGAATAGCCACGATAGAACTTAAAGACAACAAAATATGACCACATGATTCATCAGGTAAGAAAACTTAGAGTAAAGCTACAACACTGAAGATAGTGTTCTATAGGTGCAAGAAATATAATTGGCACAGATTAGAGGGATCAGAAAGACACTTATTAAGAAAATTTGTTATTTAAAAGACACTGCAGGGACGCCTGGGTGGCTCAGTCAGTTAAGCATCTGCCTTTGGCTCAGGTCATGATCCCAGGGTCCTGGGATCAAGTCCCACATCGGGATCCTTGCTCAGCGGGGAGCCTCCTTCTCCCTCTGCCTGTTCTGCCAGCTGCTTCCCCTGCTTGTACTCTCTCTCTCTAACAAATAAATAAAATCTTAAAAAATAAATAAATAAATAAAAGAGACTGAAGGGCGCCTGGGTGGCTCAGTGAGTTAAGCATCTGCATTTGGCTCAGGTCATGATCCCGGAGTCCCGGGATTGAGTCCCACCATCAGGGCCAGAGGGGAGTCTGCTTCTCCCTCTGCCCCTCACCCCACTCTTGTGCTCTCTCATTTTCCCTCTCAAATCAATAAATAAAATCTTTAAAATAAATAAAAGAGACTGCCCTGGGGGCACCATGGTGGCTCAGTCAGTTAAGCATCTGCCTTCAGCTCAGGTCATGATCCCTGTATCCGGGGACTGAGACCTGCATCAGGCTCCCTGCTCTGTGGGGAGCCTGCTTCTCCCTCTCCCCTGCTTGTGGTCTCTCTCTCACTCTCTCCAATAAACAAAATCCTAAAAAAAAGAGAGAAAGAGAGAATGCATTGAAAATCTGCAGAAAGGGATGATTTAATAAATGTTGCTTAGAAAGAAAATGTTACTTAGAAAACTAATACGCTATATGGAAAAAATTTGATCCTTGCCTCATAAAATACACAAAATTGACTATTCTAAAATCTAAAGATTTTATTCACTAAAATTTATAAACATGTGAAAAAATGAGCTACTGCGAGATGACACAGGTAATATAAAACCAATAAAAGATTAGGATCTAGAATATACAGAGAGCCTACTAATCAATCTTTTAAAAGAAACATGTTCCTATTGAACAATGGAAAAAAAATACTGGAGAAGTGACTGTAAAAAGGAGCCTAAAGGGTCAACAAATGTATGAAAAGACGTTAAACTTTCCTAGTTATCCATGAAGCACAAATGAAAACAACATTAAGATGGTATTTTATAGATCAGCAACAATTATAGAGACTGACATATTAAATGTTGATGAAGATGTAAAAAAATAGGAACTCTCAAAAAGAGCTGATGGGAAAATATACAAAGACAATGCCTCTGTAGAGCAATTAGGCAATGTCTAATAAAATAAGTATGCCCGAAACTCAACAATGACACTTATAGAAATATACCCTTATAAAGGTCTCACTGTACACCATGGAGGTAAGACCAAAAATGCTCACCACAAAACTGTCTCTAACAGAAAAATAAGAAACAACCTAAATGTTATTCATGAGAGTATAGATAAATAAATTTGAAGAATTATATAACTGAATACTGTATGTAAGTTAAAATAAACTAAAACTACTAAATCACAAAAATAAAGTTAAATGAAAAAAGCAAATTACAGAATGGCATATACAGTATGTCAAGTTTAAGATATGCAAAAACAATACCACACATTATTACGAATGAAGCACACACAAGAATTAGAAACAACAAATTTCGGTAGGGATTAGCTATGGAAAAAGAAGAGAACTGGGTTAGGGAGAAGTACCTGAGGAACACTTTTATTCAAATATAAAAGATCTGGAGCAAATATGGCAAACTATTAAGACGACAAAGCTGCTCCATATGAACGTAATGGTATATTAGGTTTTTCTTTTTCTTCTTTTTTTTTTTCTAAGATTTTTATTTATTTATTTGACACAGAGAGACACAGCGAGAGAGGGAACACAAGCAGGGGGAGTGGGAGAGGGAGAAGCAGACTCCCCGCCGAGCAGGGAACCCGATGCGGGGCTCGATCCCAGGACCCTGAGATTATGACCTGAGCCAAAGACAGATGCTTAAGGACTGAGCCACCCAGGTGTCCCCCCGCCCCCCTTTAAGATTTTATTTACTTGAGAGAGAGAGAGAGAGAGAGAGAGAGTACAAGCTGGGGGAAGGGACAGAGGGAGAGGGAGAAGCACACTCCCCACTGAGCAGGGAGCCCAATGCCATGGTTGATCCCAGGACCCTGGGACCATGACCTGAGCTGAAGGCAGATGCTTAACCCACTGAGCCACCCAGGTGCCCCTTATTAGGTTTTTCTTATTTACTATAGGCTTTTACTATTTATCTAATTTTTCCTTCTGATTTTGAAAAAACTTGAATTATTAAGCTATATATCTATTAAAAGCCAGGTTAATTTTAGTTCTTTAACAAAATAAAAAGTAAACAAAACTGCTCATAATAAGGAATATTATGAGTGTAATAAGGAATATTTCTAATCTCTAATTTACTCCAGAAAATCTAAACATTAAACCTATCTGTGCACCTTGCAATGTCAAACTCCTGAAACAACGTGAATAGAGTTAACCTAATCTGAGCTAAAAATCTTTTTTTAACTCTATAAAGAAATCTAAATAAAAATATCTTCGTAAAAGGGCTGAACTTAATATATTCAAAGTATAAGCTTTCAAAAAGAAAAAAATCTTTGTTATATTTTAAAAGTTATAAGAAGTAAAACGTGAAGTAAATGATGTGGCAGGAAGAGTTATTTCTAAATTTAACAATACTGTCAACTGAGTTTTCTCTCCTCTTTTACTCTCCTTAAACTTAATTCTTCTGCTAATTAATCACTTCTTTAAAAAAATTCTAAGACAATAATTTATTTTTCTCACACCAACTTTTTCTACCTTGCAGCATTTCAGAATGGCTTATAGGATTGAAAAGCTAAAACTCAAATTGCAGAAAAGGAAATCAAGAATATCTTCTCATAAAAGGCATATAAGAATGATTGCTTTCTCAGTGCTTTTTTTTTTTTTAAGATTTTATTTATTTATTTGACAAAGAGAGACACACGAAAGAGGAAACACAAGCAAAGGGAGTGGGAGAGGGAGAAGCAGGCTTCCCGCCGAGCAGGGAGCCCGGTGCGGGGCTCGATCGCAGGACCCTGGGATCATGACCTGAGCCGAAGGCAGATGCTTAACGACTGAGCCACTCAGGCACCCCTCTCAGTGCTTTTCTTATTAGCATAAGCATTCTCTTGCAACAGTTTGGTAGGCCACAAGGAGTACAAATAAACTTCTGGTGCTAAACTGACAAGGTATTTGAATAGTGGTTTTGCCACTTACCGAGTATATAACAAAGAAATAAGCTATTCAAGGGCTCTGAGCATACTGCATTTAAAAAATAAACATAATAATGTTATAGAAATGAAAGGAAAAGACTAAAATTCTTTAGGGATGCGGTGAGGAGTGAGGGGAGGGACTGGGTTTAAGGAAATGTGCTTTTTTGACAATTTCAAAATATAAAAATCAAGGGGCACCTGGATAGCTCAGTTAGTTAAGCATCTGCCTTTGGCTCAGGTCATTATCTCAGGGTCCTGAGAGGAGCTCTGCATTGGGCTCCCTGCTCAGTAGGGAGTCTGCTTCTCTCTCCCCCTCTGCCCCTCCTCCCGCTCATGTTCTCTCTCAAATAAATATTTAAAAATATATATGTAAAATAAAATTTCTGATAATGTACCTTACCCCTGGCTCTTAAGAGTCTTGCCATTTTATTATTAATGTAACAACCCATTCACAGAACAAAAGCTAAGTTAATAGTGAATTTTAGAAGATAATATGGTTTACAGTAAGCATCATTACCTTACTACAGTCTACCTACAAATAATATTCCACTTCATGTACATGTAGGATTTGTACAACAGTGTACTTCCACTCCTTCCTCCTCTCCTTTGTACTGATGTTAGTGTACATCCCTTAATTTTACTTATCCATAAACCAACAGATTATTTTTCCCTTTAAACAGTCAATAGCCTTTTTAAAAAAACTAAAAAAAAAGCATAAAAATTGTTTTCTAAAAAATTAATCATTTATGGCAGGTTTCATTCCTTTATGTAGATTCAAGTTTTCACCTGGTATCATCATTCTTGCCAAATAACCTTTAACACTTCTTGTAGTTCATTCCTGCTAATGATGAAACACTCAGGTTCTGTAAGTATTCTAGGTTCAAAGTTTTCTTTCAGTACTTTAAAAAGTTTATTCTACTGCTTATTGGTTTGCAAGTTGTCTGGTAATAAGTCTGCAGTCATTCTTATTATTTGTTCCTGTGAAATAGTGGTTCTATTTACTTGCTGCTTTTAGCAGTTTCTCCTTATCACTCACTTCCAGGGAACGGATTATAATGTGCCTTGGTATCTGATTTTTGAGTGGGTTTTTTTTCTGGTGTGTTTACCTTGTTTGTGATTCTTTGAGCTTCTTGGATCTGCCTATTTAAAATGTTCTTCCAAATGTGGAAAGTTTTCCAATATCATCTCAATGAATATTTTCACTATCCACCCTTTGCTAAAACTTCAATTAAGCATATGTTAGAGTGCTTGATAACATTCCACAGGTCACTAAGATTTATTTTTTCTTTCCTCCCCAGTCTTTACTCTCTGTGCTTCATTTTGCATAATTTCTGTTGTTACATTAAGGTCACTGATCTCATCTTTTGCCATGTCTAATATGCTGTTAAGCCCATCCAATGACTTTTTCATTTTAGTTACTGTATTCTTTATTTATAAATGTTCATTTGGTTCTTTTTTTATGTATCTTAGATTTCTCCTATGTTCGTTTTTCCTTTAAA
Organism: Eumetopias jubatus; assembly: GCF_037043125.1. Classification (NCBI taxonomy): domain Eukaryota; kingdom Metazoa; phylum Chordata; class Mammalia; order Carnivora; family Otariidae; genus Eumetopias; species Eumetopias jubatus. Next base: position 64,244,568 of record NW_028274823.1, on the reverse strand, counting down.
TTCCTGTATATGTTAAATTTATAATACTGTTTTAATGTCTTTGTCTGCCACTTCATTTCTGCCAGTACTTGCATGTTTCTACTGACAGTTTGCCTGTTGGAAGCGCCTGTTACAGGTCCATGAAGTACAGGAACTAAGAATACACATCAAAAATTTTTTACACCAATTTGACATTGCTGGAACCTCAATGCATATGATTTTTTATAATACATAAAAGTTAGGTGTGAAACTGAAAAAAATTTTTAAAAATGTTCCTTCAATATAGTTTGAAAAGTATTAACTAGGCTTTTAATTTAGGTTTGTATGAACACATCTCTATTCTTTGGCACTAGGTACATTTTTTTTAAGGAGGAAAACAAAACTTTACCAAGTGTGTTATTAGCTTTACTTCATCTATCTTTCTCAGCATTTAAAAAATACATTTGCTCATTTCAGTACTTTTATACAAAGCTATTTTTTTTTAAACTACCACTTTTACATGGTTATTTTGTAGAACCTTTTTTAAGTTTATTTAAGTAATCTCTATACCTGACATGAGGCTTGAACTCTTGACCACAAGATCAAGAGTCACATGCTCTTACAACTGAGCCAGGCAGGTGCCCCTAAAACTAATTTTGATGTGAGAATTTACGCAGCAGACTTTCTAAGACTAATATGCACAATAACATTTATTATTATGAATTTATATCTGAATGACAGTTTGGACACATAAAAATTTTCCAAATTCCTCCCTTCAAATTTTTGGAAATACTAATGCATTTTCTGCTTGCATTCAGAGTAGCTGTTTGAAAAAATGTGATATAAATCTAATTCTTCCTCATTTCCTTGTGACTTCTTTCTTTCCCATCTCTGGAAGGTTTTAGATTTTTCTTTCCCTTTGGAAGTTTTACATTTAACTTTAATGTGTTGCGGGTTTTTCATTATCTCTCTCTGGACTCTTTGTGGGCCCTTTTTATCTGGAAATACTCATCCCTTCTTTCCCTCACTCTCTAATTCTAGAAACTCTACCCCTTTATTCCTTCAAATATTTTCTCATCACTTTTCTCCTCTCCTGATATTCCTATCATCTAAATATTAATACTTTTATTTTTGTCCTCAATATCTCTCAATTTTTCCTTTATATTTCCAATTTCCTTGTACTTTCCTTTTGCTTTTTCCTGTGAGACAATCTCACTCTCTAATCTTGTAATTAACTATTTTGTTCTTCAGAGGACTTATTATTATTTATCATATTTTCTGTATTCATGTCAGCTATTTTGTTTTTTATATTGGATAACTTTTTCTCATTTATATATTTTTTAAGATTTTATTTATTCATTTGTCAGAAAGACAGAGAGAGCACAAGCAGAGAGAGCAGCAAGCAGAGGGGGAAGCAGGCTCCCTGATAAGCAGGGAGCCTGATGCAGGACTTGATCCCAGGACCTTGGGATTGTAACCTGAGCCGAAGGCAGATGCTTAACCAACTGTGCCACCCAGGTGTCTCTATATTTTGTTTTGTATCATTAATCTTTCATCCTCCCCAAATTTTTGGCATAAACATTAGGATAATTTTACATTCTTCATTTATTTTTGTAGTTCTACCACAAACAGAATCTATAACCGAGTACATTACTTTTCTTTTCTTTGGAATGTCTTATTATTTTGGCCTGTTTGCTCATTTTCTTCTAAGAAAACTCACTCAAGCCAATGCATATGGAAGAATACCAGACAAGTCTCTGTCAGGCCCAGTGAGCTCAGGATGTTGAGGTGGAAAACACCTAAGGTAAAGAGTTTCAGGCAGCAGAAAACTAGTCAATCTCTCCTTTTTCCATAAAACAATTCCTTGAGAAAGGAGCTTTACTCTTTGTTCACATGGAAAAATATCATGAAAGGGAGATTCTCTTTAGATTATAATTTATCAGTACAAGGAATCTGATGAATATGAGGTAGGGAGGCAATAGTTCATATTTCTCATCCCCTAAGAGGCAAAGAGCACCATTCTGATTTCATTTCCTGAGGATACCAGGACAAGAATTCTGAGACACTGCAGGTATGGAAGGATTAGTCAATTTGGGTTCAGAGGGGAGAAGCAAGCACAGAACTCCAATAGTTCATTTCCTATTTTTCTTCCCAAAGCCAAAGCAAGATGCCTCCATTCCCAAAACAAAGCTCTCATCCCACATACCCGTTCAAAACTATCCCTCTTTCACCATTTAAGTTTTCCTTATAACTCCACTGAAGCTGATTCTGGGTGAGGAAGTCAACAGTCACACTACTTGAACATCTTTGTAAGAATCTGAACCGGTACATTCTTTTTAATGATGAAATATTTTCTTATCTCTAGTATATTTTTTCCCCTTAAGTTTTCATAACAGCTCCTTGCAATTTCTTGGTTATTATTTTTTTTCTATGCTTGTTCTCTCTCATGTTGGGAAGGTCTCAAATACTGAGCACTCCTTCACTATTAGTTTATATAAAAGAAGAATGAAAAATCTATTGGAAAATGAGTGGGTGTCAGCCTCACCAAAAAATGATTAGGTAAACTGCTGACTGTTTTAGTGAAGGACTCTAAAGTGTCAGAGTATTTCTTCTCTGAAGTATTAGAAATTCCTAAAAGAAGGAACCTCCCTCCAATCTCTTACTTAGAAAGTATATGTGAAACGTGGTACTCTTCTGAGAGAAAGACAGAAAAAATAGCATAGGGGAGGGAACTCCTTAGTATGAAGATTTTAAAGTTGCTAGATTCTAAACTACAAATCACAAGAATTTAAAGTCAGGATATATTAGTGTTTCCTAATCTTTTATATTTATTGAAACTGGTAAAAATTTCTAGGTTTGCCACAGCACAGTTAAGAATACAATATATGATATGTTTCCATACCCAGTCATAAAAATAGTATGTGATTCCTAGTAGAGAAAAAGGGTTCTGAAAAATATATTTTATATGTATGAAAATTCACATATATATAAAAATTAGATAATACTAAGGAAAGAACAGGATAGAAATGGCTACTTGGCCAAGATCCAAGTAGGGTTGGGATGAGAGAATACCAAGAGAGGAAAATCAGAAAACTGTACTCAATAGTCATGAAGGACAGGTGCCAGAGTCAAAACACAGGGAAGCTTGCTGGCTACAACAAACTAAGCCTAGAGATTGCACTGGTGTGTCCTGAAGCACAAGCTGGAAAACAATGTTATTCATTCATAAAACAGAAATCACACTGATAAGAGTATAAAAAGGAAGGTTAGGAACAAAAAACTAAAAATAACCTCTCGTATACCTGTGGTGCACTTAGATGTTACATAAAATGAGATGATGGATGTAGAGACTTTTCCTCCTCTTGAAAATTATTATATAAACAAGAATATAAACTAATCAAAACAAATGAATAGGGGCGCCTGGGTGGCTCAGCTGGTTGAACATCTGCATTCGGTACAGGTCATGATCCCAAGTCCCAGGATCTAGCCCCCGTGGAGCTCCCTGCTCAGCAGGTAGTCTGCTTCTCCCTCTGACCCTCCCCCCTTTCGTGCTCTCTCACTCTCTCTCTCAAATAAATAAAATCGTTTTTTTAAAAAAAGGAATGAATAAATGCTTTCATCATCTAGATAACAATGGCTACATTTTATTAAGCTTACTACATAAGATGATGGACCATGTTATGTATTCTCTCACTTTTCAAGTAAACTATCTTGTATGTCCTCAAGTAACTAGTACATTCTTAGTATTTTTTTTTTTTAAAGATATTTATTTATTTGAGAGGGAGCAAGGGAGAGAGAGAGCATGAGCAGGGGGAGGAGCAGAGGCAGGGGGAAGCAGACTCCCCTCTGAACAGAGAGCCCAATGCAGGAATGCAGGGCTTGATCCCAGGACCCTGGGATCACAGGGCCCAAGCCAAAGGCAGATACTTAACGACTGAGCCACCTAGGCGCCCCTACCTAGTACATTCTTTTTTTTTTTTTAATTTTTTTTTTTTTAAGATTTTATCCATTCATTTGAGAGAGAGAGCACATGAGAGGGAGGAGGGTCCGAGGGAGAAGCAGACTCCCCGCTGAGCAGGGAGCCCGATGCGGGACTCAATCCCGGGACTCCAGGATCATGACCTGAGCCGAAGGCAGTTGCTCAACCAACTGAGCCACCCAGGCGCCCTGCCTAGTACATTCTTAAAATGATACCACTTCTGCACAGGATCAGAAAACTTGCCTAATTTCACAAAACTAAGTAAATGGCTGAGCCCAAAGTCAAATTCATATCCTAGCTGTCAAGAGCCCAAACTTGACTATCAAGCATAATAAAACTCTGGGGTGGGGGAGGTAATAGTACAAAATAGGGCCCTTAGTCCTAGGAGTTTCTAAAGGTGATGACAACAAAATTTATACACATCAAACACCACAAAAATTGACATTTTATTTTGAATATACTCTATAAAAGAGAAGCTCGGAGGAATGGGAGATTGAGAATTAAATTCATTCATTCAACAAATGTTTCTGGAGAACCTGGGTATGTGCCAGTCACTGGTAATGGTAAAGGAGATATAGCAATATATTAACAAAATCCTGACCTATGGAGCTCACAATCCTACTGTGTATGGGTGTATGTGTGGAGAGGAAATGGCAATAAACAAGTAAAAAAACAGATTTATCAGATGGTGATAAATGCTTTACAGAAAAATATAGGATTTAGGGAGAATAAAGATTTTCAGGGTGGTATTTTATACTGGGTAATCACTGCATGTAAATTTAATCAGAGAAAGTTTAAAAGAAAAGACAGAAGTTGAATTAGGCCTTGAGAAAAACTTCAAGCTAGACTGCATATTGTCAGAGTCATAAAATTCTTTTCTTTTTCAGTCATAAAATTCTCAGATTGCTTCAATGTTTTTATTTTAATTACCTGATGCTCATCAGGACAAGTGAACTCCTTAATCCCCATATTTCACCCATACCCCCACCCACCTCCCCTCTGGTAACCATCAGTTTGTTTATAGTTAAGAGTCTGTTTCTTTTTATCTTTTTTTCCCCTTTGCTAGTTTGTTTTGTTTCTTAAATTCCACATGAGTGAAATCATGTGCTATTTGTCTTTCTCTGACTTATTTCACTCAGCATTATACTCTCCAACTATGTTGCTGCAAATGGCAAGATTTCATTCTTTTTTATGCCCGAGTACTATTCCATTATATATATATATGTATATATATATAATATATACATTATATATATATATGTATATATATACATATATATATAATGGATATATACACACACATATATATGTACATACCTATACCACTTCTTTATCCATTCATCAATCAGTGGACACATGGGCTGCTTCTGTATCTTAGTTACTATAAATAATAGGGGTGTACGTATCCCTTTGAACTCGTGTTTTCTTCTTTGGGTAAATGCCAAGCAGTGCAAATTGCTGGATAGTAGGGTAGTTCTATTTTGAACTTTTCAAGGAATTTCCATACTGCTTTCCTTTTTTTTTTTTAAGATTTTATTTTTTAACAGAGTGAGAGACAGCAAGAGAGGAAACACAAGCAGGGAGAGTGGGAGAGGGAGAAGCAGGCTTCCCGCTGAGCAGGGAGCCCGATGTGGGACTTGATCCCAGGTCCCTGGGATCATGACCTGAGCCAAAGGCAGAAGCTTAACGACTGAGCCACCCAGGCACCCTCCATACTGTTTTCCAAAATGGCTGTTCTAGTTTGCATTCCCATTGACAGTGCAAGAGCGTTCCCGTTTCTCTACATCCTTGCCAACACCTGTTGATTCTTGTATTGTTGACTTAGTCATCCTGATAGGTGTGAGGTGATCGCTCACTAGAGTTTTGATTTGCATTTCCCTGATGATAAGTGATGATGAGCATCTTTTCATGTGTCTGTTGACCATCTGGATATCTTTTTTAGAGAAATGTCAGTTCATATCTTCTGCCCATTTAATTGGTTTATTTGTTTTTTGGGGGTGTGGAGTTGTATAAGTTCATTATTTTGGATACTAACCCTTTATTGGATATGTCATTGGCAAATATCTTTTCCCAATCTATAGGCTGCTTTAGCTTTACGGATTGTTTCCTTTGCCATGCTGATGTTTTTTATTGTGATGCAGTCCCAATAGTTTATTTTTCCTTTTGCTTCCCTTGCCTCAGGAGATGTATCTAGAAAATGTTGCTATGGCCTTTATCAAAGAAGTTTCCTGTGCTCTCATCTAGGATTTTTACGGTTTCATATGTCACGTTTGGTAAGTTTTTTAAATTATTATTTTATTATTTATTTATTTTAGCAATCTCTACACCCTGAGATCAAGAGTCGCATGTTCTTCGGACTGAACCAGCCAGGCGCCCCTCACATTTAGGCTTTTAGTCCATTTTGAATTCACTGTTGGATATGGTATAAGGAGGTGGTCCAGTTTCATTCTTTTGCATGTTGCTGTCCAGTTTTCCCAATACCATTTGTTGAAGAAACTGTCTTTTTCCTATTGGATATTCTTTCCTGCTTTGTTGAGGATTAATTGACCATATAATTGTGGGTTTATTTCTGGGTTTTCTGCTCTGTTCCATAGCTCTGTGTGTCTATTTTTGTACCAGTACCATACTGTTTTTATTACTACAGCTTTATAATATAATTTGAAGTCTGGAATTGTGATGCCTCCAGCTTTGTTTTTCTTTTTTTAAGATTGCTTTTGCTATTTGGGGTCTTTTGTGGTTCCATACAAATTTTAGGATTGCAAACCAAACACTTATTCTTACCATGCAATACACTGGCTATCTCCCTAAGCCATCACGGGTGTTCATTATGCTGGCAAAGTGACCAAAATGCAGTCTAATTCTCGGTGTTACAAACTCAGAAATGTGTTCTTGTATGCACACTGAAAATACATCTTCCTCTTTGGGAGACAGACATTAATCAAGCTCATTGATTGTGATACAAAGAACAATTCAAATTTATTATTTAAAAATGATTAACATTAGCTCTCAGTATGGAATGCATAGTGAGCAACAGTGTAATCTTTTCCTTAGAAAAGCTACTTAAGAGGGGCGCCTGGGTGACTCAGTCGTTAAGTGTCTGCCTTTGGCTCAGGTCATGATCCCACGGTCCTGGGATCGAGCCACACATTGGGCTCCCTGCTCGGCGGGAAGCCTGCTTCTCCCTCTCCCACTCCCCCTGCTTGTGTTCCCTCTTTCTCTGTGTCTCTGTGCCAAATAAAATCTTAAAAAAAAAAAAAAGCTACTTAAGAAATCAAATTACAATAAAAATTTTACTGGATAAACATGGATGATGTAAAATAAACATGAATGAATAATCAGCCACAATAGTAAAACAGGGTGATCTCTACTGCAGACAGTGCCTGGAAGGGCAATGTCAACTTTGGCTCTTTGTATTTCCCCTTTCTGTACCTACTTTAACCTAAACTGAATCTTTCTTTCCCTTCCAATCTCTCAATAGGAGCAAATTCAACTGACTAGATAATATATCTGCTTACCATATTCTGATTACAATTTAGTCCTATCTTCCAAATCCCTAAAGTATATTTTTGATAGTTAACTTACACAACTAATAAGTTATAAGTAACATAAAAATATTCCATTTATTGCAGACAGTTAAGTATAATTCTTGTTTAGCATGAAGTTTATTAGTTTAAATCTCACAGAACTATCATATTTCCAAGCTTTTAGGAGCCATATATCACAGGTCTCCCCATCACTCCAGTATGTCTTGATACATGTATTCTACATATTCTATGTAAATTAACACACTGTAAGTGTGCTCATCCCATGTAGCTTGTACATATTAACTGCTAAGTCTGTTACAGAATTTCAAAATGTTACTTTAAATGATAACAGCAATATATAAGAAGGCAAAGATGTGAGTATTGCTTGTTCTGGTGCAACTAAAGCCATATAACCCATGTAGTTAGTGAATGATCCATATGAGAGAACAATGGGAAACATGAATAGGTGACAAGTAAGAAAAGTTTGTAATTGATAGGGAAGGGTACTAGGTAGAAATCTGACGATTTCAGAAAAGTGTAACAACACAGTGAAAGTCATGTTTAAAGAAAATTAAACATGACAGCAATTGATTAGTTAGTAATCACTGTATTAATTTATGCAGTGATTCTATAAAAATACCAGGGAGCCTCTACCCTGAAAAAGGACTAATTTTATAAAAATACAATAATATCTGGAGCCAAGACACATCTCCATGTTTCATGAATTTTAAGGTTATACAACTGTGGTTTCAACTGTAACAATTTCTTTTTTTTTTTAAGATTTTATTTATTTGAGATAGAGAGAGAGAGTACAAGCAGGGGAAGCGGCAGAGGGAGAGGGAAAAGCAGGCTCTCTGCTGAGCAGGGAGCCCAATGTGGGACTCGATCCCAGGACTCCAAGATCATGACCTGAGCGAAGGCAGACGCTTAACCGACTGAGCCACCCAGGCGCCCCAACTGTAACAATTTCTTAAAGGATGGAACAAACAGAAAGTTACTTTATTGCCATAAGACAGACAGATATACATATAGGGATATGTATATGTGTATATATATATATTTTTCCCCCAAGTACCTAAAGCCTTTTCGTGCTTAGAAGAGTGAATTTTGCACTAGTTATATACCTCCAAATTTCAATAAGGAAGAAATTCACCAAAAGAAAAGCTCAAAAAGCTTACAAAGGTAAACAACTTGGTCTAAATCACAAAGTTAAGGAAAGATCCAGTAGAGATTCCACATTTCAGATTTTCATTCTGTTGTCAATGCTCTTTTTTAAGATTTTTTAAAATTTATTTTGGTGAGAGAGTGAGAGCGCACATGTGCACAAGAGCAGGGGCGGGGGGGGAATGGGTGGGGAGCAGAGGGAGAAGCCGACTTCCCTCTGAGCAGAGAGCCCCATGCAGGGCTGGATCCCAGGGTCCTGGGATCATGACCTGAGCCAAAGGCAGACACTTAACCAACTGAGCCACCCAGGAGCCATGCCAATGCTCTTTAAACCAAGGGGCTTTTTTTAAAAGTATTCTGAAGTTTTTAAGTAATGAAAATGATAAGATATCTAGGTAAACACCAACAAACAGATCTGAGGGGCTTAATAAAAATGTATGTTGATAACTCTTGATTTTGTGTATATTTGAAAATTTTCATAATAAAAAATAAGTCAAAACACTTACAGGAAAAGAAAAGTTTCTGCTCCAAGTTTATTACAAATACATATACGGACATTTTCAATAAATGACTTAAATAATATATTTGTGAACATGTATAAAATTAAGTGCTGGCTTTATTTCTAAATTTTTATTGGTGAGGGCTTAATGTCATTCATGGCTGTTTCATATCAGATATAATTTTTTGTTTACAAAATTGGAAGTCAATGCACATATATATAAATGCATAAATATGGCAATACTTTTCACCAAAAACTAAATGTTTCCCCTTCTAGACTATCTCTTGAGGACACTGATATATATCTTGGCATCTTTTGTATTACAAGTACATAACATAATATGTGCTTAAGATGTAACACAATCTAATAAATGTCTAATAAGTAGTCATTATCAAAATGTCTAATCCAGTTTTGATATACTTTAACTTTGCTAAAAAGAGGGTCGTTTAATTAATTTCAGGTACTGGTTTTGGTTCAAGAAGTTTATAAATAGACAATTGTATATTACACATATAAACACATTATATTTCAATTACATTTCACAAGGTTTAGGATTCTTAGCATTTTCCATCTATAGTGATAAAATACTACCTACCTTAAAAGACATAAATTTTTTAAAATAATGAGTTATATAATGCAGTTTTTACAGCTAAAACACAGCATCTGTACTCCCTTCCTGCATATCAGAAGGGCAAAAATACTGCTACTAGAAACTTCTCCCAAGAATAAATCTCATTGAATAAAAATGCTACTACCATCCTGCAGTGAGCTCAATGCCCTGCAGAATTTTCCCACTTAGTTGCAATCTAAGAGGCAGAAAGCTAAGAGTGTTAAGAACACTGCCTGGACGCCTAGGTGCTCAGTCGGTTAAGCGTCTGCCTTCGGCTCAGTTCATGATCCCAGGGTCCTGCTTCTCCCTCTCCCTCTGCCTGCCACTCCCCCTGGTTGTGCTCTCTCTTTCTGTCAAATAAATGAATAAATAAAAATCTTCTTTTTTAAGATTTTATTTATTTGACAGAGACAGAGATAGCGAAAGCAGGAACACAAGCAGGGGGAGCAGCAGAGGGAGAAACAGGCTCCCCGCCAAGCAGGGAGCCCAATGCGGGGCTCCATCCCAGGACCCTGGGATCATGACCTGAGCCAAACGCAGACGCTTAACGACTGAGCCACCCAGGCGCCCCAATAAGTAAAATCTTAAAAAAAAAAGTAAAAAAGAAAAGAACACAAGTATCCTGCTATAAAAATGAGGAAATGCCTCTTGACAATCTTTCATTTGAGCACTTATTATTTTGTCTTAGACTTTTTTCAATTCTTGCAAATGAAGTATATAAAGGTCACTTCACCTTGATGTCATTTCTCAATTGAATTTTAGGTATTTAAGTACAACATTTTTCTGCAAAAAAAAAAAAATCTTTTTAAAGATTTGGTGGGGTGAGCCTGGGTGGCTCAGATGGTTAAGCATCCACCTCTTGATTTAGGCTCAGGTCATGATCTCAGGGTTCTGAGATTGAGCCCCATGTCGGGATCCATGCTCAGCATGGAGTCTGCTGGAGATTCTTTCTCTCCCTCTGCCCCTCTCCCCACTCATGCTCTATCTCTCTCTAAATAAATAAATAAAATCTTTAAAAAACAAAACAAAGAAAAGGTGTTTTTTGTTGTTTTTTTTTTTTTTTTAAGTAATCTCTACCCCCAATGTGGGGCTTGAACTTACAACCCTGAGATCAAGAGTTGCATGGTCTGACTGAGCCAGCCAGGCACCCCTCAGCAAAATTAATTTGTAAAGATAGGCTTCTAAAGCCAAATGCCAAAATGAAATCAAAAGCCATTTCTCAAGACAACTAAAAAAATAAAATGTATTAAAATCAGAGACTATTTTGTATACTGATAAAAAGCAAAGGAAGGAACCTAAGTGATTCACAGCACTCTTAAATAACCTTCAGAGACTGTACTGATACAAGACTACTGTCACAGAATTCATTAGATGCTGACCCAAGAAGAGGTAACAGATACATTCCATATCCTAAAGCCTATACCACTTTTTCAGTACCATTAAATTTGATTTATTGGCATCAAAAGTTTTAATAAAGGAGAAATAAATACAACATGGTCTTTGCTAGTCCTTCTGAATATAAATCTGTGTTCAAACAAGTTTCTTTAAAAAAGACTGAGGGCACCTAGGTGGCTCAGTCGGTTGGGCAACTGTCTTCGGCTCAGGTCATGATCCGGGTCTTGGGATCGTGTCCCACATTGGGCTCCCTGCTCAGCAGGGAGTGCTTCTCCCTCTGACCCTTTCTCCTCTCATGTGCTCTCTCTTGCTCTCTCAAATAAATAAATAAAATCTTTAAAAAAAAATAAAAAAGACTGAGACTTTACTCTTTTCAGATTTAACAGAAAAACCTAATTTGGCTTTCACTTTAATAAATCAAATCGTATCAATTTTATGGGTTTTGGGGGCACCTGGGTGGCTCAGTCGTTGAGCGTCTGCCTTCGGCTCAGGTCATGATCCCAGGGTCCTGGGTTCGAGACCCATATCGGGCTCCCTGCTCAGCAGGAAGCCTGCTTCTCCCTCTCTCCCTCTCCGAGCTTGTGTTCCCTCTCTCACTGTGTCTCTCTCTGTCAAATAAATAAAATCTTTAAAAAAAAAAATTAATTAACACATATTACTATAATCTGTATATATGCTAAGTACAATCCAAGATCTTTTTTTATAATTGTTGTTTGTTTCTAAATCTTGTTCCCTAGGCTAAGGAGTTCTAGTCCTTTACAAAGACAAACTGACCCAGAAAAATGGAGACACTACCTTACAGAGGATAAAGTCAGCACAGCAGTCTGACAAAGTGCCTCTACATGTTGCTATGAGACTGTTGTTCTAGGTGGCTTCAACCTTGATAACAAAATTTATAAGACAACCAACTGGATATCTATCCAAAAATTATGATTATCTAGTAGTGAGAGCAATGAAATGCAAGAAATAAAGGCCTTTGCAATACTGTATATAAAGCTAAATATCCCGTTTAATATTCAGTTACAAGGAAACTTAATTCCAAATATAATTTCTTTTAAAACATGGCATTTTCATTATGATATGGAATTTGAATGATTATAATTGTTTAAAAAATCCTTATTGGATAGAAATATCTAAACTATCTTAAAGTCTTTATTAACCATGTAAGAATGGTATAAAATCTATGCATCTGGGTTTATGTTAACTATGTACTTATCAAGTTAGCAGGTTACTATGTAATGCCTTTCAAGTTCTTTTTTTTTTTAAGATTTTATATATTTATTTGTCAGAGAGAGAGAGAGAGAGAGAGAGAGACAGAGAGAGCACAAACAGGGGGAGAGGCAGGTAGAGGGAGAAGCAGGGTCTCAGCTGAGCAGAGAGGCCAATGTGGGATTCGATCCCAGGACCCTAGGATCATGACCTGAACTGAAGACAGACGCTTAACCAACTAAGCCACCCAGGCGTCCCCAACTTCATTTTTTTTTTAAAGATTTTATTTATTTATTTGACAGAGACATAGTGAGAGAGGGAACACAAGCAGGAGGAGTGGGAAAGGGAGAAGCAGGCTTCCTGCTGAGCAGGGAGCCTGATGTGGGGCTTGATCCCAGGACCATGGGACCCTGACCTGAGCCAAAGGCAGATGCTCAAAGACTGAGCCACCCAGGTGCCTCCCCAACTTCATTTTTAAGATCAGGTAAGATATTATGGTATTGCACATATGCCTCTAAAATTTTTTAATCTCAGTAATGTTTACTTTGCTTATATTTCAAATCTCACCTAGGAATTTACAAGTTCTGAAACAATGTTCTTTCCAGAAAAGAAACACAGAGGAAAGAACTTCATGTTTTGCTAGGAGAAGGAAGTAAAAGGCATTTATGTGATGAAGAAATCTGAAAGAAAGTACACTTTGGAAGAATGTGCCTCTGAAACTGGGAAATGAGTCTTGAGAAGGCTGGAAACAACTTCCAAGGTTTTTGATAAGTTTTCTTTATATTCCTTCATATTCCTATGAAATAAGGAGATAACGAGTCAAGGACTAGGGGCACCTGGGTGGTTCAGATGGTTAATTCAGCTCAGGTCGTGATCTCTGGGTCCTGGGGTAGAGCCCCACATCAGGCTCCTAGTTCAATGGGGAGTCTGTTTCTCCCTCTCTCTTTGCCTCTCCCCCCCTGCTTGGTTCTCTGTCTCTTTCAAATGAACAAAATCTTTAAATAAAAGAGTTAAGGACTAAATCCTGTGTAATTTGCTAAAAAAATAAAGTAAAGCAATGTTCTTTTCAAAACTACACACCCAGATTTCAGTCCTAATCATGTATTTGTTAATTTTCCATTGACTTCTATATCTCTATCCCTAGAGTTACTTCCTGGGATATTTAGTAAAATCTAGGGCACAAATAAAGAAAAAAGAATGAAAAACTCAATCTGAATGATAATGGTTAGAATATAAAAGACAACTATCATAAAGGTTCTCAGCACAATGTGTTTCAATGTTATCATCAATGTGCTACCCTGACTCTTTGGTTTTACACAAATCCTGTATAGGAGACCTTGAGAACCCGGTACAGGAAGAACCCCACAACAGAAGAATGCAAATAAAGAGGACCCTGGAAGAACTAATTCCCAATTAGTGTCCTCTGCATTAGACTCTAACCCCTCCGTTTTCAAATCCTACAAAAATGTTTTGTGAAGTCACAGAAAATCCACTTTTTTTTTTTTTCTTTAAAGTAAGCTCTACAGCCAACGTGGGGTTTGAATTTACAACCCAAGATCAGGAGTCATATACTCTACCTACTGTGCATTCCAGATGTTCCCACCATCATTCTTTATAGTAATCCTCTTATCGTGCCAATCCTGTTCCTTGAGACATCCTTATGTGGATTCCCTCATTCTTTCTAGATATGTGAGCAACAGTAAGCAGATGGGCCAGGGGCATCCACCCTGTTCTCCCAGAGAGAAAGTATACTTAGTGGCATTCTGCACGTCTTACTACTACAATAAGGAAACACTTCACATTTAAAAAGTATTTGATAACCTAAAAGAAACCCTGCACATTCATTATTTTACTTAATCATAACAACGTCCAATGAAACTGGGACAAGTAAAACTGAAAGAAGTTGAAAGATTATATAAACTCCTAAGATGTATAAAATCCATGTTGTCTAACCAATAACCCAAGTGTTCTTTCTAACCAGGCAAAAAAAATTCAAAACCAAAATAAATGAACAGAAATACTATTTCTAAAAAGCTTATCTGGAGCTCTTTAGAAAACATCTAAATATGACCTGTATTTTTTCTAAAGGTTATTCAGATAAAATTTAAGTATGTATTGCCAAGACAGACTTAGATGTAATGACACAGTTTTAGAGATGCTTAAGGGTTGACTACACATGCTACGTGATCTCCACAAACTTTAAAAATTTGAACAAATAATCTTTCAACTTTTTAGCTTTTTATTAAGATTAATTCTTTTATAATGGGACAAGTTATTTTCTCACATAATGAAGATGGGAGAATGGCAAATATTGGAAATGGAAAGATTTGTCTTTTTTGCAACCAGCTAGAATGATGGGAAAGGACAGCTAATTAATTAGTACCCATCCTCTGCTACCACCCTGATCCTTCTATTCTTAACTCCTTCCTCTTGGAAGTTGGGCCAAGAGACTCACAGTATGCTTTAAAGCCTGTCTGAACAGTACACCAACAGTACACTGGTGCTGTTAACTCCTCTGTGACTTATTTTACAGCTCTCCCTCAGGCTTTTTAATATTCAAAGTATCATCACTTCTGTTGTCCTGGTTTATTTCGAAGGGTAGCGGGAGGGTAACCTCTCTACTTTCTGGAGACAGCTTGGTGGAAACTCAAGTCTCTAACGGAAAAAAGAAAAGCAGAAAGAAAAAGTCCTATAAGTCTAGAAGGTATATATCCTAATTTGTACAGGAGCTTTAAATTAGTTCCTAAAATTAATAAACAAGAGAAACTACTAAGAGAACCACCCAAACTAATGTTCCTTAAAGAAAGGTGCCTCTGGCCATATTTAACTATTGTGACTTTGGTACCCTCTCTGCCTCTTCCCAAATCCCTAAGAATAATTACCCTACACCTATGATAACTTTCTTTCTCACAGGAGAAAAATTATAAGGCAGAGGAGTGCACAGGAAATACAACAGGAGAATAGTTACCCCATCTGTCTAAAGAGGCAGTTGAATTTAAACTTTTCCTGGTCCCTTTAACACAAATATTGTGTAACTCTACACTTAATCATTTCACATTAAATTTTATAAAAGTGCTTGTAATCTTTGAAAAATGATAAAGTTTACTTATGAACATGCATAATGGCTTCTTTAAAAATTCAATATAAATTCAATAAATAACGTAAAGTTATAATTTTATAAGTTGTTTTTCTATTAATGTTCATAAACTTGGCAGTACCCACCATACTACACAATATCAAAGCACTTTATTTACCCAGAGCAGACCTAAAAATCACATGAAGAACAATGAGAGATCTTGGTTTTATCTATAACTGTGCTACTCACATTAACACTGTAAATTTGAACATATCACATATCCTGTAAACAACCTGTAGAATAATACAAGAACTGCTGAAAGTAAATAATGACACTGGATATTCTTGTCTCATTCCCAAATGTCAGTGAAAAAGCATTCAATATCTCACTATTAAATATGTTAACAGCGGAAGACTTAGTGTAGATATCCTCTATCACAATAAAGGTCCCTTTATTCTTACTTTCTCAATTAGAAAAAAAATCAGAAACAGATATCGAATTTTATGAAAACATTTTTCTTCTTCTATTACACAGGTTTTTTTCTTTCTCCTATTAATTAATTACACATTATCTTTTCAAATGTTAAACTGGCTTTGAATTTCTGAAATAAACCCATCTGTTCATGTTGCATTATATATTTTTTAATATATCACTGGATTCTATTAGGTAATGTACTTTTGATGGTTTTTGCATTCCATGTGCATGCTATATATCAGTCTGCAATTTTCCTTTCTTGTAATATGCTATTGAGGTTTTGTTATCAATGTTATGCTGGCTCCTAAAATGAGCTAGAAAAGATTTTTCCTGTTTTTCTATTCTTTAAAAGTGTTTCTGATATTTCTTCTTAAATATTTAGGAAAATTCACCCGTATAGTCAGGAAAGGTTTGTGGACTACATTTCTTCATAGATAAAAGATTATTGGAATTTTCTATTTCAGGGGTTCCTGGCTGGCTCAGTCATGTTACTCTCGATCTCAGGGTTCTGAGTTCAAGCCCCACACTGCATGCAGAGCCTTAAAAAAAAAAAAAGAAAAAAGAAATTTTCCATTTCATTTTGTGTATATTTTGTTAACATCTGATTTTTTTTTTAAGATTTTATTTACTTATTTAATTGACAGAGAGAGAGAGAGAGACAGCGTGAGAGGGAACACAAGCAGGGGGAGTGGGAGAGGGAGAAGCAGACTTCCGGCCGAGCAGGGAGCCCAATGTGGGGCTAGATCCCAGGACCCCGGGATCACGACCCGAGCCAAAGGCAGTCGCTTAACCAACTGAGCCACCCAGGCGCCCATTGTTAACATCTGATTTTTAATAAATTTGTCCATTTCACTAAAAATTTCAAATATATTGACATTAACTTGTACAAAATAGTTTGCTAGTAACTTTTTAATATCTGTAATATCTGCAGATATAACCAATTTTTGGCATTTTATTTTTTACTTTTATACATTTGTTTTCTATTTTACTTCTATTTTTTTAAGTAAATTAAAAAAAATTTTAAGTAAATTAAAAAAAATTTTTTTTAAGTAGGCTCCATGCCCAGTGTGGAGCTTGAACTCATGACCTCATACTCAAGAGTTGCATGCTCTACCAACTGACCAATCAGCCGCCCTCCTATTTTACTTACTTCTATTTTTTTTTTTTATCATATTCTTCATTCTTTTTTTTAAAAAAAGATCTGTGAGAGAGAGAGAGAAAGAGAGCACGGGGGCAGGGGGCAGGGCAGAGGGAGAGATAGAGAAATTCTTAGGCAGATTCTGCACAGAGCATGGAGCCCGAAGTGGGGCTCGATCTCACAACCCTGAGATCACGACCTGAGCCGAAAGAAACCAAGACTTGACGCTTAACCCGCTGTGCCACCAATGTGCCCCTATCCTTCATAATATAGTTATTTGGTTTATTAATTTGCTGTCTGTTCTCTAACATCTTGAAATAGAAATAGATTTTCAACCTTCGTTCCATATACATTACAAGCTATAAATTTCCCTCTAAGCATTGGTTTAACTGTTTACCACCAGTTATGAAATATATTTTCATTTCATTTACTTCAAAGTATTTTCTAAAGTAAACTGCAATTTCTGCTCCAAACCACAGATTATTTAAAAATACATTGCTTATTGGGATGCCTGTGTGGTTCAGTCCGTTAAGCATTTGCCTTCAGCTCAGGTCATGATCCCAGGGTCCTGGGACTGAGTCCTGCATCTACCTGCTGCTCCCCCTGCCTGTGCTCTGTCTTTCTCTGACAAATAAATAAATAAAATCTTTAAAATATAAATACATACCTACATATATATACACGTATATTGCTTATTTTCAAAGTATTTGGGGGATTTTCTAGTAATCTCTCTACTACCAATTTCTGGGTTAGGGTGGAGAATGTCCTATATATGTTAACTAGGTCAAGTTGATTAATGTTCTACAATGACAATATTCTTAGTCTTTTCTAGACTTGTACCATCACTTTATGGAACAAATATGTTGAACTGATTATGGATTTTTATCTATATCCTTTTAGGTTTTTCAGTCTCTGCATTAACAACTTTGAAGCTAATCTTAATGAAAGTGTTTAAATTTAGAGTTATTATAGCTTCTCATTGAACTGATCATTTTAATATTATGAAATGTTTCCCTATCTCTAGTAATATTGTTCTTTATTTGCATAATATCTATATAGTTACACCAACTTTCTTCTAGTGAAGTCTTTGTATAATTTACCTTTTTCCACTGTATTATTTTCAACCTCTTTTATATTTTAAATATGGTGCTTATAAACAGAATATAGTTGGGTTTTGTTTTCTTTTTTTTTAACATTTTATTTATTTATTTGATAGAGAGAGACACAGCAAGAGAGGGAACACAAGCAGGGGGAGTGGGAGAGGGAGAAGCAGGCTTCCCACTGATTAGGGAGCCTGATGCGGGGCTCAATCCCAGGACCCTGGGATCATGACCTGAGCCGAAGGCAGACGCTTAACAACTGAGGCAGACACTTAACAACCGAGCCACCCAGGCGCCCAGGGTTTTGTTCTCTATTTAGCCTGCCTATCACTGGGTTTTACCTGAATTGCTTAGTCCATTTCAATGTAATACAATGACTAGTATAAATGGGTTTAGGTCGATTGTCTGATTATTTATCTACTTGTCCCATCTGCTCTGTTTACTTATTTTTAAATGCATCTTGGATTAGTCAAATGTTTTATTATTCCATTTTTTCCTACATTATTCACTTTCTTTTTTTTTTCAATTAACATATACAGTGCATTATTAGTTTCAGAGGTAGAGTTCAGTGATTCATCAGTTGTATATAACACCCAGTGCTCATTACTTCACCTTCCCTCTTTATTCACTTTCAAGTTACACAATGTTACTATTTTAGTGGTTACCCTAACATATTACCAAAAAATTCCTGATTTAGTATTACCTACCATAATTAGCACAGTTTAATTAATAATTTTAAAAATAATGCAACTTACAGCAGTTTAATTCATTAACCCACTCTATCGCCTATTGTGCTATTACTATCATATATTTTACTTTTATGATTTAAACTCTACAGACCACAGTAAAGAGTTTCTTAAAGGCAATACTTTAAACTTCACCTGCATTTTATATTTTTATTAATCTAAATTTTATATTTTATAAAATATATTTACCTACAATCCTCTAGCACTCTTCATTCCTTCCTGCACTTACATGCTTTCCTCTGGAATCACTTTCCTTCAGCTTGAAGGCTGAAAAAGCTTTACAGTTAAGTTCTACTATGGAGAAACTTTTAATTTCAATCTTTAAAACATCTTCCACAATAAAAGGGAAGAGTATTTCATAGCTCATCTTGTAAGTCTTGCATAAGCTTCAGACAAAAAGCAAACATTGTAGAGAAAATTGCAGGCCAATCTCACTCAGGACTACAGTTGCAAAAATTTCTGAAAAAAGTTATTGGCAATCTAAGGTCAGCAATATAAAAAAAGATAATTCATTACAACTGATCTGGGTTAACCCACGAAACCTAGGGATGCTTACTCTTAGAAAATTTTATAAATGTCACTCAATACAGTACAATAGTGAGAAGAACCACAGCTCTGATAGCAACAGTGGGCTTCATGGTCTGGGCGTTGCCAAGCCCTCCCCCAAGTGAAAGTAGGCAGTACTACAGTCCCTGCTTCACAAGGAGACTAAAAAGCCGTGATAAAAAAATGCCAATATGTTGAAGGACTCAGTGGAGTATACTTCCGAGACACTGGAGAAATATAGAGAAGGACACTGTGGCCCATATTAAAAAATAGTGTGACAAGAAGTTCAACTCCACCTGACACTGCATTATGGGGGAAACTTTGGTAGTTACCTCACCCATGAAACCAAACTTCATCTACTTCAACCGGGGCCAAATAGTCATTCTTCTGTTTAAAACTAGTTAAAAGCATGGACTTTTCTGCACCCAGTGATCCATCCAAAAACAAGGACTAGAGCATAAACTCCCAATACCAGACACTGAAATCTTCAGCCTTAGCTAAAGGAACACCTCAGTCTTTGAGCCATTTCTCTATTGTTTTGTATAGGTCATTCTCTCTACTCATTTGTTGTAGTTATAAAAAAAGTAGCAAAACACCTTGCATTTATATTTATTTCCTATTCCATACCTCTCTGCCCTATGTTTTTTCTTCTCAAAACCAATTCCATTATTTTTTTTTTAGATTTTATTTATTTATTTGACAGAGAGACAGCAAGAAAGGGAACTAAAGCAGGGGGGAGTGGGAGAGGGAGAAGCAGGCTTCCTGCTGAGCAGGGAGCCCGATTTGCGGCACGATCCCAGGACCTGGGATCATGACCTGAACTGAAGGCACACGCTGAACAAGTGAGCCACTCAGGCGCCCCTCAAAATCAATTCCTTTAAAAAATTAATAGGAAAGCAATATTATATATTAATTTTTTAAGACAGGGAAAATACAGTCAATAGATGCAGCATTCCATACAATTCAGCACCTAAGCATGATAAAAAGGAATCATGGAACACTACATCAAAAACTAATGATGTAATGTATGGTGATTAACATAACGTAAAAAAAAAAAAAAAAGAATCAGGCAAAACAAGAGAATTTCCTTAACTTGATAAAGAACATCTACAGCAAAGACCAACTTTAATGATGACAAAGAAGCCTGCGATCACATCTACTCAACATATAATGGCAGTCCAAGTGAGTAAAAACAGGAAAAATAAATTTAAAAAATAATTTAAGAGATTAAAAAATAACTGTCATTATTTGCAGATGATATATCCTCTATCTTGAAAGTCAAGAAAATTTTGTAAGGTTGTTGGATACAAAAGAAAAAATTTAATTTCATTTAACTGCATCTATTAGAAAATTATTTTTTTTTAATTTCAGTATTGTTAACATACAGTGTTATATTAGTTTCAGGTGTTTAATATAGCAATTCAATAATTCTAAACATTACTCAGTGCTCAAGATAAGTGTATTCTTAATCCCATTCACTTATTTTCATCCATCCCACAACCTAATTCCCCTCTGGTAACCATCTGTTCTCTATAGTTAAAAGTCTGTTTCTTGGTTTCTCTGTTTTGTTTCTTAAATTCCATATATGAGTAAAATCATATGGTATTTTACTTTCTCTGACTGGCATTAAACTCTCTAGATCCATCCATGTAGTTGCAAATGGCAAAATTCCATTCTTTTTATGGCTGAATAATATTCCATTGTGTGTATCTATATACATACATACCATTCTTTATTTTTATTATTATTTATTTATGTTTTTTTAAGTAGGCTCCCTGCCCAGTGTAGAGCACAACACAGGGGCTTGAACTCAGGACCATGAGATCAAGACCTGAGCTGAGATCAACCGACTGAGCCACCCAGGCACTCCTGCCAATTCTTTATCCATTCATCTCTGGATGCAACTTGGGCTATTTCCATAATTTGGCTACTGTAAAAAATGCTGCAATCAACACCGGGGTGCATCTATTTTTTCCAATTAGTATTTTTCTTTTCTTTGAGTAAATACCCAGTAGTGGAATTACTGAATCATATGGTATGTCCATTTTTAATTTTTTGAGGGACCTCCATACTATTTTCCACAGGACTATTCCAGTTTGTATTCATACCCACAGTGATTTTAGTCATTCTGAACACTGTGAGATGATACCTCATTGTTTTGATTTGCATTTCCCTGAGGATGAGTGATGCTGAGCAACTTTTCATGTGCCATCTTGTATGTCTTCTTTGGGGAAATGTCTGTTTATGTCTTCTGTACATTTCTAAATCAGATTACTTGATTTTTGGGTGTTGAGTTGTGTAAGTTCTTTACATATTTTAGATACAAACCCTTACTGAGTATGTCATTAGCAAATATTTTCTCCCATTCAGTAGATTATCTTTTACTTTTGTTAGCTGTATCCTTTGCTGTGCTGAAGCTTTTTATTTTGATGCAGTCCCAATAGTTTATTTTTCCTTTTGTTTCCCTTGCCTCAGGAGACATATCTAGAAAAATGTTGTTATGGCCAGTGTCAGAAAAATTACTGCCTGTACTCTCTTCTAGGATTTTTATGGTTTCAGGTCTCACATTTAGATCCTTGATCCATTCTGAGTTTATTTTTGTGTATGGTGTAAGAAAGTGATCCAGTTTCATTCTTTTGCATGTAGCTGTCCTGTTTTCCCAACACCATTTGTTGAAGAGACTGTCTTTTTCCCATTGCATACTCTTGCCTCCCTTGTTGAAGATTAATTGACCATGTAAGTTTGGATTTATTTCTGGGCTTTCTATTCTATCCCATTGATCTCTCTGTTTTTGTGCAATTACCATACTGTTTTGATTACTACTGCTTTATCATAAAATATGAAATCTGGAATTGTAATACCTGCAGCTTTGTTTTTCAGGATTGCTTTGACTATTTGGGGTCCCTGTGGTTCCATATAAATAGTCTGTTCTAGTTTCTGTGAAAAATGATGTTGGTATTTTGATAGGGATTGCATTAAATCTGTAGGTTGCTTTGGGTAGTATGGACATGTTAACAATATTTGTTCTTCCAGTCCATGAACATGGAATGTCTTTCCATTTGTTTGTGTGGTCTTCAATTTCTTTCACCAATGTTTTATAGTTTTCAGAGTACAGGTCTTTCACCTCCTTGGTTAAATTTATTCCTGGGTATTTTATTATTGGTGTAATTGTAAATGGGATTGTTTTCTTAATTTCTCTTTCTGCTGCTTCATTACTATTTAATAGAAATTCAGTGCATTTCTGTACATTGTCTTGGTATCCTGTGATCTTAACTGAATTCATTTATCAGTTAGTAGTGTTTTTTTGGTGGAATCTTTAGGGTTTGCTATATATAGTATCATATCACCTGCAAATCATGAAAGTTGGACTTCTTCTTTACCAATATGGATGCCTTTAGTTTCTTTTTCTTGTCTCGTTGCTGTGGCTAGGATTTCCAGTACTGTGTTGAATAAAAATGGGGAGAGTGGACATCCTTTTCTTGTTCCTGACCTCAGGAGAAAAGGTCTCATTTTTTTCCCCACTAAGTACAATGTTAGCTGTATGTTTTATATATGGCCTTAATTATGTTGAGGTATGTTCCCTCTAAACCTACTTTGTTGAGGGTTTTTATAGTGAGTGGATGTTGTACTTTGTCAAATGTTTTTACTACACCAATTGAGATGATCATACGGTTTCATCCTTTCTTTTGGTGATGTGCTATATCACACTGATTTGCAAATATTAAACCATCCTTGCATCCCAGGAATAAATCCCACTTGATCATGGTGAATGATTTTTTTTTAAAGATTTTATTTATTTATTTGAGAGAGAGAGAATGAGAGATAGAGAGCACAAGAGGGAAGTGGGTCAGAGGGAGAAGCAGACTCCCTGCTGAGCAGGGAGCCCAATGTGGGACTCGATCCCAGGACTCCAGGATCATGACCTGAGCCGAAGGCAGTCGCTTAAACAACTGAGCCACCCAGGCGCCCTGGTGAATGATTTTTTTAATGTATTGTTGGACTCAGTTTGCTAATATTTTGTTGAGGATTTTTGCATCTGTGTTCATGAGAGATTTTGGCCTGCAGCCATCCTTTTTTGTAGTGTCTTTATCTGGTTTTGATATCAGGGTAATGCCAGCTTCATAAAATAAGTTTGGGAGCTTTCCTTCCACCTCCATCTTTTGGAATAGTTTTTTTTTTTTTTTAAAGATTTTATTTATTTATTTGAGAGAGAGAATGAGAGATAGCACGAGAGGGAAGAGGGTCAGAGGGAGAAGCAGGAGAAGCAGACTCCCTGCTGAGCAGGGAGCCCGATGCGGGACTCGATCCCGGTACTCCAGGATCATGACCTGAGCCGAAGGCAGTCGCTTAACCAACTGAGCCACCCAGGCGCCCTGGAATAGTTTTGAAAGTAAAACTTTAAAAAAAAATTACAAAGTATCTAGAAAAAATCTAACAAAAGATATGTAAGCCTATTATGCATAAAATTATTAAAAGGTATTAAAGAACACTTAAGTCAATGCAGAAAATAACACAAACCTAAATAGGAACATCATTAGAGTAAAGATGTTCCTACTTCCTAAACTAATGTAATTGCAATAAAAACAAAAACAGTGATTACTGTGAACTTGACCAGATAATCTGCTGTTAAAATGTGGTATTTTTTTGAGTTCTAGAATGTTGCCTTAGTTCAATCTTCTCTTTAATTTCCTTGAATATATATTTATTTTACAGTTGGAGTTTTAATTATTATATTTTATAGATCCTCTCTTCATCTGTTTCTGCTGTATATTTTTTTACTTGGTTTTTCATCAGGTGTTGTCTTGTATCCTTTTAGGCTGCATACAGATCTTCTAATTGATTTTGAATGTCAGAGACTATTTGTGAGAAACTGAAGAGAGGCTTTGATAATATTATCTTTTCCGGGGTAGACTAACATTTCCTTTTGCAAGGCAGCTTAAAGCAAAAGAAACTAGTATATCTCAGATCATCTTAATCCAATCAGTGATTGAGAGGATTCAAAATGGGCTTCACTCCCCGTAAAGCCGGGTTTACTCAAGTATACCATTTAGGGCAATCTTCCTTAAATAAGGGTTGTTTTTGCTAACCAGGGGACATATGGCAATATATGGAGATATTTCTGATTGTCACAAGTGGGGGTGAGGGGTTGGTACTGGCTGGCATCTCTTGAGTATAGGCCAGGGATGCTTCTAAACATCCTTCAATGCACAGGACAGTTCCTGACAACAAAGAATTATCTCATTCGAACTATCAATAGTGGTGAAACTGAGAAACCTTGATTTAGAGTATAGACCCTTGAGGTTTTAACATAAAACCAAAGAGGTTTAGCAAACAGCGCTCTCCTCAGAGGTCCTGAACTCCAACTTTTGTCTCCCTAGTCCAGGAAATATGACAAAACAATTGCTTAGCTTATCAACCTCTCAGTGGCCTTTTCAGGAATTTGTACACCATTAGGCGGAAAGAAGGCCTCAAATATCAGTCTCAGTGTACTGGCTTTTTATCCTCCAGAATGCTGGATCCATAATTCTTCACAGCTTTGGCAACTGTCTGATTTCTTAAAAAAAAAAAAAAAATTACTTATTTTTATTTGGTTCACCTTATATGGTTGTTCTCAATAGCAAAGTTGATTCAAACTACCTTCTTTACTTGACAAGATTCTAAATGTATATGTGAGAACAAAAGGACAAAAAGCAGTACAATATTCCTGAAGAATAAGTACATGGAGGAATGTCCCACTAGATACCAAGTTGTATTATAAAGCCACAGTAACAAAATAGCATGAGAAAAAATGGCTTAAAAGAAAGGAAAAAAGTTAAAACCAAAAAACTGCAAAGAAAAAAAAAAAACAAACCAAACA
This sequence comes from Eumetopias jubatus, assembly GCF_037043125.1. Lineage (NCBI taxonomy): Eukaryota > Metazoa > Chordata > Mammalia > Carnivora > Otariidae > Eumetopias > Eumetopias jubatus. The sequence goes on along the minus strand of NW_028274823.1, from coordinate 64,219,293 downwards.
AATAAAGCCATAATAATGAAGTCTGTGTGTTATTAGACTAGTAATATGGGCGGGGGGGGGGGTGGGGGGGCTAACAGAATAAAAAAGAGAAAAAGCCTCCAAATAAAGCTTAACATATATAGAAACAAATGACAAAAGCGGGCATCAAGATTGGCAGGAAAAGAAGGAGCAAGACTCCATCTTGCTGAGACAACTGATTATCCAAAATGAAATTTTAGTAGTACCTTACAGTATATGCAATCACTTCCATAATAATGAATAAAAGTGTACAGCAGTAAAAAAACAAAATAAACAAAAAAATCCATATACAATCTAATTACAAAATGGGCAAAAGACATGGACAGACATTTTACCGAAGAGGATATACAGACGGTAAATAAACACATCAAAAGATACTCGACATCATCAGTCATTAGAGAAATACAAATTCAAACACAGTGAAATATTATTTTACACATACTGGAATGGCTAATAAAAAATATACTGATGACTTCAAATACTGGCAAGGACGCAAAAAAACTAGATTACTCATACATTACTGATAAGAATGAAAAATGGTATACCACTCAGGAAAAGAGTATGGCAATTTCTCATAAAACTAAACATGTGCTTGTCATATTACTCCCAATCGCACTCTCAGGCACTGATCCCCCCAAAAAGATAACTTATGTTAACACAAAAACCTGTACATGAATGTTCACAGAGCAGCTTTATTCCTAAGAGCAAAACCTGGAAACAATCCAGATGTCCTTCAACAGGTGAAAGATTAAACAAACTGTGGAACATCTATGCCATGGGAATATTACTCAGCAATAAATAGAAACAAACTACTGATGCCCATAACAATTTGAGTAAAACTTAAGGGAATTATGCTGAATGAAAAAGGCAATCTCAAAAAGATATGGTGTGACTCCATTTATGTCTTTAAAATTATAAAGATAGAAAAAAGATTTGTGACTGCACAGGGTTGGGGAGTGAGTGGTCATGGCTATAAAAAGGTGAATGTTGGACCCTTGTAATGGAACTTTTCTGTATCTTGATTGTGGTGGTGGTCACATGAATCTACACAAGTGATGAAATTACATAAAACATACACACAGAAAACTGAAATCTGAAAAAGTTGGCAATGTATCAATTTCCTGGCTGTGATACTGAACTAAAACTGTACAACATGTTGCAACTGGGAGAAACTAAATGCCTTGCTATGTTTCCCTGGACAGCTCCTTTCCTCTCTGTATCTCAGGCTCACTACCTGTAGGTGGATTATGATTTCTCTGAATTCTTCTATCCCTGCACACAGTGAGGTGTTCTCCTAAGGAAACTATGAAGAAAACTCATCTTTGACTGCAGATGTATTTCTTTTCATTACTGAAAAGAAAAGCAGAAACAGAATGGATTTCAAGAGACAGTCTCTGTCCCCAAATCCCCACAGGACTGCTCAGGGAAAAGAGAAGAATCACACGGCCCCAGAGGCCATTCATTTATGTGCATGGATGAAAACAAAATCAATGCTGAACAAAATAAGCAAATATTTATAACATTTATATAAAGTTCAAAAAGATGCTGATTGAAACACATTATTCAAGGATACATCAGAGGTGACAAAATAGGCACTTCATTGGAGGGAAGAGTGGGAGCTGAAATTGGAAAGTGGTATATATGCACTGATAAATGCTATACTTCCTGAGGTACATAATTGGTACTGGAGAGTTATTTTTTTTAAAGCAAACTATAACTATTCTTAACTCTCATTTATATAGAACATAGTTAATATGGGAGGGGAAAAAAGTCTATAAAATAAAAATGAGGGCAGTAAAATAACATGTAACAGAAAAAGGAGATGTGATAAGCTAGAGTAAGATTACTGAGTAGTATCGAATTCATGCTATTACTTCAAATCAAGACATTTATTATTAATCCAAATATAGAGCAATTATAGATATAGAGCAAATATGTGTCAACTGATTTTCAATAAAGATGCCAAAGAAATTCAATGGAAAAATGGTAAGTCTTTTCAACAAATAGTGCTGGAACAACTGGACATTCATATGCCAAGAACAGAAAATTTCTACCCTTCCCTTGTACTATATACAAAACTTACCTTCTAATGTAGTCCTAAATGTAAAATCAAAAACTTTAAACTTCTAAAAGATAACCTATCTGACCTCGGGATAGGGAGAAGACTTCTGATGACACCAAAAGCCCAAACAATGAAAATGAAAAATAATTAAAAATTAATAAATTATACCTCATCTAACTCAAAACAACTGTTCTTCGAAAGAAAGTAAAAAAATGAAAATGATATACTTAAAAAATTCAAAAAATGTATCTGACAAAGAACATATACCTAGGACATAGAAAGGTCTTTTACAACTCGGTAGGACAAGTAAACAAAAAAAAAATGTGCAAAATTAGTAATTCAAGACTGAAGTCATGAAAAACAGTGTAAGACTGTCAGTTTGTTTATGCTGCTATAACAAAAATACCTTACTCTTAGTAGCTTTGAAACAACAGAAATAAATCCAGGCATATATGGACAATTAATTTATGACAAGAGCCAAAAATATACAATGGGGAAAGGACAGCCTCTGCAATAAATGGTGTTAGGAAAATTGGACAGTCACATGCAAAAGAATGAAACTGGATCATGACTTTCCACCAAAAACAAAAATTAACTCAAGATGAATTAAAGAAATGAACTTAAGGCCTGAAACCATAACTCCTAGAAGAAAACATAGGCAAAAGACTCCTTGACATAGATCTTGGAGGGGATCTTTTGAGTCTGACATAGAAAGAAAAAGCAACAAAAAGCAAAAATAAACAAGTGGTACTACATCAAACCAAACTGCTTCTGCACAGCAAAAGAAACCATCAACAATGGGGCGCCTGGGTGGCTCAGTTAAGCCTCTGACTTCGGCTCAGGTCATGATTCCGGAACTCTGGGATCAACTCCCCCACCGGGCTCCCTGCTCAGTGGGGAGCCTGCTTCTCCCTCCCCCCTGCTGGTGCTCTCTCTCTCTCTCTCTCTGTGTGTCAAATAAATACATAAAATCTTAAAAGAAAAAAAAAGAAATCACCAACACAATGAAAAGATAACCTACTAAATGGGAGAAAACATTTGCAAATCATATATCTAATATGGGGCTAATATCCAAAATATATAAAGAACCCATACAACCTAACAGCAAAACAAAACAAAACAAAAACCCCAACATATTAAAAAACAAAAAAACTCCCAATCAAGAAGATCTGAACATTTTTCCAAAAGAAGCATACAGATGGCCAACAAGTACATAAAAAGATGCTCTACATCATTAATCATCAGAAATATAAACCAAAACCACAATGAGATATTACCTCATACCTATGAGAATGATTATTAACAAAAAGAGTAGAAATATCAAGTGTTGGTGAGGATGTGGAGAAAAGGGAATAACTGTGCACTGTTTGTGAGAATGTAAATTTGTGCAGCCACTATGAAAAACAAGATGGAGGTTCCTCAAAAAATATGATCCAACAATTCCACTTTTGGGTATTTTTCTGAAGAAAACAAAAACACTAACTTAAGAAGATATGTGCATCCCATGTTCACTGCAGCATTATTTACAAGATATGGAAACAAGCCCTGTGTCCATGGATGGATAAATGAAGAAACTGGCGCATACACACACACACACACACACACACACACACACACACACACACACTAGAATATTATTTGGTCATAAAGAAGAATGAAATCCTGCCATTTGTGACAACACGGATGGATCTCAAGGGCATTATGGTAAGTGAAATAAGAAAAACAATGACAAATTCTGTATACTCTCTCTTATATACGAAATCTAAAAAAAAGTAAAAATAATTTCCATACCCTGAGACAACTGCAATAAGACAGAGGTGCCAAGAGTGGCATGAGGGTACCTGACTTAACATAACCCTGATAGGAGATAGCTCTCCTGGGTGGCTCAGTCGTTAAGCGTCTGCCTTTGGCTCAGGTCATGATCCCGGGGTCCTGGGATCAAGCCCCATATCGGGCTCCCTGCTAGGCGGGAAGCCTGCTTCTCCCTCTCACACTCCCCCTGCTTATGTTCCTGTTCTCACGATCTCTCACTCTGTCAAATAAGTAAATAAATAAAATCTTTTTTAAAAAAAGGAGATAGCTCTGATCTGAGTCCTAAAAAATTGGACTATTCCATAAGTCATTCAATTCTCTCTTGATCTTTTGAACTCAAAAGACTGTAATTACTCGCTTTCATTTCGAAGTATTATGACTTCTTCCTTATTTGATGCAGATGTTTTAAGAACCAGTTTGTTTCTTCCGGCCAGTTTCTTCCAGCCAGTCACCCGAAAAATGGGAATGAGTTTGTATTGTGTAAATAACACAAAGTATTTTTTATTACAAACAACAAAAAGCATGAGGATAAAAGCAGAATTATAAGTTTACAAAGTATCTCAGAAACCAAAAAGCAAGAAAAAAAAATCTGGATCCCACAAGGCTATACCTACCCCTAGAAAGTTGTTAGAAATTCTTCATTCTCTTCATCTTTCTCATTGCTGATTTTCTTTATACAGCTGAGGCTTCATTCTATCTTTAGAGACAAACTAAAACTTGAGAACTTTTGTATATGCACCTACTCAAAGAGGGCCACTCACATTACTCCAAATTTACCTGTTATTGGGTTTAGCACTATATAGAGTAGGTGTCCATCCTTGATCCAATCATGAAGTATGGAGAAAGAGGGAAGGTTCTGCAGTACAAAAGTAAGCCACTGAGGTTCTCCAAAGTGAAAGTGGAAGGGAGCAGTTCTCAGAGAATATGTGCTATGTTTAGCAAGGAAGATAATTTCCAGCACAGTTACAAAATAACAGGAAAGCATTTGGCATTCTGGGGGCTGGCATATATTTTATAAGCAGATTATGAAATGTAATTAATGTTTGTATATATTAAATATATTGGGGCGCCTGGGTGGCTCAGTCGTTAAGTGTCTGCCTTCGGCTCAGGTCATGATCCCAGGGTCGTGGGATCAAGCCCTTCATCGGGCTCCTGTTCAGCAGGAAGCCTGCTTCTCCCTCTCCCACTCCCCCTGCTTGTGTTACCTCTCTCACTGTCTCTCTCTCTCAAATAAATAAATAAAATCTTTAAAAAATAAACAAATAAATAAAATATATTGTTAAAGGAAAATTACTATTTTCTTTGTTTGTATTACATGTAATACCAACTGAATAGCTCAAGGAACACAGCATTTTCTAATCTCCCCAGACACTTTTCTATGGTCTTATATTTAAGGTCACTACCATGTCTAAAATCAATCAATTTTTGCTTTGGTCTAATAATTAACCTAGAACAAGGATGGTCTGATGCAGCAGTGTAACTGTGTAGTGTTAAGTGGATCTTATGAAAAACTGCTGTAATTTTGTGTTTTCTTGAATAGGAAAGGTAGACAGAAAGCACTAAAAGTGTCAGATTTGGCAATAAAATTAAAGGAAAGACATCGGGCCTTTAAATTTGTACTGGATAACCCTCAAAGATTCTTTTGGCTTATCTATATTTGAAAAGAACTGAATCAATATAAACATTTCTATCATTTAAATTCATAAGGTTTCTGTTAATTCTAATTATATTTTTTTATTTTTTAAAGATTTTATTTATTTATTTGACAGGCAGAGACACAGTGAGAGAGGGAACACAGGCAGGGGGGTGGGGGAGGGAGAAGCAAGCTTCCTGCCGAGTATGGAGCCAGATGTGGGGCTCGATCCCTGGACCCTGGGACCATGATCTGACCCTTAACGACTGAGCCATCCAGGCTCCCCTCTGTTAACTTAATTCTACATAAAAGTGTCTGATTTTAGGGGCGCCTGGATGGCTCAGTTGGTTAAGCCTCTGCCTTAGGCTCAGGTCATAATCTCAGGGTCCTGGGATGGAGCCCTGCATTGGGGGGGTCCCTGCTCAGTGGGGAGTCTGCTTCTCTCTCTGCCTCTGCTCCTCCCCCACTGCTTGTGCTCTATCTCTTAAATAAATAAATACATAATAAATCTTAAAAAAAAAAGTATCTTTTAAATCAATGGTTCTCAAACTTAAATGCACATCAGAATCACCTGGGTAGCTTTTAACCTGATGCTAGAATCTCATTTCAGATCACCTGAATCAGAACCTTTGCTGGTGGACCCAGGCAATCAATGTCCAAGGACTGCTTTTGTAAATAACCTTTTACTGTAACATAATCCTTTCCATTTCTTTACATGTTGTCTATAGTTGCAACAGAGACCATATAGCCAGCAAAACCTAAAATATTATCTAGCCTTATACTGAAAAAGTTTGCCAACCCCTGTTCTAATATATTAGATATAAGATTATTCTTAGACATAAGGTTAAGAAAAGTGAGTGATCAGGAAATAGAATCCCAATTAAATTTATTTATTAAGAAATAAGACTTGTAGTTTGATGAAATCCCAGTAGTTTATTTTTCCTTTTGTTTCCCTTGCCTGATGAGAGATATCTAAAAAATGTTGCCAAGGCCAATGTTGAAGAGAGTATTGCCTATGTTTCCTTTTATGAGTTTTATGGTTCTAGATTTTACATTTAGGTATTTAAAATATTGAGTTTATTTTTGTGTATGTGTGAGAAAGTGGTCCAGTTTCATTCTTTTCATGTAGCTGCCCAGTTTTCCCAACACCACTTATTGAAGAGATTATCATATCTCCGTTGTATATTCCTGTCTCCTTTGTCATAGATTAATTGGCCAAATGAATGTGGTACTATAAGGAAAATAGTATGGAGGTTCCTCAAAAAGTTAAGAATAGAATACCATACGATCTAGTAATTCCACTGCTGGACATTTCACCCCCCCCCCAAAAAAAAAAAGAAAAGAAAACACTAATACTAACACATCAAAAAAATATATGCATCCCTATGTCTTGTAGCATTTACAATATCCAAGATATGAAAATTACCTAAATGACCAATGACGAATGGATAAAGAAAATGTGGTATACACACACACACAAAACACACACACACACACACACACACACACACACACACACACAGGAATATTATTCAGCCATAAAAAAGAACTAAACCATGTCACATTCTTGACAACACATGGGATGAACTTGACTTTGGCTCAGGTCATAATCTCAGCAGTCCTGGGATCGAGCCCAGAGTAGGGCTCAGAGCTCAGTGGGGAGTCTGTTTCTCCCTCTCCCTCTACTCATGTTTTCTCTCTCTCTCAAATAAAATCTTAAAAAAAAATAGAAAACAAAACAAAACACAGGAAGAAAAATTAACTCATGACTATGAGTTAAACATAGTTCTTAGGTATGACACCAAATTTCTAATCAATGAAAAACTGGACTTCACAAAAATTAAAAACTGTTGCTACAACCTGGGAGAAAACATTTGCAAGTCACATATCTGAAAAAGGACTTATATCCAAAATTTTTTATAAAGAAAACAACTCTCAAAACTGAAAATATAAAAATTTTATAATGAGCAAACGATTTGCACAGAGACTTCTCCAAAGAAAATAGACAGTAAATGAGCTCATTAATAGAGCTCAACACCCATTATTACTACAAGGGAAAAACAAATTAAACCACAATGATACACCACTACACACTTGAGAGGATATCTAAAACCACCAAAATCCAACTCTGACAATATCTAGTGAAGAAAAAAGCAACTGAAACTCTCAAACATTTCAGGTGGGAATTCAACATGGAACAACTCTGGATAACAGTTTGGCAGTTATTTATGAAATTAAACATCACCATAACCATATGACACAGCAATCTTCCTCTTAGGTATTTGTCCAAGTGAAATAAAAATTTACATTCACACAAAAATGTGCATATGTGCACATGAACATTTTTAGGAGCATTACTCACAATTCCCCAAACTAGAAACCACCAAAGTTATCAATGAGTGAATGTATAAACAAATTGTGATACTTTTATACAATGGAATATTCATTAATAAAAGCAACAAACTCCTAACATGAAATAGCATGGATGAATGTCAAAAGCATTATGCTAAATGAAAGAAGCCAGCCTGAAAGAATTATATATGATTACATTTATATTATATGATATTCTGAAAATAGCAAAACTATAAAAGAAGAACAGTTCACTGGTTTCCAGACTCAGGAATAGGAAACAACCTTACTACGAGGGCAGCACAAGGAAATTTTGAGAGTGAGGAAACCATTCTGTATCCTGATTATGGTGTTATTTACATGAGTCTGTAAATTTGCCAAAACTCACAAAACTATATGTGAAAAAATAAATGAATTTTACTGTATATGTTTATGAAAATTCCAATAATTTTTTTCAGAAATTGTAATCAAGTACTTAAAAAAGTAAATAGCTTTACTTTACCTTACTAAAGCTATTTACTTTTACATAAAGGAGGCAGAAAAGCACCTGGGTGGCACCGTCAGTTAAGTGTCCAACTCTTGGTTTTGGCTCAGGTCATGCTCCCAGGATCCTGGGATCAAGTTCCTCATCAGGCTCCCCGCTCAGTGTGGAAGTCTGCTAAGTTTCTCTCTCTTCCTTTTACGTTAGAGATAAAGTACTAAGAATAAAAATGAAACGTCAAATATAAGGTTAAATAAAAGTCCTACAATGAAATGTTATACACAAACTCACAGATTTAGGTTTCAAGGCCGTCAGCAGTGTTGATGTGAAACTATATTAAGAAAATGTTAATGATTTATACAACTGTAAATGAGAAACAAGACTTACTGGGAGTTAGCTGAGGTTGCCTGCCTATCTCCAGTATAACATTAACTTTAGTGAGATCCCAAAAGGCCTTGTTAAAGCATGGCAACTCTAAGACTTAACCAACCTATAATTAATATACAAATGAAAGTTACTAAATTTAAATCAGGAAACTCCATTTTTTCACCACAGCAGCTATTTATTGGTGGAGTAGCTAAAAATGTACAACTGAACAGAGAAAATATATTTCATAAATGGACAATACCTTATCACAATTCTCACCTCCTCAAGGCATAAAACAGGAAAAGAAAGTAGAAAGCAGTAAAACCCAGAAACGGTGCCATGCAATTTTTCTTCTGCTTATAAATTTAGTCAGGGGATGGAAACAAAAACATTCCATTCTTTAAGCTATAATAAAGCCTGGATTCTTGTCACCTTCAACTTTGTCTTCTTGTAAAAAAAAAAAAAAAAAAATTTTTTTTTCAGTAAGGAAACTATGTTAATCTGAGCCAAAGGCATCTCTCCTGAAATTAGTATATTAAAAACAAATATTTCAAGTTTTATCAAAAATAAAATTAAGATCTAAAACTTACTAAGTGTCGGGGCACCTGGGTGGCTCAGTCGGTTAAGTGTCTGCCTTAAGCTCAGGTCATGATCCCGGGGTCCTGGCCGGCTTCTCCCTTTCCCTCGCCCCTCCTCCCCCCAGCTCATGCTTGCTCTCTGTCTCCTTCTCTCAAGTAAACAAAATCTTAAAAAATAAAATAAAACTTACTCAGTATTATCCATTTTTTAAGCAAAGAAATCCAAATACTGCTTACCAATGATAACAATGTTAAGAAAATATTCAAGTATCATCAAGGTATCAAAAAGTCTCCCCATTTGACGAAGACACATCCTAAGCAGGTACCACTGAGTCACCCATGAGAATTTGTAAGTGTCATCTCCACAGATCATGAAACTATGGAGATGTACTAGCTGTGTAGACTGAGACTGGCCCAGAGCTTACAACATGACTAACAAGCTTTTTAATCCATAGGTATGATTCACTTCTAGGAAGTTTACTGATTAAATACAAGGACCTTGGGTCAGAATAGCCATGGCTTTAATCCCAGGTCTACCACTCAAAAACTGCAAATCCACAGGCAAGATGCTTACATCATAAATTTCAGTTACCTCATATGCAAAATGTACATGATAAGGATGTTGAAAGATTCAATTAGATGATACAAAGGTGATTTACACATGTCTGGTATGGAGCAAAAAGTTATCAATAATATTTTTGTGTTGTCATATACTATATGTTAATGATGTTCAAGATACTATGCTCTAATACTTGTGGAAAGGGAAATAAAAAATATTAATAAAATATCACCAATTTCTGTTCTCAAAGTGCTTAGAAAGGCAGGTATATAGCTCAAGGACTCATGTAAATGTTGAATATTTTTATAAGTTTTACCTATAAAGAGGGTTCTCTGACCGAAACTGATAGAATTCTTGAAATGAAGGTGTATGAGTTACTCCAAATTTATATGGATCTAATAAGCAGAAATAGGTGAGAACGTTTACAGGTGAGGAAAAAGCATGAACAAAAGAACAGAGATGGGGCGCCTGGGTGGCTCAGTTGGTTAAGCGACTGCCTTCGGCGCAGGTCATGATCTCAGGGTCCCGGGATCGAGCCCCGCATTGGGCTCCCTGCTCGGCAGGAAGCCTGCTTCTCCCTCTCCCACTCCCCCTGATTGTGTTCCCTCTCTCGCTGTCTCTCTCTCTGTCAAATAAATAAAATCTTAAAAAAAATTTAAAAAAAAACAAAAGAACAGAGATATTTTAAAATATACAGTACTTCCTGGAAGTGCTAAGCATAGTAATTAAGCATGGAAAGAATACAGCATTTGGTAGGTACAGGGGAAAGGTAATAAATTTAATAATATCCTAAATTCACTAAAAAGAATAATTCACAAGTTTCAGGTGGTAAGAACTGACGATAGGTAAAAAGTCTCAAAATAAATATATTATTTAAAAATGCAGGGTTTAAGAACCCATAACATTTTGCCTCCCAAAAGTAGAAAAAAGCAGTCTGGCTTATAACTAACAAGGAAAGCACTTATTACTTCTATGTCATAAACATCCCACAATGTCAATAAAAATTCCTACTATAAAATCATGCAAAAAGAATAAAAAGATTTTTATTTATTATATGTCCAAAAAGATTTCTCCATTTGTTTCAATGGAATTCCACAAATGAATACTTAATCTTTTCTGAAATAAATTCTTTCTTATGTTTCTTTTCTATATATTTTAAAACCTTATTATCTAACCTGATACACTAACTTGAAAATTATTCCACCATTTCACTTATGATTAACAAATATCCAAAAAAATTCCCACAAATACACCAATTGTTTCAAAACTTTTTACTTTTCGAAGTCAAGTAAGTTCTGCATAGCAATGGTACCAACATATGCCATGAATTTATTGAAAGGTTCTATATAAGCAAAGGCATTTAAAACTCACAACCAATTATTATCTACATGTGAATAATTCCAATATATGTATTAAATCAGGACAACACCAATTTTGTGTCTGCAATTCCCAGAAAACATTTTCACTTACTTTTAAGTTTTCATATTAAAAAACAGGGACTTTTACCCTAAGAGCACTTGCTGAATGGAGACAAATGTGAGATTCTAGGGAAAGAGTATCAAAACACACAAAAGCCACAGTCTGCTCAAAGCAAGAAGGCTAAGGACTCACCCCTCCTAAACCCAGAACCATTAAGGGGTAACTAACCATACCTTAAGATAAGAATAAACTTCCCCTTGGGCACCTGGGTGGCTCAGTCGTTAAGCGTCTGCCTTCGGCTCAGGTCGTGATCCCAGGGTCCTGGGATCGAGCCCCACATTGGGCTCCCTGCTCTGTGGGAGGCCTGCTTCTCCCTCTCCCACTCCTCCTGCTTGTGTTTCTGCTCTCGCTGTCTCTCTCTCTGTCAAATAAATAAATAAAATCTTAAAAAAAAAAAAAAAAAGAATAAACTTCCCCTTTTCACTTCTTGGGTCTGCAAAGAAAACTAGGTTGGTACTAAGCAAATATAGTTAAAAAAAAAAATTCCTTGGAAGTTGTAACTACAAATGAGCCCTCATATGGATTCATTCACATCACCTTAGTGATACAAAAAACTTCAAGCTTTAAATTTAAAAACATCTAAGACCACCATGACAGTGCCAGCCCAAATATACAGTACACTCAATGGCAAATCCTCTCTGGAGAAAGCTACCTTCATTCTAGGCATCAAAATATCCTCACAGAACTCCCTCAACCAACTGGAGGGTGTTATGCTGAGTGAAATAAGTCAATCAGAGAAAGACATGTATCACATGACCTCACTGATATGAGGAATTCTTAATCTCAGGAAACAAACTGGGTGTTAACTGGAGTGGTTGGGGGTGGGAGGGATGGGGTGGCTGGGTGATAGACATTGGGGAGGGTATGTGCTACGGTGAGCGCTGTGAATTGTGCAAGACTGTTGAATCACAGATCTGTACTTCTGAAACAAATAATGCAACATATTTTAAGAAAAAAGAAAAAGAAGAAGATAACAGGAGAGGAAGAAAAGGGGAGTATGTCAGAGGGGGAGACGAACCATGAGAGATGATGGACTCTGAAAAACAAACTGAGGGTTCTAGAGGGGAGGGGGGTAGGGGGATGGGTTAGCCTGGTGATGGGTATTGAGGAGGGCACGTTCTGCATGGAGCACTGGGTGTTATGAACAAACAATGAATCATGGAACACTGCATCAAAAACTAATGATGTAATATATGGTGATTAACATAACAATAAAAAATTAAAAAAAAAAAAAAAAAGAACTCCCTCAACCATCTCAGCCTGGAAAAGGGGGAAGTGGTGTGAAGAGTAAAAAGTTAACTGAATACAAGAAAATAGGTAACATTCTGTATGTTAACTAAATTGAATTTAAATTTAAAAAAAAAGAAAGAAAAGAAGGTAACATTACTGAGAACCAGCAGAGACAAATAGGAAAAACTTAAGACATAATAATTGATGGATACAAGTTAACACAGAATAATTATGAGTACTATTATCTTTAAACAAAAGACAAGTTTAGAAATATGTGTAGGAACCAAAATTTTTTTTCTTAAAAAGGCAAGCAGAATTGGAAAAGAATCAGAACTTTTAAGTATAAAAAAAGAGATTTATTGAAAATTTTCAGAAAGATAAAAGCTTATTAAAAAACAGTGAAAAGCATAAGTAAGCTGGAAGTCAGATCAGAGGAAATACAGTATAGTGAAAAGCAGTAAAACAGTGAAAAAATACATAAAGAGAGGAAGGGGTGATGAAGTCTATATTAAGTCTAATTCAGAGTTCCACTAAGCAAGGAGAAAATTTACAATACTGAACAAAAACAAGCATGACCCTGTCCTCAATGGACATAGGCTCTAGTAGGAAAGAGTGACATTCACCAAATAATGGCATAAAATTATACCTATGATAAATGAAATTAGGAAAATTTATTAAGTACTTTGCTCAATTTAAACCATGTGGTTTAGAGAGCCCTTCCATGAAGACATAAAGTAGTATTTGAGATACAAGTTGAGTGAAATAGTAAAATGTTCTAAGCAGAGAAAACAGTTACGTGCAAGGCATGAGGCAGGAGAAAATATGGAAATATAGGAAAAAATACTATTTTTCTAGAACTTAAAGGAAATTACAAGGATGAGCTATGAAGAACAATGGGGCAGGGGGCAGGGTATTGATAGTTCATAAAGTTAGAGGGGCAAAATCATTTAAAAGTCTTATAAATTGGTAAGTTTGGTCTTCTTCCTAATAAGATTAATGAGAAAATGCTGAAGGAATTTAAGCAAAGCAGGTGAAAATCAGATTCTCACTTGGAAAATATATTCATAATAATTGACAGTTCTCCTTCGGGGAACCAAAGAACATTGGGGATTATTTCTAAATCCATTACCTAATTAACATTTTATAGTAATCAGGTGCCTAACTATAAATATAAATATAATTAATTATAAAGTATAATATAATCAGTTACACAACCACAACTGCAACAAATGGCTTAAAGAAGACCATTATGAATCAACTGTTCCAGCAATGGAGCACTTCCTCATGTCATTAAGTGAGAGAGAAGAGAAAGGTGGTCATCAGACTTTTCTTTTATGCCAGTGAAATTCTACATTTTTAATTTCCTTGTCCTAAAACGTTCATGTTTTTTCATTGTTTTGACATCTTTCCTCCATTTAACTTTTAAATTTCTGATTATATTACATTAGCTACTATATCTAATTAGCTGGATCTTTTAAAAAAAAAAGATTTTATTTATTTATTTATTTGAGAGAGAGCACAAGCAGTAGGGAGAGGGAGAAGGAGAGGGAGAAGCATACCCCCCACCAAGCACGGAGCTGGAAACAGGGCTCGATCCCAGCACCCTGAGATCATGACCTGAGCTGAAGGCAGATGTTTAACCGACTGAGCCACCCGGGAGGCCCCTGGATCTTTCTTATTATTAACCATTTCTTCATTTTTTTTTAAAGATTTATTTTATTTTAGAGAGAGAGAGAGGGAACACGAGCAGGGGGAGGGGCAGAAGGAGAGAATCTCAAGCAGACTTTCCACTGAGTGTGGAGACCAAGGTGGGTCTCAATCTGATGAAACTGAGATCATGACCTGAGCCGAAATCAAGAGTCAGACACTTAACCAAATGAGCCACCCAGGCGCCCCGATGACCATTTTCTCCACTTTAACCAATTTTTTCATTTTATATATGTTTTTAAGCTTTCTGAATTTAATTGTATTTTATTACAATTGAAAATGCTGAACACTGACTTTTACATAGATTTGTATATTTCACTTTTCCTCTAGTTTAAAAAATAACTATTTTAGTAATCTTTTACATTTACTTTTTTCACCTTTATCTGGAGTATTTTTATTTGAATTTTCTTTAGTTTATTCCATAATTTTTATCACTTCCTAATCTTTTAGCTGTTTGTGTGAATCAATAACCTTTATGTCTATTTTTTAAATTTTAATCTAATGAAAAGTAAATGCCTTTCAACACTTTGTTGAGGGTGGAAATCTTGTTTAAAAAACAAATGAAAAACGAAGTGTTTCTCTAATTTCTCTTACATGTGTTCTCATCCCACTGACCTATTTTTTCTTTTATTTTGAAATAATTATAGATTCACAGGAAAATGCAAAAAAAAAGAAAAAAGATAGAGTCACCCAGTTTCCCCTAATAGTTACATCTGTATAGCTATAGGATCATGTCAAAACCAAGAAATTGATATTGATACAAACTGCAAATCCCATTTCACCAGTTTTACATGCACTCATATCTGTGTGTGCATGTGTGTGCACATGTACACACAATCGATTTTACTGTATCCTCTGTGTGTCTTCATGTAACCACCACTACAACCACGATTTGGAACTATTCTATCACCACAAGAATCCCCAGTACCCTCACACCATTTACAAAAACCTTAAAACAGAGCCTAAATTGATGTACACAAGAAAGAGCACAGAGTAGTACTCCTGGAAAAGAAAGATTCAGGCAGTTTGTGAAAGAGGTAAAAAAGATCAAAGGTATGGAACAGACAAAAAAGATTTTCTGAGGAACAGCTGTGTGAGAGTAGCTCTTGGTTCGGGAGAAAGATAGGTAAAGATTTTGTAGTTTTGTTCAGCATTCTGTCATAACTTCTCCAGTTACTTACTCAAAAAAGATAGTACATGCTCACGTGCATTTATTTTAAATAATGATATGGGCACAGCGTTAAGAGGCAAGCACACCCAGCTTTATTTGGACTACAGAATGATGAAGTTTCAAGACTAGCTGATTGAAAGCCCAATAAAACCATAATTTAGCAGAAATAGCAGGCTACATGCATCACTATTTTCTAAAATAAAACTCATCTGGTACTCCAAAATTACTCATATGTTCTTCAAATACACTATATTTAAAAGAGGACTCCTTGTACTTCAATAAGAGTAAAAACTAAGTTTAAAAACCGTTTATCTCACATTTAAAATTATAACAGTATCAGATTTACACAATCTATATTGTAGTACATAACAGTGCTGTATCACAGTAAAAGGATTGCAAAAGATTTTATCCAAACCATACATACCACCACTACATACATATTCCTTACCACTACAGATTACAGAAGACAACATTTGTCTGCAAACACAACATATGTCAGAATACCAGAGATTTCCTGGCTTTACTCACTAAAAAGTGGGAGACAGAGACATTTCAAAAGATAAAAATATTTCTAAATCTGTAATTATTTCTTCAACCAAAAAAGGTAAGACCTCCTTTTTTCCCTCAGAAAGTGATTACTTCGATATGTTTTACCCCTAGCCCTTCCCTGAAGAACAGAAAAGACCTTGCAAATCATTCTATTCCTAGAAATCCCTAGTTGAGCTCCAAGATCAGCACAACCATCTTTGAGTTCACCCAGTTTACAAGATATTAAATGGTTTGATAGGTACCTTTCATGGTTCATATATCCACTTCAACTTTATAACCTTATGATATCAAAATCACATTTCATTCACGTGCATAATAATTCTCTAGCTTTAAACAAGATTTTTTTTGAAAAAATATACATGTTTACCAAGAAGGGAAGAAGAAAAGTGGGACAGGAAAATCTAAAAGGACATGTAACAACTGGTTAATGACAGATACCTATGGGAAATACATAGAAGAGAATGAGAGAAAATTATCACTTTTAACCTTATGTAATTCACAATTATTTAAACTTCCCAATACACAGTTGCTTCTGACCTCACTATGTTATATAACTATATGTCTCAGTTTACTGATCTGCAAAACAGGGATAATAAAAGTATCTACCTCAAATGAATGAGGCAAAACACTCTTAAAAAACGCCTGGAACTTAGTAATAAGCCTTCAAAAATTAAATAATGTTTTGTTCCTGATACTATCTATTACATGCAATGAAATAAAAAAAAATAATACAAATCATGTTTTCAAAAGGTAAATATAAATACATTAAAAACAGTATCAGAAGAGATAACTAATATATTTTTTAGGTAAGCTTTATGCCCAATGTGGGGCTTGAACTCACAACCCCTAGATTAAGAATCATGTGATCCACCAGATGAGTGAGCCAGGCACCCCAATCTATATTTATTTTTCAAAGAACTCTTCACAATTGCAATTAAATAACTGTGTCAGACAGCAAGGATCATACTGTGAGATTCACAGTACTTGCATAATGCTTAGCACACAGTAAATGGCAAAAAATATTTATTGAATGAATGAAATTATCATGCAACACATATATGATGCTGCTGTATTTTAAGTTATTTGTAACCATTTATCAATTAAAAGAAAAAGTATATATACAGAAAAGAGAATCTACTTATGTAAACAAGTAAGCATTTTTAGACTGCTCAACAAGGCAGACATTTTCCCCCCAAAAGCTGAAAAAAAAACTCTAAAATTAGAACACATGGTAGACATGGCAACCACATTTCTGGACAGGAAGAAAACAGAATCAACAGTCTCCCACCTTTATTTTACATGGCTAGCTGCTTTTGGCTGCTTCAAATTATAAGAGCAACAAAATGAAAATCTGTAGCAATTCCAAACATAACAAAAAAGATGAACAGATATTGGAAATACCTGTAATGGAAAGATCAAATAATCAAGTAAATGATTCCAAAGTAATTTTAGTATATAGAGATTTTTCATAAATTATATCCTGAGAATAATAACTGTGGCTCAAGAAAAGGGCAAAAACAAAAAGGCCTACCAAATATGAATACCCTTACAGAGAAAAATTAACTATTCTGAAAAACAAATTCTAATTAATTGCTACTAACTGCCATTTTTGGTTAAATCATTGAAATGTGACAACAACCTAAAACATACACAAAAAAAGTAAGCTAGATCATGGATTAGGGTTAGAAAAGGAGGAAAAAAACAGAAAGAAAAAAAATTAACTGTGCAAATTCAGAAATATATAATGTCCCACTGATCTAAATCTAAATAAAAATAAGATTTTAAAAGGGAAAAACCCACATTTCTATAAAAAAGTTTCCTTTAAATACTTTTCAATTGCTTTTGATGATTCAAATATTAAAAGTAAATTGTTTTCAACATTAACTGTGGCTAGCGCCTTAAAATCATAATTATTTTTGCTTCTTTTCCCACAACTTTTCTGATTTTAATATTAAATGAGTTCTTTTCATGTCTTACGAAACAACATAACTTGGTACTTGCATACCTAGAACTCGGCACACTAAAGTTAGGAGGAACAAAGTAACAGATAAAAGAAGAAATGTCTCTGGGATTTCATACATAATTGCTTTGTTGGTTTCTTCCCAATTTTATTTATGGCACATCTTAAATTTATGACTCAGTAAGCATATCCTGCTCAATTTGATCCCAGTAAACAAACATGGAAAGCAAAATCCAAAATTATGGATTAGAAAAAATTTAGATTTACATGTCAAAGGTACTCAAACCTAGAAAAAAATTAAGGTATTTGGAATACAAGTTCAATTATTTTTTCATATGATTTTAGAAATATTGATATATTAAAATTACTAGTTTGAAAGAAGAGGTTTAACATTGAAAACAAGAAATTCCTTTCAATTCATAACCACATTAAAGTGTCATTCATTCATTCATTCATAGTTAACTCAATAACCGTTATCAGGTCCTGTGCCTATACTAAATACATTTAAGTGCATAATTGTTGCCCTCATTCAGGGAAAAAGTTAACCATAAATCTCATTAGTAGGTAATATACAATTTATATATAATTTTAAAACTATGAGCAGGCCTCAGATGACTGGTGATCCTCAGATGACTGAGTGACCTTAGTTTAGTGAGTATCATTGCAGGTTTGCTGTGATTTTAGTAGGATTTCCAGTGGGCCTCAATATAGACTGAATGGGTGGAAATTTGACCATTCTGCTGGAGGATCCTTAACGTATTTGTTGCTCATTTCTCTGGGGACCTTCACTTTCCCTGAGAAGACAATTCTCTAATCATTTCCCTAGGGGTTTTGGCTAGCAATATTCAAAGTGCAGAATGAAGAAAAAGGAGCTGAAGGAAAATAAAAAAGTTGCACCACTTAGTAAAAGGATAATCATGTAGTCCTATCACGTCACACCAGAAATACTGATGCAAGTGTCCTTGAAGCCAAAACCTTTGGTGCTCAGATTCTCGAGAGAATGTATCCCCCCATTTCCCATAAGGTAGGAAGGGTTGGCTGCCTGGCTGAGAATATGGGGAAGGTCCGGCGAGGCTACTTCTCTTCATATCACCTGTCAATTAACCCCTCCATTTTCAGCCCCATCAATTACCTCTACTATGCAAAGCATACGGTACTCCAATTTTTGAAACTTTCTGAGATCTGCCAGCTTCTCTGCTGACATTTATGTTTCAGTTTTCTTGAATCTCATTAAGTGGGTCACTGCTTCTCATCCATTCTATATTCTAAAACTTTATTAATATCTTATTACTGTTCTCGCCTGTTCTCTCTGTCCTTTTTAACTTTTTATTGTTATTTTGGTGCAATTTTGGAGGAATGAAGATAAACATGTGTTCCACCAGGTACATTTATCCAAGTCTCACTGAGATTATTTAAACACAATAAAAAATGACAAACTCCTAGTCTCTTTCCCATCACTTCATTCTGCTGCTACAGTAATCTACCTAAAATAGGTAAGTGACTGTTCAATCCACATGTTGTGATTCAATGACTTTCCATTCTGTACAGGAGGAAATGTCCAAAATCTTTATTGTAACACAAAACTACTTATGCTCTGTTCTATGCTTGCTCTTCCTTACTTCATTTTCTGCCACTCCACCACAATTACTATAAATTATGCTCCAGCTTGGCATAAATTCTTGGGATTTCCCAATCTGAACCTCTTTTCTCACAAAATGATTTCTATACCCTTTTCCAATCAGAAAATGTCAATTCAGCATTTAAAAATCACATCAAGGATCATTCTCTGTGTAGCTTTTTCTTACCTCCCTTGCCAAGCTAGGTACAGCTTTTCCACTTCTCTCATTTTTATAAACGTTTATTTTATCATTGATTGGTTCATTTTCTACCTGCATATCTGTCTCTCTCCTTACTCTCTGGACTTCCTGACCAAAAGTTTTCAGTTTACTCTTGGTTATATCTGCAAGGCCTTAAATTATCTGATCAGGAATAAAGACATGAGTATTACTGGGGCACCTAGGTGGCTCAGTCAATTGAGCATCAAACTCTTAATTTCGGCTTATGTCATGATCTCAGGGTCATGAGATTGAGCCCCAAGCCGGACCCTGTGTTTAGAGTGGAGTCTGCTTGAGATTCTCTTTCTCTCCCTCTGCCCCTCCCTTCCCCTCCCCCACTTTCTCACGTGCTCTCTCTCGCTCAAACAAAATCTTTACCAAAAAAAGTGAAATGAGTATTAAGTTGTTTTCCTTCTAAGACTTTTCCTGAAACTAAGCTGGCTGAAAAATACAAATGCTATTCCCCTGATTTTTCTTAGTAAGATTCAATAACTGGTAGGGAATATATGTTCTACTATAGAAGAAAAAGCATTATCTTGGAGATAGGAATTTGGGGTTCCATTTCCAGTTGCGGTAACTAAATTGAAAACAAATGTAAACAAATCAGCTAACATAATTACCCTAAATCGTCCTTTTTCTTGCTGGAAAAGGGAGGACATTAAACTGAATAATGATAATTAACACCATAACAAAAGACTTTTTATAAAGTGTTTTACATATGATATGAGCTCATATAGTAAAAAATTAACCTAATCCAAAGAGGAGTCTGCCCTCTGCCCTGGACTACTGGGAGGGGACCTCTAGGCCTCTGGAATATCCTGCCTAATAGGCATGTCTATTTGCCTGGAAGCTTTGGCCAATGGACAGTCTAACCGTCTGATTTATGATGGGAGCTCTGGGCCACACAGTATCAGCTGTAACCTCCACAGAAGAAGTGATAACTAAAGGTATGAGTCTGACCCCCTGGGAGTGGCTAAAGACTAAAGGTCAGTCATGTGGACAGTATGTGATCAAGTCCCAATAAAAACAATGAACACAAGAGGTTTGATTGAGCTTTCCTGGTTGGCATTAATCTGCACAGTGTCACACACTATGGCTGGAAAAAGGTAATACTGTTTTAATATTTTTTTTTAAGATTTTATTTATTTATTTGACAGAGAGAGACACAGCGAGAGAGGGAACACAAGCAGGGGGAGTGGGAGAGGGAGAAGCAGGCTTCCGGCGGAGCAGGGAGCCCGATGCAGGGCTCGATCACAGGACCCTGGGATCATGACCTGAGCCGAAGGCAGACACCCAACGACTGAGCCACCCAGGCGCCCCAAGAGGTAATACTGTTGATGACTCAATAGGAGAAGATGACCAGGAGCTTCATGTTTGAACTCCTATTGGACTTTGTATCCTAGGACTCCTCCCCTGCCTGATTTAAATTTGTATCCTTCCTCTGTAACAAACTGTGGGTATGAGTATAGCAGTTTTCAGTCAGCTCTGTGAGTCTTTCTGGCAAATTATCAAACCTGAGGGTGGTTTTTGGAAACCCCTGAACTTAACAATGGTATCAGGAATGAGGGAAGTCTTGTGGAGACTGTTCTCCCAAATTGTACAGATGGCCAAACTCACTGCAGCTGGTATCAGCAAGATAAATGCTAACCAACTGAATGGTGTGGTTTGGAAAGAAAAAGAATGAGAGGGTAGGAGATGACAAACCCTTTATTTCTGTATGGCCACAGGGCCAATCCATGGTATGGAACTAAAACTGTACTGTGATCAGTTACTAGAAATACAACTTACCGATGGAATTTAGAAATGGTGGATCCAAGTCCTAAGGGGTTAGCTCACTAGATATATGAAGAAATACAAAATTTTAAAAATGAACTAACTATACAATCTCTTAATTATTGTTATCTCTAACAACTAAAGAGAAAAAGTAAGGGAGAGTGATGGGGCAGAGCCTGATGCTGAGCCAAGCCTGGGTTTTGGCGAGATCCAGCGAAAGCCACTAGTCACATATCTACTTCTTTAGGGAAAAGTTTTGCTGAAATAATAGTTAATAAAGATTTTAAGAGAACAGGGAAAGAGAAAGGCAAGAGTCAATAGACTCATTCCTGCTGAATGAAAATCTTTCAATGGCTGTTAAGAAATGGGATGATCGGGGTGCCTGGGTGGCTCAGTCATTAAGCGTCTGTCTGTCTTCGGCTCAGGTCATGACCCCAGGGTCCTGGGATTGAGCCCCACATCGGGCTTCCTGTTCCACGGAAGCCTGCTTCTCCCTCTCCCACTCCCCCTGCTTGTGTTCCCTCTCTTGCTGTCTTTCTCTCAAATCAATAAATAAAATCTTTAAAAAAAAAAAAAAGAAATGGGATGATTGAAGTGGACATTGATGGATATCAAAACAAAGATCTTACTGCAGCACTCTTAGAGTTTGGGAGAACTGACAGGAGGAACTGCTAGGTTCCCCAACATTAATGAGCCCTAAATAAATCCTCTTTATTCATTCTAGTTTGAGATAACCTTAAGAACTAGGAAAGGGGAAGATGAGTATGAGAAACTTCAAGTTTTCTGAGCTAATGTTTCCACAATCTAAACAAGATTACAGATGAGAATGCCTGAGTCCCCTGGCCAAACCCCAGCTGGGGTCCAAAGATCAGGGGCACATTAAATGGGTAAAATAGGACAGAAAAAAGATGTTTCTGGGATTCCTTGCTATGGGAGCCCCAGGTACTAAGGATATAAATCTACTGGTGAAATGGAGGCTACAGTTAAGATTAAGGGGATATAGAAATGTAAAGGTTAATATGATTAAGTAAAACATTTAGATGACATTTGGAGTGTTTGAACAGACTTTATGTAAAGTAGTTGCATCTCCTTTACCTGAAAGTATTACAAAGATTATTTATTATGCCTAACTGGGGAAGGTTTCTCCTACTTAGCACTATAAAACAGAAGGCTTATAAAGCCATTTTAAGTGCAACAGTGACTGGACAGGTTAAGTGGGAGCCAACGAGAATGCTCTAAACTACACAAGTTAATTTCAAATAGTGTAGTAAGGAAGCTAGACAAATTCTTTGCACAACAGCCCTGTGAACAGGACTCTCAAGTGCCAGTATCCTTCAATTCTTATTTTTCAGGCTATATCTACTATAAAGGATACCATTGGGAAAGAATCTCTGGATACTGGTCCTATTGGGCTAATGGACCATGTGGTATATAACTTCTGGCAAACTGATCACTAAATAACTTCATGACCAAATGCTTAAAAAAAGGGTCCCTGTTGATAATACAAAAAACATAGTAGTGGCATGTCCAACATGCCACAGTATACTATGCACAAATTCATATCATCCATTTTTGTGGGTTTTTTGTCCATCCTGAGACAAGGAGGAAGACCTATGGGAGGCTTTATGGCACACTCTAAATTACATCTAGGTGTGATTGCTCATCTAATCCTAGTACAGGGACCCAACATTTTAGAGTAAAAAAGATGTATCCCAACTGTACTCTGTTAGTACACAATGATAATAAAATGCATGCTGGATTAAACAACACAGGCACACAAAACAGAAAAGGACTTTAGAGGATATTGGTACTGGTCTAGTCATTGTAGGACAAGATGAATTTGCTTTTAATGAGGAGTGGCATTCAGAAGAAGAAGACGTACTAACGAGAATAAGGAGATTGGAGGGAGTTCTCCTCCAGGAGGAAAAAGCAAGGGATGAGAATCAGCCTATGAAGATAATGGGGCTGTAGTGAAATGCGTCAGGCAGACTCAAGAAACATTCCCAACATCAAGAAAGAACTATACTCTGACCTATAAGGGCCTCTGGACTGTTTTTTTTTTTTTAAGATTTTATTTATTTTGACAGAGAGACAGCGAGAGAGGGAACACAAGCAGGGGGAGTGGGAGAGGGAGAAGCAGGCTTCCTGAGGAGCAGGGAGCCCAATGCAGGGCTTGACCCTAGGACCCTGGGATCATGACCTGAGCCTAAGGCAGACGCTTAACAATGGAGCCACCCAGGTGCCCCTGGACAGTTTTAATACAGAGGCTCAAGTAGCCATAGGACAATGATCCTTCATCTTAGATGCTAAGGCTCAAGGGGCACACCTAAGGGGATCTTATGGACCTCCAAACCTATAGAAGTTCTTCTGGGGCACCTGTAATATACATCGATGAACTATGTATGACTGCCCTTACCCCCACGACTGATCAAAATAAAACATACCCTTTGGTATAACCTAATAGAGGAAGGAACTATTCTGAATACTTCTTGTGTCCTCCCTGTAGGAGAGAGGTGGGTCCTACAATAGACAACACACAGTGGGAACCAGTCTTAGTGCAAGCTTGTGAACTGAAACAGGCTAAATTGCTTTATTCAAAACTGACTTGGAACCCAGAAATAGCAGAATAAGGGCCAACTGTAACTAATACAATTGTATATGGGTAAGAGTTAATTCTGTTGAGGAGGCAAATTCCTCTGCAATTCTGACTAATCTCTTCCTTAATGAAACTGAAATGTATTATGAACATCCTGCAATTGTAACCAACATATAACAATGACATTGTTGGTAAGATTCACAACTTATAAAAAAAAAAAGTCTAAAAATAATACTGGTGATAATCAAATGTATCAGGAGACTGAGTTAAAGCCTTCTCAGAATACAATGCTGATAGAAAAAGAGTGGTCTGAGGAAAAACTACATTTAGCTAGCCATCAGTTAATTTCTATGCTAAATTAGTTTATCAAGTTATAAGTTTATCATAAATTACAAATAGCAGTAAATCATGGGAGTAAATGAATAACAAAATTAGTACAACAATATGAAAATGTATGAAATGGCTCTATAAGTCAGATTAACTATTTACTTATATCTCTTCCTACTCCACACCAGCTCCTCCAAATGTTGCACATATTGATAATGTTGCTATTGCTATGACCATCATATAAATGCTATACGAAGTATAGATATCCAGACAAATATGACTGTTTTGCTGTAGGAGAGTACAGGACAAAGGCTAGGGGGTGGCCTGTATAGTGAAGAAGCATCTCTACTCAAGAGATCTGGCCTAGATGTCAGTTACTAAGAGGTGATGTCTAGGGGCACCTGGGTGGCTCAGTTGGTTAAGCGACTGCCTTTGGCTCAGGTCACGATCCTGGAGTCCCGGGATCGAGTCCCACATCGGGCTCCCTGCTCGGCAGGGAGTCTGCTTCTCCCTCTGACCCTCTTCCCTCTCGTGCTCTCTATCTCTCATTCTCTCTCTCTCAAATAAATAAATAAATTCTTTAAAAAAAAAAAAAAGAGGTGATGTCTAGGCCTTTGGAATGTCCTGCTTGATAAGAGTCTTTGCCTGAGGACTCTGGCCACTGAACAGTCTAATAATGTGATTTATGATGGGGACTTTGGGCATTTCAGTATCATCAGTTACAACTTCCAGAGGAAGTGATAACTATAGGTACTAGTCCGATGTCCAGGAGGAAATAGAGACTGCAGCTCAGGTATGTAGACAGTATGTAAACTGAGCTCCAACAAAAACTGTGGACAGCAAAGACTTGGGTGAGCTTCTTTGCTTGTTAAAAACTCTGTGTAGTGCTGCACGTTGTGGCTGGAAAGACAGAATGATGTCCATGACTTCACAGTCTATGTTGTGGACCCCTCCTATACTCTGTGCCCTATGCATCTCTTCCACTGGCCGATTTTAATCTTCATCCTTTCTCTGCAATAAACTGCAGACACTAGCATCACAGTTTTCATCCTTCTAGTGACTTATCAAGCCTGAGAATGGGTTAGGGAAACCCTCAAACTTACAAATGATGAGGAGAAGTTGGTCTTCTGGGGATTCCCCTAAAACTGTACAGTTGGCAAAACTCACTGCAGTGCTATACTAAGGCTTTTATTTATATACTTTGCTGCTTAACCTTCACAATTACTTTATATGGTAGGTACTACTATTATGAAGACAGTGAGACAATAAATAACTCAAGTTCATCCTGATATTAACCACAAATGGCACAGTAGGAATTTGAAGGAGGAAATCCAACATCAAGACTTATGGTTCTTAATATATTACACTGCATTCCTAGATGACTGCTAAGGTTCTCTTTTTCAATAAATACACTGTCTAAATCTATGACTAGAACATCTCTAAGGTCACATCAAGCCATGTAAATCTATGAACAAATAGTAATTCAGATGGAGTTAAAAACAAACCTTAAATAAAGCTTCATTATATTTATTTTGTTGTTCGAATTGTTATTTTTTTTAGAAAGGTTTTTTTTTTTTTTTAAGATTTCTTTATTTTAGAGAGCAAGCAATTGAGCGAGAGCATGAGCAGGAGGGGAAGAGGGAGAGGAAGAGAGAATCTCAAGCAGACTCAGCATGGAGTCCAACGTGGGGCTTGATCTCATGACCAGGAAATGTGGTCAGAAACCAAGAGTTGGCCACTTAACTGACTGTGCCATCTAGGCGCCCCAGAAAGTTTTAATTCTTTGTACTATTAAGGATATTAAAAATGCTGTATTAACAAAACTTAAAAAGTAGCTGTCAAAGTATATTAACAGAAGACAGATCTAAAAGAATTCATTTGAAGAAAATCATTTCCAAAATAAAAACTACATGATAAAGTCATTATAATAAATTTCTAATTTCTTGGGAAATAATAACTATTTCTATTGAAAAGACAAATTAGGGGCGCCTGGGTGGCTCAGTTGTTAAGGGTCTGCCTTCGGCTCAGGTCATGATCCCAGGGTCCTGGGATCGAGCGCCGCATTGGGCTCCCTGCCCCACGGGAAGCCTGCTTCTCCCTCTCCCACTCCCCCTGCTTGTGTTCCTTCTCTCGCTGTGTCTCTGTCAAATAAATAAATATCTTTAAAAAAAATAATAATAAAAAAATGTAAAGACAAATTAAGTCAGGCATAATCCCATCTTTCTAAAAAAATGATTTTAATTAGTTGGTAATACTTTCTAAGTATATAATTTTGACACCACTATAATCAAGATTATTTTTACTTGAATTTTATTTGTCCATGCTTCTCTAAAGTATTCATAATTATAATTTTTAAAAGCTGCATAATATCTGATTTAACAATATTCACAAATTGTGGTAGGACTATAATGAACATCTTTCTGCATAAAACATTTTGCCTTTCTTTTTGTATCTGCAGACCTAGCAGACTGTCTTGCTCACATAAGGTGTCTGATAAACATTAGCTGAACTGAATTTAATTTTTACTTTTTAAAAATTGTTTTGTAAAAATAATTTCCTGAGAGAAGAATTAATGAATCAAGAGGATGAACCTCTTTATGGTCCTTACAACAAAATACTTTCCCCCAAAATAATATCATTTATGACCCACAAGAAAAGGATAGATGTGCTCATTCATTGTAGTCTGTCAGTATTAGCTTTTATCATTTAAAAACTTTGATACTTTACTATACATATTTTGATCTCATAAAGTGCTTTACTTTGCAGAGAAATAATAACTTTGAAGGTATGGTGTCTTTACTATCGCTTCATTATTTACCAAAGAACTGTAAAACTAATAATTCTAACTCTGCAAACTCAATTATCAATATATAAAAACAAATGAATTTATTTCAAAGTTCAATTCACACTAGGAATGTGGCATGGGTTCACATTTCAGTAAAATTTGGTTGAGGTCATAATCTAAAAACAAAGTTTGGCAATGTAACAGCCAGATATGAAGGTATTTTGTCCCAAAGAACAGTGAAGTCTATTCTAATTATTTTTTCATTTTTTAAGTTAATTTATTTAAGCAATCTCTACGCTCAATGTTGATCTTGAGCTCATGAGCCCAGATCAAGAGCCACATGCTCTATCAACTAAGCCAGCCAGGTGCCCCAAGGAACATCATTTATTTATATATATATTACATATATACATATATATATTACATATATATATATATATATATATATACAGTCCTTACCATGGTATCTGGCACAGGGTAGGCACTCAAGATTTGTCAAACAATTCTACTATTCTAATTTGAGAGGGTGTCTTTCAGAACAGAGAACAACTAAAAAGTACTTTCACTAGGCAAATAATCTAAAGGCAATATATTGATAAACATTTACGTATTTATAATCTGATCACAATTCCTGATCAAACCAGAATAATCTATCTAATGAAGTTGAAAAGTTGCACTGGGAAGAAGGAGAAGTCTGAGTTTCCTAAAACTCCAGAAAACTGGATAAATTATTACAGATTAGAATACTTAGTTGGCAATAAAGTTTTAAGTTCTTTCCTTCTGCATTTTGAAAATAACCCATTTTGGGTAATTTTACATCCCCTCCTCTCCTCCATGACAATTTAAGATCTCATATTTGTATTTGATTAGAATGGGGGCATCTATTATAAGCATTTTTATTATTTGTCTTTAACTACCTGGCATGTTTAAAATTGCTAACTTACATATTTTTAGCACAACTGGCTGATTATGCTTTCCTGTCATTTGATCTTAGTGTAAAGTAACAGCCAGGAAACTTGCTGTAATTCCCAATAACATTCTTTTTCACTAGCTGGGGTAGAATAAATTCATCACTTTAAAATTTATCCACTGTCTAAGATAGTTAAAGCACTGTTCTAGACTTCTAGGAATGATTCAAAGATGACTAAGACATGATTCCTGTCCTCAGGGAACTTACAATCTAGTAGGGAAAGACAGACATGCAAACAAATAGGTGTAATACAAAGCAGAGGTGCTAGTTGTTAAAACAGAGGTACAAACAAAGTTCTACAGGAACACAGGATGGTGAGATTAATTCTGGTTGGGGTGATCTGGAAGGCTGAGCCTGCAGAAAAGTAGTAGAAAATTCTGCCCCTTAGAAAATGCAGCAGTTGTTACAGCCCAGCTGGGTTAGGGTCGAAGCCCCACTCCCCACAGAAGGTTTTCCTAAAGGAGATGGAGCCAGGGCCCTAATCCAGTTAGGTAGGTTATTCGTTGATTTCAATTATGAATGCCAACACTTTCTTTCCCTGGTGCAAATAAATGTGATTTGATGAGTATTTTACTTTACTTAAAAAAAAATGAAATTTAACAGTATGTTAAGTAACTTACATAAAAATGTAAGACACCTTGGCTTTCATCATCAGAATAGCCTCAGGTGGTACCCTGATCATACAGGACCAAGCCAAAAAAAAAAAAAAAAAGACACCACTTCAGCATGTTACATAGGTGGTGCTCCAATGTATGTTTTGCTATTGATACACTGGGAAGAAAGATAAAAAGACAATTCCAGAGAACTGGGTATTATACTATCCCATATTTTGTTGAAGTTTTAATTTTTAAATTTTTAAAATAAACTTTAGAAAAGGTTAATGAGACTACAGGATTTTTTCTGTTATGTCATGATTTCAAGAACCAGCAGGACACTGCCAGTTTCTACTGATTTCTTAGAATAAGTAGACAATATAACCAATATGTAATACTTAACAGGTACCACACGAGGGGTGAAACAACTAGAAAGAGGAGAATACAAACATATGTTTAAGTACAAAAGAACATGAAAGCAAGTATCATGTATACAGAATTAGAAACATTAAATTTATAGAGAATTAAAGATAAGAATATTAGTTTCTGCTGTTTAATTCCCCCCCCGCCACTATGTTTAATTCTATTGCCATCTCATATGTAACCCTAAACTTTCTCAAATTTGTAAATATAGTATTTTATTCTGCTATATGAATTTAAAAATTCTGAATTTCATAAGTACTGCTTGTAGATATCGTTAAATAAGCCTCATTTTAATAAACAGTAGGGAAAAAATACAATCTCAGTTATGTGTACTAAACATAAATGTTTGTAGAAGTCTTATGAAACTTAAAAATGATTATTTTCTAAAGTATACCAAGCACTGTCACTTCAGTTATTTGTTCCATTAATTTTTACAACATCTTAATACAAAGAAAGAAAGGAAACAGGAAGAAAGGAAGGAAAACACATCCTGACTGTCTGAATTAAGGAAGATATCTCATTATATAGATGTCCTTTAAATATAAACAAACAATTCAAAAAGTCTTGCTATCATAAAATTAGCTGAGCAAACCATGAGGCAAATACAAAAGGGTTATAGTATCTCTAATAATATAAATAAAGCTTATAACAAATATTAGAAAAACACAAAATCCTAATAAGTAATTGAAAAAAGACAATCACAAAAATACAAGTTGCTAATATATATGAATATTCATCCCATTAAAGAAATGCAAATTAAAACAATGAAATAGTATTTTAAGATATCAAATTAGCAGATATAAAAATTACAACATTCACTTCTGTACTCTTGTAAAAATCCTTTTTTAAATGTCTGGGTTTTAAAAACAAGACAGTCTGAAAATAAGTAATCAATGTTTGCGGGGGTGGGAGTGAGGTGGGGGATTAGGATTAGGGTGAAGATGAAAGCACTCACACACTGACCAGGGGCAATGGCAGTAAATATTTGTGGAGAGTATCAGGAGATTTTTATGTATTTTTTTCAAGTTCATACCCTCTGACCAGTAATTCTACTATTATGAATCTAAATTTTTAAAACAATCAGAGATGCAAAGATTTACATATTTATCACAATATTTATCATTTATAATCATGAAAAAATTAGGAACAATATCAAACATTAGGGAAATGGATCATTATAGGATGAAATATTATTTAGCCATTAAAAACTGTTAAAATTATTACTTGTGAGGAGGAATGAATATGTTGAAATATCAAGTAAAAAAAGCAGGATCTACAATTTTAATGCAGTCTTAGCTAAAACTATGATTAGAAAGCAGAGATTTTATATCCTGCTGCTTATTTATTAGTTTTAATACATGGGAAGGCACATAAAATCTTTAGGGTTTTCTATATATAAGATCATATCATCTGCAAACAAATAACTTTACTTCTTCCTCTCGAATTTAGATGCCTTTTTTTTCTTTGTCTTGTCTACCTGCTCTGGCTAGAACTTCCAATACTATGTTGACCAGAAAAGTGCCCTCTTGGTCTTATTCCCTATCTTAGAGGAAAAGCTTGCAGTCTTTCACAATTGAGTATGACGTTAGCTAAGCAAAAGGATATAAAATCAACACATAAAAATCAGTTGTGTTTCTACATTCTAGTAATAAACAATCTGAAAATGAAATTATCAAATTGATTCCATTTACAATAGCATCAAAAAGAGTAAATTTCTTAAAAATTGACCAAGTAAGTGACATACTTGTACACTGAAAACTACACAACACTGCTAAAAAAATTTAAAGAAAACATAAATAAATGGAAAGACATCTTGTAGTCATGAACTGAAAGGCTTATTATTGTTAAGATGTCAATACTACCCAAAGTAATCTACAGATTCAATGCAACCTCTATCAAAATCCCAAAGTTTCAGGCTGAAGTAGAAGTATCCATCCTGAAACTCATATGGAATTCCAAAGGACACTGAATGGCCAAAACAGTCTTGAAAAAGAACAAAGTTGGAGTATGCACATTTCCTGATTTCAAAACTTACTACACAAAGCTACACAGGGCACCTGGGTGTCAGTCATAGTTGAGTGGCTGACATGATTTCGGCTCAGGTCATGACAATGGGCCCTGCATCGGGCTCTGTGCTAAGCAAGGAGACGGCTTGGGATTCTCTCTCCCCTTCTCCTTCTGCACCTCCCCCTCCACTCACATGCACTCTCTCTCTTTATCTCTCAAATAAAATTTTACTACAAAGGCACGGTAATCAAAATAGTGTGGTACAGGCATAAACACAGATATATAGACTGATGGAACAGAGAACCCAGAAATAAACACCTGCATAAATGGTCAAATAATTTTTGCATAAGGTGCCAAGACCATTCAAAAGAAAAAGGAAAGTCTTTTCAACAAATGGTAATAGGAAAACTGGATATCAACAAGCAAACGAAAGAAGTTGAACACTCACCTAATACCATAAGCAAAAATTAGCTCAAAATACATCAAAGGCCTACATATAAAGCCTAAAACGGGAAAACTCCTAGAAGAAAACATACAATAAAAGCTTCATGATTTGGATTTGGCAATAATTTCTTGGACATGACACCAAAAGCACAGGTAACCAAAAAAATAAACTGGACTTTATGAATATTAAAAAAATCTGTGCATCAAAGACACTGTCAACAGAGTAAAAAGGCAACCACAGAATGGAAGAAAATGTTTGCAGATTCCATCTAATAAGGGATTAATACCCAGAATATATAGAGAACTCCTAGAACTAAGCAAATAAAAACAACCTGATTCAAAAATGGACAAAACTTGAATAGATATTTCTCCAAGGAAGATAAACAAATAGCATATAAGCACAAGAAAAGATGCTCAATGTCACTAATCATTAGGGAAACATAAATCAAAACCACAAGGAGGTACTACTACCTCACACCCATTAGGATGGCTATTATCAAAAACTAAAATGAACAAGTAGTGCCAAGAATGTAAAATAGTACAGCTGCTGTGGAAAACAGTATGGCAGTTACTCAAAAGTTTTAAAAATACAATTACCATATAGCAATTCCACTTCTTCAGCAATTCTCAAAAGAATTGAAAGCATGGTCTCAATGAGATATATGTACACCCGTGTGCATAGCAGCATTATTCACAATAGCTATGAGGTGGAAGCAACATACGGGTCCCTCAACAGACAAAGGAATAAATAAAATGTGGTACATACATAATGAAATATTATTCAGCCTTAAAAACGAAGGAAATTCTCATACAGGCTACAACATAAAAATAAACCTCGCAGACATTAATGCTGAGTGAAATAAGCCAGTCACGAAAAGACAAATACCAGATGATTCCACTTCTACTGAGGTAGTTAGAGAAGTCAAAATCCTAGAGACAGAAAATAAAATGGTAGTTGCCAGGAGTTGGGAAGAAGAAGGAATGGGGGGTTGCTGTTCAATGGGTATAGAGTTTCAGTTCTGCAAGATGGAATAAGTTCTGTAGATGGATGATTGTACAACAATGTGAATATACTCAATGACACCGAACTTTATACTTAAAAATGATTAAAGTGGAAAATTTTATGTTAAGCATATTTTACCATATTTTTAAAAAATTCTTTAATTCTATGGTAGAAAAAAAAGCAGAGAAATACTTTTTAAGAAAATACGTCAAAATATGTCCTGCTTGGTGATGAAAATAGAATGATTCATGATTTTCTACTTTATACCATTTAGCATTTTCCAATTTTTTAATGTGTACCTTTTTTTAGATAAGAAAAAATAAGCTGTATTTTAAAAAGAGGTTACATAGGGCGCCTGGGAGGCTCAGTTGGTTAAGCGACTGCCTTGAGGTCAGGTCATGATCCTGGAGTCCCGGGATCGAGTCCCGCATAGGGCTCCCTGCTGAGCAGGGAGTCTGCTTCTCCCTCTGACCCTCTTTCCTCTCATGCTCTCTATCTCTCATTCTCTCTCTCAAATAAATAAAATCTTAAATAAATAAATAAATAAAAAGAGGTTACATAATTAAATATTTTGTGAGATTAAAAGGTTTTCAGCAGGGGCGCCTGGGTGGCTCAGTTGGTTAAGCGACTGCCTTCGGCTCAGGTCATGATCCTGGAGTCCCAGGATCGAGTCCCGCATCGGGCTCCCTGCTCAGCAGGGAGTCTGCTTCTCCCTCTGACCCTCTTCCCTCTCGTGCTCTCTATCTCTCATTCTCTCTCTCTCAAATAAATAAAATCTTAAAAAAATAAAATAAAATAAAAAAATAAAAGGTTTCAGCAGAATTAAATTTCTAAAATAATGACAAAAATTATTACTAAACAATATCTTCTAATTAAAATTTTCTCCAAAATCAGTAATTTATGAATACATATAGGAGTTCACCTTGATTTTAATAATTATCTCTAAGACAGGGCAGAGGTTTTCTAAAGTTCTGTTTATTCTTTAACTATGATACTGAGGCATACTTTCTGGTATTGTTGTTACTGCTTCCTGCTTTTGAGGCTTTTCATAAAAAATTCACATATATGTCCAGTTTTAACCAATTTTTGAGTTAAATTTTATAAAATAAAAAAACATGTTAGTCATGGCTTTAAAATCTTCATATTAACAATTCAATATATTCATCCAACAAATGTTTCTTAAAATCTATCATGGATAAAATTATCTTCTTTTGCTAGAGCATTTAAAGTATCTTACCAAAACTATAGCTCAAAGATATCATCTTCCATCTTTTGATATTATACATATTTTCTTTTAAAAATATAATTAGTTCATTTCATTCTTTTTAACCACTTATATCCTCAGACTTTTAAAGGTCTAACTCACTAAAAGAGAAAATGTGTAAGTACTACAATTATTAACAAGAAAAACTATTCTTGAAAATAGTTAATTTATGTTAAAAAAAATCTGAAAGTACCTACTCTCATGGTATTTATACCAAATACCTGAAATAATGTTTTAATGGCTTTAAAAATATTCCTTTGATATCAATGTAAGAAAATTATTTCATTCAAACATATACAGCCCAATGGTTAAACAGATATGGCTTTCTTCCTAATAGAACGATCTTATTTGGTATGTTTCTTTTTTTTTCCCAAGTTTGTTTGTTTGTTTAGTAATCTCCACACCTAACGTGGGGCTTGAACTCACAACTCAGAGATCAAGAGTTGCGTGTTCTTCTGACTCAGCCAGCCAGAGTCAGAAGACTCTGTATGTTTCTTTTACAAAACTCATCAAACTAGCTGAGAATTTTGTGAAATCTGTATTTCTTAAATAGACATTTTTTTTTTAAGATTTTATTTATTTGACAGAGAGAGATAGTGAGAGCAGGAACACAAGCACAGGGAATGGGAGAGGGAGAAGCAGGCCTCCTGCAGAGCAGGGAGCCCGACGCGGGGCTTGATCCCAGGACCCTGGGATCATGACCTGAGCCAAAGGCAGATGCTTAACGACTGAGCCACCCAGACACCCTAACAGACATTTTCTGATATGAAGTAATTTTACCTATTATGTGAACATATAATTTCACATTAAATATCTACTATCATCCACAATGAATTCAATTTTTATTAAATTTAATAAACCAAGGAAAATTACATGCTATTGAATGCTTTATAAAAAGTACCCTCTTATTATCTACCTACAAAGTCTCAATCTCACAAAACTGTTCCACATTACACACAAACTAGTCAACTGTTAGTAACCTTTATTCCAATTTATATGTTTCTCCTAACTGGATAGATTAAACTATTTCTACGCTAAATATGCTAAAAGAGTACTAACAAAAAGGGCACATACAGTTGTTTAACAAAATAAAAGCCAAATTTTGATATTTCTGCCAGATATTTCAGAGCCTCTTCAGGAATAATCTATGCTCACCAAGATAAATCTGAACTTACATTCAGTTCCTGTTCTTTTAAATCAAACAACTGAGAATGTTTAATGAAACAAGAATAGATCTTACCAATGCAGGCCACTGAATTTGTTTGCCCTTTGATCCCTGAGTCTGGCTAGGGTCGATCCTTCTGGCCCAGATTAAGTGGTATTCCACCAAGAAAGTTGAAAAATCTTCATATACTTTAACCCACTCTCGTTTATCCCATTCAAGATCATCAAATTCCACATAAACCTATAGAAAAGAAAACGTAAAACTCCATGAGCAAAGCAGAATGTGAGAGATATATATATATTTTTAAAAGATTTATTTATGTATTTTAGAAAGAGAGAGAGCTGAGGGGGCGGGGCAGAGGGATAGGGAGGTCTCAAGGAGACTCTGAGCTGAGCACGGAGCCCCACGCAGGGCTTGATCTCATAATGCTCAGATCGTGACCTGAGCCAAAACCAAGAGTTGGATGCTTAACCAACTATGCCACCCAGGAGGCCCCCAAGTAGGTTACTTCAAAATAAAGGCACAAAGCTGAATTAGAAAAGACATTATCAAATACATTATTTGAATTGACACTTCTCTTAAAATCATTATTTACCTAACTTTCTCATTAACCATATTAGAACTCCCTACTTGTTGTATATCGAGAAGATAAACCATACATTTATTAAGAAAAGCAAATTACACAATGTTAGTAAGTACAGACCTACTAAAGACATACTAAAGACTATGTGGATACTGGTCATTCTAGAAGGAGAGGTTGGGAAATATTAAGTATTTTAGGCTTTGCAAACTATATGGTCTCTGTCATACCTGTTTACCTCTGATTTTATAGTACAAAAGCAGCCACAGATAATATGTAAACAAATGGCTTTGGCTTGGTTCCAATAAAACTTTACTTACAGAGACAGGTGGCAATTCAAGTATGGTTCAACAGATAACAGTCAATCAGTGCAATATACCATATATACCCTCCATATACCAGAATGGAAGAAAAAATACTACATGATCATCTTCTTTGACACAGAAAAAGCATTTGACACGCTCAATATTTTGCATGATAAACACATTCCAACTAAGAATAAAAGGAAGCTACTCCAACACAATGATGGTAATACTGAAAAACCCTCAACTAACAGCATACTCAATGGTGAAAGCCTGAAAGCTTTTCCTCTAAAATAGAAACAAGGATGTTAATATTTGGAAAACCGAAGCTGACTCTCTTACACCCATTCATTCAACCCCTTCTCCCACTTTCATCCTTTTTCATTCACTACCTAAGATGCTCTCTTCATAGAGCTGTCTTCCCTACTACATTTTAAGTTTTGTTGGAGGGATTCTTGTTTTCTTCTTCCACCCATCTTCTGCTCCCTTACAACTGAGGTGTTTCACTTTCCCCTCATTTAAATCCTGTTTGTTCTTCTGCCCTCACCGAAGTTCTTCCAGAATGTTTATAACCCCCACTTTCACTCAAACTTACCTTTGAACTCCTATAAGCAGTTATTTTTCATATAGTTTATTTAGCATATAATCAGATTCTGCCCTATACTCTTCAAATATAATGAGAATATTTTTATATTATGGCTGCAAACTCACTGAGGGTAAAGCTGTTACAGTTTCCAGTACAGTGTTGCATACATGCAAAGTACTTAGTAAATATTAAGTATCTCCTGACTCTTGAAATTGCTGACTTTTAAACATGGACACAAACTGGTATTATGTTTGGTTTTGAGGTCTTTCTGCTGCTGCTCATTAGGAAGCTAGTTAGATATACTTACCTGTTAGAACTGGGAAAGAAGAATACACTGTTCAAGGAGTTAACACCTATTCCTAGTTATCTATGCCAACTCAGAGCAGCCCAAGTCAAGGAAGGAGCCAACAAAACTGCTGGCTTCTTCTAAAAATGCATCCTAAGGGGTTGAGCTGAGGTCCACCTGATGTTATGCAAAGTTTCAAACTATACCATTTTCTCTACCACTTGAAATCTTGTAAGAGTACGTAATCACTAAATTGTGGTGTAAATGGGCTTTTGAGAACTACAGAAAACTGAAGCAGAAACAATGCTCAGGAAAACCCGAGTGCTATCTCTGTTTTTCCTTCATGGACAATAATATGGTCTTACTGACAAAATATTTCAGTCAAGAATCTAAAGAGCCAAGGTTTTAAACATTTCCCTATCATAAATGGCATTAATTCAATGTATATTCTTCCAGATGCAAAACCCTTGATAATAGAATTAAAGTTTTCAGCATGAAGTGAACTTTCTAAACTCACGGCTGATCTTGCATGGACAGTGTCACTGACAGTTTTAGGAATTTACTAGGATCCTGGGGACAAAGAAATGAAATTCTTTTCCTTTGCTGTATAGCCAACTTACCTTCATATTATCAAAACAGTGAAGTGTTTGCATGTCAATAGTTAGATAGACAGACACTAAAATAAGCTACCTGTTATTGTCTCATGGATTCTGGCAAAAGCCAGGAGTCTCCCAGGACTTTATTACTTACAGCCAAGTGAAAGTGTGTGGCTTGTGTCGACCCCTCATGCCTCCTAAGACCCACCGGAAGGATGCCCAGAGCCCAAAGAGAACACCTATGCACTCAGACAGATCTGGGCCGGGAGAGGGTGGAGGGGCCCCCCTTTTATAATAAATAGAAGCAAGCCTGCTATTTGGAGGAAGTTATTACTTCATACTTCGTTGGTGCTCACTGCAAACACAGCTCTGAGAAACGGCCCAGGTAAAGTGGTCAGGGTTTCCCAAAGGTATATCTCGCAAGGACATGCAGGGATGCTCAGTGCTCATGCTAGATTCTCTACACCAATAAAGGTAAGATTTTGTATCTTGGCTAACTGAATGAGTAACTAATCTAGCCTTACGGTGTATTGGTATGTATGTGGGGTGAGGTTTGGGGAGGCATAGTTTCTTTACATCAATCTGCAAACCTACTAAAAACACTGTATATACTTACTTGGTTTAGTTTTATGTTACTTTATACTGACTCCCACCTTGTTCACCTCTATTGGGTCCTTCGGCTTGCTTATTTCCTTCTTACTAACTAAAGATACAGATCTTTGGGGGTAAGGATTAGTATGCCTTCATCTTTTTTTTTTTTTTTTTTTTGCGTCTCTAGTATCTGGCATGATGCCTAACAAACTAAAGTGCTCAGCAAATATTTTGACGACCCAGCACCATGTAAAACATATAATGAGTATGAATAAATGACTAATTTGCAAAAAAAAGAAAAAGAAAGAAAAGAAAAGAAAAAAGGTCCTAAATGCAACATGAATATAGTTGTTTCATTTACTAATTAATCATTGCATTCATAGTTATGCAGAAAAAAAGAAAAGGAAGATTTCACTCAGTAAACACTTCTGATTGCATATTAGAGCCTATCATTATAAACACTGGGAATTCAGAAATAAGAGATATACATCAAGAATTAATAGCTATGGATATTGTGGTGATTACCATAAGAGTGAATATAATCTGAGAAAAAGGCTCAGCAAAATAATCATTAAAAATAATTATTTCATAGTGAACATGTGGTAAATACTTTTTTTTAGCCCAAGATACAAAACAGTGATTTTGAAGAACTGGTCGCTAGATAATTAAAAGACTACCACATATCTCTTTTAATACATGTCTTCTAGAGGTGCCTGAGTGGCTCAGTCGTTAAACGTCTGCCTTCAGCTCAGGTCATGATCCTGGGGTCCTGGGATCAAGCCCCACATCGGGCTCCCTGCTCCACAGGAAGCCTGCTTCTCCCTCTCCCACTGCCCCTGCTTGTGTTCCCTTTCTCCCTGTCTCTCTCTGTCAAATAAATAAAATCTTTAAAAAAAAAAAAATACATGTCTTCTACAACAGATCTCAACATGCACAAATTCTGTTTTATATATGTATAAAGCAGACACTGAAAGAAAAGCTGTCAGACTGTCAGAAGAACCACTAGCAAGATGAAGGAAGTATAAGCAGCAGTCATGTGATGCAGTTTCTGTTATGTGGTCCACTGAAATTAACCTAACCTTGAAACCCTTCAAACACAGGGCACCTGGGTGTTTCAATCAGTTAAGCATCTGACTTCGGCTCAGGTCATGATCTTGGGGTCCTGGGATAGAGTCCCACATCTGGCTCCTAAGTGCTCAGCGGGGAGTCTGCTTCTCCCTCTCCCTCTCCCTCCACCCCGTTCATACTCCCTCTCTCAAAAATAAAATCTTAAAAATAAAAAATAAACTCTTCAAACACAATTATCATCCATATGGAGAATGTCTCTTTTCTCCTACACAGCTTGATTGCTTGAAAATGGCAAATGGATTCTGGTCACTTGGACACCTACATTCAACTTACACACACCAAAATAATAGCATATTAAGCTGAGAATTACTATTTTTATCTAAATTGTAATTTCAGCCCTGCCACTTTATTTTAGGACCTCTTGGTAAGCCACAATCTTTATCTGCAAATGTTATACAGTTAATTTGGGAAAAGTAATGTGGGAACAGTAAAAATATTAGCTATATAAAAATCTACTAATGTACCAATTTGAAAAAATATTTCAGATTAGTATGATGGGCATTTCTGGAGCTAAAATTCATCAATAATTATCACAAAATTTTTGAAAGGTCCTAGGAGAATCCCTTATTTTCCTAGAACTATGAAATAAAAACAATGACCAATAACTAAGAAAGCTTGTATTCTCTCACAATATACTATTTTCACTGATATTTATAAAGAAAATTAAAATTACACAACTATTGCCACTATAAAATCAAGTGATAAAAACAAATTTAGTTATTTTTACCTTGGTATCAATAATAATACTAATATTATCACACCAGCATGGTACACCATGGGCCTCACCTTTTTATGCACTCTAAAAGTTAAGAGTGATCTGCATGATGTCATGTGAGAATGGTGATGGCCTAAAACAACTTAGCCTCTAAAGAATCTTTTTGTGTTAAAAATAAAAGCATTAGACTATATTAACATTCCTCAAACTATAGTCTACATTATAGAATCGTCATTTCTTTTCATATAAAAAGGCATTACGTAAGCCAGGTAAGTTATGAACAATCATGAACTAGTAAGTTACAAAAGTCTAATTTTATCAGAAGTCTTCTCGAGGTTTTTAATAATACCAATGTTCACTGTCCATTATTAATAAGAGAGTTAATACCATGAGATTTCCCCCATTTGTCCATAAAATCTCCAATTATGAGATACCTCACAGAATAGTGCTCTATAAAATAGCAATATGGAAGAAAAATGGGGTAGTTTTTCCACAAGATTTATCCATCTACAAATCTATATATATAATTTGGTGATAACCAATGGGGTGGGGGGCCCAAAACCTGGTCATCTCTGCCCAAATACTGAAAACTTTTAAATGTGGGGGTGGGGGCGCCTGGGTGGCTGAGTCCATTAAGCACATGACCCTTGATTTTGGTTCAGGTTGTGATCTCAGGTCTGGCTCCGCTCAGCGCAGTCGGCTTTGGATTGTCTCTTTCCCTCTCCCTCTGCCCCTCCCCCCACTCACTCTCTCATAAATAAATAAATAAATAAATAAAATCTATAAAAAATAAATTTTAAATGTGGCATTAAATTTATGAGATTGAGAATATAACACAGTAAAGTCCTTTTAGACAATTAATGTAAACAATGATACACAAATGAAAACACCTCGTTTAGTTCTGTTTCTTTCAATAGCATCAAGGAACAAACTAAGAACCGCTGAATGGCTCAAGAGGAAGAAAACTATCAACAGTTCAGTTTTTTAGCATAAGGCAGCTTGACAGACAGAAGAGTAATTTCAAGACATTTGAAAAAGTGAGAGAGAGAGAGAGAAGCAGATTGCCCAAACAAAAAGGAAAAGAACCTTCTAGGAACTCAAATTCTGAGAATGCTTTTAAAGCATGAGAATAAATCAATGAAGAAAGGTTTTCTATAGGTTATGAAAAAGGGATACCTGAGAGTAGTTTACAAATCTGAAGATATGAGGATGTAACTAGAGAGTTTAAAGGAGAGGGACAGCAACTAAAAAATCTAAGGAAGAAAAATCCAAGTTAAATGCAAAGTCCTACATATTACAAATGCTTCTTAATAAATCTCCAACATAATTTATTTAGAGAAAGGCTCAAATTCTGGTTTTGATCTTTTGAGGCATGATTAGAGATTATACTAAGTATACTGTTTTTATAGAAAAGAGGTCAAATACTGATGCTCCCATAATGTATATATAATTCCAGTTCCTAGGAGTAATTTTTAAAGTAAGTTGGAAATCTTATGAGACAACATGAGTAACAATCATCTTCTAAGTATATATTAGCTTTTGATTTCTCTTTCCTAGCAGTTGATTATTAGCCTCTTAAACTCAGTGCAAGTGCTCCACAGTTTTGAAAATTTGTACTTTCAATCACCCAACCAACAAATCTTTTCTGCCACTATTACTGCTACTGACTCCAGATCCAGTCACTCCTTTCAGATATTTCTGTCCCAGGTGCAAGACGCTTTGTTCCTTCCTTTTGTAAAAGAATTGAGGAGGGGAATGACAGGAAAAGAGGTATTCCTAAAATCATCCATTTAAAGTTAGAATATATAATTCCAATGAAGCAATGTTACAGGTACAGAATAAAAGAGCAGAATAATATTTCACAATAATATTACAACATGTGGTTTTAATATTACACTTATTTCTGTGGGATCAATGTACTTCAGGGCAGCTGACTAGAGAACATAAACAATGTTTAAAACATTATTTCTATGGAAAAACTTAAATTTAGTAAAAGATAACCGATTTAAAAACTTATTTGTGAAATATATCTACTCACATTTTACTTTTTAAAAAATGAATGTGCATATTATAATACATACCATTTAATTATCCTCTTTATAGAATTCGAAAGTGTAGTTTCCATTACAGGTTGGGCTCTAAGAAATTCACAATCAGGAAGGTAAAATGTCTACCAAAATACTTACACATTTTAGAGAATAATGTTTGAAGACATAAAAAACTGAAAACTGATAAAGTCTGACTTTAATTTAGAAATCTTTTTAAACAGCTTGTCTATGGCAAACACTGTTGACAGAGTCAAAAAATAACCCTAATTCATAGATTCTACTCCCTGTTTTGCCACACATTGATATTTTTGATGTTATTTAAATTCTTAATATCTAGGATAAGTTATTTGATCTCTAGGATTCTAATTACATATATTACTTAGCAAATGCTTTACAACCATTTGGTTTCATATGTATATGGTAAAAATATATGTTGCAATTTATTCAAATATATAGTGTGGCTATAAAAAATGACATTCAGTTCCTATTTTGATATATTTCTATAAATATGTTCTTAAAACATCTTTGTTTCATGCAATCATTCATGCACACATGCTTACAATTCTTGAAAAGGTATCTGAGTGCCTACTGTGTGTCAGCCATAATTCTGGACACAAGAATAAAAGATTGAATAAGGTACCATTTATGATTTTAAGATTTCATAGTTTAGTATGGCTATAGACATTCAATAATGATAAATCAGTGTAATGAGTGGGATAATACAAATATGTAGAGTATTACTTTAATAGCTTAGAGGAGAAAGTAACAAATATAGCCTGGATAAAGTGGGAAAATCTACATGACAATAAGTGACTTTTTTTTTAAGATTTTATTTATTTATTTGACAGAGAGAGACGGAACACAAGCGGGGGAGTGGGAGAGGGAGAAGCAGGCCTCCCGCCAAGCAGGGAGCCCGATGTGGGGCCCAATCCCAGGACCCTGGGATCATGACCTGAGCCCAAGGCAGACGCGTAACAACTGAGCCACGCAGGTGCCCCAATAAGTGACATTTAAGTAGGATTTGAAGAAATAAGCAGGATCTCACAGATGAAAGAAAGGGGAAATACTTAAAAAAAGGGGGGGGAATACTACACTTACAGGCATGAAAATCAAGCACACTCAGAGAATATTCTAACTTACCTAGAGCAAAGGTTGTCTGGGTTTAGGTTATAGGAAATGAAATTTGGATTAGAGAAAATGTGGAGAATGAGAAATTCATAAGAAAGAACATAAAAGCATATAAAATCTCAAAACTTACAGGCTACCAAAGGAAAAGAAACAAATGAACACAACTGAGAAGGAAAACAAAGTATAACCTGTAGAGAAGGTACTATTCCAATCAAGAAGGTAAGTTTCATATGAAGAGGCAGGTTAACATCTTCAAAGGCTACAGACAAATTAAAAAAAAAAAAACCCACTGGATTGGACAATTAAGACACTGTAAATTACTGGAATATGATAAAAATCAGTGCTAAGGATGAATTAAGAAGGATGAACATTCCCACCTCTTTCCTCTGCATTAGGAGGATTTCTAAGTATTTTAGCATATTAGAAAAATATCAAGTGCTTCTTTTTCTGCCTGCGGAAAAGAACTAGGGAGTTTCCTTCCACAGTATATAACAGGGACTATACCATGTTCCTGGGTATAGCCATGTGGTCTTTCATTAATTGAGCCTCAGAAGACAATGTAATAGGCAGTTAATCCATCCGGTAGCTGGGGCAATGCAAAACCATCACTGATATTCTTCTTTACAGATTTGCTGTTCCAGTTAAATAACTTTTTTTTCTTTATATTTTTTTTAAAGATTTTATTTATTTGACAGAGAGAAACACAGCGAGAAAGGCAACACAAGCAAGGGGAGTGGGAGAGGGAGAAGCAGGCTTCCCGCTGAGCAGGGAGCCGGATGTGGGACTGGATCCCAGGACTCTGGGATCATGACCCGAGCCGAAGGCAGATGCTTAATGGCTGAGCCACCCAGGAACCCCAACTTTTTTAAAAAAACAATTTTAAAAGATTTATTTATTTGAGAGAGAGAGAGCACATGTGAGTGGCGGGGGGAGGAAGGGGAGACAATCCTCAAACAGACTCCCCGCTGAGCATGCTGGGGCATGATTCCAGGACCCTGAGATCATGACTGAGCTGAAATCAAGAGTTGGTCACTCAACCGATGGAGCCACCAGGCACCCCCAGTTAAATAACTTTTCAAAGAAGAGCTGGCCACAGGTAAAACATATTGCTTTGATATTTTACATAAAAAATCAGGTATTTGTTTCTTATTTTCACACTACTAAAAATTACTTCTGGTTTCTAGTTTTTATATTTTTAATTCCTTCAATTTACCTTCTGCCATAGGTTTCTTAGAAAGTTACCACAGAAATAAAGATTTTTTATAATATTGTAAAGTAGTAGTAAATGCCTGTTGTTTATATTATTTACGAAGAACACAGTACTGGGGATTAGTAACAAATTAGTAAGATTAAAATATGCTTCTGATTCTTGATCTATTCAAATATATATTTATAAAACAGTTATTATTTGGGATAGAGAAACATGCTACTTATTAATGAAGATAACTAAATACTAAAAAAAGTGTATTTTTAGGCAGAAACAAATATATGAGGGAAAATGTACTGAGTTCTAAATATAATATTGGCATGTAGGTAATAGTATTATTATCTATCTGAAATACAGTAGAATGAAAATGGCCAAAAGGGCTCCTAGTGAGTCAAGAAAGATGTTACAAATTCTATTCACTAAAGGCAAATGCACTTTACCCAAAGGTGAATCATCTCATCTTCACTCAGAACTCACTGACACTAGTATACAGGTAAGGATAAATTATACTATCTAGTTTCCAAGTGCAAAGCAGATTA
Organism: Eumetopias jubatus; assembly: GCF_037043125.1. Classification (NCBI taxonomy): domain Eukaryota; kingdom Metazoa; phylum Chordata; class Mammalia; order Carnivora; family Otariidae; genus Eumetopias; species Eumetopias jubatus. Next base: position 64,174,448 of record NW_028274823.1, on the reverse strand, counting down.
TAAAAGCAAAACAGGGAGAGAGACTCTTAGGACATGCTTTCATAGTATTCTTAAGAACTATGAAAAGTTCCACAAAGACTTTAGAAAATCTTATTTACCCTAGGACTCAAAATTGGTCCTAACGTAGTATCATCATATTATAATTCAATATTCAATGGGTATTTAATTAAAAACTATATGTAAAAGGTTAAAAACCTTCTATATATGCTTTCATAGCAACATATATCTTGTCTTTGCACCATCTGACACAAATGAAATAGGTCTGTATATATTTAGTGTCTATCTTTCCTATGAATGACACAGGGAAAGTCTAAATTTATATCCAGAATAATCATCTAAGATGATGCAGAAATGTATTTTAGAAAGCTCTCATGTAAATGGCTAATACTTATATTCTATAATAACTATTGCCAGCTTTATTATTATCAAAATTTGGAAGCAACCAAAATGTCTTTCAACAGGTGAAAAAACAAGTGGTGGTGCATCCATACAATAAATATTACTCGCAAGAGAAAGAAATGAAAATGAACTCTCGGGGTGCCTGGGTGGCTCAGCTGGTTAAGCTTCTGCCTTTGGCTCAGGTCATGATCCCAGGGTCCTGGGACTGAGCCCCGCATTGGGCTCCTTGCTCAGTGGGGAGCCTGTTTCTCCCTCTCCCTCTGACTGCCGCTCCCCCTGCTTGTGCGCTCTCTGTCAAATAAATAAATAAATAAATAAATACTTAAAAAAAAAAAAGAAAGAAATGGACTCTCAAGACTATCAAGCCATGAGGACATGAATGCATAAAAATACATATTGCTATTAAAGAAGTTACTCTGAAAGGCTATATACTATAATCCAACCATATTAAGTTCTGCAAAAGGCAAAATTAAGGGGACAACAAAAAAATCAATAGTTGTCAATGATTTGCTGGTGGGGGAGAGGATATATTTGGAGCACAGGGGATTTTTCTGGACAATATAACAACTGTATATGACACTTTATAGGCTGACCAATGACACTACGCATTTGTCAAAACTCACAGAATTATACAACACAAAGAGTAGACCATAATGTAAATTATGAACTGTAGTTAATAATAACATAAGTATTACCTCATCAGTTGTAAGAAGTTAACAATAAGGGAAAACTGGAACGGGTTTGAGCGTGGTGAGGTATACAGAAACTCTGTACTTTCCATCAAATTCTGTGAACTTAAAACTGTTATAAAAAAATAAAGCTTATTAATTTAAAAAAGTTTATTCTTTTTATAAAAATGGGCTGTGATGTTACATGTAATGCATTCATTTAAAGTAATCAGGAAACAAGTTACTTGTGTGAAAATGAGATTTTAGTGTCACAAGAAGGTTTATCATCAGTTCATATAATAAAAGAAAAGAACTGAGGATGGAAAATAACTACAGAGCAGGGACTCTATGCAGTTCAAAGCCCTTCATAATCCACATTTACATACATTAACGAACTAATACAATATCCTTAAAGAATCCAAGGGATGCAAGGTATAGAGAAACCATTAAGATTCAACATTATTCATAATAAACTTAACTACAGCCACAGTACCTTTGATGGGGAAAGAGAAGTAGAATTATAAATTTATTGCCTTGTTTTTGAAGCCAAAAGTTAGCTCCAAAAGTACAACAGTTTGTCTTTACATTTTAATACAGATCCAGCAATGGATTTTCTAGAGCCTAATATAGGCAGAGGGCCTAAAGCTAGGTCAAATAAGCAAAGGTGTGGTCCACATTCTGATCTTTTCTCCATAGGTTATACTCTTTATGTCTACGTAACACACACACGCACACGCATGCACACGCACACAGACAGAGCTCTCTCTTCCCAAAAACATGTGAAAGACAATTTGGAGGCCCAGGAAATTTGTATGGTTTCAGATACAACTGAAGATCAAAGAAACTGAGGTGTCAGGAAGTCCACACAATCTCCCCTAGCTAAGTACCAAGGATCTGTGGTAACAATTGTGTCTTGGTACACAGCATATATGGGTGAGACACCTAACTTTGGCTTTGCAATGGCCCTTTGTAGTCACACCTATTATCCCTGAACAAGTATAAAATCAGCAAACCATATGATAGGAATGAAACATAATTAGGTCATTCTCCTTAGCCTACAGTAATTCTAATTGTCTAAAATGCTTGACAAAAATGGTAGGCCCCAGTTCTCAATTAAAAAGAAAAAGACTTGGAATCTCAAGAGTTTTCTTTCTGAAATAGAAAAAATAAATATCTATGTCAAAATGGGTGCTTGACCTTAGTATACACGTCCTTATTCAGACAGCAGATATTGTAGTACCACAACAAAAAATTCGTTAAATTATAATATTGGATGACTTAAATGCTTAAGTGCTACTGAAGTCTCAAGAACCTGGTGGCTGAAATTTTGTTCCCCAATACTTGCTGTAACACTTTACGCTGGCACTGTCTTCAGACCTCAGGTTGGGAGGAAAAACCATGTATAACTGTCCAAATAAAAATTCAGGTATTGAATATTGCACTTGGCTGAAAGTACAGAAGTACTGGGGCACCTGGGTGGCTCAGTTGGTTAAGTGACTGCCTTCAGCTCAGGTCATGATCCCGGGGGTCCTGGGATTGAGCCCCGCGTCGGGCTCCCTGCTCGGTGGGAAGCCTGCTTCTCCCTCTCCCACTACCCCTGCTTGTGTTCCTTCTCTCGCTGTCCCTCTCTCTGTCAAATAAATAAATAAAATCTTAAAAAAAAAAGAAAGTACAGAAATATTAAAGAAGGTCTAATTACCTTTTAATAATATATACTGGTAGTATTTAATTAAATACTAGTAGAATTCTGACACTGAATAAAAAGTTATTTCATTCTGATGGCCTTTTTCATTTTTTTAACTTATTAGTATTTAAAAATAATGCCTAGAATCTACTTGAAAGAGTCATACTTGTGTTGGCCTTACATTTCAGGGGATCTTGCATGCCAAGAGTATTTTGAAACAGGACAGATGATTTATGGACTCTCCCCTTAGGTATATCCTAACCCTTACAATTGATAGAAGAAAGCCTCAGAAAGGGATGTGATCAACTACTTCCATTTTTGGTACTCAAATTATTTGACTATATCAAGGATTTCTTCATTGAGAAATTCTTTTACAATCAACAGGAGTCAAAAGGGATCAAATAAAAAGAGATGAAATACTGTTTTAAAAAGAGACAAAGTTTCCCTTTATTAAGTTATTCATAGTTTTAATACCATAACTGAGCCTCCAAGTTTTCTGAATTTCTCAACCACAGTGACTTTTCACCTCTTTTATACAATCTCTCTAGACCTGTCATCCTCCAGAACTACTCTATCCCAGAAATCTTTTTTTTTTTAGAGAGGGAGGGTGGGAGAGAAAGAGAGAATCTTAAGCAGGCTCCATGCCCAGCGTGGAGCCCCACGTGGGGCTTGATCTCACAACCTGAGATCACGACCTGAGTTGAAATCAAGAGTTGGGCGCTTAACCAACTGCGCCAACCAGGCGCCCCATCAGAAATCTTTAACAATCTATTATTTCCTTCTGTCCCTACTTTCACATTTACCTTAAGCATTCCATTTTCAATGTCTACCAACCATTCATTCATTCAGCAAACACTGATTAAGGATACCACTCAGTATCTGGAGTCCACCTCTTTTTCAACTCAACCTGAACCTTACATAGTCTCTTATCAGGTCTCTGAACTTCCTGGCTTCAAGAAACACTTCAGAAGTCTGGTTCTCAGAAACAATTTTCTATCACTTGAACTGAGCCACTGGTCTCTATCATCTTGCAATGCACTCAAGGGTCTACCAATGCATTTAGTAGTCTATATTGAAATTATTTGTATATTTTCAACTAAATTATGTCAGTTAATGGTACTGATCCAATTTAGAAAATAAGGAATGAAGAACAGAATTGGCTTGGTCTAAAGTGGTGGGGAACTGAATTCACTATTATAACTCTTTTGGAGTCATGTTTTTTTGAGCCATGGTAACCTGGTGACTGTTACAGTTTATCTTCCTTCAACTGTAAAGGTTAGTTCCCTCTTGCAGATAAAAGTATGAGTTTAAAAATATGAGAAAAATACATGAGGCTGTATGTATATTCTGACTAAATATACCTATATCCTTAAAAGAAGTACAAAATATACAAAGGATTCTTTCTATTAGGGTGGGCCAGTAATCTAATTCAATAAAGAATGACCTCTGACTGAAGCTGAGACTAAGCACCAGAAGCCAGAAACCTGAGAGGTACTCTGATTGCTGGAGTCTTGGGGTGGGAAGAGCATGTATAATGCTGCATACTCCTGGTCCTAATCAAAACAGCTGGCAGTATTTTAAGATAATAAAAAATAGACAATATATGGAGAAATTTATCAAAATACGTTTAGGATGTGTATGTGAGAATTGTTAAAACACTGATAAAAGAAACTGAAGGTCCCACTAAATGGACAGATACATTGTGTTCATTAATTGAAAGACTCAATATTAAAAAGTAAATTCTTCCCTAAATTGATCTATATGCAATTCCAATCAAAATTCCTGTAGAATTTTTGCAGACTCTAAAATTTACATGGGAAGGGTACAAACAATTTTGAACAACAAAAAGTTGGAGGACTCACACTGTTTGGTTTCAAGACTCACTATAAAGCTATAGTAATATAGTAAAGAGAGTGTGATATTGCCAAAAACATAGACACACAAATCAATACAAGAGAATAAAATCTAGACACAGAATCCATATAAAACTGGTAAATGATTTCTGACAAATGAAAATCCAATTCAAATCAGGTATTCTTTCAACAAATGCTACTGGGATAATTGTACATTCGTGTGCAAAAAAAAATGAACTTCAATCCATCTTTCATACTATATACAAAAATTAGACCCAAATAGTTACAGACTTAAACATAAAAGGTAACACTTTTTGAAGAACAAATTCTTCCTGACTTTGGGTTAGGCAAAAAATTCTTAGAAAGGATTTCAAAAGCACAGACCATAAAAGAAAAAATGTGATGAATTAGATGTCATCAAAATTTTTTTAAAAATTTCTTGCGGAAGACTTTAAGAAAATGAAAGAACAAACCACAGACTATAATAAAACATTTGAAAAAAAACTAGTATCCAGAATATACAAAAAAACACAAAAAATTCAACAAAAAGAAAACTAATCAAAAACCACAGGATAAGATTTGAACAGATACTTCATCAAAGAAGATATACAGATGTCAAATAAGCACATGAAAAGATACTCAAAATCATTAGTCGTTAGAGAAATGCCAATAAAAACCACAATGAGATACCATTACATACCAAACAAGAGGAATTGGGAATGGATGAACAAACCATGGTACGCCCATATAATGAAATACTCCTCAGCAATAAAAAGGAACAAACGAAAATATGGATAAATCTCAAATGCTTTTAGATAACTGAAAGAAACCTGACTCAAAAGGCTACATACATATTGTATAATCCTCTTCATATGACATTCAGTGAAAGTCGCAACAAGAACGATTGAGAATTATTAGTTGTCCAGGGTTAAGAAGAGTGGAAGGGATTTAAAGGTTTGACTACAAAGGAGTGATAGCAAAAGGAAATTTTGTGGCAAAGTGATTGAACTGTTCTACATGTTGATTGTGGTAATGGTTACATCACTATGCATTTGTCCTCAGAACTGCTGACCACAGGAAAGGTAAATTTTACTCTAATTAAAAAACACTGAAAATAGAAGGAGAGATAAAAAGCTTCCAGGACAAACAAAAACTAAAGGAATTTGCAAACATGGAACCAGCCCTACAAGAAATATTGAAAGGGGTCCTCTAAGCAAAGAGAGAGCCTAAAAGTAACATAGAACAGAAAGGAACACAGACAACAGTCACCTTACAGGCAATACAATGGCACTAAATTCCGATCTTTCAATAGCTACCCTGAACGTAAATGGGCTAAATGCCCCCATCAAAAGACACAGGCTATCAGATTGGATTAAAAAAACAAGACCCACTGATAACACTGTCTGCAAGAGACTCATTTTAGACCCAAAGACACCCCCAGATTGAAAGTGAGGGGGTGGAAAACTATTTACCATGCTAATGGACACCAAAAGAAAGCTGGGGTGGCAATCCTTATATCAGACAAATTAGATTTTAAACCAAAGACTGTAATAAGAGATGAGGAAGGACACTATATCCTACTTAAAGGGTCTATCCAACAAGAAGATCTAACAATTGTATCTATGCCCCTAACATGGGAGCAGCCAATTATATAATCCAATTAATAACAAAAGCAAAGACACACATCGACAACAATACAGTAATAGTGGGGTAATAACACCTTTATGGTGAACGCTGTGAATTGTGTGAAACTGTTGAATCACAGACCTGTACCTCTGAAACAAATAATATAAGTTAAAAAAAAGAAGAAGAAGATAGTAGGAAGGGAAAAATGAAGTGGGGGGGATCGGAGTTGGAGACGAACCATGAGAGACTATGGACTCTGAGAAACAAACTGAGGGTTCTAGAGGGGAGGGGGGTGGGGGGGATGGGTTAGCCTGGTGATGGGTATTAAGGAGGGCACGTACTGCATGGAGCACTGGGTGTTATACGCAAACAATGAATCATGGAATACTATATCCAAAACTGATGATGCAATGTATAGTGATTAACATAAAAAAATCAACAAGAAGCTGTAAGTAGAGAATTTAACTGAAAAAGAAGGACAAATGATCATCATAAAAAACCAAGCCATTCCCTTCTCCTAAAGGCAATGATATAATAGTATTACACTTGCTGGGATTATACTACAAAGTCTTATATGCCTTTCAGGGTAAAAGACAGAAGAATGAGATGGCAACTTCAAATGTAGGCTATCTCCTAATATGCTGGCAGGCCAAAAATGTTTACAGTTATACCACATTATCATGGCACAGACTGATCCCAGGATTCTTTTTCCTTGAGAGAGAAGGAAAAACCCTTCTTAGCAAGTGCTCTGACATATCCATTTCCACACCTGCCTTTTTTTACTTTTAAAAGGGAGGTAAGGGTAAGGAAAGATACATAAAAACACTGAAAAAAAATAAAATAAATAAAAACACTGAAAATTGAGATTAAATATACATGTACTACATACTTCCCAAATGCCATGTAACTGCTAATGAAGCAGCTTCTGTGGAAAGGGAAAGCATTAATAGAAGAGCATATCCTGAAATCAAAAGGACACAATTCTTGGGCCCAGAAAGTTTACAATATGGAACCCTATCTATAAGCTTGCAATGTTTTGTCTCCAGAGAGCTCTCAGAATGTATACTCCAATTTTTGCAGTAGAAACTATTGGTGCCTTTCGTAATAGGCACAAGGGGGCACTGGAGCACAGAGTATTAAGTATGTCTTCTGCTACACCTCAGGACTTACCCTAGGATGGGGGGGGAGGTGTTGTAGGAGAGGAGCAGGTAGTATACATACTGCATCTCCATTTCATAAAATTTATACTTTTAGTAGAAGATTTTACAAGACTGGATTCAAATGTATGCATTTTTTCAGCAAATTCAGGGAATGACGTTTTCCTTCTATCAAGCCTTATTAATAAGAATTGCTTTGATTTCTTAATTCTTATTAGGTCAACTATAATTCCTGAACTTAATAAATTACCACAACAAAGTCCTTCAAATGAAAATCACTATTATTTACTGATCTCATCTTTTAAACTATGGCTCTACCACAATAGAGTGAAAGCTACAATATAAGTTCATAAATAATTCTTCAACTACTTAGTATGCTAGATTAATGGCTATCATTTTGTGTACAGGCATATTTCATTTTATACACTTCACAGATACTGCTTTTTTTTTTTAAACTAAGTGAAGGTTTGTGGAACCCGGAGTGGAACAAGTCTGTTGATGTCATTTTTCCAACAGCATTTGCTCACTTCAGGTCTCTGTCACGTTCTGGTAATTCTCGGAATATTTCTTTTTCATTTTATTACATTTGTTATGGTGATCTGTGATAAGTGACCTTTGATGTTACTAGCATTAATAGTTTTGGGGTACCACAAACCACACCATATAAGACATAGAACATAATCGATAAATGTTGTGTAGGTTCTGTCTGCTCTACCAACCAGGCATTTTCCTCTCTCTCTCCCTCTCCTCAGGTCTCCCTATTCCCTGAGACACAATATTGAAATTAGGCCAATGAATAAGCCTACAAGTGAAAAAATGTCACTCACCTCTCACTTAAATCAAAAACCTGAAGTGATAAAAGCTTAGCTAGAAAGGCATGCCGAAAGCCAACACAGGCCAAAAGCTAGACCTCTTGTGCCAGCTAGCCAAGCTGTGAGTGCAAAGGAAAAAATCCCTGAAGGAAATTAAAAGTGCTACTCCAGTGAACACATGAATACTATCAAGGCAAAAAATCCTTAATTGCTGATATGAAGAAAGTTGTAGTGGTCTGAAGAGAAGATCAAACCAGCTACAACATTCCCTGACAGCTACAACATTCCCTGAAGCCAAAACCTAATCCAGAGCAGGGCCCTAACTCTCTTCAATTCTCATTAAGGCTGGGAGAGGTGAGGAAGCTGCAGAAGTCTGAAGTTAGCAGAGGTTGGTCTGGGAGGTTTAAGGTAAAAAACCATCTCTATAACATAAAAGTACAAGGTGAAGGAAGCAGCAAGAACTTATCTAGAAGAATATGACAAGGTTTACAGAAGATCTAGCCAAGACAATTAATGAAGATGACTACACTAAACAACAGATTTTCATGTAAGCAAAACATTGAAGTTGCCATCTAAGACTTCTACAGCTAGAGAAAAGTCAATGCCTGGGTTCAAACCTTTCAAGACAGGCTGATTCTCTTGTCTGGGGTTAATGCTAAATTGAAGCCAATGCTCACTTATCATTCTGAAAATCCTAGGGTCCTTAAGAATTATGATAAATCTCCTCTGCCTTTGCTCTGTAAATGGAACAACTAAGCCTGGATGACAGCACATCTGTTTACAATACCATTTACTTTACTTTAAGCCCCCAGTTGAGACCTACTGCTTAGAAAAAAATTTCCTTTTAAAATATTACTGCTCATTGACAATGCACCCGGTCATTCAAGAGCTCTAATGGAGATGGACAAGATTAATGTTGTTTTCATATCTGTTAACATAACATCCATTCTGTGGCCCATGGATCAAGGAGTCATTTTGACTTTCAAGTTTTATTATTTAAGAAATACATTTCATAAGGCTATAGCTGCCACAGACGGTGATTGCTCTGATGAATCTGGACAAAGTAAATAGAAAACCTTCCAAAAAGAATTCACCATTCTAGATGCCATCAAGAACATTTGTAATTTATGGGAAGAGGTCAAAACATCAACATTAACAGGAGTTCAGAAGAAGTTGATTCCCCACCTCACGGATGACTTTGAGGGGTTCAAGACTTCAGCAGAAGTAACTGCAGATGTGGTGGAAACAGGAAAAGAACTAGAAGTGGAGTCTGAAAATGGGACTGAATTGCTGCAATCTCACGATAAAACTGAATGAATGAGGAGTTGCTTCTTATGGATGAGCAAAGAAAGGTTTCTTGAGGGGAATTTACTCCTGGTGAAGATGCTGTAAAGACTGCTGAAATGACAACAAAGGATTTAGAATATTACTTAAACTCAGTTCATAAAGTAGCAGCAGGGTTTGAGAGGACTGACTCCAATTTTGAAAGAAGTTCTACTGTAAAATGTTATCAAACAACATCACATGCTAGAGAAATCCTTCCTGAAAGGAAGAGTAAATAGATGTAGCAAATTCATTATCTTACTTTAAGAAACTGCCATAGTCACCCATCCTTCAGAAACCACCACCCTATTTATCAGTCAGCAGCGATCAACAATGAGGCACGACCCTCTACTAGCAAAAAGAGTATAACTAGCTGAAAGCTTAGATGATGGTTAGCATTTTTTAGCGACAAAGGATTTTTAAAATTAAGGCATGAACATTGTTTATTTTAGACATAATGCTGTTACACACTTAATAGACTACAGTATAGTGTAAATGTAACTTTTATATGCACTGGAAAGCCAAAAAATTCATTTGGCTCACTTTATTGCAATATTTACTATACTGTAGTGATCTGGAATTGATTCCACAGTATCTCTGAGGTATGCCTGTATATGAAAAGCTATTTTGAAAAATCTAATTTTTTTGTAGAGACAGTAACATAATGGGATTCCCATGTGCCCATTACCCAGCTTTAACAATTTTTATCTCATGGTCAATCTTGTTTCAATTAAAAAAAATATTAATTCTGCAAAAATATTATCAGTCAGTATTCAAGTTTCCCAGCATAGACCTTTTTTTCCTTTTCAGTTTGTTCAAATTAAGATCATAATAAGTTCCACTTACTGCAACTCATTGACATGAAGGTTTTACCTCTTTTCCTCCTGCAACGTCTTTGTTAAAAAAGTGAAGTCACTTGTCCCATGCAGTCTTCAATTACCTGTACTTTGCTGACTATACCCCTGGGGCATTTTTAAACATGTTCCTCTTGTCCTTGTAATTTTCTGTAATTGTGGAATTTAGAGTCTTAATCAAAATCAGAATTCATAGAGAAGACAACCTTATACGTGGTACCGTGTTTCATCAAGGAGCATATGCGTACTGCCTTGTATCTGTGACAATAGCAGCCAACGATGAACAATGACTAAATGCAGTATTTCACTGAGAGCTGCAAAGAAGTGACATTCTAATTTTATCATGCCTTCATTATTTACTATCTGTAATATATCTAGTAAGTGAAAATTCTCATCAAATCTTTGGTTTCCAAGAAGTACTTTGTTTAGGAAAGGAAGAATAAACACTTGGTTTTTATGAGTTTTTGAAATAAGTTAGTGTTTTAACCTCCCAGAATGGTAAACAATGAGAATGTGTTTTTTAAGGGAGGGATCATTATAAACTGTTAGATTTAAGTAAATGTAGCTGCTCCAAATTACTGCAGTTGTTTACTTCTATTATTGTCAAATTTTCCCATCTTTGGCCAGTGAGATCCTCTTCAATTAGTTTCTGAGTCTTTTAGACAGACCTCAGTACTCTTTAATAGCTTTCCTGCTTCTGGTATAACAAAATATCCCAGGATCATCTTGTCCATCTCTTGCCCGAGACCTGAAATCAACCATATACCCAACCAAGGAACTTTGGTACTTCTCAATGGGAAACAGCCTTCAGAAACAAAAGCCTGGGTTCTAAGGAGTGCTCATTTCTCCTGAATTGGCATTTTATCTATACCTTTTACTGTGGTAAGTTAGCATAACTTTATACTGATACCTCCAAATAAAATTCTACAGATTGTTTAAAAATTGTGATCTTATATTTCTATCTCTTTCTTCTCCCATACTATATGTGATTCTTGTTATATAATGTCACCAACATAATTAAAATCATTTCCCTTGTTGCACAATATATATACAACAATTTGGGAATAATAATAACAACACTATGATTAATGAAAACCATTTAAAGTTTTTATATTATTCTTCTGTCCTCGGGGTATAATCCACCCGGCATGTATAATCAAATTACGGTGTTTTAAAGTCACTTAAAATAGTTCCTTCCTACAATTATACCACTTAGGCTTCTTTGTTTCATTTTGCTTTCACTTTTAGGTTTGTTTTTTAAATAACTAACACTTGTTTTAGAGTTATGTAAAACATTTACATGGTTTCAACACCACACCTAGAAAACAAGATATATTTGCAGAACTCCAGCTATTCCTTCTATTTCGGTTCCTTATAGTGGAATAGTTTTTTTTATTAATTCCTAAATTAAAAAAATAAAATTAGAAATGTGCATATATACAAATATATTTAAACAGTAACATACTTTATGAACTTTTCTGTACCTTATTAGTTTTACTGCACAATATTAATTGGCTATCAAGGCATAGAAGATGCTCTTCATTTGCTTTTACACCCATATAATACTCCACTGGATAATAATAAGTATTTTATGCAATGAGAATCCTACTGATAAATACTTGTGTCCTTTCAGTCTTTTGCTACTACAAACAGTGCTACAATGAATGTAGCCTTGTTCATATGTCATTTTGTATGACATATATATGCCTCTCTATATTTGGGATATATCCCCAGGAGTGAGATTTACTAGATCAAAGAGTAAATGAGTATTTAATTTAGCTAGATAATGTCAAATTTCCCAATATACGAGGTTGTACTACTTTGTATTCCAATAGACAAGCTGTGAGAAAGTGCCTATCTTCCACAGTCTCACCAAATGGGTATGCTGCCGATTTGAAAGGAGAGGTGAAATGAGGAAGAATCTGACAGGTGAAAACTATTACCTCAGTATAGTTTTGTTCACTTTTTCCCTTTTATAGACTATTTCATTGATCTATTCTTTGTTGTGGGCGGAGGGGCAGAGGGAGAGTGAGAGAGAGAATCTTAAGCAGGTTCTACCCCCAGTGTGGAGCCCAACACAGGGCTTGATGTTATGACCCTGAGATCATGACCTGAGCAGCAATCAACACTTGGATGCTTAACCGAACCACCCAGGAGACCCACACTGATCTACTCTTATCTTTATTTCCTGCCATATTCATAGCTGGGTTTTATTTGCTCTTACTTTTCTCTCTTAAGGTAAATCCCTGGGTCACTGATTTTATTTTCCATCCTTTCTAATATAAGCATTTAAAGATATAAATTTCTCTTTAAACCCTGAAGCTGCATCTACACATTCTGATATGTGTGTCATTTCGTTTTCGAAATGACATCTAATTTCCCTTGTGATTTCTTCTTTGACCCACAAATTGTGGGTATTGTCTAATATCCAAACATTTGAATGTTTTTCCTAGACATCATACTGTTATTATTCTAATTTAACTCCACTATGGTCGAAGAACATACTCTTGTGTTATTTCCATCCTTTTAAATTTATTTAGAATTATTTCATGACCCAGCATATGGTCTCTTTAGATAAATATACCATGTGTACTTGAAAAGAAAGTGTATTATTGCAGCATGAAGTACAGTGTTCCATAAATATCAATTAAATCAAGATGAATGAGAATGTTTGTCAAATCTTCAATGTGTTTGCTAGCTTTTTATGTAGTTATTCTACCAACTGCTATAGGAAGGGTGTTAAAATTTTCAACTATGACTGCAAAACTGCCTATATGTAATTTCTGTAATTCTGTAAAATTTTACTCCAGGTATTTTGAAGCTATGCTATCAGGTGTATACATACTTGTCACTGTTATGTCAGAATTGTGACCAAGAGGTAGTACATATATATGAAAAGATATAGGAACTCTATTAAGCCTTGTTCTAAGTCCAATTCTTAGGAAATTCAATCCAAAAGTATGAGTCATTGCTATTTACTAGTTGCAATGGATAAGGATCAATATGATACAGTTCTTATTTCCAAAGGGGCTTACAACCACATTTCAAAAGGACTGCAGTATCTAGATAGCAATCCTTATAAAAATACCACAGTATAGCTCCTTAAATTTAAGAAGTTTATATAGTACATGTACATACACTCCTTTCAATTCATTAACATCTAAATCCTCTCAATTTACCCTATGAAGTAGATACTAAGTATATTTTATAGCTGAGAAATGTAAAATCCAGAAAGATTAAGTGATTTATCCAACATTACACAATTAACATTTGGCAGAGCCAGAACTCAAACCTAAGTCTACTTTTATAATACCACACATAGCTCCAAAAAAGAAAAGCGAATTCAACAATGTGAATTGGAGACCAAAAAGCAAAAGTTACAATTTTAATTATATAAATATGAATAATTCTAATAAGAAATGGGAGGAGATATTACCTATGAAAGTATGAACTCTAATAGTAAAAGTAATATCAGTATCTTATTTCTCAGGGCCTGATATACTTTGGGAACTTAATAAATGTCAGTGGACTGAATAAATGAAGTTGATGAGTGAGTGAAACAATATGGCTAATATAGAGTTTTCTGATGTCAGATTTTAAAAGGACATATATAAATAATGGAAGGAGGGAAATGTAACTAAGGATATTTATGAATATCATAAACCTTATTTATTTATATTTTCAGAATAGACTAAATTTTATAAGTGATAAAAAGGAAAACCAAACAGGCCTACTGGTTGTATAAATGTGAGAGGACGAACCAAGAAGAAACAGGAATACTGCATGGGAAAGATGATGTAATGTTAACAGATGCAGAGAGAATAAAGAACTACTCACACCTCCTTTTTTGCATCCATCTTCTCCACCAAGGAGAATTGAGTAGAAAACTGGAAAAGGTAGAAGAAACATAGTTAAAAAGTAAATGAAGTTGAAATGAGAAAAGACGACAGTAAGAGAATACCTAGCTAACTTTGTAAACTAGTTTTTGTCTACAGAGCCTAAATAATCACAGGTTTGAATTAGACATGCAACTCTAATGTGTATAATCTGTAAAACATCATAAGAAAATAATTTCTAAAATGCACTGATTTGGGAAATGGAGAAACTTTTTTTCTTAGAAAATTATGTATCAAACAAAGACCCTTTGAGTTGAAAAGGCTCTTGACGATCCATTAATGTTGATCTATATCCAAAGGACAAAAATGATTACTTGTAAGTTGGCTTATTAGCACTAAAAAAAGAAAAAAGGTTATATACCAAGAGCAAATTTTATTTCACTACAGTGATCTTAAGTTTTTTCTTTATTGATAAATTTCTTCTTTTTAGGGAGGCTAGTGTAAATAATACACTAGATTTTTAAAATTGTAATATTGTAGGGAAAGATCCTGAACATACTTTGAGGAATAAAATAAAAACTATATAAGCTCATTAATAATATAGGATAACTTGGTACTCATAGCTGGATTAAACACACACACACACACACACACACACACACACACACACAATTTACAGTATTAACCAAAAACTAAAGTAAAAGTGATTGAATGTCTTCAAAAGTAATCAACAGGGCTCGAACCTCATACTTCAATCAAGATACTCAGTTGACTCAACAGGATGAAAAGTTAAGAATAATAATTAACATGTTGGATGATAAAATGAAGACTCCAATAAATTTCAACAGACTAAAAAGTGAGCAGAATCAATTAATATTAAATAACAGCAATAGCAGTAGTAGCTGACTTCATGAAATAAAAGAAGGTTAAGCTAAAGCCAGAATTTGGGAATGCTGATAAACACTCCAATTTACAACACAGAAGCCCACAGTGGTCTTTTTTTTTTTTTTTTAAGATTTTATTTATTTATTTGAGAGAGAGAGAGACAGCGAGAGAGGGAACACAAGCAGGGGGAGTGGGAGAGGGAGAAGCAGGCTTCCGGCGGAGCAGGGAGCCCGATACAGGGCTTGATCCCAGGACCCTGGGACCATGACCTGAGCCAAAGGCAGACACTTAACGACTGACCCACCCAGGCGCCCCCCCCCAATGGTTCTTATTTTTATTTATTCATTTTTTATTATGTTTTTTTTATTTTTATTTTTTTTTGAGAGAGAGAATCTTAAGGAGGCTCCACGCCCACCCTGAGATCATGACCTGAGCCAAAATCAAGAGTCAGACGACTATCTGACTCAGCCATCTAGGCACCCCAGAAGCCCACAATGGTTTAATATTAGTTGAGGGGAAAGCACTAATAAGAAAAATAATATTAGTATGTTTAAGCAGCAGCTAGAAACACAGATCTCTCCTTGGCTCTAGCCTAGCAACTGCCTCCTCTTTCACTTTGGAGAAACGGAGGTTTGTTTCCCCTGGAAAAGGTTATTGGAGGGTCTATGAATAAGGGAGCATATTAAAGCAAATTGAAGACAGAGACTGCTACTGAAACAGGAAAATCAAGTGAAAGTTACATAATGAAATATGCTGAGAACCAAACCCCTCCCTCCTGCAACGCCTAGTTTTGTTTGTTTACCTCAATGGGTATAAACTTTGAGAGGGAAAAGATTGGCAGATATCTCTGGGAAACCTGACCAGTTTAACATAAAAGACACCTAAATACAGACATTAGTTATTCCATAAAAAAGCAGCCTGATCTCCAAACAATAAAAGTAGTCAACGAACCCTGCCCATGTTGCTCAGAGCTCCCCATGTGTTTTTTAAGTGTTAAAGCTATTAAATCTGAGTATTCAGAAAGAATCATCATACATTTCATGTGAGAAAAATGCCAAATTTTTCTAGACTAAATTACACACAGAGAAAAAAGTGACTGGAAGACAAGAAGACTCTGAAAGGAGAAGAAAACAACAACAACCCCCCCCAAAAAAACCCTAATATTATTATTCTCAATAAGATAAATTTAACAATCAAAATACAGAAATAGGAAGCTATCAAAAAATAACTTTGCTGGAAAACAAAAACACTTTGGGAAATTAAACTATGATGGCAGAAATGAAAAAACTCAGTAGAAGATTTAGAATATAAAGTTGTAAAATTTTCCAACTACAACAAAAAGAAAATGGGAGAAAAAAAAATATTGTAGAAGGAGGACCAGTGTGGTCCCATATTGTAAAACAAAGTTCTGATAAAGAAAAAAACACACAAAAGAGGAAACTAAAGAAATAATTCAAGAAAATTTCCCGGAATTGAAACTCAAAGTTCCCAGACTGAAAAGCAACTCCTAAAAAGCTAACAAGCATTCAGATGAAGAGATCTAGGAATGTCATTGTGAAATTTCAAAGAACAAAAAGAGAAGATCGCACATTCTTCTTTCATATAGAAGATTAAAAAGCAAAACTGTATCACTTCTTAAAAGCAACACCAGAATCTGGAAGACATTAGATCAATGCTTTCAAAATTCTGAGGAAAAATCATTTCCAATCTCTAATCCAGAATTCTATATCCAATCAGATATGAGTCAAGTTTGAGCTTAAATACAGATCCTTTCAAGGCACCTGGCCGGCTCGGTTGGTAGAGCATGTGAGTCTTCATCTCAGGGTTATAAGTTCCAGCACTACACTGTGTGTAGAGATTACTTAAAAAATAAAATCTTAAGGGGTGCCTGGGTGGCTGAGTCAGTTAAGCATCTGCCTTCAGCTCAGGTCATGATCCCGGAGTCCTGGGATCCAGTCCCACTTCGGGCTCCCTGCTCAGTGGGGAGTCTGCTTCTCCCTTGCCCTTGACCCCACTCTCGTGCTCTCTCTAATAAATAAAATCTTTTAAAAAAAATTTTTTTAAATAAATAAAATAAAATAAAATCTTATTGGTCTGCGGCATTATCTTGGCCCAAATCAGAGTAATTGCTCTAAAGTCCAAAGATATGGAGGAAGTACCAGGATGGAAACCTGACCCAGGATGCATCTAATGTTGAGTAGCTGGATTCTTTGCTGTAGCACAGGATTAAAATAAATGGTGAGTGGAAATGGGAACAAAAAAATAAATAAAATCTTTTAAAAAATTACAAATTAATGAAATAAAGAGGCCATCAAAAAAAATGTCTTTTTTAGGGGTAATACTTTTTTTTTTTAAGTAAGTTAAGTCCCCAACATGGGACTTAAACTCACGACCCCTATATCAAGAGCTGTATGATTTACTAACTGAGCATGCCAGGTACCCCGACAATACTTTTTAAAGAGATTACTAAATGATATATTCCACTAAGACATGGAACCCAGGAAAAGAATCCAATCAAAAAAAAAAAAAAAAAAAAGGCAAGGGAATCACCAGTATGATGGCAAAACAAGATCACGAGAGGTCTGGAGAGTACAATTATCAAGTCTCCAGGAAAGATTACCTAAAGGAGGTAAAATGGACAGGACTAATACACACACTTGGAAGTATTGAAAAGATGCTGGGTAATTTGGGGATTAAATTAGTGACAAGTACATAGAAAACTAAATAAAGGTAGTGCATGCAAGACCATTATTATATAATATATAAAATATTTTCCAAAAAAGTCAATATATACTAAAGTAGGTAGCCAAAAATAGTGTTTATATACTTATGATAATACAAACATCAGGTATCCATCTCATCAATATTGCAACTGTACTGTAAGTATGGGAGGATACAAGTTTATCTAGCTTTTACATTTTTATCTACTCTTGATATTTTGGAAACATAATTGTTAAATGTTTGTTTTTAATGTTCCCTCCTCTCATGCATATTAATTTCAGAAATCTCTAAAGTTTAATAACTAGTGTTAGCATTTCAAAAGCATGGCCACTGAGGACTCACTTATAACTGAAACCTTCTTACATATAAAAACACTACAGACAGAATGCTCTAAGAATGATGGAACTGTCTGGGATGCTTAGGAACACAGTACCTGGCACACAGTTCATCATCAAAAAATACTGTCTGAATAAGTGAAAAAAAATAGATAACATAAGGAATAGTCTTAACCTCAGGAAACAGTAAAAAGTCTCACAGCCCCCTTTCTGAATGCCTGGAAGGACTACCAAATATCTATCAGAGAAATCAATGATCAGTAGGCCTATTCCAGATTTAATATGTTTAACCATTAATGAATGACTCCAAAAAGCTAGCACATAAAACAACAGGTTACTTCACCCAGGCACAAATTTAATCACACATACTTCATGGCTTCTGTGCATAGGAAATTACTTGTTAAAAGAACTTAATAGGGCACCTGGGTGGCTCAGTCATTAAGCGTCTGCCTTCGGCTCAGGTCATGATCCCAGGGTCCTGGGATCGAGCCCTCCATCGGGCTCCGTGCTCCACAGGAAGCCTGCTTCTCCCTTTCCCATTCCCCCTGCCTGTGTTCCCTCTCTCTCTGTCAAATAAATAAATAAAATCTTAAAAAAAAAAAAAAAACTTGGTAATGAACAAAATGAACTTGGTAAATGAACAAAAAAAGCATCCAAAGTTCAACACAATTATGAATCTCTTTTAAATCAACACATCTTTTATTAATCTCAACTTAGTCTAATATAGGCTAATATTTATAAAATAAAAAAATGTACCAAGAAAAAAAAAGAAAGTTCAGTGTGTTCCTGAAGTAAAGGAAGGGTAAGTGAACAGGTATGAAACTGATGGTATTTGTGAATTTGGCAACCATTGCAAATACCAAGGGCCATATGAAAAATTGGAGACATATTCCATAAGGATCCAAAGACAAGAATGTAGTTAATAACAGAGCCAGGACTACAGATTAGTAGTCCAAACTTCTAATAATCTTTCCAACATATCATACTGCCCTTCCTTCAGTTAGCACCTTCTTTCTAAAGAAAAACAATATACTGGGAGAAACTGGGATGATGTAGGAGTAGGAGGACCCTAAGCTCCCCTCCTCCCACGGATACAACTAGGTAACACAAACATCAGTGTAAATAAGCCATAAAGTGACCTGAAGACTGGCAGAATAAACTCCACAACTAAAGGTAAAAAAGAGGCCACATCAAGACGGGTGGGGAGCTAAACAGACTGCAGGACCATCTGGGACCCACTGGCGTGGAGAAGGGAGAGAAACAGACTATGATACTGGGAAGCCTGCATGGGTAAGACAAATCCCCATAACATTTGGCTTTGAAATCTAGAGGGGCCGAATTTCCTTAGTTCTTATAATCAGCAGGACTTAAAGCCTAGAATTTAAAAACCTAAAAAATAAATAAATAAATAAATAAATAAAAACCTAGCAGCTCAGTTCTTGGAAAGCATGGAGGGTAACAGGAAGCGGAGTACCTGCCATTAAAAAGCACAATAACTAGAGGGATATAGTGTGGCAGCAGTTTGAAAAATGCCTAGGGCATATGGGAGGTAGAGTGATTTACTAATCTGAGAGTCTGTCCCAAAGGGGTATCTCCCAAAGGAGATCACTGGGAGACTCCTCCAGGAACAAAGGAGCTGGCAGGCATTACCCACCAGCATAAACACACAGCCACCCGCAGGAACCAGCACAATACCAACATTTAACTACTTAACTCGCTTACACCAAGCCCCACCCCCCACACTTTGGTGGATCCGCCCTTTACAGTCACACTTGCCTCAGTCCTGGAGCTGCAGGTCCCTCACCTGGAAGACCAAAGCAAACCTGCCAACATTGCATCTCCTGACCCCTGTGCTTTGTGGGATCTCAGCCGGGTGGTGGAGGACCCCTCCTAAGGAAGATCTGTGCATACCTTGTTAAAATTGCATGCCCCTCCCACCCACGTTTTGTGGATCCTCCCAGGCCAGCCTTCTTCCAAACAGAAAATCAACAAGTAAACACTGGCTTTGAATGACACACTGGACCAGATGAATTTAACAGATATATTCAGAACATTCCATCCTAAACAGCAGAATACTTTTCAAGTGCACCTAGAACATTCTTCAGAAGAGATCATGTATTAGGCCACAAAACAAGATCCAACAAATTCAAAAACATCAAAGTCATACCATGCATCTTTTCTGACCACAATGCTATGAAACTAGAAGTCAATCACCAAAACACAAAACAAAACAAAACAAAAAACAACCCTGGAAAGAGCACAAACAACTGGAGGTTAAATAACATGCTACTAAAGAATGAATGAGTCAACCAAGAAATAAAAAAAGAAATAAAAGATTACATGGGAAGAAATGAAATGAAGACACAGCAGTCCAAAATCTTTGGGATGCAGCAAAAGCAGTTCTAAGAGGGAAGTTTATAGCAATACAGGCCTCCCTCAAGAAGCAAGAAAAATCTCAAATAAACAACCTAACCTTACAGGTAAGGGAGCTAAGAAAAAGAACAAACAAAACCCAAGCCCAAAGAAGAAAGGAGATAATAAAGATCAGAGCACAAATAAATAATATAGAAACTTAAAAAACCACAACAGAACAATAAAACCAGGAGCTGATTCTTTAAAAGATCGAAAAAATTGATAAACTTCAGCCAGAATCATCAGAGAAAAAGAGAGAGAGGATTCAATGAAACAAAATCAGGAATGAAAGAGGAGAAATAACAACTGAAACCACAAAAAAAAAGGGTTATAGGAGAGTATTATGAAAATTTATATGCCACCAAACTGGACAACCTATTAGAAATGGATAAATTCCTAGAAACATATAACCTACCAGAACTGAATCAGGAAGAAACAGAAAATCTGAACAGACCGATTACCAGCAATAAAATTGAATCAATAATCAAAAACTCCCAACAAACAAAAGTCCAGGACCAGAGGGCTTCACAAGTGAATTCTACCAAACACCTTTTTTTAAGATTTTATATATTTGAGAGAGAGTGAAAGAGGAGAGATCAGGAGCAAGGGTGAAAAGTAGAGGGAGAAGCAGGCACCCCTCTGAGCAGGAAGCCAGGGTCACGACCTGGGCTGAAGGCAGACACTCAACCGACTGAGCCACCCAGGTGCCCTAAATGATACCAAGCATTTAAAGAAGAGTTAATACCTATTCTTCTCAAACTATTACAAAAAACAGAAGAGGAAGGAAAACTTCCCATTTCATTCCACGAAGACAGCCATTACCCTGATACCAAAACCAGATAAAGATACCACAAAAAAAGAGAACTACAGGCCAATATATCTGATGAACATAGATGCAAAAATCCTCAACAAAATATTAGCAAATCAAATCTAACAATACATTAAGAAAATCATTCTGAGGGATACCTGGCTGGTTCACTCAATAGTGCATGTGACTCTTGAACTCAGGGTTGTGGGTTGGAGCCCCATGTTGGGTATACAGTTTACTTAAAAATAAAAAATCTAAAAAAGGGGGGGAGGAGAGAGAGGGAAGGAAAATCATTCACCATAATCAGGGGATTTATTCCTGGGATGCAAGAGTGGTTCAAGATGAGCAAGTTAATCAATGTGCTACAACACACCAACAAAAGAAAGGATAAGAACCATATGACTGATCATTTCAATAGATGCAGAAAAAGCATTTAGCAAAGTATAATATCCACTCATGATAAAAACCCTCAACAAAGTAGGTTTAGAGGGAATATACCTCAACATAATAAATATGAAAACACACAGCTAACATCACACCCAATGGGGGAAAATGAGACCTTTTTCCTAAGGTCAGGAACAAGAAAAGATGTCCACTCTCCCCACTTTTATTCAACACAGTACTGGAAAATCCTAGCCACAGCAATCAGATGAAAAAAAGGAATAAATGGCACCCAAATTATTAAGGAAGAAGTCAAACTTTCACAATTCGCAGGTGATATGATACTCATTTCTCTCTCTCTCTCCCTATATATAGATAGCAAACCCTGAAGATTCCACCAGTTCCTCCCACCGAGCAGGGAGCCTGACGTAGGGCTAGATCCCAGGGCCCTGGGATCATGACTTGAGCCAAAGGCAGACACTTAACAACTGACCACCCAGGCGCCCCTCATGCTTCCCTTTAAAGGTAAGAAAAAATTCTCCTCTTCTAGAGCCTAGGGAGAGAGCATGGCCCTGCCAACAACTTGATTTCATACTCTGACCTCCAGAGTTGAGAAAATAAATTTCTATTGTTTTAAGCCACCAAGTTTGCAGTGATGTGTTACTGCAGCCCTGGAAAACTAAGATCAGGAATTTCACAGATATTATAGGGTTTAAAAGCCACTGCATTAAAAAAGAAAAAAAGCCACTGCCTGATTCCACTTATTTGAAGATTTATTTATTTTGAGAGAGAGCAGAGCACACACACAAGCGGGGGGCAGGAGGCAGAGGGAGAGCAAGCATATTCCACACTGAGTGTGGAGCCTAACATGGGGCTCAATCCCAGATCATGACCTGATCTGAAATCAAGTGTTAGACGCTTAACCGCCTGAGCCACCCAGGTGCCCCTGAAGTTCAACAATAGGCAAATCTCATCCATAGTGATAGAATTAGTGTAATAGAGGAGGAGCAGTATAGAGTGGGAAGGGATAACTGGGTAAGCATGGTGTGTTAGAAACATTCTATATTTTGATCTGGGTGGTAGTTACATGAGTAGATAAAAATGTATTTTTTTAAACTAAAGAATAGTGTATATTCTGTATGATATAATTTTAAAAAAGAAGAAAAGACCACAACACAAAGATACACTATCAAAATAATAATCACAGAAACTTGCTAAATAATGATTGAAGACCTACTAGTAGTTCAGAGCTATCTTAAGACTTAACCCATTGTAATCAGGCACACTGAAAGATATGTAATTTCCAAATACTTAGTCTCATCTTTCAATATATGTGTGTGTGTATTTATCTGAAAGAGGTAATAGGAAAATAGGTCAAAGACAAGCACTCGTCAATATTTGATCTGACAGCACTGTTTGGACTTAAACAGTTTTGGAGCTGAATACCAAAACAGGTTATTTGATTTATGTTTTGCCATCTTAAATATGTTAAGGATGAAATAAATTTACCTCTGTTAAATAACATTTTTTAAATGAACATGTTCTAGCTTAATATGTATAGATTTTTAACATGAGTTTCCTCACCAGAGTCTTACAAAATAGAGACACAATCTCATATTGTAGGAACATTTTATGTAAACAGTTGCAACTATTGGGAAGGAAGAAATCTTAGATTTACTTAGTAAAATAGCTAAACTCCCTTCTGGTGGGAGAAAAGTCCTTCCTTCACAGCTGCCTTATGCTGAACCTATTTTTTCCTGCTTTGCTAGGAGATAAAAAATGGTATCAGGAGATAATGGTAGAGGATCTATGCAAGCCTGTGCATGGGTAAGAGACAGAGAGAAGAATGTTAAAAAATCTAAGTAAAGCAGTTCTTTTAACTTCAGCAAGCACTTAAACTTTTCTCCCTCAAGTCAGATTAAAAGCTGAATGGAGGACAGTCACAAATTTTTGTGATGAAAATTAGGATTTCAAAATTACAAACACAATGAAAATTCCACATCAATGAAGAAAAATAAAAAGTTGAATTAATTTGATTAGATGCATTTTTCCCTGCTATTGCCAACTCTACAATCTAATTTCCTCTTAAAATACAACTCCATTCCACTGCTTTTGAAAATGAGTAAATGTAGCAGTGTGGGTATAAGGAAGAATATGGTTACTTACCAAATCTCACTTAAGAACACAATTTTTCTTCACATAAAATGACTTACCTAAAACTTTAATATTAGTATATAATATCACAGTATTAGAGACAGATCAGATATACCTCATTAGAATTTTACCTATAAACTTTAGTGCCCTAAAAATAAACAAACAAACTTTAGTATCCTATCTATGTATTTTAAAGCCACCAGTTTGCTATAAATTATATAACCTTTCCCACCTAATAAAACCTTACACATGACTTTTGTAAGAAAGCAGTAATATGAAAGGTTACCGTAATATGATGACATTACTGGAGGAATAATGATCTATATTGTTTTCTTTAATGTTTTTATATACAAACATGAAGCTGGTTCTCACTTATAGTGCAATGGATATGGCCATTAGTTTGGTTCATGTTGATTCAGCAAAACTATAGCACAGACGTTTGATTTTTTAAGTTTTGGTTTAGCATGCTCTTGGAACTCCTGATACTGAATCTACTGAATATATGACTTTAAAATAACATCTTTTTATTTTTCAAGGTGACATATAAGCACATACCGATAATTTAATAACTTAATCATAAACCATAAAAATTTAGAAGAACTAATTCAGTATATAAGCCTAAGGCATACCTAATTATTACAAAACCATAAAATGGAACTATAAAAGACTGTATTACTTTAATGTTCCTTAAAATGAAATCTTTTTTTGCACATCTGACACAATAAAAAGCAACTGCGGGGCGCCTGGGTAGCTCAGTTGGTTAAGCGACTGCCTTCGGCTCAGGTCATAATCCTGGAGTCCCAGGATCGAGTCCCGCATCGGGCTCCATACTCAGCAGGGAGTCTGCTTCTCCCCCTGACCCTCTTCCCTCTCGTGCTATCTCTCATTCTCTTTCTCTCTCAAATAAATAAATAAAATCTTTAAAAAAAAAAACAATAAAAAGCAACAGCGATGCCCTATAGAATAGCAGCACCTGCAGGAAAATATCCAGTCTAGCAACTGTTGGTACTTACCAACTCATTACTTGATTTTCAAACATCAAGGCACTCCCCTTCCCCTGCCTTCCTGTATACTCAATGGATGAAACTGAAAAAAAGAGAGTTCAGAGTATTCATGCTGAACTCCCACAACTATACAGCTGAATCTCATACATCTTCTAAAAATACTGTCCTGAGAACAGGCTTCAACACAATTGTGCAGCATCTTGCTCCTAGCTAGGAGTTCCACAGAAGATAAATATTCCATCATACACTTAACTTCTATAAAGGAGTCTATATATATATATATATTTTTTTTTAAAGATTTTATTTATTTATTTGACAGAGAGAGACAGCGAGAGAGGCAACACAAGCAGCGGGGTGGGAGAGGGAGAAGCAGACTCCCTGCGGAGCAGGGAGCCCGATGTGGGGCTCGATCCCAGGACCCTGAGATCATGACCTGAGCCGAAGGCAGCCACTTAACTGACTGAGCCACACAGGTGCCCAAGGAGTCTATATTTTTAAAGGATACTTACAATTAAATAAGAACTAGATAAGAACACTAAAATAAGAGAAACCTGCAATGTTTAAACTGCACAAGGAAAAATATGACCAAGAAAAAAAATTAACTTACTTCAACCCTTAATGATATTTTACAGGCAAAGATATTTTCAATAAGAAAGTAAAATATTATTCACTCAACAATGATTTTCTTAGTGTATTTTTATAAGTCAACATGTAAAAATCACCTGAACTGTAATCAATGATTTGAGAAAAATAATCTTATTTTGTCAATATTTTAATGTGCTTTTAATATTTTAGAAAACTTTTGATATTACAAAAAAAAGTTTAAAATTTCTGTGGCATATTACTACACCTAAAGGTCTGTCAAATAAGGGGGAAAACTCTCTAGTCATCTGATCATGGTGTGCTGGCAATTTCTCAAACATATGCTGAAGGTCAGATTTCCATTGCATGGAAGTAATCAATGCAACTACACAATTCTCCTAGCACTAAAAGAAGCTAAACAGAGAACACTATTTTACATAAGTAATAAAATATAACCCTAGCTTTGTAATAAACTGTAGCAAAGTCTATCTCCTCCCCCACAGAATTCATACATTTAAAACATGGTTATAATATTCTATTTGCATTTTATTTTAAAATTATGTTTATTATGTCCATGAAGCGTGTATATAAAACTTTATACCTTTCATTTGGTAAAAAACTATATAATCAATTTTTTCATTTCACACTCCAAAAAAGCACTATATATCTAAATGAAATTTTAAGAATAATTTAAATGTAATGATACGTATTTATAGGTTTGGTTTTTTTTTTTTTTTACAAGTATGAAAACATAATAGCAGGCCACTTATTTCAGTGAGAGTGATTCATTTTGCAACTAATTCACATTA